>NW_027671983.1:0-1447775 GCF_964165515.1 Mesoplodon bidens
CAGGAAAATAATGGGGGAGAGGGAGAGTACTGGCTGGGCCAGGAAGGGGAAGCCCTAGAGTCCTGAGATGTGAGATATGGGAACTGGACCTGCTTCCAAAGAACTTTCCCTTTAGCCCTGCTTGTCGAAGAGAGGAGTAGGTCTCAGATGAGTGATGTGTAGTCACTGTGATAGGCCTATGGAGACCTGGGAGGAGATCTTCCCCCGTCTACCCTGCTACTTGCCATTGTCCTCAGGTAATCTGGCGGACCAGCTGGGTCCCATCTTTCCCACTCCAGTAGTCTTAGGACCACAGAGAAGAGGAGGGAGTAAGGAGAAATCTGGGAAAGAGGGAGACCCCAACCATATTGCTCTGACCTCTAATCCTGAACCAAGCTCTGACCCCTAGCCTTAAAACTCATGTTCAAGTGCCTTCAAGGGGACGACACTGCAAACCTTCCCCTAACAGGGACAAGGCAACCCACTTCCCTTGTCCAAAATGTTGAGTGCTGAGGTTCTCAGAGCTAAAGACAAAGAGTGGGAAATGGGGACAGGGAGGCTACTAAGGAGTTATGAAAGGGAGAAAAGGTTCCAGATAGATGGAGACAGTGTGGAGTGCACTCAGTGGAAAGGTATTCTGCTGCCAACTCATGTACTGCAATTCAATGCAGACACTAACTACCCAGAGCTAGTGTTCGACTCCACAGGTTTAAGGGCACAGTCCCAACAAGCCTGCCTCCACTTGAGCTGCCAGTCACAAGTGGGGTCCCCAGGACACCTGCATTTCTGCCTAACTAGCTACAAGTCCAGAGGTCTTCAAAAACCCCTCAGGTCCAATGGTTCACTAGAATGACTCACACAACTCGGAAGTGCTCTCCTGACAACAAGTTTTTTATAAAGTACATAATCAGGAACATCCAAATGAAAAGACACCCAAGGAGGGTCTCAGTGCATTGCTCCCATGCTCTCTCCCCATGGAGACACAAAGGGCATGTCACCCTCCCAGTACATCAATATGTTCACCAACCAGGAAGTTCCATGGGCTTTGGTGTACAGAATTTTTACTGAGATTTCATACATAGGCAGGAATGAATTGTTGGCAACATGACTCGATCTCCTCTGACGGATTGGCTCAAAACCCCAATTCTGCAGTGATATGGTTGGTCTTTCTGCTGACCAGGCCTCAGCCCAAGTCACCTCATCTCTTAGCGTCAACTCAGGTGTGAGCCGAGGGACTCATAGATAACAAAGACACTCGTATTACTTGAGGTATTCCAAAGATTTAGGGTCTCCCTCTCAGGGACCAGGGACAAAAGCCAAATTGTTGAGTATACAACAGACAGAGCCCTGCATCTGAGTGAAGGGATGTGAATTACTGAAGCCCTGGGGACCAGGCCTCCTCTTCCCGTGCTCCAGACTTGACCCAGCTGCAGCAGGGCAGGAGTGTCACTGTGAGTGTGAGTGTAAGTGAGTGTAAGTGAGGAGAAGCACAGCTTCTCCATGCCCAGACTGCAATGCTTCCCACTGGCATCCGTGGATCTGTCTGTCACCTGTCTGTCTGTAGCCCAGGGCAGGGGAAGATAGGTATGAGAGGGGAAAAGAGTGTGGAATGGTGGGAAGAGGATAGGTGAATCCATTCTCCACACTTCAGCCTGAGGGGACTTTTATTTCACTCATTTCTGGTCATTCTCTCCCATACCGTCCAGCCACAAGGCTCCCTTCCCCCCTCCCCAGACCAAATAGGGCAGCTATTTCCAACCTCCCACACTGGGTTAATTGCTCTTTCTTGGCTTTGCCAAAGCACCCTCCACGGCCCCCAGCCAGTCAGCTTCGTCTATTGTAGTGATCTTATTGTCTCTTTGGATTCCCCGGCCCTGTCCAACCCAGATGACAAGCTCCCTGAGGAAGAGTCTGTGCCTGTCTTCTCTGCTGTATCCTCATGCCCAAGCACATCACCCGGCACCTAGTAGTCACTCGATAAATATTTGTTGATTAGTGACTGCAGGAACAGAAATCACATGAAAGGAGGTCTCAGCTCAGAGAGGAAGGGCTGTGACCCTCTAACCATGAAGTGACTTGGCCAAGGCCACTCAGCCAACAAGTGTTCCCATAGCCTGGCCTGTCTAGACTGGGCCCTCTCTGGAGCCCTATTCCTCCCCTGCCCAGAATCGTACAAACAGAATGGGGCAGACAAGAAAGGTAATGGTCGGAGCAGAAGCCAGGAAGACAGAGAGGAGAGGGGATTGGCAAAACAGTACTGGACAGCGTCCCAAAGCTCTTTTCTTGCTGCCTGGGGCTGAGGTCTCCGTCTTCCCAGGGTGCAGCTCTGAAATCTGACTCCAGCCTTATAAAAGAGGATCCGTGTCCTGCCCCTTTGTAACAAACCCTAACTCCACCTCTTTATTGAGAGGCTCTGGCTCCACCTTCTGGACTATCCCTCCTCTGAAGAAATGCCCTGGCTACGCCCCTTCCTGGTAATAGGTAAGCCCCACCCCTAGTGCGTGATGCTGTGTTTGTGACCTAAGGCACCGGCGTGTTTCCAGGGTGGAGCCAGAGGGTGGGCATTAAAGCTGTGCCGAACCCTCAACCCCCATCCGGGTGACCACAATCCCCGAAAATCCTCACGCGGGACCCCAAATATCCCAGCCCCAAGACCTCGAAGGCCTTTGGCTCTAACCTCCTAAATGCCCCATGCCCCTGAAGGGCCCTGCCACCCAATCCCTTAACGACTAGTGCCTCCCAAATCTTCAATCCAACCCTGTCCCTATGTGGCAACTGAGTCTTCCCGGGGGCACCTGTCTCATATTATCTGAGGACAATTCAGACTGGTCCAGAGAATGACAGAGAAGGGCATCCTCCCAAGGATTTGGGGAATCCTTGATCCAATCATGCCGCTCACCAGGAGACGTTGGGAACCCAGGACATGTCGGGATTGAGGAGATACCAGGTGATGCAGGAAGCTGAGGAGGAGTATGAGGAGGAGGCATGAGTGGAGTCGGGGTTCTGCAGAGGAGGAACCTAGCCTCTCCCGGGTGGTGGGGAAGGGGCGGGAGAAGCGGGAGGGGAGGGGCCTCTTAGGGGGCGTGGACTGGAGGAATCGCCTCAAAAAACCGCCTGTAAAGCGCCTCTTACCGCCTCTAACCGCCTCTAAAAGGGCGGAGCCTCTAAAGACCGCCTGTAAACCGCCTGTAAACCGCCTCTAACCGCCTCTAAAAGGGCGGAGCCTTCCACGAGAGGGTAGAAGCGTCCAAGGGGCGGAGTCAGTGGGGTCAGCCCCGCCCCGCCCCGCCCCAGCCCGCCCTGCTCTGCCTTCTCTTTCCAGGATCGGCTGGGGCTGTTTCTACATTTTCCCCTGGCTGCACATGTGGTGGAGGGAGTGGAGGCGAACGGCTTGGGATACCGCGCACCCGCCCAGGGCATGGACGAGGCTCAGTCCGGGAGAACCGGTCGCGGGGAAGCCGGGAGCCCCCGCCACGCCTCATGCCTGTGTCGGGTCCCCACACAGCTCAGCGCACCCTCGGGAGCAGAAGCTGGAGCTTCTGCGGGGCCTGATGAGCTGTTTGTCAAGCGGACTGGGCACTGCTCTCCAGGGCTCCGGTCGCAACATCCCCCACTGCACCCCTGCTGCCGCTGCCTAGCCAGCTGGTGAGTTAAAGGTTTAAACCGAAGCCACCGTCCTGCCCTCCTGATTCTGCCGCCGCTGCTGCCATTCGGGCTGGGAGCCATTCTCCATGCCGGCTGTTTCCATATCGACAGGGCCTCTCTCCCTGATAAGGGGTCCATCCGTGTCCAGGCTCCCATTATTCCTAAGGGCCCCTCATCAGAGTCAGGCCTCCCCTTACGACCAGTGATTGCCTTCCACCACCTAAGCCCCCCGCCTCACCACACACACACTCTTCTCTGTGAGTGGCCTGTATGGAGGGAGCTAAATAATCTTGGGTTTATCTTCCTCCCAGCCTTGTCCCCACATCCATAAATCCTCACAATCCCAGCACTCTGCTGCCACCTTCCTCCTAGACAGGACTTTGCCTGGTGCCTGAAGCATCTTCTCCTCCTGGGAGTGGATCGAAAATATTTCAAGCCCATAGTTGTAGGAAGTAGGCTGTGAGAGGAGGGAAAGATTCCTAGAAGCTGCCACCCTTGGCCTGCCATACGGGAATGACTGAGAACTGTTGGAGGTCTTTCCTACAGTTAACACCCCAGCTTCTGGCTCCTTCAGTTGGATCCCGAGTTGAAAGATACTGGGCATCAGGGACTTCCCTGATGGTCCAGTGGATAAGACTCCATGCTCCCACTGCAGGGGGTATGAGTTCTATCCCTGGCTGGGGAATTAAGATACCGCATGCTGCGTGGCACAGACAAAAGGTAAAAATAAAATGGTACATAGATACTTGGCATCAGCCCCCCGAAGTGTAACCGCCCTAGGAGAACCCAAGGGCCACTGCTCCCTACCTTTCCTTTCTGTCTTGTCACCGAGTTGGGCTGAAATCGACTAGCAACTGAAGTGATGAAGGGTCAGGGACTCCTAGTGGGTCTGCTTTCAGTTAGGGACTGGCCCCAGCACCGGGGAGGGCACCACAGAATTAAGTTAAAGGGACAGCACTCTACGATTGGTGTCTCCTGAGAGGTCTCCTCCTCTGGTCTCTGTCTCTTGGGTCCCTCTCATCAGGTGGGGGAAACACTTGCTCCCCTCCCGCATCTCTAGTTTCCTTGTGTCCCTGGGAGCTCACCATCCCCTCTCCTCAGAAATCCCCTTTCAATTCCCAGGATAGGGAAGGCATGGCAGAAGGGGGTGTTCTAAGCCGGGTTCCCCTCATGCTATCGATAATTCTCTGAGTCAGTTTGTGGCACAGGAAAATAATGGGGGAGAGGGAGAGTACTGGCTGGGCCAGGAAGGGGAAGCCCTAGAGTCCTGAGATGTGAGATATGGGAACTGGACCTGCTTCCAAAGAACTTTCCCTTTAGCCCTGCTTGTCGAAGAGAGGAGTAGGTCTCAGATGAGTGATGTGTAGTCACTGTGATAGGCCTATGGAGACCTGGGAGGAGATCTTCCCCCGTCTACCCTGCTACTTGCCATTGTCCTCAGGTAATCTGGCGGACCAGCTGGGTCCCATCTTTCCCACTCCAGTAGTCTTAGGACCACAGAGAAGAGGAGGGAGTAAGGAGAAATCTGGGAAAGAGGGAGACCCCAACCATATTGCTCTGACCTCTAATCCTGAACCAAGCTCTGACCCCTAGCCTTAAAACTCATGTTCAAGTGCCTTCAAGGGGACGACACTGCAAACCTTCCCCTAACAGGGACAAGGCAACCCACTTCCCTTGTCCAAAATGTTGAGTGCTGAGGTTCTCAGAGCTAAAGACAAAGAGTGGGAAATGGGGACAGGGAGGCTACTAAGGAGTTATGAAAGGGAGAAAAGGTTCCAGATAGATGGAGACAGTGTGGAGTGCACTCAGTGGAAAGGTATTCTGCTGCCAACTCATGTACTGCAATTCAATGCAGACACTAACTACCCAGAGCTAGTGTTCGACTCCACAGGTTTAAGGGCACAGTCCCAACAAGCCTGCCTCCACTTGAGCTGCCAGTCACAAGTGGGGTCCCCAGGACACCTGCATTTCTGCCTAACTAGCTACAAGTCCAGAGGTCTTCAAAACCCCTCAGGTCCAATGGTTCACTAGAATGACTCACACAACTCGGAAGTGCTCTCCTGACAACAAGTTTTTTATAAAGTACATAATCAGGAACATCCAAATGAAAAGACACCCAAGGAGGGTCTCAGTGCATTGCTCCCATGCTCTCTCCCCATGGAGACACAAAGGGCATGTCACCCTCCCAGTACATCAATATGTTCACCAACCAGGAAGTTCCATGGGCTTTGGTGTACAGAATTTTTACTGAGATTTCATACATAGGCAGGAATGAATTGTTGGCAACATGACTCGATCTCCTCTGACGGATTGGCTCAAAACCCCAATTCTGCAGTGATATGGTTGGTCTTTCTGCTGACCAGGCCTCAGCCCAAGTCACCTCATCTCTTAGCGTCAACTCAGGTGTGAGCCGAGGGACTCATAGATAACAAAGACACTCGTATTACTTGAGGTATTCCAAAGATTTAGGGTCTCCCTCTCAGGGACCAGGGACAAAAGCCAAATTGTTGAGTATACAACAGACAGAGCCCTGCATCTGAGTGAAGGGATGTGAATTACTGAAGCCCTGGGGACCAGGCCTCCTCTTCCCGTGCTCCAGACTTGACCCAGCTGCAGCAGGGCAGGAGTGTCACTGTGAGTGTGAGTGTAAGTGAGTGTAAGTGAGGAGAAGCACAGCTTCTCCATGCCCAGACTGCAATGCTTCCCACTGGCATCCGTGGATCTGTCTGTCACCTGTCTGTCTGTAGCCCAGGCAGGGGAAGATAGGTATGAGAGGGGAAAAGAGTGTGGAATGGTGGGAAGAGGATAGGTGAATCCATTCTCCACACTTCAGCCTGAGGGGACTTTTATTTCACTCATTTCTGGTCATTCTCTCCCATACCGTCCAGCCACAAGGCTCCCTTCCCCCCTCCCCAGACCAAATAGGGCAGCTATTTCCAACCTCCCACACTGGGTTAATTGCTCTTTCTTGGCTTTGCCAAAGCACCCTCCACGGCCCCCAGCCAGTCAGCTTCGTCTATTGTAGTGATCTTATTGTCTCTTTGGATTCCCCGGCCCTGTCCAACCCAGATGACAAGCTCCCTGAGGGAAGAGTCTGTGCCTGTCTTCTCTGCTGTATCCTCATGCCCAAGCACATCACCCGGCACCTAGTAGTCACTCGATAAATATTTGTTGATTAGTGACTGCAGGAACAGAAATCACATGAAAGGAGGTCTCAGCTCAGAGAGGAAGGGCTGTGACCCTCTAACCATGAAGTGACTTGGCCAAGGCCACTCAGCCAACAAGTGTTCCCATAGCCTGGCCTGTCTAGACTGGGCCCTCTCTGGAGCCCTATTCCTCCTCTGCCCAGAATCGTACAAACAGAATGGGGCAGACAAGAAAGGTAATGGTCGGAGCAGAAGCCAGGAAGACAGAGAGGAGAGGGGATTGGCAAAACAGTACTGGACAGCGTCCCAAAGCTCTTTTCTTGCTGCCTGGGGCTGAGGTCTCCGTCTTCCCAGGGTGCAGCTCTGAAATCTGACTCCAGCCTTATAAAAGAGGATCCGTGTCCTGCCCCTTTGTAACAAACCCTAACTCCACCTCTTTATTGAGAGGCTCTGGCTCCACCTTCTGGACTATCCCTCCTCTGAAGAAATGCCCTGGCTACGCCCCTTCCTGGTAATAGGTAAGCCCCACCCCTAGTGCGTGATGCTGTGTTTGTGACCTAAGGCACCGGCGTGTTTCCAGGGTGGAGCCAGAGGGTGGGCATTAAAGCTGTGCCGAACCCTCAACCCCCATCCGGGTGACCACAATCCCCGAAAATCCTCACGCGGGACCCCAAATATCCCAGCCCCAAGACCTCGAAGGCCTTTGGCTCTAACCTCCTAAATGCCCCATGCCCCTGAAGGGCCCTGCCACCCAATCCCTTAACGACTAGTGCCTCCCAAATCTTCAATCCAACCCTGTCCCTATGTGGCAACTGAGTCTTCCCGGGGGCACCTGTCTCATATTATCTGAGGACAATTCAGACTGGTCCAGAGAATGACAGAGAAGGGCATCCTCCCAAGGATTTGGGGAATCCTTGATCCAATCATGCCGCTCACCAGGAGACGTTGGGAACCCAGGACATGTCGGGATTGAGGAGATACCAGGTGATGCAGGAAGCTGAGGAGGAGTATGAGGAGGAGGCATGAGTGGAGTCGGGGTTCTGCAGAGGAGGAACCTAGCCTCTCCCGGGTGGTGGGGAAGGGGCGGGAGAAGCGGGAGGGGAGGGGCCTCTTAGGGGGCGTGGACTGGAGGAATCGCCTCAAAAAACCGCCTGTAAAGCGCCTCTTACCGCCTCTAACCGCCTCTAAAAGGGCGGAGCCTCTAAAGACCGCCTGTAAACCGCCTGTAAACCGCCTCTAACCGCCTCTAAAAGGGCGGAGCCTTCCACGAGAGGGTAGAAGCGTCCAAGGGGCGGAGTCAGTGGGGTCAGCCCCGCCCCGCCCCGCCCCAGCCCGCCCTGCTCTGCCTTCTCTTTCCAGGATCGGCTGGGGCTGTTTCTACATTTTCCCCTGGCTGCACATGTGGTGGAGGGAGTGGAGGCGAACGGCTTGGGATACCGCGCACCCGCCCAGGGCATGGACGAGGCTCAGTCCGGGAGAACCGGTCGCGGGGAAGCCGGGAGCCCCCGCCACGCCTCATGCCTGTGTCGGGTCCCCACACAGCTCAGCGCACCCTCGGGAGCAGAAGCTGGAGCTTCTGCGGGGCCTGATGAGCTGTTTGTCAAGCGGACTGGGCACTGCTCTCCAGGGCTCCGGTCGCAACATCCCCCACTGCACCCCTGCTGCCGCTGCCTAGCCAGCTGGTGAGTTAAAGGTTTAAACCGAAGCCACCGTCCTGCCCTCCTGATTCTGCCGCCGCTGCTGCCATTCGGGCTGGGAGCCATTCTCCATGCCGGCTGTTTCCATATCGACAGGGCCTCTCTCCCTGATAAGGGGTCCATCCGTGTCCAGGCTCCCATTATTCCTAAGGGCCCCTCATCAGAGTCAGGCCTCCCCTTACGACCAGTGATTGCCTTCCACCACCTAAGCCCCCCGCCTCACCACACACACACTCTTCTCTGTGAGTGGCCTGTATGGAGGGAGCTAAATAATCTTGGGTTTATCTTCCTCCCAGCCTTGTCCCCACATCCATAAATCCTCACAATCCCAGCACTCTGCTGCCACCTTCCTCCTAGACAGGACTTTGCCTGGTGCCTGAAGCATCTTCTCCTCCTGGGAGTGGATCGAAAATATTTCAAGCCCATAGTTGTAGGAAGTAGGCTGTGAGAGGAGGGAAAGATTCCTAGAAGCTGCCACCCTTGGCCTGCCATACGGGAATGACTGAGAACTGTTGGAGGTCTTTCCTACAGTTAACACCCCAGCTTCTGGCTCCTTCAGTTGGATCCCGAGTTGAAAGATACTGGGCATCAGGGACTTCCCTGATGGTCCAGTGGATAAGACTCCATGCTCCCACTGCAGGGGGTATGAGTTCTATCCCTGGCTGGGGAATTAAGATACCGCATGCTGCGTGGCACAGACAAAAGGTAAAAATAAAATGGTACATAGATACTTGGCATCAGCCCCCCGAAGTGTAACCGCCCTAGGAGAACCCAAGGGCCACTGCTCCCTACCTTTCCTTTCTGTCTTGTCACCGAGTTGGGCTGAAATCGACTAGCAACTGAAGTGATGAAGGGTCAGGGACTCCTAGTGGGTCTGCTTTCAGTTAGGGACTGGCCCCAGCACCGGGGAGGGCACCACAGAATTAAGTTAAAGGGACAGCACTCTACGATTGGTGTCTCCTGAGAGGTCTCCTCCTCTGGTCTCTGTCTCTTGGGTCCCTCTCATCAGGTGGGGGAAACACTTGCTCCCCTCCCGCATCTCTAGTTTCCTTGTGTCCCTGGGAGCTCACCATCCCCTCTCCTCAGAAATCCCCT
Organism: Mesoplodon bidens; assembly: GCF_964165515.1. NCBI lineage: Eukaryota > Metazoa > Chordata > Mammalia > Artiodactyla > Ziphiidae > Mesoplodon > Mesoplodon bidens. The sequence goes on from NW_027671983.1 coordinate 9,563, forward strand.
TTCAATTCCCAGGATAGGGAAGGCATGGCAGAAGGGGGTGTTCTAAGCCGGGTTCCCCTCATGCTATCGATAATTCTCTGACTCAGTTTGGGGCACAGGAAAATAATGGGGGAGAGGGAGAGTACTGGCTGGGCCAGGAAGGGGAAGCCCTAGAGTCCTGAGATGTGAGATATGGGAACTGGACCTGCTTCCAAAGAACTTTCCCTTTAGCCCTGCTTGTCGAAGAGAGGAGTAGGTCTCAGATGAGTGATGTGTAGTCACTGTGATAGGCCTATGGAGACCTGGGAGGAGATCTTCCCCCGTCTACCCTGCTACTTGCCATTGTCCTCAGGTAATCTGGCGGACCAGCTGGGTCCCATCTTTCCCACTCCAGTAGTCTTAGGACCACAGAGAAGAGGAGGGAGTAAGGAGAAATCTGGGAAAGAGGGAGACCCCAACCATATTGCTCTGACCTCTAATCCTGAACCAAGCTCTGACCCCTAGCCTTAAAACTCATGTTCAAGTGCCTTCAAGGGGACGACACTGCAAACCTTCCCCTAACAGGGACAAGGCAACCCACTTCCCTTGTCCAAAATGTTGAGTGCTGAGGTTCTCAGAGCTAAAGACAAAGAGTGGGAAATGGGGACAGGGAGGCTACTAAGGAGTTATGAAAGGGAGAAAAGGTTCCAGATAGATGGAGACAGTGTGGAGTGCACTCAGTGGAAAGGTATTCTGCTGCCAACTCATGTACTGCAATTCAATGCAGACACTAACTACCCAGAGCTAGTGTTCGACTCCACAGGTTTAAGGGCACAGTCCCAACAAGCCTGCCTCCACTTGAGCTGCCAGTCACAAGTGGGGTCCCCAGGACACCTGCATTTCTGCCTAACTAGCTACAAGTCCAGAGGTCTTCAAAACCCCTCAGGTCCAATGGTTCACTAGAATGACTCACACAACTCGGAAGTGCTCTCCTGACAACAAGTTTTTTATAAAGTACATAATCAGGAACATCCAAATGAAAAGACACCCAAGGAGGGTCTCAGTGCATTGCTCCCATGCTCTCTCCCCATGGAGACACAAAGGGCATGTCACCCTCCCAGTACATCAATATGTTCACCAACCAGGAAGTTCCATGGGCTTTGGTGTACAGAATTTTTACTGAGATTTCATACATAGGCAGGAATGAATTGTTGGCAACATGACTCGATCTCCTCTGACGGATTGGCTCAAAACCCCAATTCTGCAGTGATATGGTTGGTCTTTCTGCTGACCAGGCCTCAGCCCAAGTCACCTCATCTCTTAGCGTCAACTCAGGTGTGAGCCGAGGGACTCATAGATAACAAAGACACTCGTATTACTTGAGGTATTCCAAAGATTTAGGGTCTCCCTCTCAGGGACCAGGGACAAAAGCCAAATTGTTGAGTATACAACAGACAGAGCCCTGCATCTGAGTGAAGGGATGTGAATTACTGAAGCCCTGGGGACCAGGCCTCCTCTTCCCGTGCTCCAGACTTGACCCAGCTGCAGCAGGGCAGGAGTGTCACTGTGAGTGTGAGTGTAAGTGAGTGTAAGTGAGGAGAAGCACAGCTTCTCCATGCCCAGACTGCAATGCTTCCCACTGGCATCCGTGGATCTGTCTGTCACCTGTCTGTCTGTAGCCCAGGCAGGGGAAGATAGGTATGAGAGGGGAAAAGAGTGTGGAATGGTGGGAAGAGGATAGGTGAATCCATTCTCCACACTTCAGCCTGAGGGGACTTTTATTTCACTCATTTCTGGTCATTCTCTCCCATACCGTCCAGCCACAAGGCTCCCTTCCCCCCTCCCCAGACCAAATAGGGCAGCTATTTCCAACCTCCCACACTGGGTTAATTGCTCTTTCTTGGCTTTGCCAAAGCACCCTCCACGGCCCCCAGCCAGTCAGCTTCGTCTATTGTAGTGATCTTATTGTCTCTTTGGATTCCCCGGCCCTGTCCAACCCAGATGACAAGCTCCCTGAGGGAAGAGTCTGTGCCTGTCTTCTCTGCTGTATCCTCATGCCCAAGCACATCACCCGGCACCTAGTAGTCACTCGATAAATATTTGTTGATTAGTGACTGCAGGAACAGAAATCACATGAAAGGAGGTCTCAGCTCAGAGAGGAAGGGCTGTGACCCTCTAACCATGAAGTGACTTGGCCAAGGCCACTCAGCCAACAAGTGTTCCCATAGCCTGGCCTGTCTAGACTGGGCCCTCTCTGGAGCCCTATTCCTCCTCTGCCCAGAATCGTACAAACAGAATGGGGCAGACAAGAAAGGTAATGGTCGGAGCAGAAGCCAGGAAGACAGAGAGGAGAGGGGATTGGCAAAACAGTACTGGACAGCGTCCCAAAGCTCTTTTCTTGCTGCCTGGGGCTGAGGTCTCCGTCTTCCCAGGGTGCAGCTCTGAAATCTGACTCCAGCCTTATAAAAGAGGATCCGTGTCCTGCCCCTTTGTAACAAACCCTAACTCCACCTCTTTATTGAGAGGCTCTGGCTCCACCTTCTGGACTATCCCTCCTCTGAAGAAATGCCCTGGCTACGCCCCTTCCTGGTAATAGGTAAGCCCCACCCCTAGTGCGTGATGCTGTGTTTGTGACCTAAGGCACCGGCGTGTTTCCAGGGTGGAGCCAGAGGGTGGGCATTAAAGCTGTGCCGAACCCTCAACCCCCATCCGGGTGACCACAATCCCCGAAAATCCTCACGCGGGACCCCAAATATCCCAGCCCCAAGACCTCGAAGGCCTTTGGCTCTAACCTCCTAAATGCCCCATGCCCCTGAAGGGCCCTGCCACCCAATCCCTTAACGACTAGTGCCTCCCAAATCTTCAATCCAACCCTGTCCCTATGTGGCAACTGAGTCTTCCCGGGGGCACCTGTCTCATATTATCTGAGGACAATTCAGACTGGTCCAGAGAATGACAGAGAAGGGCATCCTCCCAAGGATTTGGGGAATCCTTGATCCAATCATGCCGCTCACCAGGAGACGTTGGGAACCCAGGACATGTCGGGATTGAGGAGATACCAGGTGATGCAGGAAGCTGAGGAGGAGTATGAGGAGGAGGCATGAGTGGAGTCGGGGTTCTGCAGAGGAGGAACCTAGCCTCTCCCGGGTGGTGGGGAAGGGGCGGGAGAAGCGGGAGGGGAGGGGCCTCTTAGGGGGCGTGGACTGGAGGAATCGCCTCAAAAAACCGCCTGTAAAGCGCCTCTTACCGCCTCTAACCGCCTCTAAAAGGGCGGAGCCTCTAAAGACCGCCTGTAAACCGCCTGTAAACCGCCTCTAACCGCCTCTAAAAGGGCGGAGCCTTCCACGAGAGGGTAGAAGCGTCCAAGGGGCGGAGTCAGTGGGGTCAGCCCCGCCCCGCCCCGCCCCAGCCCGCCCTGCTCTGCCTTCTCTTTCCAGGATCGGCTGGGGCTGTTTCTACATTTTCCCCTGGCTGCACATGTGGTGGAGGGAGTGGAGGCGAACGGCTTGGGATACCGCGCACCCGCCCAGGGCATGGACGAGGCTCAGTCCGGGAGAACCGGTCGCGGGGAAGCCGGGAGCCCCCGCCACGCCTCATGCCTGTGTCGGGTCCCCACACAGCTCAGCGCACCCTCGGGAGCAGAAGCTGGAGCTTCTGCGGGGCCTGATGAGCTGTTTGTCAAGCGGACTGGGCACTGCTCTCCAGGGCTCCGGTCGCAACATCCCCCACTGCACCCCTGCTGCCGCTGCCTAGCCAGCTGGTGAGTTAAAGGTTTAAACCGAAGCCACCGTCCTGCCCTCCTGATTCTGCCGCCGCTGCTGCCATTCGGGCTGGGAGCCATTCTCCATGCCGGCTGTTTCCATATCGACAGGGCCTCTCTCCCTGATAAGGGGTCCATCCGTGTCCAGGCTCCCATTATTCCTAAGGGCCCCTCATCAGAGTCAGGCCTCCCCTTACGACCAGTGATTGCCTTCCACCACCTAAGCCCCCCGCCTCACCACACACACACTCTTCTCTGTGAGTGGCCTGTATGGAGGGAGCTAAATAATCTTGGGTTTATCTTCCTCCCAGCCTTGTCCCCACATCCATAAATCCTCACAATCCCAGCACTCTGCTGCCACCTTCCTCCTAGACAGGACTTTGCCTGGTGCCTGAAGCATCTTCTCCTCCTGGGAGTGGATCGAAAATATTTCAAGCCCATAGTTGTAGGAAGTAGGCTGTGAGAGGAGGGAAAGATTCCTAGAAGCTGCCACCCTTGGCCTGCCATACGGGAATGACTGAGAACTGTTGGAGGTCTTTCCTACAGTTAACACCCCAGCTTCTGGCTCCTTCAGTTGGATCCCGAGTTGAAAGATACTGGGCATCAGGGACTTCCCTGATGGTCCAGTGGATAAGACTCCATGCTCCCACTGCAGGGGGTATGAGTTCTATCCCTGGCTGGGGAATTAAGATACCGCATGCTGCGTGGCACAGACAAAAGGTAAAAATAAAATGGTACATAGATACTTGGCATCAGCCCCCCGAAGTGTAACCGCCCTAGGAGAACCCAAGGGCCACTGCTCCCTACCTTTCCTTTCTGTCTTGTCACCGAGTTGGGCTGAAATCGACTAGCAACTGAAGTGATGAAGGGTCAGGGACTCCTAGTGGGTCTGCTTTCAGTTAGGGACTGGCCCCAGCACCGGGGAGGGCACCACAGAATTAAGTTAAAGGGACAGCACTCTACGATTGGTGTCTCCTGAGAGGTCTCCTCCTCTGGTCTCTGTCTCTTGGGTCCCTCTCATCAGGTGGGGGAAACACTTGCTCCCCTCCCGCATCTCTAGTTTCCTTGTGTCCCTGGGAGCTCACCATCCCCTCTCCTCAGAAATCCCCTTTCAATTCCCAGGATAGGGAAGGCATGGCAGAAGGGGGTGTTCTAAGCCGGGTTCCCCTCATGCTATCGATAATTCTCTGACTCAGTTTGGGGCACAGGAAAATAATGGGGGAGAGGGAGAGTACTGGCTGGGCCAGGAAGGGGAAGCCCTAGAGTCCTGAGATGTGAGATATGGGAACTGGACCTGCTTCCAAAGAACTTTCCCTTTAGCCCTGCTTGTCGAAGAGAGGAGTAGGTCTCAGATGAGTGATGTGTAGTCACTGTGATAGGCCTATGGAGACCTGGGAGGAGATCTTCCCCCGTCTACCCTGCTACTTGCCATTGTCCTCAGGTAATCTGGCGGACCAGCTGGGTCCCATCTTTCCCACTCCAGTAGTCTTAGGACCACAGAGAAGAGGAGGGAGTAAGGAGAAATCTGGGAAAGAGGGAGACCCCAACCATATTGCTCTGACCTCTAATCCTGAACCAAGCTCTGACCCCTAGCCTTAAAACTCATGTTCAAGTGCCTTCAAGGGGACGACACTGCAAACCTTCCCCTAACAGGGACAAGGCAACCCACTTCCCTTGTCCAAAATGTTGAGTGCTGAGGTTCTCAGAGCTAAAGACAAAGAGTGGGAAATGGGGACAGGGAGGCTACTAAGGAGTTATGAAAGGGAGAAAAGGTTCCAGATAGATGGAGACAGTGTGGAGTGCACTCAGTGGAAAGGTATTCTGCTGCCAACTCATGTACTGCAATTCAATGCAGACACTAACTACCCAGAGCTAGTGTTCGACTCCACAGGTTTAAGGGCACAGTCCCAACAAGCCTGCCTCCACTTGAGCTGCCAGTCACAAGTGGGGTCCCCAGGACACCTGCATTTCTGCCTAACTAGCTACAAGTCCAGAGGTCTTCAAAACCCCTCAGGTCCAATGGTTCACTAGAATGACTCACACAACTCGGAAGTGCTCTCCTGACAACAAGTTTTTTATAAAGTACATAATCAGGAACATCCAAATGAAAAGACACCCAAGGAGGGTCTCAGTGCATTGCTCCCATGCTCTCTCCCCATGGAGACACAAAGGGCATGTCACCCTCCCAGTACATCAATATGTTCACCAACCAGGAAGTTCCATGGGCTTTGGTGTACAGAATTTTTACTGAGATTTCATACATAGGCAGGAATGAATTGTTGGCAACATGACTCGATCTCCTCTGACGGATTGGCTCAAAACCCCAATTCTGCAGTGATATGGTTGGTCTTTCTGCTGACCAGGCCTCAGCCCAAGTCACCTCATCTCTTAGCGTCAACTCAGGTGTGAGCCGAGGGACTCATAGATAACAAAGACACTCGTATTACTTGAGGTATTCCAAAGATTTAGGGTCTCCCTCTCAGGGACCAGGGACAAAAGCCAAATTGTTGAGTATACAACAGACAGAGCCCTGCATCTGAGTGAAGGGATGTGAATTACTGAAGCCCTGGGGACCAGGCCTCCTCTTCCCGTGCTCCAGACTTGACCCAGCTGCAGCAGGGCAGGAGTGTCACTGTGAGTGTGAGTGTAAGTGAGTGTAAGTGAGGAGAAGCACAGCTTCTCCATGCCCAGACTGCAATGCTTCCCACTGGCATCCGTGGATCTGTCTGTCACCTGTCTGTCTGTAGCCCAGGCAGGGGAAGATAGGTATGAGAGGGGAAAAGAGTGTGGAATGGTGGGAAGAGGATAGGTGAATCCATTCTCCACACTTCAGCCTGAGGGGACTTTTATTTCACTCATTTCTGGTCATTCTCTCCCATACCGTCCAGCCACAAGGCTCCCTTCCCCCCTCCCCAGACCAAATAGGGCAGCTATTTCCAACCTCCCACACTGGGTTAATTGCTCTTTCTTGGCTTTGCCAAAGCACCCTCCACGGCCCCCAGCCAGTCAGCTTCGTCTATTGTAGTGATCTTATTGTCTCTTTGGATTCCCCGGCCCTGTCCAACCCAGATGACAAGCTCCCTGAGGGAAGAGTCTGTGCCTGTCTTCTCTGCTGTATCCTCATGCCCAAGCACATCACCCGGCACCTAGTAGTCACTCGATAAATATTTGTTGATTAGTGACTGCAGGAACAGAAATCACATGAAAGGAGGTCTCAGCTCAGAGAGGAAGGGCTGTGACCCTCTAACCATGAAGTGACTTGGCCAAGGCCACTCAGCCAACAGGTGTTCCCATAGCCTGGCCTGTCTAGACTGGGCCCTCTCTGGAGCCCTATTCCTCCTCTGCCCAGAATCGTACAAACAGAATGGGGCAGACAAGAAAGGTAATTGTCGGAGCAGAAGCCAGGAAGACAGAGAGGAGAGGGGATTGGCAAAACAGTACTGGACAGCGTCCCAAAGCTCTTTTCTTGCTGCCTGGGGCTGAGGTCTCCGTCTTCCTAGGGTGCAGCTCTGAAATCTGACTCCACCCTTATAAAAGAGGGTCCGGGGGCCTCCCTGGTGGCATAGTGGTTGTGAGTCTGCCTGCCGATGCAGGGGATGCGGCTTCATGCCCCGGTTCGGGAGGATCACATATGCTACGGAGCGCCTGGGCCCGTGAGCCATGGACGCTGGGCCTGCGCGTCCGGAGCCTGTACTCCGCAATGGGAGATGCCACAACAGTGAGAGGCCCGCATAAGGCAGAAAGAAAAAAAAAAAAAAAGAGGGTCCGTGCCCTGCCTCTTTGTAACAAACCCTAACTCCACCTCTTTATTGATAGGCTCTGGCTCCACCTTCTGGACTACCCCTCCTCTGAAGAAATGCCCTGGCTCCGGCCCTTCCTGGTAATAGGTAAGCCCCACCCCTAGTGCGTGATGCTGTCTTTGTGACCTAATGCACCGGCGTGTTTCCAGGGTGGAGCCAGAGAGGGTGAGCATTTAGGCTGTGCCGAACCCTCAACCCCCAACCGGGTGACCACAATACCCCACAATCCTCACGCGGGACCCCAAGTATCCGAGCCCCATGACCTCGAAGGCCTTTGGCTCTAACCTTCTAAATGCCCCATGCCCCCGAGGGGCCCTACCACCCAATCCCTTAACGCCTAGTGTCTCCCAAATCTTCAATCCAACCGTGTCCCAATGTGGCAACTGAGTCTTCCCGGGGGCACCTGTCTCATATTATCTGAGAAAAATTCAGACTGGTCCAGAGAATGACAGAGAAGGGCATCCTCCCAAGGATTTGGGGAATCCTTGATCCAATCATGCCGCACACCAGGAGACGTTGGGAACCCAGGACACGTCGGGATTGAGGAGATACCAGGTGATGCAGGAAGCTGAGGAGGAGGAGGAGGAGGCGTGAGTGGAAGCGGGGTTCTGCGGAGGAGGAACCTAGCCGCTCCCGGTTGGTGGGGAAGGGGCGGGAGAAGCGGGAAAGGAGGGGCCTCTTAGGGGGCGTGGACTGGAAGAACCGCCTCTAAAAACCGCCTGTAAAGCGCATCTAACCGCCTCTAAAAGGGCGGAGCCTCTAAAGACCGCCTGTAAACCGCCTCTAACCGCCTCTAAATGGGCGGAGCCTTCCACGAGAGGGTAGAAGCGTCCAAGGGGCGGAGTCAGTGGGGTCAGCCTCGCCCCACCCCGCCCTGCTCTGCCTTCTCTTTCCAGGATCGGCTGGGGTTGTTTCTACTTTTTCCCCTGGCTGCACATGTGGTGGAGGGAGCGGAGGTGAACGGCTTGGGATACCGCGCACCCGCCCATGGCATGGACGAGGCTCAGTCCGGGAGAACCGGTCGCGGGGAAGCCGGGAGCCCCCGCCCTCCTCATGCCTGTGTCGGGTCCCCACACAGCTCAGCGCACCCTCGGGAACAGAATCTTGAGCTTCTGCGGGGCCTGATGAGCTGTTTGTCAAGCGGACTGGGCACTGCTCTCCAGGGCATCGGTCGCAACATCCCCCACCGCACCCCTGCTGCAGCTGCCTAGCCAGCTGGTGAGTTAAAGATTTAAACCGAAGCCACCATCCTGCCCTCCTGATTCTGCCGCCGCTGCTGCCATTCGGGCTGGGAGCCATACTCCATGCCAGCTGTTTCCATATCGACAGGGCCTCTCTCCCTGTTAAGGGGTCCATCCGTGTCCAGGCTCCCATTATTACTAAGGGCCCCTCATCAGAGTCAGGCCTCCCCTTACGACCAGTGATTGCCTTCCACCACCTAAGCCCCACGCCCCACCACACACACACTCGTCTCTGTGAGTGGCCTGTATGGAGGGAGCTAAATAATCTTGGGTTTATCTTCCTCCCAGCCTTGTCCCCACATCCATAAATCCTCACAATCCCAGCACTCTGCTGCCACCTTCCTCCTAGACAGGACTTTGCCTGGTGCCTGAAGCATCTTCTCCTCCTGGGAGTGGATCGAAAATATTTCAAGCCCATAGTTGTAGGAAGTAGGCTGTGAGAGGAGGGAAAGATTCCTAGAAGCTGCCACCCTTGGCCTGCCATAGGGGAATGACTGAGAACTGTTGGAGGTCTTTCCTACAGTTAACACCCCAGCTTCTGGCTCCTTCAGTTGGATCCCGAGTTGAAAGATACTGGGCATCAGGGACTTCCCTGATGGTCCAGTGGATAAGACTCCATGCTCCCACTGCAGGGGGTATGAGTTCTATCCCTGGCTGGGGAATTAAGATACCGCATGCTGCGTGGCACAGCCAAAAGGTAAAAATAAAAGGGTACATAGATACTTGGCATCAGCCCCCCGAAGTGTAACTGCCCTAGGAGAACCCAAAGGCCACTGCTCCCTACCTTTCCTTTCTGTCTTGTCACCGAGTTGGGCTGAAATCGACTAGCAACTGAAGTGATGAAAGGTCAGGGACTCCTAGTGGGTCTGCTTTCAGTTAGGGACTGGCCCCAGCACCGGGGAGGGCACCACAGAATTAAGTTAAAGGGACAGCACTCTATGATTGGTGTCTCCTGAGAGGTCTCCTCCTCTGGTCTCTGTCTCTTGGGTCCCTCTCATCAGGTTGGGGAAACACTTGCTCCCCTCCCGCATCTCTAGTTTCCTTGTGTCCCTGGGAGCTCACCATCCCCTCTTCTCAGAAATCCCCTTTCAATTCCCAGGATAGGGAAGGCATGGCAGAAGTGGGTGTTCTAAGCCGGGTTCCCCTCATGCTATCGATAATTCTCTGACTCAGTTTGGGGCACAGGAAAATAATGGGGGAGAGGGACAGTACTGGCTGGGCCAGGAGGGGGTAGCCCTAGAGTCCTGAGATGTGAGATATGGGAACTGGACCTGCTTCCAAAGAACTTTCCCTTTAGCCCTGCTTGTCGAAGAGAGGAGTAGGTCTCAGATGAGGGATGTGTAGTCACTGTGATAGGCCTATGGAGACCTGGGAGGAGATCTTCCCCAGTCTACCCTGCTACTTGCCATTGTCCTCAGGTAATCTGGGGGACGAGCTGGGTCCCATCTTTCCCACTCCATTAGTCTTAGGACCACAGAGAAGAGGTGGGAGTAAGGAGAAACCTGGGAAAGAGGGAGCCCCCCAACCATATTGCTCTGACCTCTAATCCTGAACCAAGCTCTGACCCCTAGCCTTAAAACTCATGTTTAAGTGCCTTCAAGGGGACAACACTGCAAACCTTCCCCTAACAGGGACAAGGCAACCCACTTCCCTTGTCCAAAATGTTGAGTGCTGAGGTTCTCAGAGCTAAAGACAAAGAGTGGGAAATGGGGACAGGGAGGCTACTAAGGAGTTATGAAAGGGAGAAAAGGTTCCAGATAGATGGAGACAGTGGGGAGTGCACTCAGTGGAAAGGTATTCTGCTGCCAACTCATGTACTGCAATTCAATGCAGACACTAACTACCCAGAGCTAGTGTTCGACTCCACAGGTTTAAGGGCACAGTCCCAACAAGCCTGCCTCCACTTGAGCTGCCAGTCACAAGTGGGGTCCCCAGGACACCTGCATTTCTGCCTAACTAGCTACAAGTCCAGAGGTCTTCAAACACCCCTCAGGTCCAATGGTTCACTAGAATGACTCACACAACTCGGAAGTGCTCTCCTGACAACTAGTTTTTTATAAAGTACATATATTAGGAACATCCAAATGAAAAGACACACAAGGAGGGTCTCAGTGCATTGCTCCCATGCTCTCTCCCCATGGAGACACAAAGGGCATGTCACCCTCCCAGTACATCAATATGTTCACCAACCAGGTAGTTCCATGAGCTTTGGTGTACAGAGTTTTTACTGAGATTTCATACATAGGCAGGAATGAATTGTTGGCAACATGACTCGATCTCCTCTGACGGATTGGCTCAAAACCCCAATTCTGCAGTGATATGGTTGGTCTTTCTGCTGACCAGGCCTCAGCCCAAGTCACCTCATCTCTTAGCATCAACTCAGGTGTGAGCCGAGGGACTCATAGATAACAAAGACACTCGTATTACTTGAGGTATTCCAAAGATTTAGAGTCTCCCTCTCAGGGACCAGGGACAAAAGCCAAATTGTTGAGTATACAACAGGCAGAGCCCTGCATCTGAGTGAAGGGATGTGAATTACTGAAGCCCTGGGGACCAGGCCTCCTCTTCCCGTGCACCAGACTTGACCCAGCTGCAGCAGGGCAGGAGTGTCACTGTGAGTGTGAGTGTAAGTGAGGGTGAGTGCGGTGGAAGCACAGCTTCTCCATGCCCAGACTGCAATGCTTCCCACTGGCATCCGTGGATCTGTCTGTCACCTGTCTGTCTGTAGCCCAGGCAGGGGAAGATAGGTATGAGAGGGGAAAAGAGTGTGGAATGGTGGGAAGAGGATAGGTGAATCCATTCTCCACACTTCAGCCTGAGGGGACTTTTATTTCACTCATTTCTGGTCATTCTCTCCCATACCGTCCAGCCACAAGGCTCCCTTCCCCCCTCCCCAGACCAAATAGGGCAGCTATTTCCAACCTCCCACACTGGGTTAATTGCTCTTTCTTGGCTTTGCCAAAGCACCCTCCACGGCCCCCAGCCAGTCAGCTTCGTCTATTGTAGTGATCTTATTGTTTCTTTGGATTCCCCGGCCCTGTCCAACCCAGATGACAAGCTCCCTGAGGGAAGAGTCTGTGCCTGTCTTCCCTGCTGTATCCTCATGCCCAAGCACATCACCCGGCACCTAGTAGTCACTCGATAAATATTTGTTGATTAGTGACTGCAGGAACAGAAATCACATGAAAGGAGGTCTCAGCTCAGAGAGGAAGGGCTGTGACCCTCTAACCATGAAGTGACTTGGCCAAGGCCACTCAGCCAACAAGTGTTCCCATAGCCTGGCCTGTCTAGACTGGGCCCTCTCTGGAGCCCTATTCCTCCTCTGCCCAGAATCGTGCAAACAGAATGGGGCAGACAAGAAAGGTAATTGTAGGAGCAGAAGCCAGGAAGACAGAGAGGTGAGGGGATTGGCAAAACAGTACTGGACAGCGTCCCAAAGCTCTTTTCTTGCTGCCTGGGGCTGAGGTCTCCGTCTTCCCAGGGTGCAGCTCTGAAATCTGACTCCACCCTTATAAAAGAGGATCCGTGTCCTGCCCCTTTGTAACAAACCCTAACTCCACCTCTTTATTGATAGGCTCTGGCTCCACCTTCTGGACTACCCCTCCTCTGAAGAAATGCCCTGGCTACGCCCCTTCCTGGTAATAGGTAAGCCCCACCCCTAGTGCGTGATGCTGTGTTTGTGACCTAATGCACCGGCGTGTTTCCAGGGTGGAGCCAGAGGTTGGGCATTAAGGCTGTGCCGAACCCTCAACCCCCATCCGGGTGACCACCATCCCCGAAAATCATCACGCGGGACCCCAAATATCCCAGCCCCAAGACCTCGAAGGCCTTTGGCTCTAACCTCCTAAATGCCCCATGCCCCTGAGGGGCCCTACCACCCAATCCCTTAACCACTAGTGCCTCCCAAATCTTCAATCCAACCCTGTCCCTATGTGGCAACTGAGTCTTCCCGGGGGCACCTGTCTCATATTATCTGAGGACAATTCAGACTGGTCCAGAGAATGACAGAGAAGGGCATCCTCCCAAGGATTCGGGGAATCCTTGATCCAATCATGCCGCTCACCAGGAGACGTTGGGAACCCAGGACATGTCGGGATTGAGGAGATACCAGGTGATGCAGGAAGCTGAGGAGGAGTATGAGGAGGAGGCATGAGTGGAGTCGGGGTTCTGCGGAGGAGGAACCTAGCCTCGCCCGGGTGGTGGGGAAGGGGCGGGAGAAGCGGGAGGGGAGGGGCCTCTTAGGGGGCGTGGACTGGAGGAATCGCCTCTAAAAACCGCCTGTAAAGCGCCTCTTACCGCCTCTAACCGCCTCTAAAAGGGCGGAGCCTCTAAAGACCGCCTGTAAACCGCCTGTAAACCGCCTCTAACCGCCTCTAAAAGGGCGGAGCCTTCCACGAGAGGGTAGAAGCGTCCAAGGGGCGGAGTCAGTGGGGTCAGCCCCGCCCCGCCCCGCCCCAGCCCGCCCTGCTCTGCCTTCTCTTTCCAGGATCGGCTGGGACTGTTTCTACTTTTTCCCCTGGCTGCACATGTGGTGGAGGGAGTGGAGGCGAACGGCTTGGGATACCGCGCACCCGCCCAGGGCATGGACGAGGCTCAGTCCCGGAGAACCGGTCGCGGGGAAGCCGGGAGCCCCCGCCACGCCTCATGCCTGTGTCGGGTCCCCACACAGCTCAGCGCACCCTCGGGAGCAGAAGCTGGAGCTTCTGCGGGGCCTGATGAGCTGTTTGTCAAGCGGACTGGGCACTGCTCTCCAGGGCTCCGGTCGCAACATCCCCCACCGCACCCCTGCTGCCGCTGCCTAGCCAGCTGGTGAGTTAAAGGTTTAAACCGAAGCCACCGTCCTGCCCTCCTGATTCTGCCGCCGCTGCTGCCATTCGGGCTGGGAGCCATTCTCCATGCCAGCTGTTTCCATATCGACAGTGCCTCTCTCCCTGATAAGGGGTCCATCCGTGTCCAGGCTCCCATTATTCCTAAGGGCCCCTCATCAGAGTCAGGCCTCCCCTTACGACCAGTGATTGCCTTCCACCACCTAAGCCCCCCGCCCCACCACACACACACTCTTCTCTGTGAGTGACCTGTATGGAGGGAGCTAAATAATCTTGGGTTTATCTTCCTCCCAGCCTTGTCCCCACATCCATAAATCCTCACAATCCCAGCACTCTGCTGCCACCTTCCTCGTAGACAGGACTTTGCCTGGTGTCTGAAGCATCTTCTCCTCCTGATTGTGGATTGAAAATATTTCAAGCCCATAGTTGTAGGAAGTAGGCTGTGAGAGGAGGGAAAGATTCCTAGAAGCTGCCACCCTTGGCCTGCCATAGGGGAATGACTGAGAACTGTTGGAGGTCTTTCCTACAGTTAACACCCCAGCTTCTGGCTCCTTCAGTTGGATCCCGAGTTGAAAGATACTGGGCATCAGTGACTTCCCTGATGGTCCAGTGGATAAGACTCCATGCTCCCACTGCAGGTGGTATGAGTTCTATCCCTGGCTGGGGAATTAAGATACCGCATGCTGCGTGGCACAGACAAAAGGTAAAAATAAAAGGGTACATAGATACTTGGCATCAGCCCCCCGAAGTGTAACCGCCCTAGGAGAACCCAAGGGCCACTGCTCCCTACCTTTCCTTTCTGTCTTGTCACCGATTTGGGCTGAAATCGACTAGAAAATGAAGAGATGAAGGGTCAGGGACTCCTAGTGGGTCTGCTTTCAGTTAGGGACTGGCCCCAGCACCGGGGAGGGCACCACAGAATTAAGTTAAAGGGACAGCACTCTACGATTGGTGTCTCCTGAGAGGTCTCCTCCTCTGGTCTCTGTCTCTTGGGTCCCTCTCATCAGGTTGGGGAAACACTTGCTCCCCTCCCGCATCTCTAGTTTCCTTGTGTCCCTGGGAGCTCACCATCCCCTCTCCTCAGAAATCCCCTTTCAATTCCCAGGATAGGGAAGGCATGGCAGAAGGGGGTGTTCTAAGCCGGGTTCCCCTCATGCTATCGATAATTCTCTGACTCAGTTTGGGGCACAGGAAAATAATGGGGGAGAGGGACAGTACTGGCTCGGCCAGGAGGGGGTAGCCCTAGAGTCCTGAGATGTGAGATATGGGAACTGGACCTGCTTCCAAAGAACTTTCCCTTTAGCCCTGCTTGTCGAAGAGAGGAGTAGGTCTCAGATGAGGGATGTGTAGTCACTGTGATAGGCCTATGGAGACCTGGGAGGAGATCTTCCCCAATCTACCCTGCTACTTGCCATTGTCCTCAGGTAATCTGGGGGACGAGCTGGGTCCCATCTTTCCCACTCCATTAGTCTTAGGACCACAGAGAAGAGGTGGGAGTAAGGAGAAACCTGGGAAAGAGGGAGCCCCCCAACCATATTGCTCTGACCTCTAATCCTGAACCAAGCTCTGACCCCTAGCCTTAAAACTCATGTTTAAGTGCCTTCAAGGGGACGACACTGCAAACCTTCCCCTAACAGGGACAAGGCAACCCACTTACCTTGTCCAAAATGTTGAGTGCTGAGGTTCTCAGAGCTAAAGACAAAGAGTGGGAAATGGGGACAGGGAGGCTACTAAGGAGTTATGAAAGGGAGAAAAGGTTCCAGATAGATGGAGACAGTGGGGAGTGCACTCAGTGGAAAGGTATTCTGCTGCCAACTCATGTACTGCAATTCAATGCAGACACTAACTACCCAGAGCTAGTGTTCGACTCCACAGGTTTAAGGGCACAGTCCCAACAAGCCTGCCTCCACTTGAGCTGCCAGTCACAAGTGGGGTCCCCAGGACACCTGCATTTCTGCCTAACTAGCTACAAGTCCAGAGGTCTTCAAACACCCCTCAGGTCCAATGGTTCACTAGAATGACTCACACAACTCGGAAGTGCTCTCCTGACAACTAGTTTTATATAAAGTACATATATTAGGAACATCCAAATGAAAAGACACACAAGGAGGGTCTCAGTGCATTGCTCCCATGCTCTCTCCCCATGGAGACACAAAGGGCATGTCACCCTCCCAGTACATCAATATGTTCACCAACCAGGTAGTTCCATGAGCTTTGGTGTACAGAGTTTTTACTGAGATTTCATACATAGGCAGGAATGAATTGTTGGCAACATGACTCGATCTCCTCTGACGGATTGGCTCAAAACCCCAATTCTGCAGTGATATGGTTGGTCTTTCTGCTGACCAGGCCTCAGCCCAAGTCACCTCATCTCTTAGCATCAACTCAGGTGTGAGCCGAGGGACTCATAGATAACAAAGACACTCGTATTTCTTGAGGTATTCCAAAGATTTAGAGTCTCCCTCTCAGGGACCAGGGACAAAAGCCAAATTGTTGAATATACAACAGACAGAGCCCTGCATCTGAGTGAAGGGATGTGAATTACTGAAGCCCTGGGGACCAGGCCTCCTCTTCCCGTGCACCAGACTTGACCCAGCTGCAGCAGGGCAGGAGTGTCACTGTGAGTGTGAGTGTAAGTGAGGGTGAGTGCGGTGGAAGCACAGCTTCTCCATGCCCAGACTGCAATGCTTCCCACTGGCATCCGTGGATCTGTCTGTCACCTGTCTGTCTGTAGCCCAGGCAGGGGAAGATAGGTATGAGAGGGGAAAAGAGTGTGGAATGGTGGGAAGAGGATAGGTGAATCCATTCTCCACACTTCAGCCTGAGGGGACTTTTATTTCACTCATTTCTGGTCATTCTCTCCCATACCGTCCAGACACAAGGCTCCCTTCCCCCCTCCCCAGACCAAATAGGGCAGCTATTTCCAACCTCCCACACTGGGTTAATTGCTCTTTCTTGGCTTTGCCAAAGCACCCTCCACGGCCCCCAGCCAGTCAGCTTCGTCTATTGTAGTGATCTTATTGTTTCTTTGGATTCCCCGGCCCTGTCCAACCCAGATGACAAGCTCCCTGAGGGAAGAGTCTGTGCCTGTCTTCCCTGCTGTATCCTCATGCCCAAGCACATCACCCGGCACCTAGTAGTCACTCGATAAATATTTGTTGATTAGTGACTGCAGGAACAGAAATCACATGAAAGGAGGTCTCAGCTCAGAGAGGAAGGGCTGTGACCCTCTAACCATGAAGTGACTTGGCCAAGGCCACTCAGCCAACAAGAGTTCCCATAGCCTGGCCTGTCTAGACTGGGCCCTCTCTGGAGCCCTATTCCTCCTCTGCCCAGAATCGTACAAACAGAATGGGGCAGACAAGAAAGGTAATTGTCGGAGCAGAAGCCAGGAAGACAGAGAGGAGAGGGGATTGGCAAAACAGTACTGGACAGCGTCCCAAAGCTCTTTTCTTGCTGCCTGAGGCTGAGGTCTCCGTCTTCCCAGGGTGCAGCACTGAAATCTGACTCCACCATTATAAAAGATGATCCGTTTCCTGCCCCTTTGTAACAAACCCTAACTCCACCTCTTTATTGATAGGCTCTGGCTCCACGTTCTGGACTACCCCTCCTCTGAAGAAATGCCCTGGCTCCGCCCCTTCCTGGTAATAGGTAAGCCCCACCCCTAGTGCGTGATGCTGTGTTTGTGACCTAATGCACCGGCGTGTTTCCAGGGTGGAGCCAGAGAGGGTGGGCATTTAGGCTGTGCCGAACCCTCAACCCCAATCCGGGTGACCACAATCCCCGAAAATCCTCATGAGGGACCCCAAATATCCCATCCCCATGACCTCGAAGGCCTTTGGCTCTAGCCTCCTAAATGCCCCATGCCCCTGAGGGGCCCTACCACCCAATCCCTTAACGACTAGTGCCTCCCAAATCTTCAATCCAACCCTGTCCCTATGTGGCAACTGAGTCTTCCCGGGGGCACCTGTCTCATATAATCTGAGGACAATTCAGACTGGTCCAGAGAATGACAGAGAAGGGCATCCTCCCAAGGATTTGGGGAATCCTTGATCCAATCATGCCGCTCACCAGGAGACGTTGGGAACCCAGGACATGTCGGGATTGAGGAGATACCAGGTGATGCAGGAAGCTGAGGAGGAGTATGAGGAGGAGGCATGAGTGGAGTCGGGGTTCTGTGGAGGAGGAACCTAGCCGCTCCTGGGTGGTGGGGAAGGGGCCGGAGAAGCGGGAGGGGAGGGGCCTCTTAGGGGGCGTGGACTGGAGGAATCGCCTCTAAAAACCGCCTGTAAAGCGCCTCTAACCGCCTCTAACCGCCTCTAAAAGGGCGGAGCCTCTAAAGACCGCCTGTAAACCGCCTGTAAACGGCCTCTAACCGCCTCTAAAAGGGCGGAGCCTTCCACAAGAGGGTAGAAGCGTCCAAGGGGCGGAGTCAGTGGGGTCAGCCCCGCCCCGCCCCGCCCCAGCCCGCCCTGCTCTGCCTTCCCTTTCCAGGATCGGCTGGGGCTGTTTCTACTTTTTCCCCTGGCTGCACATGTGGTGGAGGGAGTGGAGGCGAACGGCTTGGGATACCGCGCACCCGCCCAGGGCATGGACGAGGCTCAGTCCGGGAGAACCGGTCGCGCGGAAGCCGGGAGCCCCTGCCCCGCCTCATGCCTGTGTCGTGTCCCCACACAGCTCAGCGCACCCTCGGGAGCAGAAGCTGGAGCTTCTGCGGGGCCTGATGAGCTGTTTGTCAAGCGGACTGGGCACTGCTCTCCAGGGCTCCGGTCGCAACATCCCCCACCGCACCCCTGCTGCCGCTGCCTAGCCAGCTGGTGAGTTAAAGATTTAAACCGAAGCCACCGTCCTGCCCTCCTGATTCTGCCGCCGCTGCTGCCATTCGGGCTGGGAGCCATTCTCCATGCCGGCTGTTTCCATATCGACAGGGCCTCTCTCCCTGATAAGGGGTCCATCCGTGTCCAGGCTCCCATTATTCCTAAGGGCCCCTCATCAGAGTCAGGCTTCCCTTAGGGCCAGTGATTGCCTTCCACCACCTAAACCCCCGCCCCACCGCACACACACTCGTGTCTGTGAGTGGCCTGTATGGAGGGAGCTAAATAATCCTGGCTTTATCTTCCTCCCAGCCTTGTCCCCACATCCATAAATCCTCACAATCCCAGCACTCTGCTGCCACCTTCCGCCTAGACAGGACTTTGCCTGGTGCCTGAAGCATCTTCTCCACCTGGGAGTAGATCGAAAATATTTCAAGCCCATAGTTGTAGGAAGTAGGCTGTGAGAGGAGGGAAACATTCCTATAAGCTGCCACCCTTGGCCTGCCATAGGGGAATGACTGAGAACTGTTGGAGGTCTTTCCTACAGTTAACACCCCAGCTTCTGGCTCCTTCAGTTGGATCCCGAGCTGAAAGATACTGGGCATCGGGGACTTCCCTGATGGTCATGTGGATAAGACTCCATGCTCCCACTGCAGGGGGTATGAGTTCTATTACTGGCTGGGGAACTAAGATACCGCATGCCGTGTGGCACAGACAAAAGGTAAAAATAAAAGGGTACATAGATACTTGGCATCAGCCCCCCGAAGTGTAACCTCCATAGGAGAACCCAATGGCCACTGCTCCCTAACTTTCCTTTCTGTCTTGTCATCGAGTTGGGCTGAAATCGACTAGCAACTATAGTGATGAAGGGTCAGGGACTCCTAGTGGGTCTGCTTTCAGTTAGGGTCTGGCCCCAGCACCGGGGAGGGCACCACAGAATTAAGTTAAAGGGACAGCACTCTACGATTGGTGTCTCCTGAGAGGTCTCCTCCTCTGGTCTCTGTCTCTTGGGTCCCTCTCATCAGGTTGGGGAAACACTTGCTCCCCTCCCGCATCTCTAGTTTCCTTGTGTCCCTGGGAGCTCACCATCCCCTCTCCTCAGAAATCCCCTTTCAATTCCCAGGATAGGGAAGGCATGGCAGAAGGGGGTGTTCTAAGCCGGGTTCCCCTCATGCTATCGATAATTCTCTGACTCAGTTTGGGGCACAGGAAAATAATGGGGGAGAGGGAGAGTACTGGCTGGGCCAGGAAGGGGAAGCCCTAGAGTCCTGAGATGTGAGATATGGGAACTGGACCTGCTTCCAAAGAACTTTCCCTTTAGCCCTGCTTGTCGAAGAGAGGAGTAGGTCTCAGAGGAGGGATGTGTATTCACTCTGATAGGCCTATGGAGACCTGGGAGGAGATCTTCCCCAGTCTCACCCTGCTACTTGCCATTGTCCTCAGGTAATCTGGGGGACCAGCTGGGTCCCATCTTTCCCACTCCAGTAGTCTTAGGACCACAGAGAAGAGGAGGGAGTAAGGAGAAATCTGGGAAAGAGGGAGCCCCCCAACCATATTGCTCTGACCTCTAATCCTGAACCAAGCTCTGACCCCTAGCCTTAAAACTCATGTTCAAGTGCCTTCAAGGGGTCGACACTGCAAACCTTCCCCTAACAGGGACAATGCAACCCACTTCCCTTGTCCAAAATGTTGAGTGCTGAGGTTCTCAGAGCTAAAGACAAAGAGTGGGAAATGGGGACAGGGACGCTACTAAGGAGTTATGAAAGGGAGAAAAGGTTCCAGATAGATGGAGACAGTGGGGAGTGCACTCAGTGGAAAGGTATTCTGCTGCCAACTCATGTACTGCAATTCAATGCAGACACTAACTACCCAGAGCCAGTGTTCGACTCCACAGGTTTAAGGGCACAGTCCCAACAAGCCTGCTTCCACTTGAGCTGCCAGTCACAAGTGGGGTCCCCAGGACACCTGCATTTCTGCCTAACTAGCTACAAGTCCAGAGGTCTTCAAACACCCCTCAGGTCCAATGGTTCACTAGAATGACTCACACAACTCGGAAGTGCTCTCCTGACAACTAGTTTTTTATAAAGTACATATATTAGGAACATCCAAATGAAAAGACACACAAGGAGGGTCTCAGTGCATTGCTCCCATGCTCTCTCCCCATGGAGACACAAAGGGCATGTCACCCTCCCAGTACATCAATATGTTCACCAACCAGGTAGTTCCATGAGCTTTGGTGTACAGAGTTTTTACTGAGATTTCATACATAGGCAGGAATGAATTGTTGGCAACATGACTCGATCTCCTCTGACGGATTGGCTCAAAACCCCAATTCTGCAGTGATATGGTTGGTCTTTCTGCTGACCAGGCCTCAGCCCAAGTCACCTCATCTCTTAGCATCAACTCAGGTGTGAGCCGAGGGACTCATAGATAACAAAGACACTCGTATTACTTGAGGTATTCCAAAGATTTAGAGTCTCCCTCTCAGGGACCAGGGACAAAAGCCTAATTGTTGAGTATACAACAGACAGAGCCCTGCATCTGAGTGAAGGGATGTGAATTACTGAAGCCCTGGGGACCAGGCCTCCTCTTCCCGTGCACCAGACTTGACCCAGCTGCAGCAGGGCAGGAGTGTCACTGTGAGTGTGAGTGTAAGTGAGGGTGAGTGCGGTGGAAGCACAGCTTCTCCATGCCCAGACTGCAATGCTTCCCACTGGCATCCGTGGATCTGTCTGTCACCTGTCTGTCTGTAGCCCAGGCAGGGGAAGATAGGTATGAGAGGGGAAAAGAGTGTGGAATGGTGGGAAGAGGATAGGTGAATCCATTCTCCACACTTCAGCCTGAGGGGACTTTTATTTCACTCATTTCTGGTCATTGTCTCCCATACCGTCCAGCCACAAGGCTCCCTTCCCCCCTCCCCAGACCAAATAGGGCAGCTATTTCCAACCTCCCACACTGGGTTAATTGCTCTTTCTTGGCTTTGCCAAAGCACCCTCCACGGCCCCCAGCCAGTCAGCTTCGTCTATTGTAGTGATCTTATTGTCTCTTTGGATTCCCCGGCCCTGTCCAACCCAGATGACAAGCTCCCTGAGGGAAGAGTCTGTGCCTGTCTTCTCTGCTGTATCCTCATGCCCAAGCACATCACCCGGCACCTAGTAGTCACTCGATAAATATTTGTTGATTAGTGACTGCAGGAACAGAAATCACATGAAAGGAGGTCTCAGCTCAGAGAGGAAGGGCTGTGACCCTCTAACCATGAAGTGACTTGGCCAAGGCCACTCAGCCAACAAGTGTTCCCATAGCCTGGCCTGTCTAGACTGGGCCCTCTCTGGAGCCCTATTCCTCCTCTGCCCAGAATCGTACAAACAGAATGGGGCAGACAAGAAAGGTAATTGTCGGAGCAGAAGCCAGGAAGACAGAGAGGAGAGGGGATTGGCAAAACAGTACTGGACAGCGTCCCAAAGCTCTTTTCTTGCTGCCTGGGGCTGAGGTCTCCGTCTTCCCAGGGTGCAGCTCTGAAATCTGACTCCACCCTTATAAAAGAGGATCCGTGTCCTGCCCCTTTGTAACAAACCCTAACTCCACCTCTTTATTGATAGGCTCTGGCTCCACCTTCTGGACTATCCCTCCTCTGAAGAAATGCCCTGGCTACGCCCCTTCCTGGTAATAGGTAAGCCCCACCCCTAGTGCGTGATGCTGTGTTTGTGACCTAAGGCACCGGCGTGTTTCCAGGGTGGAGCCAGAGGGTGGGCATTAAGGCTGTGCCGAACCCTCAACCCCCATCCGGGTGACCAAAATCCCCGAAAATCCTCACGCGGGACCCCAAATATCCCAGCCCCAAGACCTCGAAGGCCTTTGGCTCTAACCTCCTAAATGCCCCATGCCCCTGAAGGGCCCTGCCACCCAATCCCTTAACGACTAGTGCCTCCCAAATCTTCAATCCAACCCTGTCCCTATGTGGCAACTGAGTCTTCCCGGGGGCACCTGTCTCATATTATCTGAGGACAATTCAGACTGGTCCAGAGAATGACAGAGAAGGGCATCCTCCCAA
Organism: Mesoplodon bidens; assembly: GCF_964165515.1. Classification (NCBI taxonomy): domain Eukaryota; kingdom Metazoa; phylum Chordata; class Mammalia; order Artiodactyla; family Ziphiidae; genus Mesoplodon; species Mesoplodon bidens. The sequence continues at coordinate 32,013 of NW_027671983.1, forward strand.
GGATTTGGGGAATCCTTGATCCAATCATGCCGCTCACCAGGAGACGTTGGGAACCCAGGACATGTCGGGATTGAGGAGATACCAGGTGATGCAGGAAGCTGAGGAGGAGTATGAGGAGGAGGCATGAGTGGAGTCGGGGTTCTGCAGAGGAGGAACCTAGCCTCTCCCGGGTGGTGGGGAAGGGGCGGGAGAAGCGGGAGGGGAGGGGCCTCTTAGGGGGCGTGGACTGGAGGAATCGCCTCAAAAAACCGCCTGTAAAGCGCCTCTTACCGCCTCTAACCGCCTCTAAAAGGGCGGAGCCTCTAAAGACCGCCTGTAAACCGCCTGTAAACCGCCTCTAACCGCCTCTAAAAGGGCGGAGCCTTCCACGAGAGGGTAGAAGCGTCCAAGGGGCGGAGTCAGTGGGGTCAGCCCCGCCCCGCCCCGCCCCAGCCCGCCCTGCTCTGCCTTCTCTTTCCAGGATCGGCTGGGGCTGTTTCTACTTTTTCCCCTGGCTGCACATGTGGTGGAGGGAGTGGAGGCGAACGGCTTGGGATACCGTGCACCCGCCCAGGGCATGGACGAGGCTCAGTCCGGGAGAACCGGTCGCGGGGAAGCCGGGAGCCCCCGCCACGCCTCATGCCTGTGTCGGGTCCCCACACAGCTCAGCGCACCCTCGGGAGCAGAAGCTGTAGCTTCTGCGGGGCCTGATGAGCTGTTTGTCAAGCGGACTGGGCACTGCTCTCCAGGGCTCCGGTCGCAACATCCCCCACTGCACCCCTGCTGCCGCTGCCTAGCCAGCTGGTGAGTTAAAGGTTTAAACCGAAGCCACCGTCCTGCCCTCCTGATTCTGCCGCCGCTGCTGCCATTCGGGCTGGGAGACATTCTCCATGCCGGCTGTTTCCATATCGACAGGGCCTCTCTCCCTGATAAGGGGTCCATCCGTGTCCAGGCTCCCATTATTCCTAAGGGCCCCTCATCAGAGTCAGGCCTCCCCTTACGACCAGTCATTGCCTTCCACCACCTAAGCCCCCCGCCTCACCACACACACACTCTTCTCTGTGAGTGGCCTGTATGGAGGGAGCTAAATAATCTTGGGTTTATCTTCCTCCCAGCCTTGTCCCCACATCCATAAATCCTCACAATCCCAGCACTCTGCTGCCACCTTCCTCCTAGACAGGACTTTGCCTGGTGCCTGAAGCATCTTCTCCTCCTGGGAGTGGATCGAAAATATTTCAAGCCCATAGTTGTAGGAAGTAGGCTGTGAGAGGAGGGAAAGATTCCTAGAAGCTGCCACCCTTTGCCTGCCATACGGGAATGACTGAGAACAGTTGGAGGTCTTTCCTACAGTTAACACCCCAGCTTCTGGCTCCTTCAGCTGGATCCCGAGTTGAAAGATACTGGGCATCAGGGACTTCCCTGATGGTCCAGTGGATAAGACTCCATGCTCCCACTGCAGGGGGTATGAGTTCTATTCCTGGCTGGGGAATTAAGATACCGCATGCTGCGTGGCACAGACAAAAGGTAAAAATAAAATGGTACATAGATACTTGGCATCAGCCCCCCGAAGTGTAACCGCCCTAGGAGAACCCAAGGGCCACTGCTCCCTACCTTTCCTTTCTGTCTTGTCACCGAGTTGGGCTGAAATCGACTAGCAACTGAAGTGATGAAGGGTCAGGGACTCCTAGTGGGTCTGCTTTCAGTTAGGGACTGGCCCCAGCACCGGGGAGGGCACCACAGAATTAAGTTAAAGGGACAGCACTCTACGATTGGTGTCTCCTGAGAGGTCTCCTCCTCTGGTCTCTGTCTCTTGGGTCCCTCTCATCCGGTGGGGGAAACACTTGCTCCCCTCCCGCATCTCTAGTTTCCTTGTGTCCCTGGGAGCTCACCATCCCCTCTCCTCAGAAATCCCCTTTCAATTCCCAGGATAGGGAAGGCATGGCAGAAGGGGGTGTTCTAAGCCGGGTTCCCCTCATGCTATCGATAATTCTCTGAGTCAGTTTGTGGCACAGGAAAATAATGGGGGAGAGGGAGAGTACTGGCTGGGCCAGGAAGGGGAAGCCCTAGAGTCCTGAGATGTGAGATATGGGAACTGGACCTGCTTCCAAAGAACTTTCCCTTTAGCCCTGCTTGTCGAAGAGAGGAGTAGGTCTCAGATGAGTGATGTGTAGTCACTGTGATAGGCCTATGGAGACCTGGGAGGAGATCTTCCCCCGTCTACTCTGCTACTTGCCATTGTCCTCAGGTAATCTGGGGGACCAGCTGGGTCCCATCTTTCCCACTCCAGTAGACTTAGGACCACAGAGAAGAGGAGGGAGTAAGGAGAAATCTGGGAAAGAGGGAGCCCCCCAACCATATTGCTCTGACCTCTAATCCTGAACCAAGCTCAGACCCCTAGCCTTAAAACTCATGTTCAAGTGCCTTCAAGGGGACGACACTGCAAACCTTCCCCTAACAGGGACAAGGCAACCCACTTCCCTTGTCCAAAATGTTGAGTGCTGAGGTTCTCAGAGCTAAAGACAAAGAGTGGGAAATGGGGACAGTGAGGCTACTAATGAGTTATGAAAGGGAGAAAAGGTTCCAGATAGATGGAGACAGTGTGGAGTCCACTCAGTGGAAAGGTATTCTGCTGCCAACTCATGTACTGCAATTCAATGCAGACACTAACTACCCAGAGCTAGTGTTCGACTCCACAGGTTTAAGGGCACAGTCCCAACAAGCCTGCCTCCACTTGAGCTGCCAGTCACAAGTGGTGTCCCCAGGACACCTGCATTTCTGCCTAACTAGCTACAAGTCCAGAGGTCTTCAAAACCCCTCAGGTCCAATGGTTCACTAGAATGACTCACACAACTCGGAAGTGCTCTCCTGACAACTAGTTTTTTATAAAGTACATAATCAGGAACATCCAAATGAAAAGACACCCAAGGAGGGTCTCAGTGCATTGCTCCCATGCTCTCTCCCCATGGAGACACAAAGGGCATGTCACCCTCCCAGTACATCAATATGTTCACCAACCAGGAAGTTCCATGGGCTTTGGTGTACAGAATTTTTACTGAGATTTCATACATAGGCAGGAATGAATTGTTGGCAACATGACTCGATCTCCTCTGACGGATTGGCTCAAAACCCCAATTCTGCAGTGATATGGTTGGTCTTTCTGCTGACCAGGCCTCAGCCCAAGTCACCTCATCTCTTAGCATCAACTCAGGTGTGAGCCGAGGGACTCATAGATAACAAAGACACTCGTATTACTTGAGGTATTCCAAAGATTTAGGGTCTCCCTCTCAGGGACCAGGGACAAAAGCCAAATTGTTGAGTATACAACAGACAGAGCCCTGCATCTGAGTGAACGGATGTGAATTACTGAAGCCCTGGGGACCAGGCCTCCTCTTCCCGTGCACCAGACTTGACCCAGCTGCAGCAGGGCAGGAGTGTCACTGTGAGTGTGAGTGTAAGTGAGTGTAAGTGAGGAGAAGCACAGCTTCTCCATGCCCAGACTGCAATGCTTCCCACTGGCATCCGTGGATCTGTCTGTCACCTGTCTGTCTGTAGCCCAGGCAGGGGAAGATAGGTATGAGAGGGGAAAAGAGTGTGGAATGGTGGGAAGAGGAGAGGTGAATCCATTCTCCACACTTCAGCCTGAGGGGACTTTTATTTCACTCATTTCTGGTCATTCTCTCCCATACCGTCCAGCCACAAGGCTCCCTTCCCCCCTCCCCAGACCAAATAGGGCAGCTATTTCCAACCTCCCACACTGGGTTAATTGCTCTTTCTTGGCTTTGCCAAAGCACCCTCCACGGCCCCCAGCCAGTCAGCTTCGTCTATTGTAGTGATCTTATTGTCTCTTTGGATTCCCCGGCCCTGTCCAACCCAGATGACAAGCTCCCTGAGGGAAGAGTCTGTGCCTGTCTTCTCTGCTGTATCCTCATGCCCAAGCACATCACCCGGCACCTAGTAGTCACTCGATAAATATTTGTTGATTAGTGACTGCAGGAACAGAAATCACATGAAAGGAGGTCTCAGCTCAGAGAGGAAGGGCTGTGAACCTCTAACCATGAAGTGACTTGGCCAAGGCCACTCAGCCAACAAGTGTTCCCATAGCCTGGCCTGTCTAGACTGGGCCCTCTCTGGAGCCCTATTCCTCCTCTGCCCAGAATCGTACAAACAGAATGGGGCAGACAAGAAAGGTAATTGTCGGAGCAGAAGCCAGGAAGACAGAGAGGAGAGGGGATTGGCAAAACAGTACTGGACAGCGTCCCAAAGCTCTTTTCTTGCTGCCTGGGGCTGAGGTCTAAGTCTTCCCAGGGTGCAGCTCTGAAATCTGACTCCACCCTTATAAAAGAGGATCCGTGTCCTGCCCCTTTGTAACAAACCCTAACTCCACCTCTTTATTGATAGTCTCTGGCTCCACCTTCTGGACTACCCCTCCTCTGAAGAAATGCCCTGGCTCCGCCCCTTCCTGGTAATAGGTAAGCCCCACCCCTAGAGCGTGATGCTGTGTTTGTGACCTAATGCACCGGCGTGTTTCCAGGGTGGAGCCAGAGAGGGTGGGCATTTAGGCTGTGCCGAACCCTCAACCCCCATCCGGGTGACCACAATCCCCGAAAATCCTCACGCGGGACCCCAAATATCCCAGCCCCATGACCTCGAAGGCCTTTGGCTCTAACCTCCTAAATGCCCCATGCCCCTGAGGGTCCCTACCACCCAATCCCTTAAGGACTAGTGCCTCCCAAATCTTCCATCCAACCCTGTACCCATGTGGCTACTGAGTCTTCCCGGGGGCACCTGTCTCATATTATCTGAGGACAATTCAGACTGGTCCAGAGAATGACAGAGAAGGGCATCCTCCCAAGGATTTGGGGAATCCTTGATCCAATCATGCCGCTCACCAGGAGACGTTGGGAACCCAGGACATGTCGGGATTGAGGAGATACCAGGTGATGCAGGAAGCTGAGGAGGAGTATGAGGAGGAGGCATGAGTGGAGTCGGGGTTCTGCGGAGGAGGAACCTAGCCTCTCCCGGGTGGTGGGGAAGGGGTGGGAGAGGCGGGAGGGGTGGGACCTCTTAGGGGGCGTGGACTGGAGGAATCGCCTCTAAAAACCGCCTGTAAAGCGCCTCTAACCGCCTCTAACCGCCTCTAAAAGGGCGGAGCCTCTAAAGACCGCCTGTAAACCGCCTGTAAACCGCCTCTAACCGCCTCTAAAAGGGTGGAGCCTTCCACGAGAGGGTAGAAGCGTCCAAGGGGCGGAGTCAGTGGGGTCAGCCCCGCCCCACCCTGCCCTGCTCTGCCTTCTCTTTCCAGGATCGGCTGGGGCTGTTTCTACTTGTTCCCCTGGCTGCACATGTGGTGGAGGGAGCGGAGGCGCACGGCTTGGGATACCGCGCACCCGCCCAGGGCATGGTCGAGGCTCCGTCCGGGAGAACCTGTCGCGGGGAAGCCGGGAGCCTCCGCCACGCCTCATGCCTGTGTCCGGTACCCACACAGCTCAGCGCACCATCGGGAGCAGAAGCTGGAGCTTCTGCGGCGCCTGATGAGCAGTTTGTCAAGCGGAGTGGGCACTGCTCTCCAGGGCTCCAGTCGCAACATTCCCCACCGCACCCCTGCTGCCGCTGCCTAGCCAGCTGGTGAGTTAAAGATTTAAACCGAAGCCACCGTCCTGCCCTCCTGATTCTGCCGCCACTGCTGCCATTCGGGCTGGGAGCCATTCTCCATGCCGGCTGTTTCCATATCGACAGGGCCTCTCTCCCTGATAAGGGGTCCATCCGTGTCCAGGCTCTCATTATACCTAAGGGCCCCTCATCAGAGTCAGGCCTCCCCTTACGACCAGTGATTGCCTTCCACCACCTAAGCCCCCCGCCCCACCACACACACACTCGTCTCTGTGAGTGGCCTGTATGGAGGGAGCTAAATAATCCTGGCTTTATCTTCCTCCCAGCCTTTTCCCCACATCCATAAATCCTCACAATCCCAGCACTCTGCTGCCACCTTCCTCCTAGACAGGACTTTGCCTGGTGCCTGAAGCATCTTCTCCTACTGGGAGTGGATCGAAAATATTTCGATCCCATAGTTGTAGGTAGTACACTGTGAGAGGAGGGAGAGATTCCAAGAAGCTGCCACCCTTGGCCTGCCATAGGGGAATGACTGAGAACTGTTGGACGTCTTTCCTACAGTTAACACCCCAGCTTCTGGCTCCTTCAGTTGGATCCCGAGTTGAAAGATACTGGGCATCAGGGACTTCCCTGATGGTCCAGTGGATAAGACTCCATGCTCCCACTGCAGGGGGTATGAGTTCTATCCCTGGCTGGGGAATTAAGATACCGCATGCTGCGTGGCACAGACAAAAGGTAAAAATAAAAGGGTACATAGATACTTGGCATCAGCCCCCCGAAGTGTAACCGCCCTAGGAGAACCCAAAGGCCACTGCTCCCTAAATTTCCTTTCTGTCTTGTCACCGAGTTGGGCTGAAATCGACTAGTAACTGAAGTGATGAAGGGTCAGGGACTCCTAGTGGGTCTGCTTTCTGTTATGGACTGGCCCCAGCACCGGGGAGGGCACCACAGAATTAAGTTAAAGGGACAGCACTCTACGATTGGTGTCTCCTGAGAGGTCTCCTCCTCCTGTCTCTGTCTCTTGGGTCCCTCTCATCAGGTGGGGGAAACTCTTGCTCCCCTCCCTCATCTCTAGATTCCTTGTGTCCCTGGGAGCTCACCATCCCCTCTCCTCAGAAATCCCCTTTCAATTCCCAGGATAGGGAAGGCATGGCAGAAGGGGGTGTTCTAAGACGGGTTCCCCTCATGCTATCGATAATTCTCTGACTCAGTTTGGAGCACAGGAAAATAATGGGGGAGAGGGACAGTACTGGCTGGGACAGGAGGGGGAAGCACTAGAGTCCTGAGATATGAGATATGGGAACTGGACCTGCTTCCAAAGAACTTTCCCTTTAGCCCTGCTTGTCGAAGAGAAGAGTAGGTCTCAGATGAGGGATGTGTAGTCACTGTGATAGGCCTATGGAGACCTGGGAGGAGATCTTCCCCAGTCTACCCTGCTACTTGCCATTGTCCTCAGGTAATCTGGGGGACCAGCTGGGTCCCATCTTTCCCACTCCAGTAGACTTAGGACCACAGAGAAGAGGTGGGAGTAAGATGAAATCTGGGAAAGAGGGAGCACCCCAACCATATTGCTCTGACCTCTAATCCTGAACCAAGCTCTGACCCCTAGCCTTAAAACTCATGTTCAAGTGCCTTCAAGGGGACGACACTGCAAACCTTCCCCTAACAGGGACAATGCAACCCACTTCCCTTGTCCAATATGTTGAGTGCTGAGGTTCTCAGAGCTAAAGACAAAGAGTGGGAAATGGGGACAGGGACGCTACTAAGGAGTTATGATAGGGAGAAAAGGTTCCAGATAGATGGAGACAGTGGGGAGTGCACTCAGTGGAAAGGTATTCTGCTGCCACCTCATGTACTGCAATTCAATGCAGACGCTAACTACCCAGAGCTAGTGTTAGACTCCACAGGTTTAAGGGCACAGTCCCAACAAGCCTGCCTCCACTTGAGCTGCCAGTCACAAGTGGTGTCCCCAGGACACCTGCATTTCTGCCTAACTAGCTACAAGTCCAGAGGTCTTCAAAACCCCTCAGGTCCAATGGTTCACTAGAATGACTCACACAACTCGGAAGTGCTCTCCTGACAACTAGTTTTTTATAAAGTACATATATCAGGAACATCCAAATGAAAAGACACACAAGGAGGGTCTCAGTGCATTGCTCCCATGCTCTCTCCCCATGGAGACGCAAATGGCACGTCACCCTCCTAGTACATCAATATGTTCACCAACCAGGAAGTTCCATGAGCTTTGGTGTACAGAGTTTTTACTGAGATTTCATACATAGGCAGGAATGAATTGTTGGCAACATGACTCGATCTCCTCTGACGGATTGGCTCAAAACCCCAATTCTGCAGGGATATTTTTGGTCTTTCTGCTGACCAGGCCTCAGCCCAAGTCACCTCATCTCTTAGCATCAACTCAGGTGTGAGCCGAGGGACTCATAGATAACAAAGACACTCGTATTACTTGAGGTATTCCAAAGATTTGGAGTCTCCCTCTCAGGGACCAGGGACAAAAGCCAAATTGTTGAGTATACAACAGACAGAGGCCTGCATCTGAGTGAAGGGATGTGAATTACTGAAGCCCTGGGGACCAGGCTTCCTCTTCCCGTGCACCAGACTTGACCCAGCTGCAGCAGGGCAGGAGTGTCACTGTGAGTGTGAGTGTAAGTGAGGGTGAGTGTGGTGGAACCACAGCTTCTCCATGCCCAGATTGCAATGCTTCCCACTGGCATCCGTGGATCTGTCTGTCACCTGTCTGTCTGTAGCCCAGGCAGGGGAAGATAGGTATGAGAGGGGAAAAGAGTGTGGAATGGTGGGAAGAGGATAGGTGAATCCATTCTCCACACTTCAGCCTGAGGGGACTTTTATTTCACTCATTTCTGGTCATTCTTTCCCATACCGTCCAGCCACAAGGCTCCCTTCCCCCCTCCCCAGACCAAATAGGGCAGCTATTTCCAACCTCCCACACTGGGTTAATTGCTCTTTCTTGGCTTTGCCAAAGCACCCTCCACGGCCCCCAGCCAGTCAGCTTCGTCTATTGTAGTGATCTTATTGTCTCTTTTGATTCCCCTGCCCTGTCCATCCCAGATGACAAGCTCCCTGAGGGAAGAGTCTGTGCCTGTCTTCTCAGCTGTATCCTCATGCCCAAGCACATCACCCGGCACCTAGTAGTCACTCGATAAATATTTGTTGATTAGTGACTGCAGGAACAGAAATCACATGAAAGGAGGTCTCAGCTCAGAGAGGAAGGGCTGTGACCCTCTAACCATGAAGTGACTTGGCCAAGGCCACTCAGCCAACAAGTGTTCCCATAGCCTGGCCTGTCTAGACTGGGCCCTCTCTGGAGCCCTATTCCTCCTCTGCCCAGAATCGTACAAACAGAATGGGGCAGACAAGAAAGGTAATTGTCGGAGCAGAAGCCAGGAAGACAGAGAGGAGAGGGGATTGGCAAAAGAGTACTGGACAGCGTCCCAAAGCTCTTTTCTTGCTGCCTGGGGCTGAGGTCTAAATCTTCCCAGTGTGCAGCTCTGAAATCTGACTCCACCCTTATAAAAGAGGATCCGTGTCCTGCCCCTTTGTAACAAACCCTAACTCCACCTCTTTATTGATAGTCTCTGGCTCCACCTTCTGGACTACCCCTCCTCTGAAGAAATGCCCTGGCTCCGCCCCTTCCTGGTAATAGGTAAGCCCCACCCCTAGAGCGTGATGCTGTGTTTGTGACCTAATGCACCGGCGTGTTTCCAGGGTGGAGCCAGAGAGGGTGGGCATTTAGGCTGTGCCGAACCCTCAACCCCCATCCGGGTGACCACAATCCCCGAAAATCCTCACGCGGGACCCCAAATATCCCAGCACCATGACCTCGAAGGCCTTTGGCTCTAACCTCCTAAATGCCCCATGCCCCTGAGGGGCCCTACCACCCAATCCCTTAAGGACTAGTGCCTCCCAAATCTTCAATCCAACCCGGTCCCTATGTGGCAACTGAGTCTTCCCGGGGGCACCTGTCTCATATTATCTGAGGACAATTCAGACTGGTCCAGAGAATGACAGAGAAGGGCATCCTCCCAAGGATTTGGGGAATCCTTGATCCAATCATGCCGCTCACCAGGAGACGTTGGGAACTCAGGACATGTCGGGATTGAGGAGATACCAGGTGATGCAGGAAGCTGAGGAGGAGTATGAGGAGGAGGCATGAGTGGAGTCGGGGTTCTGTGGAGGAGGAACCTAGCCGCTCCCGGGTGGTGGGGAAGGGGCCGGAGAAGCGGGAGGGGAGGGGCCTCTTAGGGGGCGTGGACTGGAGGAATCGCCTCTAAAAACCGCCTGTAAAGCGCCTCTAACCGCCTCTAACCGCCTCTAAAAGGGCGGAGCCTCTAAAGACCGCCTGCAAACCGCCTGTAAACCGCCTCTAACCGCCTCTAAAAGGGCGGAGCCTTCCACGAGAGGGTAGAAGCTTCCAAGGGGCGGAGTCAGTGGGGTCAGCCCCGCCCCGCCCCGCCCTAGCCCGCCCTGCTCTGCCTTCTCTTTCCAGGATCGGCTGGGGCTGTTTCTACTTTTTCCCCTGGCTGCACACGTGGTGGAGGGAGTGGAGGCTAACGGCTTGGGATACCGCGCACCCGCCCAGGGCTTGGACGAGGCTCAGTCCGGGAGAACCGGTCGCGCGGAAGCCAGGAGCCCCCGCCCCGCCTCATGCCTGGGTCGGTTCCCCACACAGCTCAGCGCACGCTCGGGAGCAGAAGCTGGAGCTTCTGCGGGGCCTGATGAGCTGTTTGTCAAACGGACTGGGCACTGCTCTCCAGGGCTCCGGTCGCAACATCCCCCACCGCACACCTGCTGCCGCTGCCTAGCCAGCTGGTGAGTTAAAGATTTAAACCGAAGCCACCGCCCTGCCCTCCTGATTCTGCCGCCGCTGCTGCCATTTGGGCTGGGAGCCATTCTCCATGCCGGCTGTTTCCATATCGACAGGGCCTCTCTCCCTGATAAGGGGTCCATCCGTGTCCAGGCTCCCATTATTCCTAAGGGCCCCTCATCAGAGTCAGGCCTCCCCTTTCTACCAGTGATTGCCTTCCACCACCTAACCCCCCGCCCCACCACACACACACTCGTCTCTGTGAGTGGCCTGTATGGAGGGGGCTAAATAATCCTGGCTTTATCTTCCTCCCAGCCTTGTCCCCACATCCATAAATCCTCACATTCCCAGCACTCTGCTGCTACCTTCCTCATAGACAGGACTTTGCCTGGTGCCTGAAGCATCTTCTCCTCCTGGGAGTAGATCGAAAATATTTCAAGCCCATAGTTGTAGGAAGTAGGCTGTGAGAGGAGGGAAAGATTCCAAGAAGCTGCCACCCTTGGCCTGCCATAGGGGAATGACTGAGAACTGTTGGAGGTCTTTCCTACATTTAACACCCCAGCTTCTGGCTCCTTCAGTTGGATCCCGAGTTGAAAGATACTGGGCATCGGGGACTTCCCTGATGGTCATGTGGATAAGAATCCATGCTCCCACTGCAGGGGGTATGAGTTCTATCACTGGCTGGGGAACTAAGATACCGCATGCCGCGTGGCACAGCCAAAAGGTAAAAATAAAAGGGTACATAGATACTTGGCATCAGCCCCCAGAAGTGTAACCTCCATAGGAGAACCCAATGGCCACTGCTCCCTACCTTTCCTTTCTGTCTTGTCACCGAGTTGGGCTGAAATCGACTAGCAACTGAAGTGATGAAGGTTCAGGGTCCTAGTGGGTCTGCTTTCAGTTAGGGACTGGCCCCAGCACCGGGGAGGGCACCACAGAATTAAGTTAAAGGGACAGCACTCTATGATTGGTGTCTCCTGAGAGGTCTCCTCCTCTGGTCTCTGTCTCTTGGGTCCCTCTCATCAGGTGGGGGAAACACTTGCTCCCCTCCCGCATCTCTAGTTTCCTTGTGTCCCAGGGAGCTCACCATCCCCTCTCCTCAGAAATCCCCTTTCAATTCCCAGGATACGGAAGGCATGGCCGAATGGGGTGTTCTAAGCCGGGTTCCCCTCATGCTATCGATAATTCTCTGACTCAGTTTGGGGCACAGGAAAATAATGGGGGAGAGGGACAGTACTGGCTGGGCCAGGAGGGGGAAGCCCTAGAGTCTTGAGATGTGAGATATGGGAACTGGACCTGCTTCAAAGAACTTTCCCTTTAGCCCTGCTTGTCGAAGAGAGGAGTAGGTCTCAGATGAGGGATGTGTAGTCACTGTGATAGGCCTATGGAGACCTGAGAGGAGATCTTACCCAGTCTCACCCTGCTACTTGCCATTGTCCTCAGGTAATCTGGGGGACCAGCTGGGTCCCATCTTTCCCACTCCAGTAGTCTTAGGACCACAGAGAAGAGGTGGGAGTAAGGAGAAACCTGGGAAAGAGGGAGCCCCCCAACCATATTGCTCTGACCTCTAATCCTGAACCAAGCTCTGACCCCTAGCCTTAAAACTCATATTCAAGTGCCTTCAAGGGGTCGACACTGCAAACCTTCCCCTAACAGGGACAATGCAACCCACATCCCTTGTCCAAAATGGTGAGTGCTGAGGTTCTCAGAGCTAAAGACAAAGAGTGGGAAATGGGGACAGGGACGCTACTAAGGAGTTATGAAAGGGAGAAAAGGTTCCAGATAGATGGAGACAGTGGGGAGTGCACTCAGTGGAAAGGTATTCTGCTGCCAACACATGTACTGCAATTCAATGCAGACACTAACTACCCAGAGCCAGTGTTCGACTCCACAGGTTTAAGGGCACAGTCCCAACAAGCCTGCCTCCACTTGAGCTGCCAGTCACAAGTGGGGTCCCCAGGACACCTGCATTTCTGCCTAACTAGCTACAAGTCCAGAGGTCTTCAAACACCCCTCAGGTCCAATGGTTCACTAGAATGACTCACACAACTCGGAAGTGCTCTCCTGACAACTAGTTTTTTATAAAGTACATATATCAGGAACATCCAAATGAAAAGACACACAAGGAGGGTCTCAGTGCATTGCTCCCATGCTCTCTCCCCATGGAGACGCAAATGGCACGTCACCCTCCTAGTACATCAATATGTTCACCAACCAGGAAGTTCCATGAGCTTTGGTGTACAGAGTTTTTACTGAGATTTCATACATAGGCAGGAATGAATTGTTGGCAACATGACTCGATCTCCTCTGACGGATTGGCTCAAAACCCCAATTCTGCAGGGATATTTTTGGTCTTTCTGCTGACCAGGCCTCAGCCCAAGTCACCTCATCTCTTAGCATCAACTCAGGTGTGAGCCGAGGGACTCATAGATAACAAAGACACTCGTATTACTTGAGGTATTCCAAAGATTTGGAGTCTCCCTCTCAGGGACCAGGGACAAAAGCCAAATTGTTGAGTATACAACAGACAGAGGCCTGCATCTGAGTGAAGGGATGTGAATTACTGAAGCCCTGGGGACCAGGCTTCCTCTTCCCGTGCACCAGACTTGACCCAGCTGCAGCAGGGCAGGAGTGTCACTGTGAGTGTGAGTGTAAGTGAGGGTGAGTGTGGTGGAACCACAGCTTCTCCATGCCCAGATTGCAATGCTTCCCACTGGCATCCGTGGATCTGTCTGTCACCTGTCTGTCTGTAGCCCAGGCAGGGGAAGATAGGTATGAGAGGGGAAAAGAGTGTGGAATGGTGGGAAGAGGATAGGTGAATCCATTCTCCACACTTCAGCCTGAGGGGACTTTTATTTCACTCATTTCTGGTCATTCTTTCCCATACCGTCCAGCCACAAGGCTCCCTTCCCCCCTCCCCAGACCAAATAGGGCAGCTATTTCCAACCTCCCACACTGGGTTAATTGCTCTTTCTTGGCTTTGCCAAAGCACCCTCCACGGCCCCCAGCCAGTCAGCTTCGTCTATTGTAGTGATCTTATTGTCTCTTTTGATTCCCCTGCCCTGTCCATCCCAGATGACAAGCTCCCTGAGGGAAGAGTCTGTGCCTGTCTTCTCAGCTGTATCCTCATGCCCAAGCACATCACCCGGCACCTAGTAGTCACTCGATAAATATTTGTTGATTAGTGACTGCAGGAACAGAAATCACATGAAAGGAGGTCTCAGCTCAGAGAGGAAGGGCTGTGACCCTCTAACCATGAAGTGACTTGGCCAAGGCCACTCAGCCAACAAGTGTTCCCATAGCCTGGCCTGTCTAGACTGGGCCCTCTCTGGAGCCCTATTCCTCCTCTGCCCAGAATCGTACAAACAGAATGGGGCAGACAAGAAAGGTAATTGTCGGAGCAGAAGCCAGGAAGACAGAGAGGAGAGGGGATTGGCAAAAGAGTACTGGACAGCGTCCCAAAGCTCTTTTCTTGCTGCCTGGGGCTGAGGTCTAAATCTTCCCAGTGTGCAGCTCTGAAATCTGACTCCACCCTTATAAAAGAGGATCCGTGTCCTGCCCCTTTGTAACAAACCCTAACTCCACCTCTTTATTGATAGTCTCTGGCTCCACCTTCTGGACTACCCCTCCTCTGAAGAAATGCCCTGGCTCCGCCCCTTCCTGGTAATAGGTAAGCCCCACCCCTAGAGCGTGATGCTGTGTTTGTGACCTAATGCACCGGCGTGTTTCCAGGGTGGAGCCAGAGAGGGTGGGCATTTAGGCTGTGCCGAACCCTCAACCCCCATCCGGGTGACCACAATCCCCGAAAATCCTCACGCGGGACCCCAAATATCCCAGCACCATGACCTCGAAGGCCTTTGGCTCTAACCTCCTAAATGCCCCATGCCCCCGAGGGGCCCTACCACCCAATCCCTTAAGGACTAGTGCCTCCCAAATCTTCAATCCAACCCGGTCCCTATGTGGCAACTGAGTCTTCCCGGGGGCACCTGTCTCATATTATCTGAGGACAATTCAGACTGGTCCAGAGAATGACAGAGAAGGGCATCCTCCCAAGGATTTGGGGAATCCTTGATCCAATCATGCCGCTCACCAGGAGACGTTGGGAACTCAGGACATGTCGGGATTGAGGAGATACCAGGTGATGCAGGAAGCTGAGGAGGAGTATGAGGAGGAGGCATGAGTGGAGTCGGGGTTCTGTGGAGGAGGAACCTAGCCGCTCCCGGGTGGTGGGGAAGGGGCCGGAGAAGCGGGAGGGGAGGGGCCTCTTAGGGGGCGTGGACTGGAGGAATCGCCTCTAAAAACCGCCTGTAAAGCGCCTCTAACCGCTTCTAACCGCCTCTAAAAGGGCGGAGCCTCTAAAGACCGCCTGCAAACCGCCTGTAAACCGCCTCTAACCGCCTCTAAAAGGGCGGAGCCTTCCACGAGAGGGTAGAAGCTTCCAAGGGGCGGAGTCAGTGGGGTCAGCCCCGCCCCGCCCCGCCCTAGCCCGCCCTGCTCTGCCTTCTCTTTCCAGGATCGGCTGGGGCTGTTTCTACTTTTTCCCCTGGCTGCACACGTGGTGGAGGGAGTGGAGGCTAACGGCTTGGGATACCGCGCACCCGCCCAGGGCTTGGACGAGGCTCAGTCCGGGAGAACCGGTCGCGCGGAAGCCAGGAGCCCCCGCCCCGCCTCATGCCTGGGTCGGTTCCCCACACAGCTCAGCGCACGCTCGGGAGCAGAAGCTGGAGCTTCTGCGGGGCCTGATGAGCTGTTTGTCAAACGGACTGGGCACTGCTCTCCAGGGCTCCGGTCGCAACATCCCCCACCGCACACCTGCTGCCGCTGCCTAGCCAGCTGGTGAGTTAAAGATTTAAACCGAAGCCACCGCCCTGCCCTCCTGATTCTGCCGCCGCTGCTGCCATTTGGGCTGGGAGCCATTCTCCATGCCGGCTGTTTCCATATCGACAGGGCCTCTCTCCCTGATAAGGGGTCCATCCGTGTCCAGGCTCCCATTATTCCTAAGGGCCCCTCATCAGAGTCAGGCCTCCCCTTTCTACCAGTGATTGCCTTCCACCACCTAACCCCCCGCCCCACCACACACACACTCGTCTCTGTGAGTGGCCTGTATGGAGGGGGCTAAATAATCCTGGCTTTATCTTCCTCCCAGCCTTGTCCCCACATCCATAAATCCTCACATTCCCAGCACTCTGCTGCTACCTTCCTCATAGACAGGACTTTGCCTGGTGCCTGAAGCATCTTCTCCTCCTGGGAGTAGATCGAAAATATTTCAAGCCCATAGTTGTAGGAAGTAGGCTGTGAGAGGAGGGAAAGATTCCAAGAAGCTGCCACCCTTGGCCTGCCATAGGGGAATGACTGAGAACTGTTGGAGGTCTTTCCTACATTTAACACCCCAGCTTCTGGCTCCTTCAGTTGGATCCCGAGTTGAAAGATACTGGGCATCGGGGACTTCCCTGATGGTCATGTGGATAAGAATCCATGCTCCCACTGCAGGGGGTATGAGTTCTATCACTGGCTGGGGAACTAAGATACCGCATGCCGCGTGGCACAGCCAAAAGGTAAAAATAAAAGGGTACATAGATACTTGGCATCAGCCCCCAGAAGTGTAACCTCCATAGGAGAACCCAATGGCCACTGCTCCCTACCTTTCCTTTCTGTCTTGTCACCGAGTTGGGCTGAAATCGACTAGCAACTGAAGTGATGAAGGTTCAGGGTCCTAGTGGGTCTGCTTTCAGTTAGGGACTGGCCCCAGCACCGGGGAGGGCACCACAGAATTAAGTTAAAGGGACAGCACTCTATGATTGGTGTCTCCTGAGAGGTCTCCTCCTCTGGTCTCTGTCTCTTGGGTCCCTCTCATCAGGTGGGGGAAACACTTGCTCCCCTCCCGCATCTCTAGTTTCCTTGTGTCCCAGGGAGCTCACCATCCCCTCTCCTCAGAAATCCCCTTTCAATTCCCAGGATACGGAAGGCATGGCCGAATGGGGTGTTCTAAGCCGGGTTCCCCTCATGCTATCGATAATTCTCTGACTCAGTTTGGGGCACAGGAAAATAATGGGGGAGAGGGACAGTACTGGCTGGGCCAGGAGGGGGAAGCCCTAGAGTCTTGAGATGTGAGATATGGGAACTGGACCTGCTTCAAAGAACTTTCCCTTTAGCCCTGCTTGTCGAAGAGAGGAGTAGGTCTCAGATGAGGGATGTGTAGTCACTGTGATAGGCCTATGGAGACCTGAGAGGAGATCTTACCCAGTCTCACCCTGCTACTTGCCATTGTCCTCAGGTAATCTGGGGGACCAGCTGGGTCCCATCTTTCCCACTCCAGTAGTCTTAGGACCACAGAGAAGAGGTGGGAGTAAGGAGAAACCTGGGAAAGAGGGAGCCCCCCAACCATATTGCTCTGACCTCTAATCCTGAACCAAGCTCTGACCCCTAGCCTTAAAACTCATATTCAAGTGCCTTCAAGGGGTCGACACTGCAAACCTTCCCCTAACAGGGACAATGCAACCCACATCCCTTGTCCAAAATGGTGAGTGCTGAGGTTCTCAGAGCTAAAGACAAAGAGTGGGAAATGGGGACAGGGACGCTACTAAGGAGTTATGAAAGGGAGAAAAGGTTCCAGATAGATGGAGACAGTGGGGAGTGCACTCAGTGGAAAGGTATTCTGCTGCCAACACATGTACTGCAATTCAATGCAGACACTAACTACCCAGAGCCAGTGTTCGACTCCACAGGTTTAAGGGCACAGTCCCAACAAGCCTGCCTCCACTTGAGCTGCCAGTCACAAGTGGGGTCCCCAGGACACCTGCATTTCTGCCTAACTAGCTACAAGTCCAGAGGTCTTCAAACACCCCTCAGGTCCAATGGTTCACTAGAATGACTCACACAACTCGGAAGTGCTCTCCTGACAACTAGTTTTTTATAAAGTACATATATTAGGAACATCCAAATGAAAAGACACACAAGGAGGGTCTCAGTGCATTGCTCCCATGCTCTCTCCCCATGGAGACACAAAGGGCATGTCACCCTCCCAGTACATCAATATGTTCACCAACCAGGTAGTTCCATGAGCTTTGGTGTACAGAGTTTTTACAGAGATTTCATACATAGGCAGGAATGAATTGTTGGCAACATGACTCGATCTCCTCTGACGGATTGGCTCAAAACCCCAATTCTGCAGTGATATGGTTGGTCTTTCTGCTGACCAGGCCTCAGCCCAAGTCACCTCATCTCTTAGCATCAACTCAGGTGTGAGCCGAGGGACTCATAGATAACAAAGACACTCGTATTACTTGAGGTATTCCAAAGATTTAGAGTCTCCCTCTCAGGGACCAGGGACAAAAGCCAAATTGTTGAGTATACAACAGACAGAGCCCTGCATCTGAGTGAAGGGATGTGAATTACTGAAGCCCTGGGGACCAGGCCTCCTCTTCCCATGCACCAGACTTGACCCAGCTGCAGCAGGGCAGGAGTGTCACTGTGAGTGTGAGTGTAAGTGAGGGTGAGTGCGGTGGAAGCACAGCTTCTCCATGCCCAGACTGCAATGCTTCCCACTGGCATCCGTGGATCTGTCTGTCACCTGTCTGTCTGTAGCCCAGGCAGGGGAAGATAGGTATGAGAGGGGAAAAGAGTGTGGAATGGTGGGAAGAGGATAGGTGAATCCATTCTCCACACTTCAGCCTGAGGGGACTTTTATTTCACTCATTTCTGGTCATTCTCTCCCATACCGTCCAGCCACAAGGCTCCCTTCCCCCCTCCCCAGACCAAATAGGGCAGCTATTTGCAACCTCCCACACTGGGTTAATTGCTCTTTCTTGGCTTTGCCAAAGCACCCTCCACGGCCCCCAGCCAGTCAGCTTCGTCTATTGTAGTGATCTTATTGTCTCTTTTGATTCCCCTGCCCTGTCCAACCCAGATGACAAGCTCCCTGAGGGAAGAGTCTGTGCCTGTCTTCTCTGCTGTATCCTCATGCCCAAGCACATCACCCGGCACCTAGTAGTCACTCGATAAATATTTGTTGATTAGTGACTGCAGGAACAGAAATCACATGAAAGGAGGTCTCAGCTCAGAGAGGAAGGGCTGTGACCCTCTAACCATGAAGTGACTTGGCCAAGGCCACTCAGCCAACAAGTGTTCCCATAGCCTGGCCTGTCTAGACTGGGCCCTCTCTGGAGCCCTATTCCTCCTCTGCCCAGAATCATACAAACAGAATGGGGCAGACAAGAAAGGTAATTGTCGGAGCAGAAGCCAGGAAGACAGAGAGGAGAGGGGATTGGCAAAAGAGTACTGGACAGCGTCCCAAAGCTCTTTTCTTGCTGCCTGGGGCTGAGGTCTCCGTCTTCCCAGGGTGCAGCTCTGAAATCTGACTCCACCCTTATAAAAGAGGTTCCGGGGGCCTCCCTGGTGGCATAGTGGTTGTGAGTCCGCCTGCCGATGCAGGGGATGCGGGTTCATGCCCCGGTTCGGGAGGATCCCATATGCTACGGAGCGGCTGGGCCCATGAGCCATGGACGCTGGGCCTGTGCGTCCAGATCCTGTACTCCGCAACGGGAGAGGCCACAACAGTGAGAGGCCCGCATACCGCAGAAAGAAAAAAAAAAAAATAAGAGGGTCCGTGCCCTGCCTCTTTGTAACAAACCCTAACTCCACCTCTTTATTGATAGGCTCTGGCTCCACCTTCTGGACTACACCTCCTCTGAAGAAATGCCCTGGCTCCGCCCCTTCCTGGTAATAGGTAAGCCCCACCCCTAGTGCGTGATGCTGTCTTTGTGACCTAATGCACCGGCGTGTTTCCAGGGTGGAGCCAGAGAGGGTGAGCATTTAGGCTGTGCCGAACCCTCAACCCCCATCCGGGTGACCACAATCCCCCAAAATCCTCACGCGGGACCCCAAGTATCCCAGCCCCATGAACTCGAAGGCCTTTGGCTCTAACCTCCTAAATGCCCCATGCCCCCGAGGGGCCCTACCACCCAATCCCTTAACGCCTAGTGCCTCCCAAATCTTCAATCCAACCCTGTCCCAATGTGGCAACTGAGTCTTCCCGGGGGCACCTGTCTCCTATTATCTGAGAACAATTCAGACTGGTCCAGAGAATGACAGAGAAGGGCATCCTCCCAAGGATTTGGGGAATCCTTGATCCAATCATGCCGCTCACCAGGAGACGTTGGGAACCCAGGACATGTCGGGATTGAGGAGATACCAGGTGATGCAGGAAGCTGAGGAGGAGGAGGAGGCGTGAGTGGAGGCGGGGTTCTGCGGAGGAGGAACCTAGCCTCTCCCGGTTGGTGGGGAAGGGGCGGGAGAAGCGGGAGGGGAGGGGCCTCTTAGGGGGCGTGGACTGGAAGAACCGCCTCTAAAAACCGCCTGTAAAGCGCCTCTAAACGCCTCTAAAAGGGCGGAGCCTCTAAAGACCGCCTGTAAACCGCCTCTAACCGCCTCTAAAAGGGCGGAGCCTTCCACGAGAGGGTATAAGCGTCCAAAGGGCGGAGTCAGTGGGGTCAGCCCCGCCCCGCCCCGCCCCAGCCCGCCCTGCTCTGCCTTCTCTTTCCAGGATCGGCTGGGGCTGTTTCTACTTTCTCCCCTGGCTGCACATGTGGTGGAGGGAGCGGAGGCGAACGGCTTGGGATACCGCGCACCCGCCCAGGGCATGGACGAGGCTCAGTCCGGGAGAACCGGTCGCGGGGAAGCCGGGAGCCCCCGCCCCGCCTCATGCCTGTGTCGGGTCCCCACACAGCTCAGCGCACCCTCGGGAGCAGAAGCTGGAGCTTCTGCGGGGCCTGATGAGCTGTTTGTCAAGCAGACTGGGCACTGCTCTCCAGGGCTCCGGTCGCAACATCCCCCACCGCACCCCTGCTGCCACTGCCTAGCCAGCTGGTGAGTTCAAGATTTAAACCGAAGCCACCATCCTGCCCTCCTGATTCTGCCGCCGCTGCTGCCATTCGGGCTGGGAGCCATTCTCCATGCCAGCTGTTTCCATATCGACAAGGCCTCTCTCCCTGATAAGGGGTCCATCCGTGTCCAGGCTCCCATTATTCCTAAGGGCCCCTCATCAGAGTCAGGCCTCCCCTTACGACCAGTGATTGCCTTCCACCACCTAAGCCCCCGCCCCACCACACACACACTCGTCTCTGTGAGTGGCCTGTATGGAGGGAGCTAAATAATCTTGGCTTTATCTTCCTCCCAGCCTTGTCCCCACATCCATAAATCCTCACAATCCCAGCACTCTGCTGCCACCTTCCTCCTAGACAGGACTTTGCCTGGTGCCTGAAGCATCTTCTCCTCCTGGGAGTGGATCGAAACTATTTCAAGCCCATAGTTGTAGGAAGTAGGCTGTGAGAGGAGGGAAAGATTCCTAGAAGCTGCCACCCTTGGCCTGCCATAGGGGAATGACTGAGAACTGTTGGAGGTCTTTCCTACAGTTAACACCCCAGCTTCTGGCTCCTTCAGTTGGATCCCGAGTTGAAAGATACTGGGCATCAGGGACTTCCCTGATGGTCCAGTGGATAAGACTCCATGCTCCCACTGCAGGGGGTATGAGTTCTATCCCTGGCTGGGGAATTAAGATACCGCATGCTGCGTGGCACAGACAAAAGGTAAAAATAAAAGGGTACATAGATACTTGGCATCAGCCCCCCGAAGTGTAACCGCCCTAGGAGAACCCAAAGGCCACTGCTCCCTACCTTTCCTTTCTGTCTTGTCACCGAGTTGGGCTGAAATCGACTAGCAACTGAAGTGATGAAGGGTCAGGGACTCCTAGTGGGTCTGCTTTCAGTTAGGGACTGGCCCCAGCACCGGGGAGGGCACCACAGAATTAAGTTAAAGGGACAGCACTCTACGATTGGTGTCTCCTGAGAGGTCTCCTCCTCTGGTCTCTGTCTCTTGGGTCCCTCTCATCAGGTTGGGGAAACACTTGCTCCCCTCCCGCATCTCTAGTTTCCTTGTGTCCCTGGGAGCTCACCATCCCCTCTCCTCAGAAATCCCCTTTCAATTCCCAGGATAGGGAAGGCATGGCAGAAGGGGGTGTTCTAAGCCGGGTTCCCCTCATGCTATCGATAATTCTCTGACTCAGTTTGGGGCACAGGAAAATAATGGGGGAGAGGGACAGTACTGGCTGGGCCAGGAGGGGGAAGCCTTAGAGTCCTGAGATGTGAGATATGGGAACTGGACCTGCTTCCAAAGAACTTTCCCTTTAGCCCTGCTTGTCGAAGAGAGGAGTAGGTCTCAGATGAGGGATGTGTAGTCACTGTGATAGGCCTATGGAGACCTGGGAGGAGATCTTCCCCAGTCTCACCCTGCTACTTGCCATTGTCCTCAGGTAATCTGGGGGACCAGCTGGGTCCCATCTTTCCCACTCCAGTAGTCTTAGGACCACAGAGAAGAGGTGGGAGTAAGGAGAAACCTGGGAAAGAGGGAGCCCCCCAACCATATTGCTCTGACCTCTAATCCTGAACCAAGCTCTGACCCCTAGCCTTAAAACTCATGTTCAAGTGCCTTCAAGGGGACGACACTGCAAACCTTCCCCTAACAGGGACAATGCAACCCACTTCCCTTGTCCAAAATGTTGAGTGCTGAGGTTCTCAGAGCTAAAGACAAAGAGTGGGAAATGGGGACAGGGACGCTACTAAGGAGTTATGAAAGGGAGAAAAGGTTCCAGATAGATGGAGACAGTGGGGAGTGCACTCAGTGGAAAGGTATTCTGCTGCCAACTCATGTACTGCAATTCAATGCAGACACTAACTACCCAGAGCCAGTGTTCGACTCCACAGGTTTAAGGGCACAGTCCCAACAAGCCTGCCTCCTCTTGAGCTGCCAGTCACAAGTGGGGTCCCCAGGACACCTGCATTTCTGCCTAACTAGCTACAAGTCCAGAGGTCTTCAAAGCCCCCTCAGGTCCAATGGTTCACTAGAATGACTCACACAACTCGGAAGTGCTCTCCTGACAACTAGTTTTTTATAAAGTACATATA
The DNA here is from genome assembly GCF_964165515.1 of Mesoplodon bidens. Lineage (NCBI taxonomy): Eukaryota > Metazoa > Chordata > Mammalia > Artiodactyla > Ziphiidae > Mesoplodon > Mesoplodon bidens. Next base: position 54,402 of record NW_027671983.1, read on the forward strand.
TCAGGAACATCCAAATGAAAAGACACACAAGGAGGGTCTCAGTGCAGAGCTCCCATGCTCTCTCCCCATGGAGACACAAAGGGCACGTCACCCTCCCAGTACATCAATATGTTCACCAACCAGGAAGTTCCATGAGCTTTGGTGTACAGAGTTTTTACTGAGATTTCATACATAGGCAGGAATGAATTGTTGGCAACATGACTCGATCTCCTCTGACGGATTGGCTCAAAACCCCAATTCTGCAGTGATATGGTTGGTCTTTCTGCTGACCAGGCCTCAGCCCAAGTCACCTCATCTCTTAGCATCAACTCAGGTGTGAGCCGAGGGACTCATAGATAACAAAGACACTCGTATTACTTGAGGTATTCCAAAGATTTAGAGTCTCCCTCTCAGGGACCAGGGACAAAAGCCAAATTGTTGAGTATACAACAGACAGAGCCCTGCATCTGAGTGAAGGGATGTGAATTACTGAAGCCCTGGGGACCAGGCCTCCTCTTCCCGTGCACCAGACTTGACCCAGCTGCAGCAGGGCAGGAGTGTCACTGTGAGTGTGAGTGTAAGTGAGGGTGAGTGCGGTGGAAGCACAGCTTCTCCATGCCCAGACTGCAATGCTTCCCACTGGCATCCGTGGATCTGTCTGTCACCTGTCTGTCTGTAGCCCAGGCAGGGGAAGATAGGTATGAGAGGGGAAAAGAGTGTGGAATGGTGGGAAGAGGATAGGTGAATCCATTCTCCACACTTCAGCCTGAGGGGACTTTTATTTCACTCATTTCTGGTCATTCTCTCCCATACCGTCCAGCCACAAGGCTCCCTTCCCCCCTCCCCAGACCAAATAGGGCAGCTATTTCCAACCTCCCACACTGGGTTAATTGCTCTTTCTTGGCTTTGCCAAAGCACCCTCCACGGCCCCCAGCCAGTCAGCTTCGTCTATTGTAGTGATCTTATTGTCTCTTTGGATTCCCCTGCCCTGTCCAACCCAGATGACAAGCTCCCTGAGGGAAGAGTCTGTGCCTGTCTTCTCTGCTGTATCCTCATGCCCAAGCACATCACCCGGCACCTAGTAGTCACTCGATAAATATTTGTTGATTAGTGACTGCAGGAACAGAAATCACATGAAAGGAGGTCTCAGCTCAGAGAGGAAGGGCTGTGACCCTCTAACCATGAAGTGACTTGGCCAAGGCCACTCAGCCAACAAGTGTTCCCATAGCCTGGCATGTCTAGACTGGGCCCCCTCTGGAGCCCTATTCCTCCTCTGCCCAGAATCGTATGAACAGAATGGGGCAGACAAGAAAGGTAATTGTCGGAGCAGAAGCCAGGAAGACAGAGAGGAGAGGGGATTGGCAAAAGAGTACTGGACAGCGTCCCAAAGCTCTTTTCTTGCTGCCTGGGGCTGAGGTCTCCGTCTTCCCAGGGTGCAGCTCTGAAATCTGACTCCACCCTTATAAAAGAGGTTCCGGGGGCCTCCCTGGTGGCATAGTGGTTGTGAGTCCGCCTGCCGATGCAGGGGATGCGGGTTCATGCCCCGGTTCGGGAGGATCACATATGCTACGGAGAGGCTGGGCCCATGAGCCATGGACGCGGGGCCTGCCTGTCCGGATCCTGTACTCCGCAACGGGAGAGGCCACAACAGTGAGAGGCCCGCATACCGCAGAAAGAAAAAAAAAAAATAAGAGGGTCCGTGCCCTGCCTCTTTGTAACAAACCCTAACTCCACCTCTTTATTGATAGGCTCTGGCTCCACCTTCTGGACTACACCTCCTCTGAAGAAATGCCCTGGCTCCGCCCCTTCGTGGTAATAGGTAAGCCCCACCCCTAGTGCGTGATGCTGTCTTTGTGACCTAATGCACCGGCGTGTTTCCAGGGTGGAGCCAGAGAGGGTGAGCATTTAGGCTGTGCCGAACCCTCAACCCCCATCCGGGTGACCACAATCCCCCAAAATCCTCACGCAGGACCCCAAGTATCCCAGCCCCATGAACTCGAAGGCCTTTGGCTCTAACCTCCTAAATGCCCCATGCCCCCGTGGGGCCCTACCACCCAATCCCTTAACGCCTAGTGCCTCCCAAATCTTCAATCCAACTCTGTCCCAATGTGGCAACTGAGTCTTCCCGGGGGCACCTGTCTCCTATTATCTGAGAACAATTCAGACTGGTCCAGAGAATGACAGAGAAGGGCATCCTCCCAAGGATTTGGGGAATCCTTGATCCAATCATGCCGCTCACCAGGAGACGTTGGGAACCCAGGACATGTCGGGATTGAGGAGATACCAGGTGATGCAGGAAGCTGAGGAGGAGGAGGAGGAGGCGTGAGTGGAGGCGGGGTTCTGCGGAGGAGGAACCTAGCCGCTCCCGGTTGGTGGGGAAGGGGCGGGAGAAGCGGGAGGGGAGGGGCCTCTTAGGGGGCGTGGACTGGAGGAACCGCCTCTAAAAACCGCCTGTAAAGCGCCTGTAAAGCGCCTCTAAACGCCTCTAAAAGGGCGGAGCCTCTAAAGACCGCCTGTAAACCGCCTCTAACCGCCTCAAAAAGGGCGGAGCCTTCCACGAGAGGGTAGAAGCGTCCAAGGGGCGGAGTCAGTGGGGTCAGCCCCGCCCCGCCCCGCCCCAGCCCGCCCTGCTCTGCCTTCTCTTTCCAGGATCGGCTGGGGCTGTTTCTACTTTCTCCCCTGGCTGCACATGTGGTGGAGGGAGCGGAGGCGAACGGCTTGGGATACCGCGCACCCGCCCAGGGCATGGACGAGGCTCAGTCCGGGAGAACCGGTCGCGGGGAAGCCGGGAGCCCCCGCCCCGCCTCATGCCTGTGTCGGGTCCCCACACAGCTCAGCGCACCCTCGGGAGCAGAAGCTGGAGCTTCTGCGGGGCCTGATGAGCTGTTTGTCAAGCAGACTGGGCACTGCTCTCCAGGGCTCCGGTCGCAACATCCCCCACCGCACCCCTGCTGCCGCTGCCTAGCCAGCTGGTGAGTTAAAGATTTAAACCGAAGCCACCATCCTGCCCTCCTGATTCTGCCGCCGCTGCTGCCATTCGGGCTGGGAGCCATTCTCCATGCCAGCTGTTTCCATATCGACAAGGCCTCTCTCCCTGATAAGGGGTCCATCCGTGTCCAGGCTCCCATTATTCCTAAGGGCCCCTCATCAGAGTCAGGCCTCCCCTTACGACCAGTGATTGCCTTCCACCACCTAAGCCCCCGCCCCACCACACACACACTCGTCTCTGTGACTGGCCTGTATGGAGGGAGCTAAATAATCTTGGCTTTATCTTCCTCCCAGCCTTGTCCCCACATCCATAAATCCTCACAATCCCAGCACTCTGCTGCCACCTTCCTCCTAGACAGGACTTTGCCTGGTGCCTGAAGCATCTTCTCCTCCTGGGAGTGGATCGAAAATATTTCAAGCCCATAGTTGTAGGAAGTAGGCTGTGAGAGGAGGGAAAGATTCCTAGAAGCTGCCACCCTTGGCCTGCCATAGGGGAATGACTGAGAACTGTTGGAGGTCTTTCCTACAGTTAACACCCCAGCTTCTGGCTCCTTCAGTTGGATCCCGAGTTGAAAGATACTGGGCATCAGGGACTTCCCTGATGGTCCAGTGGATAAGACTCCATGCTCCCACTGCAGGGGGTATGAGTTCTATCCCTGGCTGGGGAATTAACATACCGCATGCTGCGTGGCACAGACAAAAGGTAAAAATAAAAGGGTACATAGATACTTGGCATCAGCCCCCCGAAGTGTAACCGCCCTAGGAGAACCCAAAGGCCACTGCTCCCTAACTTTCCTTTCTGTCTTGTCACCGAGTTGGGCTGAAATCGACTAGCAACTGAAGTGATGAAGGGTCAGGGACTCCTAGTGGGTCTGCTTTCAGTTAGGGACTGGCCCCAGCACCGGGGAGGGCACCACAGAATTAAGTTAAAGGGACAGCACTCTACGATTGGTGTCTCCTGAGAGGTCTCCTCCTCTGGTCTCTGTCTCTTGGGTCCCTCTCATCAGGTTGGGGAAACACTTGCTCCCCTCCCGCATCTCTAGTTTCCTTGTGTCCCTGGGAGCTCACCATCCCCTCTCCTCAGAAATCCCCTTTCAATTCCCAGGATAGGGAAGGCATGGCAGAAGGGGGTGTTCTAAGCCGGGTTCCCCTCATGCTATCGATAATTCTCTGACTCAGTTTGGGGCACAGGAAAATAATAGGGGAGAGGGACAGTACTGGCTGGGCCAGGAGGGGGAAGCCTTAGAGTCCTGAGATGTGAGATATGGGAACTGGACCTGCTTCCAAAGAACTTTCCCTTTAGCCCTGCTTGTCGAAGAGAGGAGTAGGTCTCAGATGAGGGATGTGTAGTCACTGTGATAGGCCTATGGAGACCTGGGAGGAGATCTTCCCCAGTCTCACCCTGCTACTTGCCATTGTCCTCAGGTAATCTGGGGGACCAGCTGGGTCCCATCTTTCCCACTCCAGTAGTCTTAGGACCACAGAGAAGAGGTGGGAGTAAGGAGAAACCTGGGAAAGAGGGAGCCCACCAACCATATTGCTCTGACCTCTAATCCTGAACCAAGCTTTGACCCCTAGCCTTAAAACTCATGTTCAAGTGCCTTCAAGGGGACGACACTGCAAACCTTCCCCTAACAGGGACAATGCAACCCACTTCCCTTGTCCAAAATGTTGAGTGCTGAGGTTCTCAGAGCTAAAGACAAAGAGTGGGAAATGGGGACAGGGACGCTACTAAGGAGTTATGAAAGGGAGAAAAGGTTCCAGATAGTTGGAGACAGTGGGGAGTGCACTCAGTGGAAAGGTATTCTGCTGCCAACTCATGTACTGCAATTAAATGCAGACACTAACTACCCAGAGCCAGTGTTCGACTCCACAGGTTTAAGGGCACAGTCCCAACAAGCCTGCCTCCTCTTGAGCTGCCAGTCACAAGTGGGGTCTTCAGGACACCTGCATTTCTGCCTAACTAGCTACAAGTCCAGAGGTCTTCAAACCCCCCTCAGGTCCAATGGTTCACTAGAATGACTCACACAACTCGGAAGTGCTCTCCTGACAACTAGTTTTTTATAAAGTACATATATCAGGAACATCCAAATGAAAAGACACACAAGGAGGGTCTCAGTGCAGAGCTCCCATGCTCTCTCCCCATGGAGACACAAAGGGCACGTCACCCTCCCAGTACATCAATATGTTCACCAACCAGGAAGTTCCATGAGCTTTGGTGTACAGAGTTTTTACTGAGATTTCATACATAGGCAGGAATGAATTGTTGGCAACATGACTCGATCTCCTCTGACGGATTGGCTCAAAACCCCAATTCTGCAGTGATATGGTTGGTCTTTCTGCTGACCAGGCCTCAGCCCAAGTCACCTCATCTCTTAGCATCAACTCAGGTGTGAGCCGAGGGACTCATAGATAACAAAGACACTCGTATTACTTGAGGTATTCCAAAGATTTAGAGTCTCCCTCTCAGGGACCAGGGACAAAAGCCAAATTGTTGAGTATACAACAGACAGAGCCCTGCATCTGAGTGAAGGGATGTGAATTACTGAAGCCCTGGGGACCAGGCCTCCTCTTCCGGTGCACCAGACTTGACCCAGCTGCAGCAGGGCAGGAGTGTCACTGTGAGTGTGAGTGTAAGTGAGGGTGAGTGCGGTGGAAGCACAGCTTCTCCATGCCCAGACTGCAATGCTTCCCACTGGCATCCGTGGATCTGTCTGTCACCTGTCTGTCTGTAGCCCAGGCAGGGGAAGATAGGTATGAGAGGGGAAAAGAGTGTGGAATGGTGGGAAGAGGATAATTGAATCCATTCTCCACACTTCAGCCTGAGGGGACTTTTATTTCACTCATTTCTGGTCATTCTCTCCCATACCGTCCAGCCACAAGGCTCCCTTCCCCCCTCCCCAGACCAAATAGGGCAGCTATTTCCAACCTCCCACACTGGGTTAATTGCTCTTTCTTGGCTTTGCCAAAGCACCCTCCACGGCCCCCAGCCAGTCAGCTTCGTCTATTGTAGTGATCTTATTGTCTCTTTGGATTCCCCTGCCCTGTCCAACCCAGATGACAAGCTCCCTGAGGGAAGAGTCTGTGCCTGTCTTCTCTGCTGTATCCTCATGCCCAAGCACATCACCCGACACCTAGTAGTCACTCGATAAATATTTGTTGATTAGTGACTGCAGGAACAGAAATCACATGAAAGGAGGTCTCAGCTCAGAGAGGAAGGGCTGTGACCCTCTAACCATGAAGTGACTTGGCCAAGGCCACTCAGCCAACAAGTGTTCCCATAGCCTGGCCTGTCTAGACTGGGCCCCCTCTGGAGACCTATTCCTCCTCTGCCCAGAATCGTATGAACAGAATGGGGCAGACAAGAAAGGTAATTGTCGGAGCAGAAGCCAGGAAGACAGAGAGGAGAGGGGATTGGCAAAACAGTACTGGACAGCGTCCCAAAGCTCTTTTCTTGCTGCCTGGGACTGAGGTCTCCGTCTTCCCAGGGTGCAGCTCTGAAATCTGACTCCACCCTTATAAAAGAGGTTCCGGGGGCCTCCCTGGTGGCATAGTGGTTGTGAGTCCGCCTGCCGATGCAGGGGATGCGGGTTCATGCCCCGGTTCGGGAGGATCCCATATGCTACGGAGAGGCTGGGCCCATGAGCCATGGACGCGGGGCCTGCCTGTCCGGATCCTGTACTCCGCAACGGGAGAGGCCACAACAGTGAGAGGCCCGCATACCGCAGAAAGAAAAAAAAAAAAAATAAGAGGGTCCGTGCCCTGCCTCTTTGTAACAAACCCTAACTCCACCTCTTTATTGATAGGCTCTGGCTCCACCTTCTGGACTACACCTCCTCTGAAGAAATGCCCTGGCTCCGCCCCTTCCTGGTAATAGGTAAGCCCCACCCCTAGTGCGTGATGCTGTCTTTGTGACCTAATGCACCGGCGTGTTTCCAGGGTGGAGCCAGAGAGGGTGAGCATTTAGGCTGTGCCGAACCCTCAACCCCCATCCGGGTGACCACAATCCCCCAAAATCCTCACGCGGGACCCCAAGTATCCCAGCCCCATGAACTCGAAGGCCTTTGGCTCTAACCTCCTAAATGCCCCATGCCCCCGAGGGGCCCTACCACCCAATCCCTTAACGCCTAGTGCCTCCCAAATCTTCAATCCAACCCTGTCCCAATGTGGCAACTGAGTCTTCCCGGGGGCACCTGTCTCCTATTATCTGAGAACAATTCAGACTGGTCCAGAGAATGACAGAGAAGGGCATCCTCCCAAGGATTTGGGGAATCCTTGATCCAATCATGCCGCTCACCAGGAGACGTTGGGAACCCAGGACATGTCGGGATTGAGGAGATACCAGGTGATGCAGGAAGCTGAGGAGGAGGAGGAGGAGGCGTGAGTGGAGGCGGGGTTCTGCGGAGGAGGAACCTAGCCGCTCCCGGTTGGTGGGGAAGGGGCGGGAGAAGCGGGAGGGGAGGGGCCTCTTAGGGGGCGTGGACTGGAGGAACCGCCTCTAAAAACCGCCTGTAAAGCGCCTGTAAAGCGCCTCTAAACGACTCTAAAAGGGCGGAGCCTGTAAAGACCGCCTGTAAACCGCCTCTAACCGCCTCAAAAATGGCGGAGCCTTCCACGAGAGGGTATAAGCGTCCAAGGGGCGGAGTCAGTGGGGTCAGCCCCGCCCCGCCCCGCCCCAGCCCGCCCTGCTCTGCCTTCTCTTTCCAGGATCGGCTGGGGCTGTTTCTACTTTCTCCCCTGGCTGCACATGTGGTGGAGGGAGCGGAGGCGAACGGCTTGGGATACCGCGCACCCGCCCAGGGCATGGACGAGGCTCAGTCCGGGAGAACCGGTCGCGGGGAAGCCGGGAGCCCCCGCCCCGCCTCATGCCTGTGTCGGGTCCCCACACAGCTCAGCGAACCCTCGGGAGCAGAAGCTGGAGCTTCTGCGGGGCCTGATGAGCTGTTTGTCAAGCAGACTGGGCACTGCTCTCCAGGGCTCCGGTCGCAACATCCCCCACCGCACCCCTGCTGCCGCTGCCTAGCCAGCTGGTGAGTTAAAGATTTAAACCGAAGCCACCATCCTGCCCTCCTGATTCTGCCGCCGCTGCTGCCATTCGGGCTGGGAGCCATTCTCCATGCCAGCTGTTTCCATATCGACAAGGCCTCTCTCCCTGATAAGGGGTCCATCCGTGTCCAGGCTCCCATTATTCCTAAGGGCCCCTCATCAGAGTCAGGCCTCCCCTTACGACCAGTGATTGCCTTCCACCACCTAAGCCCCCGCCCCACCACACACACACTCGTCTCTGTGAGTGGCCTGTATGGAGGGAGCTAAATAATCTTGGCTTTATCTTCCTCCCAGCCTTGTCCCCACATCCATAAATCCTCACAATCCCAGCACTCTGCTGCCACCTTCCTCCTAGACAGGACTTTGCCTGGTGCCTGAAGCATCTTCTCCTCCTGGGAGTGGATCGAAACTATTTCAAGCCCATAGTTGTAGGAAGTAGGCTGTGAGAGGAGGGAAAGATTCCTAGAAGCTGCCACCCTTGGCCTGCCATAGGGGAATGACTGAGAACTGTTGGAGGTCTTTCCTACAGTTAACACCCCAGCTTCTGGCTCCTTCAGTTGGATCCCGAGTTGAAAGATACTGGGCATCAGGGACTTCCCTGATGGTCCAGTGGATAAGACTCCATGCTCCCACTGCAGGGGGTATGAGTTCTATCCCTGGCTGGGGAATTAAAATACCGCATTCTGCGTGGCACAGACAAAAGGTAAAAATAAAAGGGTACATAGATACTTGGCATCAGCCCCCCGAAGTGTAACCGCCCTAGGAGAACCCAAAGGCCACTGCTCCCTACCTTTCCTTTCTGTCTTGTCACCGAGTTGGGCTGAAATCGACTAGCAACTGAAGTGATGAAGGGTCAGGGACTCCTAGTGGGTCTGCTTTCAGTTAGGGACTGGCCCCAGCACCGGGGAGGGCACCACAGAATTAAGTTAAAGGGACAGCACTCTACGATTGGTGTCTCCTGAGAGGTCTCCTCCTCTGGTCTCTGTCTCTTGGGTCCGTCTCATCAGGTTGGGGAAACACTTGCTCCCCTCCCGCATCTCTAGTTTCCTTGTGTCCCTGGGAGCTCACCATCCCCTCTCCTCAGAAATCCCCTTTCAATTCCCAGGATAGGGAAGGCATGGCAGAAGGGGGTGTTCTAAGCCGGGTTCCCCTCATGCTATCGATAATTCTCTGACTCAGTTTGGGGCACAGGAAAATAATGGGGAAGAGGGACAGTACTGGCTGGGCCAGGAGGGGGAAGCCTTAGAGTCCTGAGATGTGAGATATGGGAACTGGACCTGCTTCCAAAGAACTTTCCCTTTAGCCCTGCTTGTCGAAGAGAGGAGTAGGTCTCAGATGAGGGACGTGTAGTCACTGTGATAGGCCTATGGAGACCTGGGAGGAGATCTTCCCCAGTCTCACCCTGCTACTTGCCATTGTCCTCAGGTAATCTGGGGGACCAGCTGGGTCCCATCTTTCCCACTCCAGTAGTCTTAGGACCACAGAGAAAAGGTGGGAGTAAGGAGAAACCTGGGAAAGAGGGAGCCCACCAACCATATTGCTCTGACCTCTAATCCTGAACCAAGCTCTGACCCCTAGCCTTAAAACTCATGTTCAAGTGCCTTCAAGGGGACGACACTGCAAACCTTCCCCTAACAGGGACAATGCAACCCACTTCCCTTGTCCAAAATGTTGAGTGCTGAGGTTCTCAGAGCTAAAGACAAAGAGTGGGAAATGGGGACAGGGACGCTACTAAGGAGTTATGAAAGGGAGAAAAGGTTCCAGATAGATGGAGACAGTGGGGAGTGCACTCAGTGGAAAGGTATTCTGCTGCCAACTCATGTACTGCAATTCAATGCAGACACTAACTACCCAGAGCCAGTGTTCGACTCCACAGGTTTAAGGGCACAGTCCCAACAAGCCTGCCTCCTCTTGAGCTGCCAGTCACAAGTGGGGTCCCCAGGACACCTGCATTTCTGCCTAACTAGCTACAAGTCCAGAGGTCTTCAAAGCCCCCTCAGGTCCAATGGTTCACTAGAATGACTCACACAACTCGGAAGTGCTCTCCTGACAACTAGTTTTTTATAAAGTACATATATCAGGAACATCCAAATGAAAAGACACACAAGGAGGGTCTCAGTGCAGAGCTCCCATGCTCTCTCCCCATGGAGACACAAAGGGCACGTCACCCTCCCAGTACATCAATATGTTCACCAACCAGGAAGTTCCATGAGCTTTGGTGTACAGAGTTTTTACTGAGATTTCATACATAGGCAGGAATGAATTGTTGGCAACATGACTCGATCTCCTCTGACGGATTGGCTCAAAACCCCAATTCTGCAGTGATATGGTTGGTCTTTCTGCTGACCAGGCCTCAGCCCAAGTCACCTCATCTCTTAGCATCAACTCAGGTGTGAGCCGAGGGACTCATAGATAACAAAGACACTCGTATTACTTGAGGTATTCCAAAGATTTAGAGTCTCCCTCTCAGGGACCAGGGACAAAAGCCAAATTGTTGAGTATACAACAGACAGAGCCCTGCATCTGAGTGAAGGGATGTGAATTACTGAAGCCCTGGGGACCAGGCCTCCTCTTCCGGTGCACCAGACTTGACGCAGCTGCAGCAGGGCAGGAGTGTCACTGTGAGTGTGAGTGTAAGTGAGGGTGAGTGCGGTGGAAGCACAGCTTCTCCATGCCCAGACTGCAATGCTTCCCACTGGCATCCGTGGATCTGTCTGTCACCTGTCTGTCTGTAGCCCAGGCAGGGGAAGATAGGTATGAGAGGGGAAAAGAGTGTGGAATGGTGGGAAGAGGATAGGTGAATCCATTCTCCACACTTCAGCCTGAGGGGACTTTTATTTCACTCATTTCTGGTCATTCTCTCCCATACCGTCCAGCCACAAGGCTCCCTTCCCCCCTCCCCAGACCAAATAGGGCAGCTATTTCCAACCTCCCACACTGGGTTAATTGCTCTTTCTTGGCTTTGCCAAAGCACCCTCCACGGCCCCCAGCCAGTCAGCTTCGTCTATTGTAGTGATCTTATTGTCTCTTTGGATTCCCCTGCCCTGTCCAACCCAGATGACAAGCTCCCTGAGGGAAGAGTCTGTGCCTGTCTTCTCTGCTGTATCCTCATGCCCAAGCACATCACCCGGCACCTAGTAGTCACTCGATAAATATTTGTTGATTAGTGACTGCAGGAACAGAAATCACATGAAAGGAGGTCTCAGCTCAGAGAGGAAGGGCTGTGACCCTCTAACCATGAAGTGACTTGGCCAAGGCCACTCAGCCAACAAGTGTTCCCATAGCCTGGCCTGTCTAGACTGGGCCCCCTCTGGAGCCCTATTCCTCCTCTGCCCAGAATCGTATGAACAGAATGGGGCAGACAAGAAAGGTAATTGTCGGAGCAGAAGCCAGGAAGACAGAGAGGAGAGGGGATTGGCAAAAGAGTACTGGACAGCGTCCCAAAGCTCTTTTCTTGCTGCCTGGGACTGAGGTCTCCGTCTTCCCAGGGTGCAGCTCTGAAATCTGTCTCCACCCTTATAAAAGAGGTTCCGGGGGCCTCCCTGGTGGCATAGTGGTTGTGAGTCCGCCTGCCGATGCAGGCGATGCGGGTTCATGCCCCGGTTCGGGAGGATCCCATATGCTACGGAGAGGCTTGGCCCATGAGCCATGGACGCGGGGCCTGCCTGTCCGGATCCTGTACTCCGCAACGGGAGAGGCCACAACAGTGAGAGGCCCGCATACCGCAGAAAGAAAAAAAAAAAAATAAGAGGGTCCGTGCCCTGCCTCTTTGTAACAAACCCTAACTCCACCTCTTTATTGATAGGCTCTGGCTCCACCTTCTGGACTACACCTCCTCTGAAGAAATGCCCTGGCTCCGCCCCTTCCTGGTAATAGGTAAGCCCCACCCCTAGTGCGTGATGCTGTCTTTGTGACCTAATGCACCGGCGTGTTTCCAGGGTGGAGCCAGAGAGGGTGAGCATTTAGGCTGTGCCGAACCCTCAACCCCCATCCGGGTGACCACAATCCCCCAAAATCCTCACGCGGGACCCCAAGTATCCCAGCCCCATGAACTCGAAGGCCTTTGGCTCTAACCTCCTAAATGCCCCATGCCCCCGAGGGGCCCTACCACCCAATCCCTTAACGCCTAGTGCCTCCCAAATCTTCAATCCAACCCTGTCCCAATGTGGCAACTGAGTCTTCCCGGGGGCACCTGTCTCCTATTATCTGAGAACAATTCAGACTGGTCCAGAGAATGACAGAGAAGGGCATCCTCCCAAGGATTTGGGGAATCCTTGATCCAATCATGCCGCTCACCAGGAGACGTTGGGAACCCAGGACATGTCGGGATTGAGGAGATACCAGGTGATGCAGGAAGCTGAGGAGGAGGAGGAGGAGGCGTGAGTGGAGGCGGGGTTCTGCGGAGGAGGAACCTAGCCGCTCCCGGTTGGTGGGGAAGGGGCGGGAGAAGCGGGAGGGGAGGGGCCTCTTAGGGGGCGTGGACTGGAGGAACCGCCTCTAAAAACCGCCTGTAAAGCGCCTCTAAACGGCTCTAAAAGGGCGGAGCCTCTAAAGACCGCCTGTAAACCGCCTCTAACCGCCTCTAAAAGGGCGGAGCCTTCCACGAGAGGGTAGAAGCGTCCAAGGGGCGGAGTCAGTGGGGTCAGCCTCGCCCGGCCCCGCCCCAGCCCGCCCTGCTCTGCCTTCTCTTTCCATGATCGGCTGGGGCTGTTTCTACTTTCTCCCCTGGCTGCACATGTGGTGCAGGGAGCGGAGGCGAACGGCTTGGGATACCGCGCACCCGCCCAGGGCATGGATGAGGCTCAGTCCGGGAGAACCGGTCGCGGGGAAGCCGGGAGCCCCCGCCCCGCCTCATGCCTGTGTCGGGTCCCCACACAGCTCAGCGCACCCTCGGGAGCAGAAGCTGGAGCTTCTGCGGGGCCTGATCAGCTGTTTGTCAAGCGGACTGGGCACTGCTCTCCAGGGCTCCGGTCGCAACATCCCCCGCCGCAACCCTGCTGCCACTGCCTAGCCAGCTGGTGAGTTAAAGATTTAAACCGAAGCCACCATCCTGCCCTCCTGATTCTGCCGCCGCTGCTGCCATTCGGGCTGGGAGCCATTCTCCATGCCAGCTGTTTCCATATCGACAGGGCCTCTCTCCCTGATAAGGGGTCCATCCGTGTCCAGGCTCCCATTATTCCTAAGGGCCCCTCATCAGAGTCAGGCCTCCCCTTACGACCAGTGATTGCCTTCCACCACCTAAGCCCCCGCCCCACCACACACACACTCGTCTCTGTGAGTGGCCTGTATGGAGGGAGCTAAATAATCTTGGCTTTATCTTCCTCCCAGCCTTGTCCCCACATCCATAAATCCTCACAATCCCAGCACTCTGCTGCCACCTTCCTCCTAGACAGGACTTTGCCTGGTGCCTGAAGCATCTTCTCCTCCTGGGAGTGGATCGAAACTATTTCAAGCCCATAGTTGTAGGAAGTAGGCTGTGAGAGGAGGGAAAGATTCCTAGAAGCTGCCACCCTTGGCCTGCCACAGGGAAATGACTGAGAACTGTTGGAGGTCTTTCCTACAGTTAACACCCCAGCTTCTGGCTCCTTCAGTTGGATCCCGAGTTGAAAGATACTGGGCATCAGGGACTTCCCTGATGGTCCAGTGGATAAGACTCCATGCTCCCACTGCAGGGGGTATGAGTTCTATCCCTGGCTGGGGAATTAACATACCGCATGCCGCGCGGCACAGCCAAAAGGTCAAAATAAAAGGGTACATAGATACTTGGCATCAGCCCCCCGAAGTGTAACCGCCCTAGGAGAACCCAAAGGCCACTGCTCCCTACCGTTCCTTTCTGTCTTGTCACCGAGTTGGGCTGAAATCGACTAGCAACTGAAGTGATGAAGGGTCAGGGACTCCTAGTGGGTCTGCTTTCAGTTAGGGACTGGCCCCAGCACCGGGGAGGGCACCACAGAATTAAGTTAAAGGGACAGCACTCTACGATTGGTGTCTCCTGAGAGGTCTCCTCCTCTGGTCTCTGTCTCTTGGGTCCCTCTCATCAGGTTGGGGAAACACTTGCTCCCCTCCCGCATCTCTAGTTTCCTTGTGTCCCTGGAAACTCACCATCCCCTCTCCTCAGAAATCCCCTTTCTATTCCCAGGATAGGGAAGGCATGGCAGAAGGGGGTGTTCTAAGCCGGGTTCCCCTCATGCTATCGATAATTCTCTGACTCAGTTTGGGGCACAGGAAAATAATGGGGGAGAGGGACAGTACTGGCTGGGCCAGGAGGGGGAAGCCCTTGAGTCCTGAGATGTGAGATATGAGAACTGGACCTGCTTCCAAAGAACTTTCCCTTTAGCCCTGCTTGTCGAAGAGAGGAGTAGGTCTCAGATGAGGGATGTGTAGTCACTGTGATAGGCCTATGGAGACCTGGGAGGAGATCTTCCCCAGTCTACCCTGCTACTTGCCATTTTCCTCAGGGAATCTCGGGGACCAGCTGGGTCCCATCTTTCCCACTCCAGTAGTCTTAGGACCACAGAGAAGAGGTGGGAGTAAGGAGAAACCTGGGAAAGAGGGAGCCCCCCAACCATATTGCTCTGACCTCTAATCCTGAACCAAGCTCTGACCCCTAGCCTTAAAACTCATGTTCAAGTTCCTTCAAGGGGACGACACTGCAAACCTTCCCCTAACAGGGACAATGCAACCCACTTCCCTTGTCCAAAATGTTGAGTGCTGAGGTTCTCAGAGCTAAAGACAAAGAGTGGGAAATGGGGACAGGGACGCTACTAAGGAGTTATGAAAGGGAGAAAAGGTTCCAGATAGATGGAGACAGTGGGGAGTGCACTCAGTGGAAAGGTATTCTGCTGCCAACTCATGTACTGCAATTCAATGCAGACACTAACTACCCAGAGCTAGTGTTCGACTCCACAGGTTTAAGGGCACAGTCCCAACAAGCCTGCCTCCACTTGAGCTGCCAGTCACAAGTGGGGTCCCCAGGACACCTGCATTTCTGCCTAACTAGCTACAAGTCCAGAGGTCTTCAAACCCCCCTCAGTTCCAATGGTTCACTAGAATGACTCACACGACTCGGAAGTGCTCTCCTGACAACTAGTTTTTTATAAAGTACATATATCAGGAACATCCAAATGAAAAGACACACAAGGAGGGACTCAGTGCAGAGCTCCCATGCTCTCTCCCCATGGAGACACAAAGGGCACGTCACCCTCCCAGTACATCAATACGTTCACCAACCAGGAAGTTCCATGAGCTTTGGTGTACAGAGTTTTTACTGAGATTTCATACATAGGCAGGAATGAATTGTTGGCAACATGACTCGATCTCCTCTGACGGATTGGCTCAAAACCCCAATTCTGCAGTGATATGGTTGGTCTTTCTGCTGACCAGGCCTCAGCCCAAGTCACCTCATCTCTTAGCATCAACTCAGGTGTGAGCCGAGGGACTCATAGATAACAAAGACACTCGTATTACTTGAGGTATTCCAAAGATTTAGAGTCTCCCTCTCAGGGACCAGGGACAAAAGCCAAATTGTTGAGTATACAACAGACAGAGCCCTGCATCTGAGTGAAGGGATGTGAATTACTGAAGCCCTGGGGACCAGGCCTCCTCTTCCCGTGCACCAGACTTGACCCAGCTGCAGCAGGGCAGGAGTGTCACTGTGAGTGTGAGTGTAAGTGAGGGTGAGTGCGGTGGAAGCACAGCTTCTCCATGCCCAGACTGCAATGCTTCCCACTGGCATCCGTGGATCTGTCACCTGTCTGTCTGTAGCCCAGGCAGGGGAAGATAGGTATGAGAGGGGAAAAGAGTGTGGAATGGTGGGAAGAGGATAGGTGAATCCATTCTCCACACTTCAACCTGAGGGGACTTTTATTTCACTCATTTCTCGTCATTGTCTCCCATACCGTCCAGCCACAAGGCTCCCTTCCCCCCTCCCCAGACCAAATAGGGCAGCTATTTCCAACCACCCACACTGGGTTAATTGCTCTTTCTTGGCTTTGCCAAAACACCCTCCACGGCCCCCAGCCAGTCAGCTTCGTCTATTGTAGTGATCTTATTGTCTCTTTGGATTCCCCTGCCATGTCCAACCCAGATGACAAGCTCCCTGAGGGAAGAGTCTGTGCCTGTCTTCTCTGCTGTATCCTCATGCCCAAGCACATCACCCGGCACCTAGTATTCACTCGATAAATATTTGTTGATTAGTGACTGCAGGAACAGAAATCACATGAAAGGAGGTCTCAGCTCAGAGAGGAAGGGCTGTGACCCTCTAACCATGAAGTGACTTGGCCAAGGCCACTCAGCCAACAAGTGTTCCCATAGCCTGGCCTGTCTAGACTGGGCCCTCTCTGGAGCCCTATTCCTCCTCTGCCCAGAATCGTACAAACAGAATGGGGCAGACAAGAAAGGTAATTGTCGGAGCAGAAGCCAGGAAGACAGAGAGGAGAGGGGATTGGCAAAACAGTACTGGACAGCGTCCCAAAGCTCTTTTCTTGCTGCCTGGGGCTGAGGTCTCCGTCTTCCCAGGGTGCAGCTCTGAAATCTGACTCCACCCTTATAAAAGAGGGTCCGGGGGCCTCCCTGGTGGCATAGTGGTTGTGAGTCCGCCTGCCGATGCAGGGGATGCGGGTTCATGCCCCTGTTCGGGAGGATCCCATATGCTACGGAGCGCCTGGGCCCGTGAGCCATGGACGCTGGGCCTGCGCGTCCGGAGCCTGTACTCCGCAACGGGAGAGGCCACAACAGTGAGAGGCCCGCATACCGCAGAAAGAAAAAAAAAAAAAAAAGAGGGTCCGTGCCCTGCCTCTTTGTAACAAACCCTAACTCCACCTCTTTATTGATAGGCTCTGGCTCCACCTTCTGGACTACCCCTCCTCTGAAGAAATGCCCTGGCTACGCCCCTTCCTGGTAATAGGTAAGCCCCACCCCTAGTGCGTGATGCTGTCTTTGTGACCTAATGCACCGGCGTGTTTCCAGGGTGGAGCCAGAGAGGGTGAGCATTTAGGCTGTGCCGAACCCTCAACCCCCATCCGGGTGACGACAATCCCCCAAAATCCTCCCGCGGGACCCAAATTATCCGAGCCCCATGAACTCGAAGGCCTTTGGCTCTAACCTCCTAAATGCCCCATGCCCCCGAGGGGCCCTACCACCCAATCCCTTAACGCCTAGTGCCTCCCAAATCTTCAATCCAACCCTGTCCCAATGTGGCAACTGAGTCTTCCCGGGGGCACCTGTCTCATATTATGTGAGAACAATTCAGACTGGTCCAGAGAATGAGAGAGAAGGGCATCCTCCCAGGGATTTGGGGAATCCTTGATCCAATCATGCCGCTCACCAGGAGACGTTGGGAACCCAGGACATGTCGGGATTGAGGAGATACCAGGTGATGCAGGAAGCTGAGGAGGAGGAGGAGGAGGCGTGAGTGGAGGCGGGGTTCTGCGGAGGAGGAACCTAGCCGCTCCCGGTTGGTGGGGAAGGGGCGGGAGAAGCGGGAGGGGAGGGGCCTCTTAGGGGGCGTGGACTGGAAGAACCGCCTCTAAAAACCGCCTGTAAAGCGCCTGTAAAGCGCCTCTAACCGCCTCTAAAAGGGCGGAGCCTCTAAAGACCGCCTGTAAACCGCCTCTAACCGCCTCTAAAAGGGCGGAGCCTTCCACGAGAGGGTAGAAGCGTCCAAGGGGCGGAGTCAGTGGGGTCAGCCTCGCCCCACCACGCCCTGCTCTGCCTTCTCTTTCCAGGATCGGCTGGGGCTGTTTCTACTTTTTCCCCTGGCTGCACATGTGGTGGAGGGAGCGGAGGCGAACGGATTGGGATACCGCGCACCCGCCAAGTGCATGGACGAGGCTCAGTCCGGGAGAACCGGTCGTGGGGAAGCCGGGAGCCCCCGCCCTCCTCATGCCTGTGTCAGGACCCCACACAGATCAGCGCACCCTCGGGAGCAGAATCTGGAGCTTCTGCTGGGCCTGATGAGCTGTTTGTCAAGCGGACTGGGCACTGCTCTCCAGGGCTCCGGTCGCAACATCCCCCACCGCACCCCTGCTGCCGCTGCCTAGCCAGCTGGTGAGTTAAAGATTTAAACCGAAGCCACCATCCTGCCCTCCTGATTCTGCCGCCGCTGCTGCCATTCAGGCTGGGAGCCATTCTCCATGCCAGCTGTTTCCATATCGACAGGGCCTCTCTCCCTGATAAGGGGTCCATCCGTGTCCAGGCTCCCATTATTCCTAAGGGCCCCTCATCAGAGTCAGGCCTCCCCTTACGACCAGTGATTGCCTTCCACCACATAAGCCCCCCGCCCCACCACACACACACTCGTCTCTGTGAGTGGCCTGTATGGAGGGAGCTAAATAATCCTGGCTTTATCTTCCTCCCAGCCTTGTCCCCACATCCATAAATCCTCACAATCCCAGCACTCTGCTGCCACCTTCCTCGTAGACAGGACTTTGCCTGGTGTCTGAAGCATCTTCTCCTCCTGATTGTGGATTGAAAATATTTCAAGCCCATAGTTGTAGGAAGTAGGCTGTGAGAGGAGGGAAAGATTCCTAGAAGCTGCCACCCTTGGCCTGCCATAGGGGGATGACTGAGAACTGTTGGACGTCTTTCCTACAGTTAACACCCCAGCTTCTTGCTCCTTCAGTTGGATCCCGAGTTGAAAGCTACTTGGCATCAGGGACTTACCTGATGGTCCAGTGGATAAGACTCCATGCTCCCACTGCAGGGGGTATGAGTTCTATCCCTGGCTGGGGAATTAAGATACCACATGCTGCGTGGCACAGACAAAAGGTAAAATTAAAAGGGTACATAGATACTTGGCATCAGCCCCCCGAAGTGTTACCGCCCTAGGAGAACCCAAAGGCCACAGCTCCCTACCTTTCCTTTCTGTCTTGTCACCGAGTTGGGCTGAAATCGACTAGCAACTGAAGTGATGAAGGGTCAGGGACTCCTAGTGGGTCTGCTTTCAGTTAGGGACTGGCCCCAGCACCGGGGAGGGCACCACAGAATTAAGTTAAAGGGACAGCACTCTACGATTGGTGTCTCCTGAGAGGTCTCCTCCTCTAGTCTCTGTCTCTTGGGTCCCTCCCATCAGGTTGGGGAAACACTTGCTCCCCTCCCGCATCTCTAGTTTCCTTGTGTCCCTGGGAGCTCACCATCCCCTCTTCTCAGAAATCCCCTTTCAATTCCCAGGATAGGGAAGGCATGGCAGAAGTGGGTGATCTAAGCCGGGTTCCCCTCATGCTATCGATAATTCTCTGACTCAGTTTGGGGCACATGAAAATAATGGGGGAGAGGGAGAGTACTGGCTGGGCCAGGAAGGGGAAGCCCTAGAGTCCTGAGATGTGAGATATGGGAACTGGACCTGCTTCCAAAGAACTTTCCCTTTAGCCCTGCTTGTCGAAGAGAGGAGTAGGTCTCAGAGGAGGGATGTGTATTCACTCTGATAGGCCTATGGAGACCTGGGAGGAGATCTTCCCCAGTCTCACCCTGCTACTTGCCATTGTCCTCAGGTAATCTGGGGGACCAGCTGGGTCCCATCTTTCCCACTCCAGTAGTCTTAGGACCACAGAGAAGAGGTGGGAGTAAGGAGAAACCTGGGAAAGAGGGAGCCCCCCAACCATATTGCTCTGACCTCTAATCCTGAACCAAGCTCTGACCCCTAGCCTTAAAACTCATGTTCAAGTGCCTTCAAGGGGACGACACTGCAAACCTTCCCCTAACAGGGACAATGCAACCCACTTCCCTTGTCCAAAATGTTGAGTGCTGAGGTTCTCAGAGCTAAAGACAAAGAGTGGGAAATGGGGACAGGGACGCTACTAAGGAGTTATGAAAGGGAGAAAAGGTTCCAGATAGATGGAGACAGTGGGGAGTGCACTCAGTGGAAAGGTATTCTGCTGCCAATTCATGTACTGCAATTCAATGCAGACGCTAACTACCCAGAGCTAGTGTTCGACTCCACAGGTTTAAGGGCACAGTCCCAACAAGCCTGCCTCCACTTGAGCTGCCAGTCACAAGTGGGGTCCCCAGGACACCTGCATTTCTGCCTAACTAGCTACAAGTCCAGAGGTCTTCAAACACCCCTCAGGTCCAATGGTTCACTAGAATGACTCACACAACTCGGAAGTGCTCTCCTGACAACTAGTTTTTTATAAAGTACATATATTAGGAACATCCAAATGAAAAGACACACAAGGAGGGTCTCAGTGCATTGCTCCCATGCTCTCTCCCCATGGAGACACAAAGGGCATGTCACCCTCCCAGTACATCAATATGTTCACCAACCAGGTAGTTCCATGAGCTTTGGTGTACAGAGTTTTTACTGAGATTTCATACATAGGCAGGAATGAATTGTTGGCAACATGACTCGATCTCCTCTGACGGATTGGCTCAAAACCCCAATTCTGCAGTGATATGGTTGGTCTTTCTGCTGACCAGGCCTCAGCCCAAGTCACCTCATCTCTTAGCATCAACTCAGGTGTGAGCCGAGGGACTCATAGATAACAAAGACACTCGTATTACTTGAGGTATTCCAAAGATTTAGAGTCTCCCTCTCAGGGACCAGGGACAAAAGCCAAATTGTTGAGTATACAACAGGCAGAGCCCTGCATCTGAGTGAAGGGATGTGAATTACTGAAGCCCTGGGGACCAGGCCTCCTCTTCCCGTGCACCAGACTTGACCCAGCTGCAGCAGGGCAGGAGTGTCACTGTGAGTGTGAGTGTAAGTGAGGGTGAGTGTGGTGGAAGCACAGCTTCTCCATGCCCAGACTGCAATGCTTCCCACTGGCATCCGTGGATCTGTCTGTCACCTGTCTGTCTGTAGCCCAGGCAGGGGAAGATAGGTATGAGAGGGGAAAAGAGTGTGGAATGGTGGGAAGAGGATAGTTGAATCCATTCTCCACACTTCAGCCTGAGGGGACTTGTATTTCACTCATTTCTGGTCATTCTCTCCCATACCATCCAGCCACAAGGCTCCCTTCCCCCCTCCCCAGACCAAATAGGGCAGCTATTTCCAACCTCCCACACTTGGTTAATTGCTCTTTCTTGGCTTTGCCAAAGCACCCTCCACGGCCCCCAGCCAGTCAGCTTCGTCTATTGTAGTGATCTTATTGTCTCTTTTGATATCCCTGCCCTGTCCAACCCAGATGACAAGCTCTCTGAGGGAAGAGTCTGTGCCTGTCTTCTCTACTGTATCCTCATGCCCAAGCACATCACCCAGCATCTAGTAGTCACTCGATAAATATTTGTTGATTAGTGACTGCAGGAACAGAAATCACATGAAAGGAGGTCTCAGCTCAGAGAGGAAGGGCTGTGACCCTCTAACCATGAAGTGACTTGGCCAAGGCCACTCAGCCAACAAGTGTTCCCATAGCCTGGCCTGTCTAGACTGGGCCCTCTCTGGAGCCCTATTCCTCCTCTGCCCAGAATCGTACAAACAGAATGGGGCAGACAAGAAAGGTAATTGTCGGAGCAGAAGCCAGGAAGACAGAGAGGAGAGGGGATTGGCAAAACACTACTGGACAGCGTCCCAAAGCTCTTTTCTTGCTGCCTGGGGCTGAGGTCTCCGTCTTCCCAGGGTGCAGCTCTGAAATCTGATTCCACCCTTATAAAAGAGGGTCCGTGCTCTGCCCCTTTATAACAAACCATAACTCCACCTCTTTATTTATAGGCTATGGCTCCACCTTCTGGACTACCCCTCCTCTGAAGAAATGCCCTGGCTCCGCCCCTTCCTGGTAATAGGTAAGCCCCACCCCTAGTGGGTGATGCTGTCTTTGTGACCTAATGCACCGGCTTGTTTCCAGGGTGGAGCCAGAGAGGGTGGGCATTTAGGCTGTGCCGAACCCTCAACCCCCATCCGGGTGACCACAATCCCCGATAATCCTCAAGCGGGACCCCAAATATCCCAGCCCCATGACCTCTAAAGCCTTTGGCTCTAACCTCCTAAAGGCCCCATGCCCCCGAGGGGCCCTACCACCCAATCCCTTAACGACTAGTGCCTTCCAAATCTTCAATCCAACCCTGTCCCAATGTGGCAACTGAGTCTTCCTGGGGGCCCCTGTCTCATATTATCTGAGAACAATTCAGACTGGTCCAGAGAATGACAGAGAAGGGCATCCTCCCAAGGATTTGGGGAATCCTTGATCCAATCATGCCGCTCACCAGGAGACGTTGGGAACCCAGGACATATTGGGATTGAGGAGATACCAGGTGATGCAGGAATCTGAGGAGGAGGAGGAGGAGGAGGTGTGAGTGGAGGGGGGGTTCTGCGGAGGAGGAACCTAGCCGCTCCCGGTTGGTGGGGAAGGGGAGGGAGAAGCGGGAGGGGAGGGGACTCTTAGGGGGCGTGGACTGGAGGAACCGCCTCTAAAAACCGCCTGTAAAGCGCCTCTAACCACCTATAACCGCCTCTAAAAGGGCGGAACCTGTAAAGACCGCCTGTAAACCGCCTGTAAAGCGCCTCTAACCGCCTCTAAATGGGCGGAGCCTTCCACGAGAGGGTAGAAGCGTCCAAGGGGCGGAGTCAGTGGGGTCAGCCCCGCCCCGCCCCGCCCCACCCCGCCCTGATCTGCCTTCTCTTTCCAGGATCGGCTGGGGCTGTTTCTACTTTTTCCCCTAGCTGCACATGTGGTGGAGGGAGCGGAGGCGAAGGGCTTGGGATACCGCGCACCCGCCCAGGGCATGGACGAGGCTCAGTCCGGGAGAACCGGTCGCGGGGAAGCCGGGAGCCCCCGCCCCGCCTCATGCCTGTGTCGGGTCCCCACACAGCTCAGCGCACCCTCGGGAGCAGAAGCTGGAGCTTCTGCAGGGCCTGATGAGCTGTTTGTCAAGCGGACTGGGCACTGCTCTCCAGGGCTCTGGTCGCAACATCCCCCACCGCACCCCTGCTGCCGCTGCCTAGCCAGCTGGTGAGTTAAAGATTTAAACCGAAGCCACCGTCCTGCCCTCCTGATTCTGCCGCCGCTGCTGCCATTCGGGCTGGGAGCCATTCTCCATGCCGGCTGTTTCCAATTCGACAGGGCCTCTCTCCCTGATAAGGGGTCCATCCGTGTCCAGGCTCCCATTATTCCTAAGGGCCCCTCATCAGAGTCAGGCCTCCCCTTACGACCAGTGATTGCCTTCCACCACCTAAGCCCCCCGCCCCACCACACACACACTCGTCTCTGTGAGTGGCCTGTATGGAGGGAGCTAAATAATCCTGGCTTTATCTTCCTCCCAGCCTTGTCCCCACATCCATAAATCCTCACAATCCCAGCACTCTGCTGCCACCTTCCTCGTAGACAGGACTTTGCCTGGTGTCTGAAGCATCTTCTCCTCCTGATTGTGGATTGAAAATATTTCAAGCCCATAGTTGTAGGAAGTAGGCTGTGAGAGGAGGGAAAGATTCCTAGAAGCTGCCACCCTTGGCCTGCCATAGGGGAATGACTGAGAACTGTTGGAGGTCTTTCCTACAGTTAACACCCCAGCTTCTGGCTCCTTCAGTTGGATCCCGAGTTGAAAGATACTGGGCATCGGGGACTTCCCTGATGGTCCAGTGGATAAGACCATGCTCCCACTGCAGGGGGTATGAGTTCTATCCCTGGCTGGGGAATTAACATACCGCATGCCGCGCGGCACAGCCAAAAGGTCAAAATAAAAGGGTACATAGATACTTGGCATCAGCCCCCCGAAGTGTAACCGCCCTAGGAGAACCCAAAGGCCACTGCTCCCTACCGTTCCTTTCTGTCTTGTCACCGAGTTGGGCTGAAATCGACTAGCAACTGAAGTGATGAAGGGTCAGGGACTCCTAGTGGGTCTGCTTTCAGTTAGGGACTGGCCCCAGCACCGGGGAGGGCACCACAGAATTAAGTTAAAGGGACAGCACTCTACGATTGGTGTCTCCTGAGAGGTCTCCTCCTCTGGTCTCTGTCTCTTGGGTCCCTCTCATCAGGTTGGGGAAACACTTGCTCCCCTCCCGCATCTCTAGTTTCCTTGTGTCCCTGGAAACTCACCATCCCCTCTCCTCAGAAATCCCCTTTCTATTCCCAGGATAGGGAAGGCATGGCAGAAGGGGGTGTTCTAAGCCGGGTTCCCCTCATGCTATCGATAATTCTCTGACTCAGTTTGGGGCACAGGAAAATAATGGGGGAGAGGGACAGTACTGGCTGGGCCAGGAGGGGGAAGCCCTTGAGTCCTGAGATGTGAGATATGAGAACTGGACCTGCTTCCAAAGAACTTTCCCTTTAGCCCTGCTTGTCGAAGAGAGGAGTAGGTCTCAGATGAGGGATGTGTAGTCACTGTGATAGGCCTATGGAGACCTGGGAGGAGATCTTCCCCAGTCTACCCTGCTACTTGCCATTTTCCTCAGGGAATCTCGGGGACCAGCTGGGTCCCATCTTTCCCACTCCAGTAGTCTTAGGACCACAGAGAAGAGGTGGGAGTAAGGAGAAACCTGGGAAAGAGGGAGCCCCCCAACCATATTGCTCTGACCTCTAATCCTGAACCAAGCTCTGACCCCTAGCCTTAAAACTCATGTTCAAGTTCCTTCAAGGGGACGACACTGCAAACCTTCCCCTAACAGGGACAATGCAACCCACTTCCCTTGTCCAAAATGTTGAGTGCTGAGGTTCTCAGAGCTAAAGACAAAGAGTGGGAAATGGGGACAGGGACGCTACTAAGGAGTTATGAAAGGGAGAAAAGGTTCCAGATAGATGGAGACAGTGGGGAGTGCACTCAGTGGAAAGGTATTCTGCTGCCAACTCATGTACTGCAATTCAATGCAGACACTAACTACCCAGAGCTAGTGTTCGACTCCACAGGTTTAAGGGCACAGTCCCAACAAGCCTGCCTCCACTTGAGCTGCCAGTCACAAGTGGGGTCCCCAGGACACCTGCATTTCTGCCTAACTAGCTACAAGTCCAGAGGTCTTCAAACCCCCCTCAGGTCCAATGGTTCACTAGAATGACTCACACGACTCGGAAGTGCTCTCCTGACAACTAGTTTTTTATAAAGTACATATATCAGGAACATCCAAATGAAAAGACACACAAGGAGGGACTCAGTGCAGAGCTCCCATGCTCTCTCCCCATGGAGACACAAAGGGCACGTCACCCTCCCAGTACATCAATACGTTCACCAACCAGGAAGTTCCATGAGCTTTGGTGTACAGAGTTTTTACTGAGATTTCATACATAGGCAGGAATGAATTGTTGGCAACATGACTCGATCTCCTCTGACGGATTGGCTCAAAACCCCAATTCTGCAGTGATATGGTTGGTCTTTCTGCTGACCAGGCCTCAGCCCAAGTCACCTCATCTCTTAGCATCAACTCAGGTGTGAGCCGAGGGACTCATAGATAACAAAGACACTCGTATTACTTGAGGTATTCCAAAGATTTAGAGTCTCCCTCTCAGGGACCAGGGACAAAAGCCAAATTGTTGAGTATACAACAGACAGAGCCCTGCATCTGAGTGAAGGGATGTGAATTACTGAAGCCCTGGGGACCAGGCCTCCTCTTCCCGTGCACCAGACTTGACCCAGCTGCAGCAGGGCAGGAGTGTCACTGTGAGTGTGAGTGTAAGTGAGGGTGAGTGCGGTGGAAGCACAGCTTCTCCATGCCCAGACTGCAATGCTTCCCACTGGCATCCGTGGATCTGTCACCTGTCTGTCTGTAGCCCAGGCAGGGGAAGATAGGTATGAGAGGGGAAAAGAGTGTGGAATGGTGGGAAGAGGATAGGTGAATCCATTCTCCACACTTCAACCTGAGGGGACTTTTATTTCACTCATTTCTCGTCATTGTCTCCCATACCGTCCAGCCACAAGGCTCCCTTCCCCCCTCCCCAGACCAAATAGGGCAGCTATTTCCAACCACCCACACTGGGTTAATTGCTCTTTCTTGGCTTTGCCAAAACACCCTCCACGGCCCCCAGCCAGTCAGCTTCGTCTATTGTAGTGATCTTATTGTCTCTTTGGATTCCCCTGCCATGTCCAACCCAGATGACAAGCTCCCTGAGGGAAGAGTCTGTGCCTGTCTTCTCTGCTGTATCCTCATGCCCAAGCACATCACCCGGCACCTAGTATTCACTCGATAAATATTTGTTGATTAGTGACTGCAGGAACAGAAATCACATGAAAGGAGGTCTCAGCTCAGAGAGGAAGGGCTGTGACCCTCTAACCATGAAGTGACTTGGCCAAGGCCACTCAGCCAACAAGTGTTCCCATAGCCTGGCCTGTCTAGACTGGGCCCTCTCTGGAGCCCTATTCCTCCTCTGCCCAGAATCGTACAAACAGAATGGGGCAGACAAGAAAGGTAATTGTCGGAGCAGAAGCCAGGAAGACAGAGAGGAGAGGGGATTGGCAAAACAGTACTGGACAGCGTCCCAAAGCTCTTTTCTTGCTGCCTGGGGCTGAGGTCTCCGTCTTCCCAGGGTGCAGCTCTGAAATCTGACTCCACCCTTATAAAAGAGGGTCCGGGGGCCTCCCTGGTGGCATAGTGGTTGTGAGTCCGCCTGCCGATGCAGGGGATGCG
Source organism: Mesoplodon bidens (assembly GCF_964165515.1). Taxonomy (NCBI): domain Eukaryota; kingdom Metazoa; phylum Chordata; class Mammalia; order Artiodactyla; family Ziphiidae; genus Mesoplodon; species Mesoplodon bidens. The sequence goes on from NW_027671983.1 coordinate 80,896, forward strand.
GGTTCATGCCCCTGTTCGGGAGGATCCCATATGCTACGGAGCGCCTGGGCCCGTGAGCCATGGACGCTGGGCCTGCGCGTCCGGAGCCTGTACTCCGCAACGGGAGAGGCCACAACAGTGAGAGGCCCGCATACCGCAGAAAGAAAAAAAAAAAAAAAAGAGGGTCCGTGCCCTGCCTCTTTGTAACAAACCCTAACTCCACCTCTTTATTGATAGGCTCTGGCTCCACCTTCTGGACTACCCCTCCTCTGAAGAAATGCCCTGGCTACGCCCCTTCCTGGTAATAGGTAAGCCCCACCCCTAGTGCGTGATGCTGTCTTTGTGACCTAATGCACCGGCGTGTTTCCAGGGTGGAGCCAGAGAGGGTGAGCATTTAGGCTGTGCCGAACCCTCAACCCCCATCCGGGTGACGACAATCCCCCAAAATCCTCCCGCGGGACCCAAATTATCCGAGCCCCATGAACTCGAAGGCCTTTGGCTCTAACCTCCTAAATGCCCCATGCCCCCGAGGGGCCCTACCACCCAATCCCTTAACGCCTAGTGCCTCCCAAATCTTCAATCCAACCCTGTCCCAATGTGGCAACTGAGTCTTCCCGGGGGCACCTGTCTCATATTATGTGAGAACAATTCAGACTGGTCCAGAGAATGAGAGAGAAGGGCATCCTCCCAGGGATTTGGGGAATCCTTGATCCAATCATGCCGCTCACCAGGAGACGCTGGGAACCCAGGACATGTCGGGATTGAGGAGATACCAGGTGATGCAGGAAGCTGAGGAGGAGGAGGAGGAGGCGTGAGTGGAGGCGGGGTTCTGCGGAGGAGGTACCTAGCCGCTCCCGGTTGGTGGGGAAGGGGCGGGAGAAGCGGGAGGGGAGGGGCCTCTTAGGGGGCGTGGACTGGAAGAACCGCCTCTAAAAACCGCCTGTAAAGCGCCTGTAAAGCGCCTCTAACCGCCTCTAAAAGGGCGGAGCCTCTAAAGACCGCCTGTAAACCGCCTCTAACCGCCTCTAAAAGGGCGGAGCCTTCCACGAGAGGGTAGAAGCGTCCAAGGGGCGGAGTCAGTGGGGTCAGCCTCGCCCCACCACGCCCTGCTCTGCCTTCTCTTTCCAGGATCGGCTGGGGCTGTTTCTACTTTTTCCCCTGGCTGCACATGTGGTGGAGGGAGCGGAGGCGAACGGATTGGGATACCGCGCACCCGCCAAGTGCATGGACGAGGCTCAGTCCGGGAGAACCGGTCGTGGGGAAGCCGGGAGCCCCCGCCCTCCTCATGCCTGTGTCAGGACCCCACACAGATCAGCGCACCCTCGGGAGCAGAATCTGGAGCTTCTGCTGGGCCTGATGAGCTGTTTGTCAAGCGGACTGGGCACTGCTCTCCAGGGCTCCGGTCGCAACATCCCCCACCGCACCCCTGCTGCCGCTGCCTAGCCAGCTGGTGAGTTAAAGATTTAAACCGAAGCCACCATCCTGCCCTCCTGATTCTGCCGCCGCTGCTGCCATTCAGGCTGGGAGCCATTCTCCATGCCAGCTGTTTCCATATCGACAGGGCCTCTCTCCCTGATAAGGGGTCCATCCGTGTCCAGGCTCCCATTATTCCTAAGGGCCCCTCATCAGAGTCAGGCCTCCCCTTACGACCAGTGATTGCCTTCCACCACATAAGCCCCCCGCCCCACCACACACACACTCGTCTCTGTGAGTGGCCTGTATGGAGGGAGCTAAATAATCCTGGCTTTATCTTCCTCCCAGCCTTGTCCCCACATCCATAAATCCTCACAATCCCAGCACTCTGCTGCCACCTTCCTCGTAGACAGGACTTTGCCTGGTGTCTGAAGCATCTTCTCCTCCTGATTGTGGATTGAAAATATTTCAAGCCCATAGTTGTAGGAAGTAGGCTGTGAGAGGAGGGAAAGATTCCTAGAAGCTGCCACCCTTGGCCTGCCATAGGGGGATGACTGAGAACTGTTGGACGTCTTTCCTACAGTTAACACCCCAGCTTCTTGCTCCTTCAGTTGGATCCCGAGTTGAAAGCTACTTGGCATCAGGGACTTACCTGATGGTCCAGTGGATAAGACTCCATGCTCCCACTGCAGGGGGTATGAGTTCTATCCCTGGCTGGGGAATTAAGATACCACATGCTGCGTGGCACAGACAAAAGGTAAAATTAAAAGGGTACATAGATACTTGGCATCAGCCCCCCGAAGTGTTACCGCCCTAGGAGAACCCAAAGGCCACAGCTCCCTACCTTTCCTTTCTGTCTTGTCACCGAGTTGGGCTGAAATCGACTAGCAACTGAAGTGATGAAGGGTCAGGGACTCCTAGTGGGTCTGCTTTCAGTTAGGGACTGGCCCCAGCACCGGGGAGGGCACCACAGAATTAAGTTAAAGGGACAGCACTCTACGATTGGTGTCTCCTGAGAGGTCTCCTCCTCTAGTCTCTGTCTCTTGGGTCCCTCCCATCAGGTTGGGGAAACACTTGCTCCCCTCCCGCATCTCTAGTTTCCTTGTGTCCCTGGGAGCTCACCATCCCCTCTTCTCAGAAATCCCCTTTCAATTCCCAGGATAGGGAAGGCATGGCAGAAGTGGGTGATCTAAGCCGGGTTCCCCTCATGCTATCGATAATTCTCTGACTCAGTTTGGGGCACATGAAAATAATGGGGGAGAGGGAGAGTACTGGCTGGGCCAGGAAGGGGAAGCCCTAGAGTCCTGAGATGTGAGATATGGGAACTGGACCTGCTTCCAAAGAACTTTCCCTTTAGCCCTGCTTGTCGAAGAGAGGAGTAGGTCTCAGAGGAGGGATGTGTATTCACTCTGATAGGCCTATGGAGACCTGGGAGGAGATCTTCCCCAGTCTCACCCTGCTACTTGCCATTGTCCTCAGGTAATCTGGGGGACCAGCTGGGTCCCATCTTTCCCACTCCAGTAGTCTTAGGACCACAGAGAAGAGGTGGGAGTAAGGAGAAACCTGGGAAAGAGGGAGCCCCCCAACCATATTGCTCTGACCTCTAATCCTGAACCAAGCTCTGACCCCTAGCCTTAAAACTCATGTTCAAGTGCCTTCAAGGGGACGACACTGCAAACCTTCCCCTAACAGGGACAATGCAACCCACTTCCCTTGTCCAAAATGTTGAGTGCTGAGGTTCTCAGAGCTAAAGACAAAGAGTGGGAAATGGGGACAGGGACGCTACTAAGGAGTTATGAAAGGGAGAAAAGGTTCCAGATAGATGGAGACAGTGGGGAGTGCACTCAGTGGAAAGGTATTCTGCTGCCAATTCATGTACTGCAATTCAATGCAGACGCTAACTACCCAGAGCTAGTGTTCGACTCCACAGGTTTAAGGGCACAGTCCCAACAAGCCTGCCTCCACTTGAGCTGCCAGTCACAAGTGGGGTCCCCAGGACACCTGCATTTCTGCCTAACTAGCTACAAGTCCAGAGGTCTTCAAACACCCCTCAGGTCCAATGGTTCACTAGAATGACTCACACAACTCGGAAGTGCTCTCCTGACAACTAGTTTTTTATAAAGTACATATATTAGGAACATCCAAATGAAAAGACACACAAGGAGGGTCTCAGTGCATTGCTCCCATGCTCTCTCCCCATGGAGACACAAAGGGCATGTCACCCTCCCAGTACATCAATATGTTCACCAACCAGGTAGTTCCATGAGCTTTGGTGTACAGAGTTTTTACTGAGATTTCATACATAGGCAGGAATGAATTGTTGGCAACATGACTCGATCTCCTCTGACGGATTGGCTCAAAACCCCAATTCTGCAGTGATATGGTTGGTCTTTCTGCTGACCAGGCCTCAGCCCAAGTCACCTCATCTCTTAGCATCAACTCAGGTGTGAGCCGAGGGACTCATAGATAACAAAGACACTCGTATTACTTGAGGTATTCCAAAGATTTAGAGTCTCCCTCTCAGGGACCAGGGACAAAAGCCAAATTGTTGAGTATACAACAGGCAGAGCCCTGCATCTGAGTGAAGGGATGTGAATTACTGAAGCCCTGGGGACCAGGCCTCCTCTTCCCGTGCACCAGACTTGACCCAGCTGCAGCAGGGCAGGAGTGTCACTGTGAGTGTGAGTGTAAGTGAGGGTGAGTGTGGTGGAAGCACAGCTTCTCCATGCCCAGACTGCAATGCTTCCCACTGGCATCCGTGGATCTGTCTGTCACCTGTCTGTCTGTAGCCCAGGCAGGGGAAGATAGGTATGAGAGGGGAAAAGAGTGTGGAATGGTGGGAAGAGGATAGTTGAATCCATTCTCCACACTTCAGCCTGAGGGGACTTGTATTTCACTCATTTCTGGTCATTCTCTCCCATACCATCCAGCCACAAGGCTCCCTTCCCCCCTCCCCAGACCAAATAGGGCAGCTATTTCCAACCTCCCACACTTGGTTAATTGCTCTTTCTTGGCTTTGCCAAAGCACCCTCCACGGCCCCCAGCCAGTCAGCTTCGTCTATTGTAGTGATCTTATTGTCTCTTTTGATATCCCTGCCCTGTCCAACCCAGATGACAAGCTCTCTGAGGGAAGAGTCTGTGCCTGTCTTCTCTACTGTATCCTCATGCCCAAGCACATCACCCAGCATCTAGTAGTCACTCGATAAATATTTGTTGATTAGTGACTGCAGGAACAGAAATCACATGAAAGGAGGTCTCAGCTCAGAGAGGAAGGGCTGTGACCCTCTAACCATGAAGTGACTTGGCCAAGGCCACTCAGCCAACAAGTGTTCCCATAGCCTGGCCTGTCTAGACTGGGCCCTCTCTGGAGCCCTATTCCTCCTCTGCCCAGAATCGTACAAACAGAATGGGGCAGACAAGAAATGTAATTGTCGGAGCAGAAGCCAGGAAGACAGAGAGGAGAGGGGATTGGCAAAACACTACTGGACAGCGTCCCAAAGCTCTTTTCTTGCTGCCTGGGGCTGAGGTCTCCGTCTTCCCAGGGTGCAGCTCTGAAATCTGATTCCACCCTTATAAAAGAGGGTCCGTGCTCTGCCCCTTTATAACAAACCATAACTCCACCTCTTTATTGATAGGCTATGGCTCCACCTTCTGGACTACCCCTCCTCTGAAGAAATGCCCTGGCTCCGCCCCTTCCTGGTAATAGGTAAGCCCCACCCCTAGTGGGTGATGCTGTCTTTGTGACCTAATGCACCGGCTTGTTTCCAGGGTGGAGCCAGAGAGGGTGGGCATTTAGGCTGTGCCGAACCCTCAACCCCCATCCGGGTGACCACAATCCCCGATAATCCTCAAGCGGGACCCCAAATATCCCAGCCCCATGACCTCGAAAGCCTTTGGCTCTAACCTCCTAAAGGCCCCATGCCCCCGAGGGGCCCTACCACCCAATCCCTTAACGACTAGTGCCTTCCAAATCTTCAATCCAACCCTGTCCCAATGTGGCAACTGAGTCTTCCTGGGGGCCCCTGTCTCATATTATCTGAGAACAATTCAGACTGGTCCAGAGAATGACAGAGAAGGGCATCCTCCCAAGGATTTGGGGAATCCTTGATCCAATCATGCCGCTCACCAGGAGACGTTGGGAACCCAGGACATATTGGGATTGAGGAGATACCAGGTGATGCAGGAATCTGAGGAGGAGGAGGAGGAGGAGGTGTGAGTGGAGGGGGGGTTCTGCGGAGGAGGAACCTAGCCGCTCCCGGTTGGTGGGGAAGGGGAGGGAGAAGCGGGAGGGGAGGGGACTCTTAGGGGGCGTGGACTGGAGGAACCGCCTCTAAAAACCGCCTGTAAAGCGCCTCTAACCACCTATAACCGCCTCTAAAAGGGCGGAACCTGTAAAGACCGCCTGTAAACCGCCTGTAAAGCGCCTCTAACCGCCTCTAAATGGGCGGAGCCTTCCACGAGAGGGTAGAAGCGTCCAAGGGGCGGAGTCAGTGGGGTCAGCCCCGCCCCGCCCCGCCCCACCCCGCCCTGATCTGCCTTCTCTTTCCAGGATCGGCTGGGGCTGTTTCTACTTTTTCCCCTAGCTGCACATGTGGTGGAGGGAGCGGAGGCGAAGGGCTTGGGATACCGCGCACCCGCCCAGGGCATGGACGAGGCTCAGTCCGGGAGAACCGGTCGCGGGGAAGCCGGGAGCCCCCGCCCCGCCTCATGCCTGTGTCGGGTCCCCACACAGCTCAGCGCACCCTCGGGAGCAGAAGCTGGAGCTTCTGCAGGGCCTGATGAGCTGTTTGTCAAGCGGACTGGGCACTGCTCTCCAGGGCTCTGGTCGCAACATCCCCCACCGCACCCCTGCTGCCGCTGCCTAGCCAGCTGGTGAGTTAAAGATTTAAACCGAAGCCACCGTCCTGCCCTCCTGATTCTGCCGCCGCTGCTGCCATTCGGGCTGGGAGCCATTCTCCATGCCAGCTGTTTCCAATTCGACAGGGCCTCTCTCCCTGATAAGGGGTCCATCCGTGTCCAGGCTCCCATTATTCCTAAGGGCCCCTCATCAGAGTCAGGCCTCCCCTTACGACCAGTGATTGCCTTCCACCACCTAAGCCCCCCGCCCCACCACACACACACTCGTCTCTGTGAGTGGCCTGTATGGAGGGAGCTAAATAATCCTGGCTTTATCTTCCTCCCAGCCTTGTCCCCACATCCATAAATCCTCACAATCCCAGCACTCTGCTGCCACCTTCCTCGTAGACAGGACTTTGCCTGGTGTCTGAAGCATCTTCTCCTCCTGATTGTGGATTGAAAATATTTCAAGCCCATAGTTGTAGGAAGTAGGCTGTGAGAGGAGGGAAAGATTCCTAGAAGCTGCCACCCTTGGCCTGCCATAGGGGAATGACTGAGAACTGTTGGAGGTCTTTCCTACAGTTAACACCCCAGCTTCTGGCTCCTTCAGTTGGATCCCGAGTTGAAAGATACTGGGCATCGGGGACTTCCCTGATGGTCCAGTGGATAAGACCATGCTCCCACTGCAGGGGGTATGCGTTCTATCCCTGGCTGGGGAATTAACATACCGCATGCCGTGCGGCACAGCCAAAAGGTAAAAATAAAAGTGTACATAAATACTTGGCCTCAGCCCCCCGAAGTGTAACCTCCCTAGGAGAACCCAAGGGCCACTGCTCCCTACCTTTCCTTTCTGTCTTGTCAACGAGTTGGGCTGAAATCGACTAGCAACTGAAGTGATGAAGGGTCAGGCACTCCTAGTGGGTCTGCTTTCAGGTAGGGACTGGCCACAGCACCTGGGAGGGCACCACAGAATTAAGTTAAAGGGACAGCACTCTACGATTGGTGTCTCCTGAGAGGTCTCCTCCTCTGGTCTCTGTCTCTTGGGTCCCTCTCATCAGGTTGGGGAAACACTTGCTCCCCTCCCGCATCTCTAGTTTCCTTGTGTCCCTGGGAGCTCACCATCCCCTCTTCTCAGAAATCCCCTTTCAATTCCCAGGATAGGGAAGGCATGGCAGAAGTGGGTGTTCTAAGCCGGGTTCCCCTCATGCTATCGATAATTCTCTGACTCAGTTTGGGGCACATGAAAATAATGGGGGAGAGGGAGAGTACTGGCTGGGCCAGGAAGGGGAAGCCCTAGAGTCCTGAGATGTGAGATATGGGAACTGGACCTGCTTCCAAAGAACTTTCCCTTTAGCCCTGCTTGTCGAAGAGAGGAGTAGGTCTCAGATGAGGGATGTGTAGTCACTGTGATAGGCCTATGGAGACCTGGGAGGAGGTCTTCCCCAGTCTCACCCTGCTACTTGCCATTGTCCTCAGGTAATCTGGGGGACCAGCTGGGTCCCATCTTTCCCACTGCATTAGTCTTAGGACCACAGAGAAGAGGTGGGAGTAAGGAGAAACCTGGGAAAGAGGGAGCCCCCCAACCATATTGCTCTGACCTCTAATCCTGAACCAAGCTCTGACCCCTAGCCTTAAAACTCATGTTCAAGTGCCTTCAAGGGGACGACACTGCAAACCTTCCCCTAACAGGGACAATGCAACCCACTTCCCTTGTCCAAAATGTTGAGTGCTGAGGTTCTCAGAGCTAAAGACAAAGAGTGGGAAATGGGGACAGGGACGCTACTAAGGAGTTATGAAAGGGAGAAAAGGTTCCAGATAGATGGAGACAGTGGGGAGTGCACTCAGTGGAAAGGTATTCTGCTGCCAACTCATGTACTGCAATTCAATGCAGACACTAACTACCCAGAGCTAGTGTTCGACTCCACAGGTTTAAGGGCACAGTCCCAACAAGCCTGCCTCCACTTGAGCTGCCAGTCACAAGTGGGGTCCCCAGGACACCTGCATTTCTGCCTAACTAGCTACAAGTCCAGAGGTCTTCAAACCCCCCTCAGTTCCAATGGTTCACTAGAATGACTCACACAACTCGGAAGTGCTCTCCTGACAACTAGTTTTTTATAAAGTACATATATCAGGAACATCCAAATGAAAAGACACACAAGGAGGGTCTCAGTGCAGAGCTCCCATGCTCTCTCCCCATGGAGACACAAAGGGCACGTCACCCTCCCAGTACATCAATACGTTCACCAACCAGGAAGTTCCATGAGCTTTGGTGTACAGAGTTTTTACTGAGATTTCATACATAGGCAGGAATGAATTGTTGGCAACATGACTCGATCTCCTCTGACGGATTGGCTCAAAACCCCAATTCTGCAGTGATATGGTTGGTCTTTCTGCTGACCAGGCCTCAGCCCAAGTCACCTCATCTCTTAGCATCAACTCAGGTGTGAGCCGAGGGACTCATAGATAACAAAGACACTCGTATTACTTGAGGTATTCCAAAGATTTAGAGTCTCCCTCTCAGGGACCAGGGACAAAAGCCAAATTGTTGAGTATACAACAGACAGAGCCCTGCATCTGAGTGAAGGGATGTGAATTACTGAAGCCCTGGGGACCAGGCCTCCTCTTCCCGTGCACCAGACTTGACCCAGCTGCAGCAGGGCAGGAGTGTCACTGTGAGTGTGAGTGTAAGTGAGGGTGAGTGCGGTGGAAGCACAGCTTCTCCATGCCCAGACTGCAATGCTTCCCACTGGCATCCGTGGATCTGTCTGTCACCTGTCTGTCTGTAGCCCAGGCAGGGGAAGATAGGTATGAGAGGGGAAAAGAGTGTGGAATGGTGGGAAGAGGATAGGTGAATCCATTCTCCACACTTCAACCTGAGGGGACTTTTATTTCACTCATTTCTCGTCATTGTCTCCCATACCGTCCAGCCACAAGGCTCCCTTCCCCCCTCCCCAGACCAAATAGGGCAGCTATTTCCAACCACCCACACTGGGTTAATTGCTCTTTCTTGGCTTTGCCAAAACACCCTCCACGGCCCCCAGCCAGTCAGCTTCGTCTATTGTAGTGATCTTATTGTCTCTTTGGATTCCCCTGCCATGTCCAACCCAGATGACAAGCTCCCTGAGGGAAGAGTCTGTGCCTGTCTTCTCTGCTGTATCCTCATGCCCAAGCACATCACCCGGCACCTAGTATTCACTCGATAAATATTTGTTGATTAGTGACTGCAGGAACAGAAATCACATGAAAGGAGGTCTCAGCTCAGAGAGGAAGGGCTGTGACCCTCTAACCATGAAGTGACTTGGCCAAGGCCACTCAGCCAACAAGTGTTCCCATAGCCTGGCCTGTCTAGACTGGGCCCTCTCTGGAGCCCTATTCCTCCTCTGCCCAGAATCGTACAAACAGAATGGGGCAGACAAGAAAGGTAATTGTCGGAGCAGAAGCCAGGAAGACAGAGAGGAGAGGGGATTGGCAAAACAGTACTGGACAGCGTCCCAAAGCTCTTTTCTTGCTGCCTGGGGCTGAGGTCTCCGTCTTCCCAGGGTGCAGCTCTGAAATCTGACTCCACCCTTATAAAAGAGGGTCCGGGGGCCTCCCTGGTGGCATAGTGGTTGTGAGTCCGCCTGCCGATGCAGGGGATGCGGGTTCATGCCCCTGTTCGGGAGGATCCCATATGCTACGGAGCGCCTGGGCCCGTGAGCCATGGACGCTGGGCCTGCGCGTCCGGAGCCTGTACTCCGCAACGGGAGAGGCCACAACAGTGAGAGGCCCGCATACCGCAGAAAGAAAAAAAAAAAAAAAGAGGGTCCGTGCCCTGCCTCTTTGTAACAAACCCTAACTCCACCTCTTTATTGATAGGCTCTGGCTCCACCTTCTGGACTACCCCTCCTCTGAAGAAATGCCCTGGCTCTGCCCCTTCCTGGTAATAGGTAAGCCCCACCCCTAGTGCGTGATGCTGTCTTTGTGACCTAATGCACCGGCGTGTTTCCAGGGTGGAGCCAGAGAGGGTGAGCATTTAGGCTGTGCCGAACCCTCAACCCCCATCCGGGTGACCACAATCCCCCAAAATCCTCACGCGGGACCCAAATTATCCGAGCCCCATGAACTCGAAGGCCTTTGGCTCTAACCTCCTAAATGCCCCATGCCCCCGAGGGGCCCTACCACCCAATCCCTTAATGAATAGTGCCTCCCAAATCTTCAATCCAACCCTGTCCCAATGTGGCAACTGAGTCTTCCCGGGGGCACCTGTCTCATATTATGTGAGAACAATTCAGACTGGTCCAGAGAATGAGAGAGAAGGGCATCCTCCCAGGGATTTGGGGAATCCTTGATCCAATCATGCCGCTCATCAGGAGACGTTGGGAACCCAGGACATGTCGGGATTGAGGAGATACCAGGTGATGCAGGAAGCTGAGGAGGAGGAGGAGGAGGCGTGAGTGGAGGCGGAGTTCTGCGGAGGAGGAACCTAGCCGCTCCCGGTTGGTGGGGAAGGGGCGGGAGAAGCGGGAGGGGAGGGGCCTCTTAGGGGGCGTGGACTGGAAGAACCGCCTCTAAAAACCGCCTGTAAAGCGCCTGTAAAGCGCCTCTAACCGCCTCTAAAAGGGCGGAGCCTCTAAAGACCGCCTGTAAACCGCCTCTAACCGCCTCTAAAAGGGCGGAGCCTTCCACGAGAGGGTAGAAGCGTCCAAGGGGCGGAGTCAGTGGGGTCAGCCTCGCCCCACCCCGCCCTGCTCTGCCTTCTCTTTCCAGGATCGGCTGGGGCTGTTTCTACTTTTTCCCCTGGCTGCACATGTGGTGGAGGGAGCGGAGGCGAACGGCTTGGGATACCGCGCACCCGCCCAGGGCATGGACGAGGCTCAGTCCGGGAGAACCGGTCGCGGGGAAGCCGGGAGCTCCCGCCCTCCTCATGCCTGTGTCAGGTCCCCACACAGCTCAGCGCACCCTCGGGAGCAGAATCTGGAGCTTCTGCTGGGAATGATGAGCTGTTTGTCAAGCGGACTGGGCACTGCTCTCCAGGGCTCCGGTCGCAACATCCCCCACCGCACCCCTGCTGCCGCTGCCTAGCCAGCTGGTGAGTTAAAGATTTAAACCGAAGCCACCATCCTGCCCTCCTGATTCTGCCGCCGCTGCTGCCATTAGGGCTGGGAGCCATTCTCCATGCCAGCTGTTTCCATATCGACAGGGCCTCTCTCCCTGATAAGGGGTCCATCCGTGTCCAGGCTCCCATTATTCCTAAGGGCCCCTCATCAGAGTCAGGCCTCCCCTTACGACCAGTGATTGCCTTCCACCACCTAAGCCCCACGCCCCACCACACACACACTCGTCTCTGTGAGTGGCCTGTATGGAGGGAGCTAAATAATCTTGGCTTTATCTTCCTCCCAGCCTTGTCCCCACATCCATAAATCCTCACAATCCCAGCACTCTGCTGCCACCTTCCTCCTAGACAGGACTTTGCCTGGTGCCTGAAGCATCTTCTCCTCCTGGGAGTGGATCGAAAATATTTCAAGCCCATAGTTGTAGGAAGCAGGCTGTGAGAGGAGGGAAAGATTCCTAGAAGCTGCCACCCATGGCCTGCCGTAGGGGGATGACTGAGAACTGTTGGACGTCTTTCCTACAGTTAACACCCCAGCTTCTGGCTCCTTCAGTTGGATCCCGAGTTGAAAGATACTGGGCATCAGGGACTTCCCTGATGGTCCAGTGGATAAGACTCCATGCTCCCACTGCAGGGGGTATGAGTTCTATCCCTGGCTGGGGAATTAAGATACCGCATGCTGCGTGGCACAGACAAAAGGTAAAATTAAAAGGGTACATAGATACTTGGCATCAGCCCCCCGAAGTGTTACCGCCCTAGGAGAACCCAAAGGCCACAGCTCCCTACCTTTCCTTTCTGTCTTGTCACCGAGTTGGGCTGAAATCGACTAGCAACTGAAGTGATGAAGGGTCAGGGACTCCTAGTGGGTCTGCTTTCAGTTAGGGACTGGCCCCAGCACCAGGGAGGGCACCACAGAATTAAGTTAAAGGGACAGCACTCTACGATTGGTGTCTCCTGAGAGGTCTCCTCCTCTGGTCTCTGTCTCTTGGGTCCCTCTCATCAGGTTGGGGAAACACTTGCTCCCCTCCCGCATCTCTAGTTTCCTTGTGTCCCTGGGAGCTCACCATCCCCTCTTCTCAGAAATCCCCTTTCAATTCCCAGGATAGGGAAGGCATGGCAGAAGTGGGTGTTCTAAGCCGGGTTCCCCTCATGCTATCGATAATTCTCTGACTCAGTTTGGGGCACATGAAAATAATGGGGGAGAGGGAGAGTACTGGCTGGGCCAGGAAGGGGAAGCCCTAGAGTCCTGAGATGTGAGATATGGGAACTGGACCTGCTTCCAAAGAACTTTCCCTTTAGCCCTGCTTGTCGAAGAGAGGAGTAGGTCTCAGATGAGGGATGTGTAGTCACTGTGATAGGCCTATGGAGACCTGGGAGGAGATCTTCCCCAGTCTCACCCTGCTACTTGCCATTGTCCTCAGGTAATCTGGGGGACCAGCTGGGTCCCATCTTTCCCACTCCAGTAGTCTTAGGACCACAGAGAAGAGGTGGGAGTAAGGAGAAACCTGGGAAAGAGGGAGCCCCCCAACCATATTGCTCTGACCTCTAATCCTGAACCAAGCTCTGACCCCTAGCCTTAAAACTCATGTTCAAGTGCCTTCAAGGGGACGACACTGCAAACCTTCCCCTAACAGGGACAATGCAACCCACTTCCCTTGTCCCAAATGTTGAGTGCTCAGGTTCTCAGAGCTAAAGACAAAGAGTGGGAAATGGGGACAGGGATGCTACTAAGGAGTTATGAAAGGGAGAAAAGGTTCCAGATAGATGGAGACAGTGGGGAGTGCACTCAGTGGAAAGGTATTCTGCTGCCAATTCATGTACTGCAATTCAATGCAGACGCTAACTACCCAGAGCTAGTGTTCGACTCCACAGGTTTAAGGGCACAGTCCCAACAAGCCTGCCTCCACTTGAGCTGCCAGTCACAAGTGGGGTCCCCAGGACACCTGCATTTCTGCCTAACTAGCTACAAGTCCAGAGGTCTTCAAACACCCCTCAGGTCCAATGGTTCACTAGAATGACTCACACAACTCGGAAGTGCTCTCCTGACAACTAGTTTTTTATAAAGTACATATATTAGGAACATCCAAATGAAAAGACACACAAGGAGGGTCTCAGTGCATTGCTCCCATGCTCTCTCCCCATGGAGACACAAAGGGCATGTCACCCTCCCAGTACATCAATATGTTCACCAACCAGGAAGTTCCATGAGCTTTGGTGTACAGAGTTTTTACTGAGATTTCATACATAGGCAGGAATGAATTGTTGGCAACATGACTCGATCTCCTCTGACGGATTGGCTCAAAACCCCAATTCTGCAGTGATATGGTTGGTCTTTCTGCTGACCAGGCCTCAGCCCAAGTCACCTCATCTCTTAGCATCAACTCAGGTGTGAGCCGAGGGACTCATAGATAACAAAGACACTCGTATTACTTGAGGTATTCCAAAGATTTAGAGTCTCCCTCTCAGGGACCAGGGACAAAAGCCAAATTGTTGAGTATACAACAGGCAGAGCCCTGCATCTGAGTGAAGGGATGTGAATTACTGAAGCCCTGGGGACCAGGCCTCCTCTTCCCGTGCACCAGACTTGACCCAGCTGCAGCAGGGCAGGAGTGTCACTGTGAGTGTGAGTGTAAGTGAGGGTGAGTGTGGTGGAAGCACAGCTTCTCCATGCCCAGACTGCAATGCTTCCCACTGGCATCCGTGGATCTGTCTGTCACCTGTCTGTCTGTAGCCCAGGCAGGGGAAGATAGGTATGAGAGGGGAAAAGAGTGTGGAATGGTGGGAAGAGGATAGTTGAATCCATTCTCCACACTTCAGCCTGAGGGGACTTGTATTTCACTCATTTCTGGTCATTCTCTCCCATACCATCCAGCCACAAGGCTCCCTTCCCCCCTCCCCAGACCAAATAGGGCAGCTATTTCCAACCTCCCACACTTGGTTAATTGCTCTTTCTTGGCTTTGCCAAAGCACCCTCCACGGCCCCCAGCCAGTCAGCTTCGTCTATTGTAGTGATCTTATTGTCTCTTTTGATACCCCTGCCCTGTCCAACCCAGATGACAAGCTCTCTGAGGGAAGAGTCTGTGCCTGTCTTCTCTACTGTATCCTCATGCCCAAGCACATCACCCAGCATCTAGTAGTCACTCGATAAATATTTGTTGATTAGTGACTGCAGGAACAGAAATCACATGAAAGGAGGTCTCAGCTCAGAGAGGAAGGGCTGTGACCCTCTAACCATGAAGTGACTTGGCCAAGGCCACTCAGCCAACAAGTGTTCCCATAGCCTGGCCTGTCTAGACTGGGCCCTCTCTGGAGCCCTATTCCTCCTCTGCCCAGAATCGTACAAACAGAATGGGGCAGACAAGAAAGGTAATTGTAGGAGCAGAAGCCAGGAAGACAGAGAGGTGAGGGGATTGGCAAAACAGTACTGGACAGCGTCCCAAAGCTCTTTTCTTGCTGCCTGGGGCTGAGGTCTCCGTCTTCCCAGGGTGCAGCTCTGAAATCTAACTCCACCCTTATAAAAGAGGGTCCGTGCCCTGCCCCTTTGTAACAAACCCTAACTCCACCTCTTTATTGATAGGCTCTGGCTCCACCTTCTGGACTACCCCTCCTCTGAAGAAATGCCCTGGCTCCGCCCCTTCCTGGTAATAGGTAAGCCCCACCCCTAGTGCGTGATGCTGTCTTTGTGACCTAATGCACCGGCGTGTTTCCAGGGTGGAGCCAGAGAGGGTGGGCATTTAGGCTGTGCCGAACCCTCAACCCCCAACCGGGTGACAACAATCCCCGAAAATCCTCACGCGGGACCCCAAATATCCCAGCCCCATTACCTCGAAGGCCTTTGGCTCTAACCTCCTAAAGGCCCCATGCCCCCGATGGTCCCTACCACCCAATCCATTAACGACTAGTGCCTTCCAAATCTTCATTCCAACCCTGTCCCAATGTGGCAACTGAGTCTTCCCGGGGGCACCTGTCTCATATTATCTGAGAACAATTCAGACTCGTCCAGAGAATGACAGAGAAGGGCATCCTCCCAAGGATTTGGGGAATCCTTGATCCAATCATGCAGCTCACCAGGAGACGTTGGGAACCCAGGACATGTCGGGATTGAGGAGATACCAGGTGATGCAGGAAGCTGAGAAGGAGGAGGAGGAGGAGGCGTGAGTGGAGGCGGTGTTCGGAGGAGGAGGAACATAGCCGCTCCCGGTTGGTGGCGAAGTGGCGGGAGAAGCGGGAGGGGAGGGGCCTCTTAGGGGGCGTGGACTGGAGGAACCGCCTCTAAAAACCGCCTGTAAAGCGCCTCTAACCACATCTAACCGCCTCTAAAATGGCGGAGCCTCTAAAGACCGCCTGTAAACCGCCTGTAAACCGCCTCTAAAAGGGCGGAGCCTTCCACGAGAGGGTAGAAGGGTCCAAGGAGCGGAGTCAGTGGGGTCAGCCCCGCCCCGCCCCGCCCCACCCCGCCCTGCTCTGCCTTCTCTTTCTAGGATCGGCTGGGGCTGTTTCTACTTTTTCCCCTGGCTGCACATGTGGTGGAGGGAGCGGAGGCGAAGGGCTTGGGATACCGCGCACCCGCCCAGGGCATGGACGAGGCTCAGTCCGGGAGAACCGGTCGCGGGGAAGCCGGGAGCCCCCGCCCCGCCTCATGCCTGTGTCGGGTCCCCACACAGCTCAGCGCACCCTCGGGAGCAGAAGCTGGAGCTTCTGCAGGGCCTGATGAGCTGTTTGTCAAGCGGACTGGGCACTGCTCTCCAGGGCTCCGGTCGCAACATCCCCCACCGCACCCCGGCTGCCGCTGCCTAGCCAGCTGGTGAGTTAAAGATTTAAACCGAAGCCACCGTCCTGCCCTCCTGATTCTGCCGCCGCTGCTGCCATTCGGGCTGGGAGCCATTCTCCATGCCGGCTGTTTCCAATTCGACAGGGCCTCTCTCCCTGATAAGGGGTCCATCCGTGTCCAGGCTCCCATTATTCCTAAGGGCCCCTCATCAGAGTCAGGCCTCCCCTTACGACCAGTGATTGCCTTCCACCACATAAGCCCCCCGCCCCACCACACACACACTCGTCTCTGTGAGTGGCCTGTATGGAGGGAGCTAAATAATCCTGGCTTTATCTTCCTCCCAGCCTTGTCCCCACATCCATAAATCCTCACAATCCCAGCACTCTGCTGCCACCTTCCTCGTAGACAGGACTTTGCCTGGTGTCTGAAGCATCTTCTCCTCCTGATTGTGGATTGAAAATATTTCAAGCCCATAGTTGTAGGAAGTAGGCTGTGAGAGGAGGGAAAGATTCCTAGAAGCTGCCACCCTTGGCCTGCCATAGGGGAATGACTGAGAACTGTTGGAGGTCTTTCCTACAGTTAACACCCCAGCTTCTGGCTCCTTCAGTTGGATCCCGAGTTGAAAGATACTGGGCATCGGGGACTTCCCTGATGGTCCAGTGGATAAGACCATGCTCCCACTGCAGGGGGTATGCGTTCTATCCCTGGCTGGGGAATTAACATACCGCATGCCGTGCGGCACAGCCAAAAGGTAAAAATAAAAGTGTACATAAATACTTGGCCTCAGCCCCCCGAAGTGTAACCTCCCTAGGAGAACCCAAGGGCCACTGCTCCCTACCTTTCCTTTCTGTCTTGTCAACGAGTTGGGCTGAAATGGACTAGCAACTGAAGTGATGAAGGGTCAGGGACTCCTAGTGGGTCTGCTTTCAGGTAGGGACTGGCCCCAGCACCTGGGAGGGCACCACAGAATTAAGTTAAAGGGACAGCACTCTACGATTGGTGTCTCCTGAGAGGTCTCCTCCTCTGGTCTCTGTCTCTTGGGTCCCTCTCATCAGGTTGGGGAAACACTTGCTCCCCTCCCGCATCTCTAGTTTCCTTGTGTCCCTGGGAGCTCACCATCCCCTCTTCTCAGAAATCCCCTTTCAATTCCCAGGATAGGGAAGGCATGGCAGAAGGGGGTGTTCTAAGCCGGGTTCCCCTCATGCTATCGATAATTCTCTGACTCAGTTTGGGGCACATGAAAATAATGGGGGAGAGGGAGAGTACTGGCTGGGCCAGGAAGGGGAAGCCCTAGAGTCCTGAGATGTGAGATATGGGAACTGGACCTGCTTCCAAAGAACTTTCCCTTTAGCCCTGCTTGTCGAAGAGAGGAGTAGGTCTCAGATGAGGGATGTGTAGTCACTGTGATAGGCCTATGGAGACCTGGGAGGAGATCTTCCCCAGTCTCACCCTGCTACTTGCCATTGTCCTCAGGTAATCTGGGGGACCAGCTGGGTCCCATCTTTCCCACTCCATTAGTCTTAGGACCACAGAGAAGAGGTGGGAGTAAGGAGAAACCTGGGAAAGAGGGAGCCCCCCAACCATATTGCTCTGACCTCTAATCCTGAACCAAGCTCTGACCCCTAGCCTTAAAACTCATGTTCAAGTGCCTTCAAGGGGACGACACTGCAAACCTTCCCCTAACAGGGACAATGCAACCCACTTCCCTTGTCCAAAATGTTGAGTGCTGAGGTTCTCAGAGCTAAAGACAAAGAGTGGGAAATGGGGACAGGGACGCTACTAAGGAGTTATGAAAGGGAGAAAAGGTTCCAGATAGATGGAGACAGTGGGGAGTGCACTCAGTGGAAAGGTATTCTGCTGCCAACTCATGTACTGCAATTCAATGCAGACACTAACTACCCAGAGCTAGTGTTCGACTCCACAGGTTTAAGGGCACAGTCCCAACAAGCCTGCCTCCACTTGAGCTGCCAGTCACAAGTGGGGTCCCCAGGACACCTGCATTTCTGCCTAACTAGCTACAAGTCCAGAGGTCTTCAAACCCCCCTCAGTTCCAATGGTTCACTAGAATGACTCACACAACTCGGAAGTGCTCTCCTGACAACTAGTTTTTTATAAAGTACATATATCAGGAACATCCAAATGAAAAGACACACAAGGAGGGTCTCAGTGCAGAGCTCCCATGCTCTCTCCCCATGGAGACACAAAGGGCACGTCACCCTCCCAGTACATCCATATGTTCACCAACCAGGAAGTTCCATGAGCTTTGGTGTACAGAGTTTTTACTGAGATTTCATACATAGGCAGGAATGAATTGTTGGCAACATGACTCGATCTCCTCTGACGGATTGGCTCAAAACCCCAATTCTGCAGTGATATGGTTGGTCTTTCTGCTGACCAGGCCTCAGCCCAAGTCACCTCATCTCTTAGCATCAACTCAGGTGTGAGCCGAGGGACTCATAGATAACAAAGACACTCGTATTACTTGAGGTATTCCAAAGATTTAGAGTCTCCCTCTCAGGGACCAGGGACAAAAGCCAAATTGTTGAGTATACAACAGACAGAGCCCTGCATCTGAGTGAAGGGATGTGAATTACTGAAGCCCTGGGGACCAGGCCTCCTCTTCCCGTGCACCAGACTTGACCCAGCTGCAGCAGGGCAGGAGTGTCACTGTGAGTGTGAGTGTAAGTGAGGGTGAGTGCGCTGGAAGCACAGCTTCTCCATGCCCAGACTGCAATGCTTCCCAATGGCATCCGTGGATCTGTCTGTCACCTGTCTGTCTGTAGCCCAGGCAGGGGAAGATAGGTATGAGAGGGGAAAAGAGTGTGGAATGGTGGGAAGAGGATAGGTGAATCCATTCTCCACACTTCAACCTGAGGGGACTTTTATTTCACTCATTTCTCGTCATTGTCTCCCATACCGTCCAGCCACAAGGCTCCCTTCCCCCCTCCACAGACCAAATAGGGCAGCTATTTCCAACCACCCACACTGGGTTAATTGCTCTTTCTTGGCTTTGCCAAAGCACCCTCCACGGCCCCCAGCCAGTCAGCTTCGTCTATTGTAGTGATCTTATTGTCTCTTTGGATTCCCCTGCCATGTCCAACCCAGATGACAAGCTCCCTGAGGGAAGAGTCTGTGCCTGTCTTCTCTGCTGTATCCTCATGCCCAAGCACATCACCCGGCACCTAGTATTCACTCGATAAATATTTGTTGATTAGTGACTGCAGGAACAGAAATCACATGAAAGGAGGTCTCAGCTCAGAGAGGAAGGGCTGTGACCCTCTAACCATGAAGTGACTTGGCCAAGGCCACTCAGCCAACAAGTGTTCCCATAGCCTGGCCTGTCTAGACTGGGCCCTCTCTGGAGCCCTATTCCTCCTCTGCCCAGAATCGTACAAACAGAATGGGGCAGACAAGAAAGGTAATTGTCGGAGCAGAAGCCAGGAAGACAGAGAGGAGAGGGGATTGGCAAAACAGTACTGGACAGCGTCCCAAAGCTCTTTTCTTGCTGCCTGGGGCTGAGGTCTCCGTCTTCCCAGGGTGCAGCTCTGAAATCTGACTCCACCCTTATAAAAGAGGGTCCGGGGGCCTCCCTGGTGGCATAGTGGTTGTGAGTCCGCCTGCCGATGCAGGGGATGCGGGTTCATGCCCCTGTTCGGGAGGATCCCATATGCTACGGAGCGCCTGGGCCCGTGAGCCATGGACGCTGGGCCTGCGCGTCCGGAGCCTGTACTCCGCAACGGGAGAGGCCACAACAGTGAGAGGCCCGCATACCGCAGAAAGAAAAAAAAAAAAAAAAGAGGGTCCGTGCCCTGCCTCTTTGTAACAAACCCTAACTCCACCTCTTTATTGATAGGCTCTGGCTCCACCTTCTGGACTACCCCTCCTCTGAAGAAATGCCCTGGCTCTGCCCCTTCCTGGTAATAGGTAAGCCCCACCCCTAGTGCGTGATGCTGTCTTTGTGACCTAATGCACCGGCGTGTTTCCAGGGTGGAGCCAGAGAGGGTGAGCATTTAGGCTGTGCCGAACCCTCAACCCCCATCCGGGTGACGACAATCCCCCAAAATCCTCCCGCGGGACCCAAATTATCCGAGCCCCATGAACTCGAAGGCCTTTGGCTCTAACCTCCTAAATGCCCCATGCCCCCGAGGGGCCCTACCACCCAATCCCTTAATGAATAGTGCCTCCCAAATCTTCAATCCAACCCTGTCCCAATGTGGCAACTGAGTCTTCCCGGGGGCACCTGTCTCATATTATGTGAGAACAATTCAGACTGGTCCAGAGAATGAGAGAGAAGGGCATCCTCCCAGGGATTTGGGGAATCCTTGATCCAATCATGCCGCTCATCAGGAGACGTTGGGAACCCAGGACATGTCGGGATTGAGGAGATACCAGGTGATGCAGGAAGCTGAGGAGGAGGAGGAGGAGGCGTGAGTGGAGGCGGAGTTCTGCGGAGGAGGAACCTAGCCGCTCCCGGTTGGTGGGGAAGGGGCGGGAGAAGCGGGAGGGGAGGGGCCTCTTAGGGGGCGTGGACTGGAAGAACCGCCTCTAAAAACCGCCTGTAAAGCGCCTGTAAAGCGCCTCTAACCGCCTCTAAAAGGGCGGAGCCTCTAAAGACCGCCTGTAAACCGCCTCTAACCGCCTCTAAAAGGGCGGAGCCTTCCACGAGAGGGTAGAAGCGTCCAAGGGGCGGAGTCAGTGGGGTCAGCCTCGCCCCACCCCGCCCTGCTCTGCCTTCTCTTTCCAGGATCGGCTGGGGCTGTTTCTACTTTTTCCCCTGGCTGCACATGTGGTGGAGGGAGCGGAGGCGAACGGCTTGGGATACCGCGCACCCGCCCAGGGCATGGACGAGGCTCAGTCCGGGAGAACCGGTCGCGGGGAAGCCGGGAGCTCCCGCCCTCCTCATGCCTGTGTCAGGTCCCCACACAGCTCAGCGCACCCTCGGGAGCAGAATCTGGAGCTTCTGCTGGGAATGATGAGCTGTTTGTCAAGCGGACTGGGCACTGCTCTCCAGGGCTCCGGTCGCAACATCCCCCACCGCACCCCTGCTGCCGCTGCCTAGCCAGCTGGTGAGTTAAAGATTTAAACCGAAGCCACCATCCTGCCCTCCTGATTCTGCCGCCGCTGCTGCCATTAGGGCTGGGAGCCATTCTCCATGCCAGCTGTTTCCATATCGACAGGGCCTCTCTCCCTGATAAGGGGTCCATCCGTGTCCAGGCTCCCATTATTCCTAAGGGCCCCTCATCAGAGTCAGGCCTCCCCTTACGACCAGTGATTGCCTTCCACCACCTAAGCCCCACGCCCCACCACACACACACTCGTCTCTGTGAGTGGCCTGTATGGAGGGAGCTAAATAATCTTGGCTTTATCTTCCTCCCAGCCTTGTCCCCACATCCATAAATCCTCACAATCCCAGCACTCTGCTGCCACCTTCCTCCTAGACAGGACTTTGCCTGGTGCCTGAAGCATCTTCTCCTCCTGGGAGTGGATCGAAAATATTTCAAGCCCATAGTTGTAGGAAGCAGGCTGTGAGAGGAGGGAAAGATTCCTAGAAGCTGCCACCCTTGGCCTGCCATAGGGGGATGACTGAGAACTGTTGGACGTCTTTCCTACAGTTAACACCCCAGCTTCTGGCTCCTTCAGTTGGATCCCGAGTTGAAAGATACTGGGCATCAGGGACTTCCCTGATGGTCCAGTGGATAAGACTCCATGCTCCCACTGCAGGGGGTATGAGTTCTATCCCTGGCTGGGGAATTAAGATACCGCATGCTGCGTGGCACAGACAAAAGGTAAAATTAAAAGGGTACATAGATACTTGGCATCAGCCCCCCGAAGTGTTACCGCCCTAGGAGAACCCAAAGGCCACAGCTCCCTACCTTTCCTTTCTGTCTTGTCACCGAGTTGGGCTGAAATCGACTAGCAACTGAAGTGATGAAGGGTCAGGGACTCCTAGTGGGTCTGCTTTCAGTTAGGGACTGGCCCCAGCACCAGGGAGGGCACCACAGAATTAAGTTAAAGGGACAGCACTCTACGATTGGTGTCTCCTGAGAGGTCTCCTCCTCTGGTCTCTGTCTCTTGGGTCCCTCTCATCAGGTTGGGGAAACACTTGCTCCCCTCCCGCATCTCTAGTTTCCTTGTGTCCCTGGGAGCTCACCATCCCCTCTTCTCAGAAATCCCCTTTCAATTCCCAGGATAGGGAAGGCATGGCAGAAGTGGGTGTTCTAAGCCGGGTTCCCCTCATGCTATCGATAATTCTCTGACTCAGTTTGGGGCACATGAAAATAATGGGGGAGAGGGAGAGTACTGGCTGGGCCAGGAAGGGGAAGCCCTAGAGTCCTGAGATGTGAGATATGGGAACTGGACCTGCTTCCAAAGAACTTTCCCTTTAGCCCTGCTTGTCGAAGAGAGGAGTAGGTCTCAGATGAGGGATGTGTAGTCACTGTGATAGGCCTATGGAGACCTGGGAGGAGATCTTCCCCAGTCTCACCCTGCTACTTGCCATTGTCCTCAGGTAATCTGAGGGACCAGCTGGGTCCCATCTTTCCCACTCCAGTAGTCTTAGGACCACAGAGAAGAGGTGGGAGTAAGGAGAAACCTGGGAAAGAGGGAGCCCCCCAACCATATTGCTCTGACCTCTAATCCTGAACCAAGCTCTGACCCCTAGCCTTAAAACTCATGTTCAAGTGCCTTCAAGGGGACGACACTGCAAACCTTCCCCTAACAGGGACAATGCAACCCACTTCCCTTGTCCCAAATGTTGAGTGCTCAGGTTCTCAGAGCTAAAGACAAAGAGTGGGAAATGGGGACAGGGACGCTACTAAGGAGTTATGAAAGGGAGAAAAGGTTCCAGATAGATGGAGACAGTGGGGAGTGCACTCAGTGGAAAGGTATTCTGCTGCCAATTCATGTACTGCAATTCAATGCAGACGCTAACTACCCAGAGCTAGTGTTCGACTCCACAGGTTTAAGGGCACAGTCCCAACAAGCCTGCCTCCACTTGAGCTGCCAGTCACAAGTGGGGTCCCCAGGACACCTGCATTTCTGCCTAACTAGCTACAAGTCCAGAGGTCTTCAAACACCCCTCAGGTCCAATGGTTCACTAGAATGACTCACACAACTCGGAAGTGCTCTCCTGACAACTAGTTTTTTATAAAGTACATATATTAGGAACATCCAAATGAAAAGACACACAAGGAGGGTCTCAGTGCATTGCTCCCATGCTCTCTCCCCATGGAGACACAAAGGGCATGTCACCCTCCCAGTACATCAATATGTTCACCAACCAGGAAGTTCCATGAGCTTTGGTGTACAGAGTTTTTACTGAGATTTCATACATAGGCAGGAATGAATTGTTGGCAACATGACTCGATCTCCTCTGACGGATTGGCTCAAAACCCCAATTCTGCAGTGATATGGTTGGTCTTTCTGCTGACCAGGCCTCAGCCCAAGTCACCTCATCTCTTAGCATCAACTCAGGTGTGAGCCGAGGGACTCATAGATAACAAAGACACTCGTATTACTTGAGGTATTCCAAAGATTTAGAGTCTCCCTCTCAGGGACCAGGGACAAAAGCCAAATTGTTGAGTATACAACAGGCAGAGCCCTGCATCTGAGTGAAGGGATGTGAATTACTGAAGCCCTGGGGACCAGGCCTCCTCTTCCCGTGCACCAGACTTGACCCAGCTGCAGCAGGGCAGGAGTGTCACTGTGAGTGTGAGTGTAAGTGAGGGTGAGTGTGGTGGAAGCACAGCTTCTCCATGCCCAGACTGCAATGCTTCCCACTGGCATCCGTGGATCTGTCTGTCACCTGTCTGTCTGTAGCCCAGGCAGGGGAAGATAGGTATGAGAGGGGAAAAGAGTGTGGAATGGTGGGAAGAGGATAGTTGAATCCATTCTCCACACTTCAGCCTGAGGGGACTTGTATTTCACTCATTTCTGGTCATTCTCTCCCATACCATCCAGCCACAAGGCTCCCTTCCCCCCTCCCCAGACCAAATAGGGCAGCTATTTCCAACCTCCCACACTTGGTTAATTGCTCTTTCTTGGCTTTGCCAAAGCACCCTCCACGGCCCCCAGCCAGTCAGCTTCGTCTATTGTAGTGATCTTATTGTCTCTTTTGATACCCCTGCCCTGTCCAACCCAGATGACAAGCTCTCTGAGGGAAGAGTCTGTGCCTGTCTTCTCTACTGTATCCTCATGCCCAAGCACATCACCCAGCATCTAGTAGTCACTCGATAAATATTTGTTGATTAGTGACTGCAGGAACAGAAATCACATGAAAGGAGGTCTCAGCTCAGAGAGGAAGGGCTGTGACCCTCTAACCATGAAGTGACTTGGCCAAGGCCACTCAGCCAACAAGTGTTCCCATAGCCTGGCCTGTCTAGACTGGGCCCTCTCTGGAGCCCTATTCCTCCTCTGCCCAGAATCGTACAAACAGAATGGGGCAGACAAGAAAGGTAATTGTAGGAGCAGAAGCCAGGAAGACAGAGAGGTGAGGGGATTGGCAAAACAGTACTGGACAGCGTCCCAAAGCTCTTTTCTTGCTGCCTGGGGCTGAGGTCTCCGTCTTCCCAGGGTGCAGCTCTGAAATCTAACTCCACCCTTATAAAAGAGGGTCCGTGCCCTGCCCCTTTGTAACAAACCCTAACTCCACCTCTTTATTGATAGGCTCTGGCTCCACCTTCTGGACTACCCCTCCTCTGAAGAAATGCCCTGGCTCCGCCCCTTCCTGGTAATAGGTAAGCCCCACCCCTAGTGCGTGATGCTGTCTTTGTGACCTAATGCACCGGCGTGTTTCCAGGGTGGAGCCAGAGAGGGTGGGCATTTAGGCTGTGCCGAACCCTCAACCCCCAACCGGGTGACAACAATCCCCGAAAATCCTCACGCGGGACCCCAAATATCCCAGCCCCATTACCTCGAAGGCCTTTGGCTCTAACCTCCTAAAGGCCCCATGCCCCCGATGGTCCCTACCACCCAATCCATTAACGACTAGTGCCTTCCAAATCTTCATTCCAACCCTGTCCCAATGTGGCAACTGAGTCTTCCCGGGGGCACCTGTCTCATATTATCTGAGAACAATTCAGACTCGTCCAGAGAATGACAGAGAAGGGCATCCTCCCAAGGATTTGGGGAATCCTTGATCCAATCATGCAGCTCACCAGGAGACGTTGGGAACCCAGGACATGTCGGGATTGAGGAGATACCAGGTGATGCAGGAAGCTGAGAAGGAGGAGGAGGAGGAGGCGTGAGTGGAGGCGGTGTTCGGAGGAGGAGGAACATAGCCGCTCCCGGTTGGTGGCGAAGTGGCGGGAGAAGCGGGAGGGGAGAGGCCTCTTAGGGGGCGTGGACTGGAGGAACCGCCTCTAAAAACCGCCTGTAAAGCGCCTCTAACCACATCTAACCGCCTCTAAAATGGCGGAGCCTCTAAAGACCGCCTGTAAACCGCCTGTAAACCGCCTCTAAAAGGGCGGAGCCTTCCACGAGAGGGTAGAAGCGTCCAAGGAGCGGAGTCAGTGGGGTCAGCCCCGCCCCGCCCCGCCCCACCCCGCCCTGCTCTGCCTTCTCTTTCTAGGATCGGCTGGGGCTGTTTCTACTTTTTCCCCTGGCTGCACATGTGGTGGAGGGAGCGGAGGCGAAGGGCTTGGGATACCGCGCACCCGCCCAGGGCATGGACGAGGCTCAGTCCGGGAGAACCGGTCGCGGGGAAGCCGGGAGCCCCCGCCCCGCCTCATGCCTGTGTCGGGTCCCCACACAGCTCAGCGCACCCTCGGGAGCAGAAGCTGGAGCTTCTGCAGGGCCTGATGAGCTGTTTGTCAAGCGGACTGGGCACTGCTCTCCAGGGCTCCGGTCGCAACATCCCCCACCGCACCCCGGCTGCCGCTGCCTAGCCAGCTGGTGAGTTAAAGATTTAAACCGAAGCCACCGTCCTGCCCTCCTGATTCTGCCGCCGCTGCTGCCATTCGGGCTGGGAGCCATTCTCCATGCCGGCTGTTTCCAATTCGACAGGGCCTCTCTCCCTGATAAGGGGTCCATCCGTGTCCAGGCTCCCATTATTCCTAAGGGCCCCTCATCAGAGTCAGGCCTCCCCTTACGACCAGTGATTGCCTTCCACCACATAAGCCCCCCGCCCCACCACACACACACTCGTCTCTGTGAGTGGCCTGTATGGAGGGAGCTAAATAATCCTGGCTTTATCTTCCTCCCAGCCTTGTCCCCACATCCATAAATCCTCACAATCCCAGCACTCTGCTGCCACCTTCCTCGTAGACAGGACTTTGCCTGGTGTCTGAAGCATCTTCTCCTCCTGATTGTGGATTGAAAATATTTCAAGCCCATAGTTGTAGGAAGTAGGCTGTGAGAGGAGGGAAAGATTCCTAGAAGCTGCCACCCTTGGCCTGCCATAGGGGAATGACTGAGAACTGTTGGAGGTCTTTCCTACAGTTAACACCCCAGCTTCTGGCTCCTTCAGTTGGATCCCGAGTTGAAAGATACTGGGCATCGGGGACTTCCCTGATGGTCCAGTGGATAAGACCATGCTCCCACTGCAGGGGGTATGCGTTCTATCCCTGGCTGGGGAATTAACATACCGCATGCCGTGCGGCACAGCCAAAAGGTAAAAATAAAAGTGTACATAAATACTTGGCCTCAGCCCCCCGAAGTGTAACCTCCCTAGGAGAACCCAAGGGCCACTGCTCCCTACCTTTCCTTTCTGTCTTGTCAACGAGTTGGGCTGAAATCGACTAGCAACTGAAGTGATGAAGGGTCAGGGACTCCTAGTGGGTCTGCTTTCAGGTAGGGACTGGCCCCAGCACCTGGGAGGGCACCACAGAATTAAGTTAAAGGGACAGCACTCTACGATTGGTGTCTCCTGAGAGGTCTCCTCCTCTGGTCTCTGTCTCTTGGGTCCCTCTCATCAGGTTGGGGAAACACTTGCTCCCCTCCCGCATCTCTAGTTTCCTTGTGTCCCTGGGAGCTCACCATCCCCTCTTCTCAGAAATCCCCTTTCAATTCCCAGGATAGGGAAGGCATGGCAGAAGTGGGTGTTCTAAGCCGGGTTCCCCTCATGCTATCGATAATTCTCTGACTCAGTTTGGGGCACATGAAAATAATGGGGGAGAGGGAGAGTACTGGCTGGGCCAGGAAGGGGAAGCCCTAGAGTCCTGAGATGTGAGATATGGGAACTGGACCTGCTTCCAAAGAACTTTCCCTTTAGCCCTGCTTGTCGAAGAGAGGAGTAGGTCTCAGATGAGGGATGTGTAGTCACTGTGATAGGCCTATGGAGACCTGGGAGGAGATCTTCCCCAGTCTCACCCTGCTACTTGCCATTGTCCTCAGGTAATCTGGGGGACCAGCTGGGTCCCATCTTTCCCACTCCATTAGTCTTAGGACCACAGAGAAGAGGTGGGAGTAAGGAGAAACCTGGGAAAGAGGGAGCCCCCCAACCATATTGCTCTGACCTCTAATCCTGAACCAAGCTCTGACCCCTAGCCTTAAAACTCATGTTCAAGTGCCTTCAAGGGGACGACACTGCAAACCTTCCCCTAACAGGGACAATGCAACCCACTTCCCTTGTCCAAAATGTTGAGTGCTGAGGTTCTCAGAGCTAAAGACAAAGAGTGGGAAATGGGGACAGGGACGCTACTAAGGAGTTATGAAAGGGAGAAAAGGTTCCAGATAGATGGAGACAGTGGGGAGTGCACTCAGTGGAAAGGTATTCTGCTGCCAACTCATGTACTGCAATTCAATGCAGACACTAACTACCCAGAGCTAGTGTTCGACTCCACAGGTTTAAGGGCACAGTCCCAACAAGCCTGCCTCCACTTGAGCTGCCAGTCACAAGTGGGGTCCCCAGGACACCTGCATTTCTGCCTAACTAGCTACAAGTCCAGAGGTCTTCAAACACCCCTCAGGTCCAATGGTTCACTAGAATGACTCACACAACTCGGAAGTGCTCTCCTGACAACTAGTTTTTTATAAAGTACATATATTAGGAACATCCAAATGAAAAGACACACAAGGAGGGTCTCAGTGCATTGCTCCCATGCTCTCTCCCCATGGAGACACAAAGGGCATGTCACCCTCCCAGTACATCAATATGTTCACCAACCAGGTAGTTCCATGAGCTTTGGTGTACAGAGTTTTGACTGAGATTTCATACATAGGCAGGAATGAATTGTTGGCAACATGACTCGATCTCCTCTGACGGATTGGCTCAAAACCCCAATTCTGCAGTGATATGGTTGGTCTTTCTGCTGACCAGGCCTCAGCCCAAGTCACCTCATCTCTTAGCATCAACTCAGGTGTGAGCCGAGGGACACATAGATAACAAAGACACTCGTATTACTTGAGGTATTCCAAAGATTTAGAGTCTCCCTCTCAGGGACCAGGGACAAAAGCCAAATTGTTGAGTATACAACAGGCAGAGCCCTGCATCTGAGTGAAGGGATGTGAATTACTGAAGCCCTGGGGACCAGGCCTCCTCTTCCCGTGCACCAGACTTGACCCAGCTGCAGCAGGGCAGGAGTGTCACTGTGAGTGTGAGTGTAAGTGAGGGTGAGTGTGGTGGAAGCACAGCTTCTCCATGCCCAGACTGCAATGCTTCCCACTGGCATCCGTGGATCTGTCTGTCACCTGTCTGTCTGTAGCCCAGGCAGGGGAAGATAGGTATGAGAGGGGAAAAGAGTGTGGAATGGTGGGAAGAGGATAGGTGAATCCATTCTCCACACTTAAGCCTGAGGGGACTTGTATTTCACTCATTTTTGGTCATTCTCTCCCATACCGTCCAGCCACAAGGCTCCCTTCCCCCCTCCCCAGACCAAATAGGGCAGCTATTTCCAACCTCCCACACTGGGTTAATTGCTCTTTCTTGGCTTTGCCAAAGCACCCTCCACGGCCCCCAGCCAGTCAGCTTCGTCTATTGTAGTGATCTTATTGTCTCTTTTGATACCCCTGCCCTGTCCAACCCAGATGACAAGCTCTCTGAGTGAAGAGTCTGTGCCTGTCTTCTCTACTGTATCCTCAAGCCCAAGCACATCACCCAGCATCTAGTAGTCACTCGATAAATATTTGTTGATTAGTGACTGCAGGAACAGAAATCACATGAAAGGAGGTCTCAGCTCAGAGAGGAAGGGCTGTGACCCTCTAACCATGAAGTGACTTGGCCAAGGCCACTCAGCCAACAAGTGTTCCCATAGCCTGGCCTGTCTAGACTGGGCCCCCTCTGGAGCCCTATTCCTCCTCTGCCCAGAATCGTACAAACAGAATGGGGCAGACAAGAAAGGTAATTGTCGGAGCAGAAGCCAGGAAGACGGAGAGGAGAGTGGATTGGCAAAACAGTACTGGACAGCGTCACAAAGCTCTTTTCTTGCTGCCTGGGGCTGAGGTCTCCGTCTTCCCAGGGTGCAGCTCTGAAATCTAACTCCACCCTTATAAAAGAGGGTCCGTGCCCTGCCCCTTTGTAACAAACCCTAACTCCACCTCTTTATTGATAGGCTCTGGCTCCACCTTCTGGACTACCCCTCCTCTGAAGAAATGCCCTGGCTCCGCCCCTTCCTGGTAATAGGTAAGCCCCACCCCTAGTGCGTGATGCTGTCTTTGTGACCTAATGCACCGGCGTGTTTCCAGGGTGGAGCCAGAGAGGGTGGGCATTTAGGCTGTGCCGAACCCTCAACCCCCATCCGGGTGACAACAATCCCCGAAAATCCTCACGCGGGACCCCAAATATCCCAGCCCCATTACCTCGAAGGCCTTTGGCTCTAACCTCCTAAAGGCCCCATGCCCCCGATGGTCCCTACCACCCAATCCATTAACGACTAGTGCCTTCCAAATCTTCATTCCAACCCTGTCCCAATGTGGCAACTGAGTCTTCCCGGGGGCACCTGTCTCATATTATCTGAGAACAATTCAGACTCGTCCAGAGAATGACAGAGAAGGGCATCCTCCCAAGGATTTGGGGAATCCTTGATCCAATCATGCAGCTCACCAGGAGACGCTGGGAACCCAGGACATGTCGGGATTGAGGAGATACCAGGTGATGCAGGAAGCTGAGAAGGAGGAGGAGGAGGAGGCGTGAGTGGAGGCGGTGTTCGGAGGAGGAGGAACATAGCCGCTCCCGGTTGGTGGCGAAGTGGCGGGAGAAGCGGGAGGGGAGGGGCCTCTTAGGGGGCGTGGACTGGAGGAACCGCCTCTAAAAACCGCCTGTAAAGCGCCTCTAACCACATCTAACCGCCTCTAAAATGGCGGAGCCTCTAAAGACCGCCTGTAAACCGCCTGTAAACCGCCTCTAAAAGGGCGGAGCCTTCCACGAGAGGGTAGAAGCGTCCAAGGAGCGGAGTCAGTGGGGTCAGCCCCGCCCCGCCCCGCCCCACCCCGCCCTGCTCTGCCTTCTCTTTCTAGGATCGGCTGGGGCTGTTTCTACTTTTTCCCCTGGCTGCACATGTGGTGGAGGGAGCGGAGGCGAAGGGCTTGGGATACCGCGCACCCGCCCAGGGCATGGACGAGGCTCAGTCCGGGAGAACCGGTCGCGGGGAAGCCGGGAGCCCCCGCCCCGCCTCATGCCTGTGTCGGGTCCCCACACAGCTCAGCGCACCCTCGGGAGCAGAAGCTGGAGCTTCTGCAGGGCCTGATGAGCTGTTTGTCAAGCGGACTGGGCACTGCTCTCCAGGGCTCCGGTCGCAACATCCCCCACCGCACCCCGGCTGCCGCTGCCTAGCCAGCTGGTGAGTTAAAGATTTAAACCGAAGCCACCGTCCTGCCCTCCTGATTCTGCCGCCGCTGCTGCCATTCGGGCTGGGAGCCATTCTCCATGCCGGCTGTTTCCAATTCGACAGGGCCTCTCTCCCTGATAAGGGGTCCATCCGTGTCCAGGCTCCCATTATTCCTAAGGGCCCCTCATCAGAGTCAGGCCTCCCCTTACGACCAGTGATTGCCTTCCACCACATAAGCCCCCCGCCCCACCACACACACACTCGTCTCTGTGAGTGGCCTGTATGGAGGGAGCTAAATAATCCTGGCTTTATCTTCCTCCCAGCCTTGTCCCCACATCCATAAATCCTCACAATCCCAGCACTCTGCTGCCACCTTCCTCGTAGACAGGACTTTGCCTGGTGTCTGAAGCATCTTCTCCTCCTGATTGTGGATTGAAAATATTTCAAGCCCATAGTTGTAGGAAGTAGGCTGTGAGAGGAGGGAAAGATTCCTAGAAGCTGCCACCCTTGGCCTGCCATAGGGGAATGACTGAGAACTGTTGGAGGTCTTTCCTACAGTTAACACCCCAGCTTCTGGCTCCTTCAGTTGGATCCCGAGTTGAAAGATACTGGGCATCGGGGACTTCCCTGATGGTCCAGTGGATAAGACCATGCTCCCACTGCAGGGGGTATGCGTTCTATCCCTGGCTGGGGAATTAACATACCGCATGCCGTGCGGCACAGCCAAAAGGTAAAAATAAAAGTGTACATAAATACTTGGCCTCAGCCCCCCGAAGTGTAACCTCCCTAGGAGAACCCAAGGGCCACTGCTCCCTACCTTTCCTTTCTGTCTTGTCAACGAGTTGGGCTGAAATCGACTAGCAACTGAAGTGATGAAGGGTCAGGGACTCCTAGTGGGTCTGCTTTCAGGTAGGGACTGGCCCCAGCACCTGGGAGGGCACCACAGAATTAAGTTAAAGGGACAGCACTCTACGATTGGTGTCTCCTGAGAGGTCTCCTCCTCTGGTCTCTGTCTCTTGGGTCCCTCTCATCAGGTTGGGGAAACACTTGCTCCCCTCCCGCATCTCTAGTTTCCTTGTGTCCCTGGGAGCTCACCATCCCCTCTTCTCAGAAATCCCCTTTCAATTCCCAGGATAGGGAAGGCATGGCAGAAGTGGGTGTTCTAAGCCGGGTTCCCCTCATGCTATCGATAATTCTCTGACTCAGTTTGGGGCACATGAAAATAATGGGGGAGAGGGAGAGTACTGGCTGGGCCAGGAAGGGGAAGCCCTAGAGTCCTGAGATGTGAGATATGGGAACTGGACCTGCTTCCAAAGAACTTTCCCTTTAGCCCTGCTTGTCGAAGAGAGGAGTAGGTCTCAGATGAGGGATGTGTAGTCACTGTGATAGGCCTATGGAGACCTGGGAGGAGATCTTCCCCAGTCTCACCCTGCTACTTGCCATTGTCCTCAGGTAATCTGGGGGACCAGCTGGGTCCCATCTTTCCCACTCCATTAGTCTTAGGACCACAGAGAAGAGGTGGGAGTAAGGAGAAACCTGGGAAAGAGGGAGCCCCCCAACCATATTGCTCTGACCTCTAATCCTGAACCAAGCTCTGACCCCTAGCCTTAAAACTCATGTTCAAGTGCCTTCAAGGGGACGACACTGCAAACCTTCCCCTAACAGGGACAATGCAACCCACTTCCCTTGTCCAAAATGTTGAGTGCTGAGGTTCTCAGAGCTAAAGACAAAGAGTGGGAAATGGGGACAGGGACGCTACTAAGGAGTTATGAAAGGGAGAAAAGGTTCCAGATAGATGGAGACAGTGGGGAGTGCACTCAGTGGAAAGGTATTCTGCTGCCAACTCATGTACTGCAATTCAATGCAGACACTAACTACCCAGAGCTAGTGTTCGACTCCACAGGTTTAAGGGCACAGTCCCAACAAGCCTGCCTCCACTTGAGCTGCCAGTCACAAGTGGGGTCCCCAGGACACCTGCATTTCTGCCTAACTAGCTACAAGTCCAGAGGTCTTCAAACCCCCCTCAGTTCCAATGGTTCACTAGAATGACTCACACAACTCGGAAGTGCTCTCCTGACAACTAGTTTTTTATAAAGTACATATATCAGGAACATCCAAATGAAAAGACACACAAGGAGGGTCTCAGTGCAGAGCTCCCATGCTCTCTCCCCATGGAGACACAAAGGGCACGTCACCCTCCCAGTACATCCATATGTTCACCAACCAGGAAGTTCCATGAGCTTTGGTGTACAGAGTTTTTACTGAGATTTCATACATAGGCAGGAATGAATTGTTGGCAACATGACTCGATCTCCTCTGACGGATTGGCTCAAAACCCCAATTCTGCAGTGATATGGTTGGTCTTTCTGCTGACCAGGCCTCAGCCCAAGTCACCTCATCTCTTAGCATCAACTCAGGTGTGAGCCGAGGGACTCATAGATAACAAAGACACTCGTATTACTTGAGGTATTCCAAAGATTTAGAGTCTCCCTCTCAGGGACCAGGGACAAAAGCCAAATTGTTGAGTATACAACAGACAGAGCCCTGCATCTGAGTGAAGGGATGTGAATTACTGAAGCCCTGGGGACCAGGCCTCCTCTTCCCGTGCACCAGACTTGACCCAGCTGCAGCAGGGCAGGAGTGTCACTGTGAGTGTGAGTGTAAGTGAGGGTGAGTGCGCTGGAAGCACAGCTTCTCCATGCCCAGACTGCAATGCTTCCCAATGGCATCCGTGGATCTGTCTGTCACCTGTCTGTCTGTAGCCCAGGCAGGGGAAGATAGGTATGAGAGGGGAAAAGAGTGTGGAATGGTGGGAAGAGGATAGGTGAATCCATTCTCCACACTTCAACCTGAGGGGACTTTTATTTCACTCATTTCTCGTCATTGTCTCCCATACCGTCCAGCCACAAGGCTCCCTTCCCCCCTCCACAGACCAAATAGGGCAGCTATTTCCAACCACCCACACTGGGTTAATTGCTCTTTCTTGGCTTTGCCAAAGCACCCTCCACGGCCCCCAGCCAGTCAGCTTCGTCTATTGTAGTGATCTTATTGTCTCTTTGGATTCCCCTGCCATGTCCAACCCAGATGACAAGCTCCCTGAGGGAAGAGTCTGTGCCTGTCTTCTCTGCTGTATCCTCATGCCCAAGCACATCACCCGGCACCTAGTATTCACTCGATAAATATTTGTTGATTAGTGACTGCAGGAACAGAAATCACATGAAAGGAGGTCTCAGCTCAGAGAGGAAGGGCTGTGACCCTCTAACCATGAAGTGACTTGGCCAAGGCCACTCAGCCAACAAGTGTTCCCATAGCCTGGCCTGTCTAGACTGGGCCCTCTCTGGAGCCCTATTCCTCCTCTGCCCAGAATCGTACAAACAGAATGGGGCAGACAAGAAAGGTAATTGTCGGAGCAGAAGCCAGGAAGACAGAGAGGAGAGGGGATTGGCAAAACAGTACTGGACAGCGTCCCAAAGCTCTTTTCTTGCTGCCTGGGGCTGAGGTCTCCGTCTTCCCAGGGTGCAGCTCTGAAATCTGACTCCACCCTTATAAAAGAGGGTCCGGGGGCCTCCCTGGTGGCATAGTGGTTGTGAGTCCGCCTGCCGATGCAGGGGATGCGGGTTCATGCCCCTGTTCGGGAGGATCCCATATGCTAAAGAGCGCCTGGGCCCGTGAGCCATGGACGCTGGGCCTGCGCGTCCGGAGCCTGTACTCCGCAACGGGAGAGGCCACAACAGTGAGAGGCCCGCATACCGCAGAAAGAAAAAAAAAAAAAAAGAGTGTCCGTGCCCTGCCTCTTTGTAACAAACCCTAACTCCACCTCTTTATTGATAGGCTCTGGCTCCACCTTCTGGACTACCCCTCCTCTGAAGAAATGCCCTGGCTCCGCCCCTTCCTGGTAATAGGTAAGCCCCACCCCTAGTGCGTGATGCTGTCTTTGTGACCTAATGCACCGGCGTGTTTCCAGGGTGGAGCCAGAGAGGGTGAGCATTTAGGCTGTGCTGAACCCTCAACCCCCATCCGGGTGACCACAATCCCCCAAAATCCTCACGCGGGACCCAAATTATCCGAGCCCCATGAACTCGAAGGCCTTTGGCTCTAACCTCCTAAATGCCCCATGCCCCCGAGGGGCCCTACCACCCAATCCCTTAATGAATAGTGCCTCCCAAATCTTCAATCCAACCCTGTCCCAATGTGGCAACTGAGTCTTCCCGGGGGCACCTGTCTCATATTATGTGAGAACAATTCAGACTGGTCCAGAGAATGAGAGAGAAGGGCATCCTCCCAGGGATTTGGGGAATCCTTGATCCAATCATGCCGCTCATCAGGAGACGTTGGGAACCCAGGACATGTCGGGATTGAGGAGATACCAGGTGATGCAGGAAGCTGAGGAGGAGGAGGAGGAGGCGTGAGTGGAGGCGGAGTTCTGCGGAGGAGGAACCTAGCCGCTCCCGGTTGGTGGGGAAGGGGCGGGAGAAGCGGGAGGGGAGGGGCCTCTTAGGGGGCGTGGACTGGAAGAACCGCCTCTAAAAACCGCCTGTAAAGCGCCTGTAAAGCGCCTCTAACCGCCTCTAAAAGGGCGGAGCCTCTAAAGACCGCCTGTAAACCGCCTCTAACCGCCTCTAAAAGGGCGGAGCCTTCCACGAGAGGGTAGAAGCGTCCAAGGGGCGGAGTCAGTGGGGTCAGCCTCGCCCCACCCCGCCCTGCTCTGCCTTCTCTTTCCAGGATCGGCTGGGGCTGTTTCTACTTTTTCCCCTGGCTGCACATGTGGTGGAGGGAGCGGAGGCGAACGGCTTGGGATACCGCGCACCCGCCCAGGGCATGGACGAGGCTCAGTCCGGGAGAACCGGTCGCGGGGAAGCCGGGAGCTCCCGCCCTCCTCATGCCTGTGTCAGGTCCCCACACAGCTCAGCGCACCCTCGGGAGCAGAATCTGGAGCTTCTGCTGGGAATGATGAGCTGTTTGTCAAGCGGACTGGGCACTGCTCTCCAGGGCTCCGGTCGCAACATCCCCCACCGCACCCCTGCTGCCGCTGCCTAGCCAGCTGGTGAGTTAAAGATTTAAACCGAAGCCACCATCCTGCCCTCCTGATTCTGCCGCCGCTGCTGCCATTCGGGCTGGGAGCCATTCTCCATGCCAGCTGTTTCCATATCGACAGGGCCTCTCTCCCTGATAAGGGGTCCATCCGTGTCCAGGCTCCCATTATTCCTAAGGGCCCCTCATCAGAGTCAGGCCTCCCCTTACGACCAGTGATTGCCTTCCACCACCTAAGCCCCACGCCCCACCACACACACACTCGTCTCTGTGAGTGGCCTGTATGGAGGGAGCTAAATAATCTTGGCTTTATCTTCCTCCCAGCCTTGTCCCCACATCCATAAATCCTCACAATCCCAGCACTCTGCTGCCACCTTCCTCCTAGACAGGACTTTGCCTGGTGCCTGAAGCATCTTCTCCTCCTGGGAGTGGATCGAAAATATTTCAAGCCCATAGTTGTAGGAAGCAGGCTGTGAGAGGAGGGAAAGATTCTTAGAAGCTGCCACCCTTGGCCTGCCATAGGGGGATGACTGAGAACTGTTGGACGTCTTTCCTACAGTTAACAC
This sequence comes from Mesoplodon bidens, assembly GCF_964165515.1. Classification (NCBI taxonomy): domain Eukaryota; kingdom Metazoa; phylum Chordata; class Mammalia; order Artiodactyla; family Ziphiidae; genus Mesoplodon; species Mesoplodon bidens. The sequence goes on from NW_027671983.1 coordinate 117,283, forward strand.
CCCAGCTTCTGGCTCCTTCAGTTGGATCCCGAGTTGAAAGATACTGGGCATCAGGGACTTCCCTGATGGTCCAGTGGATAAGACTCCATGCTCCCACTGCAGGGGGTATGAGTTCTATCCCTGGCTGGGGAATTAAGATACCGCATGCTGCGTGGCACAGACAAAAGGTAAAATTAAAAGGGTACATAGATACTTGGCATCAGCCCCCCGAAGTGTTACCGCCCTAGGAGAACCCAAAGGCCACAGCTCCCTACCTTTCCTTTCTGTCTTGTCACCGAGTTGGGCTGAAATCGACTAGCAACTGAAGTGATGAAGGGTCAGGGACTCCTAGTGGGTCTGCTTTCAGTTAGGGACTGGCCCCAGCACCAGGGAGGGCACCACAGAATTAAGTTAAAGGGACAGCACTCTACGATTGGTGTCTCCTGAGAGGTCTCCTCCTCTGGTCTCTGTCTCTTGGGTCCCTCTCATCAGGTTGGGGAAACACTTGCTCCCCTCCCGCATCTCTAGTTTCCTTGTGTCCCTGGGAGCTCACCATCCCCTCTTCTCAGAAATCCCCTTTCAATTCCCAGGATAGGGAAGGCATGGCAGAAGTGGGTGTTCTAAGCCGGGTTCCCCTCATGCTATCGATAATTCTCTGACTCAGTTTGGGGCACATGAAAATAATGGGGGAGAGGGAGAGTACTGGCTGGGCCAGGAAGGGGAAGCCCTAGAGTCCTGAGATGTGAGATATGGGAACTGGACCTGCTTCCAAAGAACTTTCCCTTTAGCCCTGCTTGTCGAAGAGAGGAGTAGGTCTCAGAGGAGGGATGTGTAGTCACTGTGATAGGCCTATGGAGACCTGGGAGGAGATCTTCCCCAGTCTCACCCTGCTACTTGCCATTGTCCTCAGGTAATCTGGGGGACCAGCTGGGTCCCATCTTTCCCACTCCAGTAGTCTTAGGACCACAGAGAAGAGGTGGGAGTAAGGAGAAACCTGGGAAAGAGGGAGCCCCCCAACCATATTGCTCTGACCTCTAATCCTGAACCAAGCTCTGACCCCTAGCCTTAAAACTCATGTTCAAGTGCCTTCAAGGGGACGACACTGCAAACCTTCCCCTAACAGGGACAATGCAACCCACTTCCCTTGTCCCAAATGTTGAGTGCTGAGGTTCTCAGAGCTAAAGACAAAGAGTGGGAAATGGGGACAGGGACGCTACTAAGGAGTTATGAAAGGGAGAAAAGGTTCCAGATAGATGGAGACAGTGGGGAGTGCACTCAGTGGAAAGGTATTCTGCTGCCAATTCATGTACTGCAATTCAATGCAGACGCTAACTAACCAGAGCTAGTGTTAGACTCCACAGGTTTAAGGGCACAGTCCCAACAAGCCTGCCTCCACTTGAGCTGCCAGTCACAAGTGGGGTCCCCAGGACACCTGCATTTCTGCCTAACTAGCTACAAGTCCAGAGGTCTTCAAACACCCCTCAGGTCCAATGGTTCACTAGAATGACTCACACAACTCGGAAGTGCTCTCCTGACAACTAGTTTTTTATAAAGTACATATATTAGGAACATCCAAATGAAAAGACACACAAGGAGGGTCTCAGTGCATTGCTCCCATGCTCTCTCCCCATGGAGACACAAAGGGCATGTCACCCTCCCAGTACATCAATATGTTCACCAACCAGGTAGTTCCATGAGCTTTGGTGTACAGAGTTTTTACTGAGATTTCATACATAGGCAGGAATGAATTGTTGGCAACATGACTCGATCTCCTCTGACGGATTGGCTCAAAACCCCAATTCTGCAGTGATATGGTTGGTCTTTCTGCTGACCAGGCCTCAGCCCAAGTCACCTCATCTCTTAGCATCAACTCAGGTGTGAGCCGAGGGACTCATAGATAACAAAGACACTCGTATTACTTGAGGTATTCCAAAGATTTAGAGTCTCCCTCTCAGGGACCAGGGACAAAAGCCAAATTGTTGAGTATACAACAGGCAGAGCCCTGCATCTGAGTGAAGGGATGTGAATTACTGAAGCCCTGGGGACCAGGCCTCCTCTTCCCGTGCACCAGACTTGACCCAGCTGCAGCAGGGCAGGAGTGTCACTGTGAGTGTGAGTGTAAGTGAGGGTGAGTGTGGTGGAAGCACAGCTTCTCCATGCCCAGACTGCAATGCTTCCCACTGGCATCCGTGGATCTGTCTGTCACCTGTCTGTCTGTAGCCCAGGCAGGGGAAGATAGGTATGAGAGGGGAAAAGAGTGTGGAATGGTGGGAAGAGGATAGGTGAATCCATTCTCCACACTTCAGCCTGAGGGGACTTGTATTTCACTCATTTCTGGTCATTCTCCCCCATACCGTCCAGCCACAAAGCTCCCTTCCCCCCTCCCCAGACCAAATAGGGCAGCTATTTCCAACCTCCCACACTTGGTTAATTGCTCTTTCTTGGCTTTGCCAAAGCACCCTCCACGGCCCCCAGCCAGTCAGCTTCGTCTATTGTAGTGATCTTATTGTCTCTTTTGATACCCCTGCCCTGTCCAACCCAGATGACAAGCTCTCTGAGGGAAGAGTCTGTGCCTGTCTTCTCTACTGTATCCTCATGCCCAAGCACATCACCCAGCATCTAGTAGTCACTCGATAAATATTTGTTGATTAGTGACTGCAGGAACAGAAATCACATGAAAGGAGGTCTCAGCTCAGAGAGGAAGGGCTGTGACCCTCTAACCATGAAGTGACTTGGCCAAGGCCACTCAGCCAACAAGTGTTCCCATAGCCTGGCCTGTCTAGACTGGGCCCTCTCTGGAGCCCTATTCCTCCTCTGCCCAGAATCGTACAAACAGAATGGGGCAGACAAGAAAGGTAATTGTCGGAGCAGAAGCCAGGAAGACAGAGAGGAGAGGGGATTGGCAAAACAGTACTGGACAGCGTCCCAAAGCTCTTTTCTTGCTGCCTGGGGCTGAGGTCTCCGTCTTCCCAGGGTGCAGCTCTGAAATCTGATTCCACCCTTATAAACGAGGGTCCGTGCTCTGCCCCTTTATAACAAACCATAACTCCACCTCTTTATTTATAGGCTATGGCTCCACCTTCTGGACTACCCCTCCTCTGAAGAAATGCCCTGGCTCCGCCCCTTCCTGGTAATAGGTAAGCCCAACCCCTAGTGGGTGATGCTGTCTTTGTGACCTAATGCACCGGCTTGTTTCCAGGGTGGAGCCAGAGAGGGTGGGCATTTAGGCTGTGCCGAACCCTCAACCCCCATCCGGGTGACCACAATCCCCGATAATCCTCAAGCGGGACCCCAAATATCCCAGCCCCATGACCTCGAAAGCCTTTGGCTCTAACCTCCTAAAGGCCCCATGCCCCCGAGGGGCCCTACCACCCAATCCCTTAACGACTAGTGCCTTCCAAATCTTCAATCCAACCCTGTCCCAATGTGGCAACTGAGTCTTCCTGGGGGCCCCTGTCTCATATTATCTGAGAACAATTCAGACTGGTCCAGAGAATGACAGAGAAGGGCATCCTCCCAAGGATTTGGGGAATCCTTGATCCAATCATGCCGCTCACCAGGAGACGTTGGGAACCCAGGACATATTGGGATTGAGGAGATACCAGGTGATGCAGGAAGCTGAGGAGGAGGAGGAGGAGGAGGTGTGAGTGGAGGGGGGGTTCTGCGGAGGAGGAACCTAGCCGCTCCCGGTTGGTGGGGAAGGGGAGGGAGAAGCGGGAGGGGAGGGGACTCTTAGGGGGCGTGGACTGGAGGAACCGCCTCTAAAAACCGCCTGTAAAGCGCCTCTAACCACCTATAACCGCCTCTAAAAGGGCGGAACCTGTAAAGACCGCCTGTAAACCGCCTGTAAAGCGCCTCTAACCGCCTCTAAATGGGCGGAGCCTTCCACGAGAGGGTAGAAGCGTCCAAGGGGCGGAGTCAGTGGGGTCAGCCCCGCCCCGCCCCGCCCCACCCCGCCCTGATCTGCCTTCTCTTTCCAGGATCGGCTGGGGCTGTTTCTACTTTTTCCCCTAGCTGCACATGTGGTGGAGGGAGCGGAGGCGAAGGGCTTGGGATACCGCGCACCCGCCCAGGGCATGGACGAGGCTCAGTCCGGGAGAACCGGTCGCGGGGAAGCCGGGAGCCCCCGCCCCGCCTCATGCCTGTGTCGGGTCCCCACACAGCTCAGCGCACCCTCGGGAGCAGAAGCTGGAGCTTCTGCAGGGCCTGATGAGCTGTATGTCAAGCAGACTGGGCACTGCTCTCCAGGGCTCCGGTCGCAACATCCCCCACCGCACCCCTGCTGCCGCTGCCTAGCCAGCTGGTGAGTTAAAGATTTAAACCGAAGCCACCGTCCTGCCCTCCTGATTCTGCCGCCGCTGCTGCCATTCGGGCTGGGAGCCATTCTCCATGCCGGCTGTTTCCAATTCGACAGGGCCTCTCTCCCTGATAAGGGGTCCATCCGTGTCCAGGCTCCCATTATTCCTAAGGGCCCCTCATCAGAGTCAGGCCTCCCCTTACGACCAGTGATTGCCTTCCACCACCTAAGCCCCCCGCCCCACCACACACACACTCGTCTCTGTGAGTGGCCTGTATGGAGGGAGCTAAATAATCCTGGCTTTATCTTCCTCCCAGCCTTGTCCCCACATCCATAAATCCTCACAATCCCAGCACTCTGCTGCCACCTTCCTCGTAGACAGGACTTTGCCTGGTGTCTGAAGCATCTTCTCCTCCTGATTGTGGATTGAAAATATTTCAAGCCCATAGTTGTAGGAAGTAGGCTGTGAGAGGAGGGAAAGATTCCTAGAAGCTGCCACCCTTGGCCTGCCATAGGGGAATGACTGAGAACTGTTGGAGGTCTTTCCTACAGTTAACACCCCAGCTTCTGGCTCCTTCAGTTGGATCCCGAGTTGAAAGATACTGGGCATCGGGGACTTCCCTGATGGTCCAGTGGATAAGACCATGCTCCCACTGCAGGGGGTATGCGTTCTATCCCTGGCTGGGAAATTAACATACCGCATGCCGTGCGGCACAGCCAAAAGGTAAAAATAAAAGTGTACATAAATACTTGGCCTCAGCCCCCCGAAGTGTAACCTCCCTAGGAGAACCCAAGGGCCACTGCTCCCTACCTTTCCTTTCTGTCTTGTCAACGAGTTGGGCTGAAATCGACTAGCAACTGAAGTGATGAAGGGTCAGGGACTCCTAGTGGGTCTGCTTTCAGTTAGGGACTGGCCCCAGCACCAGGGAGGGCACCACAGAATTAAGTTAAAGGGACAGCACTCTACGATTGGTGTCTCCTGAGAGGTCTCCTCCTCTGGTCTCTGTCTCTTGGGTCCCTCTCATCAGGTTGGGGAAACACTTGCTCCCCTCCCGCATCTCTTGTTTCCTTGTGTCCCTGGGAGCTCACCATCCCCTCTTCTCAGAAATCCCCTTTCAATTCCCAGGATAGGGAAGGCATGGCAGAAGTGGGTGTTCTAAGCCGGGTTCCCCTCATGCTATCGATAATTCTCTGACTCAGTTTGGGGCACATGAAAATAATGGGGGAGAGGGAGAGTACTGGCTGGGCCAGGAAGGGGAAGCCCTAGAGTCCTGAGATGTGAGATATGGGAACTGGACCTGCTTCCAAAGAACTTTCCCTTTAGCCCTGCTTGTCGAAGAGAGGAGTAGGTCTCAGATGAGGGATGTGTAGTCACTGTGATAGGCCTATGGAGACCTGGGAGGAGATCTTCCCCAGTCTCACCCTGCTACTTGCCTTTGTCCTCAGGTAATCTGGGGGACCAGCTGGGTCCCATCTTTCCCACTCCATTAGTCTTAGGACCACAGAGAAGAGGTGGGAGTAAGGAGAAACCTGGGAAAGAGGGAGCCCCCCAACCATATTGCTCTGACCTCTAATCCTGAACCAAGCTCTGACCCCTAGCCTTAAAACTCATGTTCAAGTGCCTTCAAGGGGACGACACTGCAAACCTTCCCCTAACAGGGACAATGCAACCCACTTCCCTTGTCCAAAATGTTGAGTGCTGAGGTTCTCAGAGCTAAAGACAAAGAGTGGGAAATGGGGACAGGGACGCTACTAAGGAGTTATGAAAGGGAGAAAAGGTTCCAGATAGATGGAGACAGTGGGGAGTGCACTCAGTGGAAAGGTATTCTGCTGCCAACTCATGTACTGCAATTCAATGCAGACACTAACTACCCAGAGCTAGTGTTCGACTCCACAGGTTTAAGGGCACAGTCCCAACAAGCCTGCCTCCACTTGAGCTGCCAGTCACAAGTGGGGTCCCCATGACACCTGCATTTCTGCCTAACTAGCTACAAGTCCAGAGGTCTTCAAACCCCCCTCAGTTCCAATGGTTCACTAGAATGACTCACACAACTCTGAAGTGCTCTCCTGACAACTAGTTTTTTATAAAGTACATATATCAGGAACATCCAAATGAAAAGACACACAAGGAGGGTCTCAGTGCAGAGCTCCCATGCTCTCTCCCCATGGAGACACAAAGGGCACGTCACCCTCCCAGTACATCAATAGGTTCACCAACCAGGAAGTTCCATGAGCTTTGGTGTACAGAGTTTTTACTGAGATTTCATACAAAGGCAGGAATGAATTGTTGGCAACATGACTCGATCTCCTCTGACGGATTGGCTCAAAACCCCAATTCTGCAGTGATATGGTTGGTCTTTCTGCTGACCAGGCCTCAGCCCAAGTCACCTCATCTCTTAGCATCAACTCAGGTGTGAGCCGAGGGACTCATAGATAACAAAGACACTCGTATTACTTGAGGTATTCCAAAGATTTAGAGTCTCCCTCTCAGGGACCAGGGACAAAAGCCAAATTGTTGAGTATACAACAGACAGAGCCCTGCATCTGAGTGAAGGGATGTGAATTACTGAAGCCCTGGGGACCAGGCCTCCTCTTCCCGTGCACCAGACTTGACCCAGCTGCAGCAGGGCAGGAGTGTCACTGTGAGTGTGAGTGTAAGTGAGGGTGAGTGCGGTGGAAGCACAGCTTCTCCATGCCCAGACTGCAATGCTTCCCACTGGCATCCGTGGATCTGTCTGTCACCTGTCTGTCTGTAGCCCAGGCAGGGGAAGATAGGTATGAGAGGGGAAAAGAGTGTGGAATGGTGGGAAGAGGATAGGTGAATCCATTCTCCACACTTCAACCTGAGGGGACTTTTATTTCACTCATTTCTCGTCATTGTCTCCCATACCGTCCAGCCACAAGGCTCCCTTCCCCCCTCCCCAGACCAAATAGGGCAGCTATTTCCAACCTCCCACACTGGGTTAATTGCTCTTTCTTGGCTTTGCCAAAGCACCCTCCACGGCCCCCAGCCAGTCAGCTTCGTCTATTGTAGTGATCTTATTGTCTCTTTGGATTCCCCTGCCCTGTCCAACCTAGATGACAAGCTCCTTGAGGGAAGAGTCTGTGCCTGTCTTCTCTGCTGTATCCTCATGCCCAAGCACATCACCCGGCACCTAGTAGTCACTCGATAAATATTTGTTGATTAGTGACTGCAGGAACAGAAATCACATGAAAGGAGGTCTCAGCTCAGAGAGGAAGGGCTGTGACCCTCTAACCATGAAGTGACTTGGCCAAGGCCACTCAGCCAACAAGTGTTCCCATAGCCTGGCCTGTCTAGACTGGGCCCTCTCTGGAGCCCTATTCCTCCTCTGCCCAGAATCGTACAAACAGAATGGGGCAGATAAGAAAGGTAATTGTCGGAGCAGAAGCCAGGAAGACAGAGAGGAGAGTGGATTGGCAAAACAGTACTGGACAGCGTCCCAAAGCTCTTTTCTTGCTGCCTGGGGCTGAGGTCTCCGTCTTCCCAGGGTGCAGCTCTGACATCTGACTCCACCCTTATAAAAGAGGGTCCGGGGGCCTCCCTGGTGGCATAGTGGTTGTGAGTCCGACTGCCGATGCAGGGGATGCGGGTTCATGCCCCTGTTCGGGAGGATCCCATATGCTACGGAGCGCCTGGGACCGTGAGCCATGGACGCTGGGCCTGCGCGTCCGGAGCCTGTACTCCGCAACGGGAGAGGCCACAACAGTGAGAGGCCCGCATACCGCAGAAAGAAAAAAAAAAAAAAAGAGGGTCCGTGCCCTGCCTCTTTGTAACAAACCCTAACTCCACCTCTTTATTGATAGGCTCTGGCTCCACCTTCTGGACTACCCCTCCTCTGAAGAAATGCCCTGGCTCCGCCCCTTCCTGGTAATAGGTAAGCCCCACCCCTAGTGCGTGATGCTGTCTTTGTGACCTAATGCACCGGCGTGTTTCCAGGGTGGAGCCAGAGAGGGTGAGCATTTAGGCTGTGCCGAACCCTCAACCCCCATCCGGGTGACCACAATCCCCCAAAATCCTCACGCGGGACCCAAATTATCCGAGCCCCATGAACTCGAAGGCCTTTGGCTCTAACCTCCTAAAGGCCCCATGCCCCCGATGGTCCCTACCACCCAATCCATTAATGACTAGTGCCTTCCAAATCTTCATTCCAACCCTGTCCCAATGTGGCAACTGAGTCTTCCCGGGGGCACCTGTCTCATATTATCTGAGAACAATTCAGACTCGTCCAGAGAATGACAGAGAAGGGCATCCTCCCAAGGATTTGGGGAATCCTTGATCCAATCATGCAGCTCACCAGGAGACGTTGGGAACCCAGGACAGGTCGGGATTGAGGAGATACCAGGTGATGCAGGAAGCTGAGAAGGAGGAGGAGGAGGAGGCGTGAGTGGAGGCGGTGTTCGGAGGAGGAGGAACATAGCCGCTCCCGGTTGGTGGGGAAGGGGCGGGAGAAGCGGGAGGGGAGGGGCCTCTTAGGGGGCGTGGACTGGAGGAACCGCCTCTAAAAACCGCCTGTAAAGCGCCTCTAACCACATCTAACCGCCTCTAAAATGGCGGAGCCTCTAAAGACCGCCTGTAAACCGCCTGTAAACCGCCTCTAAAAGGGCGGAGCCTTCCACGAGAGGGTAGAAGCGTCCAAGGAGCGGAGTCAGTGGGGTCAGCCCCGCCCCGCCCCGTCCCACCCCGCCCTGCTCTGCCTTCGCTTTCCAGGATCGGCTGGGGCTGTTTCTACTTTTTCCCCTGGCTGCACATGTGGTGGAGGGAGCGGAGGTGAATGGCTTGGGATACCGCGCACCCGCCCAGGGCATTGACGAGGCTCAGTCCGGGAGAACCGGTCGCGGGGAAGCGGGGAGCCCCCGCCCCGCCTCATGCCTGTGTCGGGTCTCCACACAGCTCAGCGCACCCTCGGGAGCAGAAGCTGGAGCTTCTGCGGGGCCTGATGAGCTGTTTGTCAAGCGGACTGTGCACTGCTCTCCAGGGCTCCAGTCGCAACATTCCCCACCGCACCCCTGCTGCCGCTGCCTAGCCAGCTGGTGAGTTAAAGATATAAACCGAAGCCACCGTCCTGCCCTCCTGATTCTGCCCCCACTGCTGCCATTCGGGCTGGGAGCCATTCTCCATGCCGGCTGTTTCCATATCGACAGGGCCTCTCTCCCTGATAAGGGGTCCATCCGTGTCCAGGCTCCCATTATTCCTAAGGGCCCCTCATCAGAGTCAGGCCTCCCCTTACGACCAGTGATTGCCTTCCACCACCTAAGCCCCCCGCCCCACCACACACACACTCGTCTCTGTGAGTGGCCTGTATGGAGGGAGCTAAATAATCCTGGCTTTATCTTCCTCCCAGCCTTGTCCCCACATCCATAAATCCTCACAATCCCAGCACTCTGCTGCCACCTTCCTCCTAGACAGGACTTTGCCTGGTGCCTGAAGCATCTTCTCCTCCTGGGAGAGGATCGAAAATATTTCAATCCCATAGTTGTAGGAAGTACACTGTGAGAGGAGGGAAAGATTCCAAGAAGCTGCCACCCTTGGCCTGCCATAGGGGAATGACTGAGAACTGTTGGACGTCTTTCCTACAGTTAACACCCCAGCTTCTGGCTCCTTCAGTTGGATCCCGAGTTGAAAGATACTGGGCATCGGGGACTTCCCTGATGGTCCAGTGGATAATACTCCATGCTCCCACTGCAGGGGGTATGAGTTCTATCCCTGGCTGGGGAACTAAGATACCGCATGCCGCGTGGCACAGACAAAAGGTAAAAATAAAAGGGTACATAGATACTTGGCCTCAGCCCCCGAAGTCTAACCTCCCTAGGAGAACCCAAGGGCCACTGCTCCCTAACATTCCTTTCTGTCTTGTCACCGAGTTGGGCTGAAATCGACTAGCAACTGAAGTGATGAAGGGTCAGGGACTCCTAGTGGGTCTGCTTTAAGGTAGGGACTGGCCCCAGCACCGGGGAGGGCACCACAGAATTAAGTTAAAGGGACAGCACTCTACGATTGGTGTCTCCTGAGAGGTCTCCTCCTCTGGTCTCTGTCTCTTGGGTCCCTCTCATCAGGTGGGGGAAACACTTGCTCTCCTCCCGCATCTCTAGTTTCCTTGTGTCCCTGGGAGCTCACCATCCCCTCTCCTCAGAAATCCCCTTACAATTCCCAGGATAGGGAAGGCATGGCCGAAGGGGGTGTTCTAACCCGGGTTCCCCTCATGCTATCGATAATTCTCTGACTCAGTTTGGGGCACAGGAAAATAATGGGGGAGAGGGACAGTACTGGCTGGGCCAGGAGGGGGAAGCCCTAGAGTCCTGAGATGTGAGATATGGGAACTGGACCTGCTTCCAAAGAACTTTCCCTTTAGCCCTGCTTGTCGAAGAGAGGAGTAGGTCTCAGATGAGGGATGTGTAGTCACTGTGATAGGCCTATGGAGACCTGGGAGGAGATCTTCCCCAGTCTACCCTGCTACTTGCCATTGTCCTCAGGTAATCTGGGGGACCAGCTGGGTCCCATCTTTCCCACTCCATTAGTCTTAGGACCACAGAGAAGAGGTGGGAGTAAGGAGAAACCTGGGAAAGAGGGAGCCCCCCAACCATATTGCTCTGACCTCTAATCCTGAACCAAGCTCTGACCCCTAGCCTTAAAACTCATGTTCAAGTGCCTTCAAGGGGACGACACTGCAAACCTTCCCCTAACAGGGACAATGCAACCCACTTCCCTTGTCCAAAATGTTGAGTGCTGAGGTTCTCAGAGCTAAAGACAAAGAGTGGGAAATGGGGACAGGGACGCTACTAAGGAGTTATGAAAGGGAGAAAAGGTTCCAGATAGATGGAGACAGTGGGGAGTGCACTCAGTGGAAAGGTATTCTGCTGCCAAATCATGTACTGCAATTCAATGCAGACACTAACTACCCAGAGCTAGTGTTCGACTCCACAGGTTTAAGGGCACAGTACCAACAAGCCTGCCTCCACTTGAGCTGCCAGTCACAAGTGGGGTCCCCAGGACACCTGCATTTCTGCCTAACTAGCTACAAGTCCAGAGGTCTTCAAACCCCCCTCAGGTCCAATGGTTCACTAGAATGACTCACACAACTCGGAAGTGCTCTCCTGACAACTAGTTTTTTATAAAGTACATATATCAGGAACATCCAAATGAAAAGACACACAAGGGGGGTCTCAGTGCAGAGCTCCCATGCTCTCTCCCCATGGAGACACAAAGGGCACGTCACCCTCCCAGTACATCAATATGTTCACCAACCAGGAAGTTCCATGAGCTTTGGTGTACAGAGTTTTTACTGAGATTTCATACATAGGCAGGAATGAATTGTTGGCAACATGACTCGATCTCCTCTGACGGATTGGCTCAAAACCCCAATTCTGCAGTGATATGGTTGGTCTTTCTGCTGACCAGGCCTCAGCCCAAGTCACCTCATCTCTTAGCATCAACTCAGGTGTGAGCCGAGGGACTCATAGATAACAAAGACACTCGTATTACTTGAGGTATTCCAAAGATTTAGAGTCTCCCTCTCAGGGACCAGGGACAAAAGCCAAATTGTTGAGTATACAACAGACAGAGCCCTGCATCTGAGTGAAGGGATGTGAATTACTGAAGCCCTGGGGACCAGGCCTCCTCTTCCCGTGCACCAGACTTGACCCAGCTGCAGCAGGGCAGGAGTGTCACTGTGAGTGTGAGTGTAAGTGAGGGTGAGTGTGGTGGAAGCACAGCTTCTCCATGCCCAGACTGCAATGCTTCCCACTGGCATCCGTGGATCTGTCTGTCACCTGTCTGTCTGTAGCCCAGGCAGGGGAAGATAGGTATGAGAGGGGAAAAGAGTGTGGAATGGTGGGAAGAGGATAGGTGAATCCATTCTCCACACTTCAGCCTGAGGGGACTTTTATTTCACTCATTTCTGGTCATTCTCTCCCATACCGTCCAGCCACAAGGCTCCCTTCCCCCCTCCCCAGAACAAATAGGGCAGCTATTTCCAACCTCCCACACTGGGTTAATTGCTCTTTCTTGGCTTTCCAAAGCACCCTCCACGGCCCCAAGCCAGTCAGCTTCGTCTATTGTAGTGATCTTATTGTCTCTTTTGATTCCCGTGCCCTGTCCAACCCAGATGACAAGCTCTCTGAGGGAAGAGTCTGTGCCTCTCTTCTCTGCTGTATCCTCATGCCCAAGCACATCACCCGGCACCTAGTAGTCACTCGATAAATATTTGTTGATTAGTGACTGCAGGAACAGAAATCACATGAAAGGAGGTCTCAGCTCAGAGAGGAAGGGCTGTGACCCTCTAACCATGAAGTGACTTGGCCAAGGCCACTCAGCCAACAAGTGTTCCCATAGCCTGGCCTGTCTAGACTGGGCCCCCTCTGGAGCCCTATTCCTCCTCTGCCCAGAATCGTACAAACAGAATGGGGCAGACAAGAAAGGTAATTGTCGGAGCAGAAGCCAGGAAGATGGAGAAGAGAGGGGATTGGCAAAACACTACTGGACAGCATCCCAAAGCTCTTTTCTTGCTGCCTGGGGCTGAGGTCTCCGTCTTCCCAGGGTGCAGCTCTGAAATCTGACTCCACCCTTATAAAAGAGGGTCCGTGCCCTGCCACTTTGTAACAAACACTAACTCCACCTCTTTATTGATAGTCTCTGGCTCCACCTTCTGGACTACCCCTCCTCTGAAGAAATGCCCTGGCTCCGCCCCTTCCTGGTAATAGGTAAGCCCCACCCCTTGTGCGTGATGCTGTCTTTGTGACTTAATGCACCGGCGTGTTTCCAGGGTGGAGCCAGAGAGGGTGGGCATTTAGGCTGTGCCGAACCCTCAACCCCCATCCCGGGGAAAACAATCCCCGAAAATCCTCACGCGGGACCCCAAATATCCCAGCCCCATGACCTTGAAGGCCTTTGATTCTAACCTCCTAAAGGCCCCATGCCCCCGATGGGCCCTACCACCCAATCCATTAACGACTAGTGCCTTACAAATCTTCATTCCAACCCTGTCCCAATGTGGCAACTGAGTCTTCCCGGGGGCACCTGTCTCATATTATCTGAGAACAATTCAGACTGGTCCAGAGAATGACAGAGAAGGGCATCCTCCCAAGGATTTGGGGAATCCTTGATCCAATCATGCGGCTCTCCAGGAGACCTTGGGAACCCAGGACATGCCGGGATTGAGGAGATACCAGGTGATGCAGGAAGCTGAGGAGGAGGAGGAGGAGGAGGCGTGAGTGGAGGCGGGGTTCGGAGGAGGAGGAACCTAGCCGCTCCCGGTTGGTGGGGAAGAGGCGGGAGAAGCGGGAGGGGAGGGGCCTCTTAGGGGGCGTGGACTGGAGGAACCGCCTCTAAAAACCGCCTGTAAAGCGCCTCTAACCGCCTCTAACCGCCTCTAAAAGGGCGGAGCCTCTAAAGACAGCCTGTAAACTGCCTCTAACCGCCTCTAAAAGGGCGGAGCCTTCCACAAGAGGGTAGAAGCATCCAAGGGGCGGAGTTAGTTGTGTCAGCCCCGCCCCACCCCGCCCTGCTCTGCCTTCTCTTTACAGGATCGGCTGGGGCTGTTTCTACTTTTTCCCCTGGCTGCACATGTGGTGGAGGGAGCGGAGGCGAACGGCTTGGGATACCACGCACCCGCCCAGGGCATGGACGAGGCTCAGTCCGGGAGAACCGGTCGCCGGGAAGCCGGGAGCCCCCGCCCTCCTCATGCCTGTGTCGGGTCCCTCACAGCTCAGCGCACCCTTGGGAGAAGAATCTGGAGCTTCTGCGGGACCTGATGAGTGGTTTGTCAAGCAGACTGGGCACTGCTCTCCAGGGCTCTGGTCGCAACATCCCCCACCGCACCCCTGCTGCCGCTGCCTAGCCAGCTGGTGAGTTAAAGATTTAAACCGAAGCCACCATCCTGCCCTCCTGATTCTGCCGCCGCTGCTGCCATTCGGGCTGGGAGCCATTCTCCATGCCAGCTGTTTCCATATCGACAGGGCCTCTCTCCCTGATAAGGGGTCCATCCGTGTCCAGGCTCCCATTATTTCTAAGGGCCCCTCATCAGAGTCAGGCCTCCCCTTACGACCAGTGATTGCCTTCCACCACCTAAGCCCCACGCCCCACCACACACACACTCGTCTCTGTGAGTGGCCTGTATGGAGGGAGCTAAATAATCCTGGCTTTATCTTCCTCCCAGCCTTGTCCCCACATCCATAAATCCTCACAATCCCAGCACTCTGCTGCCACCTTCCTCCTAGACAGGACTTTGCCTGGTGCCTGAAGCATCTTCGCCTCCTGGGATTGGATCGAAAATATTTCAAGCCCATAGTTGTAGGAAGTAGGCTGTGAGAGGAGGGAAAGATTCCTAGAAGCTGCCACCCTTGGCCTGCCATAGGGGAATAACTGAGAACTGTTGGAGGTCTTTCCTACAGTTAACACCCCAGCTTCTGGCTCCTTCAGTTGGATCCCGAGTTGAAAGATACTGGGCATCAGGGACTTCCCTGATGGTCCAGTGGATAAGACTCCATGCTCCCACTGCAGGGGGTATGAGTTCTATCCCTGGCTGGGGAATTAAGATACCGCATGCTGCGTGGCACAGCCAAAAGGTAAAAATAAAAGGGTACATAGATACTTGGCATCAGCCCCCCGAAGTGTAACCGCCCTAGGAGAACCCAAAGGCCACTGCTCCCTACCTTTCCTTTCTGTCTTGTCACGGAGTTGGGCTGAAATCGACTAGCAACTGAAGTGATGAAGGGTCAGGGACTCCTAGTGGGTCTGCTTTCAGTTAGGGACTGGCCCCAGCACCGGGGAGGGCACCACAGAATTAAGTTAAAGGGACAGCACTCTACGATTGGTGTCTCCTGAGAGGTCTCCTCCTCTGGTCTCTGTCCCTTGGGTCCCTCTCATCAGGTTGGGGAAACACTTGCTCCCCTCCCGCATCTCTAGTTTCCATGTGTGCCTGGGAGCTCACCGTCCCCTCTTCTCAGAAATCCCCTTTCAATTCCCAGGATAGGGAAGGCATGGCAGAAGTGGGTGTTCTAAGCCGGGTTCCCCTCATGCTATCGATAATTCTCTGACTCAGTTTGGGGCACAGGAAAATAATGGGGGAGAGGGAGAGTACTGGCTGGGCCAGGAGGGCGAAGCCCTAGAGTCCTGAGATGTGAGATATGGGAACTGGACCTGCTTCCAAAGAACTTTCCCTTTAGCCCTGCTTGACGAAGAGAGGAGTAGGTCTCAGAGGAGGGATGTGTAGTCACTGTGATAGGCCTATGGAGACCTGGGAGGAGATCTTCCCCAGTCTCACCCTGCTACTTGCCATTGTCCTCAGGTAATCTGGGGGACCAGCTGTGTCCCATCGTTCCCACTCCAGTAGTCTTAGGACCACAGAGAAGAAGTGGGAGTAAGGAGAAACCTGGGAAACAGGGAGCCCCCCAACCATATTGCTCTGACCTCTAATCCTGAACCAAGCTCTGACCCCTAGCCTTAAAACTCATGTTCAAGTGCCTTCAAGGGGACGACACTGCAAACCTTCCCCTAACAGGGACAATGCAACCCACTTCCCTTGTCCCAAATGTTGAGTGCTGAGGTTCTCAGAGCTAAAGACAAAGAGTGGGAAATGGGGACAGGGACGCTACTAAGGAGTTATGAAAGGGAGAAAAGGTTCCAGATAGATGGAGACAGTGGGGAGTGCACTCAGTGGAAAGGTATTCTGCTGCCAACTCATGTACTGCAATTCAATGCAGACACTAACTACCCAGAGCCAGTGTTCGACTCCACAGGTTTAAGGGCACAGTCCCAACAAGCCTGCCTCCACTTGAGCTGCCAGTCACAAGTGGGGTACCCAGGACACCTGCATTTCTGCCTAACTAGCTACAAGTCCAGAGGTCTTCAAACACCCCTCAGGTCCAATGGTTCACTAGAATGACTCACACAACTCGGAAGTGCTCTCCTGACAACTAGTTTTTATAAAGTACATATATTAGGAACATCCAAATGAAAAGACACACAAGGAGGATCTCAGTGCATTGCTCCCATGCTCTCTCCCCATGGAGACACAAAGGGCATGTCACCCTCCCAGTACATCAATATGTTCACCAACCAGGTAGTTCCATGAGCTTTGGTGTACAGAGTTTTTACTGAGATTTCATACATAGGCAGGAATGAATTGTTGGCAACATGACTCGATCTCCTCTGACGGATTGGCTCAAAACCCCAATTCTGCAGTGATATGGTTGGTCTTTCTGCTGACCAGGCCTCAGCCCAAGTCACCTCATCTCTTAGCGTCAACTCAGGTGTGAGCCGAGGGACTCATAGATAACAAAGACACTCGTATTACTTGAGGTATTCCAAAGATTTAGAGTCTCCCTCTCAGGGACCAGGGACAAAAGCCAAATTGTTGAGTATACAACAGACAGAGCCCTGCATCTGAGTGAAGGGATGTGAATTACTGAAGCCCTGGGGACCAGGCCTCCTCTTCCCGTGCACCAGACTTGACCCAGCTGCAGCAGGGCAGGAGTGTCACTGTGAGTGTGAGTGTAAGTGAGGGTGAGTGCGCTGGAAGCACAGCTTCTCCATGCCCAGACTGCAATGCTTCCCAATGGCATCCGTGGATCTGTCTGTCACCTGTCTGTCTGTAGCCCAGGCAGGGGAAGATAGGTATGAGAGGGGAAAAGAGTGTGGAATGGTGGGAAGAGGATAGGTGAATCCATTCTCCACACTTCAGCCTGAGGGGACTTTTATTTCACTCATTTCTGGTCATTCTCTCCCATACCGTCCAGCCACAAGGCTCCCTTCCCCCCTCCCCAGACCAAATAGGGCAGCTATTTCCAACCTCCCACACTGGGTTAATTGCTCTTTCTTGGCTTTGCCAAAGCACCCTCCACGGCCCCCAGCCAGTCAGCTTCGTCTATTGTAGTGATCTTATTGTTTCTTTGGATTCCCCGGCCCTGTCCAACCCAGATGACAAGCTCCCTGAGGGAAGAGTCTGTGCCTGTCTTCCCTGCTGTATCCTCATGCCCAAGCACATCACCCGGCACCTAGTAGTCACTCGATAAATATTTGTTGATTAGTGACTGCAGGAACAGAAATCACATGAAAGGAGGTCTCAGCTCAGAGAGGAAGGGCTGTGACCCTCTAACCATGAAGTGACTTGGCCAAGGCCACTCAGCCAACAAGTGTTCCCATAGCCTGGCCTGTCTAGACTGGGCCCTCTCTGGAGCCCTATTCCTCCTCTGCCCAGAATCGTACAAACAGAATGGGGCAGACAAGAAAGGTAATTGTCGGAGCAGAAGCCAGGAAGACAGAGAGGAGAGGGGATTGGCAAAACAGTACTGGACAGCGTCCCAAAGCTCTTTTCTTGCTGCCTGGGGCTGAGGTCTCCGTCTTCCCAGGGTGCAGCTCTGAAATCTGACTCCACCCTTATAAAAGAGGATCCGTGTCCTGCCCCTTTGTAACAAACCCTAACTCCACCTCTTTATTGATGGGCTCTGGCTCCACCTTCTGGACTACCCCTCCTCTGAAGAAATGCCCTGGCTACGCCCCTTCCTGGTAATAGGTAAGCCCCACCCCTAGTGCGTGATGCTGTGTTTGTGACCTAATGCACCGGCGTGTTTCCAGGGTGGAGCCAGAGGTTGGGCATTAAGGCTGTGCCGAACCCTCAACCCCCATCCGGGTGACCACCATCCCCGAAAATCCTCACGCGGGACCCCAAATATCCCAGCCCCAAGACCTCGAAGGCCTTTGGCTCTAACCTCCTAAATGCCCCATGCCCCTGAGGGGCCCTACCACCCAATCCCTTAACCACTAGTGCCTCCCAAATCTTCAATCCAACCCTGTCCCTATGTGGCAACTGAGTCTTCCCGGGGGCACCTGTCTCATATTATCTGTGGACAATTCAGACTGGTCCAGAGAATGACAGAGAAGGGCATCCTCCCAAGGATTTGGGGAATCCTTGATCCAATCATGCCGCTCCCCAGGAGACGTTGGGAACCCAGGACATGTCGGGATTGAGGAGATACCAGGTGATGCAGGAAGCTGAGGAGGAGTATGAGGAGGAGGCATGAGTGGAGTCGGGGTTCTGCGGAGGAGGAACCTAGCCTCTCCCGGGTGGTGGGGAAGGGGCGGGAGAAGCGGGAGGGGAGGGGCCTCTTAGGGGGCGTGGACTGGAGGAATCGCCTCTAAAAACCGCCTGTAAAGCGCCTCTTACCGCCTCTAACCGCCTCTAAAAGGGCGGAGCCTCTAAAGACCGCCTGTAAACCGCCTGTAAACCGCCTCTAACCGCCTCTAAAAGGGCGGAGCCTTCCACGAGAGGGTAGAAGCGTCCAAGGGGCGGAGTCAGTGGGGTCAGCCCCGCCCCGCCACGCCCCAGCCCGCCCTGCTCTGCCTTCTCTTTCCAGGATCGGCTGGGGCTGTTTCTACTTTTTCCCCTGGCTGCACATGTGGTGGAGGGAGTGGAGGCGAACGGCTTGGGATACCGCGCACCCGCCCAGGGCATGGACGAGGCTCAGTCCGGGAGAACCGGTCGCGGGGAAGCCGGGAGACCCCGCCACGCCTCATGCCTGTGTCGGGTCCCCACACAGCTCAGCGCACCCTCGGGAGCAGAAGCTGGAGCTTCTGCGGGGCCTGATGAGCTGTTTGTCAAGCGGACTGGGCACTGCTCTCCAGGGCTCCGGTCGCAACATCCCCCACCGCACCCCTGCTGCCGCTGCCTAGCCAGCTGGTGAGTTAAAGGTTTAAACCGAAGCCACCGTCCTGCCCTCCTGATTCTGCCGCCGCTGCTGCCATTCGGGCTGGGAGCCATTCTCCATGCCAGCTGTTTCCATATCGACAGGGCCTCTCTCCCTGATAAGGGGTCCATCCGTGTCCAGGCTCCCATTATTCCTAAGGGCCCCTCATCAGAGTCAAGCCTCCCCTTACGACCAGTGATTGCCTTCCACCACCTAAGCCCCACGCCCCACCACACACACACTCTTCTCTGTGAGTGACCTGTATGGAGGGAGCTAAATAATCTTGGGTTTATCTTCCTCCCAGCCTTGTCCCCACATCCATAAATCCTCACAATCCCAGCACTCTGCTGCCACCTTTCTCCTAGACAGGACTTTGCTTGGTGCCTGAAGCATCTTCTCCTCCTGGGAGTGGATCGAAAATATTTCAAGCCCATAGTTGTAGGAAGTAGGCTGTGAGAGGAGGGAAAGATTCCTAGAAGCTGCCACCCTTGGCCTGCCATAGGGGAATGACTGAGAACTGTTGGAGGTCTTTCCTACAGTTAACACCCCAGCTTCTGGCTCCTTCAGTTGGATCCCGAGTTGAAAGATACTGGGCATCAGTGACTTCCCTGATGGTCCAGTGGATAAGACTCCATGCTCCCACTGCAGGTGGTATGAGTTCTATCCCTGGCTGGGGAATTAAGATACCGCATGCTGCGTGGCACAGACAAAAGGTAAAAATAAAAGGGTACATAGATACTTGGCATCAGCCCCCCGAAGTGTAACCGCCCTAGGAGATCCCAAGGGCCACTGCTCCCTACCTTTCCTTTCTGTCTTGTCACCGATTTGGGCTGAAATCGACTAGAAACTGAAATGATGAAGGGTCAGGGACTCCTAGTGGGTCTGCTTTCAGTTAGGGACTGGCCCCAGCACCGGGGAGGGCACCACAGAATTAAGTTAAAGGGACAGCACTCTACGATTGGTGTCTCCTGAGAGGTCTCCTCCTCTGGTCTCTGTCTCTTGGGTCCCTCTCATCAGGTTGGGGAAACACTTGCTCCCCTCCCGCATCTCTAGTTTCCTTGTGTCCCTGGGAGCTCACCATCCCCTCTCCTCAGAAATCCCCTTTCAATTCCCAGGATAGGGAAGGCATGGCAGAAGGGGGTGTTCTAAGCCGGGTTCCCCTCATGCTATCGATAATTCTCTGACTCAGTTTGGGGCACAGGAAAATAATGGGGGAGAGGGACAGTACTGGCTGGGCCAGGAGGGGGTAGCCCTAGAGTCCTGAGATGTGAGATATGGGAACTGGACCTGCTTCCAAAGAACTTTCCCTTTAGCCCTGCTTGTCGAAGAGAGGAGTAGGTCTCAGATGAGGGATGTGTAGTCACTGTGATAGGCCTATGGAGACCTGGGAGGAGATCTTCCCCAGTCTATCCTGCTACTTGCCATTGTCCTCAGGTAATCTGGGGGACCAGCTGGGTCCCATCTTTCCCACTCCATTAGTCTTAGGACCACAGAGAAGAGGTGGGAGTAAGGAGAAACCTGGGAAAGAGGGAGCCCCCCAACCATATTGCTCTGACCTCTAATCCTGAACCAAGCTCTGACCCCTAGCCTTAAAACTCATGTTTAAGTGCCTTCAAGGGGACGACACTGCAAACCTTCCCCTAACAGGGACAAGGCAACCCACTTCCCTTGTCCAAAATGTTGAGTGCTGAGGTTCTCAGAGCTAAAGACAAAGAGTGGGAAATGGGGACAGGGAGGCTACTAAGGAGTTATGAAAGGGAGAAAAGGTTCCAGATAGATGGAGACAGTGGGGAGTGCACTCAGTGGAAAGGTATTCTGCTGCCAACTCATGTACTGCAATTCAATGCAGACACTAACTACCCAGAGCTAGTGTTCGACTCCACAGGTTTAAGGGCACAGTCCCAACAAGCCTGCCTCCACTTGAGCTGCCAGTCACAAGTGGGGTCCCCAGGACACCTGCATTTCTGCCTAACTAGCTACAAGTCCAGAGGTCTTCAAACACCCCTCAGGTCCAATGGTTCACTAGAATGACTCACACAACTCGGAAGTGCTCTCCTGACAACTAGTTTTTTATAAAGTACATATATTAGGAACATCCAAATGAAAAGACACACAAGGAGGGTCTCAGTGCATTGCTCCCATGCTCTCTCCCCATGGAGACACAAAGGGCATGTCACCCTCCCAGTACATCAATATGTTCACCAACCAGGTAGTTCCATGAGCTTTGGTGTACAGAGTTTTGACTGAGATTTCATACATAGGCAGGAATGAATTGTTGGCAACATGACTCGATCTCCTCTGACGGATTGGCTCAAAACCCCAATTCTGCAGTGATATGGTTGGTCTTTCTGCTGACCAGGCCTCAGCCCAAGTCACCTCATCTCTTAGCATCAACTCAGGTGTGAGCCGAGGGACTCATAGATAACAAAGACACTCGTATTTCTTGAGGTATTCCAAAGATTTAGAGTCTCCCTCTCAGGGACCAGGGACAAAAGCCAAATTGTTGAATATACAACAGACAGAGCCCTGCATCTGAGTGAAGGGATGTGAATTACTGAAGCCCTGGGGACCAGGCCTCCTCTTCCCGTGCACCAGACTTGACCCAGCTGCAGCAGGGCAGGAGTGTCACTGTGAGTGTGAGTGTAAGTGAGGGTGAGTGCGGTGGAAGCACAGCTTCTCCATGCCCAGACTGCAATGCTTCCCACTGGCATCCGTGGATCTGTCTGTCACCTGTCTGTCTGTAGCCCAGGCAGGGGAAGATAGGTATGAGAGGGGAAAAGAGTGTGGAATGGTGGGAAGAGGATAGGTGAATCCATTCTCCACACTTCAGCCTGAGGGGACTTTTATTTCACTCATTTCTGGTCATTCTCTCCCATACCGTCCAGCCACAAGGCTCCCTTCCCCCCTCCCCAGACCAAATAGGGCAGCTATTTCCAACCTCCCACACTGGGTTAATTGCTCTTTCTTGGCTTTGCCAAAGCACCCTCCACGGCCCCCAGCCAGTCAGCTTCGTCTATTGTAGTGATCTTATTGTTTCTTTGGATTCCCCGGCCCTGTCCAACCCAGATGACAAGCTCCCTGAGGGAAGAGTCTATGCCTGTCTTCCCTGCTGTATCCTCATGCCCAAGCACATCACCCGGCACCTAGTAGTCACTCGATAAATATTTGTTGATTAGTGACTGCAGGAACAGAAATCACATGAAAGGAGGTCTCAGCTCAGAGAGGAAGGGCTGTGACCCTCTAACCATGAAGTGACTTGGCCAAGGCCACTCAGCCAACAAGTGTTCCCATAGCCTGGCCTGTCTAGACTGGGCCCTCTCTGGAGCCCTATTCCTCCTCTGCCCAGAATCGTACAAACAGAATGGGGCAGACAAGAAAGGTAATTGTCGGAGCAGAAGCCAGGAAGACAGAGAGGAGAGGGGATTGGCAAAACAGTACTGGACAGCGTCCCAAAGCTCTTTTCTTGCTGCCTGGGGCTGAGGTCTCCGTCTTCCCAGGGTGCAGCTCTGAAATCTGACTCCACCCTTATAAAAGAGGATCCGTGTCCTGCCCCTTTGTAACAAACCCTAACTCCACCTCTTTATTGATAGGCTCTGGCTCCACCTTCTGGACTACCCCTCCTCTGAAGAAATGCCCTGGCTACGCCCCTTCCTGGTAATAGGTAAGCCCCACCCCTAGTGCGTGATGCTGTGTTTGTGACCTAATGCACCGGCGTGTTTCCAGGGTGGAGCCAGAGGTTGGGCATTAAGGCTGTGCCGAACCCTCAACCCCCATCCGGGTGACCACCATCCCCGAAAATCCTCACGCGGGACCCCAAATATCCCAGCCCCAAGACCTCGAAGGCCTTTGGCTCTAACCTCCTAAATGCCCCATGCCCCTGAGGGGCCCTACCACCCAATCCCTTAACCACTAGTGCCTCCCAAATCTTCAATCCAACCCTGTCCCTATGTGGCAACTGAGTCTTCCCGGGGGCACCTGTCTCATATTATCTGAGGACAATTCAGACTGGTCCAGAGAATGACAGAGAAGGGCATCCTCCCAAGGATTT
This sequence comes from Mesoplodon bidens, assembly GCF_964165515.1. NCBI lineage: Eukaryota > Metazoa > Chordata > Mammalia > Artiodactyla > Ziphiidae > Mesoplodon > Mesoplodon bidens. The sequence goes on from NW_027671983.1 coordinate 140,307, forward strand.
GGGGAATCCTTGATCCAATCATGCCGCTCCCCAGGAGACGTTGGGAACCCAGGACATGTCGGGATTGAGGAGATACCAGGTGATGCAGGAAGCTGAGGAGGAGTATGAGGAGGAGGCATGAGTGGAGTCGGGGTTCTGCGGAGGAGGAACCTAGCCTCTCCCGGGTGGTGGGGAAGGGGCGGGAGAAGCGGGAGGGGAGGGGCCTCTTAGGGGGCGTGGACTGGAGGAATCGCCTCTAAAAACCGCCTGTAAAGCGCCTCTTACCGCCTCTAACCGCCTCTAAAAGGGCGGAGCCTCTAAAGACCGCCTGTAAACCGCCTGTAAACCGCCTCTAACCGCCTCTAAAAGGGCGGAGCCTTCCACGAGAGGGTAGAAGCGTCCAAGGGGCGGAGTCAGTGGGGTCAGCCCCGCCCCGCCCCGCCCCAGCCCGCCCTGCTCTGCCTTCTCTTTCCAGGATCGGCTGGGGCTGTTTCTACTTTTTCCCCTGGCTGCACATGTGGTGGAGGGAGTGGAGGCGAACGGCTTGGGATACCGCGCACCCGCCCAGGGCATGGACGAGGCTCAGTCCGGGAGAACCGGTCGCGGGGAAGCCGGGAGCCCCCGCCACGCCTCATGCCTGTGTCGGGTCCCCACACAGCTCAGCGCACCCTCGGGAGCAGAAGCTGGAGCTTCTGCGGGGCCTGATGAGCTGTTTGTCAAGCGGACTGGGCACTGCTCTCCAGGGCTCCGGTCGCAACATCCCCCACCGCACCCCTGCTGCCGCTGCCTAGCCAGCTGGTGAGTTAAAGGTTTAAACCGAAGCCACCGTCCTGCCCTCCTGATTCTGCCGCCGCTGCTGCCATTCGGGCTGGGAGCCATTCTCCATGCCAGCTGTTTCCATATCGACAGGGCCTCTCTCCCTGATAAGGGGTCCATCCGTGTCCAGGCTCCCATTATTCCTAAGGGCCCCTCATCAGAGTCAAGCCTCCCCTTACGACCAGTGATTGCCTTCCACCACCTAAGCCCCCCGCCCCACCACACACACACTCTTCTCTGTGAGTGACCTGTATGGAGGGAGCTAAATAATCTTGGGTTTATCTTCCTCCCAGCCTTGTCCCCACATCCATAAATCCTCACAATCCCAGCACTCTGCTGCCACCTTCCTCCTAGACAGGACTTTGCCTGGTGCCTGAAGCATCTTCTCCTCCTGGGAGTGGATCGAAAATATTTCAAGCCCATAGTTGTAGGAAGTAGGCTGTGAGAGGAGGGAAAGATTCCTAGAAGCTGCCACCCTTGGCCTGCCATAGGGGAATGACTGAGAACTGTTGGAGGTCTTTCCTACAGTTAACACCCCAGCTTCTGGCTCCTTCAGTTGGATCCCGAGTTGAAAGATACTGGGCATCAGTGACTTCCCTGATGGTCCAGTGGATAAGACTCCATGCTCCCACTGCAGGTGGTATGAGTTCTATCCCTGGCTGGGGAATTAAGATACCGCATGCTGCGTGGCACAGACAAAAGGTAAAAATAAAAGGGTACATAGATACTTGGCATCAGCCCCCCGAAGTGTAACCGCCCTAGGAGAACCCAAGGGCCACTGCTCCCTACCTTTCCTTTCTGTCTTGTCACCGATTTGGGCTGAAATCGACTAGAAACTGAAGTGATGAAGGGTCAGGGACTCCTAGTGGGTCTGCTTTCAGTTAGGGACTGGCCCCAGCACCGGGGAGGGCACCACAGAATTAAGTTAAAGGGACAGCACTCTACGATTGGTGTCTCCTGAGAGGTCTCCTCCTCTGGTCTCTGTCTCTTGGGTCCCTCTCATCAGGTTGGGGAAACACTTGCTCCCCTCCCGCATCTCTAGTTTCCTTGTGTCCCTGGGAGCTCACCATCCCCTCTCCTCAGAAATCCCCTTTCAATTCCCAGGATAGGGAAGGCATGGCAGAAGGGGGTGTTCTAAGCCGGGTTCCCCTCATGCTATCGATAATTCTCTGACTCAGTTTGGGGCACAGGAAAATAATGGGGGAGAGGGACAGTACTGGCTGGGCCAGGAGGGGGTAGCCCTAGAGTCCTGAGATGTGAGATATGGGAACTGGACCTGCTTCCAAAGAACTTTCCCTTTAGCCCTGCTTGTCGAAGAGAGGAGTAGGTCTCAGATGAGGGATGTGTAGTCACTGTGATAGGCCTATGGAGACCTGGGAGGAGATCTTCCCCAGTCTACCCTGCTACTTGCCATTGTCCTCAGGTAATCTGGGGGACCAGCTGGGTCCCATCTTTCCCACTCCATTAGTCTTAGGACCACAGAGAAGAGGTGGGAGTAAGGAGAAACCTGGGAAAGAGGGAGCCCCCCAACCATATTGCTCTGACCTCTAATCCTGAACCAAGCTCTGACCCCTAGCCTTAAAACTCATGTTTAAGTGCCTTCAAGGGGACGACACTGCAAACCTTCCCCTAACAGGGACAAGGCAACCCACTTCCCTTGTCCAAAATGTTGAGTGCTGAGGTTCTCAGAGCTAAAGACAAAGAGTGGGAAATGGGGACAGGGAGGCTACTAAGGAGTTATGAAAGGGAGAAAAGGTTCCAGATAGATGGAGACAGTGGGGAGTGCACTCAGTGGAAAGGTATTCTGCTGCCAACTCATGTACTGCAATTCAATGCAGACACTAACTACCCAGAGCTAGTGTTCGACTCCACAGGTTTAAGGGCACAGTCCCAACAAGCCTGCCTCCACTTGAGCTGCCAGTCACAAGTGGGGTCCCCAGGACACCTGCATTTCTGCCTAACTAGCTACAAGTCCAGAGGTCTTCAAACACCCCTCAGGTCCAATGGTTCACTAGAATGACTCACACAACTCGGAAGTGCTCTCCTGACAACTAGTTTTTTATAAAGTACATATATTAGGAACATCCAAATGAAAAGACACACAAGGAGGGTCTCAGTGCATTGCTCCCATGCTCTCTCCCCATGGAGACACAAAGGGCATGTCACCCTCCCAGTACATCAATATGTTCACCAACCAGGTAGTTCCATGAGCTTTGGTGTACAGAGTTTTGACTGAGATTTCATACATAGGCAGGAATGAATTGTTGGCAACATGACTCGATCTCCTCTGACGGATTGGCTCAAAACCCCAATTCTGCAGTGATATGGTTGGTCTTTCTGCTGACCAGGCCTCAGCCCAAGTCACCTCATCTCTTAGCATCAACTCAGGTGTGAGCCGAGGGACTCATAGATAACAAAGACACTCGTATTTCTTGAGGTATTCCAAAGATTTAGAGTCTCCCTCTCAGGGACCAGGGACAAAAGCCAAATTGTTGAATATACAACAGACAGAGCCCTGCATCTGAGTGAAGGGATGTGAATTACTGAAGCCCTGGGGACCAGGCCTCCTCTTCCCGTGCACCAGACTTGACCCAGCTGCAGCAGGGCAGGAGTGTCACTGTGAGTGTGAGTGTAAGTGAGGGTGAGTGCGGTGGAAGCACAGCTTCTCCATGCCCAGACTGCAATGCTTCCCACTGGCATCCGTGGATCTGTCTGTCACCTGTCTGTCTGTAGCCCAGGCAGGGGAAGATAGGTATGAGAGGGGAAAAGAGTGTGGAATGGTGGGAAGAGGATAGGTGAATCCATTCTCCACACTTCAGCCTGAGGGGACTTTTATTTCACTCATTTCTGGTCATTCTCTCCCATACCGTCCAGCCACAAGGCTCCCTTCCCCCCTCCCCAGACCAAATAGGGCAGCTATTTCCAACCTCCCACACTGGGTTAATTGCTCTTTCTTGGCTTTGCCAAAGCACCCTCCACGGCCCCCAGCCAGTCAGCTTCGTCTATTGTAGTGATCTTATTGTTTCTTTGGATTCCCCGGCCCTGTCCAACCCAGATGACAAGCTCCCTGAGGGAAGAGTCTATGCCTGTCTTCCCTGCTGTATCCTCATGCCCAAGCACATCACCCGGCACCTAGTAGTCACTCGATAAATATTTGTTGATTAGTGACTGCAGGAACAGAAATCACATGAAAGGAGGTCTCAGCTCAGAGAGGAAGGGCTGTGACCCTCTAACCATGAAGTGACTTGGCCAAGGCCACTCAGCCAACAAGTGTTCCCATAGCCTGGCCTGTCTAGACTGGGCCCTCTCTGGAGCCCTATTCCTCCTCTGCCCAGAATCGTACAAACAGAATGGGGCAGACAAGAAAGGTAATTGTCGGAGCAGAAGCCAGGAAGACAGAGAGGAGAGGGGATTGGCAAAACAGTACTGGACAGCGTCCCAAAGCTCTTTTCTTGCTGCCTGGGGCTGAGGTCTCCGTCTTCCCAGGGTGCAGCTCTGAAATCTGACTCCACCCTTATAAAAGAGGATCCTTGTCCTGCCCCTTTGTAACAAACCCTAACTCCACCTCTTTATTGATAGGCTCTGGCTCCACCTTCTGGACTACCCCTCCTCTGAAGAAATGCCCTGGCTACGCCCCTTCCTGGTAATAGGTAAGCCCCACCCCTAGTGCGTCATGCTGTGTTTGTGACCTAATGCACCGGCGTGTTTCCAGGGTGGAGCCAGAGGTTGGGCATTAAGGCTGTGCCGAACCCTCAACGCCCATCCGGGTGACCACCATCCCCGAAAATCCTCACGCGGGACCCCAAATATCCCAGCCCCAAGACCTCGAAGGCCTTTGGCTCTAACCTCCTAAATGCCCCATGCCCCTGAGGGGCCCTACCACCCAATCCCTTAACCACTAGTGCCTCCCAAATCTTCAATCCAACCCTGTCCCTATGTGGCAACTGAGTCTTCCCGGGGGCACCTGTCTCATATTATCTGAGGACAATTCAGACTGGTCCAGAGAATGACAGAGAAGGGCATCCTCCCAAGGATTTGGGGAATCCTTGATCCAATCATGCCGCTCCCCAGGAGACGTTGGGAACCCAGGACATGTCGGGATTGAGGAGATACCAGGTGATGCAGGAAGCTGAGGAGGAGTATGAGGAGGAGGCATGAGTGGAGTCGGGGTTCTGCGGAGGAGGAACCTAGCCTCTCCCGGGTGGTGGGGAAGGGGCGGGAGAAGCGGGAGGGGAGGGGCCTCTTAGGGGGCGTGGACTGGAGGAATCGCCTCTAAAAACCGCCTGTAAAGCGCCTCTTACCGCCTCTAACCGCCTCTAAAAGGGCGGAGCCTCTAAAGACCGCCTGTAAACCGCCTGTAAACCGCCTCTAACCGCCTCTAAAAGGGCGGAGCCTTCCACGAGAGGGTAGAAGCGTCCAAGGGGCGGAGTCAGTGGGGTCAGCCCCGCCCCGCCCCGCCCCAGCCCGCCCTGCTCTGCCTTCTCTTTCCAGGATCGGCTGGGGCTGTTTCTACTTTTTCCCCTGGCTGCACATGTGGTGGAGGGAGTGGAGGCGAACGGCTTGGGATACCGCGCACCCGCCCAGGGCATGGACGAGGCTCAGTCCGGGAGAACCGGTCGCGGGGAAGCCGGGAGCCCCCGCCACGCCTCATGCCTGTGTCGGGTCCCCACACAGCTCAGCGCACCCTCGGGAGCAGAAGCTGGAGCTTCTGCGGGGCCTGATGAGCTGTTTGTCAAGCGGACTGGGCACTGCTCTCCAGGGCTCCGGTCGCAACATCCCCCACCGCACCCCTGCTGCCGCTGCCTAGCCAGCTGGTGAGTTAAAGGTTTAAACCGAAGCCACCGTCCTGCCCTCCTGATTCTGCCGCCGCTGCTGCCATTCGGGCTGGGAGCCATTCTCCATGCCAGCTGTTTCCATATCGACAGGGCCTCTCTCCCTGATAAGGGGTCCATCCGTGTCCAGGCTCCCATTATTCCTAAGGGCCCCTCATCAGAGTCAAGCCTCCCCTTACGACCAGTGATTGCCTTCCACCACCTAAGCCCCCCGCCCCACCACACACACACTCTTCTCTGTGAGTGACCTGTATGGAGGGAGCTAAATAATCTTGGGTTTATCTTCCTCCCAGCCTTGTCCCCACATCCATAAATCCTCACAATCCCAGCACTCTGCTGCCACCTTCCTCCTAGACAGGACTTTGCCTGGTGCCTGAAGCATCTTCTCCTCCTGGGAGTGGATCGAAAATATTTCAAGCCCATAGTTGTAGGAAGTAGGCTGTGAGAGGAGGGAAAGATTCCTAGAAGCTGCCACCCTTGGCCTGCCATAGGGGAATGACTGAGAACTGTTGGAGGTCTTTCCTACAGTTAACACCCCAGCTTCTGGCTCCTTCAGTTGGATCCCGAGTTGAAAGATACTGGGCATCAGTGACTTCCCTGATGGTCCAGTGGATAAGACTCCATGCTCCCACTGCAGGTGGTATGAGTTCTATCCCTGGCTGGGGAATTAAGATACCGCATGCTGCGTGGCACAGACAAAAGGTAAAAATAAAAGGGTACATAGATACTTGGCATCAGCCCCCCGAAGTGTAACCGCCCTAGGAGAACCCAAGGGCCACTGCTCCCTACCTTTCCTTTCTGTCTTGTCACCGATTTGGGCTGAAATCGACTAGAAACTGAAGTGATGAAGGGTCAGGGACTCCTAGTGGGTCTGCTTTCAGTTAGGGACTGGCCCCAGCACCGGGGAGGGCACCACAGAATTAAGTTAAAGGGACAGCACTCTACGATTGGTGTCTCCTGAGAGGTCTCCTCCTCTGGTCTCTGTCTCTTGGGTCCCTCTCATCAGGTTGGGGAAACACTTGCTCCCCTCCCGCATCTCTAGTTTCCTTGTGTCCCTGGGAGCTCACCATCCCCTCTCCTCAGAAATCCCCTTTCAATTCCCAGGATAGGGAAGGCATGGCAGAAGGGGGTGTTCTAAGCCGGGTTCCCCTCATGCTATCGATAATTCTCTGACTCAGTTTGGGGCACAGGAAAATAATGGGGGAGAGGGACAGTACTGGCTGGGCCAGGAGGGGGTAGCCCTAGAGTCCTGAGATGTGAGATATGGGAACTGGACCTGCTTCCAAAGAACTTTCCCTTTAGCCCTGCTTGTCGAAGAGAGGAGTAGGTCTCAGATGAGGGATGTGTAGTCACTGTGATAGGCCTATGGAGACCTGGGAGGAGATCTTCCCCAGTCTACCCTGCTACTTGCCATTGTCCTCAGGTAATCTGGGGGACCAGCTGGGTCCCATCTTTCCCACTCCATTAGTCTTAGGACCACAGAGAAGAGGTGGGAGTAAGGAGAAACCTGGGAAAGAGGGAGCCCCCCAACCATATTGCTCTGACCTCTAATCCTGAACCAAGCTCTGACCCCTAGCCTTAAAACTCATGTTTAAGTGCCTTCAAGGGGACGACACTGCAAACCTTCCCCTAACAGGGACAAGGCAACCCACTTCCCTTGTCCAAAATGTTGAGTGCTGAGGTTCTCAGAGCTAAAGACAAAGAGTGGGAAATGGGGACAGGGACGCTACTAAGGAGTTATGAAAGGGAGAAAAGGTTCCAGATAGATGGAGACAGTGGGGAGTGCACTCAGTGGAAAGGTATTCTGCTGCCAACTCATGTACTGCAATTCAATGCAGACACTAACTACCCAGAGCTAGTGTTCGACTCCACAGGTTTAAGGGCACAGTCCCAACAAGCCTGCCTCCACTTGAGCTGCCAGTCACAAGTGGGGTCCCCAGGACACCTGCATTTCTGCCTAACTAGCTACAAGTCCAGAGGTCTTCAAACACCCCTCAGGTCCAATGGTTCACTAGAATGACTCACACAACTCGGAAGTGCTCTCCTGACAACTAGTTTTTTATAAAGTACATATATTAGGAACATCCAAATGAAAAGACACACAAGGAGGGTCTCAGTGCATTGCTCCCATGCTCTCTCCCCATGGAGACACAAAGGGCATGTCACCCTCCCAGTACATCAATATGTTCACCAACCAGGTAGTTCCATGAGCTTTGGTGTACAGAGTTTTTACTGAGATTTCATACATAGGCAGGAATGAATTGTTGGCAACATGACTCGATCTCCTCTGACGGATTGGCTCAAAACCCCAATTCTGCAGTGATATGGTTGGTCTTTCTGCTGACCAGGCCTCAGCCCAAGTCACCTCATCTCTTAGCATCAACTCAGGTGTGAGCCGAGGGACTCATAGATAACAAAGACACTCGTATTTCTTGAGGTATTCCAAATATTTAGAGTCTCCCTCTCAGGGACCAGGGACAAAAGCCAAATTGTTGAATATACAACAGACAGAGCCCTGCATCTGAGTGAAGGGATGTGAATTACTGAAGCCCTGGGGACCAGGCCTCCTCTTCCCGTGCACCAGACTTGACCCAGCTGCAGCAGGGCAGGAGTGTCACTGTGAGTGTGAGTGTAAGTGAGGGTGAGTGCGGTGGAAGCACAGCTTCTCCATGCCCAGACTGCAATGCTTCCCACTGGCATCCGTGGATCTGTCTGTCACCTGTCTGTCTGTAGCCCAGGCAGGGGAAGATAGGTATGAGAGGGGAAAAGAGTGTGGAATGGTGGGAAGAGGATAGGTGAATCCATTCTCCACACTTCAGCCTGAGGGGACTTTTATTTCACTCATTTCTGGTCATTCTCTCCCATACCGTCCAGCCACAAGGCTCCCTTCCCCCCTCCCCAGACCAAATAGGGCAGCTATTTCCAACCTCCCACACTGGGTTAATTGCTCTTTCTTGGCTTTGCCAAAGCACCCTCCACGGCCCCCAGCCAGTCAGCTTCGTCTATTGCAGTGATCTTATTGTTTCTTTGGATTCCCCTGCCCTGTCCAACCCAGATGACAAGCTCCCTGAGGGAAGAGTCTGTGCCTGTCTTCCCTGCTGTATCCTCATGCCCAAGCACATCACCCGGCACCTAGTAGTCACTCGATAAATATTTGTTGATTAGTGACTGCAGGAACAGAAATCACATGAAAGGAGGTCTCAGCTCAGAGAGGAAGGGCTGTGACCCTCTAACCATGAAGTGACTTGGCCAAGGCCACTCAGCCAACAAGTGTTCCCATAGCCTGGCCTGTCTAGACTGGGCCCTCTCTGGAGCCCTATTCCTCCTCTGCCCAGAATCGTACAAACAGAATGGGGCAGACAAGAAAGGTAATTGTCGGAGCAGAAGCCAGGAAGACAGAGAGGAGAGGGGATTGGCAAAACAGTACTGGACAGCGTCCCAAAGCTCTTTTCTTGCTGCCTGGGGCTGAGGTCTCCGTCTTCCCAGGGTGCAGCTCTGAAATCTGACTCCACCCTTATAAAAGAGGATCCGTGTCCTGCCCCTTTGTAACAAACCCTAACTCCACCTCTTTATTGATAGGCTCTGGCTCCACCTTCTGGACTACCCCTCCTCTGAAGAAATGCCCTGGCTACGCCCCTTCCTGGTAATAGGTAAGCCCCACCCCTAGTGCGTGATGCTGTCTTTGTGACCTAATGCACCGGCGTGTTTCCAGGGTGGAGCCAGAGAGGGTGAGCATTTAGGCTGTGCCGAACCCTCAACCCCCATCCGGGTGACCACAATACCCCAAAATCCTCACGCGGGACCCCAAGTATCCGAGCCCCATGACCTCGAAGGCCTTTGGCTCTAACCTTCTAAATGCCCCATGCCCCCGAGGGGCCCTACCACCCAATCCCTTAACGCCTAGTGCCTCCCAAATCTTCAATCCAACCGTGTCCCAATGTGGCAACTGAGTCTTCCCGGGGGCACCTGTCTCATATTATCTGAGAAAAATTCAGACTGGTCCAGAGAATGACAGAGAAGGGCATCCTCCCAAGGATTTGGGGAATCCTTGATCCAATCATGCCGCTCACCAGGAGACGTTGGGAACCCAGGACACGTCGGGATTGAGGAGATACCAGGTGATGCAGGAAGCTGAGGAGGAGGAGGAGGAGGCGTGAGTGGAGGCGGGGTTCTGCGGAGGAGGAACCTAGCCGCTCCCGGTTGGTGGGGAAGGGGCGGGAGAAGCGGGAAAGGAGGGGCCTCTTAGGGGGCGTGGACTGGAAGAACCGCCTCTAAAAACCGCCTGTAAAGCGCATCTAACCGCCTCTAAAAGGGCGGAGCCTCTAAAGACCGCCTGTAAACCGCCTCTAACCGCCTCTAAATGGGCGGAGCCTTCCACGAGAGGGTAGAAGCGTCCAAGGGGCGGAGTCAGTGGGGTCAGCCTCGCCCCACCCCGCCCTGCTCTGCCTTCTCTTTCCAGGATCGGCTGGGGCTGTTTCTACTTTTTCCCCTGGCTGCACATGTGGTGGAGGGAGCGGAGGTGAACGGCTTGGGATACCGCGCACCCGCCCAGGGCATGGACGAGGCTCAGTCCGGGAGAACCGGTCGCGGGGAAGCCGGGAGCCCCCGCCCTCCTCATGCCTGTGTCGGGTCCCCACACAGCTCAGCGCACCCTCGGGAACAGAATCTTGAGCTTCTGCGGGGCCTGATGAGCTGTTTGTCAAGCGGACTGGGCACTGCTCTCCAGGGCTCCGGTCGCAACATCCCCCACCGCACCCCTGCTGCAGCTGCCTAGCCAGCTGGTGAGTTAAAGATTTAAACCGAAGCCACCATCCTGCCCTCCTGATTCTGCCGCCGCTGCTGCCATTCGGGCTGGGAGCCATACTCCATGCCAGCTGTTTCCATATCGACAGGGCCTCTCTCCCTGATAAGGGGTCCATCCGTGTCCAGGCTCCCATTATTCCTAAGGGCCCCTCATCAGAGTCAGGCCTCCCCTTACGACCAGTGATTGCCTTCCACCACCTAAGCCCCACGCCCCACCACACACACACTCGTCTCTGTGAGTGGCCTGTATGGAGGGAGCTAAATAATCTTGGGTTTATCTTCCTCCCAGCCTTGTCCCCACATCCATAAATCCTCACAATCCCAGCACTCTGCTGCCACCTTCCTCCTAGACAGGACTTTGCCTGGTGCCTGAAGCATCTTCTCCTCCTGGGAGTGGATCGAAAATATTTCAAGCCCATAGTTGTAGGAAGTAGGCTGTGAGAGGAGGGAAAGATTCCTAGAAGCTGCCACCCTTGGCCTGCCATAGGGGAATGACTGAGAACTGTTGGAGGTCTTTCCTACAGTTAACACCCCAGCTTCTGGCTCCTTCAGTTGGATCCCGAGTTGAAAGATACTGGGCATCAGGGACTTCCCTGATGGTCCAGTGGATAAGACTCCATGCTCCCACTGCAGGGGGTATGAGTTCTATCCCTGGCTGGGGAATTAAGATACCGCATGCTGCGTGGCACAGCCAAAAGGTAAAAATAAAAGGGTACATAGATACTTGGCATCAGCCCCCCGAAGTGTAACTGCCCTAGGAGAACCCAAAGGCCACTGCTCCCTACCTTTCCTTTCTGTCTTGTCACCGAGTTGGGCTGAAATCGACTAGCAACTGAAGTGATGAAGGGTCAGGGACTCCTAGTGGGTCTGCTTTCAGTTAGGGACTGGCCCCAGCACCGGGGAGGGCACCACAGAATTAAGTTAAAGGGACAGCACTCTATGATTGGTGTCTCCTGAGAGGTCTCCTCCTCTGGTCTCTGTCTCTTGGGTCCCTCTCATCAGGTTGGGGAAACACTTGCTCCCCTCCCGCATCTCTAGTTTCCTTGTGTCCCTGGGAGCTCACCATCCCCTCTTCTCAGAAATCCCCTTTCAATTCCCAGGATAGGGAAGGCATGGCAGAAGTGGGTGTTCTAAGCCGGGTTCCCCTCATGCTATCGATAATTCTCTGACTCAGTTTGGGGCACAGGAAAATAATGGGGGAGAGGGACAGTACTGGCTGGGCCAGGAGGGGGTAGCCCTAGAGTCCTGAGATGTGAGATATGGGAACTGGACCTGCTTCCAAAGAACTTTCCCTTTAGCCCTGCTTGTCGAAGAGAGGAGTAGGTCTCAGATGAGGGATGTGTAGTCACTGTGATAGGCCTATGGAGACCTGGGAGGAGATCTTCCCCAGTCTACCCTGCTACTTGCCATTGTCCTCAGGTAATCTGGGGGACGAGCTGGGTCCCATCTTTCCCACTCCATTAGTCTTAGGACCACAGAGAAGAGGTGGGAGTAAGGAGAAACCTGGGAAAGCGGGAGCCCCACAACCATATTGCTCTGACCTCTAATCCTGAACCAAGCTCTGACCCCTAGCCTTAAAACTCATGTTTAAGTGCCTTCAAGGGGACAACACTGCAAACCTTCCCCTAACAGGGACAAGGCAACCCACTTCCCTTGTCCAAAATGTTGAGTGCTGAGGTTCTCAGAGCTAAAGACAAAGAGTGGGAAATGGGGACAGGGACGCTACTAAGGAGTTATGAAAGGGAGAAAAGGTTCCAGATAGATGGAGACAGTGGGGAGTGCACTCAGTGGAAAGGTATTCTGCTGCCAACTCATGTACTGCAATTCAATGCAGACACTAACTACCCAGAGCTAGTGTTCGACTCCACAGGTTTAAGGGCACAGTCCCAACAAGCCTGCCTCCACTTGAGCTGCCAGTCACAAGTGGGGTCCCCAGGACACCTGCATTTCTGCCTAACTAGCTACAAGTCCAGAGGTCTTCAAACACCCCTCAGGTCCAATGGTTCACTAGAATGACTCACACAACTCGGAAGTGCTCTCCTGACAACTAGTTTTTTATAAAGTACATATATTAGGAACATCCAAATGAAAAGACACACAAGGAGGGTCTCAGTGCATTGCTCCCATGCTCTCTCCCCATGGAGACACAAAGGGCATGTCACCCTCCCAGTACATCAATATGTTCACCAACCAGGTAGTTCCATGAGCTTTGGTGTACAGAGTTTTTACTGAGATTTCATACATAGGCAGGAATGAATTGTTGGCAACATGACTCGATCTCCTCTGACGGATTGGCTCAAAACCCCAATTCTGCAGTGATATGGTTGGTCTTTCTGCTGACCAGGCCTCAGCCCAAGTCACCTCATCTCTTAGCATCAACTCAGGTGTGAGCCGAGGGACTCATAGATAACAAAGACACTCGTATTTCTTGAGGTATTCCAAAGATTTAGAGTCTCCCTCTCAGGGACCAGGGACAAAAGCCAAATTGTTGAATATACAACAGACAGAGCCCTGCATCTGAGTGAAGGGATGTGAATTACTGAAGCCCTGGGGACCAGGCCTCCTCTTCCCGTGCACCAGACTTGACCCAGCTGCAGCAGGGCAGGAGTGTCACTGTGAGTGTGAGTGTAAGTGAGGGTGAGTGCGGTGGAAGCACAGCTTCTCCATGCCCAGACTGCAATGCTTCCCACTGGCATCCGTGGATCTGTCTGTCACCTGTCTGTCTGTAGCCCAGGCAGGGGAAGATAGGTATGAGAGGGGAAAAGAGTGTGGAATGGTGGGAAGAGGATAGGTGAATCCATTCTCCACACTTCAGCCTGAGGGGACTTTTATTTCACTCATTTCTGGTCATTCTCTCCCATACCGTCCAGACACAAGGCTCCCTTCCCCCCTCCCCAGACCAAATAGGGCAGCTATTTCCAACCTCCCACACTGGGTTAATTGCTCTTTCTTGGCTTTGCCAAAGCACCCTCCACGGCCCCCAGCCAGTCAGCTTCGTCTATTGTAGTGATCTTATTGTTTCTTTGGATTCCCCGGCCCTGTCCAACCCAGATGACAAGCTCCCTGAGGGAAGAGTCTGTGCCTGTCTTCCCTGCTGTATCCTCATGCCCAAGCACAACACCCGGCACCTAGTAGTCACTCGATAAATATTTGTTGATTAGTGACTGCAGGAACAGAAATCACATGAAAGGAGGTCTCAGCTCAGAGAGGAAGGGCTGTGACCCTCTAACCATGAAGTGACTTGGCCAAGGCCACTCAGCCAACAAGTGTTCCCATAGCCTGGCCTGTCTAGACTGGGCCCTCTCTGGAGCCCTATTCCTCCTCTGCCCAGAATCGTACAAACAGAATGGGGCAGACAAGAAAGGTAATTGTAGGAGCAGAAGCCAGGAAGACAGAGAGGTGAGGGGATTGGCAAAACAGTACTGGACAGCGTCCCAAAGCTCTTTTCTTGCTGCCTGGGGCTGAGGTCTCCGTCTTCCCAGGGTGCAGCTCTGAAATCTGACTCCACCCTTATAAAAGAGGATCCGTGTCCTGCCCCTTTGTAACAAACCCTAACTCCACCTCTTTATTGATAGGCTCTGGCTCCACCTTCTGGACTAACCCTCCTCTGAAGAAATGCCCTGGCTACGCCCCTTCCTGGTAATAGGTAAGCCCCACCCCTAGTGCGTGATGCTGTGTTTGTGACCTAATGCACCGGCGTGTTTCCAGGGTGGAGCCAGAGGTTGGGCATTAAGGCGGTGCCGAACCCTCAACCCCCATCCGGGTGACCACCATCCCCGAAAATCATCACGCGGGACCCCAAATATCCCAGCCCCAAGACCTCGAAGGCCTTTGGCTCTAACTTCCTAAATGCCCCATGCCCCTGAGGGGCCCTACCACCCAATCCCTTAACCACTAGTGCCTCCCAAATCTTCAATCCAACCCTGTCCCTATGTGGCAACTGAGTCTTCCCGGGGGCACCTGTCTCATATTATCTGAGGACAATTCAGACTGGTCCAGAGAATGACAGAGAAGGGCATCCTCCCAAGGATTTGGGGAATCCTTGATCCAATCATGCCGCTCACCAGGAGACGTTGGGAACCCAGGACATGTCGGGATTGAGGAGATACCAGGTGATGCAGGAAGCTGAGGAGGAGTATGAGGAGGAGGCATGAGTGGAGTCGGGGTTCTGCGGAGGAGGAACCTAGCCTCGCCCGGGTGGTGGGGAAGGGGCGGGAGAAGCGGGAGGGGAGGGGCCTCTTAGGGGGCGTGGACTGGAGGAATCGCCTCTAAAAACCGCCTGTAAAGCGCCTCTTACCGCCTCTAACCGCCTCTAAAAGGGCGGAGCCTTCCACGAGAGGGTAGAAGCGTCCAAGGGGCGGAGTCAGTGGGGTCAGCCCCGCCCCGCCCCGCCCCAGCCCGCCCTGCTCTGCCTTCTCTTTCCAGGATCGGCTGGGACTGTTTCTACTTTTTCCCCTGGCTGCACATGTGGTGGAGGGAGTGGAGGCGAACGGCTTGGGATACCGCGCACCCGCCCAGGGCATGGACGAGGCTCAGTCCCGGAGAACCGGTCGCGGGGAAGCCGGGAGCCCCCGCCACGCCTCATGCCTGTGTCGGGTCCCCACACAGCTCAGCGCACCCTCGGGAGCAGAAGCTGGAGCTTCTGCGGGGCCTGATGAGCTGTTTGTCAAGCGGACTGGGCACTGCTCTCCAGGGCTCCGGTCGCAACATCCCCCACCGCACCCCTGCTGCCGCTGCCTAGCCAGCTGGTGAGTTAAAGGTTTAAACCGAAGCCACCGTCCTGCCCTCCTGATTCTGCCGCCGCTGCTGCCATTCGGGCTGGGAGCCATTCTCCATGCCAGCTGTTTCCATATCGACAGTGCCTCTCTCCCTGATAAGGGGTCCATCCGTGTCCAGGCTCCCATTATTCCTAAGGGCCCCTCATCAGAGTCAGGCCTCCCCTTACGACCAGTGATTGCCTTCCACCACCTAAACCCCCCGCCCCACCACACACACACTCTTCTCTGTGAGTGACCTGTATGGAGGGAGCTAAATAATCTTGGGTTTATCTTCCTCCCAGCCTTGTCCCCACATCCATAAATCCTCACAATCCCAGCACTCTGCTGCCACCTTCCTCCTAGACAGGACTTTGCCTGGTGCCTGAAGCATCTTCTCCTCCTGGGAGTGGATCGAAAATATTTCAAGCCCATAGTTGTAGGAAGTAGGCTGTGAGAGGAGGGAAAGATTCCTAGAAGCTGCCACCCTTGGCCTCCCATAGGGGAATGACTGAGAACTGTTGGAGGTCTTTCCTACAGTTAACACCCCAGCTTCTGGCTCCTTCAGTTGGATCCCGAGTTGAAAGATACTGGGCATCAGTGACTTCCTTGATGGTCCAGTGGATAAGACTCCATGCTCCCACTGCAGGTGGTATGAGTTCTATCCCTGGCTGGGGAATTAAGATACCGCATGCTGCGTGGCACAGACAAAAGGTAAAAATAAAAGGGTACATAGATACTTGGCATCAGCCCCCCGAAGTGTAACCGCCCTAGGAGAACCCAAGGGCCACTGCTCCCTACCTTTCCTTTCTGTCTTGTCACCGATTTGGGCTGAAATCGACTAGAAACTGAAGAGATGAAGGGTCAGGGACTCCTAGTGGGTCTGCTTTCAGTTAGGGACTGGCCCCAGCACCGGGGAGGGCACCACAGAATTAAGTTAAAGGGACAGCACTCTACGATTGGTGTCTCCTGAGAGGTCTCCTCCTCTGGTCTCTGTCTCTTGGGTCCCTCTCATCAGGTTGGGGAAACACTTGCTCCCCTCCCGCATCTCTAGTTTCCTTGTGTCCCTGGGAGCTCACCATCCCCTCTCCTCAGAAATCCCCTTTCAATTCCCAGGATAGGGAAGGCATGGCAGAAGGGGGTGTTCTAAGCCGGGTTCCCCTCATGCTATCGATAATTCTCTGACTCAGTTTGGGGCACAGGAAAATAATGGGGGAGAGGGACAGTACTGGCTCGGCCAGGAGGGGGTAGCCCTAGAGTCCTGAGATGTGAGATATGGGAACTGGACCTGCTTCCAAAGAACTTTCCCTTTAGCCCTGCTTGTCGAAGAGAGGAGTAGGTCTCAGATGAGGGATGTGTAGTCACTGTGATAGGCCTATGGAGACCTGGGAGGAGATCTTCCCCAATCTACCCTGCTACTTGCCATTGTCCTCAGGTAATCTGGGGGACGAGCTGGGTCCCATCTTTCCCACTCCATTAGTCTTAGGACCACAGAGAAGAGGTGGGAGTAAGGAGAAACCTGGGAAAGAGGCAGCCCCCCAACCATATTGCTCTGACCTCTAATCCTGAACCAAGCTCTGACCCCTAGCCTTAAAACTCATGTTTAAGTGCCTTCAAGGGGACGACACTGCAAACCTTCCCCTAACAGGGACAAGGCAACCCACTTCCCTTGTCCAAAATGTTGAGTGCTGAGGTTCTCAGAGCTAAAGACAAAGAGTGGGAAATGGGGACAGGGAGGCTACTAAGGAGTTATGAAAGGGAGAAAAGGTTCCAGATAGATGGAGACAGTGGGGAGTGCACTCAGTGGAAAGGTATTCTGCTGCCAACTCATGTACTGCAATTCAATGCAGACACTAACTACCCAGAGCTAGTGTTCGACTCCACAGGTTTAAGGGCACAGTCCCAACAAGCCTGCCTCCACTTGAGCTGCCAGTCACAAGTGGGGTCCCCAGGACACCTGCATTTCTGCCTAACTAGCTACAAGTCCAGAGGTCTTCAAACACCCCTCAGGTCCAATGGTTCACTAGAATGACTCACACAACTCGGAAGTGCTCTCCTGACAACTAGTTTTTTATAAAGTACATATATTAGGAACATCCAAATGAAAAGACACACAAGGAGGGTCTCAGTGCATTGCTCCCATGCTCTCTCCCCATGGAGACACAAAGGGCATGTCACCCTCCCAGTACATCAATATGTTCACCAACCAGGTAGTTCCATGAGCTTTGGTGTACAGAGTTTTTACTGAGATTTCATACATAGGCAGGAATGAATTGTTGGCAACATGACTCGATCTCCTCTGACGGATTGGCTCAAAACCCCAATTCTGCAGTGATATGGTTGGTCTTTCTGCTGACCAGGCCTCAGCCCAAGTCACCTCATCTCTTAGCATCAACTCAGGTGTGAGCCGAGGGACTCATAGATAACAAAGACACTCGTATTTCTTGAGGTATTCCAAAGATTTAGAGTCTCCCTCTCAGGGACCAGGGACAAAAGCCAAATTGTTGAATATACAACAGACAGAGCCCTGCATCTGAGTGAAGGGATGTGAATTACTGAAGCCCTGGGGACCAGGCCTCCTCTTCCCGTGCACCAGACTTGACCCAGCTGCAGCAGGGCAGGAGTGTCACTGTGAGTGTGAGTGTAAGTGAGGGTGAGTGCGGTGGAAGCACAGCTTCTCCATGCCCAGACTGCAATGCTTCCCACTGGCATCCGTGGATCTGTCTGTCACCTGTCTGTCTGTAGCCCAGGCAGGGGAAGATAGGTATGAGAGGGGAAAAGAGTGTGGAATGGTGGGAAGAGGATAGGTGAATCCATTCTCCACACTTCAGCCTGAGGGGACTTTTATTTCACTCATTTCTGGTCATTCTCTCCCATACCGTCCAGACACAAGGCTCCCTTCCCCCCTCCCCAGACCAAATAGGGCAGCTATTTCCAACCTCCCACACTGGGTTAATTGCTCTTTCTTGGCTTTGCCAAAGCACCCTCCACGGCCCCCAGCCAGTCAGCTTCGTCTATTGTAGTGATCTTATTGTTTCTTTGGATTCCCCGGCCCTGTCCAACCCAGATGACAAGCTCCCTGAGGGAAGAGTCTGTGCCTGTCTTCCCTGCTGTATCCTCATGCCCAAGCACAACACCCGGCACCTAGTAGTCACTCGATAAATATTTGTTGATTAGTGACTGCAGGAACAGAAATCACATGAAAGGAGGTCTCAGCTCAGAGAGGAAGGGCTGTGACCCTCTAACCATGAAGTGACTTGGCCAAGGCCACTCAGCCAACAAGTGTTCCCATAGCCTGGCCTGTCTAGACTGGGCCCTCTCTGGAGCCCTATTCCTCCTCTGCCCAGAATCGTACAAACAGAATGGGGCAGACAAGAAAGGTAATTGTAGGAGCAGAAGCCAGGAAGACAGAGAGGTGAGGGGATTGGCAAAACAGTACTGGACAGCGTCCCAGAGCTCTTTTCTTGCTGCCTGGGGCTGAGGTCTCCGTCTTCCCAGGGTGCAGCTCTGAAATCTGACTCCACCCTTATAAAAGAGGATCCGTGTCCTGCCCCTTTGTAACAAACCCTAACTCCACCTCTTTATTGATAGGCTCTGGCTCCACCTTCTGGACTAACCCTCCTCTGAAGAAATGCCCTGGCTACGCCCCTTCCTGGTAATAGGTAAGCCCCACCCCTAGTGCGTGATGCTGTGTTTGTGACCTAATGCACCGGCGTGTTTCCAGGGTGGAGCCAGAGGTTGGGCATTAAGGCGGTGCCGAACCCTCAACCCCCATCCGGGTGACCACCATCCCCGAAAATCATCACGCGGGACCCCAAATATCCCAGCCCCAAGACCTCGAAGGCCTTTGGCTCTAACTTCCTAAATGCCCCATGCCCCTGAGGGGCCCTACCACCCAATCCCTTAACCACTAGTGCCTCCCAAATCTTCAATCCAACCCTGTCCCTATGTGGCAACTGAGTCTTCCCGGGGGCACCTGTCTCATATTATCTGAGGACAATTCAGACTGGTCCAGAGAATGACAGAGAAGGGCATCCTCCCAAGGATTTGGGGAATCCTTGATCCAATCATGCCGCTCACCAGGAGACGTTGGGAACCCAGGACATGTCGGGATTGAGGAGATACCAGGTGATGCAGGAAGCTGAGGAGGAGTATGAGGAGGAGGCATGAGTGGAGTCGGGGTTCTGCGGAGGAGGAACCTAGCCTCGCCCGGGTGGTGGGGAAGGGGCGGGAGAAGCGGGAGGGGAGGGGCCTCTTAGGGGGCGTGGACTGGAGGAATCGCCTCTAAAAACCGCCTGTAAAGCGCCTCTTACCGCCTCTAAAAGGGCGGAGCCTTCCACGAGAGGGTAGAAGCGTCCAAGGGGCGGAGTCAGTGGGGTCAGCCCCGCCCCGCCCCGCCCCAGCCCGCCCTGCTCTGCCTTCTCTTTCCAGGATCGGCTGGGACTGTTTCTACTTTTTCCCCTGGCTGCACATGTGGTGGAGGGAGTGGAGGCGAACGGCTTGGGATACCGCGCACCCGCCCAGGGCATGGACGAGGCTCAGTCCCGGAGAACCGGTCGCGGGGAAGCCGGGAGCCCCCGCCACGCCTCATGCCTGTGTCGGGTCCCCACACAGCTCAGCGCACCCTCGGGAGCAGAAGCTGGAGCTTCTGCGGGGCCTGATGAGCTGTTTGTCAAGCGGACTGGGCACTGCTCTCCAGGGCTCCGGTCGCAACATCCCCCACCGCACCCCTGCTGCCGCTGCCTAGCCAGCTGGTGAGTTAAAGGTTTAAACCGAAGCCACCGTCCTGCCCTCCTGATTCTGCCGCCGCTGCTGCCATTCGGGCTGGGAGCCATTCTCCATGCCAGCTGTTTCCATATCGACAGTGCCTCTCTCCCTGATAAGGGGTCCATCCGTGTCCAGGCTCCCATTATTCCTAAGGGCCCCTCATCAGAGTCAGGCCTCCCCTTACGACCAGTGATTGCCTTCCACCACCTAAACCCCCCGCCCCACCACACACACACTCTTCTCTGTGAGTGACCTGTATGGAGGGAGCTAAATAATCTTGGGTTTATCTTCCTCCCAGCCTTGTCCCCACATCCATAAATCCTCACAATCCCAGCACTCTGCTGCCACCTTCCTCCTAGACAGGACTTTGCCTGGTGCCTGAAGCATCTTCTCCTCCTGGGAGTGGATCGAAAATATTTCAAGCCCATAGTTGTAGGAAGTAGGCTGTGAGAGGAGGGAAAGATTCCTAGAAGCTGCCACCCTTGGCCTGCCATAGGGGAATGACTGAGAACTGTTGGAGGTCTTTCCTACAGTTAACACCCCAGCTTCTGGCTCCTTCAGTTGGATCCCGAGTTGAAAGATACTGGGCATCAGTGACTTCCTTGATGGTCCAGTGGATAAGACTCCATGCTCCCACTGCAGGTGGTATGAGTTCTATCCCTGGCTGGGGAATTAAGATACCGCATGCTGCGTGGCACAGACAAAAGGTAAAAATAAAAGGGTACATAGATACTTGGCATCAGCCCCCCGAAGTGTAACCGCCCTAGGAGAACCCAAGGGCCACTGCTCCCTACCTTTCCTTTCTGTCTTGTCACCGATTTGGGCTGAAATCGACTAGAAACTGAAGAGATGAAGGGTCAGGGACTCCTAGTGGGTCTGCTTTCAGTTAGGGACTGGCCCCAGCACCGGGGAGGGCACCACAGAATTAAGTTAAAGGGACAGCACTCTACGATTGGTGTCTCCTGAGAGGTCTCCTCCTCTGGTCTCTGTCTCTTGGGTCCCTCTCATCAGGTTGGGGAAACACTTGCTCCCCTCCCGCATCTCTAGTTTCCTTGTGTCCCTGGGAGCTCACCATCCCCTCTCCTCAGAAATCCCCTTTCAATTCCCAGGATAGGGAAGGCATGGCAGAAGGGGGTGTTCTAAGCCGGGTTCCCCTCATGCTATCGATAATTCTCTGACTCAGTTTGGGGCACAGGAAAATAATGGGGGAGAGGGACAGTACTGGCTCGGCCAGGAGGGGGTAGCCCTAGAGTCCTGAGATGTGAGATATGGGAACTGGACCTGCTTCCAAAGAACTTTCCCTTTAGCCCTGCTTGTCGAAGAGAGGAGTAGGTCTCAGATGAGGGATGTGTAGTCACTGTGATAGGCCTATGGAGACCTGGGAGGAGATCTTCCCCAATCTACCCTGCTACTTGCCATTGTCCTCAGGTAATCTGGGGGACGAGCTGGGTCCCATCTTTCCCACTCCATTAGTCTTAGGACCACAGAGAAGAGGTGGGAGTAAGGAGAAACCTGGGAAAGAGGCAGCCCCCCAACCATATTGCTCTGACCTCTAATCCTGAACCAAGCTCTGACCCCTAGCCTTAAAACTCATGTTTAAGTGCCTTCAAGGGGACGACACTGCAAACCTTCCCCTAACAGGGACAAGGCAACCCACTTCCCTTGTCCAAAATGTTGAGTGCTGAGGTTCTCAGAGCTAAAGACAAAGAGTGGGAAATGGGGACAGGGAGGCTACTAAGGAGTTATGAAAGGGAGAAAAGGTTCCAGATAGATGGAGACAGTGGGGAGTGCACTCAGTGGAAAGGTATTCTGCTGCCAACTCATGTACTGCAATTCAATGCAGACACTAACTACCCAGAGCTAGTGTTCGACTCCACAGGTTTAAGGGCACAGTCCCAACAAGCCTGCCTCCACTTGAGCTGCCAGTCACAAGTGGGGTCCCCAGGACACCTGCATTTCTGCCTAACTAGCTACAAGTCCAGAGGTCTTCAAACACCCCTCAGGTCCAATGGTTCACTAGAATGACTCACACAACTCGGAAGTGCTCTCCTGACAACTAGTTTTTTATAAAGTACATATATTAGGAACATCCAAATGAAAAGACACACAAGGAGGGTCTCAGTGCATTGCTCCCATGCTCTCTCCCCATGGAGACACAAAGGGCATGTCACCCTCCCAGTACATCAATATGTTCACCAACCAGGTAGTTCCATGAGCTTTGGTGTACAGAGTTTTTACTGAGATTTCATACATAGGCAGGAATGAATTGTTGGCAACATGACTCGATCTCCTCTGACGGATTGGCTCAAAACCCCAATTCTGCAGTGATATGGTTGGTCTTTCTGCTGACCAGGCCTCAGCCCAAGTCACCTCATCTCTTAGCATCAACTCAGGTGTGAGCCGAGGGACTCATAGATAACAAAGACACTCGTATTTCTTGAGGTATTCCAAAGATTTAGAGTCTCCCTCTCAGGGACCAGGGACAAAAGCCAAATTGTTGAATATACAACAGACAGAGCCCTGCATCTGAGTGAAGGGATGTGAATTACTGAAGCCCTGGGGACCAGGCCTCCTCTTCCCGTGCACCAGACTTGACCCAGCTGCAGCAGGGCAGGAGTGTCACTGTGAGTGTGAGTGTAAGTGAGGGTGAGTGCGGTGGAAGCACAGCTTCTCCATGCCCAGACTGCAATGCTTCCCACTGGCATCCGTGGATCTGTCTGTCACCTGTCTGTCTGTAGCCCAGGCAGGGGAAGATAGGTATGAGAGGGGAAAAGAGTGTGGAATGGTGGGAAGAGGATAGGTGAATCCATTCTCCACACTTCAGCCTGAGGGGACTTTTATTTCACTCATTTCTGGTCATTCTCTCCCATACCGTCCAGACACAAGGCTCCCTTCCCCCCTCCCCAGACCAAATAGGGCAGCTATTTCCAACCTCCCACACTGGGTTAATTGCTCTTTCTTGGCTTTGCCAAAGCACCCTCCACGGCCCCCAGCCAGTCAGCTTCGTCTATTGTAGTGATCTTATTGTTTCTTTGGATTCCCCGGCCCTGTCCAACCCAGATGACAAGCTCCCTGAGGGAAGAGTCTGTGCCTGTCTTCCCTGCTGTATCCTCATGCCCAAGCACATCACCCGGCACCTAGTAGTCACTCGATAAATATTTGTTGATTAGTGACTGCAGGAACAGAAATCACATGAAAGGAGGTCTCAGCTCAGAGAGGAAGGGCTGTGACCCTCTAACCATGAAGTGACTTGGCCAAGGCCACTCAGCCAACAAGAGTTCCCATAGCCTGGCCTGTCTAGACTGGGCCCTCTCTGGAGCCCTATTCCTCCTCTGCCCAGAATCGTACAAACAGAATGGGGCAGACAAGAAAGGTAATTGTCGGAGCAGAAGCCAGGAAGACAGAGAGGAGAGGGGATTGGCAAAACAGTACTGGACAGCGTCCCAGAGCTCTTTTCTTGCTGCCTGAGGCTGAGGTCTCCGTCTTCCCAGGGTGCAGCACTGAAATCTGACTCCACCATTATAAAAGAGGATCCGTTTCCTGCCCCTTTGTAACAAACCCTAACTCCACCTCTTTATTGATAGGCTCTGGCTCCACGTTCTGGACTACCCCTCCTCTGAAGAAATGCCCTGGCTCCGCCCCTTCCTGGTAATAGGTAAGCCCCACCCCTAGTGCGTGATGCTGTGTTTGTGACCTAATGCACCGGCGTGTTTCCAGGGTGGAGCCAGAGAGGGTGGGCATTTAGGCTGTGCCGAACCCTCAACCCCAATCCGGGTGACCACAATCCCCGAAAATCCTCATGAGGGACCCCAAATATCCCATCCCCATGACCTCGAAGGCCTTTGGCTCTAGCCTCCTAAATGCCCCATGCCCCTGAGGGGCCCTACCACCCAATCCCTTAACGACTAGTGCCTCCCAAATCTTCAATCCAACCCTGTCCCTATGTGGCAACTGAGTCTTCCCGGGGGCACCTGTCTCATATAATCTGAGGACAATTCAGACTGGTCCAGAGAATGACAGAGAAGGGCATCCTCCCAAGGATTTGGGGAATCCTTGATCCAATCATGCCGCTCACCAGGAGACGTTGGGAACCCAGGACATGTCGGGATTGAGGAGATACCAGGTGATGCAGGAAGCTGAGGAGGAGTATGAGGAGGAGGCATGAGTGGAGTCGGGGTTCTGTGGAGGAGGAACCTAGCCGCTCCCGGGTGGTGGGGAAGGGGCCGGAGAAGCGGGAGGGGAGGGGCCTCTTAGGGGGCGTGGACTGGAGGAATCGCCTCTAAAAACCGCCTGTAAAGCGCCTCTAACCGCCTCTAACCGCCTCTAAAAGGGCGGAGCCTCTAAAGACCGCCTGTAAACCGCCTGTAAACGGCCTCTAACCGCCTCTAAAAGGGCGGAGCCTTCCACAAGAGGGTAGAAGCGTCCAAGGGGCGGAGTCAGTGGGGTCAGCCCCGCCCCGCCCCGCCCCAGCCCGCCCTGCTCTGCCTTCTCTTTCCAGGATCGGCTGGGGCTGTTTCTACATTTTCCCCTGGCTGCACATGTGGTGGAGGGAGCGGAGGCGAACGGCTTGGGATACCGCGCACCCGCCCAGGGCATGGACGAGGCTCAGTCCGGGAGAACCGGTCGCGCGGAAGCCGGGAGCCCCTGCCCCGCCTCATGCCTGTGTCGTGTCCCCACACAGCTCAGCGCACCCTCGGGAGCAGAAGCTGGAGCTTCTGCGGGGCCTGATGAGCTGTTTGTCAAGCGGACTGGGCACTGCTCTCCAGGGCTCCGGTCGCAACATCCCCCACCGCACCCCTGCTGCCGCTGCCTAGCCAGCTGGTGAGTTAAAGATTTAAACCGAAGCCACCGTCCTGCCCTCCTGATTCTGCCGCCGCTGCTGCCATTCGGGCTGGGAGCCATTCTCCATGCCGGCTGTTTCCATATCGACAGGGCCTCTCTCCCTGATAAGGGGTCCATCCGTGTCCAGGCTCCCATTATTCCTAAGGGCCCCTCATCAGAGTCAGGCTTCCCTTAGGGCCAGTGATTGCCTTCCACCACCTAACCCCCTGCCCCACCGCACACACACTCGTGTCTGTGAGTGGCCTGTATGGAGGGAGCTAAATAATCCTGGCTTTATCTTCCTCCCAGCCTTGTCCCCACATCCATAAATCCTCACAATCCCAGCACTCTGCTGCCACCTTCCTCCTAGACAGGACTTTGCCTGGTGCCTGAAGCATCTTCTCCACCTGGGAGTAGATCGAAAATATTTCAAGCCCATAGTTGTAGGAAGTAGGCTGTGAGAGGAGGGAAACATTCCTATAAGCTGCCACCCTTGGCCTGCCATAGGGGAATGACTGAGAACTGTTGGAGGTCTTTCCTACAGTTAACACCCCAGCTTCTGGCTCCTTCAGTTGGATCCCGAGCTGAAAGATACTGGGCATCGGGGACTTCCCTGATGGGCATGTGGATAAGACTCCATGCTCCCACTGCAGGGGGTATGAGTTCTATTACTGGCTGGGGAACTAAGATACCGCATGCCGTGTGGCACAGACAAAAGGTAAAAATAAAAGGGTACATAGATACTTGGCATCAGCCCCCCGAAGTGTAACCTCCATAGGAGAACCCAATGGCCACTGCTCCCTAACTTTCCTTTCTGTCTTGTCATCGAGTTGGGCTGAAATCGACTAGCAACTATAGTGATGAAGGGTCAGGGACTCCTAGTGGGTCTGCTTTCAGTTAGGGTCTGGCCCCAGCACCGGGGAGGGCACCACAGAATTAAGTTAAAGGGACAGCACTCTACGATTGGTGTCTCCTGAGAGGTCTCCTCCTCTGGTCTCTGTCTCTTGGGTCCCTCTCATCAGGTTGGGGAAACACTTGCTCCCCTCCCGCATCTCTAGTTTCCTTGTGTCCCTGGGAGCTCACCATCCCCTCTCCTCAGAAATCCCCTTTCAATTCCCAGGATAGGGAAGGCATGGCAGAAGGGGGTGTTCTAAGCCGGGTTCCCCTCATGCTATCGATAATTCTCTGACTCAGTTTGGGGCACAGGAAAATAATGGGGGAGAGGGAGAGTACTGGCTGGGCCAGGAAGGGGAAGCCCTAGAGTCCTGAGATGTGAGATATGGGAACTGGACCTGCTTCCAAAGAACTTTCCCTTTAGCCCTGCTTGTCGAAGAGAGGAGTAGGTCTCAGATGAGGGATGTGTATTCACTGTGATAGGCCTATGGAGACCTGGGAGGAGATCTTCCCCAGTCTCACCCTGCTACTTGCCATTGTCCTCAGGTAATCTGGGGGACGAGCTTGGTCCCATCTTTCCCACTCCAGTAGTCTTAGGACCACAGAGAAGAGGAGGGAGTAAGGAGGAATCTGGGAAAGAGGGAGCCCCCCAACCATATTGCTCTGACCTCTAATCCTGAACCAAGCTCTGACCCCTAGCCTTAAAACTCATGTTCACGTGCCTTCAAGGGGTCGACACTGCAAACCTTCCCCTAACAGGGACAATGCAACCCACTTCCCTTGTCCAAAATGTTGAGTGCTGAGGTTCTCAGAGCTAAAGACAAAGAGTGGGAAATGGGGACAGGGACGCTACTAAGGAGTTATGAAAGGGAGAAAAGGTTCCAGATAGATGGAGACAGTGGGGAGTGCACTCAGTGGAAAGGTATTCTGCTGCCAACTCATGTACTGCAATTCAATGCAGACACTAACTACCCAGAGCCAGTGTTCGACTCCACAGGTTTAAGGGCACAGTCCCAACAAGCCTGCTTCCACTTGAGCTGCCAGTCACAAGTGGGGTCCCCAGGACACCTGCATTTCTGCCTAACTAGCTACAAGTCCAGAGGTCTTCAAACACCCCTCAGGTCCAATGGTTCACTAGAATGACTCACACAACTCGGAAGTGCTCTCCTGACAACTAGTTTTTTATAAAGTACATATATTAGGAACATCCAAATGAAAAGACACACAAGGAGGGTCTCAGTGCATTGCTCCCATGCTCTCTCCCCATGGAGACACAAAGGGCATGTCACCCTCCCAGTACATCAATATGTTCACCAACCAGGTAGTTCCATGAGCTTTGGTGTACAGAGTTTTTACTGAGATTTCATACATAGGCAGGAATGAATTGTTGGCAACATGACTCGATCTCCTCTGACGGATTGGCTCAAAACCCCAATTCTGCAGTGATATGGTTGGTCTTTCTGCTGACCAGGCCTCAGCCCAAGTCACCTCATCTCTTAGCATCAACTCAGGTGTGAGCCGAGGGACTCATAGATAACAAAGACACTCGTATTACTTGAGGTATTCCAAAGATTTAGAGTCTCCCTCTCAGGGACCAGGGACAAAAGCCAAATTGTTGAGTATACAACAGACAGAGCCCTGCATCTGAGTGAAGGGATCTGAATTACTGAAGCCCTGGGGACCAGGCCTCCTCTTCCCGTGCACCAGACTTGACCCAGCTGCAGCAGGGCAGGAGTGTCACTGTGAGTGTGAGTGTAAGTGAGGGTGAGTGCGCTGGAAGCACAGCTTCTCCATGCCCAGACTGCAATGCTTCCCAATGGCATCCGTGGATCTGTCTGTCACCTGTCTGTCTGTAGCCCAGGCAGGGGAAGATAGGTATGAGAGGGGAAAAGAGTGTGGAATGGTGGGAAGAGGATAGGTGAATCCATTCTCCACACTTCAACCTGAGGGGACTTTTATTTCACTCATTTCTCGTCATTGTCTCCCATACCGTCCAGCCACAAGGCTCCCTTCCCCCCTCCACAGACCAAATAGGGCAGCTATTTCCAACCACCCACACTGGGTTAATTGCTCTTTCTTGGCTTTGCCAAAGCACCCTCCACGGCCCCCAGCCAGTCAGCTTCGTCTATTGTAGTGATCTTATTGTCTCTTTGGATTCCCCGGCCCTGTCCAACCCAGATGACAAGCTCCCTGAGGGAAGAGTCTGTGCCTGTCTTCTCTGCTGTATCCTCATGCCCAAGCACATCACCCGGCACCTAGTAGTCACTCGATAAATATTTGTTGATTAGTGACTGCAGGAACAGAAATCACATGAAAGGAGGTCTCAGCTCAGAGAGGAAGGGCTGTGACCCTCTAACCATGAAGTGACTTGGCCAAGGCCACTCAGCCAACAAGTGTTCCCATAGCCTGGCCTGTCTAGACTGGGCCCTCTCTGGAGCCCTATTCCTCCTCTGCCCAGAATCGTACAAACAGAATGGGGCAGACAAGAAAGGTAATTGTCGGAGCAGAAGCCAGGAAGACAGAGAGGAGAGGGGATTGGCAAAACAGTACTGGACAGCGTCCCAAAGCTCTTTTCTTGCTGCCTGGGGCTGAGGTCTCCGTCTTCCCAGGGTGCAGCTCTGAAATCTGACTCCACCCTTATAAAAGAGGATCCGTGTCCTGCCCCTTTGTAACAAACCCTAACTCCACCTCTTTATTGATAGGCTCTGGCTCCACCTTCTGGACTATCCCTCCTCTGAAGAAATGCCCTGGCTCCGCCCCTTCCTGGTAATAGGTAAGCCCCACCCCTAGTGCGTGATGCTGTGTTTGTGACCTAAGGCACCGCCTTGTTTCCAGGGTGGAGCCAGAGGGTGGGCATTAAGGCTGTGCCGAACCCTCAACCCCCATCCGGGTGACCACAATCCCCGAAAATCCTCACGCGGGACCCCAAATATCCCAGCCCCAAGACCTCGAAGGCCTTTGGCTCTAACCTCCTAAATGCCCCATGCCCCTGAAGGGCCCTGCCACCCAATCCCTTAACGACTAGTGCCTCCCAAATCTTCAATCCAACCCTGTCCCTATGTGGCAACTGAGTCTTCCCGGGGGCACCTGTCTCATATTATCTGAGGACAATTCAGACTGGTCCAGAGAATGACAGAGAAGGGCATCCTCCCAAGGATTTGGGGAATCCTTGATCCAATCATGCCGCTCACCAGGAGACGTTGGGAACCCAGGACATGTCGGGATTGAGGAGATACCAGGTGATGCAGGAAGCTGAGGAGGAGTATGAGGAGGAGGCATGAGTGGAGTCGGGGTTCTGCAGAGGAGGAACCTAGCCTCTCCCGGGTGGTGGGGAAGGGGCGGGAGAAGCGGGAGGGGAGGGGCCTCTTAGGGGGCGTGGACTGGAGGAATCGCCTCAAAAAACCGCCTGTAAAGCGCCTCTAACCGCCTCTAACCGCCTCTAAAAGGGCGGAGCCTCTAAAGACCGCCTGTAAACCGCCTGTAAACCGCCTCTAACCGCCTCTAAAAGGGCGGAGCCTTCCACGAGAGGGTAGAAGCGTCCAAGGGGCGGAGTCAGTGGGGTCAGCCCCGCCCCGCCCCGCCCCAGCCCGCCCTGCTCTGCCTTCTCTTTCCAGGATCGGCTGGGGCTGTTTCTACTTTTTCCCCTGGCTGCACATGTGGTGGAGGGAGTGGAGGCGAACGGCTTGGGATACCGTGCACCCGCCCAGGGCATGGACGAGGCTCAGTCCGGGAGAACCGGTCGCGGGGAAGCCGGGAGCCCCCGCCACGCCTCATGCCTGTGTCGGGTCCCCACACAGCTCAGCGCACCCTCGGGAGCAGAAGCTGGAGCTTCTGCGGGGCCTGATGAGCTGTTTGTCAAGCGGACTGGGCACTGCTCTCCAGGGCTCCGGTCGCAACATCCCCCACTGCACCCCTGCTGCCGCTGCCTAGCCAGCTGGTGAGTTAAAGGTTTAAACCGAAGCCACCGTCCTGCCCTCCTGATTCTGCCGCCGCTGCTGCCATTCGGGCTGGGAGCCATTCTCCATGCCGGCTGTTTCCATATCGACAGGGCCTCTCTCCCTGATAAGGGGTCCATCCGTGTCCAGGCTCCCATTATTCCTAAGGGCCCCTCATCAGAGTCAGGCCTCCCCTTACGACCAGTGATTGCCTTCCACCACCTAAGCCCCCCGCCTCACCACACACACACTCTTCTCTGTGAGTGGCCTGTATGGAGGGAGCTAAATAATCTTGGGTTTATCTTCCTCCCAGCCTTGTCCCCACATCCATAAATCCTCACAATCCCAGCACTCTGCTGCCACCTTCCTCCTAGACAGGACTTTGCCTGGTGCCTGAAGCATCTTCTCCTCCTGGGAGTGGATCGAAAATATTTCAAGCCCATAGTTGTAGGAAGTAGGCTGTGAGAGGAGGGAAAGATTCCTAGAAGCTGCCACCCTTGGCCTGCCATACGGGAATGACTGAGAACTGTTGGAGGTCTTTCCTACAGTTAACACCCCAGCTTCTGGCTCCTTCAGCTGGATCCCGAGTTGAAAGATACTGGGCATCAGGGACTTCCCTGATGGTCCAGTGGATAAGACTCCATGCTCCCACTGCAGGGGGTATGAGTTCTATCCCTGGCTGGGGAATTAAGATACCGCATGCTGCGTGGCACAGACAAAAGGTAAAAATAAAATGGTACATAGATACTTGGCATCAGCCCCCCGAAGTGTAACCGCCCTAGGAGAACCCAAGGGCCACTGCTCCCTACCTTTCCTTTCTGTCTTGTCACCGAGTTGGGCTGAAATCGACTAGCAACTGAAGTGATGAAGGGTCAGGGACTCCTAGTGGGTCTGCTTTCAGTTAGGGACTGGCCCCAGCACCGGGGAGGGCACCACAGAATTAAGTTAAAGGGACAGCACTCTACGATTGGTGTCTCCTGAGAGGTCTCCTCCTCTGGTCTCTGTCTCTTGGGTCCCTCTCATCAGGTGGGGGAAACACTTGCTCCCCTCCCGCATCTCTAGTTTCCTTGTGTCCCTGGGAGCTCACCATCCCCTCTCCTCAGAAATCCCCTTTCAATTCCCAGGATAGGGAAGGCATGGCAGAAGGGGGTGTTCTAAGCCGGGTTACCCTCATGCTATCGATAATTCTCTGACTCAGTTTGGGGCACAGGAAAATAATGGGGGAGAGCGAGAGTACTGGCTGGGCCAGGAAGGGGAAGCCCTAGAGTCCTGAGATGTGAGATATGGGAACTGGACCTGCTTCCAAAGAACTTTCCCTTTAGCCCTGCTTGTCGAAGAGAGGAGTAGGTCTCAGATGAGTGATGTGTAGTCACTGTGATAGGCCTATGGAGACCTGGGAGGAGATCTTCCCCCGTCTACCCTGCTACTTGCCATTGTCCTCAGGTAATCTGGGGGACCAGCTGGGTCCCATCTTTCCCACTCCAGTAGACTTAGGACCACAGAGAAGAGGAGGGAGTAAGGAGAAATCTGGGAAAGAGGGAGCCCCCCAACCATATTGCTCTGACCTCTAATCCTGAACCAAGCTCAGACCCCTAGCCTTAAAACTCATGTTCAAGTGCCTTCAAGGGGACGACACTGCAAACCTTCCCCTAACAGGGACAAGGCAACCCACTTCCCTTGTCCAAAATGTTGAGTGCTGAGGTTCTCAGAGCTAAAGACAAAGAGTGGGAAATGGGGACAGTGAGGCTACTAATGAGTTATGAAAGGGAGAAAAGGTTCCAGATAGATGGAGACAGTGTGGAGTCCACTCAGTGGAAAGGTATTCTGCTGCCAACTCATGTACTGCAATTCAATGCAGACACTAACTACCCAGAGCTAGTGTTCGACTCCACAGGTTTAAGGGCACAGTCCCAACAAGCCTGCCTCCACTTGAGCTGCCAGTCACAAGTGGTGTCCCCAGGACACCTGCATTTCTGCCTAACTAGCTACAAGTCCAGAGGTCTTCAAAACCCCTCAGGTCCAATGGTTCACTAGAATGACTCACACAACTCGGAAGTGCTCTCCTGACAACTAGTTTTTTATAAAGTACATAATCAGGAACATCCAAATGAAAAGACACACAAGGAGGGTCTCAGTGCATTGCTCCCATGCTCTCTCCCCATGGAGACACAAAGGGCATGTCACCCTCCCAGTACATCAATATGTTCACCAACCAGGAAGTTCCATGGGCTTTGGTGTACAGAATTTTTACTGAGATTTCATACATAGGCAGGAATGAATTGTTGGCAACATGACTCGATCTCCTCTGACGGATTGGCTCAAAACCCCAATTCTGCAGTGATATGGTTGGTCTTTCTGCTGACCAGGCCTCAGCCCAAGTCACCTCATCTCTTAGCATCAACTCAGGTGTGAGCCGAGGGACTCATAGATAACAAAGACACTCGTATTACTTGAGGTATTCCAAAGATTTAGGGTCTCCCTCTCAGGGACCAGGGACAAAAGCCAAATTCTTGAGTATACAACAGACAGAGCCCTGCATCTGAGTGAAGGGATGTGAATTACTGAAGCCCTGGGGACCAGGCCTCCTCTTCCCGTGCACCAGACTTGACCCAGCTGCAGCAGGGCAGGAGTGTCACTGTGAGTGTGAGTGTAAGTGAGTGTAAGTGAGGAGAAGCACAGCTTCTCCATGCCCAGACTGCAATGCTTCCCACTGGCATCCGTGGATCTGTCTGTCACCTGTCTGTCTGTAGCCCAGGCAGGGGAAGATAGGTATGAGAGGGGAAAAGAGTGTGGAATGGTGGGAAGAGGATAGGTGAATCCATTCTCCACACTTCAGCCTGAGGGGACTTTTATTTCACTCATTTCTGGTCATTCTCTCCCATACCGTCCAGCCACAAGGCTCCCTTCCCCCCTCCCCAGACCAAATAGGGCAGCTATTTCCAACCTCCCACACTGGGTTAATTGCTCTTTCTTGGCTTTGCCAAAGCACCCTCCACGGCCCCCAGCCAGTCAGCTTCGTCTATTGTAGTGATCTTATTGTCTCTTTGGATTCCCCGGCCCTGTCCAACCCAGATGACAAGCTCCCTGAGGGAAGAGTCTGTGCCTGTCTTCTCTGCTGTATCCTCATGCCCAAGCACATCACCCGGCACCTAGTAGTCACTCGATAAATATTTGTTGATTAGTGACTGCAGGAACAGAAATCACATGAAAGGAGGTCTCAGCTCAGAGAGGAAGGGCTGTGACCCTCTAACCATGAAGTGACTTGGCCAAGGCCACTCAGCCAACAAGTGTTCCCATAGCCTGGCCTGTCTAGACTGGGCCCTCTCTGGAGCCCTATTCCTCCTCTGCCCAGAATCGTACAAACAGAATGGGGCAGACAAGAAAGGTAATTGTCGGAGCAGAAGCCAGGAAGACAGAGAGGAGAGGGGATTGGCAAAACAGTACTGGACAGCGTCCCAAAGCTCTTTTCTTGCTGCCTGGGGCTGAGGTCTAAGTCTTCCCAGGGTGCAGCTCTGAAATCTGACTCCACCCTTATAAAAGAGGATCCGTGTCCTGCCCCTTTGTAACAAACCCTAACTCCACCTCTTTATTGATAGTCTCTGGCTCCAACTTCTGGACTACCCCTCCTCTGAAGAAATGCCCTGGCTCCGCCCCTTCCTGGTAATAGGTAAGCCCCACCCCTAGAGCGTGATGCTGTGTTTGTGACCTAATGCACTGGCGTGTTTCCAGGGTGGAGCCAGAGAGGGTGGGCATTTAGGCTGTGCCGAACCCTCAACCCCCATCCGGGTGACCACAATCCCCGAAAATCCTCACGCGGGACCACAAATATCCCAGCCCCATGACCTCGAAGGCCTTTGGCTCTAACCTCCTAAATGCCCCATGCCCCTGAGGGTACCTACCACCCAATCCCTTAAGGACTAGTGCCTCCCAAATCTTCCATCCAACCCTGTACCCATGTGGCAACTGAGTCTTCCCGGGGGCACCTGTCTCATATTATCTGAGGACAATTCAGACTGGTCCAGAGAATGACAGAGAAGGGCATCCTCCCAAGGATTTGGGGAATCCTTGATCCAATCATGCCGCTCACCAGGAGACGTTGGGAACCCAGGACATGTCGGGATTGAGGAGATACCAGGTGATGCAGGAAGCTGAGGAGGAGTATGAGGAGGAGGCATGAGTGGAGTCGGGGTTCTGCGG
Organism: Mesoplodon bidens; assembly: GCF_964165515.1. Taxonomy (NCBI): domain Eukaryota; kingdom Metazoa; phylum Chordata; class Mammalia; order Artiodactyla; family Ziphiidae; genus Mesoplodon; species Mesoplodon bidens. The sequence goes on from NW_027671983.1 coordinate 174,105, forward strand.
AGGAGGAACCTAGCCTCTCCCGGGTGGTGGGGAAGGGGTGGGAGAGGCGGGAGGGGTGGGACCTCTTAGGGGGCGTGGACTGGAGGAATCGCCTCTAAAAACCGCCTGTAAAGCGCCTCTAAACGCCTCTAACCGCCTCTAAAAGGGCGGAGCCTCTAAAGACCGCCTGTAAACCGCCTGTAAACCGCCTCTAACCGCCTCTAAAAGGGCGGAGCCTTCCACGAGAGGGTAGAAGCGTCCAAGGGGCGGAGTCAGTGGGGTCAGCCCCGCCCCGCCCCGCCCTAGCCCGCCCTGCTCTGCCTTCTCTTTCCAGGATCGGCTGGGGCTGTTTCTACTTTTTCCCCTGGCTGCACATGTGGTGGAGGGAGTGGAGGCTAACGGCTTGGGATACCGCGCACCCGCCCAGGGCTTGGACGAGGCTCAGTCCGGGAGAACCGGTCGTGCGGAAGCCAGGAGCCCCCGCCCCGCCTCATGCCTGGGTCGGGTCCCCACACAGCTCAGCGCACGCTCGGGAGCAGAAGCTGGAGCTTCTGCGGGGCCTGATGAGCTGTTTGTCAAACGGACTGGGCACTGCTCTCCAGGGCTCCGGTCGCAACATCCCCCACCGCACACCTGCTGCCGCTGCCTAGCCAGCTGGTGAGTTAAAGATTTAAACCGAAGCCACCGCCCTGCCCTCCTGATTCTGCCGCCGCTGCTGCCATTTGGGCTGGGAGCCATTCTCCATGCCGGCTGTTTCCATATCGACAGGGCCTCTCTCCCTGATAAGGGGTCCATCCGTGTCCAGGCTCCCATTATTCCTAAGGGCCCCTCATCAGAGTCAGGCCTCCCCTTTCTACCAGTGATTGCCTTCCACCACCTAACCCCCCGCCCCACCACACACACACTCGTCTCTGTGAGTGGCCTGTATGGAGGGGGCTAAATAATCCTGGCTTTATCTTCCTCCCAGCCTTGTCCCCACATCCATAAATCCTCACATTCCCAGCACTCTGCTGCTACCTTCCTCATAGACAGGACTTTGCCTGGTGCCTGAAGCATCTTCTCCTCCTGGGAGTAGATCGAAAATATTTCAAGCCCATAGTTGTAGGAAGTAGGCTGTGAGAGGAGGGAAAGATTCCAAGAAGCTGCCACCCTTGGCCTGCCATATGGGAATGACTGAGAACTGTTGGAGGTCTTTCCTACAGTTAACACCCCAGCTTCTGGCTCCTTCAGTTGGATCCCGAGTTGAAAGATACTGGGCATCGGGGACTTCCCTGATGGTCATGTGGATAAGAATCCATGCTCCCACTGCAGGGGGTATGAGTTCTATCACTGGCTGGGGAACTAAGATACCGCATGCCGCGTGGCACAGCCAAAAGGTAAAAATAAAAGGATACATAGATACTTGGCATCAGCCCCCAGAAGTGTAACCTCCATAGGAGAACCCAATGGCCACTGCTCCCTACCTTTCCTTTCTGTCTTGTCACCAAGTTGGGCTGAAATCGACTAGCAACTGAAGTGATGAAGGTTCAGGGTCCTAGTGGGTCTGCTTTCAGTTAGGGACTGGCCCCAGCACCGGGGAGGGCACCACAGAATTAAGTTAAAGGGACAGCACTCTATTATTGGTGTCTCCTGAGAGGTCTCCTCCTCTGGTCTCTGTCTCTTGGGTCCCTCTCATCAGGTGGGGGAAACACTTGCTCCCCTCCCGCATCTCTAGTTTCCTTGTGTCCCAGGGAGCTCACCATCCCCTCTCCTCAGAAATCCCCTTTCAATTCCCAGGATACGGAAGGCATGGCCGAATGGGGTGTTCTAAGCCGGGTTCCCCTCATGCTATCGATAATTCTCTGACTCAGTTTGGGGCACAGGAAAATAATGGGGGAGAGGGACAGTACTGGCTGGGCCAGGAGGGGGAAGCCCTAGAGTCTTGAGATGTGAGATATGGGAACTGGACCTGCTTCAAAGAACTTTCCCTTTAGCCCTGCTTGTCGAAGAGAGGAGTAGGTCTCAGATGAGGGATGTGTAGTCACTGTGATAGGCCTATGGAGACCTGGGAGGAGATCTTACCCAGTCTCACCCTGCTACTTGCCATTGTCCTCAGGTAATCTGGGGGACCAGCTGGGTCCCATCTTTCCCACTCCAGTAGTCTTAGGACCACAGAGAAGAGGTGGGAGTAAGGAGAAACCTGGGAAAGAGGGAGCCCCCCAACCATATTGCTCTGACCTCTAATCCAGAACCAAGCTCTGACCCCTAGCCTTAAAACTCATGTTCAAGTGCCTTCAAGGGGTCGACACTGCAAACCTTCCCCTAACAGGGACAATGCAACCCACATCCCTTGTCCAAAATGGTGAGTGCTGAGGTTCTCAGAGCTAAAGACAAAGAGTGGGAAATGGGGACAGGGACGCTACTAAGGAGTTATGAAAGGGAGAAAAGGTTCCAGATAGATGGAGACAGTGGGGAGTGCACTCAGTGGAAAGGTATTCTGCTGCCAACACATGTACTGCAATTCAATGCAGACACTAACTACCCAGAGCCAGTTTTCGACTCCACAGGTTTAAGGGCACAGTCCCAACAAGCCTGCCTCCACTTGAGCTGCCAGTCACAAGTGGGGTCCCCAGGACACCTGCATTTCTGCCTAACTAGCTACAAGTCCAGAGGTCTTCAAAGCCCCCTCAGGTCCAATGGTTCACTAGAATGACTCACACAACTCGGAAGTGCTCTCCTGACAACTAGTTTTTTATAAAGTACATATATCAGGAACATCCAAATGAAAAGACAGACAAGGAGGGTCTCAGTGCAGAGCTCCCATGCTCTCTCCCCATGGAGACACAAAGGGCACGTCACCCTCCCAGTACATCAATATGTTCACCAACCAGGAAGTTCCATGAGCTTTGGTGTACAGAGTTTTTACTGAGATTTCATACATAGGCAGGAATGAATTGTTGGCAACATGACTCGATCTCCTCTGACGGATTGGCTCAAAACCCCAATTCTGCAGTGATATGGTTGGTCTTTCTGCTGACCAGGCCTCAGCCCAAGTCACCTCATCTCTTAGCATCAACTCAGGTGTGAGCCGAGGGACTCATAGATAACAAAGACACTCGTATTACTTGAGGTATTCCAAAGATTTAGAGTCTCCCTCTCAGGGACCAGGGACAAAAGCCAAATTGTTGAGTATACAACAGACAGAGCCCTGCATCTGAGTGAAGGGATGTGAATTACTGAAGCCCTGGGGACCAGGCCTCCTCTTCCCGTGCACCAGACTTGACCCAGCTGCAGCAGGGCAGGAGTGTCACTGTGAGTGTGAGTGTAAGTGAGGGTGAGTGCGGTGGAAGCACAGCTTCTCCATGCCCAGACTGCAATGCTTCCCACTGGCATCCGTGGATCTGTCTGTCACCTGTCTGTCTGTAGCCCAGGCAGGGGAAGATAGGTATGAGAGGGGAAAAGAGTGTGGAATGGTGGGAAGAGGATAGGTGAATCCATTCTCCACACTTCAGCCTGAGGGGACTTTTATTTCACTCATTTCTGGTCATTCTCTCCCATACCGTCCAGCCACAAGGCTCCCTTCCCCCCTCCCCAGACCAAATAGGGCAGCTATTTCCAACCTCCCACACTGGGTTAATTGCTCTTTCTTGGCTTTGCCAAAGCACCCTCCACGGCCCCCAGCCAGTCAGCTTCGTCTATTGTAGTGATCTTATTGTCTCTTTGGATTCCCCTGCCCTGTCCAACCCAGATGACAAGCTCCCTGAGGGAAGAGTCTGTGCCTGTCTTCTCTGCTGTATCCTCATGCCCAAGCACATCACCCGGCACCTAGTAGTCACTCGATAAATATTTGTTGATTAGTGACTGCAGGAACAGAAATCACATGAAAGGAGGTCTCAGCTCAGAGAGGAAGGGCTGTGACCCTCTAACCATGAAGTGACTTGGCCAAGGCCACTCAGCCAACAAGTGTTCCCATAGCCTGGCCTGTCTAGACTGGGCCCCCTCTGGAGCCCTATTCCTCCTCTGCCCAGAATCGTATGAACAGAATGGGGCAGACAAGAAAGGTAATTGTCGGAGCAGAAGCCAGGAAGACAGAGAGGAGAGGGGATTGGCAAAAGAGTACTGGACAGCGTCCCAAAGCTCTTTTCTTGCTGCCTGGGACTGAGGTCTCCGTCTTCCCAGGGTGCAGCTCTGAAATCTGACTCCACCCTTATAAAAGAGGTTCCGGGGGCCTCCCTGGTGGCATAGTGGTTGTGAGTCCGCCTGCCGATGCAGGGGATGCGGGTTCATGCCCCGGTTCGGGAGGATCCCATATGCTACGGAGAGGCTAGGCCCATGAGCCATGGACGCGGGGCCTGCCTGTCCGGATCCTGTACTCCGCAACGGGAGAGGCCACAACAGTGAGAGGCCCGCATACCGCAGAAAGAAAAAAAAAAAAATAAGAGGGTCCGTGCCCTGCCTCTTTGTAACAAACCCTAACTCCACCTCTTTATTGATAGGCTCTGGCTCCACCTTCTGGACTACACCTCCTCTGAAGAAATGCCCTGGCTCCGCCCCTTCCTGGTAATAGGTAAGCCCCACCCCTAGTGCGTGATGCTGTCTTTGTGACCTAATGCACCGGCGTGTTTCCAGGGTGGAGCCAGAGAGGGTGAGCATTTAGGCTGTGCCGAACCCTCAACCCCCATCCGGGTGACCACAATCCCCCAAAATCCTCACGCGGGACCCCAAGTATCCCAGCCCCATGAACTCGAAGGCCTTTGGCTCTAACCTCCTAAATGCCCCATGCCCCCGAGGGGCCCTACCACCCAATCCCTTAACGCCTAGTGCCTCCCAAATCTTCAATCCAACCCTGTCCCAATGTGGCAACTGAGTCTTCCCGGGGGCACCTGTCTCCTATTATCTGAGAACAATTCAGACTGGTCCAGAGAATGACAGAGAAGGGCATCCTCCCAAGGATTTGGGGAATCCTTGATCCAATCATGCCGCTCACCAGGAGACGTTGGGAACCCAGGACATGTCGGGATTGAGGAGATACCAGGTGATGCAGGAAGCTGAGGAGGAGGAGGAGGAGGCGTGAGTGGAGGCGGGGTTCTGCGGAGGAGGAACCTAGCCGCTCCCGGTTGCTGGGGAAGGGGCGGGAGAAGCGGGAGGGGAGGGGCCTCTTAGGGGGCGTGGACTGGAGGAACCGCCTCTAAAAACCGCCTGTAAAGCGCCTGTAAAGCGCCTCTAAACGCCTCTAAAAGGGCGGAGCCTCTAAAGACCGCCTGTAAACCGCCTCTAACCGCCTCAAAAAGGGCGGAGCCTTCCACGAGAGGGTAGAAGCTTCCAAGGGGCGGAGTCAGTGGGGTCAGCCCCGCCCCGCCCCGCCCCAGCCCGCCCTGCTCTGCCTTCTCTTTCCAGGATCGGCTGGGGCTGTTTCTACTTTCTCCCCTGGCTGCACATGTGGTGGAGGGAGCGGAGGCGAACGGCTTGGGATACCGCGCACCCGCCCAGGGCATGGACGAGGCTCAGTCCGGGAGAACCGGTCGCGGGGAAGCCGGGAGCCCCCGCCCCGCCTCATGCCTGTGTCGGGTCCCCACACAGCTCAGCGCACCCTCGGGAGCAGAAGCTGGAGCTTCTGCGGGGCCTGATGAGCTGTTTGTCAAGCAGACTGGGCACTGCTCTCCAGGGCTCCGGTCGCAACATCCCCCACCGCACCCCTGCTGCCGCTGCCTAGCCAGCTGGTGAGTTCAAGATTTAAACCGAAGCCACCATCCTGCCCTCCTGATTCTGCCGCCGCTGCTGCCATTCGGGCTGGGAGCCATTCTCCATGCCAGCTGTTTCCATATCGACAAGGCCTCTCTCCCTGATAAGGGGTCCATCCGTGTCCAGGCTCCCATTATTCCTAAGGGCCCCTCATCAGAGTCAGGCCTCCCCTTACGACCAGTGATTGCCTTCCACCACCTAAGCCCCCGCCCCACCACACACACACTCGTCTCTGTGAGTGGCCTGTATGGAGGGAGCTAAATAATCTTGGCTTTATCTTCCTCCCAGCCTTGTCCCCACATCCATAAATCCTCACAATCCCAGCACTCTGCTGCCACCTTCCTCCTAGACAGGACTTTGCCTGGTGCCTGAAGCATCTTCTCCTCCTGGGAGTGGATCGAAACTATTTCAAGCCCATAGTTGTAGGAAGTAGGCTGTGAGAGGAGGGAAAGATTCCTAGAAGCTGCCACCCTTGGCCTGCCATAGGGGAATGACTGAGAACTGTTGGAGGTCTTTCCTACAGTTAACACCCCAGCTTCTGGCTCCTTCAGTTGGATCCCGAGTTGAAAGATACTGGGCATCAGGGACTTCCCTGATGGTCCAGTGGATAAGACTCCATGCTCCCACTGCAGGGGGTATGAGTTCTATCCCTGGCTGGGGAATTAAGATACCGCATGCTGCGTGGCACAGACAAAAGGTCAAAATAAAAGGGTACATAGATACTTGGCATCAGCCCCCCGAAGTGTAACCGCCCTAGGAGAACCCAAAGGCCACTGCTCCCTACCTTTCCTTTCTGTCTTGTCACCGAGTTGGGCTGAAATCGACTAGCAACTGAAGTGATGAAGGGTCAGGGACTCCTAGTGGGTCTGCTTTCAGTTAGGGACTGGCCCCAGCACCGGGGAGGGCACCACAGAATTAAGTTAAAGGGACAGCACTCTACGATTGGTGTCTCCTGAGAGGTCTCCTCCTCTGGTCTCTGTCTCTTGGGTCCCTCTCATCAGGTTGGGGAAACACTTGCTCCCCTCCCGCATCTCTAGTTTCCTTGTGTCCCTGGGAGCTCACCATCCCCTCTCCTCAGAAATCCCCTTTCAATTCCCAGGATAGGGAAGGCATGGCAGAAGGGGGTGTTCTAAGCCGGGTTCCCCTCATGCTATCGATAATTCTCTGACTCAGTTTGGGGCACAGGAAAATAATGGGGGAGAGGGACAGTACTGGCTGGGCCAGGAGGGGGAAGCCCTTGAGTCCTGAGATGTGAGATATGGGAACTGGACCTGCTTCCAAAGAACTTTCCCTTTAGCCCTGCTTGTCGAAGAGAGGAGTAGGTCTCAGATGAGGGATGTGTAGTCACTGTGATAGGCCTATGGAGACCTGGGAGGAGATCTTCCCCAGTCTACCCTGCTACTTGCCATTTTCCTCAGGGAATCTCGGGGACCAGCTGGGTCCCATCTTTCCCACTCCAGTAGTCTTAGGACCACAGAGAAGAGGTGGGAGTAAGGAGAAACCTGGGAAAGAGGGAGCCCCCCAACCATATTGCTCTGACCTCTAATCCTGAACCAAGCTCTGACCCCTAGCCTTAAAACTCATGTTCAAGTGCCTTCAAGGGGACGACACTGCAAACCTTCCCCTAACAGGGACAATGCAACCCACTTCCCTTGTCCAAAATGTTGAGTGCTGAGGTTCTCAGAGCTAAAGACAAAGAGTGGGAAATGGGGACAGGGACGCTACTAAGGAGTTATGAAAGGGAGAAAAGGTTCCAGATAGATGGAGACAGTGGGGAGTGCACTCAGTGGAAAGGTATTCTGCTGCCAACTCATGTACTGCAATTCAATGCAGACACTAACTACCCAGAGCCAGTGTTCGACTCCACAGGTTTAAGGGCACAGACCCAACAAGCCTGCCTCCTCTTGAGCTGCCAGTCACAAGTGGGGTCCCTAGGACACCTGCATTTCTGCCTAACTAGCTACAAGTCCAGAGGTCTTCAAACCCCCCTCAGGTCCAATGGTTCACTAGAATGACTCACACAACTCGGAAGTGCTCTCCTGACAACTAGTTTTTTATAAAGTACATATATCAGGAACATCCAAATGAAAAGACACACAAGGAGGGTCTCAGTGCAGAGCTCCCATGCTCTCTCCCCATGGAGACACAAACGGCACGTCACCCTCCCAGTACATCAATATGTTCACCAACCAGGAAGTTCCATGAGCTTTGGTGTACAGAGTTTTTACTGAGATTTCATACATAGGCAGGAATGAATTGTTGGCAACATGACTCGATCTCCTCTGACGGACTGGCTCAAAACCCCAATTCTGCAGTGATATGGTTGGTCTTTCTGCTGACCAGGCCTCAGCCCAAGTCACCTCATCTCTTAGCATCAACTCAGGTGTGAGCCGAGGGACTCATAGATAACAAAGACACTCGTATTACTTGAGGTATTCCAAAGATTTAGAGTCTCCCTCTCAGGGACCAGGAACAAAAGCCAAATTGTTGAGTATACAACAGACAGAGCCCTGCATCTGAGTGAAGGGATGTGAATTACTGAAGCCCTGGGGACCAGGCCTCCTCTTCCCGTGCACCAGACTTGACCCAGCTACAGCAGGGCAGGAGTGTCACTGTGAGTGTGAGTGTAAGTGAGGGTGAGTGCGGTGGAAGCACAGCTTCTCCATGCCCAGACTGCAATGCTTCCCACTGGCATCCGTGGATCTGTCTGTCACCTGTCTGTCTGTAGCCCAGGCAGGGGAAGATAGGTATGAGAGGGGAAAAGAGTGTGGAATGGTGGGAAGAGGATAGGTGAATCCATTCTCCACACTTCAGCCTGAGGGGACTTTTATTTCACTCATTTCTGGTCATTCTCTCCCATACCGTCCAGCCACAAGGCTCCCTTCCCCCCTCCCCAGACCAAATAGGGCAGCTATTTCCAACCTCCCACACTGGGTTAATTGCTCTTTCTTGGCTTTGCCAAAGCACCCTCCACGGCCCCCAGCCAGTCAGCTTCGTCTATTGTAGTGATCTTATTGTCTCTTTGGATTCCCCTGCCCTGTCCAACCCAGATGACAAGCTCCCTGAGGGAAGAGTCTGTGCCTGTCTTCTCTGCTGTATCCTCATGCCCAAGCACATCACCCGGCACCTAGTAGTCACTCGATAAATATTTGTTGATTAGTGACTGCAGGAACAGAAATCACATGAAAGGAGGTCTCAGCTCAGAGAGGAAGGGCTGTGACCCTCTAACCATGAAGTGACTTGGCCAAGGCCACTCAGCCAACAAGTGTTCCCATAGCCTGGCCTGTCTAGACTGGGCCCCCTCTGGAGCCCTATTCCTCCTCTGCCCAGAATTGTACAAACAGAATGGGGCAGACAAGAAAGGTAATTGTCGGAGCAGAAGCCAGGAAGACAGAGAGGAGAGGGGATTGGCAAAACAGTACTGGACAGCGTCCCAAAGCTCTTTTCTTGCTGCCTGGGGCTGAGGTCTCCGTCTTCCCAGGGTGCAGCTCTGAAATCTGACTCCACCCTTATAAAAGATGTTCCGGGGGCCTCCCTGGTGGCATAGTGGTTGTGAGTCCGCCTGCCGATGCAGGGGATGCGGGTTCATGCCCCGGTTCGGGAGGATCCCATATGCTACGGAGCGGCTGGGCCCATGAGCCACGGACGCTGGGCCTGCGCGTCCGGATCCTGTACTCCGCAACGGGAGAGGCCACAACAGTGAGAGGCCCGCATACCGCAGAAAGAAAAAAAAAAAAATAAGAGGGTCCGTGCCCTGCCTCTTTGTAACAAACACTAACTCCACCTCTTTATTGATAGGCTCTGGCTCCACCTTCTGGACTACACCTCCTCTGAAGAAATGCCCTGGCTCCGCCCCTTCCTGCTAATAGGTAAGCCCCACCCCTAGTGCGTGATGCTGTCTTTGTGACCTAATGCACCGGCGTGTTTCCAGGGTGGAGCCAGAGAGGGTGAGCATTTAGGCTGTGCCGAACCCTCAACCCCAATCCGGGTGACCACAATCCCCCAAAATCCTCACGCGGGACCCCAAGTATCCCAGCCCCATGAACTCGAAGGCCTTTGGCTCTAACCTCCTAAATGCCCCATGCCCCCGAGGGGCCCTACCACCCAATCCCTTAACGCCTAGTGCCTCCCAAATCTTCAATCCAACCCTGTCCCAATGTGGCAACTGAGTCTTCCCGGGGGCACCTGTCTCATATTATCTGAGAACAATTCAGACTGGTCCAGAGAATGACAGAGAAGGGCATCCTCCCAAGGATTTGGGGAATCCTTCATCCAATCATGCCGCTCACCAGGAGACGTTGGGAACCCAGGACATGTCGGGATTGAGGAGATACCAGGTGATGCAGGAAGCTGAGGAGGAGGAGGAGGAGGCGTGAGTGGAGGCGGGGTTCTGCGGAGGAGGAACCTAGCCGCTCCCGGTTGGTGGGGAAGGGGCGGGAGAAGCGGGAGGGGAGGGGCCTCTTAGGGGGCGTGGACTGGAGGAACCGCCTCTAAAAACCGCCTGTAAAGCGCCTGTAAAGCGCCTCTAAACGCCTCTAAAAGGGCGGAGCCTCTAAAGACCGCCTGTAAACCGCCTCTAACCGCCTCTAAAAGGGCGGAGCCTTCCACGAGAGGGTAGAAGCGTCCAAGGGGCGGAGTCAGTGGGGTCAGCCCCGCCCCGCCCCGCCCCAGCCCGCCCTGCTCTGCCTTCTCTTTCCAGGATCGGCTGGGGCTGTTTCTACTTTCTCCCCTGGCTGCACATGTGGTGCAGGGAGCGGAGGCGAACGGCTTGGGATACCGCGCACCCGCCCAGGGCATGGACGAGGCTCAGTCCGGGAGAACCGGTCGCGGGGAAGCCGGGAGCCCCCGCCCCGCCTCATGCCTGTGTCGGGTCCCCACACAGCTCAGCGCACCCTCGGGAGCAGAAGCTGGAGCTTCTGCGGGGCCTGATGAGCTGTTTGTCAAGCGGACTGGGCACTGCTCTCCAGGGCTCCGGTCGCAACATCCCCCACCGCACCCCTGCTGCCGCTGCCTAGCCAGCTGGTGAGTTCAAGATTTAAACCGAAGCCACCATCCTGCCCTCCTGATTCTGCCGCCGCTGCTGCCATTCGGGCTGGGAGCCATTCTCCATGCCAGCTGTTTCCATATCGACAAGGCCTCTCTCCCTGATAAGGGGTCCATCCGTGTCCAGGCTCCCATTATTCCTAAGGGCCCCTCATCAGAGTCAGGCCTCCCCTTACGACCAGTGATTGCCTTCCACCACCTAAGCCCCCGCCCCACCACACACACACTCGTCTCTGTGACTGGCCTGTATGGAGGGAGCTAAATAATCTTGGCTTTATCTTCCTCCCAGCCTTGTCCCCACATCCATAAATCCTCACAATCCCAGCTCTCTGCTGCCACCTTCCTCCTAGACAGGACTTTGCCTGGTGCCTGAAGCATCTTCTCCTCCTGGGAGTGGATCGAAAATATTTCAAGCCCATAGTTGTAGGAAGTAGGCTGTGAGAGGAGGGAAAGATTCCTAGAAGCTGCCACCCTTGGCCTGCCATAGGGGAATGACTGAGAACTGTTGGAGGTCTTTCCTACAGTTAACACCCCAGCTTCTGGCTCCTTCAGTTGGATCCCGAGTTGAAAGATACTGGGCATCAGGGACTTCCCTGATGGTCCAGTGGATAAGACTCCATGCTCCCACTGCAGGGGGTATGATTTCTATCCCTGGCTGGGGAATTAAGATACCGCATGCTGCGTGGCACAGCCAAAAGGTCAAAATAAAAGGGTACATAGATACTTGGCATCAGCCCCCCGAAGTGTAACCGCCCTAGGAGAACCCAAAGGCCACTGCTCCCTACCTTTCCTTTCTGTCTTGTCACCGAGTTGGGCTGAAATCGACTAGCAACTGAAGTGATGAAGGGTCAGGGACTCCTAGTGGGTCTGCTTTCAGTTAGGGACTGGCCCCAGCACCGGGGAGGGCACCACAGAATTAAGTTAAATGGACAGCACTCTACGATTGGTGTCTCCTGAGAGGTCTCCTCCTCTGGTCTCTGTCTCTTGGGTCCCTCTCATCAGGTTGGGGAAACACTTGCTCCCCTCCCGCATCTCTAGTTTCCTTGTGTCCCTGGGAGCTCACCATCCCCTCTCCTCAGAAATCCCCTTTCAATTCCCAGGATAGGGAAGGCATGGCAGAAGGGGGTGTTCTAAGCCGGGTTCCCCTCATGCTATCGATAATTCTCTGACTCAGTTTGGGGCACAGGAAAATAATGGGGGAGAGGGACAGTACTGGCTGGACCAGGAGGGGGAAGCCTTAGAGTCCTGAGATGTGAGATATGGGAACTGGACCTGCTTCCAAAGAACTTTCCCTTTAGCCCTGCTTGTCGAAGAGAGGAGTAGGTCTCAGATGAGGGATGTGTAGTCACTGTGATAGGCCTATGGAGACCTGGGAGGAGATCTTCCCCAGTCTCACCCTGCTACTTGCCATTGTCCTCAGGTAATCTGGGGGACCAGCTGGGTCCCATCTTTCCCACTCCAGGAGACTTAGGACCACAGAGAAGAGGTGGGAGTAAGGAGAAACCTGGGAAAGAGGGAGCCCCCCAGCCATATTGCTCTGACCTCTAATCCTGAACCAAGCTCTGACCCCTAGCCTTAAAACTCATGTTCAAGTGCCTTCAAGGGGACGACACTGCAAACCTTCCCCTAACAGGGACAATGCAACCCACTTCCCTTGTCCAAAATGTTGAGTGCTGAGGTTCTCAGAGCTAAAGACAAAGAGTGGGAAATGGGGACAGGGACGCTACTAAGGAGTTATGAAAGGGAGAAAAGGTTCCAGATAGATGGAGACAGTGGGGAGTGCACTCAGTGGAAAGGTATTCTGCTGCCAACTCATGTACTGCAATTCAATGCAGACACTAACTACCCAGAGCCAGTGTTCAACTCCACAGGTTTAAGGGCACAGTCCCAACAAGCCTGCCTCCTCTTGAGCTGCCAGTCACAAGTGGGGTCCCCAGGACACCTGCATTTCTGCCTAACTAGCTACAAGTCCAGAGGTCTTCAAAGCCCCCTCAGGTCCAATGGTTCACTAGAATGACTCACACAACTCGGAAGTGCTCTCCTGACAACTAGTTTTTTATAAAGTACATATATCAGGAACATCCAAATGAAAAGACACACAAGGAGGGTCTCAGTGCATTGCTCCCATGCTCTCTCCCCATGGAGACACAAAGTGCACGTCACCCTCCCAGTACATCAATATGTTCACCAACCTGGAAGTTCCATGAGCTTTGGTGTACAGAGTTTTGACTGAGATTTCATACATAGGCAGGAATGAATTGTTGGCAACATGACTCGATCTCCTCTGACGGATTGGCTCAAAACCCCAATTCTGCAGTGATATGGTTGGTCTTTCTGCTGACCAGGCCTCAGCCCAAGTCACCTCATCTCTTAGCATCAACTCAGGTGTGAGCCGAGGGACTCATAGATAACAAAGACACTCGTATTACTTGAGGTATTCCAAAGATTTAGAGTCTCCCTCTCAGGGACCAGGGACAAAAGCCAAATTGTTGAGTATACAACAGACAGAGCCCTGCATCTGAGTGAAGGGATGTGAATTACTGAAGCCCTGGGGACCAGGCCTCCTCTTCCCATGCACCAGACTTGACCCAGCTGCAGCAGGGCAGGAGTGTCACTGTGAGTGTGTGTGTAAGTGAGGGTGAGTGCGGTGGAAGCACAGCTTCTCCATGCCCAGACTGCAATGCTTCCCACTGGCATCCGTGGATCTGTCTGTCACCTGTCTGTCTGTAGCCCAGGCAGGGGAAGATAGGTATGAGAGGGGAAAAGAGTGTGGAATGGTGGGAAGAGGATAGGTGAATCCATTCTCCACACTTCAGCCTGAGGGGACTTTTATTTCACTCATTTCTGGTCATTCTCTCCCATACCGTCCAGCCACAAGGCTCCCTTCCCCCCTCCCCAGACCAAATAGGGCAGCTATTTGCAACCTCCCACACTGGGTTAATTGCTCTTTCTTGGCTTTGCCAAAGCACCCTCCACGGCCCCCAGCCAGTCAGCTTCGTCTATTGTAGTGATCTTATTGTCTCTTTGGATTCCCCTGCCCTGTCCAACCCAGATGACAAGCTCCCTGAGGGAAGAGTCTGTGCCTGTCTTCTCTGCTGTATCCTCATGCCCAAGCACATCACCCGGCACCTAGTAGTCACTCGATAAATATTTGTTGATTAGTGACTGCAGGAACAGAAATCACATGAAAGGAGGTCTCAGCTCAGAGAGGAAGGGCTGTGACCCTCTAACCATGAAGTGACTTGGCCAAGGCCACTCAGCCAACAAGTGTTCCCATAGCCTGGCCTGTCTAGACTGGGCCCCCTCTGGAGCCCTATTCCTCCTCTGCCCAGAATCGTATGAACAGAATGGGGCAGACAAGAAAGGTAATTGTCGGAGCAGAAGCCAGGAAGACAGAGAGGAGAGGAGATTGGCAAAAGAGTACTGGACAGCGTCCCAAAGCTCTTTTCTTGCTGCCTGGGACTGAGGTCTCCGTCTTCCCAGGGTGCAGCTCTGAAATCTGACTCCACCCTTATAAAAGAGGTTCCGGGGGCCTCCCTGGTGGCATAGTGGTTGTGAGTCCGCCTGCCGATGCAGGGGATGCGGGTTCATGCCCCGGTTCGGGAAGATCCCATATGCTACGGAGAGGCTGGGCCCATGAGCCATGGACGCGGGGCCTGCCTGTCCGGATCCTGTACTCCGCAACGGGAGAGGCCACAACAGTGAGAGGCCCGCATACCGCAGAAAGAAAAAAAAAAAAAATAAGAGGGTCCGTGCCCTGCCTCTTTGTAACAAACCCTAACTCCACCTCTTTATTGATAGGCTCTGGCTCCACCTTCTGGACTACACCTCCTCTGAAGAAATGCCCTGGCTCCGCCCCTTCCTGGTAATAGGTAAGCCCCACCCCTAGTGCGTGATGCTGTCTTTGTGACCTAATGCACCGGCGTGTTTCCAGGGTGGAGCCAGAGAGGGTGAGCATTTAGGCTGTGCCGAACCCTCAACCCCCATCCGGGTGACCACAATCCCCCAAAATCCTCACGCGGGACCCCAAGTATCCCAGCCCCATGAACTCGAAGGCCTTTGGCTCTAACCTCCTAAATGCCCCATGCCCCCGAGGGGCCCTACCACCCAATCCCTTAACGCCTAGTGCCTCCCAAATCTTCAATCCAACCCTGTCCCAATGTGGCAACTGAGTCTTCCCGGGGGCACCTGTCTCCTATTATCTGAGAACAATTCAGACTGGTCCAGAGAATGACAGAGAAGGGCATCCTCCCAAGGATTTGGGGAATCCTTGATCCAATCATGCCGCTCACCAGGAGACGTTGGGAACCCAGGACATGTCGGGATTGAGGAGATACCAGGTGATGCAGGAAGCTGAGGAGGAGGAGGAGGAGGCGTGAGTGGAGGCGGGGTTCTGCGGAGGAGGAACCTAGCCGCTCCCGGTTGGTGGGGAAGGGGCGGGAGAAGCGGGAGGGGAGGGGCCTCTTAGGGGGCGTGGACTGGAGGAACCGCCTCTAAAAACCGCCTGTAAAGCGCCTGTAAAGCGCCTCTAAACGCCTCTAAAAGGGCGGAGCCTCTAAAGACCGCCTGTAAACCGCCTCTAACCGCCTCTAAAAGGGCGGAGCCTTCCACGAGAGGGTAGAAGCGTCCAAGGGGCGGAGTCAGTGGGGTCAGCCCCGCCCCGCCCCGCCCCAGCCCGCCCTGCTCTGCCTTCTCTTTCCAGGATCGGCTGGGGCTGTTTCTACTTTCTCCCCTGGCTGCACATGTGGTGGAGGGAGCGGAGGCGAACGGCTTGGGATACCGCGCACCCGCCCAGGGCATGGACGAGGCTCAGTCCGGGAGAACCGGTCGCGGGGAAGCCGGGAGCCCCCGCCCCGCCTCATGCCTGTGTCGGGTCCCCACACAGCTCAGCGCACCCTCGGGAGCAGAAGCTGGAGCTTCTGCAGGGCCTGATGAGCTGTTTGTCAAGCGGACTGGGCACTGCTCTCCAGGGCTCCGGTCGCAACATCCCCCAACGCAACCCTGCTGCCGCTGCCTAGCCAGCTGGTGAGTTAAAGATTTAAACCGAAGCCACCATCCTGCCCTCCTGATTCTGCCGCCGCTGCTGCCATTCGGGCTGGGAGCCATTCTCCATGCCAGCTGTTTCCATATCGACAAGGCCTCTCTCCCTGATAAGGGGTCCATCCGTGTCCAGGCTCCCATTATTCCTAAGGGCCCCTCATCAGAGTCAGGCCTCCCCTTATGACCAGTGATTGCCTTCCACCACCTAAGCCCCCGCCCCACCACACACACACTCGTCTCTGTGACTGGCCTGTATGGAGGGAGCTAAATAATCTTGGCTTTATCTTCCTCCCAGCCTTGTCCCCACATCCATAAATCCTCACAATCCCAGCACTCTGCTGCCACCTTCCTCCTAGACAGGACTTTGCCTGGTGCCTGAAGCATCTTCTCCTCCTGGGAGTGGATCGAAACTATTTCAAGCCCATAGTTGTAGGAAGTAGGCTGTGAGAGGAGGGAAAGATTCCTAGAAGCTGCCACCCTTGGCCTGCCATAGGGGAATGACTGAGAACTGTTGGAGGTCTTTCCTACCGTTAACACCCCAGCTTCTGGCTCCTTCAGTTGGATCCCGAGTTGAAAGATACTGGGCATCAGGGACTTCCCTGATGGTCCAGTGGATAAGACTCCATGCTCCCACTGCAGGGGGTATGAGTTCTATCCCTAGCTGGGGAATTAAGATACCGCATGCTGCGTGGCACAGCCAAAAGGTCAAAATAAAAGGGTACATAGATACTTGGCATCAGCCCCCCGAAGTGTAACCGCCCTAGGAGAACCCAAAGGCCACTGCTCCCTACCTTTCCTTTCTGTCTTGTCACCGAGTTGGGCTGAAATCGACTAGCAACTGAAGTGATGAAGGGTCAGGGACTCCTAGTGGGTCTGCTTTCAGTTAGGGACTGGCCCCAGCACCGGGGAGGGCACCACAGAATTAAGTTAAAGGGACAGCACTCTACGATTGGTGTCTCCTGAGAGGTCTCCTCCTCTGGTCTCTGTCTCTTGGGTCCCTCTCATCAGGTTGGGGAAACACTTGCTCCCCTCCCGCATCTCTAGTTTCCTTGTGTCCCTGGGAGCTCACCATCCCCTCTCCTCAGAAATCCCCTTTCAATTCCCAGGATAGGGAAGGCATGGCAGAAGGGGGTGTTCTAAGCCGGGTTCCCCTCATGCTATCGATAATTCTCTGACTCAGTTTGGGGCACAGGAAAATAATGGGGGAGAGGGACAGTACTGGCTGGGCCAGGAGGGGGAAGCCTTAGAGTCCTGAGATGTGAGATATGGGAACTGGACCTGCTTCCAAAGAACTTTCCCTTTAGCCCTGCTTGTCGAAGAGAGGAGTAGGTCTCAGATGAGGGATGTGTAGTCACTGTGATAGGCCTATGGAGACCTGGGAGGAGATCTTCCGCAGTCTCACCCTGCTACTTGCCATTGTCCTCAGGTAATCTGGGGGACCAGCTGGGTCCCATCTTTCCCACTCCAGTAGTCTTAGGACCACAGAGAAGAGGTGGGAGTAAGGAGAAACCTGGGAAAGAGGGAGCCCCCCAACCATATTGCTCTGACCTCTAATCCTGAACCAAGCTCTGACCCCTAGCCTTAAAACTCATGTTCAAGTGCCTTCAAGGGGACGACACTGCAAACCTTCCCCTAACAGGGACAAGGCAACCCACTTCCCTTCTCCAAAATGTTGAGTGCTGAGGTTCTCAGAGCTAAAGACAAAGAGTGGGAAATGGGGACAGGGACGCTACTAAGGAGTTATGAAAGGGAGAAAAGGTTCCAGATAGATGGAGACAGTGGGGAGTGCACTCAGTGGAAAGGTATTCTGCTGCCAACTCATGTACTGCAATTCAATGCAGACACTAACTACCCAGAGCCAGTGTTCGACTCCACAGGTTTAAGGGCACAGTCCCAACAAGCCTGCCTCCTCTTGAGCTGCCAGTCACAAGTGGGGTCCCCAGGACACCTGCATTTCTGCCTAACTAGCTACAAGTCCAGAGGTCTTCAAACCCCCCTCAGGTCCAATGGTTCACTAGAATGACTCACACAACTCGGAAGTGCTCTCCTGACAACTAGTTTTTTATAAAGTACATATATCAGGAACATCCAAATGAAAAGACACACAAGGAGGGTCTCAGTGCAGAGCTCCCATGCTCTCTCCCCATGGAGACACAAAGGGCACGTCACCCTCCCAGTACATCAATATGTTCACCAACCAGGAAGTTCCATGAGCTTTGGTGTACAGAGTTTTTACTGAGATTTCATACATAGGCAGGAATGAATTGTTGGCAACATGACTCGATCTCCTCTGACGGATTGGCTCAAAACCCCAATTCTGCAGTGATATGGTTGGTCTTTCTGCTGACCAGGCCTCAGCCCAAGTCACCTCATCTCTTAGCATCAACTCAGGTGTGAGCCGAGGGACTCATAGATAACAAAGACACTCGTATTACTTGAGGTATTCCAAAGATTTAGAGTCTCCCTCTCAGGGACCAGGGACAAAAGCCAAATTGTTGAGTATACAACAGACAGAGCCCTGCATCTGAGTGAAGGGATGTGAATTACTGAAGCCCTGGGGACCAGGCCTCCTCTTCCCGTGCACCAGACTTGACCCAGCTGCAGCAGGGCAGGAGTGTCACTGTGAGTGTGAGTGTAAGTGAGGGTGAGTGCGGTGGAAGCACAGCTTCTCCATGCCCAGACTGCAATGCTTCCCACTGGCATCCGTGGATCTGTCTGTCACCTGTCTGTCTGTAGCCCAGGCAGGGGAAGATAGGTATGAGAGGGGAAAAGAGTGTGGAATGGTGGGAAGAGGATAGGTGAATCCATTCTCCACACTTCAGCCTGAGGGGACTTTTATTTCACTCATTTCTGGTCATTCTCTCCCATACCGTCCAGCCACAAGGCTCCCTTCCCCCCTCCCCAGACCAAATAGGGCAGCTATTTCCAACCTCCCACACTGGGTTAATTGCTCTTTCTTGGCTTTGCCAAAGCACCCTCCACGGCCCCCAGCCAGTCAGCTTCGTCTATTGTAGTGATCTTATTGTCTCTTTGGATTCCCCTGCCCTGTCCAACCCAGATGACAAGCTCCCTGAGGGAAGAGTCTGTGCCTGTCTTCTCTGCTGTATCCTCATGCCCAAGCACATCACCCGGCACCTAGTAGTCACTCGATAAATATTTGTTGATTAGTGACTGCAGGAACAGAAATCACATGAAAGGAGGTCTCAGCTCAGAGAGGAAGGGCTGTGACCCTCTAACCATGAAGTGACTTGGCCAAGGCCAATCAGCCAACAAGTGTTCCCATAGCCTGGCCTGTCTAGACTGGGCCCCCTCTGGAGCCCTATTCCTCCTCTGCCCAGAATCGTACAAACAGAATGGGGCAGACAAGAAAGGTAATTGTCGGAGCAGAAGCCAGGAAGACAGAGAGGAGAGGGGATTGGCAAAAGAGTACTGGACAGCGTCCCAAAGCTCTTTTCTTGCTGCCTGGGGCTGAGGTCTCCGTCTTCCCAGGGTGCAGCTCTGAAATCTGACTCCACCCTTATAAAAGAGGTTCCGGGGGCCTCCCTGGTGGCATAGTGGTTGTGAGTCCGCCTGCCGATGCAGGGGATGCGGGTTCATGCCCCGGTTCGGGAGGATCCCATATGCTACGGAGCGGCTGGGCCCATGAGCCATGGACGCTGGGCCTGCGCGTCCGGATCCTGTACTCCGCAACGGGAGAGGCCACAACAGTGAGAGGCCCGCATACCGCAGAAAGAAAAAAAAAAATAAGAGGGTCCGTGCCCTGCCTCTTTGTAACAAACCCTAACTCCACCTCTTTATTGATAGGCTCTGGCTCCACCTTCTGGACTACACCTCCTCTGAAGAAATGCCCTGGCTCCGCCCCTTCCTGGTAATAGGTAAGCCCCACCCCTAGTGCATGATGCTGTCTTTGTGACCTAATGCACCGGCGTGTTTCCAGGGTGGAGCCAGAGAGGGTGAGCATTTAGGCTGTGCCGAACCCTCAACCCCCATCCGGGTGACCACAATCCCCCAAAATCCTCACGCGGGACCCCAAGTATCCCAGCCCCATGAACTCGAAGGCCTTTGGCTCTAACCTCCTAAATGCCCCATGCCCCCGAGGGGCCCTACCACCCAATCCCTTAACGCCTAGTGCCTCCCAAATCTTCAATCCAACCCTGTCCCAATGTGGCAACTGAGTCTTCCCGGGGGCACCTGTCTCCTATTATCTGAGAACAATTCAGACTGGTCCAGAGAATGACAGAGAAGGGCATCCTCCCAAGGATTTGGGGAATCCTTCATCCAATCATGCCGCTCACCAGGAGACGTTGGGAACCCAGGACATGTCGGGATTGAGGAGATACCAGGTGATGCAGGAAGCTGAGGAGGAGGAGGAGGCGTGAGTGGAGGCGGGGTTCTGCGGAGGAGGAACCTAGCCGCTCCGGGTTGGTGGGGAAGGGGCGGGAGAAGCGGGAGGGGAGGGGCCTCTTAGGGGGCGTGGACTGGAGGAACCGCCTCTAAAAACCGCCTGTAAAGCGCCTCTAAACGGCTCTAAAAGGGCGGAGCCTCTAAAGACCGCCTGTAAACCGCCTCTAACCGCCTCTAAAAGGGCGGAGCCTTCCACGAGAGGGTAGAAGCGTCCAAGGGGCGGAGTCTGTGGGGTCAGCCCCGCCCGGCCCCGCCCCAGCCCGCCCTGCTCTGCCTTCTCTTTCCATGATCGGCTGGGGCTGTTTCTACTTTCTCCCCTGGCTGCACATGTGGTGGAGGGAGCGGAGGCGAACGGCTTGGGATACCGCGCACCCGCCCAGGGCATGGATGAGGCTCAGTCCGGGAGAACCGGTCGCGGGGAAGCCGGGAGCCCCCGCCCCGCCTCATGCCTGTGTCGGGTCCCCACACAGCTCAGCGCACCCTCGGGAGCAGAAGCTGGAGCTTCTGCGGGGCCTGATGAGCTGTTTGTCAAGCGGACTGGGCACTGCTCTCCAGGGCTCCGGTCGCAACATCCCCCGCCGCACCCCTGCTGCCGCTGCCTAGCCAGCTGGTGAGTTAAAGATTTAAACCGAAGCCACCATCCTGCCCTCCTGATTCTGCCGCCGCTGCTGCCATTCGGGCTGGGAGCCATTCTCCATGCCAGCTGTTTCCATATCGACAGGGCCTCTCTCCCTGATAAGGGGTCCATCCGTGTCCAGGCTCCCATTATTCCTAAGGGCCCCTCATCAGAGTCAGGCCTCCCCTTACGACCAGTGATTGCCTTCCACCACCTAAGCCCCCGCCCCACCACACACACACTCGTCTCTGAGAGTGGCCTGTATGGAGGGAGCTAAATAATCTTGGCTTTATCTTCCTCCCAGCCTTGTCCCCACATCCATAAATCCTCACAATCCCAGCACTCTGCTGCCACCTTCCTCCTAGACAGGACTTTGCCTGGTGCCTGAAGCATCTTCTCCTCCTGGGAGTGGATCGAAACTATTTCAAGCCCATAGTTGTAGGAAGTAGGCTGTGAGAGGAGGGAAAGATTCCTAGAAGCTGCCACCCTTGGCCTGCCACAGGGGAATGACTGAGAACTGTTGGAGGTCTTTCCTACCGTTAACACCCCAGCTTCTGGCTCCTTCAGTTGGATCCCGAGTTGAAAGATACTGGGCATCAGGGACTTCCCTGATGGTCCAGTGGATAAGACTCCATGCTCCCACTGCAGGGGGTATGAGTTCTATCCCTGGCTGGGGAATTAACATACCGCATGCCGCGCGGCACAGCCAAAAGGTCAAAATAAAAGGGTACATAGATACTTGGCATCAGCCCCCCGAAGTGTAACCGCCCTAGGAGAACCCAAAGGCCACTGCTCCCTACCGTTCCTTTCTGTCTTGTCACCGAGTTGGGCTGAAATCGACTAGCAACTGAAGTGATGAAGGGTCAGGGACTCCTAGTGGGTCTGCTTTCAGTTAGGGACTGGCCCCAGCACCGGGGAGGGCACCACAGAATTAAGTTAAAGGGACAGCACTCTACGATTGGTGTCTCCTGAGAGGTCTCCTCCTCTGGTCTCTGTCTCTTGGGTCCCTCTCATCAGGTTGGGGAAACACTTGCTCCCCTCCCGCATCTCTAGTTTCCTTGTGTCCCTGGAAACTCACCATCCCCTCTCCTCAGAAATCCCCTTTCTATTCCCAGGATAGGGAAGGCATGGCAGAAGGGGGTGTTCTAAGCCGGGTTCCCCTCATGCTATCGATAATTCTCTGACTCAGTTTGGGGCACAGGAAAATAATGGGGGAGAGGGACAGTACTGGCTGGGCCAGGAGGGGGAAGCCCTTGAGTCCTGAGATGTGAGATATGGGAACTGGACCTGCTTCCAAAGAACTTTCCCTTTAGCCCTGCTTGTCGAAGAGAGGAGTAGGTCTCAGATGAGGGATGTGTAGTCACTGTGATAGGCCTATGGAGACCTGGGAGGAGATCTTCCCCAGTCTACCCTGCTACTTGCCATTTTCCTCAGGGAATCTCGGGGACCAGCTGGGTCCCATCTTTCCCACTCCAGTAGTCTTAGGACCACAGAGAAGAGGTGGGAGTAAGGAGAAACCTGGGAAAGAGGGAGCCCCCCAACCATATTGCTCTGACCTCTAATCCTGAACCAAGCTCTGACCCCTAGCCTTAAAACTCATGTTCAAGTTCCTTCAAGGGGAGGACACTGCAAACCTTCCCCTAACAGGGACAATGCAACCCACTTCCCTTGTCCAAAATGTTGAGTGCTGAGGTTCTCAGAGCTAAAGACAAAGAGTGGGAAATGGGGACAGGGATGCTACTAAGGAGTTATGAAAGGGAGAAAAGGTTCCAGATAGATGGAGACAGTGGGGAGTGCACTCAGTGGAAAGGTATTCTGCTGCCAACTCATGTACTGCAATTCAATGCAGACACTAACTACCCAGAGCCAGTGTTCGACTCCACAGGTTTAAGGGCACAGACCCAACAAGCCTGCCTCCTCTTGAGCTGCCAGTCACAAGTGGGGTCCCTAGGACACCTGCATTTCTGCCTAACTAGCTACAAGTCCAGAGGTCTTCAAACCCCCCTCAGGTCCAATGGTTCACTAGAATGACTCACACAACTCGGAAGTGCTCTCCTGACAACTAGTTTTTTATAAAGTACATATATCAGGAACATCCAAATGAAAAGACACACAAGGAGGGTCTCAGTGCAGAGCTCCCATGCTCTCTCCCCATGGAGACACAAACGGCACGTCACCCTCCCAGTACATCAATATGTTCACCAACCAGGAAGTTCCATGAGCTTTGGTGTACAGAGTTTTTACTGAGATTTCATACATAGGCAGGAATGAATTGTTGGCAACATGACTCGATCTCCTCTGACGGACTGGCTCAAAACCCCAATTCTGCAGTGATATGGTTGGTCTTTCTGCTGACCAGGCCTCAGCCCAAGTCACCTCATCTCTTAGCATCAACTCAGGTGTGAACCGAGGGACTCATAGATAACAAAGACACTCGTATTACTTGAGGTATTCCAAAGATTTAGAGTCTCCCTCTCAGGGACCAGGAACAAAAGCCAAATTGTTGAGTATACAACAGACAGAGCCCTGCATCTGAGTGAAGGGATGTGAATTACTGAAGCCCTGGGGACCAGGCCTCCTCTTCCCGTGCACCAGACTTGACCCAGCTACAGCAGGGCAGGAGTGTCACTGTGAGTGTGAGTGTAAGTGAGGGTGAGTGCGGTGGAAGCACAGCTTCTCCATGCCCAGACTGCAATGCTTCCCACTGGCATCCGTGGATCTGTCTGTCACCTGTCTGTCTGTAGCCCAGGCAGGGGAAGATAGGTATGAGAGGGGAAAAGAGTGTGGAATGGTGGGAAGAGGATAGGTGAATCCATTCTCCACACTTCAGCCTGAGGGGACTTTTATTTCACTCATTTCTGGTCATTCTCTCCCATACCGTCCAGCCACAAGGCTCCCTTCCCCCCTCCCCAGACCAAATAGGGCAGCTATTTCCAACCTCCCACACTGGGTTAATTGCTCTTTCTTGGCTTTGCCAAAGCACCCTCCACGGCCCCCAGCCAGTCAGCTTCGTCTATTGTAGTGATCTTATTGTCTCTTTGGATTCCCCTGCCCTGTCCAACCCAGATGACAAGCTCCCTGAGGGAAGAGTCTGTGCCTGTCTTCTCTGCTGTATCCTCATGCCCAAGCACATCACCCGGCACCTAGTAGTCACTCGATAAATATTTGTTGATTAGTGACTGCAGGAACAGAAATCACATGAAAGGAGGTCTCAGCTCAGAGAGGAAGGGCTGTGACCCTCTAACCATGAAGTGACTTGGCCAAGGCCACTCAGCCAACAAGTGTTCCCATAGTCTGGCCTGTCTAGACTGGGCCCCCTCTGGAGCCCTATTCCTCCTCTGCCCAGAATCGTACAAACAGAATGGGGCAGACAAGAAAGGTAATTGTCGGAGCAGAAGCCAGGAAGACAGAGAGGAGAGGGGATTGGCAAAAGAGTACTGGACAGCGTCCCAAAGCTCTTTTCTTGCTGCCTGGGGCTGAGGTCTCCGTCTTCCCAGGGTGCAGCTCTGAAATCTGACTCCACCCTTATAAAAGAGGTTCCGGGGGCCTCCCTGGTGGCATAGTGGTTGTGAGTCCGCCTGCCGATGCAGGGGATGCGGGTTCATGCCCCGGTTCGGGAGGATCCCATATGCTACGGAGCGGCTGGGCCCATGAGCCATGGACGCTGGGCCTGCGCGTCCGGATCCTGTACTCCGCAACGGGAGAGGCCACAACAGTGAGAGGCCCGCATACCGCAGAAAGAAAAAAAAAAAATAAGAGGGTCCGTGCCCTGCCTCTTTGTAACAAACACTAACTCCACCTCTTTATTGATAGGCTCTGGCTCCACCTTCTGGACTACACCTCCTCTGAAGAAATGCCCTGGCTCCGCCCCTTCCTGGTAATAGGTAAGCCCCACCCCTAGTGCGTGATGCTGTCTTTGTGACCTAATGCACCGGCGTGTTTCCAGGGTGGAGCCAGAGAGGGTGAGCATTTAGGCTGTGCCGAACCCTCAACCCCCATCCGGGTGACCACAATCCCCCAAAATCCTCACGCGGGACCCCAAGTATCCCAGCCCCATGAACTCGAAGGCCTTTGGCTCTAACCTCCTAAATGCCCCATGCCCCCGAGGGGCCCTACCACCCAATCCCTTAACGCCTAGTGCCTCCCAAATCTTCAATCCAACCCTGTCCCAATGTGGCAACTGA
This sequence comes from Mesoplodon bidens, assembly GCF_964165515.1. NCBI lineage: Eukaryota > Metazoa > Chordata > Mammalia > Artiodactyla > Ziphiidae > Mesoplodon > Mesoplodon bidens. The sequence continues at coordinate 199,092 of NW_027671983.1, forward strand.
GTCTTCCCGGGTGCACCTGTCTCATATTATCTGAGAACAATTCAGACTGGTCCAGAGAATGACAGAGAAGGGCATCCTCCCAAGGATTTGGGGAATCCTTGATCCAATCATGCCGCTCACCAGGAGACGTTGGGAACCCAGGACATGTCGGGATTGAGGAGATACCAGGTGATGCAGGAAGCTGAGGAGGAGGAGGAGGAGGTGTGAGTGCAGGCGGGGTTCTGCGGAGGAGGAACCTAGCCGCTCCCGGTTGGTGGGGAAGGGGCGGGAGAAGCGGGAGGGGAGGGGCCTCTTAGGGGGCGTGGACTGGAGGAACCGCCTCTAAAAACCGCCTGTAAAGCGCCTGTAAAGCGCCTCTAAACGCCTCTAAAAGGGCGGAGCCTCTAAAGACCGCCTGTAAACCGCCTCTAACCGCCTCTAAAAGGGCGGAGCCTTCCACGAGAGGGTAGAAGCGTCCAAGGGGCGGAGTCAGTGGGGTCAGCCCCGCCCCGCCCCGCCCCAGCCCGCCCTGCTCTGCCTTCTCTTTCCAGGATCGGCTGGGGCTGTTTCTACTTTCTCCCCTGGCTGCACATGTGGTGGAGGGAGCGGAGGCGAACGGCTTGGGATACCGCGCACCCGCCCAGGGCATGGACGAGGCTCAGTCCGGGAGAACCGGTCGCGGGGAAGCCGGGAGCCCCCGCCCCGCCTCATGCCTGTGTCGGGTCCCCACACAGCTCAGCGCACCCTCGGGAGCAGAAGCTGGAGCTTCTGCGGGGCCTGATGAGCTGTTTGTCAAGCGGACTGGGCACTGCTCTCCAGGGCTCCGGTCGCAACATCCCCCACCGCACCCCTGCTGCCGCTGTCTAGCCAGCTGGTGAGTTAAAGATTTAAACCGAAGCCACCATCCTGCCCTCCTGATTCTGCCGCCGCTGCTGCCATTCGGGCTGGGAGCCTTTCTCCATGCCAGCTGTTTCCATATCGACAAGGCCTCTCTCCCTGATAAGGGGTCCATCCGTGTCCAGGCTCCCATTATTCCTAAGGGCCCCTCATCAGAGTCAGGCCTCCCCTTACGACCAGTGATTGCCTTCCACCACCTAAGCCCCCGCCCCACCACACACACACTCGTCTCTGTGAGTGGCCTGTATGGAGGGAGCTAAATAATCTTGGCTTTATCTTCCTCCCAGCCTTGTCCCCACATCCATAAATCCTCACAATCCCAGCACTCTGCTGCCACCTTCCTCCTAGACAGGACTTTGCCTGGTGCCTGAAGCATCTTCTCCTCCTGGGAGTGGATCGAAAATATTTCAAGCCCATAGTTGTAGGAAGTAGGCTGTGAGAGGAGGGAAAGATTCCTAGAAGCTGCCACCCTTGGCCTGCCATAGGGGAATGACTGAGAACTGTTGGAGGTCTTTCCTACAGTTAACACCCCAGCTTCTGGCTCCTTCAGTTGGATCCCGAGTTGAAAGATACTGGGCATCAGGGACTTCCCTGATGGTCCAGTGGATAAGACTCCATGCTCCCACTGCAGGGGGTATGAGTTCTATCCCTGGCTGGGGAATTAACATACCGCATGCCGCGCGGCACAGCCAAAAGGTCAAAATAAAAGGGTACATAGATACTTGGCATCAGCCCCCCGAAGTGTAACCGCCCTAGGAGAACCCAAAGGCCACTGCTCCCTACCTTTCCTTTCTGTCTTGTCACCGAGTTGGGCTGAAATCGACTAGCAACTGAAGTGATGAAGGGTCAGGGACTCCTAGTGGGTCTGCTTTCAGTTAGGGACTGGCCCCAGCACCGGGAAGGGCACCACAGAATTAAGTTAAATGGACAGCACTCTACGATTGGTGTCTCCTGAGAGGTCTCCTCCTCTGGTCTCTGTCTCTTGGGTCCCTCTCATCAGGTTGGGGAAACACTTGCTCCCCTCCCGCATCTCTAGTTTCCTTGTGTCCCTGGGAGCTCACCATCCCCTCTCCTCAGAAATCCCCTTTCAATTCCCAGGATAGGGAAGGCATGGCAGAAGGGGGTGTTCTAAGCCGGGTTCCCCTCATGCTATCGATAATTCTCTGACTCAGTTTGGGGCACAGGAAAATAATGGGGGAGAGGGACAGTACTGGCTGGACCAGGAGGGGGAAGCCTTAGAGTCCTGAGATGTGAGATATGGGAACTGGACCTGCTTCCAAAGAACTTTCCCTTTAGCCCTGCTTGTCGAAGAGAGGAGTAGGTCTCAGATGAGGGATGTGTAGTCACTGTGATAGGCCTATGGAGACCTGGGAGGAGATCTTCCCCAGTCTCACCCTGCTACTTGCCATTGTCCTCAGGTAATCTGGGGGACCAGCTGGGTCCCATCTTTCCCACTCCAGTAGACTTAGGACCACAGAGAAGAGGTGGGAGTAAGGAGAAACCTGGGAAAGAGGGAGCCCCCCAACCATATTGCTCTGACCTCTAATCCTGAACCAAGCTCTGACCCCTAGCCTTAAAACTCATGTTCAAGTGCCTTCAAGGGGACGACACTGCAAACCTTCCCCTAACAGGGACAATGCAACCCACTTCCCTTGTCCAAAATGTTGAGTGCTGAGGTTCTCAGAGCTAAAGACAAAGAGTGGGAAATGGGGACAGGGACGCTACTAAGGAGTTATGAAAGGGAGAAAAGGTTCCAGATAGATGGAGACAGTGGGGAGTGCACTCAGTGGAAAGGTATTCTGCTGCCAACTCATGTACTGCAATTCAATGCAGACACTAACTACCCAGAGCCAGTGTTCAACTCCACAGGTTTAAGGGCACAGTCCCAACAAGCCTGCCTCCTCTTGAGCTGCCAGTCACAAGTGGGGTCCCCAGGACACCTGCATTTCTGCCTAACTAGCTACAAGTCCAGAGGTCTTCAAAGCCCCCTCAGGTCCAATGGTTCACTAGAATGACTCACACAACTCGGAAGTGCTCTCCTGACAACTAGTTTTTTATAAAGTACATATATCAGGAATATCCAAATGAAAAGACACACAAGGAGGGTCTCAGTGCATTGCTCCCATGCTCTCTCCCCATGGAGACACAAAGTGCACGTCACCCTCCCAGTACATCAATATGTTCACCAACCAGGAAGTTCCATGAGCTTTGGTGTACAGAGTTTTGACTGAGATTTCATACATAGGCAGGAATGAATTGTTGGCAACATGACTCGATCTCCTCTGACGGATTGGCTCAAAACCCCAATTCTGCAGTGATATGGTTGGTCTTTCTGCTGACCAGGCCTCAGCCCAAGTCACCTCATCTCTTAGCATCAACTCAGGTGTGAGCCGAGGGACTCATAGATAACAAAGACACTCGTATTACTTGAGGTATTCCAAAGATTTAGAGTCTCCCTCTCAGGGACCAGGGACAAAAGCCAAATTGTTGAGTATACAACAGACAGGGCCCTGCATCTGAGTGAAGGGATGTGAATTACTGAAGCCCTGGGGACCAGGCCTCCTCTTCCCGTGCACCAGACTTGACCCAGCTGCAGCAGGGCAGGAGTGTCACTGTGAGTGTGAGTGTAAGTGAGGGTGAGTGCGGTGGAAGCACAGCTTCTCCATGCCCAGACAGCAATGCTTCCCACTGGCATCCGTGGATCTGTCTGTCACCTGTCTGTCTGTAGCCCAGGCAGGGGAAGATAGGTATGAGAGGGGAAAAGAGTGTGGAATGGTGGGAAGAGGATAGGTGAATCCATTCTCCACACTTCAGCCTGAGGGGACTTTTATTTCACTCATTTCTGGTCATTCTCTCCCATACCGTCCAGCCACAAGGCTCCCTTCCCCCCTCCCCAGACCAAATAGGGCAGCTATTTCCAACCTCCCACACTGGGTTAATTGCTCTTTCTTGGCTTTGCCAAAGCACCCTCCGCGGCCCCCAGCCAGTCAGCTTCGTCTATTGTAGTGATCTTATTGTCTCTTTGGATTCCCCTGCCCTGTCCAACCCAGATGACAAGCTCCCTGAGGGAAGAGTCTGTGCCTGTCTTCTCTGCTGTATCCTCATGCCCAAGCACATCACCCGGCACCTAGTAGTCACTCGATAAATATTTGTTGATTAGTGACTGCAGGAACAGAAATCACATGAAAGGAGGTCTCAGCTCAGAGAGGAAGGGCTGTGACCCTCTAACCATGAAGTGACTTGGCCAAGGCCACTCAGCCAACAAGTGTTCCCATAGCCTGGCCTGTCTAGACTGGGACCCCTCTGGAGCCCTATTCCTCCTCTGCCCAGAATCGTACAAACAGAATGGGGCAGACAAGAAAGGTAATTGTCGGAGCAGAAGCCAGGAAGACAGAGAGGAGAGGGGATTGGCAAAAGAGTACTGGACAGCGTCCCAAAGCTCTTTTCTTGCTGCCTGGGGCTGAGGTCTCCGTCTTCCCAGGGTGCAGCTCTGAAATCTGACTCCACCCTTATAAAAGAGGTTCCGGGGGCCTCCCTGGAGGCATAGTGGTTGTGAGTCCGCCTGCCGATGCAGGGGATGCGGGTTCATGCCCCGGTTCGGGAGGATCCCATATGCTACGGAGCGGCTGGGCCCATGAGCCATGGATGCTGGGCCTGCGCGTCCGGATCCTGTACTCCGCAACGGGAGAGGCCACAACAGTGAGAGGCCAGCATACCGCAGAAAGAAAAAAAAAATAAGAGGGTCCGTGCCCTGCCTCTTTGTAACAAACCCTAACTCCACCTCTTTATTGATAGGCTCTGGCTCCACCTTCTGGACTACACCTCCTCTGAAGAAATGCCCTGGCTCCGCCCCTTCCTGGTAATAGGTAAGCCCCACCCCTAGTGCGTGATGCTGTCTTTGTGACCTAATGCACCGGCGTGTTTCCAGGGTGGAGCCAGAGAGGGTGAGCATTTAGGCTGTGCCGAACCCTCAACCCCCATCCGGGTGACCACAATCCCCCAAAATCCTCACGCGGGACCCCAAGTATCCCAGCCCCATGAACTCGAAGGCCTTTGGCTCTAACCTCCTAAATGCCCCATGCCCCCGAGGGGCCCTACCACCCAATCCCTTAACGCCTAGTGCCTCCCAAATCTTCAATCCAACCCTGTCCCAATGTGGCAACTGAGTCTTCCCGGGGGCACCTGTCTCATATTATCTGAGAACAATTCAGACTGGTCCAGAGAATGACAGAGAAGGGCATCCTCCCAAGGATTTGGGGAAACCTTGATCCAATCATGCCGCTCACCAGGAGACGTTGGGAACCCAGGACATGTCGGGATTGAGGAGATACCAGGTGATGCAGGAAGCTGAGGAGGAGGAGGAGGAGGCGTGAGTGGAGGCGGGGTTCTGCGGAGGAGGAACCTAGCCGCTCCCGGTTGGTGGGGAAGGGGCGGGAGAAGCGGGAGGGGAGGGGCCTCTTAGGGGGCGTGGACTGGAGGAACCGCCTCTAAAAACCGCCTGTAAAGCGCCTGTAAAGCGCCTCTAAACGGCTCTAAAAGGGCGGAGCCTCTAAAGACCGCCTGTAAACCGCCTCTAACTGCCTCTAAAAGGGCGGAGCCTTCCACGAGAGGGTAGAAGCGTCCAAGGGGCGGAGTCAGTGGGGTCAGCCCCGCCCCGCCCCACCCCAGCCCGCCCTGCTCTGCCTTCTCTTTCCAGGATCGGCTGGGGCTGTTTCTACTTTCTCCCCTGGCTGCACATGTGGTGGAGTGAGCGGAGGCGAACGGCTTGGGATACCGCGCACCCGCCCAGGGCATGGACGAGGCTCAGTCCGGGAGAACCGGTCGCGGGGAATCCGGGAGCCCCCGCCCCGCCTCATGCCTGTGTCGGGTCCCCACACAGCTCAGCGCACCCTCGGGAGCAGAAGCTGGAGCTTCTGCGGGGCCTGATGAGCTGTTTGTCAAGCGGACTGGGCACTGCTCTCCAGGGCTCCGGTCGCAACATCCCCCACCGCACCCCTGCTGCCGCTGCCTAGCCAGCTGGTGAGTTAAAGATTTAAACCGAAGCCACCATCCTGCCCTCCTGATTCTGCCGCCGCTGCTGCCATTCGGGCTGGGAGCCATTCTCCATGCCAGCTGTTTCCATATCGACAAGGCCTCTCTCCCTGATAAGGGGTCCATCCGTGTCCAGGCTCCCATTATTCCTAAGGGCCCCTCATCAGAGTCAGGCCTCCCCTTACGACCAGTGATTGCCTTCCACCACCTAAGCCCCCGCCCCACCACACACACACTCGTCTCTGTGAGTGGCCTGTATGGAGGGAGCTAAATAATCTTGGCTTTATCTTCCTCCCAGCCTTGTCCCCACATCCATAAATCCTCACAATCCCAGCACTCTGCTGCTACCTTCCTCCTAGACAGGACTTTGCCTGGTGCCTGAAGCATCTTCTCCTCCTGGGAGTGGATCGAAAATATTTCAAGCCCATAGTTGTAGGAAGTAGGCTGTGAGAGGAGGGAAAGATTCCTAGAATCTGCCACCCTTGGCCTGCCATAGGGGAATGACTGAGAACTGTTGGAGGTCTTTCCTACAGTTAACACCCCAGCTTCTGGCTCCTTCAGTTGGATCCCGTGTTGAAAGATACTGGGCATCAGGGACTTCCCTGATGGTCCAGTGGATAAGACTCCATGCTCCCACTGCAGGGGGTATGAGTTCTATCCCTGGCTGGGGAATTAAGATACCGCATGCTGCATGGCACAGACAAAAGGTAAAAATAAAAGGGTACATAGATACTTGGCATCAGCCCCCCGAAGTGTAACCGCCCTAGGAGAACCCAAAGGCCACTGCTCCCTAACTTTCCTTTCTGTCTTGTCACCGAGTTGGGCTGAAATCGACTAGCAACTGAAGTGATGAAGGGTCAGGGACTCCTAGTGGGTCTGCTTTCAGTTAGGGACTGGCCCCAGCACCGGGGAGGGCACCACAGAATTAAGTTAAAGGGACAGCACTCTACAATTGGTGTCTCCTGAGAGGTCTCCTCCTGTGGTCTCTGTCTCTTGGGTCCCTCTCATCAGGTTGGGGAAACACTTGCTCCCCTCCCGCATCTCTAGTTTCCTTGTGTCCCTGGAAACTCACCATCCCCTCTCCCCAGAAATCCCCTTTCTATTCCCAGGATAGGGAAGGCATGGCAGAAGGGGGTGTTCTAAGCCGGGTTCCCCTCATGCTATCGATAATTCTCTGACTCAGTTTGGGGCACAGGAAAATAATGGGGGAGAGGGACAGTACTGGCTGGGACAGGAGGGGGAAGCCCTAGAGTCCTGAGATGTGAGATATGGGAACTGGACCTGCTTCCAAAGAACTTTCCCTTTAGCCCTGCTTGTCGAAGAGAGGAGTAGGTCTCAGCTGAGGGATGTGTAGTCACTGTGATAGTCCTATGGAGACCTGGGAGGAGATCTTCCCCAGTCTCACCCTGCTACTTGCCATTTTCCTCAGGGAATCTCGGGGACCAGCTGGGTCCCATCTTTCCCACTCCAGTAGTCTTAGGACCACAGAGAAGAGGTGGGAGTAAGGAGAAACCTGGGAAAGAGGGAGCACCCCAACCATATTGCTCTGACCTCTAATCCTGAACCAAGCTCTGACCCCTAGCCTTAAAACTCATGTTCAAGTGCCTTCAAGGGGACGACACTGCAAACCTTCCCCTAACAGGGACAATGCAACCCACTTCCCTTGTCCAAAATGTTGAGTGCTGAGGTTCTCAGAGCTAAAGACAAAGAGTGGGAAATGGGGACAGGGACGCTACTAAGGAGTTATGAAAGGGAGAAAAGGTTCCAGATAGATGGAGACAGTGGGGAGTGCACTCAGTGGAAAGGTATTCTGCTGCCAACTCATGTACTGCAATTCAATGCAGACACTAACTACCCAGAGCCAGTGTTCGACTCCACAGGTTTAAGGGCACAGTCCCAACAAGCCTGCCTCCACTTGAGCTGCCAGTCACAAGTGTGGTCCCCAGGACACCTGCATTTCTGCCTAACTAGCTACAAGTCCAGAGGTCTTCAAACACCCCTCAGGTCCAGTGGTTCACTAGAATGACTCACACAACTCGGAAGTGCTCTACTGACAAGTAGTTTTTTATAAAGTACATATATTATGAACATCCAAATGAAAAGACACACAAGGAGGGTCTCAGTGCATTGCTCCCATGCTCTCTCCCCATGTAGACACAAAAGGCATGTCACCCTCCCAGTACATCAATATGTTCACCAACCAGGTAGTTCCATGAGCTTTGGTGTACAGAGTTTTTACTGAGATTTCATACATAGGCAGGAATGAATTGTTGGCAACATGACTCGATCTCCACTGACGCATTGGCTCAAAACCCCAATTCTGCAGTGATATGGTTGGTCTTTCTGCTGACCAGGCCTCAGCCCAAGTCACCTCATCTCTTAGCATCAACTCAGGTGTGAGCCGAGGGACTCATAGATAACAAAGACACTCGTATTACTTGAGGTATTCCAAAGATTTAGAGTCTCCCTCTCAGGGACCAGGGACAAAAGCCAAATTGTTGAGTATACAACAGACAGAGCCCTGCATCTGAGTGAAGGGATGTGAATTACTGAAGCCCTGGGGACCAGGCCTCCTCTTCCCGTGCACCAGTCTTGACCCAGCTGCAGCAGGGAAGGAGTGTCACTGTGAGTGTGAGTGTAAGTGAGGGTGAGTGCGGTGGAAGCACAGCTTCTCCATGCCCAGACTGCAATGCTTCCCACTGGCATCCGTGGATCTGTCTGTCACCTGTCTGTCTGTAGCCCAGGCAGGGGAAGATAGGTATGAGAGGGGAAAAGAGTGTGGAATGGTGGGAAGAGGATAGGTGAATCCATTCTCCACACTTCAGCCTGAGGGGACTTTTATATCACTCATTTCTGGTCATTCTCTCCCATACCGTCCAGCCACAAGGCTCCCTTCCCCCCTCCCCAGACCAAATAGGGCAGCTATTTGCAACCTCCCACACTGGGTTAATTGCTCTTTCTTGGCTTTGCCAAAGCACCCTCCAAGGCCCCCAGCCAGTCAGCTTCGTCTATTGTAGTGATCTTATTGTCTCTTTGGATTCCCCTGCCCTGTCCAACCCAGATGACAAGCTCCCTGAGGGAAGAGTCTGTGCCTGTCTTCTCTGCTGTATCCTCATGCCCAAGCACATCACCCGGCACCTAGTAGTCACTCGATAAATATTTGTTGATTAGTGACTGCAGGAACAGAAATCACATGAAAGGAGGTCTCAGCTCAGAGAGGAAGGGCTGAGACCCTCTAACCATGAAGTGACTTGGCCAAGGCCACTCAGCCAACAAGTGTTCCCATAGCCTGGCCTGTCTAGACTGGGCCCTCTCTGGAGCCCTATTCCTCCTCTGCCCAGAATCGTACAAACAGAATGGGGCAGACAAGAAAGGTAATTGTCGGAGCAGAAGCCAGGAAGACGGAGAGGAGAGGGGATTGGCAAAACAGTACTGGAGAGTGTCCCAAAGCTCTTTTCTTGCTGCCTGGGGCTGAGGTCTCCGTCTTCCCAGGGTGCAGCTCTGAAATCTGACTCCACCCTTATAAAAGAGGGTCCGTGTCCTGCCCCTTTGTAACAAACCCTAACTACACCTCTTTATTGATAGGCTCTGGCTCCACCTTCTGGACTACCCCTCCTCTGAAGAAATGCCCTGGCTCCGCCCCTTCCTGGTAATAGGTAAGCCCCACCCCTAGTGCGTGATGCTGTCTTTGTGACCTAATGCACCAGCGTGTTTCCAGGGTGGAGCCAGAGAGGGTGGGCTTTTAGGCTGTGCCGAACCCTCAACCCCCATCCGGGTGACCACAATCCCCCAAAATCCTCACGCGGGACCCCAAATATCCCAGCCCCATGACCTCGAAGGCCTTTGGCTCTAACCTCCTAAATGCACCATGCCCCAGAGGGGCCCTACCACCCAATCCCTTAACGACTAGTGCCTCCCAAACCTTCAATCCAACCCTGTCCCAATGTGGCAACTGAGTCTTCCCGGGGGCACCTGTCTCATATTATCTGAGGACAATTCAGACTGGTCCAGAGAATGACAGAGAAGGGCATCCTCCCAAGGATTTGGGGAATCCTTGATCCAATCATGCCGCTCACCAGGAGACGTTGGGAACCCAGGACATGTCGGGAATGAGGAGATACCAGGTGATGCAGGAAGCTGAGTAGGAGAGGGAGGAGGAGGCGTGAGTGGAGGCGGGGTCCTGTGGAGGAGGTACCTAGCCGATCTGGGTTGGTGGGGAAGGGGCGGGAGAAGCGGGAGGGGAGGGGCCTCTTAGGGGGCGTGGACTGGAGGAACCGCTTCTAAAAGCCGCCTGTAACTCGCCTCTAACCGCCTCTAACCGCCTCTAAAAGGGCGGAGCCTCTAAAGACCGCCTGTAAACCGCCTGTAAACCGCCTCTAAACGCCTCTAAAAGGGCGGAGCCTTCCACGAGAGGGTAGAAGCGTCCAAGGAGCGGAGTCAATGGGGTGAGCCCCGCCCCGACCCGCCCCACAACGCCCTGCTCTGCCTTCTCTTTCCAGGATCAGCTGGGGCTGGTTCTAGTTTTTCCCCTGGCTGCACATGTGGTGGAGGGAGCGGAGGCGAAGGTCTTGGGATACCGCGCACCCGCCCAGGGCATGGACGAGGCTCAGTCCGGGAGAACCGGTCGCGGGGAAGCCGGGAGCCCCCGCCCCGCTTCATGCCTGTGTCGTGTCCCCACACAGCTCAGCGCACCCTCGGGAGCAGAAGCTGGAGCTTCTGCGGGGCCTGATGAGCTGTTTATCAAGCGGACTGGTCACTGCTCTCCAGGGCTCCGGTCGCATCATCCCCCACCGCACCCCTGCTGCCGCTGCCTAGCCAGCTGGTGAGTTAAAGATTTAAACCGAAGCCACCGTCCTGCCCTCCTGATTCTGTCGCCGCTGCTGCCATTCGGGCTGGGAGCCATTCTCCATGCCAGCTGTTTCCATATCGACAGGGCCTCTCTCCCTGATAAGGGGTCCATCCGTGTCCAGGCTGCCATTATTCCTAAGGGCCCCTCATCAGAGTCAGGCCTCCCCTTACGACCAGTGATTGCCTTCCACCACCTAAGCCCCCCGCCCCACCACACACACACTCGTCTCTGTGAGTGGCCTGTATGGAGGGAGCTAAATAATCCTGGCTTTATCTTCCTCCCAGCCTTGTCCCCACATCCATAAATCCTCACAATACCGGCACTCTGCTGCCACCTTCCCCCTAGACAGGGCTTTGCCTGGTGACTGAAGCATCTTCTCCTCCTGGGAGTGGATCGAAACTATTTCAAGCCCATAGTTGTAGGAAGTAGGCTGTGAGAGGAGGGAAAGATTCCTAGAAGCTGCCACCCTTGGCCTGCCATAGGGGAATGACTGAGAACTGTTGGAGGTCTTTCCTACAGTTAACACCCCAGCTTCTGGCTCCTTCAGTTGGATCCCAAGTTGAAAGATACTGGGCATCAGGGACTTCCCTGATGGTCCAGTGGATAAGACTCCATGCTCCCACTGCAGGGTGTATGCCTTCTATTCCTGGCTGGGGAATTAACATACCGCATGCCGTGCGGCACAGCCAAAAGATAAAAATAAAAGGGTACATAGGGGCTTCCCTGGTGGCGCAGTGGTTGAGAGTCCGCCTGCCGATGCAGGGGAAACGGGTTCGTGCCCCTATCCCGGAAGATCCCACATGCCGCGCAGCGGCTGGGCCCGCGAGCCATGGCCGCGGAGCCTGTGTGTCCGGAGCCTGTGCTCCGCAGCGGGAGAGGCCACAGCAGTGAGAGGCACGCATACAGCAAAAAAAAAAAAAAAAAAAAAAAAAAAGGTACATAGATACTTGGCATCAGCCCCCCGAAGTGTAACCTCCCTAGGAGAACCCAAGGGCCACTGCTCCCTACATTTACTTTCTGTCTTGTCACCTAGTTAGGCTGAAATCGACTAGCAACTGAAGTGATGAATGGTCAGGGACTCCTAGTGGGTCTGCTTTCAGTTAGGGACTGGCCCCAGCACCGGGGAGGGCACCACAGAATTAAGTTAAAGTGACAGCACTCTACAATTGGTGTCTCCTGAGAGGTCTCCTCCTCTGGTCTCTGTCTTTTGGGTCTCTCTCATCAGGTGAGGGAAACACTTGCTCCCCTCCCGCATCTCTAGTTCCTTGTGTCCCTGGGAGCTCACCATCCCCTCTCCTCCGAAATCCTCTTTCAATTCCCAGGATAGGGAAGGCATGGCAGAAGGGGGTGTTCTAAGCCGGGTTCCCCTCATGCTATCGATAATTCCCTGACTCAGTTTGGGGCACAGGAAAATAATGGGGGAGAGGGACAGTACTGGCTGGGCCAGGAAGGGGAAGCCCTAGAGTCCTGAGATGTGAGATATGGGAACTGGACCTGCTTCCAAAGAACTTTCCCTTTAGCCCTGCTTGTCGAAGGGAGGAGTAGGTCTCAGCTGAGGGATGTGTAGTCACTGTGATAGGCCTATGGAGACCTGGGAGGAGATCCTCCCCAGTCTTACCCTGCTACTTGCCATTGTCCTCAGGGAATCTCGGGGACCAGCTGGGTCCCATCTTTCCCACTCCCGTAGTCTTAGGACCACAGAGAAGAGGTGGGAGTAAGGAGAAAACTGGGAAAGAGGGAGCCCCCCAACCATACTGCTCTGACCTCTAATCCTGAACCAAGCTCTGACCCCTAGCCTTAAAACTCATGTTCAAGTGCCTTCAAGGGGACGACACTGCAAACCTTCCCCTAACAGGGACAATGCAACCCACTTCCCTTGTCCAAAATGTTGAGTGCTGAGGTTCTCAGAGCTAAAGACAAAGAGTGGGAAATGGGGACAGGGACGCTACTAAGGAGTTATGAAAGGGAGAAAAGGTTCCAGATAGATGGAGACAGTGGGGAGTGCACTCAGTGGAAAGGTATTCTGCTGCCAACTCATGTACTGCAATTCAATGCAGACACTAACTACCCAGAGCCAGTGTTCGACTCCACAGGTTTAAGGGCACAGTGCCAACAAGCCTGCCTCCACTTGAGCTGCCAGTCACAAGTGGGGTCCCCAGGACACCTGCATTTCTGCCTAACTAGCTACAAGTCCAGAGGTCTTCAAACCCCCCTCAGATCCAATGGTTCACTAGAATGACTCACACAACTCGGAAGTGCTCTCCTGACAACTAGTTTTTTATAAAGTACATATATCAGGAACATCCAAATGAAAAGACACACAAGGAGGGTCTCAGTGCAGAGCTCCCATGCTCTCTCCCCATGGAGACACAAAGGGCACATCACCCTCCCAGTACATCAATATGTTCACCAACCAGGAAGTTCCATGAGCTTTGGTGTACAGAGTTTTTACTGAGATTTCATACATAGGCAGGAATGAATTGTTGGCAACATGACTCGATCTCCTCTGACGGATTGGCTCAAAACCCCAATTCTGCAGTGATATGGTTGGTCTTTCTGCTGACCAGGCCTCAGCCCAAGTCACCTCATCTCTTAGCATCAACTCAGGTGTGAGCCGAGGGACTCATTGATAACAAAGACACTCGTATTACTTGAGGTATTCCAAAGATTTAGAGTCTCCCTCTCAGGGACCAGTGACAAAAGCCAAATTGTTGAGTATACAACAGACAGAGCCATGCATCTGAGTGAAGGGATGTGAATTACTGAAGCCCTGGGGACCAGGCCTCCTCTTCCCGTGCACCAGACTTGACCCAGCTGCAGCAGGGCAGGAGTGTCACTGTGAGTGTGAGTGTAAGTGAGGGTGAGTGCGGTGGAAGCACAGCTTCTCCATGCCCAAACTGCAATGCTTCCCACTGGCATCCGTGGATCTGTCTGTCACCTGTCTGTCTGTAGCCCAGGCAGGGGAAGATAGGTATGAGAGGGGAAAAGAGTGTGGAATGGTGGGAAGAGGATAGGTGAATCCATTCTCCACACTTCAGCCTGAGGGGACTTTTATTTCACTCATTTCTGGTCATTCTCTCCCATACCGTCCAGCCACAAGGCTCCCTTCCCCCCTCCCCAGACCAAATAGGGCAGCTATTTCCAACCTCCCACACTGGGTTAATTGCTCTTTCTTGGCTTTGCCAAAGCACCCTCCACGGCCCCCAGCCAGTCAGCTTCGTCTATTGTAGTGATCTTATTGTCTCTTTGGATTCCCCTGCCCTGTCCAACCCAGATGACAAGCTCCCTGAGGGAAGAGTCTGTGCCTGTCTTCTCTGCTGTATCCTCATGCCCAAGCACATCACCCAGCACCTAGTAGTCACTCGATAAATATTTGTTGATTAGTGACTGCAGGAACAGAAATCACATGAAAGGAGGTCTCAGCTCAGAGAGGAAGGGCTGTGACCCTCTAACCATGAAGTGACTTGGCCAAGGCCACTCAGCCAACAAGTGTTCCCATAGCCTGGCCTGTCTAGACTGGGCCCTCTCTGGAGCCCTATTCCTCCTCTGCCCAGAATCGTACAAACAGAATGGGGCAGACAAGAAATGTAATTGTCGGAGCAGAAGCCAGGAAGACAGAGAGGAGAGGGGATTGGCAAAACAGTAGTGGACAGCGTCCCAAAGCCCTTTTCTTGCTGCCTGGGGCTGAGGTCTCCGTCTTCCCAGGGTGCAGCTCTGAAATCTGACTCCACCCTTATAAAAGAGGGTACGTGCCCTGCCTCTTTGTAACAAACCCTAACTCCACCTCTTTATTGGTAGGCTCTGGCTCCAACTTCTGGACTACCCCTCCTCTGAAGAAATGCCCTGGCTCCGCCCCTTCATGGTAATAGGTAAGCCCCACCCCTAGTGCGTGATGCTGTCTTTGTGACCTAATGCACCGGCGTGTTTCCAGGGTGGAGCCAGAGAGGGTGGGCATTTAGGCTGTGCCGAACCCTCAACCCACATCCGGGTGACAACAATCCCCGAAAATCCTCACGTGGGACCCCAAATATCCCAGCCCCATGACCTCGAAGGCCTTTGGCTCTAACCTCCTAAATGTCCCAAGACCCCGAGGGGCCCTACCACCCAATCCCTTAACGACTAGTGCCTCCCAAATCTTCAATCCAACCCTGTCCCAATGTGGCAACTGAGTCTTCCCGGGGGCACCTGTCTCATATTATCTGAGAACAATTCAGACTGGTCCAGAGAATGACAGAGAAGGGCATCCTCCCAGGGATTTGGGGAATCCTTGATCCAATCATGCCGCTCACCAGGAGACATTGGGAACCCAGGACATGTCGGGATTGAGGAGATACCAGGAGATGCAGGAAGCTGGGGAGGAGGAGGAGGAGGAGGCGTGAGTGGAGGCGGTGTTCTGCGGAGGAGGAACCTAGCCGCTCCCGGTTGGTGGGGAAGGGGCGGGAGAAGCGGGAGGGGAGGGGCCTCTTAGGGGGCGTGGACTGGAGGAACCGCCTCTAAAAACCGCCTGTAAAGCGCCTGTAAAGCGGCTCTAACCGCCTCTAAAAGGGCGGAGCCTCTAAAGACCGCCTGTAAACCGCCTGTAAACAGCGTCTAACCGCCTCTAAAAGGGCGGAGCCTTCCACGAGAGGGTAGAAGCGTCCAAGGGGCGGAGTCAGTGGGGTCAGCCCCGCCCCGCCCCGCCCTGCTCTGCCTTCTCTTTCCAGGATCGGCTGGGGCTGTTTCTACTTTTTCCCCTGGCTGTGCATGTTGTGGAGGGAGCGGAGGCGAAGGGCTTGGGATACCGCGCACCCGCCCAGGGCATGGACGAGGCTCAGTCCGGGAGAACCGGTCGCGGGGAAGCCGGGAGCCCCCGCCCCGCCTCATGCCTGTGTCGAGTCCCCACACAGCTCAGCGCACCCTCGGGAGCAGAAGCTGGAGCTTCTGCGGGGCCTGATGAGCTGTTTGTCAAGCGGACTGGGCACTGCTCTCCAGGGCTCCGGTCGCAACATCCCCCACCGCACCCCTGCTGCCGCTGCCTAGCCAGCTGGTGAGTTAAAGATTTAAACCGAAGCCACCGTCCTGCCCTCCTGATTCTGCCGCCGCTGCTGCCATTCGTGCTGGGAGCCATTATCCATGCCGGCTGTTTCCATATCGACAGGGCCTCTCTCCCTGATAAGGGGTCCATCCGTGTCCAGGCTCCCATTATTCCTAAGGGCCCCTCATCAGAGTCAGGCCTCCCCTTACTACCAGTGATTGCCTTCCACCACCTAAGCCCCCCGCCCCACCACACACACACTCGTCTCTGTGAGTGGCCTGTATGGAGGGAGCTAAATAATCCTGGCTTTATCTTCCTCCCAGCCTTGTCGCCACATCCATAAATCCTCACAATCCCAGCACTCTGCTGCCACCTTCCTCCTAGACATGACTCTGCCTGGTGCCTGAAGCATCTTCTCCTCCTGGGAGGGGATCGAAACTATTTCAAGCCCATAGTTGTAGGAAGTAGGCTGTGAGAGGAGGGAAAGATTCCTAGAAGCTGCCACCCTTGGCCTGCCATAGGGGAATGACTGAGGACTGTGGGAGGTCTTTCCTACCGTTAACACCCCAGCTTCTGGCTCCTTCAGTTGGATCCCGAGTTGAAAGATACTGGGCATCAGGGACTTCCCTGATGGTCCAGTGGATAAGACTCCATGCTCCCACTGCAGGGGGTATGCGTTCTATCCCTGGCTGGGGAATTAACATACCACATGCCGTGCGGCACAGCCAAAAGGTAAAAATAAAAGGGTACATAGATACTTGGCATCAGCCCCCCGAAGTGTAACCTCCCTAGGAGAACCCAAGGGCCACTGCTCCCTACTTTTCCTTTCTGTCTTGTCTACGAGTTGGGCTGAAATCGACTAGCAACTGAAGTGATGAAGGGTCAGGGACTCCAAGTGGGTCTGCTTTCAGTTAGGGACTGGCCCCAGCACCGGGGAGGGCACCACAGAATTAAGTTAAAGGGACAGCACTCTACGATTGGTGTCTCCTGAGAGGTCTCCTCCTCTGGTCTCTGTCTCTTGGGTCCCTCTCATCAGGTGGGGGAAACACTTGCTCCGCTCCCTCGTCTCTAGTTTCCTTGTGTCCCTGGAAACTCACCATCCCCTCTCCTCAGAAATCCACTTTCTATTCCCAGGATAGGGGAGGCATGGCAGAAGGGGGTGTTCTAAGCCGGGTTCCCCTCATGCTATCGATAATTCTCTGACTCAGTTTGGGGCACAGGAAAATAATGGGGGAGAGGGACAGTACTGGCTGGGACAGGAGGGGGAAGCCCTAGAGTCCTGAGATGTGAGATATGGGAACTGGACCTGCTTCCAAAGAACTTTCCCTTTAGCCCTGCTTGTCGAAGAGAGGAGTAGGTCTCAGATGAGGGATGTGTAGTCACTGTGATAGGCCTATGGAGACCTGGGAGGAGATCTTCCCCAGTCTCACCCTGCTACTTGCCATTTTCCTCAGGGAATCTCGGGGACCAGCTGGGTCCCATCTTTCCCACTCCATTAGTCTTAGGACCACAGAGAAGAGGTGGGAGTAAGGAGAAACCTGGGAAAGAGGGAGCACCCCAACCATATTGCTCTGACCTCTAATCCTGAACCAAGCTCTGACCCCTAGCCTTAAAACTCATGTTCAAGTGCCTTCAAGGGGACGACACTGCAAACCTTCCCCTAACAGGGACAATGCAACCCACTTCCCTTGTCCAAAATGTTGAGTGCTGAGGTTCTCAGAGCTAAAGACAAAGAGTGGGAAATGGGGACAGGGACGCTACTAAGGAGTTATGAAAGGGAGAAAAGGTTCCAGATAGATGGAGACAGTGGGGAGTGCACTCAGTGGAAAGGTATTCTGCTGCCAACTCATGTACTGCAATTCAATGCAGACACTAACTACCCAGAGCCAGTGTTCGACTCCACAGGTTTAAGGGCACAGTCCCAACAAGCCTGCCTCCTCTTGAGCTGCCAGTCACAAGTGGGGTCCCCAGGACACCTGCATTTCTGCCTAACTAGCTACAAGTCCAGAGGTCTTCAAAGCCCCCTCAGGTCCAATGGTTCACTAGAATGACTCACACAACTCGGAAGTGCTCTCCTGACAACTAGTTTTTTATAAAGTACATATATCAGGAACATCCAAATGAAAAGACACACAAGGAGGGTCTCAGTGCAGAGCTCCCATGCTCTCTCCCCATGGAGACACAAAGGGCACGTCACCCTCCCAGTACATCAATATGTTCACCAACCAGGAAGTTCCATGAGCTTTGGTGTACAGAGTTTTTACTGAGATTTCATACATAGGCAGGAATGAATTGTTGGCAACATGACTCGATCTCCTCTGACGGATTGGCTCAAAACCCCAATTCTGCAGTGATATGGTTGGTCTTTCTGCTGACCAGGCCTCAGCCCAAGTCACCTCATCTCTTAGCATCAACTCAGGTGTGAGCCGAGGGACTCATAGATAACAAAGACACTCGTATTACTTGAGGTATTCCAAAGATTTAGAGTCTCCCTCTCAGGGACCAGGGACAAAAGCCAAATTGTTGAGTATACAACAGACAGGGCCCTGCATCTGAGTGAAGGGATGTGAATTACTGAAGCCCTGGGGACCAGGCCTCCTCTTCCCGTGCACCAGACTTGACCCAGCTGCAGCAGGGCAGGAGTGTCACTGTGAGTGTGAGTGTAAGTGAGGGTGAGTGCGGTGGAAGCACAGCTTCTCCATGCCCAGACAGCAATGCTTCCCACTGGCATCCGTGGATCTGTCTGTCACCTGTCTGTCTGTAGCCCAGGCAGGGGAAGATAGGTATGAGAGGGGAAAAGAGTGTGGAATGGTGGGAAGAGGATAGGTGAATCCATTCTCCACACTTCAGCCTGAGGGGACTTTTATTTCACTCATTTCTGGTCATTCTCTCCCATACCGTCCAGCCACAAGGCTCCCTTCCCCCCTCCCCAGACCAAATAGGGCAGCTATTTCCAACCTCCCACACTGGGTTAATTGCTCTTTCTTGGCTTTGCCAAAGCACCCTCCGCGGCCCCCAGCCAGTCAGCTTCGTCTATTGTAGTGATCTTATTGTCTCTTTGGATTCCCCTGCCCTGTCCAACCCAGATGACAAGCTCCCTGAGGGAAGAGTCTGTGCCTGTCTTCTCTGCTGTATCCTCATGCCCAAGCACATCACCCGGCACCTAGTAGTCACTCGATAAATATTTGTTGATTAGTGACTGCAGGAACAGAAATCACATGAAAGGAGGTCTCAGCTCAGAGAGGAAGGGCTGTGACCCTCTAACCATGAAGTGACTTGGCCAAGGCCACTCAGCCAACAAGTGTTCCCATAGCCTGGCCTGTCTAGACTGGGACCCCTCTGGAGCCCTATTCCTCCTCTGCCCAGAATCGTACAAACAGAATGGGGCAGACAAGAAAGGTAATTGTCGGAGCAGAAGCCAGGAAGACAGAGAGGAGAGGGGATTGGCAAAAGAGTACTGGACAGCGTCCCAAAGCTCTTTTCTTGCTGCCTGGGGCTGAGGTCTCCGTCTTCCCAGGGTGCAGCTCTGAAATCTGACTCCACCCTTATAAAAGAGGTTCCGGGGGCCTCCCTGGAGGCATAGTGGTTGTGAGTCCGCCTGCCGATGCAGGGGATGCGGGTTCATGCCCCGGTTCGGGAGGATCCCATATGCTACGGAGCGGCTGGGCCCATGAGCCATGGACGCTGGGCCTGCGCGTCCGGATCCTGTACTCCGCAACGGGAGAGGCCACAACAGTGAGAGGCCAGCATACCGCAGAAAGAAAAAAAAAATAAGAGGGTCCGTGCCCTGCCTCTTTGTAACAAACCCTAACTCCACCTCTTTATTGATAGGCTCTGGCTCCACCTTCTGGACTACACCTCCTCTGAAGAAATGCCCTGGCTCCGCCCCTTCCTGGTAATAGGTAAGCCCCACCCCTAGTGCGTGATGCTGTCTTTGTGACCTAATGCACCGGCGTGTTTCCAGGGTGGAGCCAGAGAGGGTGAGCATTTAGGCTGTGCCGAACCCTCAACCCCCATCCGGGTGACCACAATCCCCCAAAATCCTCACGCGGGACCCCAAGTATCCCAGCCCCATGAACTCGAAGGCCTTTGGCTCTAACCTCCTAAATGCCCCATGCCCCCGAGGGGCCCTACCACCCAATCCCTTAACGCCTAGTGCCTCCCAAATCTTCAATCCAACCCTGTCCCAATGTGGCAACTGAGTCTTCCCGGGGGCACCTGTCTCATATTATCTGAGAACAATTCAGACTGGTCCAGAGAATGACAGAGAAGGGCATCCTCCCAAGGATTTGGGGAAACCTTGATCCAATCATGCCGCTCACCAGGAGACGTTGGGAACCCAGGACATGTCGGGATTGAGGAGATACCAGGTGATGCAGGAAGCTGAGGAGGAGGAGGAGGAGGCGTGAGTGGAGGCGGGGTTCTGCGGAGGAGGAACCTAGCCGCTCCCGGTTGGTGGGGAAGGGGCGGGAGAAGCGGGAGGGGAGGGGCCTCTTAGGGGGCGTGGACTGGAGGAACCGCCTCTAAAAACCGCCTGTAAAGCGCCTGTAAAGCGCCTCTAAACGGCTCTAAAAGGGCGGAGCCTCTAAAGACCGCCTGTAAACCGCCTCTAACTGCCTCTAAAAGGGCGGAGCCATCCACGAGAGGGTAGAAGCGTCCAAGGGGCGGAGTCAGTGGGGTCAGCCCCGCCCCGCCCCACCCCAGCCCGCCCTGCTCTGCCTTCTCTTTCCAGGATCGGCTGGGGCTGTTTCTACTTTCTCCCCTGGCTGCACATGTGGTGGAGAGAGCGGAGGCGAACGGCTTGGGATACCGCGCACCCGCCCAGGGCATGGACGAGGCTCAGTCCGGGAGAACCGGTCGCGGGGAAGCCGGGAGCCCCCGCCCCGCCTCATGCCTGTGTCGGGTCCCCACACAGCTCAGCGCACCCTCGGGAGCAGAAGCTGGAGCTTCTGCGGGGCCTGATGAGCTGTTTGTCAAGCGGACTGGGCACTGCTCTCCAGGGCTCCGGTCGCAACATCCCCCACCGCACCCCTGCTGCCGCTGCCTAGCCAGCTGGTGAGTTAAAGATTTAAACCGAAGCCACCATCCTGCCCTCCTGATTCTGCCGCCGCTGCTGCCATTCGGGCTGGGAGCCATTCTCCATGCCAGCTGTTTCCATATCGACAAGGCCTCTCTCCCTGATAAGGGGTCCATCCGTGTCCAGGCTCCCATTATTCCTAAGGGCCCCTCATCAGAGTCAGGCCTCCCCTTACGACCAGTGATTGCCTTCCACCACCTAAGCCCCCGCCCCACCACACACACACTCGTCTCTGTGAGTGGCCTGTATGGAGGGAGCTAAATAATCTTGGCTTTATCTTCCTCCCAGCCTTGTCCCCACATCCATAAATCCTCACAATCCCAGCACTCTGCTGCCACCTTCCTCCTAGACAGGACTTTGCCTGGTGCCTGAAGCATCTTCTCCTCCTGGGAGTGGATCGAAAATATTTCAAGCCCATAGTTGTAGGAAGTAGGCTGTGAGAGGAGGGAAAGATTCCTAGAAGCTGCCACCCTTGGCCTGCCATAGGGGAATGACTGAGAACTGTTGGAGGTCTTTCCTACAGTTAACACCCCAGCTTCTGGCTCCTTCAGTTGGATCCCGAGTTGAAAGATACTGGGCATCAGGGACTTCCCTGATGGTCCAGTGGATAAGACTCCATGCTCCCACTGCAGGGGGTATGAGTTCTATCCCTGGCTGGGGAATTAACATACCGCATGCCGCGCGGCACAGCCAAAAGGTCAAAATAAAAGGGTACATAGATACTTGGCATCAGCCCCCCGAAGTGTAACCGCCCTAGGAGAACCCAAAGGCCACTGCTCCCTACCTTTCCTTTCTGTCTTGTCACCGAGTTGGGCTGAAATCGACTAGCAACTGAAGTGATGAAGGGTCAGGGACTCCTAGTGGGTCTGCTTTCAGTTAGGGACTGGCCCCAGCACCGGGGAGGGCACCACAGAATTAAGTTAAAGGGACAGCACTCTACAATTGGTGTCTCCTGAGAGGTCTCCTCCTGTGGTCTCTGTCTCTTGGGTCCCTCTCATCAGGTTGGGGAAACACTTGCTCCCCTCCCGCATCTCTAGTTTCCTTGTGTCCCTGGAAACTCACCATCCCCTCTCCCCAGAAATCCCCTTTCTATTCCCAGGATAGGGAAGGCATGGCAGAAGGGGGTGTTCTAAGCCGGGTTCCCCTCATGCTATCGATAATTCTCTGACTCAGTTTGGGGCACAGGAAAATAATGGGGGAGAGGGACAGTACTGGCTGGGCCAGGAGGGGGAAGCCCTAGAGTCCTGAGATGTGAGATATGGGAACTGGACCTGCTTCCAAAGAACTTTCCCTTTAGCCCTGCTTGTCGAAGAGAGGAGTAGGTCTCAGATGAGGGATGTGTAGTCACTGTGATAGGCCTATGGAGACCTGGGAGGAGATCTTCCCCAGTCTCACCCTGCTACTTGCCATTTTCCTCAGGGAATCTCGGGGACCAGCTGGGTCCCATCTTTCCCACTCCAGTAGTCTTAGGACCACAGAGAAGAGGTGGGAGTAAGGAGAAACCTGGGAAAGAGGGAGCACCCCAACCATATTGCTCTGACCTCTAATCCTGAACCAAGCTCTGACCCCTAGCCTTAAAACTCATGTTCAAGTGCCTTCAAGGGGACGACACTGCAAACCTTCCCCTAACAGGGACAATGCAACCCACTTCCCTTGTCCAAAATGTTGAGTGCTGAGGTTCTCAGAGCTAAAGACAAAGAGTGGGAAATGGGGACAGGGACGCTACTAAGGAGTTATGAAAGGGAGAAAAGGTTCCAGATAGATGGAGACAGTGGGGAGTGCACTCAGTGGAAAGGTATTCTGCTGCCAACTCATGTACTGCAATTCAATGCAGACACTAACTACCCAGAGCCAGTGTTCGACTCCACAGGTTTAAGGGCACAGTCCCAACAAGCCTGCCTCCACTTGAGCTGCCAGTCACAAGTGTGGTCCCCAGGACACCTGCATTTCTGCCTAACTAGCTACAAGTCCAGAGGTCTTCAAACACCCCTCAGGTCCAGTGGTTCACTAGAATGACTCACACAACTCGGAAGTGCTCTACTGACAAGTAGTTTTTTATAAAGTACATATATTATGAACATCCAAATGAAAAGACACACAAGGAGGGTCTCAGTGCATTGCTCCCATGCTCTCTCCCCATGTAGACACAAAAGGCATGTCACCCTCCCAGTACATCAATATGTTCACCAACCAGGTAGTTCCATGAGCTTTGGTGTACAGAGTTTTTACTGAGATTTCATACATAGGCAGGAATGAATTGTTGGCAACATGACTCGATCTCCACTGACGCATTGGCTCAAAACCCCAATTCTGCAGTGATATGGTTGGTCTTTCTGCTGACCAGGCCTCAGCCCAAGTCACCTCATCTTTTAGCATCAACTCAGGTGTGAGCCGAGGGACTCATAGATAACAAAGACACTCGTATTACTTGAGGTATTCCAAAGATTTAGAGTCTCCCTCTCAGGGACCAGGGACAAAAGCCAAATTGTTGAGTATACAACAGACAGAGCCCTGCATCTGAGTGAAGGGATGTGAATTACTGAAGCCCTGGGGACCAGGCCTCCTCTTCCCGTGCACCAGTCTTGACCCAGCTGCAGCAGGGCAGGAGTGTCACTGTGAGTGTGAGTGTAAGTGAGGGTGAGTGCGGTGGAAGCACAGCTTCTCCATGCCCAGACTGCAATGCTTCCCACTGGCATCCGTGGATCTGTCTGTCACCTGTCTGTCTGTAGCCCAGGCAGGGGAAGATAGGTATGAGAGGGGAAAAGAGTGTGGAATGGTGGGAAGAGGATAGGTGAATCCATTCTCCACACTTCAGCCTGAGGGGACTTTTATATCACTCATTTCTGGTCATTCTCTCCCATACCGTCCAGCCACAAGGCTCCCTTCCCCCCTCCCCAGACCAAATAGGGCAGCTATTTCCAACCTCCCACACTGGGTTAATTGCTCTTTCTTGGCTTTGCCAAAGCACCCTCCACGGCCCCCAGCCAGTCAGCTTCGTCTATTGTAGTGATCTTATTGTCTCTTTGGATTCCCCTGCCCTGTCCAACCCAGATGACAAGCTCCCTGAGGGAAGAGTCTGTGCCTGTCTTCTCTGCTGTATCCTCATGCCCAAGCACATCACCCGGCACCTAGTAGTCACTCGATAAATATTTGTTGATTAGTGACTGCAGGAACAGAAATCACATGAAAGGAGGTCTCAGCTCAGAGAGGAAGGGCTGAGACCCTCTAACCATGAAGTGACTTGGCCAAGGCCACTCAGCCAACAAGTGTTCCCATAGCCTGGCCTGTCTAGACTGGGCACCCTCTGGAGCCCTATTCCTCCTCTGCCCAGAATCGTACAAACAGAATGGGGCAGACAAGAAAGGTAATTGTCGGAGCAGAAGCCAGGAAGACGGAGAGGAGAGGGGATTGGCAAAACAGTACTGGAGAGTGTCCCAAAGCTCTTTTCTTGCTGCCTGGGGCTGAGGTCTCCGTCTTCCCAGGGTGCAGCTCTGAAATCTGACTCCACCCTTATAAAAGAGGGTCCGTGTCCTGCCCCTTTGTAACAAACCCTAACTACACCCCTTTATTGATAGGCTCTTGCTCCACCTTCTGGACTACCCCTCCTCTGAAGAAATGCCCTGGCTCCGCCCCTTCCTGGTAATAGGTAAGCCCCACCCCTAGTGCGTGATGCTGTCTTTGTGACCTAATGCACCAGCGTGTTTCCAGGGTGGAGCCAGAGAGGGTGGGCTTTTAGGCTGTGCCGA
Organism: Mesoplodon bidens; assembly: GCF_964165515.1. Lineage (NCBI taxonomy): Eukaryota > Metazoa > Chordata > Mammalia > Artiodactyla > Ziphiidae > Mesoplodon > Mesoplodon bidens. The sequence goes on from NW_027671983.1 coordinate 223,685, forward strand.
ACCCTCAACCCCCATCCGGGTGACCACAATCCCCCAAAATCCTCACGCGGGACCCCAAATATCCCAGCCCCATGACCTCGAAGGCCTTTGGCTCTAACCTCCTAAATGCACCATGCCCCGGAGGGGCCCTACCACCCAATCCCTTAACGACTAGTGCCTCCCAAACCTTCAATCCAACCCTGTCCCAATGTGGCAACTGAGTCTTCCCGGGGGCACCTGTCTCATATTATCTGAGGACAATTCAGACTGGTCCAGAGAATGACAGAGAAGGGCATCCTCCCAAGGATTTGGGGAATCCTTGATCCAATCATGCCGCTCACCAGGAGACGTTGGGAACCCAGGACATGTCGGGAATGAGGAGATACCAGGTGATGCAGGAAGCTGAGTAGGAGAGGGAGGAGGAGGCGTGAGTGGAGGCGGGGTCCTGTGGAGGAGGTACCTAGCCGATCTGGGTTGGTGGGGAAGGGGCGGGAGAAGCGGGAGGGGAGGGGCCTCTTAGGGGGCGTGGACTGGAGGAACCGCCTCTAAAAGCCGCCTGTAACTCGCCTCTAACCGCCTCTAACCGCCTCTAAAAGGGCGGAGCCTCTAAAGACCGCCTGTAAACCGCCTGTAAACCGCCTCTAAACGCCTCTAAAAGGGCGGAGCCTTCCACGAGAGGGTAGAAGCGTCCAAGGAGCGGAGTCAATGGGGTGAGCCCCGCCCCGCCCCGCCCCACAACGCCCTGCTCTGCCTTCTCTTTCCAGGATCAGCTGGGGCTGGTTCTAGTTTTTCCCCTGGCTGCACATGTGGTGGAGGGAGCGGAGGCGAAGGGCTTGGGATACCGCGCACCCGCCCAGGGCATGGACGAGGCTCAGTCCGGGAGAACCGGTCGCGGGGAAGCCGGGAGCCCCCGCCCCGCTTCATGCCTGTGTCGTGTCCCCACACAGCTCAGCGCACCCTCGGGAGCAGAAGCTGGAGCTTCTGCGGGGCCTGATGAGCTGTTTATCAAGCGGACTGGTCACTGCTTTCCAGGGCTCCGGTCGCATCATCCCCCACCGCACCCCTGCTGCCGCTGCCTAGCCAGCTGGTGAGTTAAAGATTTAAACCGAAGCCACCGTCCTGCCCTCCTGATTCTGCCGCCGCTGCTGCCATTCGGGCTGGGAGCCATTCTCCATGCCAGCTGTTTCCATATCGACAGGGCCTCTCTCCCTGATAAGCGGTCCATCCGTGTCCAGGCTGCCATTATTCCTAAGGGCCCCTCATCAGAGTCAGGCCTCCCCTTAAGACCAGTGATTGCCTTCCACCACCTAAGCCCCCCGCCCCACCACACACACACTCGTCTCTGTGAGTGGCCTGTATGGAGGGAGCTAAATAATCCTGGCTTTATCTTCCTCCCAGCCTTGTCCCCACATCCATAAATCCTCACAATACCGGCACTCTGCTGCCACCTTCCCCCTAGACAGGGCTTTGCCTGGTGACTGAAGCATCTTCTCCTCCTGGGAGTGGATCGAAACTATTTCAAGCCCATAGTTGTAGGAAGTAGGCTGTGAGAGGAGGGAAAGATTCCTAGAAGCTGCCACCCTTGGCCTGCCATAGGGGAATGACTGAGAACTGTTGGAGGTCTTTCCTACAGTTAACACCCCAGCTTCTGGCTCCTTCAGTTGGATCCCAAGTTGAAAGATACTGGGCATCAGGGACTTCCCTGATGGTCCAGTGGATAAGACTCCATGCTCCCACTGCAGGGTGTATGCCTTCTATTCCTGGCTGGGGAATTAACATACCGCATGCCGTGCGGCACAGCCAAAAGATAAAAATAAAAGGGTACATAGGGGCTTCCCTGGTGGCGCAGTGGTTGAGAGTCCGCCTGCCGATGCAGGGGAAACGGGTTCGTGCCCCTATCCCGGAAGATCCCACATGCCGCGCAGCGGCTGGGCCCGCGAGCCATGGCCGCGGAGCCTGTGTGTCCGGAGCCTGTGCTCCGCAGCGGGAGAGGCCACAGCAGTGAGAGGCACGCATACAGCAAAAAAAAAAAAAAAAAAAAAAAAAGGTACATAGATACTTGGCATCAGCCCCCCGAAGTGTAACCTCCCTAGGAGAACCCAAGGGCCACTGCTCCCTACATTTACTTTCTGTCTTGTCACCTAGTTAGGCTGAAATCGACTAGCAACTGAAGTGATGAATGGTCAGGGACTCCTAGTGGGTCTGCTTTCAGTTAGGGACTGGCCCCAGCACCGGGGAGGGCACCACAGAATTAAGTTAAAGTGACAGCACTCTACAATTGGTGTCTCCTGAGAGGTCTCCTCCTCTGGTCTCTGTCTTTTGGGTCTCTCTCATCAGGTGAGGGAAACACTTGCTCCCCTCCCGCATCTCTAGTTCCTTGTGTCCCTGGGAGCTCACCATCCCCTCTCCTCCGAAATCCTCTTTCAATTCCCAGGATAGGGAAGGCATGGCAGAAGGGGGTGTTCTAAGCCGGGTTCCCCTCATGCTATCGATAATTCCCTGACTCAGTTTGGGGCACAGGAAAATAATGGGGGAGAGGGACAGTACTGGCTGGGCCAGGAAGGGGAAGCCCTAGAGTCCTGAGATGTGAGATATGGGAACTGGACCTGCTTCCAAAGAACTTTCCCTTTAGCCCTGCTTGTCGAAGGGAGGAGTAGGTCTCAGCTGAGGGATGTGTAGTCACTGTGATAGGCCTATGGAGACCTGGGAGGAGATCCTCCCCAGTCTTACCCTGCTACTTGCCATTGTCCTCAGGGAATCTCGGGGACCAGCTGGGTCCCATCTTTCCCACTCCCGTAGTCTTAGGACCACAGAGAAGAGGTGGGAGTAAGGAGAAACCTGGGAAAGAGGGAGCCCCCCAACCATACTGCTCTGACCTCTAATCCTGAACCAAGCTCTGACCCCTAGCCTTAAAACTCATGTTCAAGTGCCTTCAAGGGGACGACACTGCAAACCTTCCCCTAACAGGGACAATGCAACCCACTTCCCTTGTCCCAAATGTTGAGTGCTGAGGTTCTCAGAGCTAAAGACAAAGAGTGGGAAATGGGGACAGGGACGCTACTAAGGAGTTATGAAAGGGAGAAAAGGTTCCAGATAGATGGAGACAGTGGGGAGTGCACTCAGTGGAAAGGTATTCTGCTGCCAACTCATGTACTGCAATTCAATGCAGACACTAACTACCCAGAGCCAGTGTTCGACTCCACAGGTTTAAGGGCACAGTGCCAACAAGCCTGCCTCCACTTGAGCTGCCAGTCACAAGTGGGGTCCCCAGGACACCTGCATTTCTGCCTAACTAGCTACAAGTCCAGAGGTCTTCAAACCCCCCTCAGATCCAATGGTTCACTAGAATGACTCACACAACTCGGAAGTGCTCTCCTGACAACTAGTTTTTTATAAAGTACATATATCAGGAACATCCAAATGAAAAGACACACAAGGAGGGTCTCAGTGCAGAGCTCCCATGCTCTCTCCCCATGGAGACACAAAGGGCACATCACCCTCCCAGTACATCAATATGTTCACCAACCAGGAAGTTCCATGAGCTTTGGTGTACAGAGTTTTTACTGAGATTTCATACATAGGCAGGAATGAATTGTTGGCAACATGACTCGATCTCCTCTGACGGATTGGCTCAAAACCCCAATTCTGCAGTGATATGGTTGGTCTTTCTGCTGACCAGGCCTCAGCCCAAGTCACCTCATCTCTTAGCATCAACTCAGGTGTGAGCCGAGGGACTCATTGATAACAAAGACACTCGTATTACTTGAGGTATTCCAAAGATTTAGAGTCTCCCTCTCAGGGACCAGTGACAAAAGCCAAATTGTTGAGTATACAACAGACAGAGCCATGCATCTGAGTGAAGGGATGTGAATTACTGAAGCCCTGGGGACCAGGCCTCCTCTTCCCGTGCACCAGACTTGACCCAGCTGCAGCAGGGCAGGAGTGTCACTGTGAGTGTGAGTGTAAGTGAGGGTGAGTGCGGTGGAAGCACAGCTTCTCCATGCCCAAACTGCAATGCTTCCCACTGGCATCCGTGGATCTGTCTGTCACCTGTCTGTCTGTAGCCCAGGCAGGGGAAGATAGGTATGAGAGGGGAAAAGAGTGTGGAATGGTGGGAAGAGGATAGGTGAATCCATTCTCCACACTTCAGCCTGAGGGGACTTTTATTTCACTCATTTCTGGTCATTCTCTCCCATACCGTCCAGCCACAAGGCTCCCTTCCCCCCTCCCCAGACCAAATAGGGCAGCTATTTCCAACCTCCCACACTGGGTTAATTGCTCTTTCTTGGCTTTGCCAAAGCACCCTCCACGGCCCCCAGCCAGTCAGCTTCGTCTATTGTAGTGATCTTATTGTCTCTTTGGATTCCCCTGCCCTGTCCAACCCAGATGACAAGCTCCCTGAGGGAAGAGTCTGTGCCTGTCTTCTCTGCTGTATCCTCATGCCCAAGCACATCACCCAGCACCTAGTAGTCACTCGATAAATATTTGTTGATTAGTGACTGCAGGAACAGAAATCACATGAAAGGAGGTCACAGCTCAGAGAGGAAGGGCTGTGACCCTCTAACCATGAAGTGACTTGGCCAAGGCCACTCAGCCAACAAGTGTTCCCATAGCCTGGCCTGTCTAGACTGGGCCCTCTCTGGAGCCCTATTCCTCCTCTGCCCAGAATCGTACAAACAGAATGGGGCAGACAAGAAATGTAATTGTCGGAGCAGAAGCCAGGAAGACAGAGAGGAGAGGGGATTGGCAAAACAGTAGTGGACAGCGTCCCAAAGCCCTTTTCTTGCTGCCTGGGGCTGAGGTCTCCGTCTTCCCAGGGTGCAGCTCTGAAATCTGACTCCACCCTTATAAAAGAGGGTACGTGCCCTGCCTCTTTGTAACAAACCCTAACTCCACCTCTTTATTGGTAGGCTCTGGCTCCACCTTCTGGACTACCCCTCCTCTGAAGAAATGCCCTGGCTCCGCCCCTTCATGGTAATAGGTAAGCCCCACCCCTAGTGCGTGATGCTGTCTTTGTGACCTAATGCACCGGCGTGTTTCCAGGGTGGAGCCAGAGAGGGTGGGCATTTAGGCTGTGCCGAACCCTCAACCCACATCCGGGTGACAACAATCCCCGAAAATCCTCACGTGGGACCCCAAATATCCCAGCCCCATGACCTCGAAGGCCTTTGGCTCTAACCTCCTAAATGTCCCAAGACCCCGAGGGGCCCTACCACCCAATCCCTTAACGACTAGTGCCTCCCAAATCTTCAATCCAACCCTGTCCCAATGTGGCAACTGAGTCTTCCCGGGGGCACCTGTCTCATATTATCTGAGAACAATTCAGACTGGTCCAGATAATGACAGAGAAGGGCATCCTCCCAGGGATTTGGGGAATCCTTGATCCAATCATGCCGCTCACCAGGAGACATTGGGAACCCAGGACATGTCGGGATTGAGGAGATACCAGGAGATGCAGGAAGCTGGGGAGGAGGAGGAGGAGGAGGCGTGAGTGGAGGCGGTGTTCTGCGGAGGAGGAACCTAGCCGCTCCCGGTTGGTGGGGAAGGGGCGGGAGAAGCGGGAGGGGAGGGGCCTCTTAGGGGGCGTGGACTGGAGGAACCGCCTCTAAAAACCGCCTGTAAAGCGCCTGTAAAGCGGCTCTAACCGCCTCTAAAAGGGCGGAGCCTCTAAAGACCGCCTGTAAACCGCCTGTAAACAGCGTCTAACCGCCTCTAAAAGGGCGGAGCCTTCCACAAGAGGGTAGAAGCGTCCAAGGGGCGGAGTCAGTGGGGTCAGCCCCGCCCCGCCCCGCCCTGCTCTGCCTTCTCTTTCCAGGATCGGCTGGGGCTGTTTCTACTTTTTCCCCTGGCTGTGCATGTTGTGGAGGGAGCGGAGGCGAAGGGCTTGGGATACCGCGCACCCGCCCAGGGCATGGACGAGGCTCAGTCCGGGAGAACCGGTCGCGGGGAAGCCGGGAGCCCCCGCCCCGCCTCATGCCTGTGTCGAGTCCCCACACAGCTCAGCGCACCCTCGGGAGCAGAAGCTGGAGCTTCTGCGGGGCCTGATGAGCTGTTTGTCAAGCGGACTGGGCACTGCTCTCCAGGGCTCCGGTCGCAACATCCCCCACCGCACCCCTGCTGCCGCTGCCTAGCCAGCTGGTGAGTTAAAGATTTAAACCGAAGCCACCGTCCTGCCCTCCTGATTCTGCCGCCGCTGCTGCCATTCGGGCTGGGAGCCATTATCCATGCCGGCTGTTTCCATATCGACAGGGCCTCTCTCCCTGATAAGGGGTCCATCCGTGTCCAGGCTCCCATTATTCCTAAGGGCCCCTCATCAGAGTCAGGCCTCCCCTTACTACCAGTGATTGCCTTCCACCACCTAAGCCCCCCGCCCCACCACACACACACTCGTCTCTGTGAGTGGCCTGTATGGAGGGAGCTAAATAATCCTGGCTTTATCTTCCTCCCAGCCTTGTCGCCACATCCATAAATCCTCACAATCCCAGCACTCTGCTGCCACCTTCCTCCTAGACATGACTCTGCCTGGTGCCTGAAGCATCTTCTCCTCCTGGGAGTGGATCGAAACTATTTCAAGCCCATAGTTGTAGGAAGTAGGCTGTGAGAGGAGGGAAAGATTCCTAGAAGCTGCCACCCTTGGCCTGCCATAGGGGAATGACTGAGAACTGTGGGAGGTCTTTCCTACCGTTAACACCCCAGCTTCTGTCTCCTTCAGTTGGATCCCGAGTTGAAAGATACTGGGCATCAGGGACTTCCCTGATGGTCCAGTGGATAAGACTCCATGCTCCCACTGCAGGGGGTATGCGTTCTATCCCTGGCTGGGGAATTAACATACCACATGCCGTGCGGCACAGCCAAAAGGTAAAAATAAAAGGGTACATAGATACTTGGCATCAGCCCCCCGAAGTGTAACCTCCCTAGGAGAACCCAAGGGCCACTGCTCCCTACTTTTCCTTTCTGTCTTGTCTACGAGTTGGGCTGAAATCGACTAGCAACTGAAGTGATGAAGGGTCAGGGACTCCTAGTGGGTCTGCTTTCAGTTAGGGACTGGCCCCAGCACCGGGGAGGGCACCACAGAATTAAGTTAAAGGGACAGCACTCTACGATTGGTGTCTCCTGAGAGGTCTCCTCCTCTGGTCTCTGTCTCTTGGGTCCCTCTCATCAGGTGGGGGAAACACTTGCTCCGCTCCCTCGTCTCTAGTTTCCTTGTGTCCCTGGGAGCTCCCCAGCCCCTCTCCTCAGAAATCTCCTTTCAATTCCCAGGATAGGGAAGGCATGGCAGAAGGGGGTGTTCTAAGCCGGGTTCCCCTCATGCTATCGATAATTCTCTGACTCAGTTTGGGGCACAGGAAAATAATGGGGGAGAGGGACAGTACTGGCTGGGCCAGGAGGGGGAAGCCCTAGAGTCCTGAGATGTGAGATATGGGAACTGGACCTGCTTCCAAAGAACTTTCCCTTTAGCCCTGCTTGTCGAAGGGAGGAGTAGGTCTCAGCTGAGGGATGTGTAGTCACTGTGATAGGCCTATGGAGACCTGGGAGGAGATCTTCCCCAGTCTTACCCTGCTACTTGCCATTGTCCTCAGGGAATCTGGGGGACCAGCTGGGTCCCATCTTTCCCACTCCAGTAGTCTTAGGACCACAGAGAAGAGGTGGGAGTAGGGAGAAACCTGGGAAAGAGGGAGCCCCCCAACCATATTGCTCTGACCTATAATCCTGAACCAAGCTCTGACCCCTAGCCTTAAAACTCATGTTCAAATGCCTTCAAGGGGACGACACTGCAAACCTTCTCCTAACATGGACCATGCAACCCACTTCCCTTGTCCAAAATGTTGAGTGCTGTGGTTCTCAGAGCTAAAGACAAAGAGTGGGAAATGGGGACAGGGAGGCTACTAAGGAGTTATGAAAGGGAGAAAAGGTTCCCGATAGATGGAGACAGTGGGGAGTGCACTCAGTGGAAAGGTATTCTGCTGCCAACTCATGTACTGCAATTCAATGCAGACACTAACTACCCAGAGCCAGTGTTCGACTCCACAGGTTTAAGGGCACAGTCCCAACAAGCCTGCCTCCACTTGAGCTGCCAGTCACAAGTGGGGTCCCCAGGACACCTGCATTTCTGCCTAACTAGCTACAAGTCCAGAGGTCTTCAAACCCCCCTCAGGTCCAATGGTTCACTAGAATGACTCACACAACTCGGAAGTGCTCTCCTGACAACTAGTTTTTTATAAAGTACATATATCAGGAACATCCAAATGAAAAGACACACAAGGAGGGTCTCAGTGCATTGCTCCCATGCTCTCTCCCCATGGAGACACAAAGGGCACGTCACCCTCCCAGTACATCAATATGTTCACCAACCAGGAAGTTCCATGAGCTTTGGTGTACAGAGTTTTTACTGAGATTTCATACATAGGCAGGAATGAATTGTTGGCAACATGACTCGATCTCCTCTGACGGATTGGCTCAAAACCCCAATTCTGCAGTGATATGGTTGGTCTTTCTGCTGACCAGGCCTCAGCCCAAGTCACCTCATCTCTTAGCATCAACTCAGGTGTGAGCCGAGGGACTCATAGATAACAAAGACACTCGTATTACTTGAGGTATTCCAAAGATTTAGAGTCTCCCTCTCAGGGACCAGGGACAAAAGCCAAATTGTTGAGTATACAACAGACAGAGCCCTGCATCTGAGTGAAGGAATGTGAATTACTGAAGCCCTGGGGACCAGGCCTCCTCTTCCCGTGCACCAGACTTGACCCAGCTGCAGCAGGGCAGGAGTGTCACTGTGAGTGTGAGTGTAAGTGAGGGTGAGTGCGGTGGAAGCACAGCTTCTCCATGCCCAAACTGCAATGCTTCCCACTGGCATCCGTGGATCTGTCTGTCACCTGTCTGTCTGTAGCCCAGGCAGGGGAAGATAGGTATGAGAGGGGAAAAGAGTGTGGAATGGTGGGAAGAGGATAGGTGAATCCATTCTCCACACTTCAGCCTGAGGGGACTTTTATTTCACTCATTTCTGGTCATTCTCTCCCATACCGTCCAGCCACAAGGCTCCCTTCCCCCCTCCCCAGACCAAATAGGGCAGCTATTTCCAACCTCCCACACTGGGTTAATTGCTCTTTCTTGGCTTTGCCAAAGCACCCTCCACGGCTCCCAGCCAGTCAGCTTCGTCTATTGTAGTGATCTTATTTTCTCTTTTGATTCCCCTGCCCAGTCCAACCCAGATGACGAGCTCCCTGAGGGAAGAGTCTGTGCCTGTCTCCCCTGCTGTATCCTCATGCCCAAGCACATCACCCGGCACCTAGTAGTCACTCGATAAATATTTGTTGATTAGTGACTGCAGGAACAGAAATCACATGAAAGGAGGTCTCAGCTCAGAGAGGAAGGGCTGTGACCCTCTAACCATGAAGTGACTTGGCAAAGGCCACTCAGCCAACAAGTGTTCCCATAGCCTGGCCTGTCTAGACTGGGCCCTCTCTGGAGCCCTATTCCTCCTCTCCCCAGAATCGTACAAACAGAATGGGGCAGACAAGAAAGGTAATTGTCGGAGCAGAAGCCAGGAAGACAGAGAGGAGAGGGGATTGGCAAAACCGTAGTGGACAGCGTCCCAAAGCCCTTTTCTTGCTGCCTGGGGATGAGGTCTCCGTCTTCCCATGGTGCAGCTCTGAAATCTGACTCCACCCTTATAAAAGAGGGTCCGTGCCCTGCCTCTTTGTAACAAACACTAACTCCACCTCTTTATTGGTAGGCTCTGGTTCCACCTTCTGGACTACCACTCCTCTGAAGAAATGCCCTGGCTCCGCCCCTTCCTGGTAATAGGTAAGCCCCACCCCTAGTGCGTGATGCTGTCTTTGTGACCTAATGCACCGGCGTGTTTCCAGGGTGGAGCCAGAGAGGGTGGGCATTTAGGCTGTGCCGAACCCTCAAACCGCATCCGGGTGACAACAATCCCCGAAAATCCTCACGCGGGACCCCAAATATCCCAGCCCCATGACCTCGAAGGCCTTTGGCTCTAACCTCCTAAATGCCCCATGACCCCGAGGGGCCCTACCACCCAATCCCTTAACGACTATTGCCTCCCAAATCTTCAATCCAACCCTGTCCCAATGTGGCAACTGAGTTTTCCCGGGGGCACCTGTCTCATATTATCTGAGAACAATTCAGACTGGTCCAGAGAATGACAGAGAAGGGCATCCTCCCAGGGATTTGGGGAATCCTTGATCCAATCATGCCGCTCACCAGGAGACGTTGGGAACCCAGGACATGTCGGGATTGAGGAGATACCAGGTGATGCAGGAAGCTGGGGAGGAGGAGGAGGAGGAGGCGTGAGTGGAGGCGGGGTTCTGCGTAGGAGGAACCTAGCCGCTCCCGGTTGGAGGGGAAGGGGCGGGAGAAGCGGGAGGGGAGGGGCCTCTTAGGGGGCGTGGACTGGAGGAACCAACTCTAAAAACCGCATGTAAAGCGCCTGTAAAGCGCCTCTAACCCCCTCTAAAAGGGCGGAGACTCTAAAGACCGCCTGTAAACCGCCTATAAACCGCCTCTAACCGCCTCTAAAAGGGCGGAGCCTTCCACGAGAGGGTAGAAGCGTCCAAGGGGCGGAGTCAGTGGGGTCAGCCCCGCCCCGCCCCGCCCTGCTCTGCCTTCTCTTTCCAGGATCGGCTGGGACTGTTTCTACTTTTTCCCCTGGCTGTGCATGTGGTGGAGGGAGCGGAGGCGAAGGGCTTGGGATACCGCGCACCCGCCCACGGCATGGACGAGGGTCAGTCCCGGAGAACCGGTCGCGGGGAAGCCGGGAGCCCCCGCCCCGCCTCATGCCTGTGTCGGGTCCCCACACAGCTCAGCGCACCCTCGGGAGCAGAAGCTGGAGCTTCTACGGGGCCTGATGAGCTGTTTGTCAAGCGGACTGGGCACTGCTCTCCAGGGCTCCGGTCGCAACATCCGCCACTGCACTCCTGCTGCCGCTGCCTAGCCAGCTGGTGAGTTAAAGGTTTAAACCGAAGCCACCATCCTGCCATCCTGATTCTGCCTCCGCTGCTGCCATTCGGGCAGGGAGCCATTCTCCATGCCGGCTGTTTCCATATCGACAGGGCCTCTCTCCCTGATAAGGGGTCCATCCGTGTCCAGGCTCCCATTATTCCTAAGGGCCCCTCATCAGAGTCAGGCCTCCCCTTACGACCAGTGATTGCCTTCCACCACCTAAGCCCCCCGCCCCACCACACACACACTCGTCTCTGTGAGTGGCCTGTATGGAGGGAGCTAAATAATCCTGGCTTTATCTTCCTCCCAGCCTTGTCCCCACATCCATAAATCCTCACAATCACAGCACTCTGCTGCCACCTTCCTCCTAGACAGGACTTTGCCTGGTGCCTGAAGCATCTTCTCCTCCTGGGAGGGGATCGAAACTATTTCAAGCCCATAGTTGTAGGAAGTAGGCTGTGAGAGGAGGGAAAGATTCCTAGAAGCTGCCACCCTTGGCCTGCCATAGGGGAATGACTGAGAACTGTTGGAGGTCTTTCCTACAGTTAACACCCCAGGTTCTGGCTCATTCATTTGGATCCCGAGTTGAAAGATACTGGGCATCAGGGACTTCCCTGATGGTCCAGTGGATAAGACTCCATGCTCCCACTGCAGGGGGTAAGCGTTCTATCCCTGGCTGGGGAATTAACATACCACATGCCGTGCGGCACAGCCAAAAGGTAAAAATAAAAGGGTACATAGATACTTGGCATCAGCCCCCCGAAGTGTAACCTCCCTAGGAGAACCCAAGGGCCACTGCTCACTACCTTTCCTTTCTGTCTTGTCACCGAGTTGGGCTGAAATCGACTAGCAACTGAAGTGATGAAGGGTCAGGGACTCCAAGTGGGTCTGCTTTCAGTTAGGGACTGGCCCCAGCACCGGGGAGGGCACCACAGAATTAAGTTAAAGGGACAGCACTCTACGATTGGTGTCTCCTGAGAGGTCTCCTCCTCTGGTCTCTGTCTCTTGGGTCCCTCTCATCAGGTGGGGGAAACACTTGCTCCCCTCCCTCATCTCTAGTTTCCTTGTGTCCCTGGGAGCTCACCAGCCCCTCTCCTCAGAAATCCCCTTTCAATTCCCAGGATAGGGAAGGCATGGCAGAAGGGGGTGTTCTAAGCCGGGTTCCCCTCATGCTATCGATAATTCTCTGACTCAGTTTGGGGCACAGGAAAATAATGGGGGAGAGGGACAGTACTGGCTGGGCCAGGAGGGGGAAGCCCTAGAGTCCTGAGATGTGAGATATGGGAACTGGACCTGCTTCCAAAGAACTTTCCCTTTAGCCCTGCTTTTCGAAGAGAGGAGTAGGTCTCAGCTGAGGGATGTGTAGTCACTGTGATAGGCCTATGGAGACCTGGGAGGAGATCTTCCCCAGGCTTACCCTGCTACTTGCCATTGTCCTCAGGGAATCTGGGGGACCAGCTGGGTCCCATCTTTCCCACTCCATTAGTCTTAGGAACACAGAGAAGAGGTGGGAGTAGGGAGAAACCTGGGAAAGAGGGAGCCCCCCAACCATATTGCTCTGACCTCTAATCCTGAACCAAGCTCTGACCCGTAGCCTTAAAACTGATGTTCAAATGCCTTCAAGGGGACGACACTGCAAACCTTCCCCTAACAGGGACAATGCAACCCACTTCCCTTGTCCAAAATGTTGAGTGCTGAGGTTCTCAGAGCTAAAGACAAAGAGTGGGAAATGGGGACAGGGACGCTACTAAGGAGTTATGAAAGGGAGAAAAGGTTCCAGATAGATGGAGAGAGTGGGGAGTGCACTCAGTGGAAAGGTATTCTGCTGCCAACTCATGTACTGCAATTCAATGCAGACACTAACTACCCAGAGCCAGTGTTCGACTCCACAGGTTTAAGGGCACTGTCCCAACAAGCCTGCCTCCACTTGAGCTGCCAATCACAAGTGGGGTCCCCAGGACACCTGCAGTTCTGCCTAACTAGCTACAAGTCCAGAGGTCTTCAAACCCCCCTCAGGTCCAATGGTTCACTAGAATGACTCACACAACTCGGAAGTGCTCTCCTGACAACTAGTTTTTTATAAAGTACATATATAAGGAACATCCAATTGAAAAGACACACAAGGAGGGTCTCAGTGCATTGCTCCCATGCTCTCTCCCCATGGAGACACAAAGGGCACGTCACCCTCCCAGTACATCAATATGTTCACCAACCAGGAAGTTCCATGAGCTTTGGTGTACAGAGTTTTTACTGAGATTTCATACATAGGCAGGAATGAATTGTTGGCAACATGACTCGATCTCCTCTGACGGATTGGCTCAAAACCCCAATTCTGCAGTGATATGGTTGGTCTTTCTGCTGACCAGGCCTCAGCCCAAGTCACCTCATCTCTTAGCATCAACTCAGGTGTGAGCCGAGGGACTCATAGATAACAAAGACACTCGTATTACTTGAGGTATTCCAAAGATTTAGAGTCTCCCTCTCAGGGACCAGGGACAAAAGCCAAATTGTTGAGTATACAACAGACAGAGCCCTGCATCTGAGTGAAGGGATGTGAATTACTGAAGCCCTGGGGACCAGGCCTCCTCTTCCCGTGCACCAGACTTGACCCAGCTGCAGCAGGGCAGGAGTGTCACTGTGAGTGTGAGTGTAAGTGAGGGTGAGTGCGGTGGAAGCACAGCTTCTCCATGCCCAGACTGCAATGCTTCCCACTGGCATCCGTGGATCTGTCTGTCACCTGTCTGTCTGTAGCCCAGGCAGGGGAAGATAGGTATGAGAGGGGAAAAGAGTGTGGAATGGTGGGAAGAGGATAGGTGAATCCATTCTCCACACTTCAGCCTGAGGGGACCTTTATTTCACTCATTTCTGGTCATTCTCTCCCATACCGTCCAGCCACAAGGCTCCCTTCCCCCCTCCCCAGACCAAATAGGGCAGCTATTTCCAACCACCCACACTGGGTTAATTGCTCTTTCTTGGCTTTGCCAAAACACCCTCCACGGCCCCCAGCCAGTCAGCTTCGTCTATTGTAGTGATCTTATTGTCTCTTTGGATTCCCCTGCCATGTCCAACCCAGATGACAAGCTCCCTGAGGGAAGAGTCTGTGCCTGTCTTCTCTGCTGTATCCTCATGCCCAAGCACATCACCCGGCACCTAGTAGTCACACGATAAATATTTGTTGATTAGTGACTGCAGGAACAGAAATCACATGAAAGGAGGTCTCAGCTCAGAGAGGAAGGGCTGTGACCCTCTAACCATGAAGTGACTTGGCCAAGGCCACTCAGCCAACAAGTGTTCCCATAGCCTGGCCTGTCTAGACTGGGCCCCCTCTAGAGCCCTATTCCTCCTCTGCCCAGAATCGTACAAACAGAATTGGGCAGACAAGAAAGGTAATTGTCAGAGCAGAAGCCAGGAAGACAGAGAGGAGAGGGGATTGGCAAAACAGTAGTGGACAGCGTCCCAAAGCCCTTTTCTTGCTGCCTGGGGCTGAGGTCTCCGTCTTCCCAGGGTGCAGCTCTGAAATCTGACTCCACCCTTATAAAAGAGGGTCCGTGCCCTGCCTCTTTGTAACAAACCCTAACTCCACCTCTTTATTGGTAGGCTCTGGCTCCACCTTCTGGACTACCACACCTCTGAAGAAATGCCATGGCTCCGCCACCTGGTAATAGGTAAGCCCCACCCCTAGTGCGTGATGCTGTCTTTGTGACCTAATGCACCGGCGTGTTTCCAGGGTGGAGCCAGAGAGGGTGGGCATTTAGGCTGTGCCGAACCCTCAAACCGCATCCGGGTGACAACAATCCCCGAAAATCCTCACGCGGGACCCCAAATATCCCAGCCCATGACCTCGAAGGCCTTTGGCTCTAACCTCCTAAATGCCCCATGACCCCGAGGGGCCCTACCACCCAATCCCTTAACGACTAGTGCCTCCCAAATCTTCAATCCAACTCTGTCCCAATGTGGCAACTGAGTCTTCCCGGGGGCACCTGTCTCATATTATCTGAGAACAATTCAGACTGGTCCAGAGAATGACAGAGAAGGGCATCCTCCCAGGGATTTGGGGAATCCTTGATCCAATCATGCCGCTCACCAGGAGACGTTGGGAACCCAGGACATGTCGGGATTGAGGAGATACCAGGAGATGCAGGAAGCTGGGGAGGAGGAGGAGGAGGAGGCGTGAGTGGAGGCGGGGTTCTGCGGAAGAGGAACCTAGCCCCTCCCGGTTGGTGGGGAAGGGGCGGGAGAAGCGGGAGGGGAGGGGCCTCTTAGGGGGCGTGGACTGGAGGAACCGCCTCTAAAAACCGCCTGTAAAGCGCCTCTAACCACCTCTAACCGCCTCTAAAAGGGCGGAGCCTGTAAAGACCGCCTGTAAACCGCCTGTAAACCGCCTCTAACCGCCTCTAAAAGGGCGGAGCCTTCCACGAGAGGGTAGAAGCTTCCAAGGGGCGGAGTCAGTGGGGTCAGCCCCGCCCCGCCCCGCCCCAGCCCGCCCTGCTCTGCCTTCTCTTTCCAGGATCGGCTGCGGCTGTTTCTACTTTTTTCCCTGGCTGCACATGTGGTGGAGGGACCGGAGGCGAATGGCTTGGGATACCGCGCACCCGCCCAGGGCATGGACGAGGCTCAGTCCGGGAGAACCGGTCGCGGGGAAGCCGGGAGCCCCCGCCCCGCCTCATGCCTGTGTCGGGTCCCCACACAGCTCAGCGCACCCTCGGGAGCAGAAGCTGGAGCTTCTGCGGGGCCTGATGAGCTGTTTGTCAAGCGGACTGGGCACTGCTCTCCAGGGCTCCGGTCGCAACATCCCCCACCGCACACCTGCTGCCGCTGCCTAGCCAGCTGGTGAGTTAAAGATTTAAACCGAAGCCACCATCCTGCCATCCTGATTCTGCCGCCGCTGCTGCCATTCGGGCTGGGAGCCATTCTCCATGCCAGCTGTTTCCATATCGACAGGGTCTCTCTCCCTGATAAGGGGTCCATCCGTGTCCAGGCTCCCATTATTCCTAAGGGCCCCTCATCAGAGTCAGGCCTCCCCTTACCACCAGTGATTGCCTTCCACCACCTAAGCCCCCCGCCCCACCACACACACACTCGTTTCTGTGAGTGGCCTGTATGGAGGGAGCTAAATAATCTTGGCTTTATCTTCCTCCCAGCCTTGTCCCCACATCCATAAATCCTCACAATCCCAGGACTCTGCTGCCACCTTCCTCCTAGACAGGACTTTGCCTGGTGCCTGAAGCATCTTCTCCTCCTGGGAGTGGATCGAAACTATTTCAAGCCCATAGTTGTAGGAAGTAGGCTGTGAGAGGAGGGAAAGATTCCTAGAAGTTGCCACCCTTGGCCTGCCATAGGGGAATGATTGAGAACTGTTGGAGGTCTTTCCTACAGTTAACACCCCAGCTTCTGGCTCCTTCAGTTGTATCCCGAGTTGAAAGATACTGGGCATCAGGGACTTCCCTGATGGTCCAGTGGATAAGACTCCATGCTCCCACTGCAGGGGGTATGAGTTCTATCCCTGGCTGGGGAATTAAGATACCGCATGCTGCGTGGCACAGACAAAAGGTAAAAATAAATGGGTACATAGATACTTGGCATCAGCCCCCCGAAGTGTAACCGCCCTAGGAGAACCCAAAGGCCACTGCTCCCTACCTTTCCTTTGTGTCTTGTCACCGAGTTGGGCTGAAATCGACTAGCAACTGAAGTGATGAATGGTCAGGGTCTCTTAGTGGGTCTGCTTTCAGTTAGGGACTGGCCCCAGCACCGGGGAGGGCACCACAGAATTAAGTTAAAGGGACAGCACTCTACGATTGGTGTCTCCTGAGAGGTCTCCTCCACTGGTCTCTGTCTCTTGGGTCCCTCTCATCAGGTTGGGGAAACACTTGCTCCCCTCCCGCATCTCTAGTTTCCTTGTGTCCCTGGGAGCTCACCATCCCCTCTCCTCAGAAATCCCCTTTCAATTCCCAGGATAGGGAAGGCATGGCAGAAGGGGGTGTTCTAAGCCGGGTTCCCCTCATGCTATCGATAATTCTCTGACTCAGTTTGGGGCACAGGAAAATAATGGGGGAGAGGGACAGTACTGGCAGGGCCAGGAGGGGGAAGCCCTAGAGTCCTGAGATGTGAGATATGGGAACTGGACCTGCTTCCAAAGAACTTTCCCTTTAGCCCTGCTTGTCGAAGAGAGGAGTAGGTCTCAGCTGAGGGATGTGTAGTCACTGTGATAGGCCTATGGAGACCTGGGAGGAGATCTTCCCCAGTCTACCCTGCTACTTGCCATTGTGCTCAGGTAATCTGGGGGACCAGCTGGGTCCCATCTTTCCCACTCCATTAGTCTTAGGACCACAGAGAAGAGGTGGGAGTAAGGAGAAACCTGGGAAAGAGGGAGCCCCCCAACCATATTGTTCTGACCTCTAATCCTGAACCAAGCTCTGGCCCCTAGCCTTAAAAATCATGTTCAGGGCTTCCCTGGTGGCGCAGTGGTTGAGAGTCCGCCTGCCGATGCAGGGGACACGGGTTCGTGCCCCGGTCTGGGAGGATCCCACATGCCGCGGAGCGGCTGGGCCCGTGAGCCATGGCTGCTGAGCCTGCGCGTCCGGAGCCTGTGCTCTGCAAGGGGAGAGGCCACAACAGTGAGAGGCCGGCCTACCGCAAAAAAAAAAAAAAAAAAAAAAAAAAATCATGTTCAAGTGCCTTCAAGGGGACGACACTGCAAACCTTCCCCTAACAGGGACAATGCAACCCACTTCCCTTGTCCAAAATGTTGAGTGCTGAGGTTCTCAGAGCTAAAGACAAAGAGTGGGAAATGGGGACAGGGACGCTACTAAGGAGTTATGAAAGGGAGAAAAGGTTCCAGATAGATGGAGAGAGTGGGGAGTGCACTCAGTGGAAAGGTATTCTGCTGCCAACTCATGTACTGCAATTCAATGCAGACACTAAATACCAAGAGCTAGTGTTCGACTCCACAGGTTTAAGGGCACAGTCCCAACAAGCCTGCCTCCACTTGAGCTGCCAGTCACAAGTGGGGTCCCCAGGACACCTGCATTTCTGCCTAACTAGCTACAAGTCCAGAGGTCTTCAAACCCCCCTCAGGTCCAATGGTTCACTACAATGACTCACACAACTCGGAAGTGCTCTCCTGACAACTAGTTTTTTATAAAGTACATATATCAGGAACATCCAAATGAAAAGACACACAAGGAGGGTCTCAGTGCAGAGCTCCCATGCTCTCTCCCCATGGAGACACAAAGGGCACGTCACCCTCCCAGTACATCAATATGTTCACCAACCAGGAAGTTCCATGAGCTTTGGTGTACAGAGTTTTTACTGAGATTTCATACATAGGCAGGAATGAATTGTTGGCAACATGACTCGATCTCCTCTGACGGATTGGCTCAAAACCCCAATTCTGCAGTGATATGGTTGGTCTTTCTGCTGACCAGGCCTCAGCCCAAGTCACCTCATCTCTTAGCATCAACTCAGGTGTGAGCCGAGGGACTCATAGATAACAAAGACACTCGTATTTCTTGAGGTATTCCAAAGATTTAGAGTCTCCCTCTCAGGGACCAGGGACAAAAGCCAAATTGTTGAGTATACAACAGACAGAGCCCTGCATCTGAGTGAAGGGATGTGAATTACTGAAGCCCTGGGGACCAGGCCTCCTCTTCCCGTGCACCAGACTTGACCCAGCTGCAGCAGGGCAGGAGTGTCACTGTGAGTGTGAGTGTAAGTGAGGGTGAGTGCGGTGGAAGCACAGCTTCTCCATGCCCAGACTGCAATGCTTCCCACTGGCATCCGTGGATCTGTCTGTCACCTGTCTGTCTGTAGCCCAGGCAGGGGAAGATAGGTATGAGAGGGGAAAAGAGTGTGGAATGGTGGGAAGAGGATAGGTGAATCCATTCTCCACACTTCAGCCTGAGGGGACTTTTATTTCACTCATTTCTGGTCATTCTCTCCCATAACGTCCAGCCACAAGGCTCCCTTCCCCCCTCCCCAGACCAAATAGGGCAGCTATTTCCAACCTCCCACACTGGGTTAATTGCTCTTTCTTGGCTTTGCCAAAGCACCCTCCACGGCCCCCAGCCAGTCAGCTTCGTCTATTGTAGTGATCTTATTGTCTCTTTTGATTCCCCTGCCCTGTCCAACCCAGATGACAAGCTCTCTGAGGGAAGAGTCTGTGCCTGTCTTCTCTGCTGTATCCTCATGCCCAAGCACATCACCCGGCACCTAGTAGTCACTCGATAAATATTTGTTGATTAGTGACTGCAGGAACAGAAATCACATGAAAGGAGGTCTCAGCTCAGAGAGGAAGGGCTGTGACCCTCTAACCATGAAGTGACTTGGCCAAGGCCACTCAGCCAACAAGTGTTCCCATAGCCTGGCCTGTCTAGACTGGGCCCCCTCTGGAGCCCTATTCCTCCTCTGCCCAGAATCGTACAAACAGAATGGGGCAGACAAGAAAGGTAATTGTCGGAGCAGAAGCCAGGAAGACGGAGAGGAGAGGGGATTGGCAAAACAGTACTGGACAGCGTCCCAAAGCTCTTTTCTTGCTGCCTGGGGCTGAGGTCTCCGTCTTCCCAGGGTGCAGCTCTGAAATCTGACTCCACCCTTATAAAAGAGGGTCTGTGCCCTGCCACTTTGTAACAAACCCTAACTCCACCTCTTTATTGATAGTCTCTGGCTCCACCTTCTGGACTACCCCTCCTCTGAAGAAATGCCCTGGCTCCGCCCCTTCCTGGTAATAGGTAAGCCCCACCCCTAGTGCGTGATGCTGTCTTTGTGACCTAATGCACCGGCGTGTTTCCAGGGTGGAGCCAGAGAGGGTGGGCATTTAGGCTGTGCCGAACCCTCAACCCCCATCCGGGTGACCACAATCCCCGAAAATCCTCAAGCGGGACCCCAAATATCCCAGCCCCATGACCTCGAAGGCCTTTGGCTCTAACCTCCTAAAGGCCCCATGCCCCCGAGGGGCCCTACCACCCAATCCCTTAACGACTAGTGCCTTCCAAATCTTCAATCCAACCCTGTCCCAATGTGGCAACTGAGTCTTCCTGGGGGCACCTGCCTCATATTATCTGAGAACAATTCAGACTTGTCCAGAGAATGACAGAGAAGGGCATCCTCCCAAGGATTTGGGGAATCCTTGATCCAATCATGCCGCTCACCAGGAGACGTTGGGAACCCAGGACATGTTGGGATTGAGGAGATACCAGATGATGCAGGAAGCTGAGGAGGAGGAGGAGGAGGCGTGAGTGGAGGGGGGGTTCTGCGGAGGAGGAACCTAGCCGCTCCCGGTTGGTGGGGAAGGGGCGGGAGAAGCGGGAGGGGAGGGGCCTCTTAGGGGGCGTGGACTGGAGGAACCGCCTCTAAAAACCGCCTGTAAATCGCCTCTAAACACCTCTAACCTCCTCTGAAAGGGCGGAGCCTGTAAGGACCGCTTGTAAACCGCCTGTAAACCGCCTCTAACCGCCTCTAAAAGGGCGGAGCCTTCCACGAGAGGGTAGAAGCGTCCAAGGGGCGGAGTCAGTGGGGTCAGCCCCGCCCCGTCCCGCCCCAGCCCGCCCTGCTCTGCCTTCTCTTTCCAGGATCGGCTGCGGCTGTTTCTACTTTTTTCCCTGGCTGCACATGTGGTGGAGGGAGCGGAGGCGAATGGCTTGGGATACCGCGCACCCGCCCAGGGCATGGACGAGGCTCAGTCCGGGAGAACCGGTCGCGGGGAAGCCGGGAGCCCCCGCCCCGCCTCATGCCTGTGTCGGGTCCCCACACAGCTCAGCGCACCCTCGGGAGCAGAAGCTGGATCTTCTGCAGGGCCTGATGAGCTGTTTGTCAAGCGGACTGGGCACTGCTCTCCAGGGCTCCGGTCGCAACATCCCCCACCGCACCCCTGCTGCCACTGCCTAGCCAGCTGGTGAGTTAAAGATTTAAACCGAAGCCACCATCCTGCCCTCCTGATTCTGCCGCCGCTGCTGCCATTCGGGCTGGGAGCCATTCTCCATGCCAGCTGTTTCCATTTCGACAGGGCCTCTCTCCCTGATAAGGGGTCCATCCGTGTCCAGGCTCCCATTATTCCTAAGGGCCCCTCATCAGAGTCAGGCCTCCCCTTACCACCAGTGATTGCCTTCCACCACCTAAGCCCCCCGCCCCACCACACACACACTCGTCTCTGTGAGTAGCCTGTATGGAGGGAGCTAAATAATCTTGGCTTTATCTTCCTCCCAGCCTTGTCCCCACATCCATAAATCCTCACAATCCCAGCACTCTGCTGCCACCTTCCTCCTAGACAGGACTTTGCCTGGTGCCTGAAGCATCTTCTCCTCCTGGGAGTGGATCGAAACTATTTCAAGCCCATAGTTGTAGGAAGTAGGCTGTGAGAGGAGGGAAAGATTCCTAGAAGCTGCCACCCTTGGCCTGCCATAGGGGAATGACTGAGAACTGTTGGAGGTCTTTCCTACCGTTAACACCCCAGCTTCTGGCTCCTTCAGTTGGATCCCGAGTTGAAAGATACTGGGCATCAGGGACTTCCCTGATGGTCCAGTGGATAAGACTCCATGCTCCCACTGCAGGGGGTATGAGTTCTATCCCTGGCTGGGGAATTAAGATACCGCATGCTGCGTGGCACAGACAAAAGGTAAAAATAAAAGGGTACATAGATACTTGGCATCAGCCCCCCGAAATGTAAGCGCCCTAGGAGAACCCAAAGGCCACTGCTCCCTAACTTTCCTTTCTGTCTTGTCACCGAGTTGGGCTGAAATCGACTAGCAACTGAAGTGATGAAGGGTCAGGGACTCCTAGTGGGTCTGCTTTCAGTTAGGGACTGGCCCCAGCACCGGGGAGGGCACCATAGAATTAAGTTAAAGGGACAGCACTCTACGATTGGTGTCTCCTGAGAGGTCTCCTCCTCTGGTCTCTGTCTCTTGGGTCCCTCTCATCAGGTTGGGGAAACACTTGCTCCCCTCCCGCATCTCTAGTTTCCTTGTGTCCCTGGGAGCTCACCATCCCCTCTCCTCAGAAATCCCCTTTCAATTCCCAGGATAGGGAAGGCATGGCAGAAGGGGGTGTTCTAAGCCGGGTTCCCCTCATGCTATCGATAATTCTCTGACTCAGTTTGGGGCACAGGAAAATAATGGGGGAGAGGGACAGTACTGGCTGGGCCAGGAGGGGGAAGCCCTAGAGTCCTGAGATGTGAGATATGGTAACTGGACCTGCTTCCAAAGAACTTTCCCTTTAGCCCTGCTTGTCGAAGAGAGGAGTAGGTCTCAGATGAGGGATGTGTAGTCACTGTGATAGGCCTATGGAGACCTGGGAGGAGATCTTCCCCAGTCTACCCTGCTACTTGCCATTGTGCTCAGGTAATCTGGGGGACCAGCTGGGTCCCATCTTTCCCACTCCATTAGTCTTAGGACCACAGAGAAGAGGTGGGAGTAAGGAGAAACCTGGGAAAGAGGGAGCCCCCCAACCATATTGTTCTGACCTCTAATCCTGAACCAAGCTCTGACCCCTAGCCTTAAAAATCATGTTCAAGTGCCTTCAAGGGGACGACACTGCAAACCTTCCCCTAACAGGGACAATGCAACCCACTTCCCTTGTCCAAAATGTTGAGTGCTGAGGTTCTCAGAGCTAAAGACAAAGAGTGGGAAATGGGGACAGGGACGCTACTAAGGAGTTATGAAAGGGAGAAAAGGTTCCAGATAGATGGAGAGAGTGGGGAGTGCACTCAGTGGAAAGGTATTCTGCTGCCAACTCATGTACTGCAATTCAATGCAGACACTAAATACCAAGAGCCAGTGTTCGACTCCACAGGTTTAAGGGCACAGTCCCAACAAGCCTGCCTCCACTTGAGCTGCCAGTCACAAGTGGGGTCCCCAGGACACCTGCATTTCTGCCTAACTAGCTACAAGTCCAGAGGTCTTCAAACCCCCCTCAGGTCCAATGGTTCACTAGAATGACTCACACAACTCGGAAGTGCTCTCCTGACAACTAGTTTTTTATAAAGTACATATATCAGGAACATCCAAATGAAAAGACACACAAGGAGGGTCTCAGTGCAGAGCTCCCATGCTCTCTCCCCATGGAGACACAAAGGGCACGTCACCCTCCCAGTACATCAATATGTTCACCAACCAGGAAGTTCCATGAGCTTTGGTGTACAGAGTTTTTACTGAGATTTCATACATAGGCAGGAATGAATTGTTGGCAACATGACTCGATCTCCTCTGACGGATTGGCTCAAAACCCCAATTCTGCAGTGATATGGTTGGTCTTTCTGCTGACCAGGCCTCAGCCCAAGTCACCTCATCTCTTAGCATCAACTCAGGTGTGAGCCGAGGGACTCATAGATAACAAAGACACTCGTATTACTTGAGGTATTCCAAAGATTTAGAGTCTCCCTCTCAGGGACCAGGGACAAAAGCCAAATTGTTGAGTATACAACAGACAGAGCCCTGCATCTGAGTGAAGGGATGTGAATTACTGAAGCCCTGGGGACCAGGCCTCCTCTTCCCGTGCACCAGACTTGACCCAGCTGCAGCAGGGCAGGAGTGTCACTGTGAGTGTGAGTGTAAGTGAGGGTGAGTGCGGTGGAAGCACAGCTTCTCCATGCCCAGACTGCAATGCGTCCCACTGGCATCCGTGGATCTGTCTGTCACCTGTCTGTCTGTAGCCCAGGCAGGGGAAGATAGGTATGAGAGGGGAAAAGAGTGTGGAATGGTGGGAAGAGGATAGGTGAATCCATTCTCCACACTTCAGCCTGAGGGGACTTTTATTTCACTCATTTCTGGTCATTCTCTCCCATACCGTCCAGCCACAAGGCTCCCTTCCCCCCTCCCCAGACCAAATAGGGCAGCTATTTCCAACCTCCCACACTGGGTTAATTGCTCTTTCTTGGCTTTGCCAAAGCACCCTCCACGGCCCCCAGCCAGTCAGCTTCGTCTATTGTAGTGATCTTATTGTCTCTTTTGATTCCCCTGCCCTGTCCAACCCAGATGACAAGCTCTCTGAGGGAAGAGTCTGTGCCTGTCTTCTCTGCTGTATCCTCATGCCCAAGCACATCACCCGGCACCTAGTAGTCACTCGATAAATATTTGTTGATTAGTGACTGCAGGAACAGAAATCACATGAAAGGAGGTCTCAGCTCAGAGAGGAAGGGCTGTGACCCTCTAACCATGAAGTGACTTGGCCAAGGCCACTCAGCCAACAAGTGTTCCCATAGCCTGGCCTGTCTAGACTGGGCCCCCTCTGGAGCCCTATTCCTCCTCTGCCCAGAATCGTACAAACAGGATGGGGCAGACAAGAAAGGTAATTGTCGGAGCAGAAGCCAGGAAGACGGAGAGGAGAGGGGATTGGCAAAACAGTACTGGACAGCGTCCCAAAGCTCTTTTCTTGCTGCCTGGGGCTGAGGTCTCCGTCTTCCCAGGGTGCAGCTCTGAAATCTGACTCCACCCTTATAAAAGAGGGTCTGTGCCCTGCCCCTTTGTAACAAACCCTAACTCCACCTCTTTATTGATAGTCTCTGGCTCCACCTTCTGGACTACCCCTCCTCTGAAGAAATGCCCTGGCTCCGCCCCTTCCTGGTAATAGGTAAGCCCCACCCCTAGTGCGTGATGCTGTCTTTGTGACCTAATGCACCGGCGTGTTTCCAGGGTGGAGCCAGAGAGGGTGGGCATTTAGGCTGTGCCGAACCCTCAACCCCCATCCGGGTGACCACAATCCCCGAAAATCCTCAAGCGGGACCGCAAATATCCCAGCCCCATGACCTCGAAGGCCTTTGGCTCTAACCTCCTAAAGGCCCCATGCCCCCGAGGGGCCCTACCACCCAATCCCTTAACGACTAGTGCCTTCCAAATCTTCAATCCAACCCTGTCCCAATGTGGCAACTGAGTCTTCCTGGGGGCACCTGCCTCATATTATCTGAGAACAATTCAGACTTGTCCAGAGAATGACAGAGAAGGGCATCCTCCCAAGGATTTGCGGAATCCTTGATCCAATCATGCTGCTCACCAGGAGACGTTGGGAACCCAGGACATGTTGGGATTGAGGAGATACCAGGTGATGCAGGAAGCTGAGGAGGAGGAGGAGGAGGAGGCGTGAGTGAGGGGGGGTTCTGCGGAGGAGGAACCTAGCCGCTCCCGTTTGGTGGGGAAGGGGCGGGAGAAGCGGGAGGGGAGGGGCCTCTTAGGGGGCGTGGACTGGAGGAACCGCCTCTAAAAACCGCCTGTAAATCGCCTCTAAACACCTCTAACCTCCTCTGAAAGGGCGGAGCCTGTAAAGACCGCCTGTAAACCGCCTGTAAACCGCCTCTAACCGCCTCTAAAAGGGCGGAGCCTTCCACGAGAGGGTAGAAGCGTCCAAGGGGCGGAGTCTGTGGGGTCAGCCCCGCCCCGCCCCGCCCCAGCCCGCCCTGCTCTGCCTTCTCTTTCCAGGATCGGCTGCGGCTGTTTCTACTTTTTTCCCTGGCTGCACATGTGGTGGAGGGAGCGGAGGCGAATGGCTTGGGATACCGCGCACCCGCCCAGGGCATGGACGAGGCTCAGTCCGGGAGAACCGGTCGCGGGGAAGCCGGGAGCCCCCGCCCTGCCTCATGCCTGTGTCGGGTCCCCACACAGCTCAGCGCACCCTCGGGAGCAGAAGCTGGAGCTTCTGCGGGGCCTGATGAGCTGTTTGTCAAGCGGACTGGGCACTGCTCTCCAGGGCTCCGGTCGCAACATCCCCCACCGCACCCCTGCTGCCGCTGCCTAGCCAGCTGGTGAGTTAAAGATTTAAACCGAAGCCACCATCCTGCCCTCCTGATTCTGCCGCCGCTGCTGCCATTCGGGCTGGGAGCCATTCTCCATGCCAGCTGTTTCCATATCGACAGGGCCTCTCTCCCTGATAAGGGGTCCATCCGTGTCCAGGCTCCCATTATTCCTAAGGGCCCCTCATCAGAGTCAGGCCTCCCCTTACCACCAGTGATTGCCTTCCACCACCTAAGCCCCCCGCCCCACCACACACACACTCGTCTCTGTGAGTGGCCTGTATGGAGGGAGCTAAATAATCTTGGCTTTATCTTCCTCCCAGCCTTGTCCCCACATCCATAAATCCTCACAATCCCAGCACTCTGCTGCCACCTTCCTCCTAGACAGGACTTTGCCTGGTGCCTGAAGCATCTTCTCCTCCTGGGAGTGGATCGAAACTATTTCAAGCCCATAGTTGTAGGAAGTAGGCTGTGAGAGGAGGGAAAGATTCCTAGAAGCTGCCACCCTTGGCCTGCCATAGGGGAATGACTGAGAACTGTTGGAGGTCTTTCCTACCGTTAACACCCCAGCTTCTGGCTCCTTCAGTTGGATCCCGAGTTGAAAGATACTGGGCATCAGGGACTTCCCTGATGGTCCAGTGGATAAGACTCCATGCTCCCACTGCAGGGGGTATGAGTTCTATCCCTGGCTGGGGAATTAAGATACCGCATGCTGCGTGGCACAGACAAAAGGTAAAAATAAAAGGGTACATAGATACTTGGCATCAGCCCCCCGAAGTGTAACCGCCCTAGGAGAACCCAAAGGCCACTGCTCCCTAACTTTCCTTTCTGTCTTGTCACCGAGTTGGGCTGAAATCGACTAGCAACTGAAGTGATGAAGGGTCAGGGACTCCTAGTGGGTCTGCTTTCAGTTAGGGACTGGCCACAGCACCGGGGAGGGCACCATAGAATTAAGTTAAAGGGACAGCACTCTACGATTGGTGTCTCCTGAGAGGTCTCCTCCTCTGGTCTCTGTCTCTTGGGTCCCTCTCATCAGGTTGGGGAAACACTTGCTCCCCTCCCGCATCTCTAGTTTCCTTGTGTCCCTGGGAGCTCACCATCCCCTCTCCTCAGAAATCCCCTTTCAATTCCCAGGATAGGGAAGGCATGGCAGAAGGGGGTGTTCTAAGCCGGGTTCCCCTCATGCTATCGATAATTCTCTGACTCAGTTTTGGGCACAGGAAAATAATGGGGGAGAGGGACAGTACTGGCTGGGCCAGGAGGGGGAAGCCCTAGAGTCCTGAGATGTGAGATATGGGAACTGGACCTGCTTCCAAAGAACTTTCCCTTTAGCCCTGCTTGTCGAAGAGAGGAGTAGGTCTCAGCTGAGGGATGTGTAGTCACTGTGATAGGCCTATGGAGACCTGGGAGGAGATCTTCCCCAGTCTACCCTGCTACTTGCCATTGTGCTCAGGTAATCTGGGGGACCAGCTGGGTCCCATCTTTCCCACTCCATTAGTCTTAGGACCACAGAGAAGAGGTGGGAGTAAGGAGAAACCTGGGAAAGAGGGAGCCCCCCAACCATATTGTTCTGACCTCTAATCCTGAACCAAGCTCTGACCCCTAGCCTTAAAAATCATGTTCAAGTGCCTTCAAGGGGACGACACTGCAAACCTTCCCCTAACAGGGACAATGCAACCCACTTCCCTTGTCCAAAATGTTGAGTGCTGAGGTTCTCAGAGCTAAAGACAAAGAGTGGGAAATGGGGACAGGGACGCTACTAAGGAGTTATGAAAGGGAGAAAAGGTTCCAGATAGATTGAGAGAGTGGGGAGTGCACTCAGTGGAAAGGTATTCTGCTGCCAACTCATGTACTGCAATTCAATGCAGACACTAAATACCAAGAGCTAGTGTTCGACTCCACAGGTTTAAGGGCACAGTCCCAACAAGCCTGCCTCCACTTGAGCTGCCAGTCACAAGTGGGGTCCCCAGGACACCTGCATTTCTGCCTAACTAGCTACAAGTCCAGAGGTCTTCAAACCCCCCTCAGGTCCAATGGTTCACTAGAATGACTCACACAACTCGGAAGTGCTCTCCTGACAACTAGTTTTTTATAAAGTACATATATCAGGAACATCCAAATGAAAAGACACACAAGGAGGGTCTCAGTGCAGAGCTCCCATGCTCTCTCCCCATGGAGACACAAAGGGCACGTCACCCTCCCAGTACATCAATATGTTCACCAACCAGGAAGTTCCATGAGCTTTGGTGTACAGAGTTTTTACTGAGATTTCATACATAGGCAGGAATGAATTGTTGGCAACATGACTCGATCTCCTCTGACGGATTGGCTCAAAACCCCAATTCTGCAGTGATATGGTTGGTCTTTCTGCTGACCAGGCCTCAGCCCAAGTCACCTCATCTCTTAGCATCAACTCAGGTGTGAGCCGAGGGACTCATAGATAACAAAGACACTCGTATTTCTTGAGGTATTCCAAAGATTTAGAGTCTCCCTCTCAGGGACCAGGGACAAAAGCCAAATTGTTGAGTATACAACAGACAGAGCCCTGCATCTGAGTGAAGGGATGTGAATTACTGAAGCCCTGGGGACCAGGCCTCCTCTTCCCGTGCACCAGACTTGACCCAGCTGCAGCAGGGCAGGAGTGTCACTGTGAGTGTGAGTGTAAGTGAGGGTGAGTGCGGTGGAAGCACAGCTTCTCCATGCCCAGACTGCAATGCTTCCCACTGGCATCCGTGGATCTGTCTGTCACCTGTCTGTCTGTAGCCCAGGCAGGGGAAGATAGGTATGAGAGGGGAAAAGAGTGTGGAATGGTGGGAAGAGGATAGGTGAATCCATTCTCCACACTTCAGCCTGAGGGGACTTTTATTTCACTCATTTCTGGTCATTCTCTCCCATACCGTCCAGCCACAAGGCTCCCTTCCCCCCTCCCCAGACCAAATAGGGCAGCTATTTCCAACCTCCCACACTGGGTTAATTGCTCTTTCTTGGCTTTGCCAAAGCACCCTCCACGGCCCCCAGCCAGTCAGCTTCGTCTATTGTAGTGATCTTATTGTCTCTTTTGATTCCCCTGCCCTGTCCAACCCAGATGACAAGCTCTCTGAGGGAAGAGTCTGTGCCTGTCTTCTCTGCTGTATCCTCATGCCCAAGCACATCACCCGGCACCTAGTAGTCACTCGATAAATATTTGTTGATTAGTGACTGCAGGAACAGAAATCACATGAAAGGAGGTCTCAGCTCAGAGAGGAAGGGCTGTGACCCTCTAACCATGAAGTGACTTGGCCAAGGCCACTCAGCCAACAAGTGTTCCCATAGCCTGGCCTGTCTAGACTGGGCCCCCTCTGGAGCCCTATTCCTCCTCTGCCCAGAATCGTACAAACAGAATGGGGCAGACAAGAAAGGTAATTGTCGGAGCAGAAGCCAGGAAGACAGAGAGGAGAGGGGATTGGCAAAAGAGTACTGGACAGCGTCCCAAAGCTCTTTTCTTGCTGCCTGGGGCTGAGGTCTCCGTCTTCCCAGGGTGCAGCTCTGAAATCTGACTCCACCCTTATAAAAGAGGTTCCGGGGGCCTCCCTGGTGGCCTAGTGGTTGTGAGTCCGCCTGCCGATGCAGGGGATGCGGGTTCATGCCCCGGTTCGGGAGGATCCCATATGCTACGGAGCGGCTGGGCCCATGAGCCATGGACGCTGGGCCTGCGCGTCCGGATCCTGTACTCCGCAACGGGAGAGGCCACAACAGTGAGAGGCCCGCATACCGCAGAAAGAAAAAAAAAAAAAATAAGAGGGTCCGTGCCCTGCCTCTTTGTAACAAACCCTAACTCCACCTCTTTATTGATAGGCTCTGGCTCCACCTTCTGGACTACACCTCCTCTGAAGAAATGCCCTGGCTCCGCCCCTTCCTGGTAATAGGTAAGCCCCACCCCTAGTGCGTGATGCTGTCTTTGTGACCTAATGCACCGGCGTGTTTCCAGGGTGGAGCCAGAGAGGGTGAGCATTTAGGCTGTGCCGAACCCTCAACCCCCATCCGGGTGACCACAATCCCCCAAAATCCTCACGCGGGACCCCAAGTATCCCAGCCCCATGAACTCGAAGGCCTTTGGCTCTAACCTCCTAAATGCCCCATGCCCCCGAGGGGCCCTACCACCCAATCCCTTAACGCCTAGTGCCTCCCAAATCTTCAATCCAACCCTGTCCCAATGTGGCAACTGAGTCTTCCCGGGGGCACCTGTCTCGTATTATCTGAGAACAATTCAGACTGGTCCAGAGAATGACAGAGAAGGGCATCCTCCCAAGGATTTGGGGAATCCTTGATCCAATCATGCCGCTCACCAGGAGACGTTGGGAACCCAGGACATGTCGGGATTGAGGAGATACCAGGTGATGCAGGAAGCTGAGGAGGAGGAGGAGGCGTGAGTGGAGGCGGGGTTCTGCGGAGGAGGAACCTAGCCGCTCCCGGTTGGTGGGGAAGGGGCGGGAGAAGCGGGAGGAGAGGGGCCTCTTAGGGGGCGTGGACTGGAGGAACCGCCTCTAAAAACCGCCTGTAAAGCGCCTCTAAACGGCTCTAAAAGGGCGGAGCCTCTAAAGACCGCCTGTAAACCGCCTCTAACCGCCTCTAAAAGGGCGGAGCCTTCCACGAGAGGGTAGAAGCGTCCAAGGGGCGGAGTCAGTGGGGTCAGCCCCGCCCGGCCCCGCCCCAGCCCGCCTTGCTCTGCCTTCTCTTTCCATGATCGGCTGGGGCTGTTTCTACTTTCTCCCCTGGCTGCACATGTGGTGGAGGGAGCGGAGGCGAACGGCTTGGGATACCGCGCACCCGCCCAGGGCATGGATGAGGCTCAGTCCGGGAGAACCGGTCGCGGGGAAGCCGGGAGCCCCCGCCCCGCCTCATGCCTGTGTCGGGTCCCCACACAGCTCAGCGCACCCTCGGGAGCAGAAGCTGGAGCTTCTGCGGGGCCTGATGAGCTGTTTGTCAAGCGGACTGGGCACTGCTCTCCAGGGCTCCGGTCGCAACATCCCCCACCGCACCCCTGCTGCCGCTGCCTAGCCAGCTGGTGAGTTAAAGATTTAAACCGAAGCCACCATCCTGCCCTCCTGATTCTGCCGCCGCTGCTGCCATTCGGGCTGGGAGCCATTCTCCATGCCAGCTGTTTCCATATCGACAGGGCCTCTCTCCCTGATAAGGTGTCCATCCGTGTCCAGGCTCCCATTATTCCTAAGGGCCCCTCATCAGAGTCAGGCCTCCCCTTACGACCAGTGATTGCCTTCCACCACCTAAGCCCCCGCCCCACCACACACACACTCGTCTCTGTGAGTGGCCTGTATGGAGGGAGCTAAATAATCTTGGCTTTATCTTCCTCCCAGCCTTGTCCCCACATCCATAAATCCTCACAATCCCAGCACTCTGCTGCCACCTTCCTCCTAGACAGGACTTTGCCTGGTGCCTGAAGCATCTTCTCCTCCTGGGAGTGGATCGAAACTATTTCAAGCCCATAGTTGTAGGAAGTAGGCTGTGAGAGGAGGGAAAGATTCCTAGAAGCTGCCACCCTTGGCCTGCCACAGGGGAATGACTGAGAACTGTTGGAGGTCTTTCCTACCGTTAACACCCCAGCTTCTGGCTCCTTCAGTTGGATCCCGAGTTGAAAGATACTGGGCATCAGGGACTTCCCTGATGGTCCAGTGGATAAGACTCCATGCTCCCACTGCAGGGGGTATGAGTTCTATCCCTGGCTGGGGAATTAACATACCGCATGCCGCGCGGCACAGCCAAAAGGTCAAAATAAAAGGGTACATAGATACTTGGCATCAGCCCCCCGAAGTGTAACCGCCCTAGGAGAACCCAAAGGCCACTGCTCCCTACCGTTCCTTTCTGTCTTGTCACCGAGTTGGGCTGAAATCGACTAGCAACTGAAGTGATGAAGGGTCAGGGACTCCTAGTGGGTCTGCTTTCAGTTAGGGACTGGCCCCAGCACCGGGGAGGGCACCACAGAATTAAGTTAAAGGGACAGCACTCTACGATTGGTGTCTCCTGAGAGGTCTCCTCCTCTGGTCTCTGTCTCTTGGGTCCCTCTCATCAGGTTGGGGAAACACTTGCTCCCCTCCCGCATCTCTAGTTTCCTTGTGTCCCTGGAAACTCACCATCCCCTCTCCTCAGAAATCCCCTTTCTATTCCCAGGATAGGGAAGGCATGGCAGAAGGGGGTGTTCTAAGCCGGGTTCCCCTCATGCTATCGATAATTCTCTGACTCAGTTTGGGGCACAGGAAAATAATGGGGGAGAGGGACAGTACTGGCTGGGCCAGGAGGGGGAAGCCCTTGAGTCCTGAGATGTGAGATATGGGAACTGGACCTGCTTCCAAAGAACTTTCCCTTTAGCCCTGCTTGTCGAAGAGAGGAGTAGGTCTCAGATGAGGGATGTGTAGTCACTGTGATAGGCCTATGGAGACCTGGGAGGAGATCTTCCCCAGTCTACCCTGCTACTTGCCATTTTCCTCAGGGAATCTCGGGGACCAGCTGGGTCCCATCTTTCCCACTCCAGTAGTCTTAGGACCACAGAGAAGAGGTGGGAGTAAGGAGAAACCTGGGAAAGAGGGAGCCCCCCAACCATATTGCTCTGACCTCTAATCCTGAACCAAGCTCTGACCCCTAGCCTTAAAACTCATGTTCAAGTGCCTTCAAGGGGACGACACTGCAAACCTTCCCCTAACAGGGACAATGCAACCCACTTCCCTTGTCCAAAATGTTGAGTGCTGAGGTTCTCAGAGCTAAAGACAAAGAGTGGGAAATGGGGACAGGGACGCTACTAAGGAGTTATGAAAGGGAGAAAAGGTTCCAGATAGATGGAGACAGTGGGGAGTGCACTCAGTGGAAAGGTATTCTGCTGCCAACTCATGT
Organism: Mesoplodon bidens; assembly: GCF_964165515.1. Classification (NCBI taxonomy): domain Eukaryota; kingdom Metazoa; phylum Chordata; class Mammalia; order Artiodactyla; family Ziphiidae; genus Mesoplodon; species Mesoplodon bidens. The sequence continues at coordinate 256,221 of NW_027671983.1, forward strand.
ACTGCAATTCAATGCAGACACTAACTACCCAGAGCCAGTGTTCGACTCCACAGGTTTAAGGGCACAGACCCAACAAGCCTGCCTCCTCTTGAGCTGCCAGTCACAAGTGGGGTCCCTAGGACACCTGCATTTCTGCCTAACTAGCTACAAGTCCAGAGGTCTTCAAACCCCCCTCAGGTCCAATGGTTCACTAGAATGACTCACACAACTCGGAAGTGCTCTCCTGACAACTAGTTTTTTATAAAGTACATATATCAGGAACATCCAAATGAAAAGACACACAAGGAGGGTCTCAGTGCAGAGCTCCCATGCTCTCTCCCCATGGAGACACAAAGGGCACGTCACCCTCCCAGTACATCAATATGTTCACCAACCAGGAAGTTCCATGAGCTTTGGTGTACAGAGTTTTTACTGAGATTTCATACATAGGCAGGAATGAATTGTTGGCAACATGACTCGATCTCCTCTGACGGACTGGCTCAAAACCCCAATTCTGCAGTGATATGGTTGGTCTTTCTGCTGACCAGGCCTCAGCCCAAGTCACCTCATCTCTTAGCATCAACTCAGGTGTGAACCGAGGGACTCATAGATAACAAAGACACTCGTATTACTTGAGGTATTCCAAAGATTTAGAGTCTCCCTCTCAGGGACCAGGAACAAAAGCCAAATTGTTGAGTATACAACAGACAGAGCCCTGCATCTGAGTGAAGGGATGTGAATTACTGAAGCCCTGGGGACCAGGCCTCCTCTTCCCGTGCACCAGACTTGACCCAGCTACAGCAGGGCAGGAGTGTCACTGTGAGTGTGAGTGTAAGTGAGGGTGAGTGCGGTGGAAGCACAGCTTCTCCATGCCCAGACTGCAATGCTTCCCACTGGCATCCGTGGATCGGTCTGTCACCTGTCTGTCTGTAGCCCAGGCAGGGGAAGATAGGTATGAGAGGGGAAAAGAGTGTGGAATGGTGGGAAGAGGATAGGTGAATCCATTCTCCACACTTCAGCCTGAGGGGACTTTTATTTCACTCATTTCTGGTCATTGTCTCCCATACCGTCCAGCCACAAGGCTCCCTTCCCCCCTCCCCAGACCAAATAGGGCAGCTATTTCCAACCTCCCACACTGGGTTAATTGCTCTTTCTTGGCTTTGCCAAAGCACCCTCCACGGCCCCCAGCCAGTCAGCTTCGTCTATTGTAGTGATCTTATTGTCTCTTTGGATTCCCCTGCCCTGTCCAACCCAGATGACAAGCTCCCTGAGGGAAGAGTCTGTGCCTGTCTTCTCTGCTGTATCCTCATGCCCAAGCACATCACCCGGCACCTAGTAGTCACTCGATAAATATTTGTTGATTAGTGACTGCAGGAACAGAAATCACATGAAAGGAGGTCTCAGCTCAGAGAGGAAGGGCTGTGACCCTCTAACCATGAAGTGACTTGGCCAAGGCCACTCAGCCAACAAGTGTTCCCATAGTCTGGCCTGTCTAGACTGGGCCCCCTCTGGAGCCCTATTCCTCCTCTGCCCAGAATCGTACAAACAGAATGGGGCAGACAAGAAAGGTAATTGTCGGAGCAGAAGCCAGGAAGACAGAGAGGAGAGGGGATTGGCAAAAGAGTACTGGACAGCGTCCCAAAGCTCTTTTCTTGCTGCCTGGGGCTGAGGTCTCCGTCTTCCCAGGGTGCAGCTCTGAAATCTGACTCCACCCTTATAAAAGAGGTTCCGGGGGCCTCCCTGGTGGCATAGTGGTTGTGAGTCCGCCTGCCGATGCAGGGGATGCGGGTTCATGCCCCGGTTCGGGAGGATCCCATATGCTACGGAGCGGCTGGGCCCATGAGCTATGGACGCTGGGCCTGCGCGTCCGGATCCTGTACTCCGCAACGGGAGAGGCCACAACAGTGAGAGGCCCGCATACCGCAGAAAGAAAAAAAAATAATAAGAGGGTCCGTGCCCTGCCTCTTTGTAACAAACACTAACTCCACCTCTTTATTGATAGGCTCTGGCTCCACCTTCTGGACTACACCTCCTCTGAAGAAATGCCCTGGCTCCGCCCCTTCCTGGTAATAGGTAAGCCCCACCCCTAGTGCGTGATGCTGTCTTTGTGACCTAATGCACCGGCGTGTTTCCAGGGTGGAGCCAGAGAGGGTGAGCATTTAGGCTGTGCCGAACCCTCAACCCCCATCCGGGTGACCACAATCCCCCAAAATCCTCACGCGGGACCCCAAGTATCCCAGCCCCATGAACTCGAAGGCCTTTGGCTCTAACCTCCTAAATGCCCCATGCCCCCGAGGGGCCCTACCACCCAATCCCTTAACGCCTAGTGCCTCCCAAATCTTCAATCCAACCCTGTCCCAATGTGGCAACTGAGTCTTCCCGGGTGCACCTGTCTCATATTATCTGAGAACAATTCAGACTGGTCCAGAGAATGACAGAGAAGGGCATCCTCCCAAGGATTTGGGGAATCCTTGATCCAATCATGCCGCTCACCAGGAGACGTTGGGAACCCAGGACATGTCGGGATTGAGGAGATACCAGGTGATGCAGGAAGCTGAGGAGGAGGAGGAGGAGGTGTGAGTGGAGGCGGGGTTCTGCGGAGGAGGAACCTAGCCGCTCCCGGTTGGTGGGGAAGGGGCGGGAGAAGCGGGAGGGGAGGGGCCTCTTAGGGGGCGTGGACTGGAGGAACCGCCTCTAAAAACCGCCTGTAAAGCGCCTGTAAAGCGCCTCTAAACGCCTCTAAAAGGGCGGAGCCTCTAAAGACCGCCTGTAAACCGCCTCTAACCGCCTCTAAAAGGGCGGAGCCTTCCACGAGAGGGTAGAAGCGTCCAAGGGGCGGAGTCAGTGGGGTCAGCCCCGCCCCGCCCCGCCCCAGCCCGCCCTGCTCGGCCTTCTCTTTCCAGGATCGGCTGGGGCTGTTTCTACTTTCTCCCCTGGCTGCACATGTGGTGGAGGGAGCGGAGGCGAACGGCTTGGGATACCGCGCACCCGCCCAGGGCATGGACGAGGCTCAGTCCGGGAGAACCGGTCGCGGGGAAGCCGGGAGCCCCCGCCCCGCCTCATGCCTGTGTCGGGTCCCCACACAGCTCAGCGCACCCTCGGGAGCAGAAGCTGGAGCTTCTGCGGGGCCTGATGAGCTGTTTGTCAAGCGGACTGGGCACTGCTCTCCAGGGCTCCGGTCGCAACATCCCCCACCGCACCCCTGCTGCCGCTGTCTAGCCAGCTGGTGAGTTAAAGATTTAAACCGAAGCCACCATCCTGCCCTCCTGATTCTGCTGCCGCTGCTGCCATTCGGGCTGGGAGCCATTCTCCATGCCAGCTGTTTCCATATCGACAAGGCCTCTCTCCCTGATAAGGGGTCCATCCGTGTCCAGGCTCCCATTATTCCTAAGGGCCCCTCATCAGAGTCAGGCCTCCCCTTACGACCAGTGATTGCCTTCCACCACCTAAGCCCCCGCCCCACCACACACACACTCGTCTCTGTGAGTGGCCTGTATGGAGGGAGCTAAATAATCTTGGCTTTATCTTCCTCCCAGCCTTGTCCCCACATCCATAAATCCTCACAATCCCAGCACTCTGCTGCCACCTTCCTCCTAGACAGGACTTTGCCTGGTGCCTGAAGCATCTTCTCCTCCTGGGAGTGGATCGAAAATATTTCAAGCCCATAGTTGTAGGAAGTAGGCTGTGAGAGGAGGGAAAGATTCCTAGAAGCTGCCACCCTTGGCCTGCCATAGGGGAATGACTGAGAACTGTTGGAGGTCTTTCCTACAGTTAACACCTCAGCTTCTGGCTCCTTCAGTTGGATCCCGAGTTGAAAGATACTGGGCATCAGGGACTTCCCTGATGGTCCAGTGGATAAGACTCCATGCTCCCACTGCAGGGGGTATGAGTTCTATCCCTGGCTGGGGAATTAACATACCGCATGCCGCGCGGCACAGCCAAAAGGTCAAAATAAAAGGGTACATAGATACTTGGCATCAGCCCCCCGAAGTGTAACCGCCCTAGGAGAACCCAAAGGCCACTGCTCCCTACCTTTCCTTTCTGTCTTGTCACCGAGTTGGGCTGAAATCGACTAGCAACTGAAGTGATGAAGGGTCAGGGACTCCTAGTGGGTCTGCTTTCAGTTAGGGACTGGCCCCAGCACCGGGGAGGGCACCACAGAATTAAGTTAAATGGACAGCACTCTACGATTGGTGTCTCCTGAGAGGTCTCCTCCTCTGGTCTCTGTCTCTTGGGTCCCTCTCATCAGGTTGGGGAAACACTTGCTCCCCTCCCGCATCTCCAGTTTCCTTGTGTCCCTGGGAGCTCACCATCCCCTCTCCTCAGAAATCCCCTTTCAATTCCCAGGATAGGGAAGGCATGACAGAAGGGGGTGTTCTAAGCCGGGTTCCCCTCATGCTATCGATAATTCTCTGACTCAGTTTGGGGCACAGGAAAATAATGGGGGAGAGGGACAGTACTGGCTGGACCAGGAGGGGGAAGCCTTAGAGTCCTGAGATGTGAGATATGGGAACTGGACCTGCTTCCAAAGAACTTTCCCTTTAGCCCTGCTTGTCGAAGAGAGGAGTAGGTCTCAGATGAGGGATGTGTAGTCACTGTGATAGGCCTATGGAGACCTGGGAGGAGATCTTCCCCAGTCTCACCCTGCTACTTGCCATTGTCCTCAGGTAATCTGGGGGACCAGCTGGGTCCCATCTTTCCCACTCCAGGAGACTTAGGACCACAGAGAAGAGGTGGGAGTAAGGAGAAACCTGGGAAAGAGGGAGCCCCCCAGCCATATTGCTCTGACCTCTAATCCTGAACCAAGCTCTGACCCCTAGCCTTAAAACTCATGTTCAAGTGCCTTCAAGGGGACGACACTGCAAACCTTCCCCTAACAGGGACAATGCAACCCACTTCCCTTGTCCAAAATGTTGAGTGCTGAGGTTCTCAGAGCTAAAGACAAAGAGTGGGAAATGGGGACAGGGACGCTACTAAGGAGTTATGAAAGGGAGAAAAGGTTCCAGATAGATGGAGACAGTGGGGAGTGCACTCAGTGGAAAGGTATTCTGCTGCCAACTCATGTACTGCAATTCAATGCAGACACTAACTACCCAGAGCCAGTGTTCAACTCCACAGGTTTAAGGGCACAGTCCCAACAAGCCTGCCTCCTCTTGAGCTGCCAGTCACAAGTGGGGTCCCCAGGACACCTGCATTTCTGCCTAACTAGCTACAAGTCCAGAGGTCTTCAAAGCCCCCTCAGGTCCAATGGTTCACTAGAATGACTCACACAACTCGGAAGTGCTCTCCTGACAACTAGTTTTTTATAAAGTACATATATCAGGAACATCCAAATGAAAAGACACACAAGGAGGGTCTCAGTGCATTGCTCCCATGCTCTCTCCCCATGGAGACACAAAGTGCACGTCACCCTCCCAGTACATCAATATGTTCACCAACCAGGAAGTTCCATGAGCTTTGGTGTACAGAGTTTTGACTGAGATTTCATACATAGGCAGGAATGAATTGTTGGCAACATGACTCGATCTCCTCTGACGGATTGGCTCAAAACCCCAATTCTGCAGTGATATGGTTGGTCTTTCTGCTGACCAGGCCTCAGCCCAAGTCACCTCATCTCTTAGCATCAACTCAGGTGTGAGCCGAGGGACTCATAGATAACAAAGACACTCGTATTACTTGAGGTATTCCAAAGATTTAGAGTCTCCCTCTCAGGGACCAGGGACAAAAGCCAAATTGTTGAGTATACAACAGACAGAGCCCTGCATCTGAGTGAAGGGATGTGAATTACTGAAGCCCTGGGGACCAGGCCTCCTCTTCCCGTGCACCAGACTTGACCCAGCTGCAGCAGGGCAGGAGTGTCACTGTGAGTGTGAGTGTAAGTGAGGGTGAGTGCGGTGGAAGCACAGCTTCTCCATGCCCAGACTGCAATGCTTCCCACTGGCATCCGTGGATCTGTCTGTCACCTGTCTGTCTGTAGCCCAGGCAGGGGAAGATAGGTATGAGAGGGGAAAAGAGTGTGGAATGGTGGGAAGAGGATAGGTGAATCCATTCTCCACACTTCAGCCTGAGGGGACTTTTATTTCACTCATTTCTGGTCATTCTCTCCCATACCGTCCAGCCACAAGGCTCCCTTCCCCCCTCCCCAGACCAAATAGGGCAGCTATTTCCAACCTCCCACACTGGGTTAATTGCTCTTTCTTGGCTTTGCCAAAGCACCCTCCACGGCCCCCAGCCAGTCAGCTTCGTCTATTGTAGTGATCTTATTGTCTCTTTGGATTCCCCTGCCCTGTCCAACCCAGATGACAAGCTCCCTGAGGGAAGAGTCTGTGCCTGTCTTCTCTGCTGTATCCTCATGCCCAAGCACATCACCCGGCACCTAGTAGTCACTCGATAAATATTTGTTGATTAGTGACTGCAGGAACAGAAATCACATGAAAGGAGGTCTCAGCTCAGAGAGGAAGGGCTGTGACCCTCTAACCATGAAGTGACTTGGCCAAGGCCACTCAGCCAACAAGTGTTCCCATAGCCTGGCCTGTCTAGACTGGGCCCCCTCTGGAGCCCTATTCCTCCTCTGCCCAGAATCGTACAAACAGAATGGGGCAGACAAGAAATGTAATTGTCGGAGCAGAAGCCAGGAAGACAGAGAGGAGAGGGGATTGGCAAAAGAGTACTGGACAGCGTCCCAAAGCTCTTTTCTTGCTGCCTGGGGCTGAGGTCTCCGTCTTCCCAGGGTGCAGCTCTGAAATCTGACTCCACCCTTATAAAAGAGGTTCCGGGGGCCTCCCTGGTGGCATAGTGGTTGTGAGTCCGCCTGCCGATGCAGGGGATGCGGGTTCAGGCCCAGGTTCGGGAGGATCCCATATGCTACGGAGCGGCTGGGCCCATGAGCCATGGACGCTGGGCCTGCGCGTCCGGATCCTGTACTCCGCAACGGGAGAGGCCACAACAGTGAGAGGCCAGCATACCGCAGAAAGAAAAAAAAAAATAAGAGGGTCCGTGCCCTCCCTCTTTGTAACAAACCCTAACTCCACCTCTTTATTGATAGGCTCTGGCTCCACCTTCTGGACTACACCTCCTCTGAAGAAATGCCCTGGCTCCGCCCCTTCCTGGTAATAGGTAAGCCCCACCCCTAGTGCGTGATGCTGTCTTTGTGACCTAATGCACCGGCGTGTTTCCAGGGTGGAGCCAGAGAGGGTGAGCATTTAGGCTGTGCCGAACCCTCAACCCCCATCCGGGTGACCACAATCCCCCAAAATCCTCACGCGGGACCCCAAGTATCCCAGCCCCATGAACTCGAAGGCCTTTGGCTCTAACCTCCTAAATGCCCCATGCCCCCGAGGGGCCCTACCACCCAATCCCTTAACGCCTAGTGCCTCCCAAATCTTCAATCCAACCCTGTCCCAATGTGGCAACTGAGTCTTCCCGGGGGCACCTGTCTCATATTATCTGAGAACAATTCAGACTGGTCCAGAGAATGACAGAGAAGGGCATCCTCCCAAGGATTTGGGGAATCCTTGATCCAATCATGCCGCTCACCAGGAGACGTTGGGAACCCAGGACAAGTCGGGATTGAGGAGATACCAGGTGATGCAGGAAGCTGAGGAGGAGGAGGAGGAGGCGTGAGTGGAGGCGGGGTTCTGCGGAGGAGGAACCTAGCCGCTCCCGGTTGGTGGGGAAGGGGCGGGAGAAGCGGGAGGGGAGGGGCCTCTTAGGGGGCGTGGACTGGAGGAACCGCCTCTAAAAACCGCCTGTAAAGCGCCTGTAAAGCGCCTCTAAACGGCTCTAAAAGGTCGGAGCCTCTAAAGACCGCCTGTAAACCGCCTCTAACCGCCTCTAAAAGGGCGGAGCCTTCCACGAGAGGGTATAAGCGTCCAAGGGGCGGAGTCAGTGGGGTCAGCCCCGCCCCGCCCCGCCCCAGCCCGCCCTGCTCTGCCTTCTCTTTCCTGGATCGGCTGGGGCAGTTTCTACTTTCTCCCCTGGCTGCACATGTGGTGGAGGGAGCGGAGGCGAACGGCTTGTGATACCGCGCACCCGCCCAGGGCATGGACGAGGCTCAGTCCGGGAGAACCGGTCGCGGGGAAGCCGGGAGCCCCCACCCCGCCTCATGCCTGTGTCGGGTCCCCACACAGCTCAGCGCACCCTCGGGAGCAGAAGCTGGAGCTTCTGCGGGGCCTGATGAGCTGTTTGTCAAGCGGACTGGGCACTGCTCTCCAGGGCTCCGGTCGCAACATCCCCCACCGCACACCTGCTGCCGCTGCCTAGCCAGCTGGTGAGTTAAAGATTTAAACCGAAGCCACCATCCTGCCCTCCTGATTCTGCCGCCGCTGCTGCCATTCGGGCTGGGAGCCATTCTCCATGCCAGCTGTTTCCATATCGACAAGGCCTCTCTCCCTGATAAGGGGTCCATCCGTGTCCAGGCTCCCATTATTCCTAAGGGCCCCTCATCAGAGTCAGGCCTCCCCTTACGACCAGTTATTGCCTTCCACCACCTAAGCCCCCGCCCCACCACACACACACTCGTCTCTGTGAGTGGCCTGTATGGAGGGAGCTAAATAATCTTGGCTTTATCTTCCTCCCAGCCTTGTCCCCACATCCATAAATCCTCACAATCCCAGCACTCTGCTGCTACCTTCCTCCTAGACAGGACTTTGCCTGGTGCCTGAAGCATCTTCTCCTCCTGGGAGTGGATCGAAACTATTTCAAGCCCATAGTTGTAGGAAGTAGGCTGTGAGAGGAGGGAAAGATTCCTAGAAGCTGCCACCCTTGGCCTGCCATAGGGGAATGACTGAGAACTGTTGGAGGTCATTCCTACAGTTAACACCCCAGCTTCTGGCTCCTTCAGTTGGATCCCGAGTTGAAAGATACTGGGCATCAGGGACTTCCCTGATGGTCCAGTGGATAAGACTCCATGCTCCCACTGCAGGGGGTATGAGTTCTATCCCTGGCTGGGGAATTAAGATACCGCATGCTGCGTGGCACAGACAAAAGGTAAAAATAAAAGGGTACATAGATACTTGGCATCAGCCCCCCGAAGTGTAACCGCCCTAGGAGAACCCAAAGGCCACTGCTCCCTACCTTTCCTTTCTGTCTTGTCACCGAGTTGGGCTGAAATCGACTAGCAACTGAAGTGATGAAGGGTCAGGGACTCCTAGTGGGTCTGCTTTCAGTTAGGGACTGGCCCCAGCACCGGGGAGGGCACCACAGAATTAAGTTAAAAGGACAGCACTCTACGATTGGTGTCTCCTGAGAGGTCTCCTCCTCTGGTCTCTGTCTCTTGGGTCCCTCTCATCAGGTTGGGGAAACACTTGCTCCCCTCCCGCATCTCTAGTTTCCTTGTGTCCCTGGAAACTCACCATCCCCTCTCCTCAGAAATCCACTTTCTATTCCCAGGATAGGGAAGGCATGGCAGAAGGGGTTGTTCTAAGCCGGGTTCCCCTCATGCTATCGATAATTCTCTGACTCAGTTTGGGGCACAGGAAAATAATGGGGGAGAGGGACAGTACTGGCTGGGACAGGAGGGGGAAGCCCTAGAGTCCTGAGATGTGAGATATGGGAACTGGACCTGCTTCCAAAGAACTTTCCCTTTAGCCCTGCTTGTCGAAGGGAGGAGTAGGTCTCAGATGAGGGATGTGTAGTCACTGTGATAGGCCTATGGAGACCTGGGAGGAGATCTTCCCCAGTCTCACCCTGCTACTTGCCATTTTCCTCAGGGAATCTCGGGGACCAGCTGGGTACCATCTTTCCCACTCCATTAGTCTTAGGACCACAGAGAAGAGGTGGGAGTAAGGAGAAACCTGGGAAAGAGGGAGCACCCCAACCATATTGCTCTGACCTCTAATCCTGAACCAAGCTCTGACCCCTAGCCTTAAAACTCATGTTCAAGTGCCTTCAAGGGGACGACACTGCAAACCTTCCCCTAACAGGGACAATGCAACCCACTTCCCTTGTCCAAAATGTTGAGTGCTGAGGTTCTCAGAGCTAAAGACAAAGAGTGGGAAATGGGGACAGGGACGCTACTAAGGAGTTATGAAAGGGAGAAAAGGTTCCAGATAGATGGAGACAGTGGGGAGTGCACTCAGTGGAAAGGTATTCTGCTGCCAACTCATGTACTGCAATTCAATGCAGACACTAACTACCCAGAGCCAGTGTTCGACTCCACAGGTTTAAGGGCACAGTCCCAACAAGCCTGCCTCCTCTTGAGCTGCCAGTCACAAGTGGGGTCCCCAGGACACCTGCATTTCTGCCTAACTAGCTACAAGTCCAGAGGTCTTCAAAGCCCCCTCAGGTCCAATGGTTCACTAGAATGACTCACACAACTCGGAAGTGCTCTCCTGACAACTAGTTTTTTATAAAGTACATATATCAGGAACATCCAAATGAAAAGACACACAAGGAGGGTCTCAGTGCAGAGCTCCCATGCTCTCTCCCCATGGAGACACAAAGGGCACGTCACCCTCCCAGTACATCAATATGTTCACCAACCAGGAAGTTCCATGAGCTTTGGTGTACAGAGTTTTTACTGAGATTTCATACATAGGCAGGAATGAATTGTTGGCAACATGACTCGATCTCCTCTGACGGATTGGCTCAAAACCCCAATTCTGCAGTGATATGGTTGGTCTTTCTGCTGACCAGGCCTCAGCCCAAGTCACCTCATCTCTTAGCATCAACTCAGGTGTGAGCCGAGGGACTCATAGATAACAAAGACACTCGTATTACTTGAGGTATTCCAAAGATTTAGAGTCTCCCTCTCAGGGACCAGGGACAAAAGCCAAATTGTTGAGTATACAACAGACAGGGCCCTGCATCTGAGTGAAGGGATGTGAATTACTGAAGCCCTGGGGACCAGGCCTCCTCTTCCCGTGCACCAGACTTGACCCAGCTGCAGCAGGGCAGGAGTGTCACTGTGAGTGTGAGTGTAAGTGAGGGTGAGTGCGGTGGAAGCACAGCTTCTCCATGCCCAGACAGCAATGCTTCCCACTGGCATCCGTGGATCTGTCTGTCACCTGTCTGTCTGTAGCCCAGGCAGGGGAAGATAGGTATGAGAGGGGAAAAGAGTGTGGAATGGTGGGAAGAGGATAGGTGAATCCATTCTCCACAATTCAGCCTGAGGGGACTTTTATTTCACTCATTTCTGGTCATTCTCTCCCATACCGTCCAGCCACAAGGCTCCCTTCCCCCCTCCCCAGACCAAATAGGGCAGCTATTTCCAACCTCCCACACTGGGTTAATTGCTCTTTCTTGGCTTTGCCAAAGCACCCTCCGCGGCCCCCAGCCAGTCAGCTTCGTCTATTGTAGTGATCTTATTGTCTCTTTGGATTCCCCTGCCCTGTCCAACCCAGATGACAAGCTCCCTGAGGGAAGAGTCTGTGCCTGTCTTCTCTGCTGTATCCTCATGCCCAAGCACATCACCCGGCACCTAGTAGTCACTCGATAAATATTTGTTGATTAGTGACTGCAGGAACAGAAATCACATGAAAGGAGGTCTCAGCTCAGAGAGGAAGGGCTGTGACCCTCTAACCATGAAGTGACTTGGCCAAGGCCACTCAGCCATCAAGTGTTCCCATAGCCTGGCCTGTCTAGACTGGGACCCCTCTGGAGCCCTATTCCTCCTCTGCCCAGAATCGTACAAACAGAATGGGGCAGACAAGAAAGGTAATTGTCGGAGCAGAAGCCAGGAAGACAGAGAGGAGAGGGGATTGGCAAAAGAGTACTGGACAGCGTCCCAAAGCTCTTTTCTTGCTGCCTGGGGCTGAGGTTTCCGTCTTCCCAGGGTGCAGCTCTGAAATCTGACTCCACCCTTATTAAAGAGGGCCCGTGCCCAGCCTCTTTGTAACAAACCCTAACTCCACCTCTTTATTGATAGGCTCTGGCTCCACCTTCTGGACTACCCCTCCTCTGAAGAAATGCCCTGGCTCCGCCCCTTCCTGGTAATAGGTAAGCCCCACCCCTAGTGCGTGATGCTGTCTTTGTGACCTAATGAACCAGCGTGTTTCCAGGGTGGAGCCAGAGAGGGTGGGCTTTTAGGCTGTGCCGAACCCTCAACCCCCATCCGGGTGACCACAATCCCCCAAAATCCTCACGTGGGACCCCAAATATCCCAGCCCCATGACCTCGAAGGCCTTTGGCTCTAACCTCCTAAATGCACCATGCCCCAGAGGGGCCCTACCACCCAATCCCTTAACGACTAGTGCCTCCCAAACCTTCAATCCAACCCTGTCCCAATGTGGCAACTGAGTCTTCCCGGGGGCACCTGTCTCATATTATCTGAGGACAATTCAGACTGGTCCAGAGAATGACAGAGAAGGGCATCCTCCCAAGGATTTGGGGAATCCTTGATCCAATCATGCCGCTCACCAGGAGACGTTGGGAACCCAGGACATGTCGGGAATGAGGAGATACCAGGTGATGCAGGAAGCTGAGTAGGAGAGGGAGGAGGAGGCGTGAGTGGAGGCGGGGTCCTGTGGAGGAGGTACCTAGCCGATCTGGGTTGGTGGGGAAGGGGCGGGAGAAGCGGGAGGGGAGGGGCCTCTTAGGGGGCGTGGACTGGAGGAACCGCCTCTAAAAGTCGCCTGTAACTCGCCTCTAACCGCCTCTAACCGCCTCTAAAAGGGCGGAGCCTCTAAAGACCGCCTGTAAACCGCCTGTAAACCGCCTCTAAACGCCTCTAAAAGGGCGGAGCCTTCCACGAGAGGGTAGAAGCGTCCAAGGAGCGGAGTCAATGGGGTGAGCCCCGCCCCGCCCCGCCCCACAACGCCCTGCGCTGCCTTCTCTTTCCAGGATCAGCTGGGGCTGGTTCTAGTTTTTCCCCTGGCTGCACATGTGGTGGAGGGAGCGGAGGCGAAGGGCTTGGGATACCGCGCACCCGCCCAGGGCATGGACGAGGCTCAGTCCGGGAGAACCGGTCGCGGGGAAGCCGGGAGCCCCCGCCCCGCTTCATGCCTGTGTCGTGTCCCCACACAGCTCAGCGCACCCTCGGGAGCAGAAGCTGGAGCTTCTGCGGGGCCTGATGAGCTGTTTATCAAGCGGACTGGTCACTGCTTTCCAGGGCTCCGGTCGCATCATCCCCCACCGCACCCCTGCTGCCGCTGCCTAGCCAGCTGGTGAGTTAAAGATTTAAACCGAAGCCACCGTCCTGCCCTCCTGATTCTGCCGCCGCTGCTGCCATTCGGGCTGGGAGCCATTCTCCATGCCAGCTGTTTCCATATCGACAGGGCCTCTCTCCCTGATAAGGGGTCCATCCGTGTCCAGGCTGCCATTATTCCTAAGGGCCCCTCATCAGAGTCAGGCCTCCCCTTACGACCAGTGATTGCCTTCCACCACCTAAGCCCCCCGCCCCACCACACACACACTCGTCTCTGTGAGTGGCCTGTATGGAGGGAGCTAAATAATCCTGGCTTTATCTTCCTCCCAGCCTTGTCCCCACATCCATAAATCCTCACAATACCGGCACTCTGCTGCCACCTTCCCCCTAGACAGGGCTTTGCCTGGTGACTGAAGCATCTTCTCCTCCTGGGAGTGGATCGAAACTATTTCAAGCCCATAGTTGTAGGAAGTAGGCTGTGAGAGGAGGGAAAGATTCCTAGAAGCTGCCACCCTTGGCCTGCCATAGGGGAATGACTGAGAACTGTTGGAGGTCTTTCCTACAGTTAACACCCCAGCTTCTGGCTCCTTCAGTTGGATCCCAAGTTGAAAGATACTGGGCATCAGGGACTTCCCTGATGGTCCAGTGGATAAGACTCCATGCTCCCACTGCAGGGTGTATGCCTTCTATTCCTGGCTGGGGAATTAACATACCGCATGCCGTGCGGCACAGCCAAAAGATAAAAATAAAAGGGTACATAGGGGCTTCCCTGGTGGCGCAGTGGTTGAGAGTCCGCCTGCCGATGCAGGGGAAACGGGTTCGTGCCCCTATCCCGGAAGATCCCACATGCCGCGCAGCGGCTGGGCCCGCGAGCCATGGCCGCGGAGCCTGTGTGTCCGGAGCTTGTGCTCCGCAGCGGGAGAGGCCACAGCAGTGAGAGGCACGCATACAGCAAAAAAAAAAAAAAAAAAAAAAAAAAAGGTACATAGATACTTGGCATCAGCCCCCCGAACTGTAACCTCCCTAGGAGAACCCAAGGGCCACTGCTCCCTACATTTACTTTCTGTCTTGTCACCTAGTTAGGCTGAAATCGACTAGCAACTGAAGTGATGAATGGTCAGGGACTCCTAGTGGGTCTGCTTTCAGTTAGGGACTGGCCCCAGCACCGGGGAGGGCACCACAGAATTAAGTTAAAGTGACAGCACTCTACAATTGGTGTCTCCTGAGAGGTCTCCTCCTCTGGTCTCTGTCTTTTGGGTCTCTCTCATCAGGTGAGGGAAACACTTGCTCCCCTCCCGCATCTCTAGTTCCTTGTGTCCCTGGGAGCTCACCATCCCCTCTCCTCCGAAATCCTCTTTCAATTCCCAGGATAGGGAAGGCATGGCAGAAGGGGGTGTTCTAAGCCGGGTTCCCCTCATGCTATCGATAATTCCCTGACTCAGTTTGGGGCACAGGAAAATAATGGGGGAGAGGGACAGTACTGGCTGGGCCAGGAAGGGGAAGCCCTAGAGTCCTGAGATGTGAGATATGGGAAATGGACCTGCTTCCAAAGAACTTTCCCTTTAGCCCTGCCTGTCGAAGGGAGGAGTAGGTCTCAGCTGAGGGATGTGTAGTCACTGTGATAGGCCTATGGAGACCTGGGAGGAGATCCTCCCCAGTCTTACCCTGCTACTTGCCATTGTCCTCAGGGAATCTCGGGGACCAGCTGGGTCCCATCTTTCCCACTCCCGTAGTCTTAGGACCACAGAGAAGAGGTGGGAGTAAGGAGAAACCTGGGAAAGAGGGAGCCCCCCAACCATACTGCTCTGACCTCTAATCCTGAACCAAGCTCTGACCCCTAGCCTTAAAACTCATGTTCAAGTGCCTTCAAGGGGACGACACTGCAAACCTTCCCCTAACAGGGACAATGCAACCCACTTCCCTTGTCCAAAATGTTGAGTGCTGAGGTTCTCAGAGCTAAAGACAAAGAGGGGGAAATGGGGACAGGGACGCTACTAAGGAGTTATGAAAGGGAGAAAAGGTTCCAGATAGATGGAGACAGTGGGGAGTGCACTCAGTGGAAAGGTATTCTGCTGCCAACTCATGTACTGCAATTCAATGCAGACACTAACTACCCAGAGCCAGTGTTCGACTCCACAGGTTTAAGGGCACAGTGCCAACAAGCCTGCCTCCACTTGAGCTGCCAGTCACAAGTGGGGTCCCCAGGACACCTGCATTTCTGCCTAACTAGCTACAAGTCCAGAGGTCTTCAAACCCCCCTCAGATCCAATGGTTCACTAGAATGACTCACACAACTCGGAAGTGCTCTCCTGACAACTAGTTTTTTATAAAGTACATATATCAGGAACATCCAAATGAAAAGACACACAAGGAGGGTCTCAGTGCAGAGCTCCCATGCTCTCTCCCCATGGAGACACAAAGGGCACATCACCCTCCCAGTACATCAATATGTTCACCAACCAGGAAGTTCCATGAGCTTTGGTGTACAGAGTTTTTACTGAGATTTCATACATAGGCAGGAATGAATTGTTGGCAACATGACTCGATCTCCTCTGACGGATTGGCTCAAAACCCCAATTCTGCAGTGATATGGTTGGTCTTTCTGCTGACCAGGCCTCAGCCCAAGTCACCTCATCTCTTAGCATCAACTCAGGTGTGAGCCGAGGGACTCATTGATAACAAAGACACTCGTATTACTTGAGGTATTCCAAAGATTTAGAGTCTCCCTCTCAGGGACCAGTGACAAAAGCCAAATTGTTGAGTATACAACAGACAGAGCCATGCATCTGAGTGAAGGGATGTGAATTACTGAAGCCCTGGGGACCAGGCCTCCTCTTCCCGTGCACCAGACTTGACCCAGCTGCAGCAGGGCAGGAGTGTCACTGTGAGTGTGAGTGTAAGTGAGGGTGAGTGCGGTGGAAGCACAGCTTCTCCATGCCCAAACTGCAATGCTTCCCACTGGCATCCGTGGATCTGTCTGTCACCTGTCTGTCTGTAGCCCAGGCAGGGGAAGATAGGTATGAGAGGGGAAAAGAGTGTGGAATGGTGGGAAGAGGATAGGTGAATCCATTCTCCACACTTCAGCCTGAGGGGACTTTTATTTCACTCATTTCTGGTCATTCTCTCCCATACCGTCCAGCCACAAGGCTCCCTTCCCCCCTCCCCAGACCAAATAGGGCAGCTATTTCCAACCTCCCACACTGGGTTAATTGCTCTTTCTTGGCTTTGCCAAAGCACCCTCCACGGCCCCCAGCCAGTCAGCTTCGTCTATTGTAGTGATCTTATTGTCTCTTTGGATTCCCCTGCCCTGTCCAACCCAGATGACAAGCTCCCTGAGGGAAGAGTCTGTGCCTGTCTTCTCTGCTGTATCCTCATGCCCAAGCACATCACCCAGCACCTAGTAGTCACTCGATAAATATTTGTTGATTAGTGACTGCAGGAACAGAAATCACATGAAAGGAGGTCTCAGCTCAGAGAGGAAGGGCTGTGACCCTCTAACCATGAAGTGACTTGGCCAAGGCCACTCAGCCAACAAGTGTTCCCATAGCCTGGCCTGTCTAGACTGGGCCCTCTCTGGAGCCCTATTCCTCCTCTGCCCAGAATCGTACAAACAGAATTGGGCAGACAAGAAATGTAATTGTCGGAGCAGAAGCCAGGAAGACAGAGAGGAGAGGGGATTGGCAAAACAGTAGTGGACAGCGTCCCAAAGCCCTTTTCTTGCTGCCTGGGGCTGAGGTCTCCGTCTTCCCAGGGTGCAGCTCTGAAATCTGACTCCACCCTTATAAAAGAGGGTACGTGCCCTGCCTCTTTGTAACAAACCCTAACTCCACCTCTTTATTGGTAGGCTCTGGCTCCAACTTCTGGACTACCCCTCCTCTGAAGAAATGCACTGGCTCCGCCCCTTCATGGTAATAGGTAAGCCCCACCCCTAGTGCGTGATGCTGTCTTTGTGACCTAATGCACCGGCGTGTTTCCAGGGTGGAGCCGGAGAGGGTGGGCATTTAGGCTGTGCCGAACCCTCAACCCACATCCGGGTGACAACAATCCCCGAAAATCCTCACGTGGGACCCCAAATATCCCAGCCCCATGACCTCGAAGGCCTTTGGCTCTAACCTCCTAAATGTCCCAAGACCCCGAGGGGCCCTACCACCCAATCCCTTAACGACTAGTGCCTCCCAAATCTTCAATCCAACCCTGTCCCAATGTGGCAACTGAGTCTTCCCGGGGGCACCTGTCTCATATTATCTGAGAACAATTCAGACTGGTCCAGAGAATGACAGAGAAGGGCATCCTCCCAGGGATTTGGGGAATCCTTGATCCAATCATGCCGCTCACCAGGAGACATTGGGAACCCAGGACATGTCGGGATTGAGGAGATACCAGGAGATGCAGGAAGCTGGGGAGGAGGAGGAGGAGGAGGCGTGAGTGGAGGCGGTGTTCTGCGGAGGAGGAACCTAGCCGCTCCCGGTTGGTGGGGAAGGGGCGGGAGAAGCGGGAGGGGAGGGGACTCTTAGGGGGCGTGGACTGGAGGAACCGCCTCTAAAAACCGCCTGTGGGCTTCCCTGGTGGCGCAGTGGTTGAGAGTCCGCCTGCCGATGCAGGGGACACGGGTTCGTGCCCCTATCCCGGAAGATCCCACATGCCGCGGAGCGGCTGGGCCCGCGAGCCATGGCCGCGGAGCCTGTGTGTCCGGAGCCTGTGCTCCGCAACGGGAGAGGCCACAGCAGTGAGAGGCCCGCGTACAGCAAAAAAAAAAAAAAAAAAAAAAAAAAACCGCCTGTAAAGCGCCTGTAAAGCGGCTCTAACCGCCTCTAAAAGGGCGGAGCCTCTAAAGACCGCCTGTAAACCGCCTGTAAACAGCGTCTAACCGCCTCTAAAAGGGCGGAGCCTTCCACGAGAGGGTAGAAGCGTCCAAGGGGCGGAGTCAGTGGGGTCAGCCCCGCCCCGCCCCGCCCTGCTCTGCCTTCTCTTTCCAGGATCGGCTGGGGCTGTTTCTACTTTTTCCCCTGGCTGTGCATGTTGTGGAGGGAGCGGAGGCGAAGGGCTTGGGATACCGCGCACCCGCCCAGGGCATGGACGAGGCTCAGTCCGGGAGAACCGGTCGCGGGGAAGCCGGGAGCCCCCGCCCCGCCTCATGCCTGTGTCGAGTCCCCACACAGCTCAGCGCACCCTCGGGAGCAGAAGCTGGAGCTTCTGCGGGGCCTGATGAGCTGTTTGTCAAGCGGACTGGGCACTGCTCTCCAGGGCTCCGGTCGCAACATCCCCCACCGCACCCCTGCTGCCGCTGCCTAGCCAGCTGGTGAGTTAAAGATTTAAACCGAAGCCACCGTCCTGCCCTCCTGATTCTGCCGCCGCTGCTGCCATTCGGGCTGGGAGCCATTATCCATGCCGGCTGTTTCCATATCGACAGGGCCTCTCTCCCTGATAAGGGGTCCATCCGTGTCCAGGCTCCCATTATTCCTAAGGGCCCCTCATCAGAGTCAGGCCTCCCCTTACTACCAGTGATTGCCTTCCACCACCTAAGCCCCCCGCCCCACCACACACACACTCGTCTCTGTGAGTGGCCTGTATGGAGGGAGCTAAATAATCCTGGCTTTATCTTCCTCCCAGCCTTGTCGCCACATCCATAAATCCTCACAATCCCAGCACTCTGCTGCCACCTTCCTCCTAGACATGACTTTGCCTGGTGCCTGAAGCATCTTCTCCTCCTGGGAGTGGATCGAAACTATTTCAAGCCCATAGTTGTAGGAAGTAGGCTGTGAGAGGAGGGAAAGATTCCTAGAAGCTGCCACCCTTGGCCTGCCATAGGGGAATGACTGAGAACTGTGGGAGGTCTTTCCTACCGTTAACACCCCAGCTTCTGGCTCCTTCAGTTGGATCCCGAGTTGAAAGATACTGGGCATCAGGGACTTCCCTGATGGTCCAGTGGATAAGACTCCATGCTCCCACTGCAGGGGGTATGCGTTCTATCCCTGGCTGGGGAATTAACATACCACATGCCGTGCGGCACAGCCAAAAGGTAAAAATAAAAGGGTACATAGATACTTGGCATCAGCCCCCCGAAGTGTAACCTCCCTAGGAGAACCCAAGGGCCACTGCTCCCTACTTTTCCTTTCTGTCTTGTCTACGAGTTGGGCTGAAATCGACTAGCAACTGAAGTGATGAAGGGTCAGGGACTCCTAGTGGGTCTGCTTTCAGTTAGGGACTGGCCCCAGCACCGGGGAGGGCACCACAGAATTAAGTTAAAGGGACAGCACTCTACGATTGGTGTCTCCTGAGAGGTCTCCTCCTCTGGTCTCTGTCTCTTGGGTCCCTCTCATCAGGTGGGGGAAACACTTGCTCCGCTCCCTCGTCTCTAGTTTCCTTGTGTCCCTGGGAGCTCCCCAGCCCCTCTCCTCAGAAATCTCCTTTCAATTCCCAGGATAGGGAAGGCATGGCAGAAGGGGGTGTTCTAAGCCGGGTTCCCCTCATGCTATCGATAATTCTCTGACTCAGTTTGGGGCACAGGAAAATAATGGGGGAGAGGGACAGTACTGGCTGGGCCAGGAGGGGGAAGCCCTAGAGTCCTGAGATGTGAGATATGGGAACTGGACCTGCTTCCAAAGAACTTTCCCTTTAGCCCTGCTTGTCGAAGGGAGGAGTAGGTCTCAGCTGAGGGATGTGTAGTCACTGTGATAGGCCTATGGAGACCTGGGAGGAGATCTTCCCCAGTCTTACCCTGCTACTTGCCATTGTCCTCAGGGAATCTGGGGGACCAGCTGGGTCCCATCTTTCCCACTCCAGTAGTCTTAGGACCACAGAGAAGAGGTGGGAGTAGGGAGAAACCTGGGAAAGAGGGAGCCCCCCAACCATATTGCTCTGACCTATAATCCTGAACCAAGCTCTGACCCCTAGCCTTAAAACTCATGTTCAAATGCCTTCAAGGGGACGACACTGCAAACCTTCTCCTAACATGGACCATGCAACCCACTTCCCTTGTCCAAAATGTTGAGTGCTGTGGTTCTCAGAGCTAAAGACAAAGAGTGGGAAATGGGGACAGGGAGGCTACTAAGGAGTTATGAAAGGGAGAAAAGGTTCCCGATAGATGGAGACAGTGGGGAGTGCACTCAGTGGAAAGGTATTCTGCTGCCAACTCATGTACTGCAATTCAATGCAGACACTAACTACCCAGAGCCAGTGTTCGACTCCACAGGTTTAAGGGCACAGTCCCAACACGCCTGCCTCCACTTGAGCTGCCAGTCACAAGTGGGGTCCCCAGGACACCTGCATTTCTGCCTAACTAGCTACAAGTCCAGAGGTCTTCAAACCCCCCTCAGGTCCAATGGTTCACTAGAATGACTCACACAACTCGGAAGTGCTCTCCTGACAACTAGTTTTTTATAAAGTACATATATCAGGAACATCCAAATGAAAAGACACACAAGGAGGGTCTCAGTGCATTGCTCCCATGCTCTCTCCCCATGGAGACACAAAGGGCACGTCACCCTCCCAGTACATCAATATGTTCACCAACCAGGAAGTTCCATGAGCTTTGGTGTACAGAGTTTTTACTGAGATTTCATACATAGGCAGGAATGAATTGTTGGCAACATGACTCGATCTCCTCTGACGGATTGGCTCAAAACCCCAATTCTGCAGTGATATGGTTGGTCTTTCTGCTGACCAGGCCTCAGCCCAAGTCACCTCATCTCTTAGCATCAACTCAGGTGTGAGCCGAGGGACTCATAGATAACAAAGACACTCGTATTACTTGAGGTATTCCAAAGATTTAGAGTCTCCCTCTCAGGGACCAGGGACAAAAGCCAAATTGTTGAGTATACAACAGACAGAGCCCTGCATCTGAGTGAAGGGATGTGAATTACTGAAGCCCTGGGGACCAGGCCTCCTCTTCCCGTGCACCAGACTTGACCCAGCTGCAGCAGGGCAGGAGTGTCACTGTGAGTGTGAGTGTAAGTGAGGGTGAGTGCGGTGGAAGCACAGCTTCTCCATGCCCAAACTGCAATGCTTCCCACTGGCATCCGTGGATCTGTCTGTCACCTGTCTGTCTGTAGCCCAGGCAGGGGAAGATAGGTATGAGAGGGGAAAAGAGTGTGGAATGGTGGGAAGAGGATAGGTGAATCCATTCTCCACACTTCAGCCTGAGGGGACTTTTATTTCACTCATTTCTGGTCATTCTCTCCCATACCGTCCAGCCACAAGGCTCCCTTCCCCACTCCCCAGACCAAATAGGGCAGCTATTTCCAACCTCCCACACTGGGTTAATTGCTCTTTCTTGGCTTTGCCAAAGCACCCTCCACGGCTCCCAGCCAGTCAGCTTCGTCTATTGTAGTGATCTTATTTTCTCTTTTGATTCCCCTGCCCAGTCCAACCCAGATGACGAGCTCCCTGAGGGAAGAGTCTGTGCCTGTCTCCCCTGCTGTATCCTCATGCCCAAGCACATCACCCGGCACCTAGTAGTCACTCGATAAATATTTGTTGATTAGTGACTGCAGGAACAGAAATCACATGAAAGGAGGTCTCAGCTCAGAGAGGAAGGGCTGTGACCCTCTAACCATGAAGTGACTTGGCAAAGGCCACTCAGCCAACAAGTGTTCCCATAGCCTGGCCTGTCTAGACTGGGCCCTCTCTGGAGCCCTATTCCTCCTCTCCCCAGAATCGTACAAACAGAATGGGGCAGACAAGAAAGGTAATTGTCGGAGCAGAAGCCAGGAAGACAGAGAGGAGAGGGGATTGGCAAAACCGTAGTGGACAGCGTCCCAAAGCCCTTTTCTTGCTGCCTGGGGATGAGGTCTCCGTCTTCCCATGGTGCAGCTCTGAAATCTGACTCCACCCTTATAAAAGAGGGTCCGTGCCCTGCCTCTTTGTAACAAACACTAACTCCACCTCTTTATTGGTAGGCTCTGGCTCCACCTTCTGGACTACCACTCCTCTGAAGAAATGCCCTGGCTCCGCCCCTTCCTGGTAATAGGTAAGCCCCACCCCTAGTGCGTGATGCTGTCTTTGTGACCTAATGCACCGGCGTGTTTCCAGGGTGGAGCCAGAGAGGGTGGGCATTTAGGCTGTGCCGAACCCTCAAACCGCATCCGGGTGACAACAATCCCCGAAAATCCTCACGCGGGACCCCAAATATCCCAGCCCCATGACCTCGAAGGCCTTTGGCTCTAACCTCCTAAATGCCCCATGACCCCGAGGGGCCCTACCACCCAATCCCTTAACGACTATTGCCTCCCAAATCTTCAATCCAACCCTGTCCCAATGTGGCAACTGAGTTTTCCCGGGGGCACCTGTCTCATATTATCTGAGAACAATTCAGACTGGTCCAGAGAATGACAGAGAAGGGCATCCTCCCAGGGATTTGGGGAATCCTTGATCCAATCATGCCGCTCACCAGGAGACGTTGGGAACCCAGGACATGTCGGGATTGAGGAGATACCAGGTGATGCAGGAAGCTGGGGAGGAGGAGGAGGAGGAGGCGTGAGTGGAGGCGGGGTTCTGCGTAGGAGGAACCTAGCCGCTCCCGGTTGGAGGGGAAGGGGCGGGAGAAGCGGGAGGGGAGGGGCCTCTTAGGGGGCGTGGACTGGAGGAACCGACTCTAAAAACCGCATGTAAAGCGCCTGTAAAGCGCCTCTAACCCCCTCTAAAAGGGCGGAGACTCTAAAGACCGCCTGTAAACCGCCTATAAACCGCCTCTAACCGCCTCTAAAAGGGCGGAGCCTTCCACGAGAGGGTAGAAGCGTCCAAGGGGCGGAGTCAGTGGGGTCAGCCCCGCCCCGCCCCGCCCTGCTCTGCCTTCTCTTTCCAGGATCGGCTGGGACTGTTTCTACTTTTTCCCCTGGCTGTGCATGTGGTGGAGGGAGCGGAGGCGAAGGGCTTGGGATACCGCGCACCCGCCCACGGCATGGACGAGGGTCAGTCCGGGAGAACCGGTCGCGGGGAAGCCGGGAGCCCCCGCCCCGCCTCATGCCTGTGTCGGGTCCCCACACAGCTCAGCGCACCCTCGGGAGCAGAAGCTGGAGCTTCTACGGGGCCTGATGAGCTGTTTGTCAAGCGGACTGGGCACTGCTCTCCAGGGCT
This sequence comes from Mesoplodon bidens, assembly GCF_964165515.1. Lineage (NCBI taxonomy): Eukaryota > Metazoa > Chordata > Mammalia > Artiodactyla > Ziphiidae > Mesoplodon > Mesoplodon bidens. Next base: position 279,358 of record NW_027671983.1, read on the forward strand.
CCGGTCGCAACATCCCCCACTGCACTCCTGCTGCCGCTGCCTAGCCAGCTGGTGAGTTAAAGGTTTAAACCGAAGCCACCATCCTGCCATCCTGTTTCTGCCTCCGCTGCTGCCATTCGGGCAGGGAGCCATTCTCCATGCCGGCTGTTTCCATATCGACAGGGCCTCTCTCCCTGATAAGGGGTCCATCCGTGTCCAGGCTCCCATTATTCCTAAGGGCCCCTCATCAGAGTCAGGCCTCCCCTTACGACCAGTGATTGCCTTCCACCACCTAAGCCCCCCGCCCCACCACACACACACTCGTCTCTGTCAGTGGCCTGTATGGAGGGAGCTAAATAATCCTGGCTTTATCTTCCTCCCAGCCTTGTCCCCACATCCATAAATCCTCACAATCACAGCACTCTGCTGCCACCTTCCTCCTAGACAGGACTTTGCCTGGTGCCTGAAGCATCTTCTCCTCCTGGGAGGGGATCGAAACTATTTCAAGCCCATAGTTGTAGGAAGTAGGCTGTGAGAGGAGGGAAAGATTCCTAGAAGCTGCCACCCTTGGCCTGCCATAGGGGAATGACTGAGAACTGTTGGAGGTCTTTCCTACAGTTAACACCCCAGGTTCTGGCTCATTCATTTGGATCCCGAGTTGAAAGATACTGGGCATCAGGGACTTCCCTGATGGTCCAGTGGATAAGACTCCATGCTCCCACTGCAGGGGGTATGCGTTCTATCCCTGGCTGGGGAATTAACATACCACATGCCGTGCGGCACAGCCAAAAGGTCAAAATAATAGGGTACATAGATACTTGGCATTAGCCCCCCGAAGTGTAACCTCCCTAGGAGAACCAAAGGGCCACTGCTCACTACCTTTCCTTTCTGTCTTGTCACCGAGTTGGGCTGAAATCGACTAGCAACTGAAGTGATGAAGGGTCAGGGACTCCAAGTGGGTCTGCTTTCAGTTAGGGACTGGCCCCAGCACCGGGGAGGGCACCACAGAATTAAGTTAAAGGGACAGCACTCTACGATTGGTGTCTCCTGAGAGGTCTCCTCCTCTGGACTCTGTCTCTTGGGTCCCTCTCATCAGGTGGGGGAAACACTTGCTCCCCTCCCTCATCTCTAGTTTCCTTGTGTCCCTGGGAGCTCACCAGCCCCTCTCCTCAGAAATCCCCTTTCAATTCCCAGGATAGGGAAGGCATGGCAGAAGGGGGTGTTCTAAGCCGGGTTCCCCTCATGCTATCGATAATTCTCTGACTCAGTTTGGGGCACAGGAAAATAATGGGGGAGAGGGACAGTACTGGCTGGGCCAGGAGGGGGAAGCCCTAGAGTCCTGAGATGTGAGATATGGGAACTGGACCTGCTTCCAAAGAACTTTCCCTTTAGCCCTGCTTTTCGAAGAGAGGAGTAGGTCTCAGCTGAGGGATGTGTAGTCACTGTGATAGGCCTATGGAGACCTGGGAGGAGATCTTCCCCAGGCTTACCCTGCTACTTGCCATTGTCCTCAGGGAATCTGGGGGACCAGCTGGGTCCCATCTTTCCCACTCCATTAGTCTTAGGAACACAGAGAAGAGGTGGGAGTAGGGAGAAACCTGGGAAAGAGGGAGCCCCCCAACCATATTGCTCTGACCTCTAATCCTGAACAAAGCTCTGACACCTAGCCTTAAAACTGATGTTCAAATGCCTTCAAGGGGACGACACTGCAAACCTTCCCCTAACAGGGACAATGCAACCCACTTCCCTTGTCCAAAATGTTGAGTGCTGAGGTTCTCAGAGCTAAAGACAAAGAGTGGGAAATGGGGACAGGGACGCTACTAAGGAGTTATGAAAGGGAGAAAAGGTTCCAGATAGATGGAGAGAGTGGGGAGTGCACTCAGTGGAAAGGTATTCTGCTGCCAACTCATGTACTGCAATTCAATGCAGACACTAACTACCCAGAGCCAGTGTTCGACTCCACAGGTTTAAGGGCACAGTCCCAACAAGCCTGCCTCCACTTGAGCTGCCAGTCACAAGTGGGGTCCCCAGGACACCTGCAGTTCTGCCTAACTAGCTACAAGTCCAGAGGTCTTCAAACCCCCCTCAGGTCCAATGGTTCACTAGAATGACTCACACAACTCGGAAGTGCTCTCCTGACAACTAGTTTTTTATAAAGTACATATATAAGGAACATCCAATTGAAAAGACACACAAGGAGGGTCTCAGTGCATTGCTCCCATGCTCTCTCCCCATGGAGACACAAAGGGCACGTCACCCTCCCAGTACATCAATATGTTCACCAACCAGGAAGTTCCATGAGCTTTGGTGTACAGAGTTTTTACTGAGATTTCATACATAGGCAGGAATGAATTGTTGGCAACATGACTCGATCTCCTCTGACGGATTGGCTCAAAACCCCAATTCTGCAGTGATATGGTTGGTCTTTCTGCTGACCAGGCCTCAGCCCAAGTCACCTCATCTCTTAGCATCAACTCAGGTGTGAGCCGAGGGACTCATAGATAACAAAGACACTCGTATTACTTGAGGTATTCCAAAGATTTAGAGTCTCCCTCTCAGGGACCAGGGACAAAAGCCAAATTGTTGAGTATACAACAGACAGAGCCCTGCATCTGAGTGAAGGGATGTGAATTACTGAAGCCCTGGGGACCAGGCCTCCTCTTCCCGTGCACCAGACTTGACCCAGCTGCAGCAGGGCAGGAGTGTCACTGTGAGTGTGAGTGTAAGTGAGGGTGAGTGCGGTGGAAGCACAGCTTCTCCATGCCCAGACTGCAATGCTTCCCACTGGCATCCGTGGATCTGTCTGTCACCTGTCTGTCTGTAGCCCAGGCAGGGGAAGATAGGTATGAGAGGGGAAAAGAGTGTGGAATGGTGGGAAGAGGATAGGTGAATCCATTCTCCACACTTCAGCCTGAGGGGACCTTTATTTCACTCATTTCTGGTCATTCTCTCCCATACCGTCCAGCCACAAGGCTCCCTTCCCCCCTCCCCAGACCAAATAGGACAGCTATTTCCAACCACCCACACTGGGTTAATTGCTCTTTCTTGGCTTTGCCAAAACACCCTCCACGGCCCCCAGCCAGTCAGCTTCGTCTATTGTAGTGATCTTATTGTCTCTTTGGATTCCCCTGCCATGTCCAACCCAGATGACAAGCTCCCTGAGGGAAGAGTCTGTGCCTGTCTTCTCTGCTGTATCCTCATGCCCAAGCACATCACCCGGCACCTAGTAGTCACTCGATAAATATTTGTTGATTAGTGACTGCAGGAACAGAAATCACATGAAAGGAGGTCTCAGCTCAGAGAGGAAGGGCTGTGACCCTCTAACCATGAAGTGACTTGGCCAAGGCCACTCAGCCAACAAGTGTTCCCATAGCCTGGCCTGTCTAGACTGGGCCCCCTCTAGAGCCCTATTCCTCCTCTGCCCAGAATCGTACAAACAGAATTGGGCAGACAAGAAAGGTAATTGTCAGAGCAGAAGCCAGGAAGACAGAGAGGAGAGGGGATTGGCAAAACAGTAGTGGACAGCGTCCCAAAGCCCTTTTCTTGCTGCCTGGGGCTGAGGTCTCCGTCTTCCCAGGGTGCAGCTCTGAAATCTGACTCCACCCTTATAAAAGAGGGTCCGTGCCCTGCCTCTTTGTAACAAACCCTAACTCCACCTCTTTATTGGTAGGCTCTGGCTCCACCTTCTGGACTACCACACCTCTGAAGAAATGCCATGGCTCCGCCACCTGGTAATAGGTAAGCCCCACCCCTAGTGCGTGATGCTGTCTTTGTGACCTAATGCACCGGCGTGTTTCCAGGGTGGAGCCAGAGAGGGTGGGCATTTAGGCTGTGCCGAACCCTCAAACCGCATCCGGGTGACCACAATCCCCGAAAATCCTCACGCGGGACCCCAAATATCCCAGCCCATGACCTCGAAGGCCTTTGGCTCTAACCTCCTAAATGCCCCATGACCCCGAGGGGCCCTACCACCCAATCCCTTAACGACTAGTGCCTCCCAAATCTTCAATCCAACCCTGTCCCAATGTGGCAACTGAGTCTTCCCGGGGGCACCTGCCTCATATTATCTGAGAACAATTCAGACTGGTCCATAGAATGACAGAGAAGGGCATCCTCCCAAGGATTTGGGGAATCCTTGATCCAATCATGCTGCTCACCAGGAGACGTTGGGAACCCAGGACATGTTGGGATTGAGGAGATACCAGGTGATGCAGGAAGCTGAGGAGGAGGAGGAGGAGGAGGCGTGAGTGGAGGGGGGGTTCTGCGGAGGAGGAACCTAGCCGCTCCCGGTTGGTGGGGAAGGGGCGGGAGAAGCGGGAGGGGAGGGGCCTCTTAGGGGGCGTGGACTGGAGGAACCGCCTCTAAAAACCGCCTGTAAATCGCCTCTAAACACCTCTAACCTCCTCTGAAAGGGCGGAGCCTGTAAAGACCGCCTGTAAACCGCCTGTAAACCGCCTCTAACCGCCTCTAAAAGGGCGGAGCCTTCCACGAGAGGGTAGAAGCGTCCAAGGGGCGGAGTCAGTGGGGTCAGCCCCGCCCCGCCCCGCCCCAGCCCGCCCTGCTCTGCCTTCTCTTTCCAGGATCGGCTGCGGCTGTTTCTACTTTTTTCCCTGGCTGCACATGTGGTGGAGGGAGCGGAGGCGAACGGCTTGGGATACCGCGCACCCGCCCAGGGCATGGACGAGGCTCAGTCCGGGAGAACCGGTCGCGGGGAAGCCGGGAGCCCCCGCCCCGCCTCATGCCTGTTTCGGGTCCCCACACAGCTCAGCTCAGCCTCGGGAGCAGAAGCTGGAGCTTCTGCGGGGCCTGATGAGCTGTTTGTCAAGCGGACTGGGCACTGCTCTCCAGGGCTCCGGTCGCAACATCCCCCACCGCACCCCTGCTGCCGCTGCCTAGCCAGCTGGTGAGTTAAAGATTTAAACCGAAGCCACCATCCTGCCCTCCTGATTCTGCCGCCGCTGCTGCCATTCGGGCTGGGAGCCATTCTCCATGTCAGCTGTTTCCATATCGACAGGGCCTCTCTCCCTGATAAGGGGTCCATCCGTGTCCAGGCTCCCATTATTCCTAAGGGCCCCTCATCAGAGTCAGGCCTCCCCTTACCACCAGTGATTGCCTTCCACCACCTAAGCCCCCCGCCCCACCACACAGACACTCGTCTCTGTGAGTGGCCTGTATGGAGGGAGCTAAATAATCTTGGCTTTATCTTCCTCCCAGCCTTGTCCCCACATCCATAAATCCTCACAATCCCAGCACTCTGCTGCCACCTTCCTCCTAGACAGGACTTTGCCTGGTGCCTGAAGCATCTTCTTCTCCTGGGAGTGGATCGAAACTATTTCAAGCCCATAGTTGTAGGAAGTAGGCTGTGAGAGGAGGGAAAGATTCCTAGAAGCTGCCACCCTTGGCCTGCCATAGGGGAATGACTGAGAACTGTTGGAGGTCTTTCCTACCGTTAACACCCCAGCTTCTGGCTCCTTCAGTTGGATCCCGAGTTGAAAGATACTGGGCATCAGGGACTTCCCTGATGGTCCAGTGGATAAGACTCCATGCTCCCACTGCAGGGGGTATGAGTTCTATCCCTGGCTGGGGAATTAAGATACCGCATGCTGCGTGGCACAGACAAAAGGTAAAAATAAAAGGGTACATAGATACTTGGCATCAGCCCCCCGAAGTGTAACCGCCCTAGGAGAACACAAAGGCCACTGCTCCCTACCTTTCCTTTCTGTCTTGTCACCGAGTTGGGCTGAAATCGACTAGCAACTGAAGTGATGAAGGGTCAGGGACTCCTAGTGGGTCTGCTTTCAGTTAGGGACTGGCCCCAGCACCGGGGAGGGCACCACAGAATTAAGTTAAAGGGACAGCACTCTACGATTTGTGTCTCCTGAGAGGTCTCCTCCTCTGGTCTCTGTCTCTTGGGTCCCTCTCATCAGGTTGGGGAAACACTTGCTCCCCTCCCGCATCTCTAGTTTCCTTGTGTCCCTGGGAGCTCACCATCCCCTCTCCTCAGAAATCCCCTTTCAATTCCCAGGATAGGGAAGGCATGGCAGAAGGGGGTGTTCTAAGCCGGGTTCCCCTCATGCTATCGATAATTCTCTGACTCAGTTTGGGGCACAGGAAAATAATGGGGGAGAGGGACAGTACTGGCTGGGCCAGGAGGGGGAAGCCCTAGAGTCCTGAGATGTGAGGTATGGGAACTGGACCTGCTTCCAAAGAAATTTCCCTTTAGCCCTGCTTGTCGAAGAGAGGAGTAGGTCTCAGATGAGGGATGTGTAGTCACTGTGATAGTCCTATGGAGACCTGGGAGGAGATCTTCCCCAGTCTCACCCTACTACTTGCCATTATCCTCAGGGAATCTCGGGGACCAGCTGGGTCCCATCTTTCCCACTCCAGTAGTCTTAGGACCACAGAGAAGAGGTGGGAGTAAGGAGAAACGTGGGAAAGAGGGAGCCCCCCAACCATATTGCTCTGACCTCTAATCCTGAACCAAGCTCTGACCCCTAGCCTTAAAACTCATGTTCAAGTGCCTTCAAGGGGACGACACTGCAAACCTTCCCCTAACAGGGACAATGCAACCCACTTCCCTTGTCCAAAATGTTGAGTGCTGAGGTTCTCAGAGCTAAAGACAAAGAGTGGGAAATGGGGACAGGGACGCTACTAAGGAGTTATGAAAGGGAGAAAAGGTTCCAGATAGATGGAGACAGTGGGGAGTGCACTCAGTGGAAAGGTATTCTGCTGCCAACTCATGTACTGCAATTCAATGCAGACACTAACTACCCAGAGCCAGTGTTCGACTCCACAGGTTTAAGGGCACAGTCCCAACAAGCCTGCCTCCTCTTGAGCTGCCAGTCACAAGTGGGGTCTTCAGGACACCTGCATTTCTGCCTAACTAGCTACAAGTCCAGAGGTCTTCAAACCCCCCTCAGGTCCAATGGTTCACTAGAATGACTCACACAACTCGGAAGTGCTCTCCTGACAACTAGTTTTTTATAAAGTACATATATCAGGAACATCCAAATGAAAAGACACACAAGGAGGGTCTCAGTGCATTGCTCCCATGCTCTCTCCCCATGGAGACACAAAGGGCACGTCACCCTCCCAGTACATCAATATGTTCACCAACCAGGTAGTTCCATGAGCTTTGGTGTACAGAGTTTTTCCTGAGATTTCATACATAGGCAGGAATGAATTGTTGGCAACATGACTCGATCTCCTCTGACGGATTGGCTCAAAACCCCAATTCTGCAGTGATATGGTTGGTCTTTCTGCTGACCAGGCCTCAGCCCAAGTCACCTCATCTCTTAGCATCAACTCAGGTGTGAGCCGAGGGACTCATAGATAACAAAGACACTCGTATTACTTGAGGTATTCCAAAGATTTAGAGTCTCCCTCTCAGGGACCAGGGACAAAAGCCAAATTGTTGAGTATACAACAGACAGAGCCCTGCATCTGAGTGAAGGGATGTGAATTACTGAAGCCCTGGGGACCAGGCCTCCTCTTCCCGTGCACCAGACTTGACCCAGCTGCAGCAGGGCAGGAGTGTCACTGTGAGTGTGAGTGTAAGTGAGGGTGAGTGCGGTGGAAGCACAGCTTCTCCATGCCCAGACTGCAATGCTTCCCACTGGCATCCGTGGATCTGTCTGTCACCTGTCTGTCTGTAGCCCAGGCAGGGGAAGATAGGTATGAGAGGGGAAAAGAGTGTGGAATGGTGGGAAGAGGATAGGTGAATCCATTCTCCACACTTCAGCCTGAGGGGACTTTTATTTCACTCATTTCTGGTCATTCTCTCCCATACCGTCCAGCCACAAGGCTCCCTTCCCCCCTCCCCAGACCAAATAGGGCAGCTATTTCCAACCTCCCACACTGGGTTAATTGCTCTTTCTTGGCTTTGCCAAAGCACCCTCCACGGCCCCCAGCCAGTCAGCTTCGTCTATTGTAGTGATCTTATTGTCTCTTTGGATTCCCCTGCCCTGTCCAACCCAGATGACAAGCTCTCTGAGGGAAGAGTCTGTGCCTGTCTTCTCTGCTGTATCCTCATGCCCAAGCACATCACCCGGCACCTAGTAGTCACTCGATAAATATTTGTTGATTAGTGACTGCAGGAACAGAAATCACATGAAAGGAGGTCTCAGCTCAGAGAGGAAGGGCTGTGACCCTCTAACCATGAAGTGACTTGGCCAAGGCCACTCAGCCAACAAGTGTTCCCATAGCCTGGCCTGTCTAGACTGGGCCCCCTCTGGAGCCCTATTCCTCCTCTGCCCAGAATCGTACAAACAGGATGGGGCAGACAAGAATGGTAATTGTCGGAGCAGAAGCCAGGAAGACGGAGAGGAGAGGGGATTGGCAAAACAGTACTGGACAGCGTCCCAAAGCTCTTTTCTTGCTGCCTGGGGCTGAGGTCTCCGTCTTCCCAGGGTGCAGCTCTGAAATCTGACTCCACCCTTATAAAAGAGGGTCTGTGCCCTGCCCCTTTGTAACAAACCCTAACTCCACCTCTTTATTGATAGTCTCTGGCTCCACCTTCTGGACTACCCCTCCTCTGAAGAAATGCCCTGGCTCCGCCCCTTCCTGGTAATAGGTAAGCCCCACCCCTAGTGCGTGATGCTGTCTTTGTGACCTAATGCACTGGCGTGTTTCCAGGGTGGAGCCAGAGAGGGTGGGCATTTAGGCTGTGCCGAACCCTCAACCCCCATCCGGGTGACCACAATCCCCGAAAATCCTCAAGCGGGACCGCAAATATCCCAGCCCCATGACCTCGAAGGCCTTTGGCTCTAACCTCCTAATGGCCCCATGCCCCCGAGGGGCCCTACCACCCAATCCCTTAACGACTAGTGCCTTCCAAATCTTCAATCCAACCCTGTCCCAATGTGGCAACTGAGTCTTCCTGGGGGCACCTGCCTCATATTATCTGAGAACAATTCAGACTTGTCCAGAGAATGACAGAGAAGGGCATCCTCCCAAGGATTTGTGGAATCCTTGATCCAATCATGCTGCTCACCAGGAGACGTTGGGAACCCAGGACATATTGGGATTGAGGAGATACCAGGTGATGCAGGAAGCTGAGGAGGAGGAGGAGGAGGAGGCGTGAGTGGAGGGGGGGTTCTGCGGAGGAGGAACCTAGCCGCTCCCGGTTGGTGGGGAAGGGGCGGGAGAAGCGGGAGGGGAGGGGCCTCTTAGGGGGCGTGGACTGGAGGAACCGCCTCTAAAAACCGCCTGTAAAGCGCCTCTAAACACCTCTAACCGCCTCTAAAAGGGCGGAGCCTGTAAAGACCGCCTGTAAACCGCCTGTAAACCGCCTCTAACCGCCTCTAAAAGGGCGGAGCCTTCCACGAGAGGGTAGAAGCGTCCAAGGGGCGGAGTCAGTGGGGTCAGCCCCGCCCCGCCCCGCCCCAGCCCGCCCTGCTCTGCCTTCTCTTTCCAGGATCGGCTGCGGCTGTTTCTACTTTTTCCCCTGGCTGCACATGTGGTGGAGGGAGCGGAGGCGAACGGCTTGGGATACCGCGCACCCGCCCAGGGCATGGACGAGGCTCAGTCCGGGAGAACCGGTCGCGGGGAAGCCGGGAGCCCCCGCCCCGCCTCATGCCTGTGTCGGGTCCCCACACAGCTCAGCGCACCCTCGGGAGCAGAATCTGGAGCTTCTGCGGGGCCTGATGAGCTGTTTGTCAAGCGGACTGGGCACTGCTCTCCAGGGCTCCGGTCGCAACATCCCCCACCGCACCACTGCTGCCGCTGCCTAGCCAGCTGGTGAGTTAAAGATTTAAACCGAAGCCACCATCCTGCCCTCCTGATTCTGCCGCCGCTGCTGCCATTCGGGCTGGGAGCCATTCTCCATGCCAGCTGTTTCCATATCGACAAGGCCTCTCTCCCTGATAAGGGGTCCATCCGTGTCCAGGCTCCCATTATTCCTAAGGGCCCCTCATCAGAGTCAGGCCTCCCCTTACGACCAGTGATTGCCTTCCACCACCTAAGCCCCCGCCCCACCACACACACACTCGTCTCTGTCAGTGGCCTGTATGGAGGGAGCTAAATAATCTTGGCTTTATCTTCCTCCCAGCCTTGTCCCCACATCCATAAATCCTCACAATCCCAGCACTCTGCTGCCACCTTCCTCCTAGACAGGACTTTGCCTGGTGCCTGAAGCATCTTCTCCTCCTGGGAGTGGATCGAAACTATTTCAAGCCCATAGTTGTAGGAAGTAGGCTGTGAGAGGAGGGAAAGATTCCTAGAAGCTGCCACCCTTGGCCTGCCATAGGGGAATGACTGAGAACTGTTGGAGGTCTTTCCTACCGTTAACACCCCAGCTTCTGGCTCCTTCAGTTGGATCCCGAGTTGAAAGATACTGGGCATCAGGGACTTCCCTGATGGTCCAGTGGATAAGACTCCATGCTCCCACTGCAGGGGGTATGCGTTCTATCCCTGGCTGGGGAATTAAGATACCGCATGCTGCGTGGCACAGACAAAAGGTAAAAATAAAAGGGTACATAGATACTTGGCATCAGCCCCCCGAAGTGTAACCGCCCTAGGAGAACCCAAAGGCCACTGCTCCCTACCTTTCCTTTGTGTCTTGTCACCGAGTTGGGCTGAAATCGACTAGCAACTGAAGTGATGAAGGGTCAGGGACTCCTAGTGGGTCTGCTTTCAGTTAGGGACTGGCCCCAGCACCGGGGAGGGCACCACAGAATTAAGTTAAAGGGACAGCACTCTACGATTGGTGTCTCCTGAGAGGTCTCCTCCTCTGGTCTCTGTCTCTTGGGTCCCTCTCATCAGGTGGGGGAAACACTTGCTCCGCTCCCTCGTCTCTAGTTTCCTTGTGTCCCTGGGAGCTCCCCAGCCCCTCTCCTCAGAAATCTCCTTTCAATTCCCAGGATAGGGAAGGCATGGCAGAAGGGGGTGTTCTAAGCCGGGTTCCCCTCATGCTATCGATAATTCTCTGACTCAGTTTGGGGCACAGGAAAATAATGGGGGAGAGGGACAGTACTGGCTGGGCCAGGAGGGGGAAGCCCTAGAGTCCTGAGATGTGAGATATGGGAACTGGACCTGCTTCCAAAGAACTTTCCCTTTAGCCCTGCTTGTCGAAGGGAGGAGTAGGTCTCACATGAGGGATGTGTAGTCACTGTGATAGGCCTATGGAGACCTGGGAGGAGATCTTCCCCAGTCTTACCCTGCTACTTGCCATTGTCCTCAGGGAATCTGGGGGACCAGCTGGGTCCCATCTTTCCCACTCCAGTAGTCTTAGGACCACAGAGAAGAGGTGGGAGTAGGGAGAAACCTGGGAAAGAGGGAGCCCCCCAACCATATTGCTCTGACCTATAATCCTGAACCAAGCTCTGACCCCTAGCCTTAAAACTCATGTTCAAATGCCTTCAAGGGGACGACACTGCAAACCTTCTCCTAACATGGACCATGCAACCCACTTCCCTTGTCCAAAATGTTGAGTGCTGTGGTTCTCAGAGCTAAAGACAAAGAGTGGGAAATGGGGACAGGGAGGCTACTAAGGAGTTATGAAAGGGAGAAAAGGTTCCCGATAGATGGAGACAGTGGGGAGTGCACTCAGTGGAAAGGTATTCTGCTGCCAACTCATGTACTGCAATTCAATGCAGACACTAACTACCCAGAGCCAGTGTTCGACTCCACAGGTTTAAGGGCACAGTCCCAACAAGCCTGCCTCCACTTGAGCTGCCAGTCACAAGTGGGGTCCCCAGGACACCTGCATTTCTGCCTAACTAGCTACAAGTCCAGAGGTCTTCAAACCCCCCTCAGGTCCAATGGTTCACTAGAATGACTCACACAACTCGGAAGTGCTCTCCTGACAACTAGTTTCTTATAAAGTACATATATCAGGAACATCCAAATGAAAAGACACACAAGGAGGGTCTCAGTGCATTGCTCCCATGCTCTCTCCCCATGGAGACACAAAGGGCACGTCACCCTCCCAGTACATCAATATGTTCACCAACCAGGAAGTTCCATGAGCTTTGGTGTACAGAGTTTTTACTGAGATTTCATACATAGGCAGGAATGAATTGTTGGCAACATGACTCGATCTCCTCTGACGGATTGGCTCAAAACCCCAATTCTGCAGTGATATGGTTGGTCTTTCTGCTGACCAGGCCTCAGCCCAAGTCACCTCATCTCTTAGCATCAACTCAGGTGTGAGCCGAGGGACTCATAGATAACAAAGACACTCGTATTACTTGAGGTATTCCAAAGATTTAGAGTCTCCCTCTCAGGGACCAGGGACAAAAGCCAAATTGTTGAGTATACAACAGACAGAGCCCTGCATCTGAGTGAAGGGATGTGAATTACTGAAGCCCTGGGGACCAGGCCTCCTCTTCCCGTGCACCAGACTTGACCCAGCTGCAGCAGGGCAGGAGTGTCACTGTGAGTGTGAGTGTAAGTGAGGGTGAGTGCGGTGGAAGCACAGCTTCTCCATGCCCAAACTGCAATGCTTCCCACTGGCATCCGTGGATCTGTCTGTCACCTGTCTGTCTGTAGCCCAGGCAGGGGAAGATAGGTATGAGAGGGGAAAAGAGTGTGGAATGGTGGGAAGAGGATAGGTGAATCCATTCTCCACACTTCAGCCTGAGGGGACTTTTATTTCACTCATTTCTGGTCATTCTCTCCCATACCGTCCAGCCACAAGGCTCCCTTCCCCACTCCCCAGACCAAATAGGGCAGCTATTTCCAACCTCCCACACTGGGTTAATTGCTCTTTCTTGGCTTTGCCAAAGCACCCTCCACGGCTCCCAGCCAGTCAGCTTCGTCTATTGTAGTGATCTTATTTTCTCTTTTGATTCCCCTGCCCAGTCCAACCCAGATGACGAGCTCCCTGAGGGAAGAGTCTGTGCCTGTCTCCCCTGCTGTATCCTCATGCCCAAGCACATCACCCGGCACCTAGTAGTCACTCGATAAATATTTGTTGATTAGTGACTGCAGGAACAGAAATCACATGAAAGGAGGTCTCAGCTCAGAGAGGAAGGGCTGTGACCCTCTAACCATGAAGTGACTTGGCAAAGGCCACTCAGCCAACAAGTGTTCCCATAGCCTGGCCTGTCTAGACTGGGCCCTCTCTGGAGCCCTATTCCTCCTCTCCCCAGAATCGTACAAACAGAATGGGGCAGACAAGAAAGGTAATTGTCGGAGCAGAAGCCAGGAAGACAGAGAGGAGAGGGGATTGGCAAAACCGTAGTGGACAGCGTCCCAAAGCCCTTTTCTTGCTGCCTGGGGATGAGGTCTCCGTCTTCCCATGGTGCAGCTCTGAAATCTGACTCCACCCTTATAAAAGAGGGTCCGTGCCCTGCCTCTTTGTAACAAACACTAACTCCACCTCTTTATTGGTAGGCTCTGGCTCCACCTTCTGGACTACCACTCCTCTGAAGAAATGCCCTGGCTCCGCCCCTTCCTGGTAATAGGTAAGCCCCACCCCTAGTGCGTGATGCTGTCTTTGTGACCTAATGCACCGGCGTGTTTCCAGGGTGGAGCCAGAGAGGGTGGGCATTTAGGCTGTGCCGAACCCTCAAACCGCATCCGGGTGACAACAATCCCCGAAAATCCTCACGCGGGACCCCAAATATCCCAGCCCCATGACCTCGAAGGCCTTTGGCTCTAACCTCCTAAATGCCCCATGACCCCGAGGGGCCCTACCACCCAATCCCTTAACGACTATTGCCTCCCAAATCTTCAATCCAACCCTGTCCCAATGTGGCAACTGAGTTTTCCCGGGGGCACCTGTCTCATATTATCTGAGAACAATTCAGACTGGTCCAGAGAATGACAGAGAAGGGCATCCTCCCAGGGATTTGGGGAATCCTTGATCCAATCATGCCGCTCACCAGGAGACGTTGGGAACCCAGGACATGTCGGGATTGAGGAGATACCAGGTGATGCAGGAAGCTGGGGAGGAGGAGGAGGAGGAGGCGTGAGTGGAGGCGGGGTTCTGCGTAGGAGGAACCTAGCCGCTCCCGGTTGGAGGGGAAGGGGCGGGAGAAGCGGGAGGGGAGGGGCCTCTTAGGGGGCGTGGACTGGAGGAACCGACTCTAAAAACCGCATGTAAAGCGCCTGTAAAGCGCCTCTAACCCCCTCTAAAAGGGCGGAGACTCTAAAGACCGCCTGTAAACCGCCTATAAACCGCCTCTAACCGCCTCTAAAAGGGCGGAGCCTTCCACGAGAGGGTAGAAGCGTCCAAGGGGCGGAGTCAGTGGGGTCAGCCCCGCCCCGCCCCGCCCTGCTCTGCCTTCTCTTTCCAGGATCGGCTGGGACTGTTTCTACTTTTTCCCCTGGCTGTGCATGTGGTGGAGGGAGCGGAGGCGAAGGGCTTGGGATACCGCGCACCCGCCCACGGCATGGACGAGGGTCAGTCCGGGAGAACCGGTCGCGGGGAAGCCGGGAGCCCCCGCCCCGCCTCATGCCTGTGTCGGGTCCCCACACAGCTCAGCGCACCCTCGGGAGCAGAAGCTGGAGCTTCTACGGGGCCTGATGAGCTGTTTGTCAAGCGGACTGGGCACTGCTCTCCAGGGCTCCGGTCGCAACATCCCCCACTGCACTCCTGCTGCCGCTGCCTAGCCAGCTGGTGAGTTAAAGGTTTAAACCGAAGCCACCATCCTGCCATCCTGTTTCTGCCTCCGCTGCTGCCATTCGGGCAGGGAGCCATTCTCCATGCCGGCTGTTTCCATATCGACAGGGCCTCTCTCCCTGATAAGGGGTCCATCCGTGTCCAGGCTCCCATTATTCCTAAGGGCCCCTCATCAGAGTCAGGCCTCCCCTTACGACCAGTGATTGCCTTCCACCACCTAAGCCCCCCGCCCCACCACACACACACTCGTCTCTGTCAGTGGCCTGTATGGAGGGAGCTAAATAATCCTGGCTTTATCTTCCTCCCAGCCTTGTCCCCACATCCATAAATCCTCACAATCACAGCACTCTGCTGCCACCTTCCTCCTAGACAGGACTTTGCCTGGTGCCTGAAGCATCTTCTCCTCCTGGGAGGGGATCGAAACTATTTCAAGCCCATAGTTGTAGGAAGTAGGCTGTGAGAGGAGGGAAAGATTCCTAGAAGCTGCCACCCTTGGCCTGCCATAGGGGAATGACTGAGAACTGTTGGAGGTCTTTCCTACAGTTAACACCCCAGGTTCTGGCTCATTCATTTGGATCCCGAGTTGAAAGATACTGGGCATCAGGGACTTCCCTGATGGTCCAGTGGATAAGACTCCATGCTCCCACTGCAGGGGGTATGCGTTCTATCCCTGGCTGGGGAATTAACATACCACATGCCGTGCGGCACAGCCAAAAGGTCAAAATAATAGGGTACATAGATACTTGGCATTAGCCCCCCGAAGTGTAACCTCCCTAGGAGAACCCAAGGGCCACTGCTCACTACCTTTCCTTTCTGTCTTGTCACCGAGTTGGGCTGAAATCGACTAGCAACTGAAGTGATGAAGGGTCAGGGACTCCTAGTGGGTCTGCTTTCAGTTAGGGACTGGCCCCAGCACCGGGGAGGGCACCACAGAATTAAGTTAAAGGGACAGCACTCTACGATTGGTGTCTCCTGAGAGGTCTCCTCCTCTGGTCTCTGTCTCTTGGGTCCCTCTCATCAGGTTGGGGAAACACTTGCTCCCCTCCCGCATCTCTAGTTTCCTTGTGTCCCTGGGAGCTCACCATCCCCTCTCCTCAGAAATCCCCTTTCAATTCCCAGGATAGGGAAGGCATGGCAGAAGGGGGTGTTCTAAGCCGGGTTCCCCTCATGCTATCGATAATTCTCTGACTCAGTTTGGGGCACAGGAAAATAATGGGGGAGAGGGACAGTACTGGCTGGGCCAGGAGGGGGAAGCCTTAGAGTCCTGAGATGTGAGATATGGGAACTGGACCTGCTTCCAAAGAACTTTCCCTTTAGCCCTGCTTGTCGAAGAGAGGAGTAGGTCTCAGATGAGGGATGTGTAGTCACTGTGATAGGCCTATGGAGACCTGGGAGGAGATCTTCCCCAGTCTCACCCTGCTACTTGCCATTGTCCTCAGGTAATCTGGGGGACCAGCTGGGTCCCATCTTTCCCACTCCAGTAGTCTTAGGACCACAGAGAAGAGGTGGGAGTAAGGAGAAACCTGGGAAAGAGGGAGCCCCCCAACCATATTGCTCTGACCTCTAATCCTGAACCAAGCTCTGACCCCTAGCCTTAAAGCTCATGTTCAAGTGCCTTCAAGGGGACGACACTGCAAACCTTCCCCTAACAGGGACAATGCAACCCACTTCCCTTGTCCAAAATGTTGAGTGCTGTGGTTCTCAGAGCTAAAGACAAAGAGTGGGAAATGGGGACAGGGACGCTACTAAGGAGTTATGAAAGGGAGAAAAGGTTCCAGATAGATGGAGACAGTGGGGAGTGCACTCAGTGGAAAGGTATTCTGCTGCCAACTCATGTACTGCAATTCAATGCAGACACTAACTACCCAGATCCAGTGTTCGACTCCACAGGTTTAAGGGCACAGTCCCAACAAGCCTGCCTCCTCTTGAGCTGCCAGTCACAAGTGGGGTCCCCAGGACACCTGCATTTCTGCCTAACTAGCTACAAGTCCAGAGGTCTTCAAACCCCCCTCAGGTCCAATGGTTCACTAGAATGACTCACACAACTCGGAAGTGCTCTCCTGACAACTAGTTTTTTATAAAGTACATATATCAGGAACATCCAAATGAAAAGACACACAAGGAGGGTCTCAGTGCATTGCTCCCATGCTCTCTCCCCATGGAGACACAAAGGGCATGTCACCCTCCCAGTACATCAATATGTTCACCAACCAGGTAGTTCCATGAGCTTTGGTGTACAGAGTTTTTACTGAGATTTCATACATAGGCAGGAATGAATTGTTGGCAACATGACTCGATCTCCTCTGACGGATTGGCTCAAAACCCCAATTCTGCAGTGATATGGTTGGTCTTTCTGCTGACCAGGCCTCAGCCCAAGTCACCTCATCTCTTAGCATCAACTCAGGTGTGAGCCGAGGGACTCATAGATAACAAAGACACTCGTATTACTTGAGGTATTCCAAAGATTTAGAGTCTCCCTCTCAGGGACCAGGGACAAAAGCCAAATTGTTGAGTATACAACAGACAGAGCCCTGCATCTGAGTGAAGGGATGTGAATTACTGAAGCCCTGGGGACCAGGCCTCCTCTTCCCGTGCACCAGACTTGACCCAGCTGCAGCAGGGCAGGAGTGTCACTGTGAGTGTGAGTGTAAGTGAGGGTGAGTGCGGTGGAAGCACAGCTTCTCCATGCCCAGACTGCAATGCTTCCCACTGGCATCCGTGGATCTGTCTGTCACCTGTCTGTCTGTAGCCCAGGCAGGGGAAGATAGGTATGAGAGGGGAAAAGAGTGTGGAATGGTGGGAAGAGGATAGGTGAATCCATTCTCCACACTTCAGCCTGAGGGGACTTTTATTTCACTCATTTCTGGTCATTCTCTCCCATACCGTCCAGCCACAAGGCTCCCTTCCCCCCTCCCCAGACCAAATAGGGCAGCTATTTCCAACCTCCCACACTGGGTTAATTGCTCTTTCTTGGCTTTGCCAAAGCACCCTCCACGGCCCCCAGCCAGTCAGCTTCGTCTATTGTAGTGATCTTATTGTCTCTTTGGATTCCCCTGCCCTGTCCAACCCAGATGACAAGCTCCCTGAGGGAAGAGTCTGTGCCTGTCTTCTCTGCTGTATCCTCATGCCCAAGCACATCACCCGGCACCTAGTAGTCACTCGATAAATATTTGTTGATTAGTGACTGCAGGAACAGAAATCACATGAAAGGAGGTCTCAGCTCAGAGAGGAAGGGCTGTGACCCTCTAACCATGAAGTGACTTGGCCAAGGCCACTCAGCCAACAAGTGTTCCCATAGCCTGGCCTGTCTAGACTGGGCCCTCTCTGGAGCCCTATTCCTCCTCTGCCCAGAATCGTACAAACAGAATGGGGCAGACAAGAAAGGTAATTGTCGGAGCAGAAGCCAGGAAGACAGAGAGGAGAGGGGATTGGCAAAACAGTACTGGACAGCGTCCCAAAGCTCTTTTCTTGCTGCCTGGGGCTGAGGTCTCCGTCTTCCCAGGGTGCAGCTCTGAAATCTGACTCCACCCTTATAAAAGAGGTTCCGGGGGCCTCCCTGGTGGCATAGTGGTTGTGAGTCCGCCTGCCGATGCAGGGGATGCAGGTTCATGCCCCGGTTCGGGAGGATCCCATATGCTACGGAGCGGCTGGGCCCATGAGCCATGGACGCTGGGCCTGCGCGTCCAGATCCTGTACTCCGCAACGGGAGAGGCCACAACAGTGAGAGGCCCGCATACCGCAGAAAGAAAAAAAAAAATAAGAGGGTCCGTGCCCTGCCTCTTTGTAACAAACCCTAACTCCACCTCTTTATTGATAGGCTCTGGCTCCACCTTCTGGACTACCCCTCCTCTGAAGAAATGCCCTGGCTCCGCCCCTTCCTGGTAATAGGTAAGCCCCACCCCTAGTGCGTGATGCTGTCTTTGTGACCTAATGCACCGGCGTGTTTCCAGGGTGGAGCCAGAGAGGGTGAGCATTTAGGCTCTGCCGAATCCTCAACCCCCATCCGGGTGACCACAATCCCCCAAAATCCTCACGCGGGACCCCAAGTATCCCAGCCCCATGAACTCGAAGGCCTTTGGCTCTAACCTCCTAAATGCCCCATGCCCCCGAGGGGCCCTACCACCCAATCCCTTAACGCCTAGTGCCTCCGAAATCTTCAATCCAACCCTGTCCCAATGTGGCAACTGAGTCTTCCCGGGGGCACCTGTCTCATATTATCTGAGAACAATTCAGACTGGTCCAGAGAATGACAGAGAAGGGCATCCTCCCAAGGATTTGGGGAATCCTTGATCCAATCATGCCGCTCACCAGGAGACGTTGGGAACCCAGGACATGTCGGGATTGAGGAGATACCAGGTGATGCAGGAAGCTGAGGAGGAGGAGGAGGAGGCGTGAGTGGAGGCGGGGTTCTGTGGAGGAGGAACCTAGCCCCTCCCGGTTGGTGGCGAAGGGGCGGGAGAAGCGGGAGGGGAGGGGCCTCTTAGGGGGCGTGGACTGGAGGAACCGCCTCTAAAAACCGCCTGTAAAGCGCCTGTAAAGCGCCTCTAAACGCCTCTAAAAGGGCGGAGCCTCTAAAGACCGCCTGTAAACCGCCTCTAACCGCCTCTAAAAGGGCGGAGCCTTCCACGAGAGGGTAGAAGCGTCCAAGGGGCGGAGTCAGTGGGGTCAGCCCCGCCCCGCCCCGCCCCAGCCCGCCCTGCTCTGCCTTCTCTTTCCAGGATGGGCTGCGGCTGTTTCTACTTTTTCCCCTGGCTGCACATGTGGTGGAGGGAGCGGAGGCGAACGGCTTGGGATACCGCGCACCCGCCCAGGGCATGGACGAGGCTCAGTCCGGGAGAAACGGTCGCGGGGAAGCCGGGAGCCCCCGCCCCGCCTCATGCCTGTGTCGGGTCCCCACACAGCTCAGCGCACCCTCGGGAGCAGAATCTGGAGCTTCTGCGGGGCCTGATGAGCTGTTTGTCAAGCGGACTGGGCACTGCTCTCCAGGGCTCCGGTCGCAACATCCCCCACCGCACCCCTGCTGCCGCTGCCTAGCCAGCTGGTGAGTTAAAGATTTAAACCGAAGCCACCATCCTGCCCTCCTGATTCTGCCGCCGCTGCTGCCATTCGGGCTGGGAGCCATTCTCCATGCCAGCTGTTTCCATATCAACAAGGCCTCTCTCCCTGATAAGGGGTCCATCCGTGTCCAGGCTCCCATTATTCCTAAGGGCCCCTCATCAGAGTCAGGCCTCCCCTTACGACCAGTGATTGCCTTCCACCACCTAAGCCCCCGCCCCACCACACACACACTCGTCTCTGTGAGTGGCCTGTATGGAGGGAGCTAAATAATCTTGGCTTTATCTTCCTCCCAGCCTTGTCCCCACATCCATAAATCCTCACAATCCCAGCACTCTGCTGCCACCTTCCTCCTAGACAGGACTTTGCCTGGTGCCTGAAGCATCTTCTCCTCCTGGGAGTGGATCGAAACTATTTCAAGCCCATAGTTGTAGGAAGTAGGCTGTGAGAGGAGGGAAAGATTCCTAGAAGCTGCCACCCTTGGCCTGCCATAGGGGAATGACTGAGAACTGTTGGGGGTCTTTCCTACCGTTAACACCCCAGCTTCTGGCTCCTTCAGTTGGATCCCGAGTTGAAAGATACTGGGCATCAGGGACTTCCCTGATGGTCCAGTGGATAAGACTCCATGCTCCCACTGCAGGGGGTATTGCGTTCTATCCCTGGCTGGGGAATTAAGATACCGCATGCTGCGTGGCACAGACAAAAGGTCAAAATAAAAGGGTACATAGATACTTGGCATCAGCCCCCCGAAGTGTAACCGCCCTAGGAGAACCCAAAGGCCACTGCTCCCTACCTTTCCTTTGTGTCTTGTCACCGAGTTGGGCTGAAATCGACTAGCAACTGAAGTGATGAAGGGTCAGGGACTCCTAGTGGGTCTGCTTTCAGTTAGGGACTGGCCCCAGCACCGGGGAGGGCACCACAGAATTAAGTTAAAGGGACAGCACTCTACGATTGGTGTCTCCTGAGAGGTCTCCTCCTCTGGTCTCTGTCTCTTGGGTCCCTCTCATCAGGTTGGGGAAACACTTGCTCCCCTCCCGCATCTCTAGTTTCCTTGTGTCCCTGGGAGCTCACCATCCCCTCTCCTCAGAAATCCCCTTTCAATTCCCAGGATAGGGAAGGCATGGCAGAAGGGGGTGTTCTAAGCCGGGTTCCCCTCATGCTATCGATAATTCTCTGACTCAGTTTGGGGCACAGGAAAATAATGGGGGAGAGGGACAGTACTGGCTGGGCCAGGAGGGGGAAGCCTTAGAGTCCTGAGATGTGAGATATGGGAACTGGACCTGCTTCCAAAGAACTTTCCCTTTAGCCCTGCTTGTCGAAGAGAGGAGTAGGTCTCAGCTGAGGGATGTGTAGTCACTGTGATAGGCCTATGGAGACCTGGGAGGAGATCTTCCCCAGTCTCACCCTGCTACTTGCCATTGTCCTCAGGGAATCTGGGGGACCAGCTGGGTCCCATCTTTCCCACTCCAGTAGTCTTAGGACCACAGAGAAGAGGTGGGAGTAAGGAGAAACCTGGGAAAGAGGGAGCCCCCCAACCATATTGCTCTGACCTCTAATCCTGAACCAAGCTCTGACCCCTAGCCTTAAAGCTCATGTTCAAGTGCCTTCAAGGGGACGACACTGCAAACCTTCCCCTAACAGGGACAATGCAACCCACTTCCCTTGTCCAAAATGTTGAGTGCTGTGGTTCTCAGAGCTAAAGACAAAGAGTGGGAAATGGGGACAGGGACGCTACTAAGGAGTTATGAAAGGGAGAAAAGGTTCCAGATAGATGGAGACAGTGGGGAGTGCACTCAGTGGAAAGGTATTCTGCTGCCAACTCATGTACTGCAATTCAATGCAGACACTAACTACCCAGATCCAGTGTTCGACTCCACAGGTTTAAGGGCACAGTCCCAACAAGCCTGCCTCCTCTTGAGCTGCCAGTCACAAGTGGGGTCCCCAGGACACCTGCATTTCTGCCTAACTAGCTACAAGTCCAGAGGTCTTCAAACCCCCCTCAGGTCCAATGGTTCACTAGAATGACTCACACAACTCGGAAGTGCTCTCCTGACAACTAGTTTTTTATAAAGTACATATATCAGGAACATCCAAATGAAAAGACACACAAGGAGGGTCTCAGTGCATTGCTCCCATGCTCTCTCCCCATGGAGACACAAAGGGCATGTCACCCTCCCAGTACATCAATATGTTCACCAACCAGGTAGTTCCATGAGCTTTGGTGTACAGAGTTTTTACTGAGATTTCATACATAGGCAGGAATGAATTGTTGGCAACATGACTCGATCTCCTCTGACGGATTGGCTCAAAACCCCAATTCTGCAGTGATATGGTTGGTCTTTCTGCTGACCAGGCCTCAGCCCAAGTCACCTCATCTCTTAGCATCAACTCAGGTGTGAGCCGAGGGACTCATAGATAACAAAGACACTCGTATTACTTGAGGTATTCCAAAGATTTAGAGTCTCCCTCTCAGGGACCAGGGACAAAAGCCAAATTGTTGAGTATACAACAGACAGAGCCCTGCATCTGAGTGAAGGGATGTGAATTACTGAAGCCCTGGGGACCAGGCCTCCTCTTCCCGTGCACCAGACTTGACCCAGCTGCAGCAGGGCAGGAGTGTCACTGTGAGTGTGAGTGTAAGTGAGGGTGAGTGCGGTGGAAGCACAGCTTCTCCATGCCCAGACTGCAATGCTTCCCACTGGCATCCGTGGATCTGTCTGTCACCTGTCTGTCTGTAGCCCAGGCAGGGGAAGATAGGTATGAGAGGGGAAAAGAGTGTGGAATGGTGGGAAGAGGATAGGTGAATCCATTCTCCACACTTCAGCCTGAGGGGACTTTTATTTCACTCATTTCTGGTCATTCTCTCCCATACCGTCCAGCCACAAGGCTCCCTTCCCCCCTCCCCAGACCAAATAGGGCAGCTATTTCCAACCTCCCACACTGGGTTAATTGCTCTTTCTTGGCTTTGCCAAAGCACCCTCCACGGCCCCCAGCCAGTCAGCTTCGTCTATTGTAGTGATCTTATTGTCTCTTTGGATTCCCCTGCCCTGTCCAACCCAGATGACAAGCTCCCTGAGGGAAGAGTCTGTGCCTGTCTTCTCTGCTGTATCCTCATGCCCAAGCACATCACCCGGCACCTAGTAGTCACTCGATAAATATTTGTTGATTAGTGACTGCAGGAACAGAAATCACATGAAAGGAGGTCTCAGCTCAGAGAGGAAGGGCTGTGACCCTCTAACCATGAAGTGACTTGGCCAAGGCCACTCAGCCAACAAGTGTTCCCATAGCCTGGCCTGTCTAGACTGGGCCCTCTCTGGAGCCCTATTCCTCCTCTGCCCAGAATCGTACAAACAGAATGGGGCAGACAAGAAAGGTAATTGTCGGAGCAGAAGCCAGGAAGACAGAGAGGAGAGGGGATTGGCAAAACAGTACTGGACAGCGTCCCAAAGCTCTTTTCTTGCTGCCTGGGGCTGAGGTCTCCATCTTCCCAGGGTGCAGCTCTGAAATCTGACTCCACCCTTATAAAAGAGGTTCCGGGGGCCTCCCTGGTGGCATAGTGGTTGTGAGTCCGCCTGCCGATGCAGGGGATGCGGGTTCATGCCCCGGTTCGGGAGGATCCCATATGCTACGGAGCGGCTGGGCCCATGAGCCATGGACGCTGGGCCTGCGCGTCCAGATCCTGTACTCCGCAACGGGAGAGGCCACAACAGTGAGAGGCCCGCATACCGCAGAAAGAAAAAAAAAAATAAGAGGGTCCGTGCCCTGCCTCTTTGTAACAAACCCTAACTCCACCTCTTTATTGATAGGCTCTGGCTCCACCTTCTGGACTACCCCTCCTCTGAAGAAATGCCCTGGCTCCGCCCCTTCCTGGTAATAGGTAAGCCCCACCCCTAGTGCGTGATGCTGTCTTTGTGACCTAATGCACCGGCGTGTTTCCAGGGTGGAGCCAGAGAGGGTGAGCATTTAGGCTCTGCCGAATCCTCAACCCCCATCCGGGTGACCACAATCCCCCAAAATCCTCACGCGGGACCCCAAGTATCCCAGCCCCATGAACTCGAAGGCCTTTGGCTCTAACCTCCTAAATGCCCCATGCCCCCGAGGGGCCCTACCACCCAATCCCTTAACGCCTAGTGCCTCCGAAATCTTCAATCCAACCCTGTCCCAATGTGGCAACTGAGTCTTCCCGGGGGCACCTGTCTCATATTATCTGAGAACAATTCAGACTGGTCCAGAGAATGACAGAGAAGGGCATCCTCCCAAGGATTTGGGGAATCCTTGATCCAATCATGCCGCTCACCAGGAGACGTTGGGAACCCAGGACATGTCGGGATTGAGGAGATACCAGGTGATGCAGGAAGCTGAGGAGGAGGAGGAGGAGGCGTGAGTGGAGGCGGGGTTCTGTGGAGGAGGAACCTAGCCCCTCCCGGTTGGTGGCGAAGGGGCGGGAGAAGCGGGAGGGGAGGGGCCTCTTAGGGGGCGTGGACTGGAGGAACCGCCTCTAAAAACCGCCTGTAAAGCGCCTGTAAAGCGCCTCTAAACGCCTCTAAAAGGGCGGAGCCTCTAAAGACCGCCTGTAAACCGCCTCTAACCGCCTCTAAAAGGGCGGAGCCTTCCACGAGAGGGTAGAAGCGTCCAAGGGGCGGAGTCAGTGGGGTCAGCCCCGCCCCGCCCCGCCCCAGCCCGCCCTGCTCTGCCTTCTCTTTCCAGGATGGGCTGCGGCTGTTTCTACTTTTTCCCCTGGCTGCACATGTGGTGGAGGGAGCGGAGGCGAACGGCTTGGGATACCGCGCACCCGCCCAGGGCATGGACGAGGCTCAGTCCGGGAGAAACGGTCGCGGGGAAGCCGGGAGCCCCCGCCCCGCCTCATGCCTGTGTCGGGTCCCCACACAGCTCAGCGCACCCTCGGGAGCAGAATCTGGAGCTTCTGCGGGGCCTGATGAGCTGTTTGTCAAGCGGACTGGGCACTGCTCTCCAGGGCTCCGGTCGCAACATCCCCCACCGCACCCCTGCTGCCGCTGCCTAGCCAGCTGGTGAGTTAAAGATTTAAACCGAAGCCACCATCCTGCCCTCCTGATTCTGCCGCCGCTGCTGCCATTCGGGCTGGGAGCCATTCTCCATGCCAGCTGTTTCCATATCAACAAGGCCTCTCTCCCTGATAAGGGGTCCATCCGTGTCCAGGCTCCCATTATTCCTAAGGGCCCCTCATCAGAGTCAGGCCTCCCCTTACGACCAGTGATTGCCTTCCACCACCTAAGCCCCCGCCCCACCACACACACACTCGTCTCTGTGAGTGGCCTGTATGGAGGGAGCTAAATAATCTTGGCTTTATCTTCCTCCCAGCCTTGTCCCCACATCCATAAATCCTCACAATCCCAGCACTCTGCTGCCACCTTCCTCCTAGACAGGACTTTGCCTGGTGCCTGAAGCATCTTCTCCTCCTGGGAGTGGATCGAAACTATTTCAAGCCCATAGTTGTAGGAAGTAGGCTGTGAGAGGAGGGAAAGATTCCTAGAAGCTGCCACCCTTGGCCTGCCATAGGGGAATGACTGAGAACTGTTGGGGGTCTTTCCTACCGTTAACACCCCAGCTTCTGGCTCCTTCAGTTGGATCCCGAGTTGAAAGATACTGGGCATCAGGGACTTCCCTGATGGTCCAGTGGATAAGACTCCATGCTCCCACTGCAGGGGGTATGCGTTCTATCCCTGGCTGGGGAATTAAGATACCGCATGCTGCGTGGCACAGACAAAAGGTAAAAATAAAAGGGTACATAGATACTTGGCATCAGCCCCCCGAAGTGTAACCGCCCTAGGAGAACCCAAAGGCCACTGCTCCCTAACTTTCCTTTCTGTCTTGTCACCGAGTTGGGCTGAAATCGACTAGCAACTGAAGTGATGAAGGGTCAGGGACTCCTAGTGGGTCTGCTTTCAGTTAGGGACTGGCCCCAGCACCGGGGAGGGCACCACAGAATTAAGTTAAAGGGACAGCACTCTACGATTGGTGTCTCCTGAGAGGTCTCCTCCACTGGTCTCTGTCTCTTGGGTCCCTCTCATCAGGTTGGGGAAACACTTGCTCCCCTCCCGCATCTCTAGTTTCCTTGTGTCCCTGGGAGCTCACCATCCCCTCTCCTCAGAAATCCCCTTTCAATTCCCAGGATAGGGAAGGCATGGCAGAAGGGGGTGTTCTAAGCCGGGTTCCCCTCATGCTATCGATAATTCTCTGACTCAGTTTGGGGCACAGGAAAATAATGGGGGAGAGGGACAGTACTGGCTGGGCCAGGAGGGGGAAGCCTTAGAGTCCTGAGATGTGAGATATGGGAACTGGACCTGCTTCCAAAGAACTTTCCCTTTAGCCCTGCTTGTCGAAGAGAGGAGTAGGTCTCAGATGAGGGATGTGTAGTCACTGTGATAGGCCTATGGAGACCTGGGAGGAGATCTTCCCCAGTCTCACCCTGCTACTTGCCATTGTCCTCAGGGAATCTGGGGGACCAGCTGGGTCCCATCTTTCCCACTCCAGTAGTCTTAGGACCACAGAGAAGAGGTGGGAGTAAGGAGAAACCTGGGAAAGAGGGAGCCCCCCAACCATATTGCTCTGACCTCTAATTCTGAACCAAGCTCTGACCCCTAGCCTTAAAGCTCATGTTCAAGTGCCTTCAAGGGGACGACACTGCAAACCTTCCCCTAACAGGGACAATGCAACCCACTTCCCTTGTCCAAAATGTTGAGTGCTGAGGTTCTCAGAGCTAAAGACAAAGAGTGGGAAATGGGGACAGGGACGCTACTAAGGAGTTATGAAAGGGAGAAAAGGTTCCAGATAGATGGAGACAGTGGGGAGTGCACTCAGTGGAAAGGTATTCTGCTGCCAACTCATGTACTGCAATTCAATGCAGACACTAACTACCCAGATCCAGTGTTCGACTCCACAGGTTTAAGGGCACAGTCCCAACAAGCCTGCCTCCTCTTGAGCTGCCAGTCACAAGTGGGGTCTTCAGGACACCTGCATTTCTGCCTAACTAGCTACAAGTCCAGAGGTCTTCAAACCCCCCTCAGGTCCAATGGTTCACTAGAATGACTCACACAACTCGGAAGTGCTCTCCTGACAACTAGTTTTTTATAAAGTACATATATCAGGAACATCCAAATGAAAAGACACACAAGGAGGGTCTCAGTGCATTGCTCCCATGCTCTCTCCCCATGGAGACACAAAGGGCATGTCACCCTCCCAGTACATCAATATGTTCACCAACCAGGTAGTTCCATGAGCTTTGGTGTACAGAGTTTTTACTGAGATTTCATACATAGGCAGGAATGAATTGTTGGCAACATGACTCGATCTCCTCTGACGGATTGGCTCAAAACCCCAATTCTGCAGTGATATGGTTGGTCTTTCTGCTGACCAGGCCTCAGCCCAAGTCACCTCATCTCTTAGCATCAACTCAGGTGTGAGCCGAGGGACTCATAGATAACAAAGACACTCGTATTACTTGAGGTATTCCAAAGATTTAGAGTCTCCCTCTCAGGGACCAGGGACAAAAGCCAAATTGTTGAGTATACAACAGACAGAGCCCTGCATCTGAGTGAAGGGATGTGAATTACTGAAGCCCTGGGGACCAGGCCTCCTCTTCCCGTGCACCAGACTTGACCCAGCTGCAGCAGGGCAGGAGTGTCACTGTGAGTGTGAGTGTAAGTGAGGGTGAGTGCGGTGGAAGCACAGCTTCTCCATGCCCAGACTGCAATGCTTCCCACTGGCATCCGTGGATCTGTCTGTCACCTGTCTGTCTGTAGCCCAGGCAGGGGAAGATAGGTATGAGAGGGGAAAAGAGTGTGGAATGGTGGGAAGAGGATAGGTGAATCCATTCTCCACACTTCAGCCTGAGGGGACTTTTATTTCACTCATTTCTGGTCATTCTCTCCCATACCGTCCAGCCACAAGGCTCCCTTCCCCCCTCCCCAGACCAAATAGGGCAGCTATTTCCAACCTCCCACACTGGGTTAATTGCTCTTTCTTGGCTTTGCCAAAGCACCCTCCACGGCCCCCAGCCAGTCAGCTTCGTCTATTGTAGTGATCTTATTGTCTCTTTGGATTCCCCTGCCCTGTCCAACCCAGATGACAAGCTCCCTGAGGGAAGAGTCTGTGCCTGTCTTCTCTGCTGTATCCTCATGCCCAAGCACATCACCCGGCACCTAGTAGTCACTCGATAAATATTTGTTGATTAGTGACTGCAGGAACAGAAATCACATGAAAGGAGGTCTCAGCTCAGAGAGGAAGGGCTGTGACCCTCTAACCATGAAGTGACTTGGCCAAGGCCACTCAGCCAACAAGTGTTCCCATAGCCTGGCCTGTCTAGACTGGGCCCTCTCTGGAGCCCTATTCCTCCTCTGCCCAGAATCGTACAAACAGAATGGGGCAGACAAGAAAGGTAATTGTCGGAGCAGAAGCCAGGAAGACAGAGAGGAGAGGGGATTGGCAAAACAGTACTGGACAGCGTCCCAAAGCTCTTTTCTTGCTGCCTGGGGCTGAGGTCTCCGTCTTCCCAGGGTGCAGCTCTGAAATCTGACTCCACCCTTATAAAAGAGGTTCCGGGGGCCTCCCTGGTGGCATAGTGGTTGTGAGTCCGCCTGCCGATGCAGGGGATGCGGGTTCATGCCCCGGTTCGGGAGGATCCCATATGCTACGGAGCGGCTGGGCCCATGAGCCATGGACGCTGGGCCTGCGCGTCCAGATCCTGTACTCCGCAACGGGAGAGGCCACAACAGTGAGAGGCCCGCATACCGCAGAAAGAAAAAAAAAAATAAGAGGGTCCGTGCCCTGCCTCTTTGTAACAAACCCTAACTCCACCTCTTTATTGATAGGCTCTGGCTCCACCTTCTGGACTACCCCTCCTCTGAAGAAATGCCCTGGCTCCGCCCCTTCCTGGTAATAGGTAAGCCCCACCCCTAGTGCGTGATGCTGTCTTTGTGACCTAATGCACCGGCGTGTTTCCAGGGTGGAGCCAGAGAGGGTGAGCATTTAGGCTCTGCCGAATCCTCAACCCCCATCCGGGTGACCACAATCCCCCAAAATCCTCACGCGGGACCCCAAGTATCCCAGCCCCATGAACTCGAAGGCCTTTGGCTCTAACCTCCTAAATGCCCCATGCCCCCGAGGGGCCCTACCACCCAATCCCTTAACGCCTAGTGCCTCCGAAATCTTCAATCCAACCCTGTCCCAATGTGGCAACTGAGTCTTCCCGGGGGCACCTGTCTCATATTATCTGAGAACAATTCAGACTGGTCCAGAGAATGACAGAGAAGGGCATCCTCCCAAGGATTTGGGGAATCCTTGATCCAATCATGCCGCTCACCAGGAGACGTTGGGAACCCAGGACATGTCGGGATTGAGGAGATACCAGGTGATGCAGGAAGCTGAGGAGGAGGAGGAGGAGGCGTGAGTGGAGGCGGGGTTCTGCGGAGGAGGAACCTAGCCCCTCCCGGTTGGTGGGGAAGGGGCGGGAGAAGCGGGAGGGGAGGGGCCTCTTAGGGGGCGTGGACTGGAGGAACCGCCTCTAAAAACCGCCTGTAAAGCGCCTGTAAAGCGCCTCTAAACGCCTCTAAAAGGGCGGAGCCTCTAAAGACCGCCTGTAAACCGCCTCTAAAAGGGCGGAGCCTTCCACGAGAGGGTAGAAGCGTCCAAGGGGCGGAGTCAGTGGGGTCAGCCCCGCCCCGCCCCGCCCCAGCCCGCCCTGCTCTGCCTTCTCTTTCCAGGATCGGCTGCGGCTGTTTCTACTTTTTCCCCTGGCTGCACATGTGGTGGAGGGAGCGGAGGCGAACGGCTTGGGATACCGCGCACCCGCCCAGGGCATGGACGAGGCTCAGTCCGGGAGAACCGGTCGCGGGGAAGCCGGGAGCCCCCGCCCCGCCTCATGCCTGTGTCGGGTCCCCACACAGCTCAGCGCACCCTCGGGAGCAGAATCTGGAGCTTCTGCGGGGCCTGATGAGCTGTTTGTCAAGCGGACTGGGCACTGCTCTCCAGGGCTCCGGTCGCAACATCCCCCACCGCACCCCTGCTGCCGCTGCCTAGCCAGCTGGTGAGTTAAAGATTTAAACCGAAGCCACCATCCTGCCCTCCTGATTCTGCCGCCGCTGCTGCCATTCGGGCTGGGAGCCATTCTCCATGCCAGCTGTTTCCATATCGACAAGGCCTCTCTCCCTGATAAGGGGTCCATCCGTGTCCAGGCTCCCATTATTCCTAAGGGCCCCTCATCAGAGTCAGGCCTCCCCTTACGACCAGTGATTGCCTTCCACCACCTAAGCCCCCGCCCCACCACACACACACTCGTCTCTGTGAATGGCCTGTATGGAGGGAGCTAAATAATCTTGGCTTTATCTTCCTCCCAGCCTTGTCCCCACATCCATAAATCCTCACAATCCCAGCACTCTGCTGCCACCTTCCTCCTAGACAGGACTTTGCCTGGTGCCTGAAGCATCTTCTCCTCCTGGGAGTGGATTGAAACTATTTCAAGCCCATAGTTGTAGGAAGTAGGCTGTGAGAGGAGGGAAAGATTCCTAGAACCTGCCACCCTTGGCCTGCCATAGGGGAATGACTGAGAACTGTTGGATGTCTTTCCTACCGTTAACACCCCAGCTTCTGGCTCCTTCAGTTGGATCCCGAGTTGAAAGATACTGGGCATCAGGGACTTCCCTGATGGTCCAGTGGATAAGACTCCATGCTCCCACTGCAGGGGGTATGCGTTCTATCCCTGGCTGGGGAATTAAGATACCGCATGCTGCGTGGCACAGACAAAAGGTAAAAATAAAAGGGTACATAGATACTTGGCATCAGCCCCCCGAAGTGTAACCGCCCTAGGAGAACCCAAAGGCCACTGCTCCCTACCTTTCCTTTCTGTCTTGTCACCGAGTTGGGCTGAAATCGACTAGCAACTGAAGTGATGAAGGGTCAGGGACTCCTAGTGGGTCTGCTTTCAGTTAGGGACTGGCCCCAGCACCGGGGAGGGCACCACAGAATTAAGTTAAAGGGACAGCACTCTACGATTGGTGTCTCCTGAGAGGTCTCCTCCTCTGGTCTCTGTCTCTTGGGTCCCTCTCATCAGGTTGGGGAAACACTTGCTCCCCTCCCGCATCTCTAGTTTCCTTGTGTCCCTGGGAGCTCACCATCCCCTCTCCTCAGAAATCCCCTTTCAATTCCCAGGATAGGGAAGGCATGGCAGAAGGGGGTGTTCTAAGCCGGGTTCCCCTCATGCTATCGATAATTCTCTGACTCAGTTTGGGGCACAGGAAAATAATGGGGGAGAGGGACAGTACTGGCTGGGCCAGGAGGGGGAAGCCTTAGAGTCCTGAGATGTGAGATATGGGAACTGGACCTGCTTCCAAAGTACTTTCCCTTTAGCCCTGCTTGTCGAAGAGAGGAGTAGGTCTCAGATGAGGGATGTGTAGTCACTGTGATAGGCCTATGGAGACCTGGGAGGAGATCTTCCCCAGTCTCACCCTGCTATTTGCCATTGTCCTCAGGTAATCTGGGGGACCAGCTGGGTCCCATCTTTCCCACTCCAGTAGACTTAGGACCACAGAGAAGAGGTGGGAGTAAGGAGAAACCTGGGAAAGAGGGAACCCCCCAACCCTATTGCTCTGACCTCTAATCCTGAACCAAGCTCTGACCCCTAGCCTTAAAACTCATGTTCAAGTGCCTTCAAGGTGACGACACTGCAAACCTTCCCCTAACAGGGACAATGCAACCCACTTCCCTTGTCCAAAATGTTGAGTGCTGAGGTTCTCAGAGCTAAAGACAAAGAGTGGGAAATGGGGACAGGGACGCTACTAAGGAGTTATGAAAGGGAGAAAAGGTTCCAGATAGATGGAGACAGTGGGGAGTGCACTCAGTGGAAAGGTATTCTGCTGCCAACTCATGTACTGCAATTCAATGCAGACACTAACTACCCAGAGCCAGTGTTCGACTCCACAGGTTTAAGGGCACAGTCCCAACAAGCCTGCCTCCTCTTGAGCTGCCAGTCACAAGTGGGGTCCCCAGGACACCTGCATTTCTGCCTAACTAGCTACAAGTCCAGAGGTCTTCAAACCCCCCTCAGGTCCAATGGTTCACTAGAATGACTCACACAACTCGGAAGTGCTCTCCTGACAACTAGTTTTTTATAAAGTACATATATCAGGAACATCCAAATGAAAAGACACACAAGGAGGGTCTCAGTGCATTGCTCCCATGCTCTCTCCCCATGGAGACACAAAGGGCATGTCACCCTCCCAGTACATCAATATGTTCACCAACCAGGTAGTTCCATGAGCTTTGGTGTACAGAGTTTTTACTGAGATTTCATACATAGGCAGGAATGAATTGTTGGCAACATGACTCGATCTCCTCTGACGGATTGGCTCAAAACCCCAATTCTGCAGTGATATGGTTGGTCTTTCTGCTGACCAGGCCTCAGCCCAAGTCACCTCATCTCTTAGCATCAACTCAGGTGTGAGCCGAGGGACTCATAGATAACAAAGACACTCGTATTACTTGAGGTATTCCAAAGATTTAGAGTCTCCCTCTCAGGGACCAGGGACAAAAGCCAAATTGTTGAGTATACAACAGACAGAGCCCTGCATCTGAGTGAAGGGATGTGAATTACTGAAGCCCTGGGGACCAGGCCTCCTCTTCCCGTGCACCAGACTTGACCCAGCTGCAGCAGGGCAGGAGTGTCACTGTGAGTGTGAGTGTAAGTGAGGGTGAGTGCGGTGGAAGCACAGCTTCTCCATGCCCAGACTGCAATGCTTCCCACTGGCATCCGTGGATCTGTCTGTCACCTGTCTGTCTGTAGCCCAGGCAGGGGAAGATAGGTATGAGAGGGGAAAAGAGTGTGGAATGGTGGGAAGAGGATAGGTGAATCCATTCTCCACACTTCAGCCTGAGGGGACTTTTATTTCACTCATTTCTGGTCATTCTCTCCCATACCGTCCAGCCACAAGGCTCCCTTCCCCCCTCCCCAGACCAAATAGGGCAGCTATTTCCAACCTCCCACACTGGGTTAATTGCTCTTTCTTGGCTTTGCCAAAGCACCCTCCACGGCCCCCAGCCAGTCAGCTTCGTCTATTGTAGTGATCTTATTGTCTCTTTGGATTCCCCTGCCCTGTCCAACCCAGATGACAAGCTCCCTGAGGGAAGAGTCTGTGCCTGTCTTCTCTGCTGTATCCTCATGCCCAAGCACATCACCCGGCACCTAGTAGTCACTCGATAAATATTTGTTGATTAGTGACTGCAGGAACAGAAATCACATGAAAGGAGGTCTCAGCTCAGAGAGGAAGGGCTGTGACCCTCTAACCATGAAGTGACTTGGCCAAGGCCACTCAGCCAACAAGTGTTCCCATAGCCTGGCCTGTCTAGACTGGGCCCCCTCTGGAGCCCTATTCCTCCTCTGCCCAGAATCGTATGAACAGAATGGGGCAGACAAGAAAGGTAATTGTTGGAGCAGAAGCCAGGAAGACAGAGAGGAGAGGGGATTGGCAAAAGAGTACTGGACAGCGTCCCAAAGCTCTTTTCTTGCTGCCTGGGGCTGAGGTCTCCGTCTTCCCAGGGTGCAGCTCTGAAATCTGACTCCACCCTTATAAAAGAGATTCTGGGGGCCTCCCTGGTGGCATAGTGGATGTGAGTCCGCCTGCCGATGCAGGGGATGCGGGTTCATGCCCCGGTTCGGGAGGATCCCATATGCTATGGAGCGCCTGGGCCCATGAGCCATGGACGCTGGGCCTGCGCGTCCAGATCCTGTACTCCGCAACGGGAGAGGCCACAACAGTGAGAGGCCCGCATACCGCAGAAAGAAAAAAAAAAAAATAAGAGGGTCCGTTCCCTGCCTCTTTGTAACAAACCCTAACTCCACCTCTTTATTGAGAGGCTCTGGCTCCACCTTCTGGCCTACCCCTCCTCTGAATAAATGCCCTGGCTCCGCCCCTTCCTGGTAATAGGTAAGCACCACGCCTAGTGCGTGATGCTGTCTTTGTGACCTAATGCACCGGCGTGTTTCCAGGGTGGAGCCAGAGAGGGTGAGCATTTAGGCTGTGCCGAACCCTCAACCCCCATCCGGGTGACCACAATCCCCCAAAATCCTCACGCGGGACCCCAAGTATCCCAGCCCCATGAACTCGAAGGCCTTTGGCTCTAACCTCCTAAATGCCCCATGCCCCCGAGGGGCCCTACCACCCAATCCCTTAACGCCTAGTGCCTCCGAAATCTTCAATCCAACCCTGTCCCAATGTGGCAACTGAGTCTTCCCGGGGGCACCTGTCTCATATTATCTGAGAACAATTCAGACTGGTCCAGAGAATGACAGAGAAGGGCATCCTCCCAAGGATTTGGGGAATCCTTGATCCAATCATGCCGCTCACAAGGAGACGCTGGGAACCCAGGACATGTCGGGATTGAGGAGATACCAGGTGATGCAGGAAGCTGAGGAGGAGGAGGAGGAGGCGTGAGTGGAAGCGGGGTTCTGCGGAGGAGGAACCTAGCCCCTCCCGGTTGGTGGGGAAGGGGCGGGAGAAGCGGGAGGGGAGGGGCCTCTTAGGGGGCGTGGACTGGAGGAACCGCCTCTAAAAACCGCCTGTAAAGCGCCTGTAAAGCGCCTCTAAACGCCTCTAAAAGGGCGGAGCCTCTAAAGACCGCCTGTAAACCGCCTCTAACCGCCTCTAAAAGGGCGGAGCCTTCCACGAGAGGGTAGAAGCGTCCAAGGGGCGGAGTCAGTGGGGTCAGCCCCGCCCCGCCCCGCCCCAGCCCGCCCTGCTCTGCCTTCTCTTTCCAGGATCGGCTGCGGCTGTTTCTACATTTTCCCCTGGCTGCACATGTGGTGGAGGGAGCGGAGGCGAACGGCTTGGGATACCGCGCACCCGCCCAGGGCATGGACGAGGCTCAGTCCGGGAGAACCGGTCGCGGGGAAGCCGGGAGCCCCCGCCCCGCCTCATGCCTGTGTCGGGTCCCCACACAGCTCAGAGCACCCTCGGGAGCAGAAGCTGGAGCTTCTGCGGGGCCTGGTGAGCTGTTTGTCAAGCGGACTGGGCACTGCTCTCCAGGGCTCCGGTCGCAACATCCCCCACCGCACCCCTGCTGCCGCTGCCTAGCCAGCTGGTGAGTTAAAGATTTAAACCGAAGCCACCATCCTGCCCTCCTGATTCTGCCGCCGCTGCTGCCATTCGGGCTGGGAGCCATTCTCCATGCCAGCTGTTTCCATATCGACAAGGCCTCTCTCCCTGATAAGGGGTCCATCCGTGACCAGGCTCCCATTATTCCTAAGGGCCCCTCATCAGAGTCAGGCCTCCCCTTACGACCAGTGATTGCCTTCCACCACCTAAGCCCCCGCCCCACCACACAAACACTCGTCTCTGTGAGTGGCCTGTATGGAGGGAGCTAAATAATCTTGGCTTTATCTTCCTCCCAGCCTTGTCCCCACATCCATAAATCCTCACAATCGCAGCACTCTGCTGCCACCTTCCTCCTAGACAGGACTTTGCCTGGTGCCTGAAGCATCTTCTCCTCCTGGGAGTGGATCGAAACTATTTCAAGCCCATAGTTGTAGGAAGTAGGCTGTGAGAGGAGGGAAAGATTCCTAGAACCTGCCACCCTTGGCCTGCCATAGGGGAATGACTGAGAACTGTTGGAGGTCTTTCCTACCGTTAACACCCCAGCTTCTGGCTCCTTCAGTTGGATCCCGAGTTGAAAGATACTGGGCATCAGGGACTTCCCTGATGGTCCAGTGGATAAGACTCCATGCTCCCACTGCAGGGGGTATGCGTTCTATCCCTGGCTGGGGAATTAAGATACCGCATGCTGCGTGGCACAGACAAAAGGTAAAAATAAAAGGGTACATAGATACTTGGCATCAGCCCCCCGAAGTGTAACCGCCCTAGGAGAACCCAAAGGCCACTGCTCCCTAACTTTCCTTT
The DNA here is from genome assembly GCF_964165515.1 of Mesoplodon bidens. Classification (NCBI taxonomy): domain Eukaryota; kingdom Metazoa; phylum Chordata; class Mammalia; order Artiodactyla; family Ziphiidae; genus Mesoplodon; species Mesoplodon bidens. The sequence continues at coordinate 314,881 of NW_027671983.1, forward strand.
CTGTCTTGTCACCGAGTTGGGCTGAAATCGACTAGCAACTGAAGTGATGAAGGGTCAGGGACTCCTAGTGGGTCTGCTTTCAGTTAGGGACTGGCCCCAGCACCGGGGAGGGCACCACAGAATTAAGTTAAAGGGACAGCACTCTACGATTGGTGTCTCCTGAGAGGTCTCCTCCTCTGGTCTCTGTCTCTTGGGTCCCTCTCATCAGGTTGGGGAAACACTTGCTCCCCTCCCGCATCTCTAGTTTCCTTGTGTCCCTGGGAGCTCACCATCCCCTCTCCTCAGAAATCCCCTTTCAATTCCCAGGATAGGGAAGGCATGGCAGAAGGGGGTGTTCTAAGCCGGGTTCCCCTCATGCTATCGATAATTCTCTGACTCAGTTTGGGGCACAGGAAAATAATGGGGGAGAGGGACAGTACTGGCTGGGCCAGGAGGGGGAAGCCTTAGAGTCCTGAGATGTGAGATATGGGAACTGGACCTGCTTCCAAAGAACTTTCCCTTTAGCCCTGCTTGTCGAAGAGAGGAGTAGGTCTCAGATGAGGGATGTGTAGTCACTGTGATAGGCCTATGGAGACCTGGGAGGAGATCTTCCCCAGTCTCACCCTGCTACTTGCCATTGTCCTCAGGGAATCTGGGGGACCAGCTGGGTCCCATCTTTCCCACTCCAGTAGTCTTAGGACCACAGAGAATAGGTGGGAGTAAGGAGAAACCTGGGAAAGAGGGAGCCCCCCAACCATATTGCTCTGACCTCTAATCCTGAACCAAGCTCTGACCCCTAGCCTTAAAACTCATGTTCAAGTGCCTTCAAGGGGACGACACTGCAAACCTTCCCCTAACAGGGACAATGCAACCCACTTCCCTTGTCCAAAATGTTGAGTGCTGAGGTTCTCAGAGCTAAAGACAAAGAGTGGGAAATGGGGACAGGGACGCTACTAAGGAGTTATGAAAGGGAGTAAAGGTTCCAGATAGATGGAGACAGTGGGGAGTGCACTCAGTGGAAAGGTATTCTGCTGCCAACTCATGTACTGCAATTCAATGCAGACACTAACTACCCAGAGCCAGTGTTCGACTCCACAGGTTTAAGGGCACAGTCCCAACAAGCCTGCCTCCTCTTGAGCTGCCAGTCACAAGTGGGGTCTTCAGGACACCTGCATTTCTGCCTAACTAGCTACAAGTCCAGAGGTCTTCAAACCCCCCTCAGGTCCAATGGTTCACTAGAATGACTCACACAACTCGGAAGTGCTCTCCTGACAACTAGTTTTTTATAAAGTACATATATCAGGAACATCCAAATGAAAAGACACACAAGGAGGGTCTCAGTGCATTGCTCCCATGCTCTCTCCCCATGGAGACACAAAGGGCATGTCACCCTCCCAGTACATCAATATGTTCACCAACCAGGTAGTTCCATGAGCTTTGGTGTACAGAGTTTTTACTGAGATTTCATACATAGGCAGGAATGAATTGTTGGCAACATGACTCGATCTCCTCTGACGGATTGGCTCAAAACCCCAATTCTGCAGTGATATGGTTGGTCTTTCTGCTGACCAGGCCTCAGCCCAAGTCACCTCATCTCTTAGCATCAACTCAGGTGTGAGCCGAGGGACTCATAGATAACAAAGACACTCGTATTACTTGAGGTATTCCAAAGATTTAGAGTCTCCCTCTCAGGGACCAGGGACAAAAGCCAAATTGTTGAGTATACAACAGACAGAGCCCTGCATCTGAGTGAAGGGATGTGAATTACTGAAGCCCTGGGGACCAGGCCTCCTCTTCCCGTGCACCAGACTTGACCCAGCTGCAGCAGGGCAGGAGTGTCACTGTGAGTGTGAGTGTAAGTGAGGGTGAGTGCGGTGGAAGCACAGCTTCTCCATGCCCAGACTGCAGTGCTTCCCACTGGCATCCGTGGATCTGTCTGTCACCTGTGTGTCTGTAGCCCAGGCAGGGGAAGATAGGTATGAGAGGGGAAAAGAGTGTGGAATGGTGGGAAGAGGATAGGTGAATCCATTCTCCACACTTGAGCCTGATGGGACTTTTATTTCACTCATTTCTGGTCATTCTCTCCCATACCGTCCAGCCACAAGGCTCCCTTCCCCCTCCCCAGACCAAATAGGGCAGCTATTACCAACCTCCCACACTGGGTTAATTGCTCTTTCTTGGCTTTGCCAAAGCACCCTCCACGGCCCCCAGCCAGTCAGCTTCGTCTATTGTAGTGATCTTATTGTCTCTTTGGATTCCCCTGCCCTGTCCAACCCAGATGACAAGCTCCCTGAGGGAAGAGTCTGTGCCTGTCTTCTCTGCTGTATCCTCATGCCCAAGCACATCACCCGGCACCTAGTAGTCACTCGATAAATATTTGTTGATTAGTGACTGCAGGAACAGAAATCACATGAAAGGAGGTCTCAGCTCAGAGAGGAAGGGCTGTGACCCTCTAACCATGAAGTGACTTGGCCAAGGCCACTCAGCCAACAAGTGTTCCCATAGCCTGGCCTGTCTAGACTGGGCCCTCTCTGGAGCCCTATTCCTCCTCTGCCCAGAATCGTACAAACAGAATGGGGCAGACAAGAAAGGTAATTGTCGGAGCAGAAGCCAGGAAGACAGAGAGGAGAGGGGATTGGCAAAACAGTACTGGACAGCGTCCCAAAGCTCTTTTCTTGCTGCCTGGGGCTGAGGTCTCCGTCTTCCCAGGGTGCAGCTCTGAAATCTGACTCCACCCTTATAAAAGAGGTTCCGGGGGCCTCCCTGGTGGCATAGTGGTTGTGAGTCCGCCTGCCGATGCAGGGGATGCGGGTTCATGCCCCGGTTCGGGAGGATCCCATATGCTATGGAGCGGCTGGGCCCATGAGCCATGGACGCTGGGCCTGCGCGTCCGGATCCTGTACTCCGCAACGGGAGAGGCCACAACAGTGAGAGGCCCGCATACCGCAGAAAGAAAAAAACAAAATAAGAGGGTCCGTGCCCTGCCTCTTTGTAACAAACCCTAACTCCACCTCTTTATTGATAGGCTCTGGCTCCACCTTCTGGACTACCCCTCCTCTGAAGAAATGCCCTGGCTCCGCCCCTTCCTGGTAATAGGTAAGCCCCACCCCTAGTGCGTGATGCTGTCTTTGTGACCTAATGCACCGGCGTGTTTCCAGGGTGGAGCCAGAGAGGGTGAGCATTTAGGCTGTGCCGAACCCTCAACCCCCATCCGGGTGACCACAATCCCCCAAAATCCTCACGCGGGACCCCAAGTATCCCAGCCCCATGAACTCGAAGGCCTTTGGCTCTAACCTCCTAAATGCCCCATGCCCCCGAGGGGCCCTACCACCCAATCCCTTAACGCCTAGTGCCTCCGAAATCTTCAATCCAACCCTGTCCCAATGTGGCAACTGAGTCTTCCCGGGGGCACCTGTCTCATATTATCTGAGATCAATTCAGACTGGTCCAGAGAATGACAGAGAAGGGCATCCTCCCAAGGATTTGGGGAATCCTTGATCCAATCATGCCGCTCACCAGGAGACGCTGGGAACCCAGGACATGTCGGGATTGAGGAGATACCAGGTGATGCAGGAAGCTGAGGAGGAGGAGGAGGAGGCGTGAGTGGAGGCGGGGTTCTGCGTAGGAGGAACCTAGCCGCTCCCGGTTGGTGGGGAAGGGGCGGGAGAAGCGGGAGGGGTGGGGACTCTTAGGGGGCGTGGACTGGAGGAACCGCCTCTAAAAACCGCCTGTAAAGCGCCTGTAAAGCGCCTCTAAACGCCTCTAAAAGGGCGGAGCCTCTAAAGACCGCCTGTAAACCGCCTCTAACCGCCTCTAAAAGGGCGGAGCCTTCCACGAGAGGGTAGAAGCGTCCAAGGGGCGGAGTCAGTGGGGTCAGCCCCGCCCCAGCCCGCCCTGCTCTGCCTTCTCTTTCCAGGAACGGCTGGGGCTGTTTCTACTTTTTCCCCTGGCTGCACATGTGGTGGAGGGAGCAGAGGCGAACGGCTTGGGATACCGCGCACCCGCCCAGGGCATGGACGAGGCTCAGTCCGGGAGAACCGGTCGCGGGGAAGCCGGGAGCCCCCGCCCTCCTCATGCCTGTATCGGGTCCCCACACAGCTCAGCGCACCCTCGGGAGCAGAAGCTGGAGCTTCTGCGGGGCCTGATGAGCTGTTTGTCAAGCGGACTGGGCACTGCTCTCCAGGGCTCCGGTCGCAACATCTCCCACCGCACCCCTGCTGCCACTGCCTAGGCAGCTGGTGAGTTAAAGTTTTAAACCGAAGCCACCGTCCTGCCCTCCTGATTCTGCCGCCGCTGCTGCCATTCGGGCTGGGAGCCATTCTCCATGCCGGCTGTTTCCATATCGACAGGGCCTCTCTCCCTGATAAGGGGTCCATCCGTGTCCAGTTTCCTATTATTACTGAGGGCCCCTCATCAGAGTCAGGCCTCCCCTTACGACCAGTGATTGCCTTCCACCACCTAAGTCCCCCGCCCCACCACACACACACTCGTGTCTGTGAGTGGCCTGTATGGAGGGAGCTAAATAATCCTTGCTTTATCTTCCTCCCAGCCTTGTCCCCACGTCCATAAATCCTCACAATCCCAGCACTCTGCTGCCACCTTACTCCTGGACAGGACTTTGCCTGGTGCCTTCAGCATGTTCTCCTCCTGGGAGTGGATCGAAAATATTTCAAGCCCATAGTTGTAGGAAGTAGGCTGTGAGAGGAGGGAAAGATTCCTAGAAGCTGCCACCCTTGGCCTGCCATAGGGGAATGACTGAGAACTGTTGGAGGTCTTTCCTACAGTTAACACCCCAGCTTCTGGCTCCTTCAGTTGGATCCTGAGTTGAAAGATACTGGGCATCAGGGACTTCCCTGATGGTCCCATGGGTAAGACTCCATGCTCCCACTGCAGGGGGTTTGCGTTCTATCCCTGGCTGGGGAATTAACATACCGCATGCCAAGTGGCACAGCCAAAAGGTAAAAATAAAAGGGTACATAGATACTTGGCTTCAGCCCCCCGAAGTGTAACCGCCCTAGGAGAACCCAAGGGCCACTGCTCCCTACCTTTCCTTTCTGTCTTGTCACCGAGTTGGGCTGAAATCGACTAGCAACTGAAGTGATGAAGGGTCAGGGACTCCTAGTGGGTCTGCTTTCAGTTAGGGACTGGCCCCAGCACCGGGGAGGGCACCACAGAATTAAGTTAAAGGGACAGCACTCTACGATTGGTGTCTCCTGAGAGGTCTCCTCCTCTGGTCTCTGTCTCTTGGTTCCCTCTCATCAGGTGGGGTAAACACTTGCTCCCCTCCCTCATCTCTAGTTTCCTTGTGTCCCTGGGAGCTCACCAGCCCTTCTCCTCAGAAATCCCCTTTCAATTCCCAGGATAGGGAAGGCATGGCAGAAGGGGGTGTTCTAAGCTGGGTTCCCCTCATGCTATCGATAATTCTCTGACTCAGTTTGGGGCACAGGAAAATAATGGGGGAGAGGGACAGTACTGGTTGGGCCAGGAGGGGGAAGCCCTAGAGTCCTGAGATGTGAGATATGGGAACTGGACCTGCCTCCAAAGAACTTTCCCTTTAGCCCTGCTTGTCGAAGAGAGGAGTAGGTCTCAGATGAGGGATGTGTAGTCACTGAGATAGGCTTATGGAGACCTGGGAGGAGATCTTCCCCAGTCTTACCCTGCTAATTGCCATTGTCCTCAGGGAATCTGGGGGACCAGCTGTGTACCATCTTTCCCACTCCAGTAGACTTAGCACCACAGAGATGTGGTGGGAGTAAGGAGAAACCTGGGAAAGAGGGAGCCCCCCAACCATGTTGCTCTGACCTCTAATCCTGAACTAAGCACTGAGCCCTAGCCTTAAACCTCATGTTCCTGGAGCATTGGAATGAAAAGGGCATGGATCACTGTGATGACAAGTTTCATGTAGCATTTTGATGACAAGAGTCCGGGATCATTGTTTTGTTAGGTTTCATGGAGCGTTGTGATGAGAAAATCATGGAGCATTGTGTTGAAAATACTCATGGAGTATTGTGATGACAGTGGTCATGGAGCATTGTGATGACAAGGTAAAGGAGCACTGTGATGACAATGTCCTGGAGCATAGTGATGAGAAAATCATGGAACCTTGTGAAGAAAAGTCTCATGGAGCATTCTGATGAAAATGTGCATGGAACATTTTGATTACAGGGGTCTAGGAGCATTGTGATGACAAGGACATTGAGCATTGTGATGAGAAGACCATGGAGCATTCTGATGACATGCGTCATGGAGCTTTGTGATGACAAATGCATGAAGCATTGTGATTACAGGTCCCTTGGAGCATTGAGGTCAAAAGGGCATGGATCATTGTGATGAAAAAGACATGAAGCCTTGTCATGACATTGTTCAAGAAGCTTACTGACGACAAGTGTCAGGGAGCATTGTGATGACAAGTGTGCTGAACATTGTGATGACAAAGGTCATGGACTATTGTGATGAGAAGACCATGGATAACTGTGATGACGAGCGTCATGGGGCGTTGTGATGAAAAGTGTTATGGAACATTGTGATCACAAGAGTTTGGAGAATTGTGATGACAGAAGTCATGGAGCATTTTGATTTCATTGTGATAACAATAGCATGAAGCATGATGATGGGCTTGGTGCACTGTGATGACAGGTTTCATGGAGCATTGAGAAGAAAATGGGCATGGAGCATTGTGATTACACGGGTCTTGGTGCATTGTGATGACAAAAGCATGGAGCATTGTGATGAGAAGGCCATGGAGCATTCTGATGACATCCGTCTTGGAGCTTAGTGAGGAGAAGGGCACGGAGCATTGTGATTACAGGGTTCTTGGAGCATGGTGAATACAACGGTCATGGAGCCTTGTGATGACAGGGCCATGGAACATTGTGATGACAGGGGTCATGGAACATTGTGATGACAAGAGCATGGATCATAGGTCTGACAAGTTTCATGGAGTATTGTGATGACAGTGGGCATGGTGCATTGTGATGACAAGGGCATGGTACATTGTGATGACAAGATCATGGAGTATTGTGAAGACAGGTGTCAGGGAGCATTGTGATGACATATGTCATGGTCCATTGTGAGGACAATGTCATGTGGCAATGTGATGCCAATTGTCATGTAGGATTGTGATGACAAACTTAATGGAGTATTGTGATTTCAAGGGCTTGGAGCATTGTGATGACAAGGGTCATGGACCATTGTGATGACAAGGGCATGGAGCATTGTGATGACAAGGGCCATTGAGAATTTTGATGACAGTTTTGTGAGGCATTGTGATGACAAGCGCATGGAGCTTGCTATGACAGCGGTCATGGAGCATTGCAATGACAATTGCATGGAGAATTGTGATGACAAGAGCATGTAACATTGTGATGAGAAATGTCATGGAGCATTGTGATGACAAGGACGTGGAGAATTGTGATGACAATGGACATGGAGCATTGTGCTGATCAGGGCATGGTGCATTGTGATGGCAAGACCGTGGAGCATTGTGATGAGAAGGCCATGGATAATTGTGATGATGAGAATGATGGAGAACTGTAATGACAATGGGCAAGGAGCATTGTGATGACAGGGTTCATGGAGCATTGTTATGACAGGGGACATGGAGCATTGTGATGACAAGGGTCATGGAGCATTGTGATGCCAATCTTGTGGAGTATTGTGATGACAATGGCATGGATCATTGTGATGAAAGGGGCATGGAGCCTTTTCATGACAGGTTTCATGGAGCATTCTGCGACAAGTGTCAGGGAGCATTGTGATGAAAAGTGTATTGAACATTGTGATGACAAAGGTCATGGAGCATTGTGATGAAAGTCATCATGGAGCACTGTGATGACAAGTGTTATGGAACATTGCGATCACAAGCGTTTGGAGCATTTTGATGACAGAAGTCATGGAACACTTGGATTTCAGGGAGCATGGAACATTGTGATGACAAGGGCATCAAGCAATGTGATCCCAAGTTTCAGGGAGGATTGTGATGACAAGCATATCGAGAATTGTGATGACAAGGTCATGTAGCATTTTGCTGACAAAGGCATGGAGCATTGTGCTGACAAGGGCCATGGAGCAATGTTATGACCAGCGTCATGGAGCATTTTGTTTACAGGGTTCATGGAGCTTTGGGATGACAAGGGGATGGATCATTGTGATGACAAGGGTCATGGAGCATTTTGATGACAAGAGTCCCGGATCATTGTGTTGTCAGGGGTCATGGAGTGTTGTGATGACAGTGGTCATGGAACATTGTGATGACAGGGGTCATGGAGAATAGTGATGACAAGGGAATGGAGCATTGTGATGACAAGGTCCTGGAGCATTGTGATGAGAAGACCAAGGAGCCTTGTGATGACAAGGCTCATAGAGCATTCTGATGAAAATGGGCATGGAGAATTTTGATTACAGGGTTCATGGAGCATGGTGATGAAAAGGGCATGGAGCATTGTGATGAGAAGGCCATGGAGCATTCTGATGACATTAGTCATGGAACTTTGTGAAGACAAGGGCATGGAGCACTGTGATTACAGGGGTCTTGGAGCATTGTGATGAAAAGTGTCATGGAGCCTTGTGATGGCAAGGCCGTGGAAAATTGTGATGGCAGTGGTCATGGAGCATTGTTATGACAGGGGTAATGGAGCATCGTGATGACAAGGGCATGGAGCATAGTTCTGAAAATTTTCATGGATTATTGTGCTGAGAGTCGGCATGGCGCATTGTGATGACAAGGGCACGGAACACTGTGATACATGGGTCACGGAGGATTGTAATGACAAGGGCGTGGAGCATTGTGATGAGCAGGTCATCGAGCACTGTGATGACAAGCGTCATGGAGCTTTGTGATGACAAGGGCATGGAGCAATGTGATGAGAGGGTTCATGGAGCATTGTGATGACAATGGCATGGAGCATTGTGATGCCAAGGGTCATGGAGTTTGTGATGACAAAGATCATGAAGCATTTTGATGAGAAGGTTGTGGTGCAATGTGATGAGAATGGCAGGGAGCATTGTGATGACAGGGTCATGGAGCAATTTGATGAAAAGTGTCATGGAACATGTTGATGACAGTGGTTATGTAACATTGTGATGAAAAGGGTCATGGAGCCTTTGATGACAGGGGTTATGGAACATTGTGATGTCAGGGGTCATGGAGCATTGTGATGATAAGGGCATGTATCATTCTGATGACAGGGGTCAAGGAACATTGTGATGACAGGGTTGAGGGAGTATTGTGATGACTAGTGATGGAACATTGTGGTATCAGTGGTGAGAGAGCATTTTGATGAGAAGTGCATGGAGCATTGTGATGAAAAGGTTTATGGAGCATTGTGATGAAAATGTTGTGGAGCATTGTGATGACTAGAGCATGGCGCATTGTGATGACATGGGTCAAGGTACATTGTGCTGACAAGCGCATGGAGCATTGTGATGACAAGGGTCATGGAGCACTGTACTGACAAAAGAATGGAGCATTGTGATGACAAGGGCCTGAAGCAATGTGATCCCAAGGTTCATGGAGGATTGTGAAGACAAGCACATGGAGCATTGTGATGACAAGGTCATGTAGCATTTTGCTGACAAAGGCATAGAGCATTGTGATGACAAGGGTCAAGGAGAACTGTGATGGCAAGCGTCACGGAGCATTGTGATTACAGGGTTCATCGAGCATTGGGATGAGAAGGGCATGGATCATTATGATGACAAGTGTCATGGAGCATTTTGCTGACAAGAGTCCCAGATCATTGTGTTGTCAGGGGTCATGGAGTGTTGTGATGACAGGTGTTATGGAGCATTGTGATGAGAAGGTCATGGAGAATTTGGCTGAAAGTGTTCATGGAGTATTGTGATGACAGGGGTCATGGAGCTTTGTGATGACAAGGGCATGGAGCATTGTAATTACAGTACTCTTGGAGAATTGTGATGACGGGGTCATGGAGCCTTGTGATCACAAGGCCGTGGAACATTCTGATGGCAGGGGTGAAAGAGCATTGTTATGACAGTTTTAATGGAGCATTGTGAGGACAAGGCCATGAACCATTTACCTGAGAAGTTGCATGGATTATTGTGATGAGAGTGGGCATGGAGCATTGTGATGACAAGGTCATGGAGCATTGTGATGACAGGGGTCATGGAACATTGTGATGACAGGGGTGAGGGTGTATTGTGATGACTAGTGATGGAACATTGTGATATCAGTGGTGAGAGAGCATTTTGATGAGAAGTGCATGGAGAATTGTGATGACGAGATTTATGGAGCATTGCGATGACAAAGTTGTGGAGCATTGTGATGACAAGTGCATGGCGCATTGTGATTACAAGGGTCTTGGAACATTGTGTTGACAAGGGTCATGGAGCCTTGTGATGACAAGGGCATGGATCATTGGTCTGAAATGTTTCAGGGATTATTTTGATGAGAGTGGGCATGGAGCATTGTGATGACAAGGGCAGGGATCACTGTGATACATGAGTCAGGGAGGATGGTGATGACAAGGGCATGGAGAATTGTGATGAGAAGGGAATCGAGCATGTTGACAAGAGTCATGGAGCATTGTGATGACAATGGCATTGAGCAATGTGATGAGAGGGTTCATGGAGCATTGTGATGACAATAGCATGGAGCATTGTGATTCGAAGGATCAAGGAGCTTTGTGATGACAAAGGTCATGGAGCATTTTGATGACAAGGGCGTGGTGCAGCGTGATGAGAAGGGCATGGAACTTCCTATGACAGGGGTCATGGAACATTGCGATGACAAGTGCATGGAGAATTGTGATGACAAGAGCATGTAACATTGTGATGAGAAATGTCATGTAGCATTGTTATGAGGAGGACGTGGAGAAATGTGATGACAAGGGACTTGGAGCATTGTGATGATCAGGGAATGGATCATTGTGATGGCAAGACCGTGGAGCATAGTGATGAGAAGTCCATGGATTATGTTGATGACGAGTGTCATGGAGCACTCTAATTACCAGAGCCATGGAGCATTGTGATTACTGGTGTCATGGAGCATTGTGATGACAGGGGTCATGGAGCATTGTGATGACAATTGTCATGGAGCATTGTGATGACAAGCTTGTGGAGTATTGTGATGACATTTGGATGGAGCATTGTGATGAAAAAGGCATGGAGTCTTTTTATGAGAGTGTTCAAGGAACATTCTGACGACAAATGTCAGGGAGCATTGTGATGACAAGTGTATTGAGCATTGTGATGACAATGGTCATGGCACATTGTGATGACAAGGGCATGGAGTATTGTGATGACAGGCATCATGGAGCGTTGTGATGACAAGTGTTATGGAACATTGTGATCACAAGCATTTAGAGCATTGTGATGAAAGTGGTCATGGATCATTTTGATTTCAAGGAGCATGGAGCATTGTGATGCCAAGAACATGAAGCAATGTGATCCCAAGGTTCAAGGAGGATTGTGATGACAAGCTCATGGAGGTTTGTGGTGACAAGGTCTTGTAGCATTTTTCTGACCAAGGCATGAAGCATTGTGATGACAAGAGTGATGGAGCACTGTGATGACAAGCGGCATGGAGCACTGTGATTACAGGGGACATGGAACTTTGGGATGACATGAGCATGGATCTTGTGATGACAAGTGTCATGCAGTATTTTGAAGACAAGAGTCCAGGATCATTTTGTAATCAGGGGTCATGGAACATTGTGATTACTGTGGTCATGGAGCATTGTGATGACAGGGGTCATGGAGCATTGTGATGACAAGGGCATGGAGCATTGTGATGACAAGGGCCATTGAGAATTTTGATGACACTTTTGCGAAGCATTGTGATGACAAGCGCATGGAGCTTGCTATGACAGCGGTCATGGAGCATTGCGATGACAATTGCATGGAGAATTGTGACGACAAGAGCATGTAACATTGTGATGAGAAATGTCTTGGAGCATTGTGATGACAAGGACGTGGAGAACTGTGATGACAATGGTCATGGAGCATTGTGCTGATCAGGGCATGGTGCATTGTGATGGCAAGACCGTGGAGCATTGTGATGAGAAGGCCATGGATAATTGTGATGATGAGAATGATGGAGAACTGTAATGACAATGGGCAAGGAGCATTGTGATGACAGGGTTCATGGAGCATTGTTATGACAGGGGACATGGAACATTATGATGACAAGGGTCATGGAGCATTGTGATGCCAATCTTGTGGAGTATTGTGATGACAATGGCATGGATCATTGTGATGAAAGGGGCATGGAGCCTTTTCATGACAGGTTTCATGGAGCATTCTGCGACAAGTGTCAGGGAGCATAGTGATGAAAAGTGTATTGAACATTGTGATGACAAAGGTCATGGAGCATTGTGATGAAAGTCATCATGGAGCATTGTGATGACAAGTGTTATGGAACATTTTGAACACAAACGTTTGGAGAATTTTGATGACAGAAGTCATGGAACACTTGGATTTCAGGGAGCATGGAACATTGTGATGACAAGGGCATCAAGCAATGTGATCCCAAGTTTCAGGGAGGATTGTGATGACAAGCACATCGAGAATTGTGATGACAAGGTCATGTAGCATTTTGCTGACAGGGCATGGAGCATAGTGCTGACAAGGGCCATGGAGCAATGTTATGACCAGCGTCATGGAGCATTTTGTTTACAGGGTTCATGGAGCTTTGGGATGACAAGGGGATGGATCATTGTGATGAAAGTGGTCATGGATCATTTTGATTTCAAGGAGCATGGAGCATTGTGATGCCAAGATCATGAAGCAATCTGATCCCAAGGTTCATGGAGGATTGTGATGACAAGCGCATGGAGCTTTGTGCTGACAAGGTCTTGTAGCATTTTGCTGAAAAAGGTATGGAGCATTGTGATTGCAGGAGACTTGGAGCATTGTGATGAAAAGGGGATGGATCATTGTGATGAAAAAGGCATGGAGCATTGTCATGACATGGTTCAAGTGCATATTGATGGCAAGTGCCAGGGAGCATTGTGATGACAAGTGTATTGTGCATTGTGATGACAAAGGTCATGGAGCATAGCGATGACAAGGGCATGGATTATTGTGATGACAGGTATCATGGAGCATTGTGATCACAAGTGTTATGGAACATTGTGATTACAAGTGTTTGGATCATTGTGATGACAGAGTTCAAGGATCATTTTGATTTCAAGGAGCATGGAGCATTGTGATGACAAGGGCATGAAGCAAAGTGATCCCAAGGTTCATGGAGGACTGTGATGACAAGCGCATGGAGCATTGTGATGACAAGGTCATGTAGACGTTTTCTGACAATGGCATGGAGCATTGTGATGACAAGGGTCATGGTACACTGCGATGACAATTGTCAGAGAGCATTGTGATTAGAGGGGTTATGGAACATTGTGATGACAAATGTCATGGAGCATTGTGATGAGAAGACCATGGATAATTGTGATGATGAGCATCATGGGGCGTTGTGATGACAAGTGATATGGAACATTTTGATCACAAGGGTTTGGAGCATTGTGATGACAGAGGTCATGGAGCATGTTGATTTCATTGTGATGACAATAGCATGAAGCATTATGATGATGGGCATGGTGCATTGTGATGACAGGGTTCATGGAGAATTGAGATGACAAGGGCATGGAGCATTGTGATGAGAGAGCCATGGAGCATACTGATGACATGCGTCATGGAGCTTTGTGATGATAAGAGCATGGAGCATTGTGATAACAGGGTTCTTGGAGCATTGTGATGAAAAGTGTCATGGAGCCTTGTGATGACAAGGCCGTGGAACATTGTGATGTCAGGGGTCATGGAGCATAAGTCTGAAATGTTTCATGGAGTATTATGATGAGCGTGGACATGGAGCATTGTGATGAAAAGGCCACGGAACACTGGGATACATGGGTCATGGAGGATTGTAATGACAAAGCCATGGAGTATTTTGATGAGAAGGCCATCAAGCATTGTGATGACAAGCGTCATGGAGCATTGTGATGCCAAGGGTCCTGGAGCTTTGTGATGACAAAGGTTATGGAGCATTTTGATGACAAGGGCGTTGTGCATTGTGATGAGAAGGACAGGAAGCATTGTGATGACAGGATCAAGGAGCAATTTGATGAAAAGTGTCAAGGAATATTTTGATGACAGAGGTTATGGAATATTGTGATGTCAGGGGTCATGGAGCATTGTGAGGATAAGGGCATGTAGCATTGTGATGACAGGGGTCATGGAACATTGTGATGACAGGGGTGAGGGATTATTGTGATGACTAGTGATGGAACCTTGTGATATCAGTTGTCAGAGAGCATTTTGATGAGAAGTGAATGGAGCATTGTGATGACAAGTTTTATGGAGCATTGTGATGACAGTGCTGTAGAGCATTGTGTTGACAATCGCATGGCTTATTGTGATGACATGGGTCATGGAGCATTTTGCTGATATGGCATGGAGCATTGTGATGACAAGGGTCATGGATCATTGGGCTGACAAAGGAATGGAGCATTGTGAAGACATGTGTCAAGGAGCTTTGTGATGAAATGTTCATGGAGTATTGTGGTGACAAATGTCACAGAGACTTGTGATGACGAGGGCATGGACCTTTGTGATGACAAAAGTCATGAAGCATTGTGATGACTGGTGTCACGGAACATTGTGATGACAGCGGTCATGGAGCATTGGGATGACAAGGGCATGGAGTATTTTGATGACAAGTGCGTGGAGTATTGTGAAGACAGGTGTCAGGGAGCATTGTGATGAAATGTGTCATGCTCCATTGTGATGACAATGAATGGAGCATTGTGATGCCAAGTGTCATGGAGGATTTTGATAACAAAGGTTATGGAGCATTGTGATGATAGGGGCTTTGAGCAATGTGATGAGAAGGCCATGGAGCCTTCTGATGACATGCGTAATGGAGCTCTGTGAAGAAAAGGGCATGGAGCATTGTGATTAGAGGGGTCCTGGAGCATTGTGATGACAAGTGTCATGGAGCCTTGTGATGACAAGACTGTGGAACATTGTGATGGCAGGGATCATGGAGCATTGTTATGACAGTGGTAATGGAGCATTGTGATTATAAGGGCATGGATCATTGGTCTGAAATGTTTCATGGACTATTTTGATGAGAGTGGGCATGGAGCATTGTGATGACAAGGGCACGGATCACTGTGATACATGAGTCAGGGAGGATTGTAATGACAAGGGCGTGGAGAATTGTGATTAGAAGTGAATCGAGCATTTTGATGACAAGAGTCATGGAGCATTGTGACGACAACGGCATTGAGCAATGTGATGAGAGGGTTCATGGAGCATTGTGATTACAATAGCATGGAGCATTGTGATTCCAAGGATCAAGGAGCTTTGTGATGAAAAAGTTCATGGAGCATTTTAATGACAAGGGCGTGGTGCATTGTGATGAGAAAGGCATGGAGCTTGCTATGACTTGGGTCATGGAGCATTGCGATGACAAGTACATGGAGAATTGTGATGACAAGAGCATGTAACATTGAGATGAGAAATGTCATGTAGCATTGTTATGAAGAGGACGTGGAGAAATGTGATGACAAGGGACTTGGAGCATTGTGATGATCAGGGAATGGATCATTGTGATGGCAAGACCGTGGAGCATAGTGATGAGAAGTCCATGGATTATGTTGATGATGAGAGTCATGGAGCACTCTAATTACCAGAGCCATGGAGCATTGTGATTACTGGTGTCATGAAGCACTGTGATGACAGGGGTCATGGAGCATTGTGATGACAAGTGTCATGGAGCATTGTGATGACAAGCTTGTGGAGTATTGTGATGACTTTTGGATGGAGCATTGTGATGAAAAAGGCATGGAGTCTTTTTATGAGTGTTCAAGGAGCATTCTGACGCAAAAGTCAGGGAGCATTGTGATGACAAGTGTATTGGGCATTGTGATGACAGTGGTCATGGCGCATTGTGATGACAAGGGCATGGAGTATAGTGATGACAGGCATCATGGAGCGTTGTGATGACAAGGGTTATGGAACATTGTGATCACAAGAATTTAGAGCATTGTGATGAAAGTGGTCATGGATCATTTTGATTTCAAGGAGCAAGGAGCATTGTGATGCCAAGATCATGAAGCAATGTGATCCCAAGGTTCATGGAGGATTGTGATGACAAGCGCATGGAGCTTTGTGCTGACATGGTCTTGTAGCATTTTGCTGAAAAAGGCATGGAGCATTGTGATTACAGGAGTCTTGGAGCATTGTGATGAAAAGGGCATGGATCAATGTGATGAAAAAGGCATGGAGCATTGTCATGGCATGGTTCAAGTGCATACTGATGGCAAGTGCCAGGGAACATTGTGATGACAAGTGTATTGTGCATTTTGATGACAAAGGTCATGGAGCATTGTGATGACAAGGGCATGGATTATTGTGATGACAGGTATCATGGAACATTGTGATGACAAGTGTTATGGAACATTGTGATCACAAGGGTTTGGATCATTGTGATGACAGAGTTCATGGATCATTTTGATATCAAGGAGCATGGAGCAGTGTGATGACAAGGGCATGAAGCAAAGTGATCCCAAGGTTCATGGAGGATTGTGATGACAAGCGCATGGAACATTGTGATGACAAGGTCATGTAGCATTTTTCTGACAAAGGCAGGGAGCTTTGTGATGACAAGGGTGATGGAGCACTGTGAAGACAAGCGTCACGGAGCATTGTGATTACAGGGGACATGGAACATTGGGAAGACATGAGCATGGATCTTGTGATGACAAGTGTCATGGAGTATTTTGATGACAAGTGTCCAGGATCATTGTGTTGACAGGGGTCATGGAGCATTGTGATTACTGTGGTCATGGAGCATTGTGATGACAGGGGTCATGGAGCATTGTGATGAGAAGGTCATGGAGCTTTGAGCTGAAAATATTCATGGAGTATTGAGATGACAAGGGAATGGAGCATTTTGATGACAACGTCCGGGAGCATTGTGATGAGCGGTCCATGGAGCCTTGTGATGACAATTATCATGGAGCATTCTCACTAAAAGAGGCATGGGGCACTGTGATTACAGGGGTCTTGGAGCATTGTGATGACAAGTGCTAATAGCTTTGTGATGAGAAGGCCATGGAGCATTCTGATAACATGCATCATGGAGCTTTGTGATGACAAGGGCATGGGACATTGTGATTACAAGGGTCTTGCAGTACTGTGATAAAAAGGGCATGGATCATTGTGATGAAAAAGGCATGGAGCCTTGTCATGACAGGGTTCAAGGAGCATACTGACGACAAGTGTCAGGCAACATTGTGATGACAATTGTATTGAGCACTATGATGACAAAGTTTATGGAGCATTGTGATGAGAAGTCCATTGATTATTGTGATGATGAGCGTCATTGGGCATTGTGATGACAAGAGTTATGGAACACTGTGATCACTAGGGTTTGGAGCATGGTAATGACAGAGGTCATGGAGCATTTTGATTGCATTGTTATGACAATAGCATGAAGCATTATGATGATGGGCATGGTGCATTGTGATGACAGGGTTCATGGAGCATTGAGATGAAAAGCGGCAAGGAGCATTGTGATTATAGGGGTCTTGGAGCATTGTGATGAGAAGACCATGGAGCATAGTGATGACATGCGTCATGGATCTTTGTGATGACAAGGGCATGGAGCATTGTGATTACAGGGGTCTTGGAGCATTGTGATGACAAGGGTCATGGAGCCATGTGATGACAAGGCCGTGGAAAACTGTGATGGCAGGGTTCATGGAGCATTGTTATGACAGTGATAATGGAGCATTGTGATGATAAGATTATGGAGCATTGGTCTGAAAAGTTTCACGGATTATTGTGATGAGTTTGGGCATGGAGCATTGTGATGACAAGGGCACGGAACACTGTGATACGTGAGTCATCGAGGATTGTAATGACAATGGCATGGAGCATTCTGATGAGAAGGGCATCGTGCGTTGTGATGACATGAGTCATGGAGCGTTGTGATGACAAAGGCATGGAGCAATGTGATGAGAGGGTTCATGGAGCATTGTGATGACAATGGCATGGAGCATTGTGATACGAAGGGTCATTTAGCTTTGTGATGACCAATGTCATGGAGCATTTTGATGACAAGGTCGTGGTGCACTGTGATGAGAAGGCCATGGAGCATACTGATGATATGCGTCATGGAGTTTTGTGATGACAATGTCATGGAGCATTTTGATTACAGGTGTCTTGGAGCATTGTGATGAAAAGGGCATGGATCATTGTGATGAAAAAGGCATGGAGCCTTGTCATGACAGGATTCAAGGAGAATACTGACGAAAAGTGGCAGGGAGCATTGTGATGACAGGTGTATTGAGCATTGTGATGACAAAGTTCATGGAGCATTGTGATGACAAGTGCATGGAGTATTGTGATGAAATGAATCATGGAGCGTTTTGATGACAAGTGTTATGGAAAATTCTGATTACAAGGGCTTGGAGCATTGTGATGACAAGGGCCATTGAGAATTTTGATGACAATGTCGTGAAGCACTGATATTACAAACGCATGGAGCTTGCTATGACAGGGGTCATGGAGCATTGCGATGACAAGTGCATGGAGAATTGTGATGACAAGAGCATGTAACATTGTGATGAGAAATGTCATGTAGCATTGTTATGAGGAGGACGTGGAGAAATGTGATGACAAGGGACTTGGAGCATTGTGATGATCAGGGAATGGATCATTGTGATGGCAAGACCGAGGAGCATAGTGATGAGAAGTCCATGGATTATGTTAATGATGAGTGTCATGGAGCACTCTAATTACAAGAGCCATGGAGCATTGTGATTACACGTGTCATGGAGCATTGTGATGACAGCGGTCATGGAGGATTGTGATGACAAGCTTGTGGAGTATTGTGATGACATTTGGATGGAGCAATGTGATGAAAAAGGCATGGAGTCTTTTTTTGAGAGTGTTCAAGGAGCATTCTGACGACAAATGTCAGGGAGCATTGTGATGACAAGTGTATTGAGCATTGTGATGACGATGGTCAGGGCGGATTGTGATGACAAGGGCATGGAGTATTGTGATGACAGGCATCATGGAGCGTTGTGATGACAAGTGTTATGGAACCTTGTGATCACAAGCATTTAGAGCATTGTGATGAACGTGGTCATGGATCATTTTGATTTCAAGGAGCATAGAGCATTGTGATGCCAAGATCATGAAGCAATGTGATCCCAAGGTTCATGGAGGATTGTGATAACAAGCGCATGGAGCATTGTGGTGACAACGTCTTGTAGCATTTTGCTGAAAAGGGCATGGAGCATTGTGATTACAGGAGTCTTGGAGCATTGTGATGAAAAGGGCATGGAGCATTGTCATGACATGGTTCAAGTGCATACTGATAGCAAGTGCCAGGGAGCATTGTGATTACAAGTGTATTGTGCATTGTGATGACAAATGTCATGGAGCATTTTTCTGACAAAGGCATGGAGCATTGTGATGACAAGGGTGATGGAGCACTGTGAAGACAAGCGTCACGGAGCATTGTGATTACAGGGGATATGGAACTTTGGGATGACATGAGCATGGATGTTGTGATGACAAGTGTCATGGAGTATTTTGATGACAAGAGTCCAGGATCACTGTGTTGTCAGGGGTTATGGAGCATTGTGATGACAGGGGTCATGGAGCATTGTGATGAGAAGGTCATGGAGCATTGAGCTGAAAATATTTATGGAGTATTGAGATGACAAGGGAAAGGAGCATTTTGATGACAACATCCTGGAGCATTGTGATGAGTGGACCATGAAGCCTCGTGATGACAATTATCATGGAGCATTCTCACTAAAAGAGGCATGGGGCACTGTGATTACAGGGGTCGTGGAGCATTGTGATGACAAGTGCTAATAGCATTTTGATGAGAAGGCCATGGAGCATTCTGATAACATGCATCATGGAGCTTTGTGATGACAAGGCATGGGACATTGTGATTACAGGGGTCTTGGAGTATTGTGTTGAAAAGGGCATGGATCATTGTGATGAAAAAGGCATGGAGCCTTGTCATGACAGGGTTCAAGGAGCATACTGACGACAAGTGTCAGGCAACATTGTGATGACAAGTGTATTGAGCATTGTGATGACAAAGTTTATGGAGTATTGTGATGAGAAGACCATTGATTATTGTGATGACGAGCGTCATTGGGCATTGTGATGACAAGTGTTATGGAACACTGTGATCACTAGTGTTTGGAGCATGGTAATGACAGGTCATGGAGCATTTTGATTTAATTGTGGTGACAATAGCATGAAGCATTATGATGATGGGCATGGTGCATTGAGATGACAGTGTTCATGGAGCATTGAGATGAAAAGCGGCAAGGAGCATTGTGATTATAGGGGTCTTGGAGCATTGTGATGAGAAGGCCATGGAGCATTATGATGAGAAGACCATGGAGCATAGTGATGACATGCGTCATGGAGCTTTGTGATGCCACGTGTCATGGAGCTTAGAGATGACAAAGGTTATTGAGTATTTTGATGACAAGGGCGTTGTGCTTTGTGATGAGAAGGGCAGCAAGCCTTGTGATGACAGGATCAAGGAGCAATTTGATGAAAAGTGTCAAGGAATATTTTGATGACAGAGGTTATGGAACATTGTGATGTCAGGGGTCATGGAGCATTGTGAGGATAAGGGCATGTAGCATTGTGATGACAGGGGTCATGGAACATTGTGGTGACAGGGTGGAGGGATTATTGTGATGACTAGAGATGGAACCTTGGGATATCAGTTGTCAGAGAGCATTTTGATGAGAAGTGAATGGAGCATTGTGATGACAAGTTTTATGGAGCATTGTGATGACAATGTTTTAGAGCATTGTGTTGACAAGCGCATGGCTTATTGTGATGACATGGGTCATGGAGCATTTTGCTGACATGGGCATGGAGCATTGTGATGACAAGGGTCATGGAGCATTGTGCTGACAAAGGAATGGCGCATTGTCATGACATGGGTCAAGGAGCTTTGTGATGAAAAGTTCATGGAGCATTGTGGTGACAAATGTCACAGAGCCTTGTGATGACGAGGGCATGGACCCTTGTGTTGACAAAAGTCATGAAGCATTGTGATGACTGGAGTCACGGAACATTGTGATGACAGCGGTCATGGAGCATTGTGATGACAAGGGCATGGAGTATTGTGATGACAAGGTCATGGAGTATTGTGAAGAGAGGTGTCAGGGAGCATTGTGATGACATATGTCATGCTCCATTGTGATGACAATGGAATGGAGCATTGTGATGCCAAGTGTCATGGAGTACTGTGATGACAAGGGCTTCGAGCAATGTGATGAGAAGGCCATGGAGCCTTCTGATGACATGTGTCATGGAGCTTTGTGATGAAAAGGGCATGGAGCATTGTGATTACAGGGGTCTTGGATCATTGTGATGACAAGTGTCATGGAGCCTTGTGATGACAAGACCGTGGAACATTGTGATGGCAGTGATCATGGAGCATTGTTATGACAGGGATAATGGAGCATTCTGATGACAAGGGCATGGATCATTAGTCTGAAATGTTTCATGGATTATTTTGATGAGAGTGGGCATTGAGCATTGTGATGACAAGGGCACGGATCACTGTGATACATGAGTCAGGGAGGATTGTAATGACAGGGACATGGAGAATTGTGATGAGAAGTGAATCGAGCATTTTGATGACAAGCGTCATGGAGCATTGTGATGACAACGGCATTGAGCAATGTGATGAGAGGGTTCATGGAGCATTGTGATGACAATAGCATGAAGCATTGTGATGCCAAGGATCAAGGGGCTTTGTGATGACAAAGGTCATGGAGCATTTTGATGACAAGGGTGTGGTGCGTTGTGATGAGAAGGCCATGGAGCTTGCTATGACAGGGGTCATGGAGCATTGCGATGACAAGTGCATGGAGAATTGTGATGACAAGAGCATGTAACATTGTGATGAGAAATGTCATGTAGCATTGTTATGA
Source organism: Mesoplodon bidens (assembly GCF_964165515.1). Classification (NCBI taxonomy): domain Eukaryota; kingdom Metazoa; phylum Chordata; class Mammalia; order Artiodactyla; family Ziphiidae; genus Mesoplodon; species Mesoplodon bidens. The sequence continues at coordinate 336,822 of NW_027671983.1, forward strand.
GGAGGACGTGGAGAAATGTGATGACAAGGGACATGGAGCATTGTGATGATCAGGGAATGGATCATTGTGATGGCAAGACCGTGGAGCATAGTGATGAGAAGTCCATGGATTATGTTAATGATGAGTGTCATGGAGCACTCTAATTACAAGAGCCATGGAGCATTGTGATTACAGGTGTCATGGAGCATTGTGATGACAGGGGTCATGGAGCATTGTGATGACAAGCTTGTGGAGTATTGTGATGACATTTGGATGGAGCACTGTGATGCAAAAGGCATGGAGTCTTTTTATGAGAGTGTTCAAGGAGCATTCTGACGACAAATGTCAGGGAGCATTGTGATGACAAGTGTATTGAGCATTGTGATGACGATGGTCAGGGCGGATTGTGATGACAAGGGCATGGAGTATTGTGATGACAGGCATCATGGAGCGTTGTGATGACAAGTGTTATGGAACCTTGTGATCACAAGCATTTAGAGCATTGTGATGAACGTGGTCATGGATCATTTTGATTTCAAGGAGCATGGAGCATTGTGATGCCAAGATCATGAAGCAATGTGATCCCAAGTTTCATGGAGGATTGTGATAATAAGCGCATGGAGCATTGTGGTGACAACGTCTTGTAGCATTTTGCTGAAAAAGGCATGGAGCATTGTGATTACAGGAGTCTTGGAGCATTGTGATGAAAAGGGCATGGAGCATTGTCATGACATGGTTCAAGTGCATACTGATAGCAAGTGCCAGGGAGTATTGTGATGACAAGTGTATTGTGCATTGTGATGACAAATGTCATGGAGCATTTTTCTGACAAAGGCATGGAGCATTGTGATGACAAGGGTGATGGAGCACTGTGAAGACAAGCGTCATGGAGCATTGTGATTACAGGGGATATGGAACATTGGGATGACATGAGCATGGATCTTGTGATGACAAGTGTCATGGAGTATTTTGATGACAAGAGTCCAGGATCACTGTGTTGTCACGGGTCATGGAGCATTGTGATGACAGGGGTCATGGAGCATTGTGATGAGAAGGTCATGGAGCATTGAGCTGAAAATATTTATGGAGTATTGAGATGACAAGGGAAAGGAGCATTTTGATGACAACGTCCTGGAGCATTGTGATGAGTGGACCATGGAGCCTTGTGATGACAATTATCATGGAGCATTCTCACTAAAAGAGGCATGGGGCACTGTGATTACAGGGGTCGTGGAGCATTGTGATGACAAGTGCTAATAGCATTGTGATGAGAAGGCCATGGAGCATTCTGATAACATGCATCATGGAGCTTTGTGATGACAAGGCATGGGACATTGTGATTACAGGGGTCTTGGAGTATTGTGATGAAAAGGGCATGGACCATTGTGATGAAAAAGGCATGGAGCCTTGTCATGACAGGGTTCAAGGAGCATACTGACGACAAGTGTCAGGCAACATTGTGATGACTAGTGTATTGAGAATTGTGATGACAAAGTTTATGGAGCATTGTGATGAGAAGACCATTGATTATTCTGATGACGAGCGTCATTGGGCATTGTGATGACAAGTGTTATGGAACACTGTGATCACTAGGGTTTGGAGCATGGTAATGACAGGTCATGGAGCATTTTGATTTAATTGTGGTGACAATAGCATGAAGCATTATGATGATGGGCATGGTGCATTGTGATGACAGGGTTCATGGAGCATTGAGTTGAAAAGCGGCAAGGAGCATAGTGATTATAGGGGTCTTGGAGCATTGTGATGAGAAGGCCATGGAGCATTATGATGAGAAGACCATGGAGCATAGTGATGACATGCGTCATGGAGCTTTGTGATGCCACGTGTCATGGAGCTTAGTGATGACAAAGGTTATTGAGTATTTTGATGACAAGGGCGTTGTGCTTTGTGATGAGAAGGGCAGGAAGCCTTGTGATGACAGGATCAAGGAGCAATTTGTTGAAAAGTGTCAAGGAATATTTTGATGACAGAGGTTATGGAACATTGTGATGTCAGGGGTCATGGAGCATTGTGAGGATAAGGGCATGTAGCATTGTGATGACAGGGGTCATGGAACATGGTGGTGACAGGGTGGAGGGATTATTGTGATGACTAGAGATGGAACCTTGTGATATCAGTTGTCAGAGAGCATTTTGATGAGAAGTGAATGGAGCATTGTGATGACAAGTTTTATGGAGCATTGTGATGACAATGTTGTAGAGCATTGTGTTGACAAGCGCATGGCTTATTGTGATGACATGGGTCATGGAGCATTTTGCTGACATGGGCATGGAGCATTGTGATGACAAGGGTCATGGAGCATTGTGCTGACAAAGGAATGGCGCATTGTCATGACATTGGTCAAGGAGCTTTGTGATGAAAAGTTCATGGAGCATTGTGGTGACAAATGTCGCAGAGCCTTGTGATGACGAGGGCATGGACCCCTGTGTTGACAAAAGTCATGAAGCATTGTGATGACTGGAGTCACGGAACATTGTGATGACAGCGGTCTTGGAGCATTGTGATGACAAGGGCATGGAGTAATGTGATGACAAGGTCATCGAGTATGGTGAAGACAGGTGTCAGGGAGCATTGTGATGACATATGTCATGCTCCATTGTGATGACAATGGAATGGAGCAATGTGATGCCAAGTGTCATGGAGCATTGTGATGACAAGGGCTTCGAGCAATGTGATGAGAAGGCCATGGAGGCTTCTGATGACATATGTCTTGGAGCTTTGTGATGAAAAGGGCGTGGAGCATTGTGATTACAGGGGACTTGGATCATTGTGATGACAAGTGCATGGAGAATTGTGATGACAAGTGCATGTAACATTGTGATGAGAAATGTCATGTAGCATTGTTATGAGGAGGACGTGGAGAAATGTGATGACAAGGGACTTGGAGCATTGTGATGATCAGGGAATGGATCATTGTGATGACAAGACCGTGGAACATTGTGATGGCAGTGATCATGGAGCTTTGTTATGACAGGGGTAATGGAGCATTCTGATGACAAGGGCATGGATCATTAGTCTGAAATGTTTCATGGATTATTTTGATGAGAGTGGGCATGGAGCATTGTGATGACAAGGGCACGGATCACTGTGATACATGAGTCAGGGAGGATTGTAATGACAGGGACATGGAGAATTGTGAAGAGAAGTGAATCGAGCATTTTGATGACAAGCGTCATGGAGCATTGTGATGACAACGGCATTGAGCAATGTGATGAGAGGGTTCATGGAGCATTGTGATGACAATAGCATGAAGCATTGTGATGCCAAGGATCAAGGAGCTTTGTGATGACAAAGGTCATGGAGCATTTTGATGACAAGGGTGTGGTGCGTTGTGATGAGAAGGGCATGGAGCTTGCTATGACAGGGGTCATGGAGCATTGCGATGACAAGTGCATGGAGAATTGTGATGACAAGAGCATGTAACATTGTGATGAGAAATGTCATGTAGCATTGTTATGAGGAAGACTTGGAGAAATGTGATGACAAGGGACTTGGAGCATTGTGATGATCAGGGAATGGACCATTGTGATGGCAAGACCGTGGAGCATAGTGATGAGAAGTCCATGGATTATGTTAATGATGAGTGTCATGGAACACTCTAATTACAAGAGCCATGGAGCATTGTGATTACAGGTGTCATGGAGCATTGTGATGACAGGGGTCATGGAGCATTGTGATGACAAGCTTGTGGAGTATTGTGATGACATTTGGATGGAGCACTGTGATGAAAAAGGCATGGAGTCTTTTTATGAGAGTGTTCAAGGAGCATTCTGACGACAAATGTCAGGGAGCATTGTGATGACAAGTGTATTGAGCATTGTGATGACGATGGTCAGGGCGGATTGTGATGACAAGGGCATGGAGTATTGTGATGACAGGCATCATGGAGCGTTGTGATGACAAGTGTTATGGAACCTTGTGATCACAAGCATTTAGAGCATTGTGATGAAAGTGGTCATGGATCATTTTGATTTCAAGGAGCATGGAGAATTGTGATGCCAAGATCATGAAGCAATGTGATCCCAAGGTTCATGGAGGATTGTGATAACAAGCGCATGGAGCATTGTGGTGACAACGTCTTGTAGCATTTTGCTGAAAAATCATGGAGCATTGTGATTACAGGAGTCTTGGAGCATTGTGATGAAAAGGGCATGGAGCATTGTCATGACATGGTTCAAGTGCATACTGATAGCAAGTGCCAGGGAGCATTGTGATGACAAGTGTATTGTGCATTGTGATGACAAATGTCATGGAGCATTTTTCTGACAAAGGCATGGAGCATTGTGATGACAAGGGTGATGGAGCACTGTGAAGACAAGCGCCACGGAGCATTGTGATTTCAGGGGATATGGAACATTGGGATGACATGAGCATGGATCTTGTGATGACAAGTGTCATGGAGTATTTTGATGACAAGAGCCCAGGATCACTGTGTTGTCAGGGGTCATGGAGCATTGTGATGACAGGGGTCATGGAGCATTGTGATGAGAAGGTCATGGAGCATTGAGCTGAAAATATTTATGGAGTATTGAGATGACAAGGGAAAGGAGCATTTTGATGACAACGTCCTGGAGCATTGTGAGGAGCGGACCATGGAGCCTTGTGATGACAATTATCATGGAGCATTCTCACTAAAAGAGGCATGGGGCACTGTGATTACAGGGGTCGTGGAGCATTGTGATGACAAGTGCTAATAGCATTGTGATGAGAAGGCCATGGAGCATTCTGACAACATGCATCATGGAGGTTTGTGATGACAAGGGCATGGGACATTGTGATTACAGGTGTCTTGGTGTATTGTGATGAAAAGGGCATGGATTATTGTGATGAAAAAGGCATGGAGCCTTGTCATGACAGGGTTCAAGGAGCATACTGATGACAAGTGTCAGGCAACATTGTGATGACAAGTGTATTGAGCATTGTGATGACAAAGTTTATGGAGCATTGTGATGAGAAGACCATTGATTATTGTGATGACGAGCGTCATTGGGCATTGTGATGACAAGTGTTATGGAACACTGTGATCACTAGGGTTTGGAGCATGGTAATGACAGTTAATGGAGCATTTTGATTTAATTGTTGTGACAATAGCATGAAGCATTTTGATGATGGGCATGGTGCATTGTGATGACAAGTTTCATGGAGCATTGAGATGAAAAGCGGCAAGGAGCATTGTGATTATAGCGGTCTTGGAGCATTGTGATGAGAAGGCCATGGAGCATTATGATGAGAAGACCATGGAGCATAGTGATGACATGCGTCATGGAGCTTTGTGATGACAAGGGCATGGAGCATTGTGATTACAGGGGTCTTGGAGCATTGTGATGACAAGGGTCATGTAGCCATGTGATGACAAGGCCATGGAACACTGTGATGGCAGGGTTCATGGAGCATTGTTATGACAGTGATAATGGAGCATTGTGATGATAAGTTTATGGAGCATTGGCCTGAAGATTTTCACGGATTATTGTGATGAGATTGGGCATGGAGCCTTGTGATGACAAGGGCACGGAACACTGTGATACATGAGTCATGGAGGATTGTAATGACAAGGGCATGGATCATTCTGATGAGAAGGGCATCGTGCATTGTGATGACAAGCGTCATGGTGCGTTGTGATGACAACGGCATGGAGCAATGTGATGAGAGGGTTCATGGAGCACTGTGATGACAATGGCATGGATCATTGTGATACCAAGGGTCGGGGAGCTTTGTGATGACCAATGTCATGGAGCATTTTGATGACAAGGTCGTGGTGCATTGTGATGAGAAGGGTATGGAGCATTGTGATGAGAAGGCCATGGAGCATACTGATGATATGAGTCATGGAGCTTTGTGATGACAATGTCATGGAGCATTTTGATTACAGGTGTCTTGGAGCATTGTGATGAAAAGGGCATGGATCATTGTGATGAAAAAGGCACGGAGCCTTTTCATGACAGGGTTCAAGGAGAATACTGAGGAAAAGTGGCAGGGAGCATTGTGATGACAAGTGTATTGAGCATTTTGATGACAAAGGTCATGGAGCATTTTGATGAGAAGACCATGGATAATTGTAATGACGAGCGTCATGGGGCTATGTGATAACAAGTGTTATGGAACATTGTGATCACAAGGGTTTGGAGCATTGTGAAGACACAGGTCATGGAGCATTTTGATTTAATTGTGATGACAGAGCATGAAGCATTATGATGATGGGCATGGTGCACTGTGATAACAGGGTTCATGGTGTTTTGAGATGAAAAGGGGCATGGAGCATTTGTCTGACAATTTTCATGGATTATTGTGATGACAGTGGACATGGCGCATTGTGATGACAAGGGCATGGAACATTGTGATGACAAGGTCACAGAGTATTGTCAAGAGAGGTGTCAGGGAGCATTGTGATGTCATAGGTCATGGTCCATTGTGATGACAATGGCATGAAGCATTGTGATGCCATGTGTCATGGAGGATTGTGATAACAAAGGTAATGGAGCATTGTGATGACAAGGGCCATTGAGAATTTTGATGACAAGGTCGTGAAGCATTGAGATTACAAGCGCATGGAGCTTGCTATGACAGGGGTCATGGAGCATTGCGATAACAAGTGCATGGAGAATTGTGATGTCAAGAGCATGAAACATTGTGATGAGTAGTGTCATGGAACATTGTGATGAAAAGGACGTGGTGAATTTTGATGACAAAAGACATGTAGCATTGTGATGACCAGGGCATGGAGCATTGTGATGGCAAAATCGTGGAGCATTGTGATGAGAAGTCCATGGATAATTGTAATAACAAGCGTCATGGAGCACTGTAATGACAAGGGGCATGAAGCATTGTGATGATAGGTGTCATGGAGCATTGTGATGACAGGGGTCATGGAGCATTCTGATGACAAGACTCATGGAGCATTCTGATGACAAGCTTGTGGAGTATTGAGATGACAGTGGCATGGAGCATTGTGATGAAAAATGCATGGAGCATTGTGATGAAAAAGGCATGGAGACTTTTCATGATAGGTTTCAAGGAGCATTTTGACGACAAGTGTCAGGGAGCATTGTGATGACATGTGTATTGAGCATTGTGATGACAAAGTTAATGGAGCATTGTGATGACAAGTGCATGGAGTATTGTGATGAAAGGAATCATGGAGCGTTTTGATGACAAGTGTTATGGAAAATTGTGATCACAAGGGTTTGGAGCATTGTGATGACAGAGGTCATGGATCATTTTGATTTCAAGGAGCATGGAGCATTGTGATGACAGGGGCATGAAGTAATGTGATGCCAATGTTCATGGAGGATTGTGAATGACAATGGTAAAGAAGTATTGTGATGACAAGCGCATGGAGCATTGTGATGACAAGTCATGTAGCATTTTGCTGACATAGGCATGGAGCATTGTGATGACAAGGGTCATGGTACACTGTGATGACAATTGTCAGAGAGCATTGTGATTAGAGATGTTATGGAACATTGTGATGACAAATGTCATGGAGCATTGTGATGAGAAGACCATGGATAATTGTGATAATGAGCGTCATGGGGCGTTGTGATGACAAGTGATATGGAACATTTTGATCACAAGGGTTTGGAGCATTGTGATGACAGAGGTCATGGAGCATGTTGATTTCATTGTGATGACAATAGCATGAAGCATTATGTTGACGGGCATGGTGCATTGTGATGACAGGGTTCATAGAGCATTGAGATGACAAGGGCATGGAGCATTGTGAATACAGGGGCCTTGGAGCACTGTGATGACAAGGGTCATGGGGAAGTGTTATGACAAGGCCATGGAAGATTGTGATGCCAGGGGTCATGGAGCATTGTTATGACAGGGGCAATGGATCATTGTGATGAGAAGTGCATGGAACATTGGTTTGAAAAGTTTCATGGATTATTGTGATGAGAGTGGGCATGGAGCACTGTGATGACAAGGGCACGGAACACTGTGATACATGGATCATGGAGCATTGTAATGAGAAGGGCAGGAAGCATTGTGATGAGAAGTGCATCAAGCATTGTGATGACAAGCGTCATGGAGCTTTGTGATGAAAAGGGCATGGAGCAATGTGATAAGAGGGTTCATGGAGCATTGTGATGACAATGGCATGGAACATTGTGATGCCAAGGTTCATGGAGGTTTGTGATGACAAGGTCATGGAGCATTTTGATGACAAGTGTGTGGTGCACTGTGATGAGAAGGGCAGGGAGCATTGTGATGAAAGGGTCATGGAGCAATTTGATGAAAAGGGTCATGGAATATTTTGATGACAAGTGTTATGGAACATTGTGATGTCAGGAGTGATGGAGCATTGTGATGATAAGGGCATGAAGCATTGTGATGACAGGGTTCCTGGTGATTTGTGATCACAAGGGCATGGAGCATTGTCATTACAGGGCTCTTGGAGCATTGTGATGAAAAGGGCATGGACCATTGTGATGAAATAACACGGATCCTTGTCATGACAGGGTTCAAGGAGCATACTGACGACAAGTGTCAGGGAGCATTGTGATGACAAGTGTATTGAGCATTGTGATGACAAAGGCATGGAGCATTTTGATGAGAAGACCATGGATAATTGTGATGAGGAGCATCATGGGGTGTTGTGATGACAAGTGTTATGGAACAATGTGATCACAAGGGTTTGGAGCTTTATGATGACAGAGGTCTTGGAGCATTTTGATTTCATTGTGATGGAAATAGCATGAAGCATTATGATGAAGGGCATGGTGCATTGTGATGACAGGGTTCATGGAGCATTGAGATGAAAAGCGGCATGGAGCTTTGTGATTACAGGGGTCTTGGAGAATTGTGATGACAAGGGCATGGAGCCTTGTGATGACAAGGCCGTGGAACATTATGTTGTCAGGGGTCATGGAGCATAAGTCTGAAATGTTTCATGGATTATTATGATGAGCATGGACATGGAGCATTGTGATGAAAAAGGCACGGAACACTGTGATACATGGGTCATGCAGGATTGTAATGACAAAACCATGGAGTATTTTGATGAGAAGGGCATCGAGCATTGTGATGACAAGCGTCATGGAGCATTGTGATGCCACGGGTCATGGAGCTTAGTGATGACAAAGGTTATTGAGTATTTTGAGGACAAGGGCGTTGTGCTTTGTGATGAGAAGGGCAGGAAGCATTGTGATGACAGGATCAAGGAGCAATTTGATGAAAAGTGTCAAGGAATATTTTGATGACAGAGGTTATGGAACATTGTGATGTCACGGGTCATGGAGCATTGTGAGGATAAGGGCATGTAGCATTGTGATGACAGGGGTCATGGAACGCTGTGGTGACAGGGTGGAGGGATTATTGTGATGACTAGAGATGGAACCTTGTGATATCAGTTGTCAGAGAGCATTTTGATGAGAAGAGAATGGAGCATTGTGATGACAAGTTTTATGGAGCATTGTGATGACAATGTTGTAGAGCATTGTGTTGACAAGCGCATGGCTTATTGTGATGACATGGGTCATGGAGCATTTTTCTTACATGGGCATGGAGCATTGTGATGACCAGGGTCATGGAGCATTGTGCTGACAAAGGAATGGCGCATTGTCATGACATGGGTCAAGGAGCTTTGTGATGAAAAGTTCATGGAGCATTGTGGTGACAAATGTCACAGAACCTTGTGATGACGAGGGCATGGACCCTTGTGTTGACAAAAGTCATGAAGCATTGTGATGACTGGAGTCACGGAACATTGTGATGACAGCGGTCATGGAGCATTGTGATGACAAGGGCATGGAGTATTGTGATGACAAAGTCATGGAGTATTGTGAAGACAGGTGTCAGGGAGCATTGTGATGACATATGTCATGCTCCATTGTGATGGCAATGGAATGGAGCATTGTGATGCCAAGTGTCATGGAGCATTGTGATGACAAGGGCTTCGAGCAATGTGATGAGAAGGCCATGGAGCCTTCTGATGACATGTGTCATGGAGCTTTGTTATGAAAGGGCATGGAGCATTGTGATTACAGGGGTCTTGGATCATTGTGATGACAAGTGTCATGGAGCCTTGTGATGACAAGACCGTGGAACATTTTGATGTCAGTGATCATGGAGCACTGTTATGACAGGGGTAATGGAGCATTCTTATGACAAGGGCATGGATCATTAGTCTGAAATGTTTCATGGATTATTTTGATGAGAGTGGGTATGGAGCATTGTGATGACAAGGGCACGGATCACTGTGATACATGAGTCAGGGAGGATTGTAATGACAGGGACATGGAGAATTGTGATGAGAAGTGAATCGAGCATTTTGATGACAAGCGTCATGGAGCATTGTGATGACAACGGCATTGAGCAATGTGATGAGAGGGTTCATGGAGCATTGTGATGACAATAGCATGAAGCATTGTGATGCCAAGGATCAAGGGGCTTTGTGATGACAAAGGTCATGGAGCATTTTGATGACAAGGGTGTGGTGCGTTGTGATGAGAAGGCCATGGAGCTTGCTATGACAGGGGTCATGGAGCATTGCGATGACAAGTGCATGGAGAATTGTGATGACAAGAGCATGTAACATTGTGATGAGAAATGTCATGTAGCATTGTTATGAGGAGGACGTGGAGAAATGTGATGACAAGGGACTTGGAGCATTGTGATGATCAGGGAATGGATCATTGTGATGGCAAGACCGTGGAGCATAGTGATGAGAAGTCCATGGATTATGTTAATGATGAGTGTCATGGAGCACTCTAATTACAAGAGCCATGGAGCATTGTGATTACAGGTGTCATGGAGCATTGTGATGACAGGGGTCATGGAGCATTGTGATGAGAGGGGTCATGGAGTATTGTGATGACATTTGGATGGAGCACTGTGATGAAAAAGGCATGGAGTCTTTTTATGAGAGTGTTCAAGGAGCATTCTGACGACAAATGTCAGGGAGCATTGTGATGACAAGTGTATTGAGCATTGTGATGACAATGGTCAGGGCGGATTGTGATGACAAGGGCATGGAGTATTGTGATGACAGGCATCATGGAGCGTTGTGATGACAAGTGTTATGGAACCTTGTGATCACAAGCATTTAGAGCATTGTGATGAAAGTGGTCATGGATCATTTTAAATTCAAGGAGCATGGAGCATTGTGATGCCAAGATCATGAAGCAATGTGATCCAAAGGTTCATAGAGGATTGTGATAATAAGCGCAAGGAGCATTGTGCTGACAACGTCTTGTAGCATTTTGCTGAAAAAGGCATGGAGCATTGTGATTACAGGATTCTCGGAGCATTGTGATGAATAGGGCATGGAGCATTGTCATGACATGGTTCAAGTGCATACTGATAGCAAGTGCCAGGGAGCATTGTGATGACAAGTGTATTGTGCATTGTGATGACAAATGTCATGGAGCATTTTTCTGACAAAGGCATGGAGCATTGTGATGACAAGGGTGATGGAGCACTGTGAAGACAAGCGCCACGGAGCATTGTGATTACAGGGGATATGGAACATTGGGATGACATGAGCATGGATCTTGTGATGACAAGTGTCATGGAGTATTTTGATGACAAGAGTCCAGGATCACTGTGTTGTCAGGGGTCATGGAGCATTGTGATAACAGGGGACATGGAGCATTGTGATGAGAAGGTCATGGAGCATTGAGCTGAAAATATTTATGGAGTATTGAGATGACAAGGGAAAGGAGCATTTTGATGACAACGTCCTGGAGCATTGTGATGAGCGAACCATGGAGCCTTGTGATGACAATTATCATGGAGCATTCTCACTAAAAGAGGCATGGGGCACTGTGATTACATGGGTCGTGGAGCATTGTGATGACAAGTGCTAACAGCATTGTGATGAGAAGGCCATGGAGCATTCTGACAACATGCATCATGGAGCTTTGTGATGACAAGGGCATGGGACATTGTGATTAAAGGGGTCTTGGAGTATTGTGATGAAAAGGGCATGGATCATTGTGATGAAAAAGGCATGGAGCCTTGTCATGACAGGGTTCAAGGAGCATACTGACGACAAGTGTCAGGCAACATTGTGATGACAAGTGTACTGAGCATTGTGATGAGAAGACCATTGATTATTGTGATGACGAGCGTCATTGGGCATTGTGATGACAAGTGTTATGGAACACTGTGATAGCTAGGGTTTGGAGCATGGTAAAGACAGGTCATGGAGAATTTTGATTTAATTGTGGTGACAATAGCATGAAGCATTATGATGATGGGCATGGTGCATTGTGATGACACGGTTCATGGAGCATTGAGATGAAAAGCGGCAAGGAGCATTGTGATTATAGGGGTCTTGGAGCATTGTGATGAGAAGGCCATGGAGCATTATGATGAGAAGACCATGGAGCATAGTGATGGCATGCGTCATGGAGCTTTGTGATGCCACGGGTCATGGAGCTTAGTGATGACAAAGGTTATTGAGTATTTTGATGACAAGGGCGTTGTGCTTTGTGATGAGAAGGGCAGGAATCATTGTGATGACAGGATCAAGGAGCAATTTGATGAAAAGTGTCAAGGAATATTTTGATGACAGAGGTTATGGAACATTGTGATGTCAGGGGTCATGGAGCATTGTGAGGATAAGGGCATGTAGCATTGTGATGACAGGGGTCATGGAACATTGTGGTGACAGGGTGGAGGGATTATTGTGATGACTAGAGATGGAACCTTGTGATATCATTTGTCAGAGAGCATTTTGATGAGAAGTGAATGGAGCATTGTGATGACAAGTTTTATGGAGCATTGTGATGACAATGTTGTAGAGCATTGTGTTGAGAAGCGCATAGCTTATTGTGATGACATGGGTCATGGAGCATTTTGCTGACATGGGCATGGAGCATTGTGATGACCAGGGTCATGGAGCATTGTGCTGACAAAGGAATGGCGCATTGTGATGACATGGGTCAAGGAGCTTTGTGATGAAAAGTTCATGGAGCATTGTGGTGACAAATGTCACAGAGCCTTGTGATGACGAGGGCATGGACCCTTGTGTTGACAAAAGTCATGAAGCATTGTGATGACTGGAGTCACGGAACATTGTGATGACAGCGGTCATGGAGCATTGTGATGACAAGGGCATGGAGTATTGTGATGACAAGGTCATGGAGTATTGTGAAGACAGGTGTCAGGGAGCATTGTGATGACATATGTCATGCTCCATTGTGATGACAATGGAATGGAGCATTGTGATGCCAAGTGTCATGGAGCATTGTGATGACAAGGGCTTCAAGCAATGTGATGAGAAGGCCATGGAGCCTTCTGATGACATGTGTCATGGAGTTTTGTGATGAAAAGGGCATGGAGCATTGTGATTACAGGGGTCTTGGATCATTGTGATGACAAGTGTCATGGAGCCTTGTGATGACAAGACCGTGGAACATTGTGATGGCAGTGATCATGGAGCATTATTATGACAGGGGTAATGGAGCATTCTGATGACAAGGGCATGGATCATTAGTCTGAAATGTTTCATGGATTATTTTGATGAGAGTGGGCATGGAGCATTGTGATGACAAGGGCACGGATCACTGTGATACATGAGTCAGGGAGGATTGTAATGACAGGGACATGGAGAATTGTGATGAGAAGTGAATCGAGCATTTTGATGACAAGCGTCATGGAGCATTGTGATGACAACGGCATTGAGCAATGTGATGAGAGTGTTCATGGAGCATTGTGATGACAATAGCATGAAGCATTGTGATGCCAAGGATCAAGGAGCTTTGTGATGACAAAGGTCATGGAGCATTTTGATGACAAGGGTGTGGTGCGTTGTGATGAGAAGGGCATGGAGCTTGCTATGACAGGGGTCATGGAGCATTGCGATGACAAGTGCATGGAGAATTGTGATGACAAGAGCATGTAACATAGTGATGAGGAATGTCATGTAGCATGTTATGAGGAGGACGTGGAGAAATGTGATGACAAGGGACTTGGAGCATTGTGATGATCAGGGAATGGATCATTGTGATGGCAAGACCGTGGAGCATAGTGATGAGAAGTCCATGGATTATGTTAACGATGAGTGTCATGGAGCACTCTAATTACAAGAGCCATGGAGCATTGTGATTACAGGTGTCATGGAGCATTGTGATGACAGGGGTCATGGAGCATTGTGATGACAAGCTTGTGGAGTATTGTGATGACATTTGGATGGAGCACTGTGATGAAAAAGGCATGGAGTCTTTTTATGAGAGTGTTCAAGGAGCATTCTGACGACAAATGTCAGGGAGCATTGTGATGACAAGTGTATTGAGCATTGTGATGACAATGGTCAGGGCGGATTTTGATGACAAGGGCATGGAGTATTGTGATGACAGGCATCATGGAGCATTATGATGGCAAGTGTTATGGAACCTTGTGATCACAAGCATTTAGAGCATTGTGATGAAAGTGGTCATGGATCATTTTGATTTCAAGTAGCATGGAGCATTGTGATGCCAAGATCATGAAGCAATGTGATCCCAAGGTTCATGGAGGATTGTGATAACAAGCGCATGGAGCATTGTGGTGACAACGTCTTGTAGCATTTTGCTGAAAAAGGCATGGAGCATTGTGATTACAGGAGTCTTGGAGCATTGTGATGAAAAGGGCATGGAGCATTGTCATGACATGGTTCAAGTGCATCCTGATAGCAAGTGCCAGGGAGCATTGTGATGACAAGTGTATTGTCATTGTGATGACAAATGTCATGGAGCATTTTTCTGACAAAGGCATGGAGCATTGTGATGACAAGGGTGATGGAGCACTGTGAAGACAAGCGCCACGGAGCATTGTGATTACAGGGGATATGGAACATTGGGATGACATGAGCATGGATCTTGTGATGACAAGTGTCATGGAGTATTTTGATGACAAGAGTCCAGGATCACTGTGTTGTCAGGGGTCATGGAGCATTGTGATGACATGGGTCATGGAGCATTGTGATGAGAAGGTCATGGAGCTTTGAGCTGAAAATATTTATGGAGTATTGAGATGACAAGGGAAAGGAATATTTTGATGACAACGTCCTGGAGCATTGTGATGAGCGGACCATGGAGCCTTGTGATGACAATTATCATGGAGCATTCTCACTAAAAGAGGCATGGGGCACTGTGATTACAGGGGTCGTGGAGCATTGTGATGACTAGTGCTAATAGCATTGTGATTAGAAGGCCATGGAGCATTCTGATAACATGCATCATGGAGCTTTGTGATGACAAGGGCATGGGACATTGTGATTACAGGGGTCTTGGAGTATTGTGATGAAAAGTGCATGGATCATTGTGACGAAAAAGGCATGGAGCCTTCTCATGACAGGGTTCAAGGAGCATACTGACGAGTGTCAGGCAACATTGTGATGACAAGTGTATTGAGCATTGTGATGACAAAGTTTATGGAGCATTGTGATGAGAAGACCATTGATTATTGTGATGACGAGCGTCATTGGGCATTGTGATGACAAGTGTTATGGAACACTGTGATCACTAGGGTTTGGAGCATGGTAAAGACAGGTCATGGAGCATTTTGATTTAATTGTGGTGACAATAGCATGAAGCATTATGATGATGGGCATGGTGCATTGTGATGACAGGGTTCATGGAGCATTGAGATGAAAAGCGGCAAGGAGCATTGTGATTATAGGGGTCTTGGAGCATTGTGATGAGAAGGCCATGGAGCATTATGATGAGAAGACCATGGAGCATAGTGATGACATGCGTCATGGAGCTTTGTGATGACAAGGGCATGGAGCATTGTGATTACAGGGGTCTTGGAGCATTGTGATGACAAGGGTCATGTAGCCATGTGATGACAAAGCCATGGAACACTGTGATGGCAGGGTTCATGGAGCATTGTTATGACAGTGATAGTGGAGCATTGTGATGATAAGGTTATGGAGCATTGGCCTGAAAATTTTCACGGATTATTGTGATGAGATTGGGCATGGAGCCTTGTGATGACAAGGGCACGGAACACTGTGATACATGAGTCATGGAGGATTGTAATGACAAGGGCATGGAGCATTCTGATGAGAAGGGCATCGTGCATTGTGATGACAAGCGTCATGGAGCGTTGTGATGACAACGGCATGGAGCAATGTGATGAGAGGGTTCATGGATCACTGTGATGACAATGGCATGGAGCATTGTGATACCAAGGGTCGTGGAGCTTTGTGATGACCAATGTCATGGAGCATTTTGATGACAAGGTCGTGGTGCATTGTGATGAGAAGGGTATGGAGCATTGTGATGAGAAGGCCATGGAGCATACGGATGATATGCGTCATGGAGCTTTGTGATGACAATGTCATGGAGCATTTTGATTACAGGTGTCTTGGAGCATTGTGATGAAAAGGGCATGGATCATTGTGATGAAAAAGGCACGGAGCCTTTTCATGACAGGGTTCAAGGAGAATACTGACGAAAAGAGGCAGGGAGCATTGTGATGACAAGTGTATTGAGCATTGTGATGACAAAGGTCATGGAGCATTGTGATGAGAAGACCATGGATAATGGTAATGACGAGAGTCATGGGGCTATGTGATAACATGTGTTTTGGAACATTGTGATCACAAGGGTTTGGAGCATTGTGAAGACACAGGTCATGGAGCATTTTGATTTAATTGTGATGACATAGCATGAAGCATTGTTATGGTGGGCATGGTGCACTGTGATAACAGGGTTCATGGTGTTTTGAGATGAAAAGGGGCATGGAGCATTGGTCTGACAATTTTCATGGATTATTGTGATGACAGTGGACATGGCACATTGTGATGACAAGGGCATGGAACATTGTGATGACAAGGTCACAGAGTATTGTCAAGAGAGGTGTCAGGGAGCATTGTGATGTCATAGGTCATGGTCCATTGTGATGACAATGGCATGAAGCATTGTGATGCCATGTGTCATGGAGGATTGTGATGACAAAGGTAATGGAGCATTGTGATGACAAGGGCCATTGAGAATTTTGATGACAAGGTCGTGAAGCATTGAGATTACAAGCGCATGGAGCTTGCTATGACAGGGGTCATGGAGCACTGCAATGACAAGTGCATGGAGAATTGTGATGTCAAGAGCATGAAACATTGTGATGAGTAGTGTCATGGAACATTGTGATGAAAAGGACGTGGTGAATTTTGATGACAAAAGACATGTAGCATTGTGATGACCAGGGCATGGAGCATTGTGACGGCAAAATCGTGGAGCATTGTGATGAGAAGTCCATGGATAATTGTAATGACAAGCGTCATGGAGCACTGTAATGACAAGGGGCATGAAGCATTGTGATGATAGGTGTCATGGAGCATTGTGATGACAGGGGTCATGGAGCATTCTGATGACAAGACTCATGGAGCATTCTGATGACAAGCTTGTGGAGAATTGAGATGACAGTGGCATGGAGCATTGTGAAGAAAAATGCATGGAGCATTGTGATGAAAAAGGCATGGAGGCATTCATGATAGGTTTCAAGGAGCATTTTGACGACAAGTGTCAGGGAGCATTGTGATGACATGTGTATTGAGCATTGTGATGACAAAGTTCATGGAGCATTGTGATGACAAGTGCATGGAGTATTGTGATGAAAGGAATCATGGAGCGTTTTGATGACAAGTGTTATGGAACATTGTGATCACAAGGGTTTGGAGCATTGTGATGACAGAGGTCATGGATCATTTTGATTTCAAGGAGCATGGAGCATTGTGATGACAAGGGCATGAAGTAATGTGATGCCAATGTTCATGGAGGATTGTGAATGACAATGGTAAAGAAGTATTGTGATGACAATCGCATGGAGCATTGTGATGACAAGTCATGTAGCATTTTGCTGACATAGGCATGGAGCATTGTGATGACAAGGGTCATGGTACACTGTGATGACAATTGTCAGAGAGCATTGTGATTAGAGGTGTTATGGAACATTGTGATGACAAATGTCATGGAGCATTGTGATGAGAAGACCATGGATAATTGTGATAATGAGCGTCATGGGGCGTTGTGATGACAAGTGATATGGAACATTTTGATCACAAGGGTTTGGAGCATTGTGATGGCAGAGGCCATGGAGCATGTTGATTTCATTGTGATGACAATAGCATGAAGCATTATGTTGACGGGCATGGTGCATTGTGATGACAGGGTTCATAGAGCATTGAGATGACAAGGGCATGGAGCATTGTGAATACAGGGGTCTTGGAGCACTGTGATGACAAGGGTCATGGGGAAGTGTTATGACAAGGCCATGGAAGATTGTGATGCCAGGGGTCATGGAGCATTGTTATGACAGGGGCAATGGATCATTGTGATGACAAGTGCATGGAACATTGGTTTGAAAAGTTTCATGGATTATTGTGATGAGAGTGGGCATGGAGCACTGTGATGACAAGGGCACGGAACACTGTGATACATGGGTCATGGAGCATTGTAATGAGAAGGGCAGGAAGCATTGTGATGAGAAGTGCATCAAGCATTGTGATGACAAGCGTCATGGAGCTTTGTGATGAAAAGGGCATGGAGCAATGTGATAAGAGGGTTCATGGAGCATTGTGATGACAATGGCATGGAACATTGTGATGCCAAGGTTCATGGAGGTTTGTGATGACAAGGTCATGGAGCATTTTGATGACAAGTGTGTGGTGCACTGTGATGAGAAGGGCAGGGAGCATTGTGATGAAAGGGTCATGGAGCAATTTGATGAAAAGGGTCATGGAATATTTTGATGACAAGTGTTATGGAACATTGTGATGTCAGGAGTGATGGAGCATTGTGATGATAAGGGCATGAAGCATTGTGATGACAGGGTTCCTGGTGCTTTGTGATCACAAGGGCATGGAGCATTGTCATTACAGGGTTCTTGGAGCATTGTGATGAAAAGGGCATGGACCATTGTGATGAATTAACACGGATCCTTGTCATGACAGGGTTCAAGGAGCATACTGACGACAAGTGTCAGGCAGCATTGTGATGACAAGTGTATTGAGCATTGTGATGACAAAGGCATGGAGCATTTTGATGAGAAGACCATGGATAATTGTGATGAGGAGCATCATGGGGTGTTGTGATGACAAGTGTTATGGAACAATGTGATCACAAGGGTTTGGAGCTTTATGATGACAGAGGTCTTGGAGCATTTTGATTTCATTGTGATGGAAATAGCATGAAGCATTATGATGAAGGGCATGGTGCATTGTGATGACAGGGTTCATGGAGCATTGAGATGAAAAGCGGCATGGAGCTTTGTGATTACAGGGGTCTTGGAGAATTGTGATGACAAGGGCATGGAGCCTTGTGATGACAAGGCCGTGGAACATTATGATGTCAGGGGTCATGGAGCATAAGTCTGAAATGTTTCATGGATTATTATGATGAGCATGGACATGGAGCATTGTGATGAAAAGGCCAAGGAACACTGTGATACATGGGTCATGGAGGATTGTAATGACAAACCATGGAGTATTTTGATGAGAAGGGCATCGAGCATTGTGATGACAAGCGTCATGGAGCATTGTGATGCCACGGGTCATGGAGCTTAGTGATGACAAAGGTTATTGAGTATTTTGATGACAAGGGCGTTGTGCTTTGTGATGAGAAGGGCAGGAAGCATTGTGATGACAGGATCAAGGAGCAATTTGATGAAAAGTGTCAAGGAATATTTTGATGACAGAGGTTATGGAACATTGTGATGTCAGGGGTCATGGAGCATTGTGAGGATAAGGGCATGAAGCATTGTGATGACAGGGGTCATGGATCACTGTGGTGACAGGGTGGAGGGATTATTGTGATGACTAGAGATGGAACCTTGTGATATCAGTTGTCAGAGAGCATTTTGATGAGTAGTGAATGGAGCATTGTGATGACAAGTTTTATGGAGCATTGTGATGACAATGTTGTAGAGCATTGTGTTGACAAGCGCATGGCTTATTGTGATGACGTGGGTCATGGAGCATTTTGCTGACAAAGGAATGGCGCATTGTCATGACATGGGTCAAGGAGATTTGTGATGAAAAGTTCATGGAGCATTGTGGTGACAAATGTCACAGAGCCTTGTGATGACGAGGGCATGGACCCTTGTGTTGACAAAAGTCATGAAGCATTGTGATGACTGGAGTCACAGAACATTGTAATGACAGCGGTCATGGAGCATTGTGATGACAAGGGCATGGAGTATTGTGATGACAAGGTCATGGAGTATTGTGAAGACAGGTGTCAGGGAGCATTGTGATGACATATGTCAGGCTCCATTGTGATGACAATGGAATGGAGCATTGTGATGCCAAGTGTCATGGAGCATTGTGATGACAAGGGCTTCAAGCAATGTGATGAGAAGGCCATGGAGCTTTCTGATGACATGTGTCATGGAGCTTTGTGATGAAAAGGGCATGGAGCATTGTGATTACAGGGGTCTTGGATCATTGTGATGACAAGTGTCATGGAGCCTTGTGATGACAAGACCGTGGAACATTGTGATGTCAGTGATCATGGAGCACTGTTATGACAGGGGTAATGGAGCATTCTGATGACAAGGGCATGGATCATTAGTCTGAAATGTTTCATGGATTATTTTGATGAGAGTGGGCATGGAGCATTGTGATGACAAGGGCACGGATCACTGTGATACATGAGTCAGGGAGGATTGTAATGACAGCGACATGGAGAATTGTGATGAGAAGTGAATCGAGCATTTTGATGACAAGCGTCATGGAGCATTGTGATGACAACGGCATTGAGCAATGTGATGAGAGGGTTCATGGAGCATTGTGATGACAATAGCATGAAGCATTGTGATGCCAAGGATCAAGGAGCTTTGTGATGACAAAGGTCATGGAGCATTTTGATGACAAGTGTGTGGTGCGTTGTGATCAGAAGGGCATGGAGCTTGCTATGACAGGGGTCATGGAGCATTGCGATGACAAGTGCATGGAGAATTGTGATGACAAGAGCATGTAACATTGTGATGAGAAATGTCATGTAGCATTGTTATGAGGAGGACGTGGAGAAATGTGATGACAAGGGACTTGGAGCATTGTGATGATCAGGGAATGGATCATTGTGATGGCAAGACCGTGGAGCATAGTGATGAGAAGTCCATGGATTATGTTAATGATGAGTGTCATGGAGCACTCTAATTACAAGAGCCATGGAGCATTGTGATTACAGGTGTCATGGAGCATTGTGATGACAGGGGTCATGGAGCATTGTGATGACAAGCTTGTGGAGTGTTGTGATGACATTTGGATGGAGCACTGTGATGAAAAAGGCATGGAGTCTTTTTATGAGAGTGTTCAAGGAGCATTCTGACGACAAATGTCAGGGAGCATTGTGATGACAAGTGTATTGAGCATTGTGATGACAATGGTCAGGGCGGATTGTGATGACAAGGGCATGGAGTATTGTGATGACAGGCATCATGGAGCGTTGTGATGACAAGTGTTATGGAACCTTGTGATCACAAGCATTTAGAGCATTGTGATGAAAGTGGTCATGGATGATTTTGATTTCAAGGAGCATGGAGCATTGTGATGCCAAGATCATGAAGCAATGTGATCCCAAGGTTCATGGAGGATTGTGATAACAAGCGCATGGAGCATTGTGGTGACAACGTCTTGTAGCATTTTGCTGAAAAAGGCATGGAGCATTGTGATTACAGGAGTCTTGGAGCATTGTGATGAAAAGGGCATGGAGCATTGTCATGACATGGTTCAAGTGCATACTGATAGCAAGTGCCAGGGAGCATTGTGATGACAAGTGTATTGTGCATTGTGATGACAAATGTCATGGAGCATTTTTCTGACAAAGGCATGGAGCATTGTGATGACAAGGGTGATGGAGCACTGTGAAGACAAGCGCCACGGAGCATTGTGATGACAAGTGTATTGTGCATTGTGATGACAAATGTCATGGAGCATTTTTCTGACAAAGGCATGGAGCATTGTGATGACAAGGGTGATGGAGCACTGTGAAGACAAGCGCCACGGAGCATTGTGATTACAGGGGATATGGAACTTTGGGATGACATGAGCATGGATCTTGTGATGACAGGTGTCATGGAGTATTTTGATGACAAGAGTCCAGGATCACTGTGTTGTCAGGGGTCATGGAGCATTGTGATGACAGGGGTCATGGAGCATTGTGATGAGAAGGTCATGGAGCTTTGAGCTGAAAATATTTATGGAGTATTGAGATGACAAGGGAAAGGAGCATTTTGATGACAACGTCCTGGAGCATTGTGATGAGCGGACCATGGAGCCTTGTAATGACAATTATCATGGAGCATTCTCACTAAAAGAGGCATGGGGCACTGTGATTACGGGGGTCGTGGAGCATTGTGATGACTAGTGCTAATAGCATTGTGATGAGAAGGCCATGGAGCTTTCTGACAACATGCATCATGGAGCTTTGTGATGACAAGGGCATGGGACATTGTGATTACAGGGGTCTTGGAGTATAGTGATGAAAAGCGCATGGATCATTGTGATGAAAAAGGCATGGAGCCTTGTCATGACAGGGTTCAAGGAGCATACTGACGACAAGTGTCAGGCAACATTGTGATGAAAAGTGTACTGAGCATTGTGATGACAAAGTTTATGGAGCATTGTGATGAGAAGACCATTGATTATTGTGATGACGAGCTTCATTGGGCATTGTGATGACAAGTGTTATGGAACACTGTGATCACTAGGGTTTGGAGCATGGTAAAGACAGGTCATGGAGCATTTTGATTTAATTGTGGTGACAATAGCATGAAGCATTGTGATGATGTGCATGGTGCATTGTGATGACAAGGTTCATGGAGCATTGAGATGAAAAGCGGCAAGGAGCATTGTGATTATAGGGGTCTTGGAGCATTGTGATGAGAAGGCCATGGAGCATTATGATGAGAAGACCATGGAGCATAGTGATGACATGCGTCATGGAGCTTTGTGATGCCACGGGTCATGGAGCTTAGTGATGACAAAGGTTATTGAGTATATTGAGGACAAGGGCGTTGTGCTTTGTGATGAGAAGGGCAGGAAGCATTGTGATGACAGGATCAAGGAGCAATTTGATGAAAAGTGTCAAGGAATATTTTGATGACAGAGGTTATGGAACATTGTGATGTCAGGGGTCATGGAGCATTGTGAGGATAAGGGCATGTAGCATTGTGATGACAGGGGTCATGGAACATTGTGGTGACAGGGTGGAGGGATTATTGTGATGACTAGAGATGGAACCTTGGGATATCAGTTGTCAGAGAGCATTTTGATGAGAAGTGAATGGAGCATTGTGATGACAAGTTTTATGGAGCATTGTGATGACAATGTTGTAGAGCATTGTGTTGACAAGCGCATGGCTTATTGTGATGACGTGGGTCATGGAGCATTTTGCTGACATGGGCATGGAGCATTGTGATGACAAGGGTCATGGAGCACTGTGCTGACAAAGGAATGGCGCATTGTGATGACATGGGTCAAGGAGCTTTGTGATGAAAAGTTCATGGAGCATTGTGGTGACAAATGTCACAGAGCCTTGTGATGACGAGGGCATGGACCCTTGTGTTGACAAAAGTCATGAAGCATTGTGATGACTGGAGTCACAGAACATTGTAATGACAGCGGTCATGGAGCATTGTGATGACAAGGGCATGGAGTATTGTGATGACAACGGCATTGAGCAATGTGATGAGAGGGTTCATGGAGCATTGTGATGACAATAGCATGAAGCATTGTGATGCCAAGGATCAAGGAGCTTTGTGATGACAAAGGTCATGGAGCATTTTGATGACAAGGGTGTCGTGCGTTGTGATGAGAAGGGCATGGAGCTTGCTATGAGAAGGGTCATGGAGCATTGCGATTACAAGTGCATGGAGAATTGTGATGACAAGAGCATGTAACATTGTGATGAGAAATGTCATGTAGCATTGTTATGAGGAGGAGTTGGAGAAATGTGATGACAAGGGACTTGGAGCATTGTGATGATCAGGGAATGGATCATTGTGATGGCAAGACCGTGGAGCATAGTGATGAGAAGTCCATGGATTATGTTAACGATGAGTGTCATGGAGCACTCTAATTACAAGAGCCATGGAGCATTGTGATTACAGGTGTCATGGAGCATTGTGATGACAGGGGTCATGGAGCATTGTGATGACAGTGGTCATGGAGTATTGTGATGACATTTGGATGGAGCACTGTGATGAAAAAGGCATGGAGTCTTTTTATGAGAGTGTTCAAGGAGCATTCTGACGACAAATGTCAGGGAGCATTGTGATGACAAGTGTATTGAGCATTGTGATGACAATGGTCAGGGCGGATTGTGATGACAAGGGCATGGAGTATTGTGATGACAGGCATCATGGAGCATTATGATGACAAGTGTTATGGAACCTTGTGATCACAAGCATTTAGAGCATTGTGATGAAAATGGTCATGGATCATTTTGATTTCAAGGAGCATGGAGCATTGTGATGCCAAGATCATGAAGCAATGTGATCCCAAGGTTCATGGAGGATTGTGATAACAAGCGCATGGAGCATTGTGGTGACAACGTCTTGTAGCATTTTGCTGAAAAAGGCATGGAGCATTGTGATTACAGGAGTCTTGGAGGATTGTGATGAAAAGGGTATGGAGCATTGTCATGACAAGGTTCAAGTGCATCCTGATAGCAAGTGCCAGGGAGCATTGTGATGACAAGTGTATTGTGCATTGTGATGACAAATGTCATGGAGCATTTTTCTGACAAAGGCATGGAGCATTGTGATGACAAGGGTGATGGAGCACTGTGAAGACAAGCGCCACGGAGCATTGTGATTACAGGGGATATGGAACATTGGGTTGACATGAGCATGGATCTTGTGATGACAAGTGTCATGGAGTATTTTGATGCCAAGAGTGCAGGATCACTGTGTTGTCAGGGGTCATGGAGCATTGTGATGACAGGGGTCATGGAGCATTGTGATGAGAAGGTCATGGAGCATTGAGCTGAAAATATTTATGGAGTATTGAGATGACAAGGGAAAGGAGCATTTTGATGACAACGTCCTGGAACATTGTGATGAGCGGACCATGGAGCCTTGTGATGACAATTATCATGGAGCATTCTCACTAAAAGAGGCATGGGGCACTGTGATTACAGGGGTCGTGGAGCATTGTGATG
This sequence comes from Mesoplodon bidens, assembly GCF_964165515.1. NCBI lineage: Eukaryota > Metazoa > Chordata > Mammalia > Artiodactyla > Ziphiidae > Mesoplodon > Mesoplodon bidens. Next base: position 361,913 of record NW_027671983.1, read on the forward strand.
ACAAGTGCTAATAGCATTGTGATGAGAAGGCCATGGAGCATTCTGATAACATGCATCATGGAGCTTTGTGATGACAACGGCATGGGACATTGTGATTACAGGGGTCTTGGAGTATTGTGATGAAAAGGGCATGGATCATTGTGATGAGAAAGGCATGGAGCCTTGTCATGACAGGGTTCAAGGAGCATACTGACGACAAGTGTCAGGCAACATTGTGATGACAAGTGTATTGAGCATTGTGATGACAAAGTTTATGGAGCATTGTGATGAGAAGACCATTGATTATTGTGATGACGAGCGTCATTGGGCATTGTGATGACAAGTGTTATGGAACACTGTGATCACTAGGGTTTGGAGCATGGTAAAGACAGGTGATGGAGCATTTTGATTTAATTGTGGTGACAATAGCATGAAGCATTATAATGATGGGCATGGTGCATTGTGATGACAGGGTTCATGGAGCATTGAGATGAAAACGGCAAGGGGCATTGTGATTATAGGGGTCTTGGAGCATTGTGATGAGAAGGCCATGGAGCATTATGATGAGAAGACCATGGAGCATAGTGATGACATGCGTCATGGAGCTTTGTGATGTCAAGGGCATGGAGCATTGTAATTACAGGGGTCTTGGAGCATTGTGATGACAAGGGTCATGTAGCCATGTGATGACAAGGCCATGGAACACTGTGATGGCAGGGTTCATGGAGCATTGTTATGACAGTGATAATGGATCATTGTGATGATAAGGTTATGGAGCATTGGCCTGAAAATTTTCACGGATTATTGTGATGAGATTGGGCATGGAGCCTTGTGATGACAAGGGCACGGAACACTGTGATACATGAGTCATGGAGGATTGTAATGACAAGGGCATGGAGCATTCTGATGAGAAGGGCATCGTGCATTTTGATGACAGGCGTCATGGAGCGTTGTGATGTCAACGGCATGGAGCGATGTGATGAGAGGGTTCATGGAGCACTGTGATGACAATGGCATGGATCATTGTGATACCAAGGGTCGTGGAGCTTTGTGATGACCAATGTCATGGAGCATTTTGATGACAAGGTCGTGGTGCATTGTGATGAGAAGGGTTTGGAGCATTGTGATGAGAAGGCCATGGAGCATACTGATGATATGCGTCATGGAGCTTTGTGATGACAATGTCATGGAGCATTTTGATTACAGGGGTCTTGGAGCATTGTGATGAAAAGGGCATGGATCATTGTGATGAAAAAGGCACGGAGCCTTTTCATGACAGGGTTCAAGGAGAATACTGACGAAAAGTGGCAGGGAGCATTGTGATGACAAGTGTATTGAGCATTGTGATGACAAAGGTCATGGAGCATTGTGATGAGAAGACCATGGAAAATTGTAATGACGAGCGTCATGGGGCTATGTGATAACAAGTGTTATGGAACATTGTGATCACAAGGGTTTGGAGCATTGTGAAGACACAGGTCATGGAGCATTTTGATTTAATTGTGATGACATAGCAGGAAGCATTATGATGATGGGCATGGTGCACTGTGATAACAGGGTTCATGGTGTTTTGCGATGAAAAGGGGCATGGAGCATTGGTCTGACAATTTTCATGGAGTATTGTGATGACAGTGGACATGGCGCATTGTGATGACAAGGGCATGGAACATTGTGATGACAAGGTCACAGAGTATTGTCAAGAGAGGTGTCAGGGAGCATTGTGATGTCATAGGTCATGGTCCATTGTGATGACAATGGCATGAAGCATTGTGATGCCATGTGTCATGGAGGATTGTGATGACAAAGGTAATGGAGCATTGTGATGACAAGGGCCATTGAGAATTTTGATGACAAGGTCGTGAAGCATTGAGATTACAAGCGCATGGAGCTTGCTATGACAGGGGTCATGGAGCATTGTGATGACAAGTGCATGGAGAATTGTGATGTCAAGAGCATGAAACATTGTGATGAGTAGTGTCATGGAACATTGTGATGAAAAGGACGTGGTGAATTTTGATGACAAAAGACATGTAGCCTTGTGATGACCAGGGCATGGAGCATTGTGACGGCAAAATCGTGGAGCATTGTGATGAGAAGTCCATGGATAATTGTAATGACAAGCGTCATGGAGCACTGTAATGACAAGGGGCATGAAGCATTGTGATGATAGGTGTCATGGAGCATTGTGATGACAGGGTTCATGGAGCATTCTGATGACAAGACTCATGGAGCATTCTGATGACAAGCTTGTGGAGTATTGAGATGACAGTGGCATGGAGCATTGTGATGAAAAATGCATGGAGCATTGTGATGAAAAAGGCATGGAGACTTTTCATGATAGGATTCAAGGAGCATTTTGATGACAAGTGTCAGGGAGCATTGTGATGACATGTGTATTGAGCATTGTGATGACAAAGTTCATGGAGCATTGTGATGACAAGTGCATGGAGTATTGTGATGAAAGGAATCATGGAGCGTTTTGATGACAAGTGTTATGGAACATTGTGATCACAAGGGTTTGGAGCATTGTGATGACAGAGGTCATGGATCATTTTGATTTCAAGGAGCATGGAGCATTGTGATGACAAGGGCATGAAGTAATGTGATGCCAATGTTCATGGAGGACTGTGTATGACAATGGTAAAGAAGTATTGTGATGACAAGCGCATGGAGCATTGTGATGACCAGTCATGTAGCATTTTGCTGACATAGGCATGGAGCATTGTGATGACAAGGGTCATGGTACACTGTGATGACAATTGTCCGAGAGCATTGTGATTAGAGGTGTTATGGAACATTGTGATGACAAATGTCATGGAGCATTGTGATGAGAAGACCATGGATAATTGTGATAATGAGCGTCATGGGGCGTTGTGATGACAAGTGATATGGAACATTTTGATCACAAGGGTTTGGAGCATTGTGATGACAGAGGTCATGGAGCATGTTGATTTCATTGTGATGACAATAGCATGAAGCATTAGGTTGACGGGCATGGTGCATTGTGATGACAGGGTTCATAGAGCATTGAGATGACAAGGGCATGGAGCATTGTGAATACAGGGGTCTTGGAGCACTGTGATGACAAGGGTCATGGGGAAGTGTTATGACAAGGCCATGGAAGATTGTGATGCCAGGGGTCATGGAGCATTGTTATGACAGGGGCAATGGATCATTGTGATGACAAGTGCATGGAACATAGGTTTGAAAAGTTTCATGGATTATTGTGATGAGAGTGGGCATGGAGCACTGTGATGACAAGGGCACGGAACACTGTGATACATGGGTCATGGAGCATTGTAATGAGAAGGGCAGGAAGCATTGTGATGAGAAGTGCATCAAGCATTGTGATGACAAGCGTCATGGAGCTTTGTGATGAAAAGGGCATGGAGCAATGTGATAAGAGGGTTCATGGAGCATTGTGATGACAATGGCATGGAACATTGTGAAGCCAAGGGTCATGGAGTTGTGTGATGACAAGGTCATGGAGCATTTTGATGACAAGTGTGTGGTGCACTGTGATGAGAAGGGCAGGGAGCATTGTGATGAAAGGGTCATGGAGCAATTTGATGAAAAGGGTCATGGAATATTTTGATGACAAGTGTTATGGAACATTGTGATGTCAGGAGTGATGGAGCATTGTGATGATAAGGGCATGAAGCATTGTGATGACAGGGTTCCTGGTGATTTGTGATCACAAGGGCATGGAGCATTGTCATTACAGGGCTCTTGGAGCATTGTGATGAAAAGGGCATGGACCATTGTGATGAAATAACACGGATCCTTGTCATGACAGGGTTCAAGGAGCATACTGATGACAAGTGTCAGGGAGCATTGTGATGACAAGTGTATTGAGCATTGTGATGACAAAGGCATGGAGCATTTTGATGAGAAGACCATGGATAATTGTGATGAGGAGCATCATGGGGTGTTGTGATGACAAGTGTTATGGAACAATGTGATCACAAGGGTTTGGAGCTTTATGATGACAGTGGTCTTGGAGCATTTTGATTTCATTGTGATGGAAATAGCATGAAGCATTATGATGAAGGGCATGGTGCATTGTGATGACAGGGTTCATGGAGCATTGAGATGAAAAGCGGCATGGAGCTTTGTGATTACAGGGGTCTTGGAGAATTGTGATGACAAGGGCATGGAGCCTTGTGATGACAAGGCCGTGGAACATTATGATGTCAGGGGTCATGGAGCATAAGTCTGAAATGTTTCATGGATTATTATGATGAGCATGGACATGGAGCATTGTGATGAAAAGGGCACGGAACACTGTGATACATGGGTCATGGAGGATTGTAATGACAAAACCATGGAGTATTTTGATGAGAAGGGCATCGAGCATTGTGATGACAAGCGTCATGGGGCATTGTGATGCCACGGGTCATGGAGCTTAGTGATGACAAAGGTTATTGAGTATTTTGATGACAAGGGCGTTGTGCTTTGTGATGAGAAGGGCAGGAAGCATTGTGATGACAGGATCAAGGAGCAATTTGATGAAAAGTGTCAAGGAATATTTTGATGACAGAGGTTATGGAACATTGTGATGTCAGGGGTCATGGAGCATTGTGAGGATAAGGGCATGAAGCATTGTGATGACAGGGGTCATGGAACACTGTGGTGACAGGGTGGAGGGATTATTGTGATGACTAGAGATGGAACCTTGTGATATCAGTTGTCAGAGAGCATTTTGATGAGAAGTGAATGGAGCATTGTGATGACAAGTTTTATGGAGCATTGTGATGACAATGTTGTAGAGCATTGTGTTGACAAGCGCATGGCTTATTGTGATGACGTGGGTCATGGAGCATTTTGCTGACATGGGCATGGAGCATTGTGATGACCAGGGTCATGGAGCATTGTGCTGACAAAGGAATGGCGCATTGTCATGACATGGGTCAAGGAGCTTTGTGATGAAAAGTTCATGGAGCATTGTGGTGACAAATGTCACAGAGCCTTGTGATGACGAGGGCATGGACCCTTGTGTTGACAAAAGTCATGAAGCATTGTGATGACTGGAGTCACGGAACATTGTGATGACAGCGGTCATGGAGCATTGGGATGACAAGGGCATGGAGTATTTTGATGACAAGGTCATGGAGTATTGTGAAGACAGGTGTCTGGGAGCATTGTGATGACATATGTCATGCTCCATTGTGATGACAATGGAATGGAGCATTGTGATGCCAAGTGTCATGGAGCATTGTGATGACAAGGGCTTCGAGCAATGTGATGAGAAGGCCATGGCGCCTTCTGATGACATGTGTCATGGAGTTTTGTGATGAAAAGGGCATGGAGCATTGTGATTACAGGGGTCTTGGATCATTGTGATGACAAGTGTCATGGAGCCTTGTGATGACAAGATTGTGGAACATTGTGATGGCAGTGATCATGGAGCATTGTTATGACAGGGGTAATGGAGCATTTTGATGACAAGGGCACGGATCACTGTGATACATGAGTCAGGGAGGATTGTAATGACAGGGACATGGAGAATTGTGATGAGAAGTGAATCGAGCATTGTGATGACAAGCGTCATGGAGCATTGTGATGACAACGGCATTGAGCAATGTGATGAGAGGGTTCATGGAGCATTGTGATGACAATAGCATGAAGCATTGTGATGCCAAGGATCAAGGAGCTTTGTGATGACAAAGGTAATGGAGCATTTTGATGACAAGTGTGTGGTGCGTTGTGATCAGAAGGGCATGGAGCTTGCTATGACAGGGGTCATGGAGCATTGCGATGACAAGTGCATGGAGAATTGTGATGACAAGAGCATGTAACATTGTGATGAGAAATGTCATGTACCATTGTTATGAGGAGGACGTGGAGAAATGTGATGACAAGGGACTTGGAGCATTGTGATGATCAGGGAATGGATCATTGTGATGGCAAGACCGTGGAGCATAGTGATGAGAAGTCCATGGATTATGTTAATGATGAGTGTCATGGAGCACTCTAATTACAAGAGCCATGGAGCATTGTGATTACAGGTGTCATGGAGCATTGTGATGACAGGGGTCATGGAGCATTGTGATTACAGGTGTCATGGAGCATTGTGATGACAGGGGTCATGGAGCATTGTGATGACAAGCTTGTGGAGTATTGTGATGACATTTGGATGGAGCACTGTGATGAAAAAGGCATGGAGTCTTTTTATGAGAGTGTTCTAGGAGCATTCTGACGACAAATGTCAGGGAGCATTGTGATGACAAGTGTATTGAGCATTGTGATGACAATGGTCAGGGCGGATTGTGATGACAAGGGCATGGAGTATTGTGATGACAGGCATCATGGAGCATTATGATGACAAGTGTTATGGAACCTTGTGATCACAAGCATTTAGAACATTGTGATGAAAGTGGTCATGGATCATTTTGATTTCAAGGGGCATGGAGCATTTTGAGGCCAAGATCATGAAGCAATGTGATCCCAAGGTTCATGGAGGATTGTGATAACAAGCGCATGGAGCATTGTGGTGACAACGTCTTGTAGCGTTTTGCTGAAAAAGGCATGGAGCATTGTGATTACAGGAGTCTTGGAGCATTGTGATGAAAAGGGCATGGAGCATTGTCATGACATGGTTCAAGTGCATACTGATAGCAAGTGCAAGGGAGCATTGTGATGACAAGTGTATTGTGCATTGTGATGACAAATGTCATGGAGCATTTTTCTGACAAAGGCATGGAGCATTGTGATGACAAGGGTGATGGAGCACTGTGAAGACAAGCGCCACGGAGCATTGTGATTACAGGGGATATGGAACATTGGGATGACATGTGCATGGATCTTGTGATGACAAGTGTCATGGAGTATTTTGATGACAAGAGTCCAGATTCACTGTGTTGTCAGGGGTCATGGAGCATTGTGATGACAGGGGTCATGGAGCATTGTGATGAGAAGGTCATGGAGCATTGAGCTGAAAATATTTATGGAGTATTGAGATGACAAGGGAAAGGAGCATTTTTATGACAACGTCCTGGAGCATTGTGCTGAGCTGACCATGGAGCCTTGTGATGACAATTATCATGGAGCATTCTCACTAAAAGAGGCATGAGGCACTGTGATTACAGGGGTCTTGGAGCATTGTGATGACAAGTGCTAATAGCATTGTGATGAGAAGGCCATGGAGCATTCTGACAACATGCATCATGGAGCTTTGTGATCACAAGGGCATGTAGCATTGTCATTACAGGGCTCTTGGAGCATTGTGATGAAAAGTGCATGGACCATTGTGATGAAATAACACGGAGCCTTGTCATGACAGGGTTCAAGGAGCATACTGACGACAAGTGTCAGGGAGCATTGTGATGACAAGTGTATTGAGCATTGTGATGACAAAGGCATGGAGCATTTTGATGAGAAGACCATGTATAATTGTGATGAGGAGCATCATGGGGTGTAGTGATGACAAGTGTTATGGAACAATGTGATCACAAGGGTTTGGAGCTTTATGATGACAGAGGTCTTGGAGCATTTTGATTTCATTGTGATGGAAATAGCATGAAGCATTATGATGAAGGGCATGGTGCATTGTGATGACAGGGTTCATGGATCATTGAGATGAAAAGCGGCATGGAGCTTTGTGATTACAGGGGTCTTGGAGAATTGTGATGACAAGGGCATGGAGCCTTGTGATGACAAGGCCGTGGAACGTTATGATGTCAGGGGTCATGGAGCATAAGTCTGAAATGTTTCATGGATTATTATGATGAGCATGGACATGGAGCATTGTGATGAAAAGGCCACGGAACACTGTGATACATGGGTCATGTAGGATTGTAATGACAAAACCATGGAGTATTTTGATGAGAAGGGCATCGAGCATTGTGATGACAAGCGTCATGGAGCATTGTGATGCCACGGGTCATGGAGCTTAGTGATGACAAAGGTATTGAGTATTTTGATGACAAGGGCGTTGTGCTTTGTGATGAGAAGGGCAGGAAGCATTGTGATGACAGGATCAAGGAGCAATTTGATGAAAAGTGTCAAGGAGTATTTTGATGACAGAGGTTATGGAACATTGTGATGTCAGGGGTCATGGAGCATTGTGAGGATAAGGGCATGTAGCATTGTGATGACAGGGGTCATGGAACACTGTGGTGACAGGGTGGAGGGATTATTGTGATGACTAGAGATGGAACCTTGTGATATCAGTTGTCAGAGAGCATTTTGATGAGAAGTGAATGGAGCATTGTGATGACAAGTTTTATGGAGCATTGTGATGACAATGTTGTAGAACATTGTGTTGACAAGTGCATGGCTTATTGTGATGACATGGGTCATGGAGCATTTTGCTGACATGGGCTTGGAGCATTGTGATGACCAGGGTCATGGAGCATTGTGCTGACAAAGGAATGGCGCATTGTCATGACATGGGTCAAGGAGCTTTGTGATGAAAAGTTCATGGAGCATTGTGGTGACAAATGTCACAGAGCCTTGTGATGACGAGGGCATGGACCCTTGTGTTGACAAAAGTCATGAAGCATTGTGATGACTGGAGTCACGGAACATTGTGATGACAGCGGTCATGGAGCATTGTGATGACAAGGGCATGGAGTATTGTGATGACAAGGGCATGGAGTATTGTGAAGACAGGTGTCAGGGAGCATTGTGATGACATATGTCATGCTCCATTGTGATGACAATGGAATGGAGCATTGTGATGCCAAGTGTCATGGAGCATTGTGATGACAAGGGCTTCAAGCAATGTGATGAGAAGGCCATGGAGCCTTCTGATGACATGTGTCATGGAGCTTTGTGATGAAAGGGCATGGAGCATTGTGATTACAGGGGTCTTGGATCATTGTGATGACAAGTGTCATGGAGCCTTGTGATGACAAGACCGTGGAACATTGTGATGTCAGTGATCATGGAGCACTGTTATGACAGGGGTAATGGAGCATTCTGATGACAAGGGCATGGATCATTAGTCTGAAATGTTTCATGGATTATTTTGATGAGAGTGGGCATGGAGCATTGTGATGACAAGGGCACGGATCACTGTGATACATGAGTCAGGGAGGATTGTAATGACAGCGACATGGAGAATTGTGATGAGAAGTGAATCGAGCATTTTGATGACAGGCGTCATGGAGCATTGTGATGACAACGGCATTGAGCAATGTGATGAGAGGGTTCATGGAGCATTGTGATGACAATAGCATGAAGCATTGTGATGCCAAGGATCAAGGAGCTTTGTGATGACAAAGGTCATGGAGCATTTTGATGACAAGGGTGTGGTGCGTTGTGATGAGAAGGGCATGGAGCTTGCTATGACAGGGGTCATGGAGCATTGCGATGACAAGTGCATGGAGAATTGTGATGACAAGAGCATGTAACATTGTGATGAGAAATGTCATGTAGCATTGTTATGAGGAGGACGTGGAGAAATGTGATGACAAGGGACTTGGAGCATTGTGATGATCAGGGAATGGATCATTGTGATGGCAAGACCGTGGAGCATAGTGATGAGAAGTCCATGGATTATGTTAATGATGAGTGTCATGGAGCACTCTAATTACAAGAGCCATGGAGCATTGTGATTACAGGTGTCATGGAGCATTGTGATGACAGGGGTCATGGAGCATTGTGATGACAGGGGTCATGGAGTATTGTGATGACATTTGGATGGAGCACTGTAATGAAAAAGACATGGAGTCTTTTTATGAGAGTGTTCAAGGAGCATTCTGACGACAAATGTCAGGAAGCATTGTGATGACAAGGGTATTGAGCATTGTGATGACAATGGTCAGGGCGAATTGTGATGACAAGGGCATGGAGTATTGTGATGAGAGGCATCATGGAGCGTTGTGATGACAAGTGTTATGGAACCTTGTGATCACAAGCATTTAGAGCATTGTGATGAAAGTGGTCATGGATCATTTTGATTTCAAGGAGCATGGAGCATTGTGATGCCAAGATCATGAAGCAATGTGATCCCAAAGTTCATGGAGGATTGTGATAATAAGCGCATGGAGCATTGTGGTGACAACGTATTGTAGCATTTTGCTGAAAAAGGCTTGGAGCATTGTGATTACAGGAGTCTTGGAGCATTGTGATGAAAAGGGCATGGAGCATTGTCATGACATGGTTCAAGTGCATCCTGATAGCAAGTGCCAGGGAGCATTGTGATTACAAGTGTATTGTGCATTGTGATGACAAATGTCATGGAGCATTTTTCTGACAAAGGCATGGAGCATTGTGATGACAAGGGTGATGGAGCACTGTGAAGACAAGCCCCACGGAGCATTGTGATTACAGGGGATATGGAACATTGGGATGACATGAGCATGGATCTTGTGATGACAAGTGTCATGGAGTATTTTGATGACAAGAGCCCAGGATCACTGTGTTGTCAGGGGTCATGGAGCATTGTGATGACAGGGGTCATGGAGCATTGTGATGAGAATGTCATGGAGCATTGAGCTGAAAATATTTATGGAGTATTGAGATGACAAGGGAAAGGAGAATTTTGATGACAACGTCCTGGAGCATTGTGATGAGCGGACCATGGAGCATTGTGATGACAATTATCATGGAGCATTCTCACTAAAAGAGGCATGGGGCACTGTGATTACAGGGGTCGTGGAGCATTGTGATGACAAGTGCTAATAGCATTGTGATGAGAAGGCCATGGAGCATTCTGATAACTTGCATCATGGAGCTTTGTGATGACAAGGGCATGGGACATTGTGATTACAGGGGTCTTGGAGTATTGTGATGAAAAGGGCATGGATCATTGTGATGAAAAAGGCATGGAGCCTTGTCATGACAGGGTTCAAGGAGCATACTGACGACAAGTGTCAGGCAACATTGTGATGACAAGTGTACTGAGAATTGTGATGACAAAGTTTATGGAGCATTGTGATGAGAAGACCATTGATTATTGTGATGACGAGCGTCATTGGGCATTGTGATGACAAGTGTTATGGAACACTGTGATAGCTAGGGTTTGGAGCATGGTAAAGACAGGTGATGGAGCATTTTGATTTAATTGTGGTGACAATAGCATGAAGCATTATGATGATGGGCATGGTGCATTGTGATGACAGGGTTCATGGAGCATTGAGATGAAAACGGCAAGGGGCATTGTGATTATAGGGGTCTTGGAGCATTGTGATGAGAAGGCCATGGAGCATTATGATGAGAAGACCATGGAGCATAGTGATGACATGCGTCATGGAGCTTTGTGATGTCAAGGGCATGGAGCATTGTAATTGCAGGGGTCTTGGAGCATTGTGATGACAAGGGTCATGTAGCCATGTGATGACAAGGCCATGGAACACTGTGATGGCAGGGTTCATGGAGCATTGTTATGACAGTGATAATGGAGCATTGTGATGAAAAGGTTATGGAGCATTGGCCTGAAAATTTTCACGGATTATTGTGATGAGATTGGGCATGGAGCCTTGTGATGACAAGGGCACGGAACACTGTGATACATGAGTCATGGAGGATTGTAATGACAAGGGCATGGAGCATTCTGATGAGAAGGGCATCGTGCATTGTGATGACAAGCGTCATGGAGCGTTGTGATGACAACGGCATGGAGCAATATGATGAGAGGGTTCATGGAGCACTGTGATGACAATGGCATGGAGCATTGTGATACCAAGGGTCGTGGAGCTTTGTGATGACCAATGTCATGGAGCATTTTGATGACAAGGTCGTGGTGCATTGTGATGAGAAGGGTTTGGAGCATTGTGATGAGAAGGCCATGGAGCATACTGATGATATGCGTCATGGAGCTTTGTGATGACAATGTCATGGAGCATTTTGATTACAGGGGTCTTGGAGCATTGTGATGAAAAGGGCATGGATCATTGTGATGAAAAAGGCACGGAGCCTTTTCATGACAGGGTTCAAGGAGAATACTGACGAAAAGTGGCAGGGAGCATTGTGATGACAAGTGTATTGAGCATTGTGATGACAAAGGCATGGAGCATTTTGATGAGAAGACCATGGATAATTGTGATGAGGAGCATCATGGGGTGTTGTGATGACAAGTGTTATGGAACAATGTGATCACAAGGGTTTGGAGCTTTATGATGACAGAGGTCTTGGAGCATTTTGATTTCATTGTGATGGAAATAGCATGAAGCATTATGATGAAGGGCATGGTGCATTGTGATGACAGGGTACATGGAGCATTGAGATGAAAAGCGGCATGGAGCTTTGTGATTACAGGGGTCTTGGAGAATTGTGATGACAAGGGCATGGAGCCTTGTGATGACAAGGCCGTGGAACATTATGATGTCAGGGGTCATAGAGCATAAGTCTGAAATGTTTCATGGATTATTATGATGAGCATGGACATGGCGCATTGTGATGAAAAGGGCACGGACACTGTGATACATGGGTCATGGAGGATTGTAATGACAAAACCATGGAGTATTTTGATGAGAAGGGCATCGAGCATTGTGATGACAAGCGTCATGGGGCATTGTGATGCCACGGGTCATGGAGCTTAGTGATGACAAAGGTTATTGAGTATTTTGATGACAAGGGCGTTGTGCTTTGTGATGAGAAGGGCAGGAAGCATTGTGATGACAGGATCAAGGAGCAATTTGATGAAAAGTGTCAAGGAATATTTTGATGACAGAGGTTATGGAACATTGTGATGTCAGGGGTCATGGAGCATTGTGAGGATAAGGGCATGAAGCATTGTGATGACAGGGGTCATGGAACACTGTGGTGACAGGGTGGAGGGATTATTGTGATGACTAGAGATGGAACCTTGTGATATCAGTTGTCAGAGAGCATTTTGATGAGAAGTGAATGGAGCATTGTGATGACAAGTTTTATGGAGCATTGTGATGACAATGTTGTAGAGCATTGTGTTGACAAGCGCATGGCTTATTGTGATGACGTGGGTCATGGAGCATTTTGCTGACATGGGCATGGAGCATTGTGATGACCAGGGTCATGGAGCATTGTGCTGACAAAGGAATGGCGCATGGTCATGACATGGGTCAAGAGCTTTGTGATGAAAAGTTCATGGAGCATTGTGGTGACAAATGTCACATAGCCTTGTGATGACGAGGGCATGGACCCTTGTGTTGACAAAAGTCATGAAGCATTGTGATGACTGGAGTCACGGAACATTGTGATGACAGCGGTCATGGAGCATTGGGATGACAAGGGCATGGAGTATTTTGATGACAAGGTCATGGAGTATTGTGAAGACAGGTGTCTGGGAGCATTGTGATGACATATGTCATGCTCCATTGTGATGACAATGGAATGGAGCATTGTGATGCCAAGTGTCATGGAGCATTGTGATGACAAGGGCTTCAAGCAATGTGATGAGAAGGCCATGGAGCCTTCTGATGACATGTGTCATGGAGCTTTGTGATGAAAGGGCATGGATCATTGTGATTACAGGGGTCTTGGATCATTGTGATGACAAGTGTCATGGAGCCTTGTGATGACAAGACCGTGGAACATTGTGATGTCAGTGATCATGGAGCACTGTTATGACAGGGGTAATGGAGCATTCTGATGACAAGGGCATCATCATTATTGTGAAATGTTTCATGGATTATTTTGATGAGAGTGGGCATGGAGCATTGTGATGACAAGGGCACGGATCACTGTGATACATGAGTCAGGGAGGATTGTAATGACAGGGACATGGAGAATTGTGATGAGAAGTGAATCGAGCATTTTGATGACAAACGTCATGGAGCATTGTGATGACAACGGCATTGAGCAATGTGATGAGAGGGTTCATGGAGCATTGTGATGACAATAGCATGAAGCATTGTGATGCCAAGGATCAAGGAGCTTTGTGATGACAAAGGTCATGGAGCATTTTGATGACAAGGGTGTGGTGCGTTGTGATGAGAAGGGCATGGAGCTTGCTATGACAGGGGTCATGGAGCATTGCGATGACAAGTGCATGGAGAATTGTGATGACAAGAGCATGTAACATTGTGATGAGAAATGTCATGTAGCATTGTTATGAGGAGGACGTGGAGAAATGTGATGACAAGGGACTTGGAGCATTGTGATGATCAGGGAATGGATCATTGTGATGGCAAGACCGTGGAGCATAGTGATGAGAAGTCCATGGATTATGTTAATGATGAGTGTCATGGAGCACTCTAATTACAGGTGTCATGGAGCATTGTGATTACAGGTGTCATGGAGCATTGTGATGACAGGGGTCATGGAGCATTGTGATTACAGGTGTCATGGAGCATTGTGATGACAGGGGTCATGGAGCATTGTGATGACAAGCTTGTGGAGTATTGTGATGACATTTGGATGGAGCACTGTGATGAAAAAGGCATGGAGTCTTTTTATGAGAGTGTTCAAGGAGCATTCTGACGACAAATGTCAGGGAGCATTGTGATGACAAGTGTATTGAGCATTGTGATGACAATGGTCAGGGCGGATTGTGATGACAAGGGCATGGAGTATTGTGATGACAGGCATCATGGAGCATTATGATGACAAGTGTTATGGATCCTTGTGATCACAAGAATTTAGAACATTGTGATGAAAGTGGTCATGGATCATTTTGATTTCAAGGAGCATGGAGCATTGTGATGCCAAGATCATGAAGCAATGTGATCCCAAGGTTCATGGAGGATTGTGATAACAAGCGCATGGAGCATTGTGGTGACAACGCCTTGTAGCATTTTGCTGAAAAAGGCATGGAGCATTGTGATTACAGGAGTCTTGGAGCATTGTGATGAAAAGGGCATGGAGCATTGTCATGACATGGTTCAAGTGCATACTGATAGCAAGTGCCAGGGAGCATTGTGAAGACAAGTGTATTGTGCATTGTGATGACAAATGTCATGGAGCATTTTTCTGACAAAGGCATGGAGCATTGTGATGACAAGGGTGATGGAGCACTGTGAAGACATGCGCCACGGAGCATTGTGATTACAGGGAATATGGAACATTGGGATGACATGAGCATGGATCTTGTGATGACAAGTGTCATGGAGTATTTTGATGACAAGAGTCCAGGATCACTGTGTTGTCAGGGGTCATGGAGCATTGTGATGACAGGGGTCATGGAGCATTGTGATGAGAAGGTCATGGAGCATTGAGCTGAAAATATTTATGGAGTATTCAGAGGACAAGGGAAAGGAGCATTTTGATGACAACGTCCTGGAGCCTTGTGCTGAGCAGACCATGGAGCCTTGTGATGACAATTATCATGGAGCATTCTCACTAAAAGAGGCATGGGGCACTGTGATTACAGGGGTCTTGGAGCATTGTGATGACAAGTGCTAATAGCACTGTGATGAGAAGGCCATGGAGCATTCTGACAACATGCATCATGGAGCTTTGTGATCACAAGGGCATGGAGCATTGTCATTACAGGGCTCTTGGAGCATTGTGATGAAAAGGGCATGGACCATTGTGATGAAATAACACGGAGCCTTGTCATGACAGGGTTCAAGGAGCATACTGACGACAAGTGTCAGGGAGCATTGTGATGACAAGTGTATTGAGCATTGTGATGACAAAGGCATGGAGCATTTTGATGAGAAGACCATGGATAATTGTTATGAGGAGCATCATTGGGTGTAGTGATGACAAGTGTTATGGAACAATGTGATCACAAGTGTTTGGAGCTTTATGATGACAGAGGTCTTGGAGCATTTTGATTTCATTGTGATGGAAATAGCATGAAGCATTATGATGAAGGGCATGGTGCATTGTGATGACAGGGTTCATGGATCATTGAGATGAAAAGCGGCATGGAGCTTTGTGATTACAGGGGTCTTGGAGAATTGTGATGACAAGGGCATGGAGCCTTGTGATGACAAGGCCGTGGAACGTTATGATGTCAGGGGTCATGGAGCATAAGTCTGAAATGTTTCATGGATTATTATGATGAGCATGGACATGGAGAATTGTGATGAAAAGGCCACAGAACACTGTGATACATGGGTCATGGAGGATTGTAATGACAAAACCATGGAGTATTTTGATGAGAAGGGCATCGAGCATTGTGATGACAAGCGTCATGGAGCATTGTGATGCCACGGGTCATGGAGCTTAGTGATGACAAAGGTTATTGAGTATTTTGATGACAAGGGCGTTGTGCTTTGTGATGAGAAGGGCAGGAAGCATTGTGATGACAGGATCAAGGAGCAATTTGATGAAAAGTGTCAAGGAATATTTTGATGACAGAGGTTATGGAACATTGTGATGTCAGGGGTCATGGAGCATTGTGAGGATAAGGGCATGTAGCATTGTGATGACAGGGGTCATGGAACACTGTGGTGACAGGGTGGAGGGATTATTGTGATCACTAGAGATGGAACCTTGTGATATCAGTTGTCAGAGAGCATTTTGATGAGAAGTGAATGGAGCATTGTGATGACAAGTTTTATGGAGCATTGTGATGACAATGTTGTAGAACATTGTGTTGACAAGTGCATGGCTTATTGTGATGACATGGGTCATGGAGCATTTTGCTGACATGGGCATGGAGCATTGTGATGACCAGGGTCATGGAGCATTGTGCTGACAAAGGAATGGCGCATTGTGATGACATGGGTCAAGGAGCTTTGTGATGAAAAGTTCATGGAGCATTGTGGTGACAAATGTCACAGAGCCTTGTGATGACGAGGGCATGGACCCTTGTGTTGACAAAAGTCATGAAGCATTGTGATGACTGGAGTCACGGAACATTGTGATGACAGCGGTCATGGAGCATTGTGATGACAAGGGCATGGAGTATTGTGATGACAAGGTCATGGAGTATTGTGAAGACAGGTGTCAGGGAGCATTGTGATGACATATGTCATGCTCCATTGTGATGACAATGGAATGGAGCATTGTGATGCCAAGTTTCATGGAGCATTGTGATTACAAGGGCTTCAAGCAATGTGATGAGAAGGCCATGGAGCCTTCTGATGACATGTGTCATGGAGCTTTGTGATGAAAAGGGCATGGAGCATTGTGATTACAGGGGTCTTGGATCATTGTGATGACAAGTGTCATGGAGCCTTGTGATGACAAGACCGTGGAACATTGTGATGTCAGTGATCATGGAGCACTGTTATGACAGGGGTAATGGAGCATTCTGATGACAAGGGCATGGATCATTAGTCTGAAATGTTTCATGGATTATTTTGATGAGAGTGGGCATGGAGCATTCTGATGACAAGGGCACGGATCACTGTGATACATGAGTCAGGGAGGATTATAATGACAGCGACTTGGAGAATTGTGATGAGAAGTGAATCGAGCATTTTGATGACAAGCGTCATGGAGCATTGTGATGACAACGGCATTGAGCAATGTGATGAGAGGGTTCATGGAGCATTGTGATGACAATAGCATGAAGCATTGTGATGCCAAGGATCAAGGAGCTTTGTGATGACAAAGGTCATGGAGCATTTTGATGACAAGGGTGTGGTGCGTTGTGATGAGAAGGGCATGGAGCTTGCTATGACAGGGGTCATGGAGCATTGCGATGACAAGTGCATGGAGAATTGTGATGACAAGAGCATGTAACATTGTGATGAGAAATGTCATGTAGCATTGTTATGAGGAGGACGTGGAGAAATGTGATGACAAGGGACTTGGAGCATTGTGATGATCAGGGAATGGATCATTGTGATGGCAAGACCGTGGAGCATAGTGATGAGAAGTCCATGGATTATGTTAATGATGAGTGTCATGGAGCACTCTAATTACAAGAGCCATGGAGCATTGTGATTACAGGTGTCATGGAGCATTGTGATGACAGGGGTCATGGAGTATTGTGATGACATTTGGATGGAGCACTGTGATGAAAAAGGCATGGAGTCTTTTTATGAGAGTGTTCAAGGAGCATTCTGACGACAAATGTCAGGGAGCATTGTGATGACAAGGGTATTGAGCATTGTGATGACAATGGTCAGGGCGAATTGTGATGACAAGGGCATGGAGTATTGTGATGACAGGCATCATGGAGCGTTGTGATGACAAGTGTTATGGAACATTGTGATCACAAGCATTTAGAGCATTGTGATGAAAGTGGTCATGGATCATTTTGATTTCAAGGAGCATGGAGCATTGTGATGCCAAGATCATGAAGCAATGTGATCCCAAGGTTCATAGAGGATTGTGATAATAAGCGCATGGAGCATTGTGGTGACAACGTCGTGTAGCATTTTGCTGAAAAAGGCTTGGAGCATTGTGATTACAGGAGTCTTGGAGCATTGTTATGAAAAGGGCATGGAGCATTGTCATGACATGGTTCAAGTGCATACTGATAGCAAGTGCCAGGGAGCATTGTGATTACAAGTGTATTGTGCATTGTGATGACAAATGTCATGGAGCATTTTTCTGACAAAGGCATGGAGCATTGTGATGACAAGGGTGACGGAGCACTGTGAAGACAAGCGCCACGGAGCATTGTGATTACAGGGGATATGGAACATTGGGATGACATGAGCATGGATCTTGTGATGACAAGTGTCATGGAGTATTTTGATGACAAGAGCCCAGGATCACTGTGTTGTCAGGGGTCATGGAGCATTGTGATGACAGGGGTCATGGAGCATTGTGATGAGAAGGTCATGGAGCATTGAGCTGAAAATATTTATGGAGTATTGAGATGACAAGGGAAAGGAGCATTTTGATGACAACGTCCTGGAGCATTGTGATGAGCGGACCATGGAGCCTTCTGATGACAATTATCATGGAGCATTCTCACTAAAAGAGGCATGGGGCACTGTGATTACAGGGGTCGTGGAGCATTGTGATGACAAGTGCTAATAGCATTGTGATGAGAAGGCCATGGAGCATTCTGATAACATGCATCATGGAGCTTTGTGATGACAAGGGCATGGGACATTGTGATTACAGGGGTCTTGGAGTATTGTGATGAAAAGGGCATGGATCATTGTGATGAAAAAGGCATGGAGCCTTGTCATGACAGGGTTCAAGGAGCATACTGACGACAAGTGTCAGGCAACATTGTGATGAGAAGTGTATTGAGCATTGTGATGACAAAGTTTATGGAGCATTGTGATGAGAAGACCATTGATTATTGTGATGACGAGCGTCATTGGGCATTGTGATGACAAGTGTTATGGAACACTGTGATCACTAGGTTTTGGAGCATGGTAAAAACAGGTGATGGAGCATTTTGATTTAATTGTGGTGACAATAGCATGAAGCATTATGATGATGGGCATGGTGCATTGTGATGACAGGGTTCATGGAGCATTGAGATGAAAAGCGGCAAGGAGCATTGTGATTATAGGGGTCTTGGAGCATTGTGATGAGAAGGCCATGGAGCATTATGATGAGAAGACCAAGGAGCATAGTGATGACATGCGTCATGGAGCTTTGTGATGACAAGGGCATGGAGCATTGTGATTACAGGGGTCTTGGAGCATTGTGATGACAAGGGTCATGTAGCCATGTGATGACAAGGCCGTGGAACACTGTGATGGCAGGGTTCATGGAGCATTGTTATGACAGTGATAATGGAGCATTGTGATGATAAGGTTATGGAGCATTGGCCTGAAAATTTTCATGATTATTGTGATGAGATTGGGCATGGAGCCTTGTGATGACAAGGGCACGGAACACTGTGATACATGAGTCATGGAGGATTGTAATGACAAGGGCATGGAGCATTCTGATGAGAAGGGCATCGTGCATTGTGATGACAAGCGTCATGGAGCGTTGTGATGACAACGGCATGGAGCAATATGATGAGAGGGTTCACGGAGCACTGTGATGACAATGGCATGGAGCATTGTGATACCAAGGGTCGTGGAGCTTTGTGATGACCAATGTCATGGAGCATTTTGATGACAAGTTCGTGGTGCATTGTGATGAGTAGGGTATGGAGCATTGTGATGAGAAGGCCATGGAGCATACTGATGATATGCGTCATGGAGCTTTGTGATGACAATGTCATGGAGCATTTTGATTACAGGTGTCTTGGAGCATTGTGATGAAAAGGGCATGGATCATTGTGATGAAAAAGGCACGGAGCCTTTTCATGACAGGGTTCAAGGAGAATACTGACGAAAAGTGGCAGGGAGCATTGTGATGACAAGTGTATTGAGCATTGTGATGACAAAGGTCATGGAGCATTGTGATGAGAAGACCATGGATAATTGTAATGACGAGTGTCATGGGGCTATGTGATAACAAGTGTTATGGAACATTGTGATCACAAGGGTTTGGAGCATTGTGAAGACACAGGTCATGGAGCATTTTGATTTAATTGTGATGACAGAGCATGAAGCATTATGATGATGGGCATGGTGCACTGTGATAACAGGGTTCATGGTGTTTTGAGATGAAAAGGGGCATGGAGCATTGGTCTGACAATTTTCATGGATTATTGTGATGACAGTGGACATGGCGCATTGTGATGACAAGGGCATGGAACATTGTGATGACAAGGTCACAGAGTATTGTCAAGAGAGGTGTCAGGGAGCATTGTGATGTCATAGGTCATGGTCCATTGTGATGACAATGGCATGAAGCATTGTGATGCCATGTGTCATGGAGGATTGTGATAACAAAGGTAATGGAGCATTGTGATGACAAGGGCCATTGAGAATTTTGATGACAAGGTCGTGAAGCATTGAGATTACAAGTGCATGGAGCTTGCTATGACAGGGGTCATGGAGCATTGCGATAACAAGTGCATGGAGAATTGTGATGTCAAGAGCATGAAACATTGTGATGAGTAGTGTCATGGAACATTGTGATGAAAAGGACGTGGTGAATTTTGATGACAAAAGACATGTAGCATTGTGATGACCAGGGCATGGAGCATTGTGATGGCAAAATCGTGGAGCATTGTGATGAGAAGTCCATGGATAATTGTAATGACAAGCGTCATGGAGCACTGTAATGACAAGGGGCATGAAGCATTGTGATGATAGGTGTCATGGAGCATTGTGATGACAGGGGTCATGGAGCATTCTGATGACAAGACTCATGGAGCATTCTGATGACAAGCTTGTGGAGTATTGAGATGACAGTGGCATGGAGCATTGTGATGAAAAATGCATGGAGCATTGTGATGAAAAAGGCATGGAGACTTTTCATGATAGGTTTCAAGGAGCATTTTGACGACAAGTGTCAGGGAGCATTGTGATGACATGTGTATTGAGCATTGTGATGACAAAGTTCATGGAGCATTGTGATGACAAGTGCATGGAGTATTGTGATGAAAGGAATCATGGAGCGTTTTGATGACAAGTGTTATGGAACATTGTGATCACAAGGGTTTGGAGCATTGTGATGACAGAGGTCATGGATCATTTTGATTTCAAGGAGCATGGAGCATTGTGATGACAAGGGCATGAAGTAATGTGATGCCAATGTTCATGGAGGATTGTGAATGACAATGGTAAAGAAGTATTGTGATGACAAGCGCATGGAGCATTGTGATGACCAGTCATGTAGCATTTTGCTGACATAGGCATGGAGCATTGTGATGACAAGGGTCATGGTACACTGTGATGACAATTGTCAGAGAGCATTGTGATTAGAGGTGTTATGGAACATTGTGATGACAAATGTCATGGAGCATTGTGATGAGAAGACCATGGATAATTGTGATAATGAGCGTCATGTGGCGTTGTGATGACAAGTGATATGGAACATTTTGATCACAAGGGTTTGGAGCATTGTGATGACAGAGGTCATGGAGCATGTTGATTTCATTGTGATGACAATAGCATGAAGCATTATGTTGACGGGCATGGTGCATTGTGATGACAGGGTTCATAGAGCATTGAGATGACAAGGGCATGGAGCATTGTGAATACAGGGGTCTTGGAGCACTGTGATGACAAGGGTCATGGGGAAGTGTTATGACAAGGCCATGGAAGATTGTGATGCCAGGGGTCATTGAGCATTGTTATGACAGGGGCAATGGATCATTGTGATGACAAGTGCATGGAACATTGGTTTGAAAAGTTTCATGGATTATTGTGATGAGAGTGGGCATGGAGCACTGTGATGACAAGGGCAGGGAACACTGTGATATATGGGTCATGGAGCATTGTAATGAGAAGGGCAGGAAGCATTGTGATGAGAAGTGCATCAAGCATTGTGATGACAAGCGTCATGGAGCTTTGTGATGAAAAGGGCATGGAGCAATGTGATAAGAGGGTTCATGGAGCATTGTGATGACAATGGCATGGAACATTGTGATGCCAAGGTTCATGGAGGTTTGTGATGACAAGGTCATGGAGCATTTTGATGACAAGTGTGTGGTGCACTGTGATGAGAAGGGCAGGGAGCATTGTGATGAAAGGGTCATGGAGCAATTTGATGAAAAGGGTCATGGAATATTTTGATGACAAGTGTTATGGAACATTGTGATGTCAGGAGTGATGGAGCATTGTGATGATAAGGGCATGAAGCATTGTGATGACAGGGTTCCTGGTGCTTTGTGATCACAAGGGCATGGAGCATTGTCATTACAGGGTTCTTGGAGCATTGAGATGAAAAGCGGCAAGGAGCATTGTGATTATAGGGGTCTTGGAGCATTGTGATGAGAAGGCCATGGAGCATTATGATGAGAAGACCATGGAGCATAGTGATGGCATGCGTCATGGAGCTTTGTGATGCCACGGGTCATGGAGCTTAGTGATGACAAAGGTTATTGAGTATTTTGAGGACAAGGGCGTTGTGCTTTGTGATGAGAAGGGCAGGAAGCATTGTGATGACAGGATCAAGGAGCAATTTGATGAAAAGTGTCAAGGAATATTTTGATGACAGAGGTTATGGAACATTGTGATGTCAGGGGTCATGGAGCATTGTGAGGATAAGGGCATGTAGCATTTTGATGACAGGGGTCATGGAACATTGTGGTGACAGGGTGGAGGGATTATTGCGATGACTAGAGATGGAACCTTGTGATATCAGTTGTCAGAGAGCATTTTGATGAGAAGTGAATGGAGCATTGTGATGACAAGTTTTATGGAGCATTGTGATGACAATGTTGTAGAGCATTGTGTTGGCAAGCGCATGGCTTATTGTGATGACGTGGGTCATGGAGCATTTTGCTGACATGGGCATGGAGCATTGTGATGACAAGGGTCATGGAGCACTGTGCTGACAAAGGAATGGCGCATAGTGATGACATGGGTCAAGGAGCTTTGTGATGAAAAGTTCATGGAGCATTGTGGTGACAAATGTCACAGAGCCTTGTGATGACGAGGGCATGGACCCTTGTGTTGACAAAAGTCATGAAGCATTGTGATGACTGGAGTCACGGAACATTGTGATGACAGCGGTCATGGAGCATTGTGATGACAAGGGCATGGAGTATTGTGATGACAAGGTCATGGAGTATTGTGAAGACAGGTGTCAGGGAGCATTGTGATGACATATGTCATGCTCCATTGTGATGACAATGGAATGGAGCATTGTGATGCCAAGTGTCATGGAGCATTGTGATGACAAGGGCTTCGAGCAATGTGATGAGAAGGCCATGGAGCCTTCTGATGACATGTGTCATGGAGCTTTGTGATGAAAAGGGCATGGAGCATTGTGATGACAAGGGCACGGATCACTGTGATACATGAGTCAGGGAGGATTGTAATGACAGGGACATGGAGAATTGTGATGAGAAGTGAATCGAGCATTTTGATGACAAGCGTCATGGAGCATTGTGATGACAATGGCATTGAGCAATGTGATGAGAGGGTTCATGGAGCATTGTGATGACAATTGCATGAAGCATTGTGATGCCAAGGATCAAGGAGCTTTGTGATGACAAAGGTCATGGAGCATTTTGATGACAAGGGTGTGGTGCGTTGTGATGAGTAGGGCATGGAGCTTGCTATGACAGGGGTCATGGAGCATTGCGATGACAAGTTCATGGAGAATTGTGATGACAAGAGCATGTAACATTGTGATGAGAAATGTCATGTAGCATTGTTATGAGGAGGACGTGGAGAAATGTGATGACAAGGGACTTGGAGCATTGTGATGATCAGGGAATGGATCATTGTGATGGCAAGACCGTGGAGCATAGTGATGAGAAGTCCATGGATTATGTTAACGATGAGTGTCATGGAGCACTCTAATTACAAGAGCCATGGAGCATTGTGATTACAGGTGTCATGGAGCATTGTGATGACAGGGGTCATGGAGCATTGTGATGACAGGGGTCATGGAGTATTGTGATGACATTTGGATGGAGCACTGTGATGAAAAAGGCATGGAGTCTTTTTATGAGAGTGTTCAAGGAGCATTCTGACGACAAATGTCAGGGAGCATTGTGATGACAAGTGTATTGAGCATTGTGATGACAATGGTCAGGGCGGATTGTGATGACAAGGGCATGGAGTATTGTGATGACAGGCATCATGGAGCATTATGATGACAAGTGTTATGGAACCTTGTGATCACAAGCATTTAGAGCATTGTGATGAAAGTGGTCACGGATCATTTTGATTTCAAGGAGCATGGAGCATTGTGATGCCAAGATCATGAAGCAATGTGATCCCAAGGTTCATGGAGGATTGTGATAACAAGCGCATGGAGCATTGTGGTGACAGCGTCTTGTAGCATTTTGCTGAGAAAGGCATGGAGCATTGTGATTACAGGAGTCTTGGAGCATTGTGATGAAAAGGGCACGGAGCATTTTCATGACATGGTTCAAGTGCATACTGATAGCAAGTGCCAGGGAGCATTGTGATGACAAGTGTATTGTGCATTGTGATGACAAATGTCATGGAGCATTTTTCTGACAAAGGCATGGAGCATTGTGATGACAAGGGTGACGGAGCACTGTGAAGACAAGCGCCACGGAGCACAGTGATTACAGGGGATATGGAACATTGGGATGACATGAGCATGGATCTTGTGATGACAAGTGTCATGGAGTATTTTGATGACAAGAGTTCAGGATTTCTGTGTTGTCAGGGGTCATGGAGCATTGTGATGACAGGGGTCATGGAGCATTGTGATGAGAAGGTCATGGAGCATTGAGCTGAAAATATTTATGGAGTATTGAGATGACAAGGGAAAGGAGCATTTTGATGACAACGTCCTGGAGCATTGTGATGAGTGGACCATGGAGCCTTGTGATGACAATTATCATGGAGCATTCTCACTAAAAGAGGCATGGGGCACTGTTATTACAGGGGTCGTGGAGCATTGTGATGACAAGTGCTAATAGCATTGTGATGAGAAGGCCATGGAACTTTCTGATAACATGCATCATGGAGCTTTGTGATGACAAGGGCATGGGACATTGTGATTACAGGGGTCTTGGAGTATTGTGATGAAAAGGGCATGGATCATTGTGATGAAAAAGGCATGGAGCCTTGTCATGACAGGGTTCAAGGAGCATACTGACGACAAGTGTCAGGCAACATTGTGATGACAAGTGTATTGAGCATTGTGATGACAAAGTTTATGGAGCATTGTGATGAGAAGACCATTGATTATTGTGATGACGAGCGTCATTGGGCTTTGTGATGACAAGTGTTATGGAACACTGTGATCACTAGGGTTTGGAGCATGGTAAAGACAGGTGATGGAGCATTTTGATTTAATTGTGGTGACAATAGCATGAAGCATTATGATGATGGGCATGGTGCATTGTGATGACAGGGTTCATGGAGCATTGAGATGAAAAGCGGCAAGGGGCATTGTGATTATAGGGGTCTTGGAGCATTGTGATGAGAAGGCCATGGAGCATTATGATGAGAAGACCATGGAGCATAGTGATGACATGCGTCATGGAGCTTTGTGATGTCAAGGTCATGGAGCATTGTGATTACAGGGGTCTTGGAGCATTGTGATGACAAGGGTCATGTAGCCATGTGATGACAAGGCCATGGAACACTGTGATGGCAGGGTTCATGGAGCATTGTTATGACAGTGATAATGGAGCATTGTGATGATAAGGTTATGGAGTATTGGCCTGAAAATTTTCACGGATTATTGTGATGAGATTGGGCATGGAGCCTTGTGATGACAAGGGCACGGAACACTGTGATACATGAGTCATGGAGGATTGTAATGACAAGGGCATGGAGCATTCTGATGAGAAGGGTATCGTGCATTGTGATGACAAGCGTCATGGAGCGTTGTGATGACAACGGCATGGAGCGATGTGATGAGAGGGTTCATGGAGCACTGTGATGACAATGGCATGGAGCATTGTGATACCAAGGGTCGTGGAGCTTTGTGATGACCAATGTCATGGAGCATTTTGATGACAAGGTCGTGGTGCATTGTGATGAGAAGGGTATGGAGCATTGTGATGAGAAGGCCATGGAGCATACTGATGATATGCGTCATGGAGCTTTGTGATGACAATGTCATGGAGCATTTTGATTACAGGTGTCTTGGAGCATTGTGATGAAAAGGGCATGGATCATTGTGATGAAAAAGGCACGGAGCCTTTTCATGACAGGGTTCAAGGAGAATACTGACGAAAAGTGGCAGGGAGCATTGTGATGACAAGTGTATTGAGCATTGTGATGACAAAGGTCATGGAGCATTGTGATGAGAAGACCATGGATAATTGTAATGACGAGTGTCATGGGGCTATGTGATAACAAGTGTTATGGAACATTGTGATCACAAGGGTTTGGAGCATTGTGAAGACACAGGTCATGAAGCATTTTGATTTAATTGTGATGACAGAGCATGAAGCATTATGATGATGGGCATGGTGCACTGTGATAACAGGGTTCATGGTGTTTTGAGATGAAAAGGGGCATGGAGCATTGGTCTGACAATTTTCATGGATTATTGTGATGACAGTGGACATGGCGCATTGTGATGACAAGGGCATGGAACATTGTGATGACAAGGTCACAGAGTATTGTCAAGAGAGGTGTCAGGGAGCATTGTGATGTCATAGGTCATGGTCCATTGTGATGACAATGGCATGAAGCATTGTGATGCCATGTGTCATGGAGGATTGTGATAACAAAGGTAATGGAGCATTGTGATGACAAGGGCCATTGAGAATTTTGATGACAAGGTCGTGAAGCATTGAGATTACAAGTGCATGGAGCTTGCTATGACAGGGGTCATGGAGCATTGCGATAACAAGTGCATGGAGAATTGTGATGTCAAGAGCATGAAACATTGTGATGAGTAGTGTCATGGAACATTGTGATGAAAAGGACGTGGTGAATTTTGATGACAAAAGACATGTAGCATTGTGATGACCAGGGCATGGAGCATTGTGATGGCAAAATCGTGGAGCATTGTGATGAGAAGTCCATGGATAATTGTAATGACAAGCGTCATGGAGCACTGTAATGACAAGGGGCATGAAGCATTGTGATGATAGGTGTCATGGAGCATTGTGATGACAGGGGTCATGGAGCATTCTGATGACAAGACTCATGGAGCATTCTGATGACAAGCTTGTGGAGTATTGAGATGACAGTGGCATGGAGCATTGTGATGAAAAATGCATGGAGCATTGAGATGAAAAAGGCATGGAGACTTTTCATGATAGGTTTCAAGGAGCATTTTGACGACAAGTGTCAGGGAGCATTGTGATGACATGTGTATTGAGCATTGTGATGACAAAGTTCATGGAGCATTGTGATGACAAGTGCATGGAGTATTGTGATGAAAGGAATCATGGAGCGTTTTGATGACAAGTGTTATGGAACATTGTGATCACAAGGGTTTGGAGCATTGTGATGACAGAGGTCATGGATCATTTTGATTTCAAGGAGCATGGAGCATTGTGATGACAAGGGCATGAAGTAATGTGATGCCAATGTTCATGGAGGATTGTGAATGACAATGGTAAAGAAGTATTGTGATGACAAGCGCATGGAGCATTGTGATGACCAGTCATGTAGCATTTTGCTGACATAGGCATGGAGCATTGTGATGACAAGGGTCATGGTACACTGTGATGACAATTGTCAGAGAGCATTGTGATTAGAGGTGTTATGGAACATTGTGATGACAAATGTCATGGAGCATTGTGATGAGAAGACCATGGATAATTGTGATAATGAGCGTCATGGGGCGTTGTGATGACAAGTGATATGGAACATTTTGATCACAAGGGTTTGGAGCATTGTGATGACAGAGGTCATGGAGCATGTTGATTTCATTGTGATGACAATAGCATGAAGCATTAGGTTGACGGGCATGGTGCATTGTGATGACAGGGTTCATAGAGCATTGAGATGACAAGGGCATGGAGCATTGTGAATACAGGGGTCTTGGAGCACTGTGATGACAAGGGTCATGGGGAAGTGTTATGACAAGGCCATGGAAGATTGTGATGCCAGGGGTCATGGAGCATTGTTATGACAGGGGCAATGGATCATTGTGATGACAAGTGCATGGAACATAGGTTTGAAAAGTTTCATGGATTATTGTGATGAGAGTGGGCATGGAGCACTGTGATGACAAGGGCACGGAACACTGTGATACATGGGTCATGGAGCATTGTAATGAGAAGGGCAGGAAGCATTGTGATGAGAAGTGCATCAAGCATTGTGATGACAAGCGTCATGGAGCTTTGTGATGAAAAGGGCATGGAGCAATGTGATAAGAGGGTTCATGGAGCATTGTGATGACAATGGCATGGAACATTGTGATGCCAAGGTTCATGGAGGTTTGTGATGACAAGGTCATGGAGCATTTTGATGACAAGTGTGTGGTGCACTGTGATGAGAAGGGCAGGGAGCATTGTGATGAAAGGGTCATGGAGCAATTTGATGAAAAGGGTCATGGAATATTTTGATGACAAGTGTTATGGAACATTGTGATGTCAGGAGTGATGGAGCATTGTGATGATAAGGGCATGAAGCATTGTGATGACAGGGTTCCTGGTGCTTTGTGATCACAAGGGCATGGAGCATTGTCATTACAGGGTTCTTGGAGCATTGAGATGAAAAGCGGCAAGGAGCATTGTGATTATAGGGGTCTTGGAGCATTGTGATGAGAAGGCCATGGAGCATTATGATGAGAAGACCATGGAGCATAGTGATGGCATGCGTCATGGAGCTTTGTGATGCCACGGGTCATGGAGCTTAGTGATGACAAAGGTTATTGAGTATTTTGAGGACAAGGGCGTTGTGCTTTGTGATGAGAAGGGCAGGAAGCATTGTGATGACAGGATCAAGGAGCAATTTGATGAAAAGTGTCAAGGAATATTTTGATGACAGAGGTTATGGAACATTGTGATGTCAGGGGTCATGGAGCATTGTGAGGATAAGGGCATGTAGCATTTTGATGACAGGGGTCATGGAACATTGTGGTGACAGGGTGGAGGGATTATTGCGATGACTAGAGATGGAACCTTGTGATATCAGTTGTCAGAGAGCATTTTGATGAGAAGTGAATGGAGCATTGTGATGACAAGTTTTATGGAGCATTGTGATGACAATGTTGTAGAGCATTGTGTTGACAAGCGCATGGCTTATTGTGATGACGTGGGTCATGGAGCATTTTGCTGACATGGGCATGGAGCATTGTGATGACAAGGGTCATGGAGCACTGTGCTGACAAAGGAATGGCGCATTGTGATGACATGGGTCAAGGAGCTTTGTGATGAAAAGTTCATGGAGCATTGTGGTGACAAATGTCACAGAGCCTTGTGATGACGAGGGCATGGACCCTTGTGTTGACAAAAGTCATGAAGCATTGTGATGACTGGAGTCACGGAACATTGTGATGACAGCGGTCATGGAGCATTGTGATGACAAGGGCATGGAGTATTGTGATGACAAGGTCATGGAGTATTGTGAAGACAGGTGTCTGGGAGCATTGTGATGACATATGTCATGCTCCATTGTGATGACAATGGAATGGAGCATTGTGATGCCAAGTGTCATGGAGCATTGTGATGACAAGGGCTTCGAGCAATGTGATGAGAAGGCCATGGAGCCTTCTGATGACATGTGTCATGGAGCTTTGTGATGAAAAGGGCATGGAGCATTGTGATGACAAGGGCACGGATCACTGTGATACATGAGTCAGGGAGGATTGTAATGACAGGGACATGGAGAATTGTGATGAGAAGTGAATCGAGCATTTTGATGACAAGCGTCATGGAGCATTGTGATGACAATGGCATTGAGCAATGTGATGAGAGGGTTCATGGAGCATTGTGATGACAATTGCATGAAGCATTGTGATGCCAAGGATCAAGGAGCTTTGTGATGACAAAGGTCATGGAGCATTTTGATGACAAGGGTGTGGTGCGTTGTGATGAGTAGGGCATGGAGCTTGCTATGACAGGGGTCATGGAGCATTGCGATGACAAGTTCATGGAGAATTGTGATGACAAGAGCATGTAACATTGTGATGAGAAATGTCATGTAGCATTGTTATGAGGAGGACGTGGAGAAATGTGATGACAAGGGACTTGGAGCATTGTGATGATCAGGGAATGGATCATTGTGATGGCAAGACCGTGGAGCATAGTGATGAGAAGTCCATGGATTATGTTAACGATGAGTGTCATGGAGCACTCTAATTACAAGAGCCATGGAGCATTGTGATTACAGGTGTCATGGAGCATTGTGATGACAGGGGTCATGGAGCATTGTGATGACAGGGGTCATGGAGTATTGTGATGACATTTGGATGGAGCACTGTGATGAAAAAGGCATGGAGTCTTTTTATGAGAGTGTTCAAGGAGCATTCTGACGACAAATGTCAGGGAGCATTGTGATGACAAGTGTATTGAGCATTGTGATGACAATGGTCAGGGCGGATTGTGATGACAAGGGCATGGAGTATTGTGATGACAGGCATCATGGAGCATTATGATGACAAGTGTTATGGAACCTTGTGATCACAAGCATTTAGAGCATTGTGATGAAAGTGGTCACGGATCATTTTGATTTCAAGGAGCATGGAGCATTGTGATGCCAAGATCATGAAGCAATGTGATCCCAAGGTTCATGGAGGATTGTGATAACAAGCGCATGGAGCATTGTGGTGACAGCGTCTTGTAGCATTTTGCTGAGAAAGGCATGGAGCATTGTGATTACAGGAGTCTTGGAGCATTGTGATGAAAAGGGCACGGAGCATTTTCATGACATGGTTCAAGTGCATACTGATAGCAAGTGCCAGGGAGCATTGTGATGACAAGTGTATTGTGCATTGTGATGACAAATGTCATGGAGCATTTTTCTGACAAAGGCACGGAGCATTGTGATGACAAGGGTGACGGAGCACTGTGAAGACAAGCGCCAGGGAGCACTGTGATTACAGGGGATATGGAACATTGGGATGACATGAGCATGGATCTTGTGATGACAAGTGTCATGGAGTATTTTGATGACAAGTGTTCAGGATTTCTGTGTTGTCAGGGGTCATGGAGCATTGTGATGACAGGGGTCATGGAGCATTGTGATGAGAAGGTCATGGAGCATTGAGCTGAAAATATTTATGGAGTATTGAGATGACAAGGGAAAGGAGCATTTTGATGACAACGTCCTGGAGCATTGTGATGAGCGGACCATGGAGCCTTGTGATGATAATTATCATGGAGCATTCTCACTAAAAGAGGCATGGGGCACTGTTATTACAGGGGTCGTGGAGCATTGTGATGACAAGTGCTAATAGCATTGTGATGAGAAGGCCATGGAACTTTCTGATAACATGCATCATGGAGCTTTGTGATGACAAGGGCATGGGACATTGTGATTACAGGGGTCTTGGAGTATTGTGATGAAAAGGGCATGGATCATTGTGATGAAAAAGGCATGGAGCCTTGTCATGACAGGGTTCAAGGAGCATACTGACGACAAGTGTCAGGCAACATTGTGATGACAAGTGTATTGAGCATTGTGATGACAAAGTTTATGGAGCATTGTGATGAGAAGACCATTGATTATTGTGATGACGAGCGTCATTGGGCTTTGTGATGACAAGTGTTATGGAACACTGTGATCACTAGGGTTTGGAGCATGGTAAAGACAGGTGATGGAGCATTTTGATTTAATTGTGGTGACAATAGCATGAAGCATTATGATGATGGGCATGGTGCATTGTGATGACAGGGTTCATGGAGCATTGAGATGAAAAGCGGCAAGGGGCATTGTGATTATAGGGGTCTTGGAGCATTGTGATGAGAAGGCCATGGAGCATTATGATGAGAAGACCATGGAGCATAGTGATGACATGCGTCATGGAGCTTTGTGATGTCAAGGTCATGGAGCATTGTGATTACAGGGGTCTTGGAGCATTGTGATGACAAGGGTCATGTAGCCATGTGATGACAAGGCCATGTAACACTGTGATGGCAGGGTTCATGGAGCATTGTTATGACAGTGATAATGGAGCATTGTGATGATAAGGTTATGGAGTATTGGCCTGAAAATTTTCACGGATTATTGTGATGAGATTGGGCATGGAGCCTTGTGATGACAAGGGCACGGAACACTGTGATACATGAGTCATGGAGGATTGTAATGACAAGGGCATGGAGCATTCTGATGAGAAGGGTATCGTGCATTGTGATGACAAGCGTCATGGAGCGTTGTGATGACAACGGCATGGAGCGATGTGATGAGAGGGTTCATGGAGCACTGTGATGACAATGGCATGGAGCATTGTGATACCAAGGGTCGTGGAGCTTTGTGATGACCAATGTCATGGAGCATTTTGATGACAAGGTCGTGGTGCATTGTGATGAGAAGGGTATGGAGCATTGTGATGAGAAGGCCATGGAGCATACTGATGATATGCGTCATGGAGCTTTGTGATGACAATGTCATGGAGCATTTTGATTACAGGTGTCTTGGAGCATTGTGATGAAAAGGGCATGGATCATTGTGATGAAAAAGGCACGGAGCCTTTTCATGACAGGGTTCAAGGAGAATACTGACGAAAAGTGGCAGGGAGCATTGTGATGACAAGTGTATTGAGCATTGTGATGACAAAGGTCATGGAGCATTGTGATGAGAAGACCATGGATAATTGTAATGACGAGTGTCATGGGGCTATGTGATAACAAGTGTTATGGAACATTGTGATCACAAGGGTTTGGAGCATTGTGAAGACACAGGTCATGAAGCATTTTGATTTAATTGTGATGACAGAGCATGAAGCATTATGATGATGGGCATGGTGCACTGTGATAACAGGGTTCATGGTGTTTTGAGATGAAAAGGGGCATGGAGCATTGGTCTGACAATTTTCATGGATTATTGTGATGACAGTGGACATGGCGCATTGTGATGACAAGGGCATGGAACATTGTGATGACAAGGTCACAGAGTATTGTCAAGAGAGGTGTCAGGGAGCATTGTGATGTCATAGGTCATGGTCCATTGTGATGACAATGGCATGAAGCATTGTGATGCCATGTGTCATGGAGGATTGTGATAACAAAGGTAATGGAGCATTGTGATGACAAGGGCCATTGAGAATTTTGATGACAAGGTCGTGAAGCATTGAGATTACAAGTGCATGGAGCTTGCTATGACAGGGGTCATGGAGCATTGCGATGACAAGTGCATGGAGAATTGTGATGTCAAGAGCATGAAACATTGTGATGAGTAGTGTCATGGAACATTGTGATGAAAAGGACGTGGTGAATTTTGATGACAAAAGACATGTAGCATTGTGATGACCAGGGCATGGAGCATTGTGATGGCAAAATCGTGGAGCATTGTGATGAGAAGTCCATGGATAATTGTAATGACAAGCGTCATGGAGCACTGTAATGACAAGGGGCATGAAGCATTGTGATGATAGGTGTCATGGAGCATTGTGATGACAGGGGTCATGGAGCATTCTGATGACAAGACTCATGGAGCATTCTGATGACAAGCTTGTGGAGTATTGAGATGACAGTGGCATGGAGCATTGTGATGAAAAATGCATGGAGCATTGTGATGAAAAAGGCATGGAGACTTTTCATGATAGGTTTCAAGGAGCATTTTGACGACAAGTGTCAGGGAGCATTGTGATGACATGTGTATTGAGCATTGTGATGACAAAGTTCATGGAGCATTGTGATGACAAGTGCATGGAGTATTGTGATGAAAGGAATCATGGAGCGTTTTGATGACAAGTGTTATGGAACATTGTGATCACAAGGGTTTGGAGCATTGTGATGACAGAGGTCATGGATCATTTTGATTTCAAGGAGCATGGAGCATTGTGATGACAAGGGCATGAAGTAATGTGATGCCAATGTTCATGGAGGATTGTGAATGACAATGGTAAAGAAGTATTGTGATGACAAGCGCATGGAGCATTGTGATGACCAGTCATGTAGCATTTTGCTGACATAGGCATGGAGCATTGTGATGACAAGGGTCATGGTACACTGTGATGACAATTGTCAGAGAGCATTGTGATTAGAGGTGTTATGGAACATTGTGATGACAAATGTCATGGAGCATTGTGATGAGAAGACCATGGATAATTGTGATAATGAGCGTCATGGGGCGTTGTGATGACAAGTGATATGGAACATTTTGATCACAAGGGTTTGGAGCATTGTGATGACAGAGGTCATGGAGCATGTTGATTTCATTGTGATGACAATAGCATGAAGCATTATGTTGACGGGCATGGTGCATTGTGATGACAGGGTTCATAGAGCATTGAGATGACAAGGGCATGGAGCATTGTGAATACAGGGGTCTTGGAGCACTGTGATGACAAGGGTCATGGGGAAGTGTTATGACAAGGCCATGGAAGATTGTGATGCCAGGGGTCATGGAGCATTGTTATGACAGGGGCAATGGATCATTGTGATGACAAGTGCATGGAACATAGGTTTGAAAAGTTTCATGGATTATTGTGATGAGAGTGGGCATGGAGCACTGTGATGACAAGGGCACGGAACACTGTGATACATGGGTCATGGAGCATTGTAATGAGAAGGGCAGGAAGCATTGTGATGAGAAGTGCATCAAGCATTGTGATGACAAGCGTCATGGAGCTTTGTGATGAAAAGGGCATGGAGCAATGTGATAAGAGGGTTCATGGAGCATTGTGATGACAATGGCATGGAACATTGTGATGCCAAGGTTCATGGAGGTTTGTGATGACAAGGTCATGGAGCATTTTGATGACAAGTGTGTGGTGCACTGTGATGAGAAGGGCAGGGAGCATTGTGATGAAAGGGTCATGGAGCAATTTGATGAAAAGGGTCATGGAATATTTTGATGACAAGTGTTATGGAACATTGTGATGTCAGGAGTGATGGAGCATTGTGATGATAAGGGCATGAAGCATTGTGATGACAGGGTTCCTGGTGCTTTGTGATCACAAGGGCATGGAGCATTGTCATTACAGGGTTCTTGGAGCATTGAGATGAAAAGCGGCAAGGAGCATTGTGATTATAGGGGTCTTGGAGCATTGTGATGAGAAGGCCATGGAGCATTATGATGAGAAGACCATGGAGCATAGTGATGGCATGCGTCATGGAGCTTTGTGATGCCACGGGTCATGGAGCTTAGTGATGACAAAGGTTATTGAGTATTTTGAGGACAAGGGCGTTGTGCTTTGTGATGAGAAGGGCAGGAAGCATTGTGATGACAGGATCAAGGAACAATTTGATGAAAAGTGTCAAGGAATATTTTGATGACAGAGGTTATGGAACATTGTGATGTCAGGGGTCATGGAGCATTGTGAGGATAAGGGCATGTAGCATTTTGATGACAGGGGTCATGGAACATTGTGGTGACAGGGTGGAGGGATTATTGCGATGACTAGAGATGGAACCTTGTGATATCAGTTGTCAGAGAGCATTTTGATGAGAAGTGAATGGAGCATTGTGATGACAAGTTTTATGGAGCATTGTGATGACAATGTTGTAGAGCATTGTGTTGACAAGCGCATGGCTTATTGTGATGACGTGGGTCATGGAGCATTTTGCTGACATGGGCATGGAGCATTGTGATGACAAGGGTCATGGAGCACTGTGCTGACAAAGGAATGGCGCATTGTGATGACATGGGTCAAGGAGCTTTGTGATGAAAAGTTCATGGAGCATTGTGGTGACAAATGTCACAGAGCCTTGTGATGACGAGGGCATGGACCCTTGTGTTGACAAAAGTCATGAAGCATTGTGATGACTGGAGTCACGGAACATTGTGATGACAGCGGTCATGGAGCATTGTGATGACAAGGGCATGGAGTATTGTGATGACAAGGTCATGGAATATTGTGAAGACAGGTGTCAGGGAGGATTGTGATGACATATATCATGCTCCATTGTGATGACAATGGAATGGAGCATTGTGATGCCAAGTGTCATGGAGCATTGTGATGACAAGGGCTTCGAGCAATGTGATGAGAAGGCCATGGAGCCTTCTGATGACATGTGTCATGGAGCTTTGTGATGAAAAGGGCATGGAGCATTGTGATGACAAGGGCACGGATCACTGTGATACATGAGTCAGGGAGGATTGTAATGACAGGGACATGGAGAATTGTGATGAGAAGTGAATCGAGCATTTTGATGACAAGCGTCATGGAGCATTGTGATGACAATGGCATTGAGCAATGTGATGAGAGGGTTCATGGAGCATTGTGATGACAATTGCATGAAGCATTGTGATGCCAAGGATCAAGGAGCTTTGTGATGACAAAGGTCATGGAGCATTTTGATGACAAGGGTGTGGTGCGTTATGATGAGTAGGGCATGGAGCTTGCTATGACAGGGGTCATGGAGCATTGCGATGACAAGTTCATGGAGAATTGTGATGACAAGAGCATGTAACATTGTGATGAGAAATGTCATGTAGCATTGTTATGAGGAGGACGTGGAGAAATGTGATGACAAGGGACTTGGAGCATTGTGATGATCAGGGAATGGATCATTGTGATGGCAAGACCGTGGAGCATAGTGATGAGAAGTCCATGGATTATGTTAACGATGAGTGTCATGGAGCACTCTAATTACAAGAGCCATGGAGCATTGTGATTACAGGTGTCATGGAGCATTGTGATGACAGGGGTCATGGAGCATTGTGATGACAGGGGTCATGGAGTATTGTGATGACATTTGGATGGAGCACTGTGATGAAAAAGGCATGGAGTCTTTTTATGAGAGTGTTCAAGGAGCATTCTGACGACAAATGTCAGGGAGCATTGTGATGACAAGTGTATTGAGCATTGTGATGACAATGGTCAGGGCGGATTGTGATGACAAGGGCATGGAGTATTGTGATGACAGGCATCATGGAGCATTATGATGACAAGTGTTATGGAACCTTGTGATCACAAGCATTTAGAGCATTGTGATGAAAGTGGTCACGGATCATTTTGATTTCAAGGAGCATGGAGCATTGTGATGCCAAGATCATGAAGCAATGTGATCCCAAGGTTCATGGAGGATTGTGATAACAAGCGCATGGAGCATTGTGGTGACAACGTCTTGTAGCATTTTGCTGAGAAAGGCATGGAGCATTGTGATTACAGGAGTCTTGGAGCATTGTGATGAAAAGGGCACGGAGCATTGTCATGACATGGTTCAAGTGCATACTGATAGCAAGTGCCAGGGAGCATTGTGATGACAAGTGTATTGTGCATTGTGATGACAAATGTCATGGAGCATTTTTCTGACAAAGGCACGGAGCATTGTGATGACAAGGGTGACGGAGCACTGTGAAGACAAGCGCCAGGGAGCACTGTGATTACAGGGGATATGGAACATTGGGATGACATGAGCATGGATCTTGTGATGACAAGTGTCATGGAGTATTTTGATGACAAGAGTTCAGGATCACTGTGTTGTCAGGGGTCATGGAGCATTGTGATGACAGGGGTCATGGAGCATTGTGATGAGAAGGTCATGGAGCATTGAGCTGAAAATATTTATGGAGTATTGAGATGACAAGGGAAAGGAGCATTTTGATGACAACGTCCTGGAGCATTGTGATGAGCGGACCATGGAGCCTTGTGATGACAATTATCATGGAGCATTCTCACTAAAAGAGGCATGGGGCACTGTGATTACAGGGGTCGTGGAGCATTGTGATGACAAGTGCTAATAGCATTGTGATGAGAAGGCCATGGAGCATTCTGATAACATGCATCATGGAGCTTTGTGATGACTAGGGCAAGGGACATTGTGATTACAGGGGTCTTGGAGTATTGTGATGAAAAGGGCATGGATCATTGTGATGAAAAAGGCATGGAGCCTTGTCATGACAGGGTTCAAGGAGCATACTGACGACAAGTGTCAGGCAACATTGTGATGACAAGTGTATTGAGCATTGTGATGACAAAGTTTATGGAGCATTGTGATGAGAAGACCATTGATTATTGTGATGACGAGCGTCATTGGGCTTTGTGATGACAAGTGTTATGGAACACTGTGATCACTAGGGTTTGGAGCATGGTAAAGACAGGTGATGGAGCATTTTGATTTAATTGTGGTGACAATAGCATGAAGCATTATGATGATGGGCATGGTGCATTGTGATGACAGGGTTCATGGAGCATTGAGATGAAAAGCGGCAAGGGGCATTGTGATTATAGGGGTCTTGGAGCATTGTGATGAGAAGGCCATGGAGCATTATGATGAGAAGACCATGGAGCATAGTGATGCCATGCGTCATGGAGCTTTGTGATGTCAAGGTCATGGAGCATTGTGATTACAGTGGTCTTGGAGCATTGTGATGACAAGGGTCATGTAGCCATGTGATGACAAGGCCATGGAACACTGTGATGGCAGGGTTCATGGAGCATTGCTATGACAGTGATAATGGAGCATTGTGATGATAAGGTTATGGAGCATTGGCCTGAAAATTTTCATGGATTATTGTGATGAGATTGGGCATGGAGCCTTGTGATGACAAGGGCACGGAACACTGTGATACATGAGTCATGGAGGATTGTAATGACAAGGGCATGGAGCATTCTGATGAGAAGGGTATCGTGCATTGTGATGACAAGCGTCATGGAGCGTTGTGATGACAACGGCATGGAGCGATGTGATGAGAGGGTTCATGGAGCACTGTGATGACAATGGCATGGAGCATTGTGATACCAAGGGTCGTGGAGCTTTGTGATGACCAATGTCATGGAGCATTTTGATGACAAGGTCGTGGTGCATTGTGATGAGAAGGGTATGGAGCATTGTGATGAGAAGGCCATGGAGTATACTGATGATATGCGTCATGGAGCTTTGTGATGACAATGTCATGGAGCATTTTGATTACAGGTGTCTTGGAGCATTGTGATGAAAAGGGCATGGATCATTGTGATGAAAAAGGCACGGAGCCTTTTCATGACAGGGTTCAAGGAGAATACTGACGAAAAGTGGCAGGGAGCATTGTGATGACAAGTGTATTGAGCATTGTGATGACAAAGGTCATGGAGCATTGTGATGAGAAGACCATGGATAATTGTAATGACGAGCGTCATGGGGCTATGTGATAACAAGTGTTATGGAACATTGTGATCACAAGGGTTTGGAGCATTGTGAAGACACAAGTCATGGAGCATTTTGAGTTAATTGTGATGACATAGCATGAAGCATTATGATGATGGGCATGGTGCACTGTGATAACAGGGTTCATGGTGTTTTGAGATGAAAAGGGGCATGGAGCATTGGTCTGACAATTTTCATGGATTATTGTGATGACAGTGGACATGGCGCATTGTGACGACAAGGGCATGGAACATTGTGATGACAAGGTCACAGAGTATTGTCAAGAGAGGTGTCAGGGAGCATTGTGATGTCATAGGTCATGGTCCATTGTGATGACAATGGCATGAAGCATTGTGATGCCATGTGTCATGGAGGATTTTGATGACAAAGGTAATGGAGCATTGTGATGACAAGGGCCATTGAGAATTTTGATGACAAGGTCGTGAAGCATTGAGATTACAAGCGCATGGAGCTTGCTATGACAGGGGTCATGGAGCATTGTGATGACAAGTGCATGGAGAATTGTGATGTCAAGAGCATGAAACATTGTGATGAGTAGTGTCATGGAACATTGTGATGAAAAGGACGTGGTGAATTTTGATGACAAAAGACATGTAGCCTTGTGATGACCAGGGCATGGAGCATTGTGATGGCAAAGTCGTGGAGCATTGTGATGAGAAGTCCATGGATAATTGTAATGACAAGCGTCATGGAGCACTGTAATGACAAGGGGCATGAAGAATTGTGATGATAGGTGTCATGGAGCATTGTGATGACAGGGGTCATGGAGCATTCTGATGACAAGACTCATGGAGCATTCTGATGACAAGCTTGTGGAGTATTGAGATGACAGTGAAATGGAGCATTGCGATGAAAAATGCATGGAGCATTGTGATGAAAAAGGCATGGAGACTTTTCATGATAGGTTTCAAGGAGCCTTTTGATGACAAGTGTCAGGGAGCATTGTGATGACAATGTTCATGGAGCATTGTGATGACAAGTGCATGGAGTATTGTGATGAAAGGAATCATGGAGCGTTTTGATGACAAGTGTTATGGAACATTGTGATCACAAGGGTTTGGAGCATTGTGATGACAGAGGTCATGGATCATTTTGATTTCAAGGAGCATGGAGCATTGTGATGACAAGGGCATGAAGTAATGTGATGCCAATGTTCATGGAGGATTGTGAATGACAATGGTAAAGAAGTATTGTGATGACAAGCGCATGGAGCATTGTGATGACAAGTCATGTAGCATTTTGCTGACATAGGCATGGAGCATTTTGATGACAAGGGTCATGGTACACTGTGATGACAATTGTCAGAGAGCATTGTGATTAGAGGTGTTATGGAACATTGTGATGACAAATGTCATGGAGCATTGTGATGAGAAGACCATGGATAATTGTGATAATGAGCGTCATGGGGCGTTGTGATGACAAGTGATATGGAACATTTTGATCACAAGGGTTTGGAGCATTGTGATGACAGAGGTCATGGAGCATGTTGATTTCATTGTGATGACAATAGCATGAAGCATTATGTTGACGGGCATGTTGCATTGTGATGACCGGGTTCATAGAGCATTGAGATGACAAGGGCATGGAGCATTGTGAATACAGGGGTCTTGGAGCACTGTGATGACAAGGGTCATGGGGAAGTGTTATGACAAGGCCATGGAAGATTGTGATGCCAGGGGTCATGGAGCATTGTTATGACTGGGGCACTGGATCATTGTGATGACAAGTGCATGGAACATTGGTTTGAAAAGTTTCATGGATTATTGTGATGAGAGTGGGCATGGAGCACTGTGATGACAAGGGCACGGAACACTGTGATACATGGGTCATGGAGCATTGTAATGAGAAGGGCAGGAAGCATTGTGATGAGAAGTGCATCAAGCATTGTGATGACAAGCGTCATGGAGCTTTGTGATGAAAAGGGCATGGAGCAATGTGATAAGAGGGTTCATGGAGCATTGTGATGACAATGGCATGGAACATTGTGATGCCAAGGTTCATGGAGGTTTGTGATGACAAGGTCACGGAGCATTTTGATGACAAGTGTGTGGTGCACTGTGATGAGAAGGGCAGGGAGCATTGTGATGAAAGGGTCATGGAGCAATTTGATGAAAAGGGTCATGGAATATTTTGATGACAAGTGTTATGGAACATTGTGATGTCAGGAGTGATGGAGCATTGTGAGGATAAGGGCATGAAGCATT
Organism: Mesoplodon bidens; assembly: GCF_964165515.1. Taxonomy (NCBI): domain Eukaryota; kingdom Metazoa; phylum Chordata; class Mammalia; order Artiodactyla; family Ziphiidae; genus Mesoplodon; species Mesoplodon bidens. Next base: position 403,442 of record NW_027671983.1, read on the forward strand.
GTGATGACAGGGTTCCTGGTGATTTGTGATCACAAGGGCATGGAGCATTGTCATTACAGGGCTCTTGGAGCATTGTGATGAAAAGGGCATGGACCATTGTGATGAAATAACACGGATCCTTGTCATGACAGGGTTCAAGGAGCATACTGACGACAAGTGTCAGGGAGCATTGTGATGACAAAGGCATGGAGCATTTTGATGAGAAGACCATGGATAATTGTGATGAGGAGCATCATGGGGTGTTGTGATGACAAGTGTTATGGAACAATGTGATCACAAGGGTTTGGAGCTTTATGATGACAGAGGTCTTGGAGCATTTTGATTTCATTGTGATGGAAATAGCATGAAGCATTATGATGAAGGGCATGGTGCATTGTGATGACAGGGTTCATGGAGCATTGAGATGAAAAGCGGCATGGAGCTTTGTGATTACAGGGGTCTTGGAGAATTGTGATGACAAGGGCATGGAGCCTTGTGATGACAAGGCCGTGGAACATTATGATGTCAGGGGTCATGGAGCATAAGTCTGAAATGTTTCATGGATTATTATGATGAGCATGGACATGGAGCATTGTGATGAAAAGGGCACGGAACACTGTGATACATGGGTCATGGAGGATTGTAATGACAAAACCATGGAGTATTTTGATGAGAAGGGCATCGAGCATTGTGATGACAAGCGTCATGGGGCATTGTGATGCCACGGGTCATGGAGCTTAGTGATGAAAAAGGTTATTGAGTATTTTGATGACAAGGGTGTTGTGCTTTGTGATGAGAAGGGCAGGAAGCATTGTGATGACAGGATCAAGGAGCAATTTGATGAAAAGTGTCAAGGAATATTTTGATGACAGAGGTTATGGAACATTGTGATGTCAGGGGTCATGGAGCATTGTGAGGATAAGGGCATGTAGCATTGTGATGACAGGGGTCATGGAACACTGTGGTGACAGGGTGGAGGGATTATTGTGATGACTAGAGATGGAACCTTGTGATATCAGTTGTCAGAGAGCATTTTGATGAGAAGTGAATGGAGCATTGTGATGACAAGTTTTATGGAGCATTGTGATGACAATGTTGTAGAGCATTGTGTTGACAAGCGCATGGCTTATTGTGATGACGTGGGTCATGGAGCATTTTGCTGACATGGGCATGGAGCATTGTGATGACCAGGGTTATGGAGCATTGTGCTGACAAAGGAATGGCGCATTGTCATGACATGGGTCAAGGAGCTTTGTGATGAAAAGTTCATGGAGCATTGTGGTGACAAATGTCACAGAGCCTTGTGATGACGAGGGCATGGACCCTTGTGTTGACAAAAGTCATGAAGCATTGTGATGACTGGAGTCACGGAACATTGAGATGACAGCGGTCATGGAGCATTGGGGTGACAAGGGCATGGAGTATTTTGATGACAAGGTCATGGAGTATTGTGAAGACAGGTGTCTGGGAGCATTGTGATGACATATGTCATGCTCCATTGTGATGACAATGGAATGGAGCATTGTGATGCCAAGTGTCATGGAGCATTGTGTTGACAAGGGCTTCGAGCAATGTGATGAGATGGCCATGGAGCCTTCTGATGACATGTGTCATGGAGCTTTGTGATGAAAAGGGCATGGAGCATTGTGATTACAGGGGTCTTGGATCATTGTGATGACAAGTGTCATGGAGCCTGGTGATGACAAGATCGTGGAACATTGTGATGGCAGTGATCATGGAGCATTGTTATGACAGGGGTAATGGAGCATTTTGATGACAAGGGCACGGATCACTGTGATACATGAGTCAGGGAGGATTGTAATGACAGGGACATGGAGAATTGTGATGAGAAGTGAATCGAGCATTTTGATGACAAGCGTCATGGAGCATTGTGATGACAACGGCATTGAGCAATGTGATGAGAGGGTTCATGGAGCATTGTGATGACAATAGCATGAAGCATTGTGATGCCAAGGATCAAGGAGCTTTGTGATGACAAAGGTCATGGAGCATTTTGATGACAAGGGTGTGGTGCGTTATGATGAGAAGGGCATGGAGCTTGCTATGACAGGGATCATGGAGCATTGCGATGACAAGTGCATGGAGAATTGTGATGACAAGAGCATGTAACATTGTGATGAGAAATGTCATGTAGCATTGTTATGAGGAGGACGTGGAGAAATGTGATGACAAGGGACTTGGAGCATTGTGATGATCAGGGAATGGATCATTGTGATGGCAAGACCGTGGAGCATAGTGATGAGAAGTCCATGGATTATGTTAATGATGAGTGTCATGGAGCACTCTAATTACAAGACCCATGGAGCATTGTGATTACAGGTGTCATGGAGCATTGTGATGACAGGGGTCATGGAGCATTGTGATTACAGGTGTCATGGCGCATTGTGATGACAGGGGTCATGGAGCATTGTGATGACAAGCTTGTGGAGTATTGTGATGACATTTGGATGGAGCACTGTGATGAAAAAGGCATGTAGTCTTTTTATGAGAGTGTTCTAGGAGCATTCTGACGACAAATGTCAGGGAGCATTGTGATGACAAGTGTATTGAGCATTGTGATGACAATGGTCAGGGCGGATTGTGATGACAAGGGCATGGAGTATTGTGATGACAGGCATCATGGAGCGTTATGATGACAAGTGTTATGGAACCTTGTGATCACAAGCATTTAGAGCATTGTGATGAAAGTGGTCATGGATCATTTTGATTTCAAGGAGCATGGAGCATTGTGATGCCAAGATCATGAAGCAAAGTGATCCCAAGGTTCATGGAGGATTGTGATAACAAGCGCATGGAGCATTGTGGTGACAACGTCTTGTAGCATTTTGCTGAAAAAGGCATGGAGCATTGTGATTACAGGAGTCTTGGAGCATTGTGATGAAAAGGGCATGGAGCATTGTCATGACATGGTTCAAGTGCATACTGATAGCATGTGCCAGGGAGCATTGTGATGACAAGTGTATTGTGCATTGTGATGACAAATGTCATGGAGCCTTTTTCTGACAAAGGCATGGAGCATTGTGATGACAAGGGTGATGGAGCACTGTGAAGACAAGCGCCACGGAGCATTGTGATTACAGGGGATATGGAACATTGGGATGACATGAGCATGGATCTTGTGATGACAAGTGTCATGGAGTATTTTGATGACAAGAGTCCAGGATCACTGTGTTGTCAGGGGTCATGGAGCATTGTGATGACAGGGGTCATGGAGCATTGTGATGAGAAGGTCATGGAGCATTGAGCTGAAAATATTTATGGAGTATTGAGATGACAAGGGAAAGGAGCATTTTGATGACAACGTCCTGGAGCATTGTGCTGAGCGGACCATGGAGCCTTGTGATGAAAATTATCATGGAGCATTCTCACTAAAAGAGGCATGGGGCACTGTGATTACAGGGGTCGTGGAGCATTGTGATGACAAGTGCTAATAGCATTGTGATGAGAAGGCCATGGAGCATTCTGACAACATGCATCATGGAGCTTTGTGATCACAAGGGCATGGAGCATTGTCATTACAGGGTTCTTGGAGCATTGTGATGAAAAAGGCATGGACCATTGTGATGAAATAACACGGAGCCTTGTCATGACAGGGTTCAAGGAGCATACTGACGACAAGTGTCAGGGAGCATTGTGATGACAAGTGTATTGAGCATTGTGATGACAAAGGCATGGAGCATTTTGATGAGAAGACCATGGATAATTGTGCTGAGGAGCATCATGGGGTGTTGTGATTACAAGTGTTATGGAACAATGTGATCACAAGGGTTTGGAGCTTTATGATGACAGAGGTCTAGGAGCATTTTGATTTCATTGTGATGGAAATAGCATGAAGCATTATGATGAAGGGCATGGTGCATTGTGATGACAGGGTTCATGGAGCATTGAGATGAAAAGCGGCATGGAGCTTTGTGATTACAGGGGTCTTGGAGAATTGTGATGACAAGGGCACGGAGCCTTGTGATAACAAGGCCGTGGAACGTTATGATGTCAGGGGTCATGGAGCATAAGTCTGAAATGATTCATGGATTATTATGATGAGAATGGACATGGAGCATTGTGATGAAAAGGGCACGGAACACTGTGATACATGGGTCATGGAGGATTGTAATGACAAAACCACGGAGTATTTTGATGAGAAGGGCATCGAGCATTGTGATGACAAGCGTCATGGAGCATTGTGATGCCACGGGTCATGGAGCTTAGTGATGACAAAGTTTATTGAGTATTTTGATGACAAGGGCGTTGTGCTTTGTGATGAGAAGGGCAGGAAGCATTGTGATGACAGGATCAAGGAGCAATTTGATGAAAAGTGTCAAGGAATATTTTGATGACAGAGGTTATGGCACATTGTGATGTCAGGGGTCATGGAGCATTGTGAGGATAAGGGCATGTAGCATTGTGATGACAGGGGTCATGGAACACTGTGGTGACAGGGTGGAGGGATTATTGTGATGACTAGAGATGGAATCTTGTGATATCAGTTGTCAGAGAGCATTTTGATGAGAAGTGAATGGAGCATTGTGATGACAAGTTTTATGGAGCATTGTGATGACAATGTTGTAGAACATTGTGTTGACAAGTGTATGGCTTATTGTGATGACATGGGTCATGGAGCATTTTGCTGACTTGGGCATGGAGCATTGTGATGACCAGGGTCATGGAGCATTGTGCTGACAAAGGAATGGCGCATTGTGATGACATGGGTCAAAGAGATTTGTGATGAGAAGTTCATGGAGCATTGTGGTGACAAATGTCTCAGAGCCTTGTGATGACGAGGGCATGGACCCTTGTGTTGACAAAAGTCATGAAGCATTGTGATGACTGGAGTCACGGAACATTGTGATGACAGCGGTCATGGAGCATTGTGATGACAAGGGCATGGAGTATCGTGATGACAAGGTCATGGAGTATTGTGAAGACAGGTGTCAGGGAGCATTGTGATGACATATGTCATGCTCCATTGTGATGACAATGGAATGGAGCATTGTGATGCCAAGTGTCATGGAGCATTGTGATGACAAGGGCTTCAAGCAATGTGATGAGAAGGCCATGGAGCCTTCTGATGACATGTGTCATTGAGCTTTGTGATGAAAAGGGCATGGAGCATTGTGATTACAGGGGTCTTGGATCATTGTGATGACAAGTGTCATGGAGCCTGGTGATGACAAGACCGTGGAACATTGTGATGTCAGTGATCATGGAGCACTGTTATGACAGGGGTAATGGAGCATTCTGATGACAAGGGCATGGATCATTAGTCTGAAATGTTTCATGGATTATTTTGATGAGAGTGGGCATGGAGCATTGTGATGACAAGGGCACGGATCACTGTGATACATGAGTCAGGGAGGATTGTAATGACAGCGACATGGAGAATTGTGATGAGAAGTGAATCGAGCATTTTGATGACAAGCGTCATGGAGCATTGTGATGACAACGGCATTGAGCAATGTGATGAGAGGGTTCATGGAGCATTGTGATGACAATAGCATGAAGCATTGTGATGCCAAGGATCAAGGAGCTTTGTGATGACAAAGGTCATGGAGCATTTTGATGACAAGGGTGTGGTGCGTTGTGATGAGAAGGGCATGGAGCTTGCTATGACAGGGGTCATGGAGCATTGCGATGACAAGTGCATGGATAATTGTGATGACAAGAGCATGTAACATTGTGATGAGAAATGTCATGTAGCATTGTTATGAGGAGGACGTGGAGAAATGTGATGACAAGGGACTTGGAGCATTGTGATGATCAGGGAATGGATCATTGTGATGGCAAGACCGTGGAGCATAGTGATGAGAAGTCCATGGATTATGTTAATGATGAGTGTCATGGAGCACTCTAATTACAAGAGCCATGGAGCATTGTGATTACAGGTGTCATGGAGCATTGTGATGACAGGGGTCATGGAGCATTGTGATGACAGGGGTCATGGAGTATTGTGATGACATTTGGATGGAGCACTGTGATGAAAAAGGCATGGAGTCTTTTTATGAGAGTGTTCAAGGAGCATTCTGACGACAAATGTCAGGGAGCATTGTGATGACAAGAGCATGTAACATTGTGATGAGAAATGTCATGTAGCATTGTTATGAGGAGGACGTGGAGAAATGTGATGACAAGGGACTTGGAGCTTTGTGATGATCAGGGAATGGATCATTGTGATGGCAAGACCGTGGAGCATAGTGATGAGAAGTCCATGGATTATGTTAATGATGAGTGTCATGGAGCACTCTAATTACAAGAGCCATGGAGCATTGTGATTACAAGTGTCATGGAGCATTGTGATGACAGGGGTCATGGAGCATTGTGATGACAGGGGTCATGGAGTATTGTGATGACATTTGGATGGAGCACTGTGATGAAAAAGGCATGGAGTCTTTTTATGAGAGTGTTCAAGGAGCATTCTGACGAGAAATGTCAGGGAGCATTGTGATGACAAGTGTATTGAGCATAGTGATGACAATGGTCAGGGCGAATTGTGATGACAAGGGCATGGAGTATTGTGATGACAGGCATCATGGAGCGTTGTGATGACAAGTGTTATGGAACCTTGTGATCACAAGCATTTAGAGCATTGTGATGAAAGTGGTCATGGATCATTTTGATTTCAAGGAGCATGGAGCATTGTGATGCCAAGATCATGAAGCAATGTGATCCCAAAGTTCATGGAGGATTGTGATAATAAGCGCATGGAGCATTGTGGTGACAACGTCTTGTAGCATTTTGCTGAAAAAGGCTTGGAGCATTGTGATTACAGGATTCTTGGAGCATTGTGATGAAAAGGGCATGGAGCATTGTCATGACATGGTTCAAGTGCATCCTGATAGCAAGTGCCAGGGAGCATTGTGATTACAAGTGTATTGTGCATTGTGATGACAAATGTCATGGAGCATTTTTCTGACAAAGGCATGGAGCATTGTGATGACAAGGGTGATGGAGCACTGTGAAGACAAGCGCCACGGAGCATTGTGCTTACAGGGGATATGGAACATTGGGATGACATGAGCATGGATCTTGTGATGACAAGTGTCATGGAGTATTTTGATGACAAGAGTCCAGGATCACTGTGTTGTCAGGGGTAATGGAGCATTGTGATGACAGGGGTCATGGAGCATTGTGATGAGAAGGTCATGGAGCATTGAGCTGAAAATATTTATGGAGTATTGAGAGGACAAGGGAAAGGAGCATTTTGATGACAACGTCCTGGAGCATTGTGATGAGCGGACCATGGAGCCTTGTGATGACAATTATCATGGAGCATTCTCACTAAAAGAGGCATGGGGCACTGTGATTACAGGGGTCGTGGAGCATTGTGATGACTAGTGCTAATAGCATTGTGATGAGAAGGCCATGGAGCATTCTGACAACATGCATCATGGAGCTTTGTGATGACAAGGGCATGGGACATTGTGATTACAGGGGTCTTGGAGTATTGTGATGAAAATCGCATGGATCATTGTGATGAAAAAGGCATGGAGCCTTGTCATGACACGGTTCAAGGAGCATACTGACGACAAGTGTCAGGCAACACTGTGATGACAAGTGTACTGAGCATTGTGATGACAAAGTTTATGGAGCATTGTGATGAGAAGACCATTGATTATTGTGATGACGAGCGTCATTGGGCATTGTGATGACAAGTGTTATGGAACACTGTGATCACTAGGGTTTGGAGCATGGTAAAGACAGGTCATGGAGCATTTTGATTTAATTGTGGTGACAATAGCCTGAAGCATTATGATGATGGGCATGCTGCATTGTGATGACAGGGTTCATGGAGCATTGAGATGAAAAGCGGCAAGGAGCATTGTGATTATAGGGGTCTTGGAGCATTGTGATGAGAAGGCCATGGAGCATTATGATGAGAAGACCATGGAGCATAGTGATGACATGCGTCATGGAGCTTTGTGATGACAAGGGCATGGAGCATTGTGATTACAGGGGTCTTGGAGCATTGTGATGACAAGGGTCATGTAGCCATGTGATGACAAGGCCGTGGAACACTGTGATGGCAGGGTTCATGGAGCATTGTTATGACAGTGATAATGGAGCATTGTGATGATAAGGTTATGGAGCATTGGCCTGAAAATTTTCATGATTATTGTGATGAGATTGGGCATGGAGCCTTGTGATGACAAGGGCACGGAACACTGTGATACATGAGTCATGGAGGATTGTAATGACAAGGGCATGGAGCATTCTGATGAGAAGGGCATCGTGCATTGTGATGACAAGCGTCCTTCAGCGTTGTGATGACAACGGCATGGAGCAATATGATGAGAGGGTTCACGGAGCACTGTGATGACAATGGCATGGAGCATTGTGATACCAAGGGTCGTGGAGATTTGTGATGACCAATGTCATGGAGCATTTTGATGACAAGGTCGTGGTGCATTGTGATGAGAAGGGTATGGAGCATTGTGATGAGAAGGCCATGGAGCATACTGATGATATGCGTCATGGAGCTTTGTGATGACAATGTCATGGAGCATTTTGATTACAGGTGTCTTGTAGCATTGTGATGAAAAGGGCATGGATCATTGTGATGAAAAAGGCACGGAGCCTTTTCATGACAGGGTTCAAGGAGAATACTGACGAAAAGTGGCAGGGAGCATTGTGATGACAAGTGTATTGAGCATTGTGATGACAAAGGTCATGGAGCATTGTGATGAGAAGACCATGGATAATTGTAATGACGAGCGTCATGGGGCTATGTGATAACAAGTGTTATGGAACATTGTGATCACAAGGGTTTGGAGCATTGTGAAGACACAGGTCATGGAGCATTTTGATTTAATTGTGATGACATAGCATGAAGCATTATGATGATGGGCATGGTGCACTGTGATAACAGGGTTCATGGTGTTTTGAAATGAAAAGGGGCATGGAGCATTGGTCTGACAATTTTCATGGATTATTGTGATGACAGTGGACATGGCGCATTGTGATGACAAGGGCATGGAACATTGTGATGACAAGGTCACAGAGTATTGTCAAGAGAGGTGTCAGGGAGCATTGTGATGTCATAGGTCATGGTCCATTGTGATGACAATGGCATGAAGCATTGTGATGCCATGTGTCATGGAGGATTGTGATGACAAAGGTAATGGAGCATTGTGATGACAAGGGCCATTGAGAATTTTGATGACAAGGTCGTGAAGCATTGAGATTACAAGCGCATGGAGCTTGCTATGACAGGGGTCATGGAGCATTGCGATGACAAGTGCATGGAGAATTGTGATGTCAAGAGCATGAAACATTGTGATGAGTAGTGTCATGGAACATTGTGATGAAAAGGACGTGGTGAATTTTGATGACAAAAGACATGTAGCCTTGTGATGACCAGGGCATGGAGCATTGTGATGGCAAAATCGTGGAGCATTATGATGAGAAGTCCATGGATAATTGTAATGACAAGCGTCATGGAGCACTGTAATGACAAGGGGCATGAAGCATTGTGATGATAGGTGTCATGGAGCATTGTGATGACAGGGGTCATGGAGCATTCTGATGACAAGACTCATGGAGCATTCTGATGACAAGCTTGTGGAGTATTGAGATGACAGTGGCATGGAGCATTGTGATGAAAAATGCATGGAGCATTGTGATGAAAAAGGCATGGAGACTTTTCATGATAGGTTTCAAGGAGCATTTTGATGACAAGTGTCAGGGAGAATTGTGATGACATGTGTATTGAGCATTGTGATGACAAAGTTCATGGAGCATTGTGATGACAAGTGCATGGAGTATTGTGATGAAAGGAATCATGGAGCGTTTTGATGACAAGTGTTATGGAACATTGTGATAACAAGGGTTTGGAGCCTTGTGATGACAGAGGTCATGGATCATTCTGATTTCAAGGAGCATGGAGCATTGTGATGACAAGGGCATGAAGTAATGTGATGCCAATGTTCATGGAGGATTTTGAATGACAATGGTAAAGAAGTATTGTGATGACAAGCGCATGGAGCATTGTGATGACAAGTCATGTAGCATTTTGCTGACATAGACATGGAGCATTGTGATGACAAGTGTCATGGTACACTGTGATGACAATTGTCAGAGAGCATTGTGATTAGAGGTGTTATGGAACATTGTGATGACAAATGTCATGGAGCATTGTGATGAGAAGACCATGGATAATTGTGATAATGAGCGTCATGGGGCGTTGTGATGACAAGTGATATGGAACATTTTGATCACAAGGGTTTGGAGCATTGTGATGACAGAGGTCATGGAGCATGTTGATTTCATTGTGATGACAATAGCATGAAGCATTATGTTGACGGGCATGGGGCATTGTGATGACAGGGTTCATAGAGCATTGAGATGACAAGGGCATGGAGCATTGTGAATACAGGGGTCTTGGAGCACTGTGATGACAAGGGTCATGGGGAAGTGTTATGACAAGGCCATGGAAGATTGTGATGCCATGGGTCATGGAGCATTGTTATGACAGGGGCAATGGATCATTGTGATGACAAGTGCATGGAATATTGGTTTGAAAAGTTTCATGGATTATTGTGATGAGAGTGGGCATGGAGCACTGTGATGACAAGGGCACGGAACACTGTGATACATGGGTCATGGAGCATTGTAATGAGAAGGGCAGGAGGCATTGTGATGAGAAGTGCATCAAGCATTGTGATGACAAGCGTCATGGAGCTTTGTGATGAAAAGGGCATGGAGCAATGTGATAAGAGGGTTCATGGAGCATTGTGATGACAATGGCATGGAACATTGTGATGCCAAGGTTCATGGAGGTTTGTGATGACAAGGTTATGGAGCATTATGATGACAAGTGTGTGGTGCACTGTGATGAGAAGGGCAGGGAGCATTGTGATGAAAGGGTCATGGAGCAATTTGATGAAAATGGTCATGTAATATTTTGATGACAAGTGTTATGGAATATTGTGATATCAGGAGTGATGGAGCATTGTGATGATAAGGGCATGAAGCATTGTGATGACAGGGTTCCTGGTGATTTGTGATCACAAGGGCATGGAGCATTGTCATTACAGGGCTCTTGGAGCATTGTGATGAAAAGGGCATGGACCATTGTGATGAAATAACACGGATCCTTGTCATGACAGGGTTCAAGGAGCATACTGATGACAAGTGTCAGGGAGCATTGTGATGACAAGTGTATTGAGCATTGTGATGACAAAGGCATGGAGCATTTTGATGAGAAGACCATGGATAATTGTGATGAGGAGCATCATGGGGTGTTGTGATGACAAGTGTTATGGAACAATGTGATCACAAGGGTTTGGAGCTTTATGATGACAGAGGTCTTGGAGCATTTTGATTTCATTGTGATGGAAATAGCATGAAGCATTATGATGAAGGGCATGGTGCATTGTGATGACAGGGTTCATGGAGCATTGAGATGAAAAGCGGCATGGAGCTTTGTGATTACAGGGGTCTTGGAGAATTGTGATGACAAGGGCATGGAGCCTTGTGATGACAAGGCCGTGGAACATTATGATGTCAGGGGTCATGGAGCATAAGTCTGAAATGTTTCATGGATTATTATGATGAGCATGGACATGGAGCATTGTGATGAAAAGGCCACGGAACACTGTGATACATGGGTCATTCAGGATTGTAATGACAAAACCATGGAGTATTTTGATGAGAAGGGCATCGAGCATTGTGATGACAAGCGTCATGGGGCATTGTGATGCCACGGGTCATGGAGCTTAGTGATGACAAAGGTTATTGAGTATTTTGATGACAAGGGCGTTGTGCTTTGTGATGAGAAGGGCAGGAAGCATTGTGATGACAGGATCAAGGAGCAATTTGATGAAAAGTGTCAAGGAATATTTTGATGACAGAGGTTATGGAACATTGTGATGTCAGGGGTCATGGAGCATTGTGAGGATAAGGGCATGAAGCATTGTGATGACAGGGGTCATGGAACACTGTGTTGACAGGGTGGAGGGATTATTGTGATGACTAGAGATGGAACCTTGTGATATCAGTTGTCAGAGAGCATTTTGATGAGAAGTGAATGGAGCATTGTGATGACAAGTTTTATGGAGCATTGTGATGACAATGTTGTAGAGCATTGTGTTGACAAGCGCATGGCTTATTGTGATGACATGGGTCATGGAGCATTTTGCTGACATGGGCATGGAGCATTGTGATGACCAGGGTCATGGAGCATTGTGCTGACAAAGGAATGGCGCATTGTCATGACATGGGTCAAGGAGCTTTGTGATGAAAAGTTCATGGAGCATTGTGGTGACAAATGTCACAGAGCCTTGAGATGACGAGGGCATGGACCCTTGTGTTGACAAAAGTCATGAAGCATTGTGATGACTGGAGTCACGGAACATTGTGATGACAGCGGTCATGGAGCATTGGGATGACAAGGGCATGGAGTATTTTGATGACAAGGTCATGGAGTATTGTGAAGACAGGTGTCTGGGAGCATTGTGATGACATATGTCATGCTCCATTGTGATGACACTGGAATGGAGCATTGTGATGCCAAGTGTCATGGAGCATTGTGATGACAAGGGCTTCGAGCAATGTGATGAGAAGGCCATGGAGCATTCTGATGATATGTGTCATAGAGCTTTGTGATGAAAAGGACATGGAGCATTGTGATTAAAGGGGTCTCAGATCATTGTGATGACAAGTGTCATGGAGCCTTGTGATGACAAGATCGTGGAACATTGTGATGGCAGTGATCATGGAGCACTGTTATGACAGGTGTAATTGAGCATTTTGATGACAAGGGCACGGATCACGGTGATACATGAGTCAGGGAGGATTGTAATGACAGGGTCATGGAGAATTGTGATGAGAAGTGAATCGAGCATTTTGATGACAAGCGTCATGGAGCATTGTGATGACAACGGCATTGAGCAATGTGATGAGAGGGTTCATGGAGCATTGTGATGACAATAGCATGAAGCATTGTGATGCCAAGGATCAAGGAGCTTTGTGATGACAAAGGTCATGGAGCATTTTGATGACAAGGGTGTGGTGCGTTGTGATGAGAAGGGCATGGAGCTTGCTATGACAGGGGTCATGGAGCATTGCGATGACAAGTGCATGGAGAATTGTGATGACAAGAGCATGTAACATTGTGATGAGAAATGTCATGTAGCATTGTTATGAGGAGGACGTGGAGAAATGTGATGACAAGGGACTTGGAGCATTGTGATGATCAGGGAATGGATCATTGTGATGGCAAGACCGTGGAGCATAGTGATGAGAAGTCCATGGATTATGTTAATGATGAGTGTCATGGAGCACTCTAATTACAAGAGCCATGGAGCATTGTGATTACAGGTGTCATGGAGCATTGTGATGACAGGGGTCATGGAGCATTGTGATGACAAGCTTGTGGAGTATTGTGATGACATTTGGATGGAGCACTGTGATGAAAAAGGCATGGAGTCTTTTTATGAGAGTGTTCAAGGAGCATTCTGACGACAAATGTCAGGGAGCATTGTGATGACAAGTGTATTGAGCATTGTGATGACAATGGTCAGGGCGGATTGTGATGACAAGGGCATGGAGTATTGTGATGACAGGCATCATGGAGCATTATGATGACAAGTGTTATGGAACCTTGTGATCACAAGCATTTAGAGCATTGTGATGAAAGTGGTCATGGATCATTTTGATTTCAAGGAGCATGGAGCATTGTGATGCCAAGATCATGAAGCAATGTGATCCCAAGGTTCATGGAGGATTGTGATAACAAGCGCATGGAGCATTGTGGTGACAACGTCTTGTAGCATTTTGCTGAAAAAGGCATGGAGCATTGTGATTACAGGAGTCTTGGAGCATTGTGATGAAAAGGGCATGGAGCATTGTCATGACATGGTTCAAGTGCATACTGATAGCAAGTGCCAGGGAGCATTGTGATGACAAGTGTATTGTGCATTGTGATGACAAATGTCATGGAGCATTTTTCTGACAAAGGCATGGAGCATTGTGATGACAAGGGTGATGGAGCACTGTGAAGACAAGCGCCACGGAGCATTGTGATTACAGGGGATATGGAACATTGGGATGACATGAGCATGGATCTTGTGATGACAAGTGTCATGGAGTATTTTGATGACAAGAGCCCAGGATCACTGTGTTGTCAGGGGTCATGGAGCATTGTGATGACAGGGGTCATGGAGCATTTTGATGAGAAGGTCATGGAGCATTGAGCTGAAAATATTTATGGAGTATTGAGATGACAAGGGAAAGAAGCATTTTGATAACAACGTCCTGGAGCATTGTGATGAGCGGACCATGGAGCCTTGTGATGACAATTATCATGAAGCATTCTCACTAAAAGAGGCATGGGACACTGTGATTACAGGGGTCGTGGAGCATTGTGATGACTAGTGCTAATAGCATTGTAATGAGAAGGCCATGGAGCATTCTGACAACATGCATCATGGAGCTTTGTGATGACAAGGGCATGGGATATTGTGATTACAGGGGTCTTGGAGTATTGTGATGAAAAGCGCATGGATCATTGTGATGAAAAAGGCATGGAGCCTTGTCATGACAGGGTTCAAGGAGCATCCTGACGACAAGTGTCAGGCAACATTGTGATGACAAGTGTACTGAGCATTGTGATGACAAAGTTTATGGAGCATTGTGATGAGAAGACCATTGATTATTGTGATGACGAGCGTCATTGGGCATTGTGATGACAAGTGTTATGGAACACTGTGATCACTAGGGTTTGGAGCATGGTAAAGACAGGTCATGGAGCATTTTGATTTAATTGTGGTGACAATAGCATGAAGCATTATGATGATGGGCATGGTGCATTGTGATGACAGGGTTCATGGAGCATTGAGATGAAAAGCGGCAAGGAGCATTGTGATTATAGGGGTCTTGGAGCATTGTGATGAGAAGGCCATGGAGCATTATGATGAGAAGACCGTGGAGCATAGTGATGACATGCGTCATGGAGCTTTGTGATGCCACGGGTCATGGAGCTTAGTGATGACAAAGGTTATTGAGTATTTTGAGGACAAGGGCGTTGTGCTTTGTGATGAGAAGGGCAGGAAGCATTGTGATGACAGGATCAAGGAGCAATTTGATGAAAAGTGTCAAGGAATATTTTGATGACAGAGGTTATGGAACATTGTGATGTCAGGGGTCATGGAGCATTGTGAGGATAAGGGCATGTAGCATTGTGATGACAGGGGTCATGGAACATTGTGGTGACAGGGTGGAGGGATTATTGTGATGACTAGAGATGGAACCTTGTGATATCAGTTGTCAGAGAGCATTTTGATGAGAAGTGAATGGAGCATTGTGATGACAAGTTTTATGGAGCATTGTGATGACAATGTTGTAGAGCATTGTGTTGACAAGCGCATGGCTTATTGTGATGACGTGGGTCATGGAGCATTTTGCTGACATGGGCATGGAGCATTGTGATGACAAGGGTCATGGAGCATTGTGCTGACAAAGGAATGGCACATTGTCATGACATGGGTCAAGGAGCTTTGTGATGAAAAGTTCATGGAGCATTGTGGTGACAAATGTCACAGAGCCTTGTGATGACGAGGGCATGGACCCTTGTGTTGACAAAAGTCATGAAGCATTTTGATGACTGGAGTCACAGAACATTGTGATGACAGCGGTCATGGAGCATTGTGATGACAAGGGCATGGAGTATTGTGATGACAAGGTCATGGAGTATTGTGAAGACAGGTGTCAGGGAGCATTGTGATGACATATGTCATGCTCCATTGTGATGACAATGGAATGGAGCATTGTGATGCCAAGTGTCATGGAGCATTGTGATGACAAGGGCTTCAAGCAATGTGATGAGAAGGCCATGGAGCTTTCTGATGACATGTGTCATGGAGCTTTGTGATGAACAGGGCATGGAGCATTGTGATTACAGGGGTCTTGGATCATAGTGATGACAAGTGTCATGGAGCCTTGTGATGACAAGACCGTGGAACATTGTGATGTCAGTGATCATGGAGCACTGTTATGACAGGGGTAATGGAGCATTCTGATGACAAGGGCATGGATCATTAGTCTGAAATGTTTCATGGATTATTTTGATGAGAGTGGGCATGGAGCATTGTGATGACAAGGGCACGGATCACTGTGATACATGAGTCAGGGAGGATTGTAATGACAGGGACATGGAGAATTGTGATGAGAAGTGAATCGAGCATTTTGATGACAAGCGTCATGGAGCATTGTGATGACAACGGCATTGAGCAATGTGATGAGAGGGTTCATGGAGCATTGTGATGACAATAGCATGAAGCATTGTGATGCCAAGGATCAAGGAGCTTTGTGATGAAAAAGGTCATGGAGCTTTTTGATGACAAGGGTGTGGTGCGTTGTGATGAGAGGGGCATGGAGCTTGCTATGACAGGGGTCATGGAGCATTGCGATGACAAGTGCATGGAGAATTGTGATGACAAGAGCATGTAACATTGTGATGAGAAATGTCATGTTGCATTGTTATGAGGAGGACGTGGAGAAATGTGATGACAAGGGACTTGGAGCATTGTGATGATCAGGGAATGGATCATTGTGATGGCAAGACCGTGGAGCATAGTGATGAGAAGTCCATGGATTATGTTAATGATGAGTGTCATGGAGCACTCTAATTACAAGAGCCATGGAGCATTGTGATTTCAGGTGTCATGGAGCATTGTGATGACAGGGGTCATGGAGCATTGTGATGACAAGCTTGTGGAGTATTGTGATGACATTTGGATGGAGCACTGTGATGAAAAAGGCATGGAGTCTTTTTATGAGAGTGTTCAAGGAGCATTCTGACGACAAATGTCAGGGAGCATTGTGATGACAAGTGTATTGAGCATTGTGATGACAATGGTCAGGGCGGATTGTGATGACAAGGGCATGGAGTATTGTGATGACAGGCATCATGGAGCATTATGATGACAAGTGTTATGGAACCTTGTGATCACAAGCATTTAGAGCATTGTGATGAAAGTGGTCATGGATCATATTGATTTCAAGGAGCATGGAGCATTGTGATGCCAAGATCATGAAGCAATGTGATCCCAAGGTTCATGGAGGATTGTGATAACAAGCGCATGGAGCATTGTGGTGACAACGTCTTGTAGCATTTTGCTGAAAAAGGCATGGAGCATTGTGATTACAGGAGTCTTGGAGCATTGTGATGAAAAGGGCATGGAGCATTGTCATGACATGGTTCAAGTGCATACTGATAGCAAGTGCCAGGGAGCATTGTGATGACAAGTGTATTGTGCATTGTGATGACAAATGTCATGGAGCATTTTTCTGACAAAGGCATGGAGCATTGTGATGACAAGGGTGATGGAGCACTGTGAAGACAAGCGCCACGGAGCATTGTGATTACAGGGGATATGGAACATTGGGATGACATGAGCATGGATCTTGTGATGACAAGTGTCATGGAGTATTTTGATGACAAGAGCCCAGGATCACTGTGTTGTCAGGGGTCATGGAGCATTGTGATGACAGGGGTCATGGAGCATTGTGATGAGAAGGTCATGGAGCATTGAGCTGAAAATATTTATGGAGTATTGAGATGACAAGGGAAAGGAGCATTTTGATGACAACGTCCTGGAGCATTGTGATGAGCGGACCATGGAGCCTTGTGATGACAATTATCATGGAGCATTCTCACTAAAAGAGGCATGGGGCACTGTGATTACAGGGGTCGTGGAGCATTGTGATGACTAGTGCTAATAGCATTGTAATGAGAAGGCCATGGAGCATTCTGACAACATGCATCATGGAGCTTTGTGATGACAAGGGCATGGGACATTGTGATTACAGGGGTCTTGGAGTATTGTGATGAAAAGCGCATGGATCATTGTGATGAAAAAGGCATGGAGCCTTCTCATGACAGGGTTCAAGGAGCATACTGACGACAAGTGTCAGGCAACATTGTGATGACAAGTGTACTGAGCATTGTGATGACAAAGTTTATGGAGCATTGTGATGAGAAGACCATTGATTATTGTGATGACGAGCGTCATTGGGCATTGTGATGACAAGTGTTATGGAACACTGTGATCACTAGGGTTTGGAGCATGGTAAAGACAGGTCATGGAGCATTTTGATTTAATTGTGGTGACAATAGCCTGAAGCATTATGATGATGGGCATGGTGCATTGTGATGACAGGGTTCATGGAGCATTGAGATGAAAAGCGGCAAGGAGCATTGTGATTATAGGGGTCTTGGAGCATTGTGATGAGAAGGCCATGGAGCATTATGATGAGAAGACCATGGAGCATAGTGATGACATGCGTCATGGAGCTTTGTGATGCCACGGGTCATGGAGCTTAGTGATGACAAAGGTTATTGAGTATTTTGAGGACAAGGGAGTTTTGCTTTGTGATGAGAAGGGCAGGAAGCATTGTGATGACAGGATCAAGGAGCAATTTGATGAAAAGTGTCAAGGAATATTTTGATGACAGAGGTTATGGAACATTGTGATGTCAGGGGTCATGGAGCATTGTGAGGATAAGGGCATGTAGCATTGTGATGACAGGGGTCATGGAACATTGTGGTGACTGGGTGGAGGGATTATTGTGATGACTAGAGATGGAACCTTGTGATATCAGTTGTCAGAGAGCATTTTGATGAGAAGTGAATGAAGCATTGTGATGACAAGTTTTATGGAGCATTGTGATGACAATGTTGTAGAGCATTGTGTTGACAAGCGCATGGCTTATTGTGATGACGTGGGTCATGGAGCATTTTGCTGACATGGGCATGGAGCATTGTGATGACAAGGGTCATGGAGCACTGTGCTGACAAAGGAATGGCGCATTGTGATGACATGGGTCAAGGAGTTTTGTGATGAAAAGTTCATGGAGCGTTGTGGTGACAAATGTCACAGAGCCTTGTGATGACGAGGGCATGGACCCTTGTGTTGACAAAAGTCATGAAGCATTGTGATGACTGGAGTCACGGAACATTGTGATGACAGCGGTCATGGAGCATTGTGATGACAAGGGCATGGAGTATTGTGATGACAAGGTCATGGAGTATTGTGAAGACAGGTGTCAGGGAGCATTGTGATGACATATGTCATGCTCCATTGTGATGACAATGGTAGGGAGCATTGTGATGCCAAGTGTCATGGAGCATTGTGATGACAAGGGCTTCGAGCAATGTGATGAGAAGGCCATGGAGCCTTCTGATGACACGTGTCATGGAGTTTTGTGATGAAAAGGGCATGGAGCATTGTGATTACAGGGGTCTTGGATCATTGTGATGACAAGTGTCATGGAGCCTTGTGATGACAAGACCGTGGAACATTGTGATGGCAGTGATCATGGAGCATTATTATGACAGGGGTAATGGAGCATTCTGATGACAAGGGCATGGATCATTAGTCTGAAATGTTTCATGGATTATTTTGATGAGAGTGGGCATGGAGCATTGTGATGACAAGGGCACGCATCACTGTGATACATGAGTCAGGGAGGATTGTAATGACAGGGACATAGAGAATTGTGATGAGAAGTGAATCGAGCATTTTGATGACAAGCATCATGGAGCATTGTGATGACAACGGCATTGAGCAATGTGATGAGAGGGTTCATGGAGCATTGTGATGACAATAGCATGAAGCATTGTGATGCCAAGGATCAAGGAGCTTGGTGATGACAAAGGTCATGGAGCATTTTGATGACAAGCGTGTGGTGCGTTGTGATGAGAAGGGCATGGAGCTTGCTATGACAGGGGTCATGGAGCATTGCGATGACAAGTGCATGGAGAATTGTGATGACAAGAGCATGTAACATTGTGATGAGAAATGTCATGTAGCATTGTTATGAGGAGGACGTGGAGAAATGTGATGACAAGGGACTTGGAGCATTGTGATGATCAGGGAATGGATCATTGTGATGGCAAGACCGTGGAGCATAGTGATGAGAAGTCCATGGATTATGTTAACGATGAGTGTCATGGAGCACTCTAATTACAAGAGCCATGGAGCATTGTGATTACAGGTGTCATGGAGCATTGTGATGAAAGGGGTCATGGGGCATTGTGATGACAAGCTTCTGGAGTATTGTGATGACATTTGGATGGAGCACTGTGATGAAAAAGGCATGGAGTCTTTTTATGAGAGTGTTCAAGGAGCATTCTGACGACAAATGTCAGGGAGCATTGTGATGACAAGTGTATTGAGCATTGTGATGACAATGGTCAGGGCGGATTGTGATGACAAGGGCATGGAGTATTGTGATGACAGGCATCATGGAGCATTATGATGACAAGTGTTATGGAACCTTGTGATCACAAGCATTTAGAGCATTGTGATGAAAGTGGTCATGGATCATTTTGATTTCAAGGAGCATGGAGCATTGTGATGCCAAGATCATGAAGCAATGTGATCCCAAGGTTCATGGAGGATTGTGATAACAAGCGCATGGAGCATTGTGGTGACAACGTCTTGTAGCATTTTGCTGAAAAAGGCATGGAGCATTGTGATTACAGGAGTCTTGGAGCATTGTGATGAAAAGGGCATGGAGCATTGTCATGACATGGTTCAAGTGCATACTGATAGCAAGTGCCAGGGAGCATTGTGATGACAAGTGTATTGTGCATTGTGATGACAAATGTCATGGAGCATTTTTCTGACAAAGGCATGGAGCATTGTGATGACAAGGGTGATGGAGCACTGTGAAGACAAGCGTCACGGAGCATTGTGATTACAGGGGATATGGAACATTGGGATGACATGAGCATGGATCTTGTGATGACAAGTGTCATGGAGTATTTTGATGACAAGAGTCCAGGATCACTGTGTTGTCAGGGGTCATGGAGCATTGTGATGACAGGGGTCATGGAGCACTGTGATGAGAAGGTCATGGAGCATTGAGCTGAAAATATTTATGGAGTATTGAGATGACAAGGGAAAGGAGCATTTTGATGACAACGTCCTGGAGCATTGTGATGAGCGGACCATGGAGCCTTGTGATGACAATTATCATGGAGCATTCTCACTAAAAGAGGCATGGGGCACTGTGATTACAGGGGTCGTGGAGCATTGTGATGACTAGTGCTAATAGCATTGTGATGAGAAGGCCATGGAGCATTCTGACAACATGCATCATGGAGCTTTGTGATGACAAGGGCATGGGACATTGTGATTACAGGGGTCTTGGAGTATTGTGATGAAAAGCGCATGGATCATTGTGATGAAAAAGGCATGGAGCCTTGTCATGACAGGGTTCAAGGAGCATACTGACGACAAGTGTCAGGCAACATTGTGATGACAAGTGTACTGAGCATTGTGATGACAATGTTTATGGAGCATTGTGATGAGAAGACCATTGATTATTGTGATGACGAGCGTCATTGGGCATTGTGATGACAAGTGTTATGGAACACTGTGATCACTAGGGTTTGGAGCATGGTAAAGACAGGTCATGGAGCATTTTGATTTAATTGTGGTGACAATAGCCTGAAGCATTATGATGATGGGCATGGTGCATTGTGATGACAGGGTTCATGGAGCATTGAGATGAAAAGCGGCAAGGAGCATTGTGATTATAGGGGTCTTGGAGCATTGTGATGAGAAGGCCATGGAGCATTATGATGAGAAGACCATGGAGCATAGTGATGACATGCGTCATGGAGCTTTGTGATGCCACGGGTCATGGAGCTTAGTGATGACAAAGGTTATTGAGTATTTTGAGGACAAGGGCGTTGTGCTTTGTGATGAGAGGTGCAGAAAGCATTGTGATGACAGGATCAAGGAGCAATTTGATGAAAAGTGTCAAGGAATATTTTGATGACAGAGGTTATGGAACATTGTGATGTCAGGGGTCATGGAGCATTGTGAGGATAAGGGCATATAGCATTGTGATGACAGGGGTCATGGAACACTGTGGTGACAGGGTGGAGGGATTATTGTGATGACTAGAGATGGAACCTTGTGATATCAGTTGTCAGAGAGCATTTTGATGAGAAGTGAATGGAGCATTGTGATGACAAGTTTTATGGAGCATTGTGATGACAATGTTGTAGAGCATTGTGTTGACAAGCGCATGGCTTATTGTGATGACGTGGGTCATGGAGCATTTTGCTGACATGGGCATGGAGCATTGTGATGACAAGGGTCAGGGAGCATTGTGCTGACAAAGGAATGGCGCATTGTCATGACATGGGTCAAGGAGCTTTGTGATGAAAAGTTCATGGAGCATTGTGGTGACAAATGTCACAGAGCCTTGTGATGACGAGGGCATGGACCCTTGTGTTGACAAAAGTCATGAAGCATTGTGATGACTGGAGTCACGGAACATTGTGATGACAGCGGTCATGGAGCATTGTGATGACAAGGGCATGGAGTATTGTGATGACAAGGTCATGGAGTATTGTGAAGACAGGTGTCAGGGAGCATTGTGATGACATATGTCATGCTCCATTGTGATGACAATGGAAGGGAGCATTGTGATGCCAAGTGTCATGGAGCATTGTGATGACAAGGGCTTCGAGCAATGTGATGAGAAGGCCATGTAGCCTTGTGATGACACGGGTCATGGAGTTTTGTGATGAAAAGGGCATGGAGCATTGTGATTACAGGGGTCTTGGATCATTGTGATGACAAGTGTCATGGAGCCTTGTGATGACAAGACCGTGGAACATTGTGATGGCAGTGATCATGGAGCATTATTATGACAGGGGTAATGGAGCATTCTGATGACAAGGGCATGGATCATTAGTCTGAAATGTTTCATGGATTATTTTGATTAGAGTGGGCATGGAGCATTGTGATGACAAGGGCACGGATCACTGTGATACATGAGTCAGGGAGGATTGTAATGACAGGGACATGGAGAAGTGTGATGAGAAGTGAATCGAGCATTTTGATGACAAGCGTCATGGAGCATTGTGATGACAACGGCATTGAGCAATGTGATGAGAGGGTTCATGGAGAATTGTGATGACAATAGCATGAAGCATTGTGATGCCAGGGATCAAGGAGCTTGGTGATGACAAGGTCATGGAGCATTTTGATGACAAGCGTGTGGTGCGTTGTGATGAGAAGGGCATGGAGCTTGCTATGACAGGGGTCATGGAGCATTGCGATGACAAGTGCATGGAGAATTGTGATGACAAGAGCATGTAACATTGTGATGAGAAATGTCATGTTGCATTGTTATGAGGAGGACGTGGAGAAATGTGATGACAAGGGACTTGGAGCATTGTGATGATCAGGGAATGGATCATTGTGATGGCAAGACCGTGGAGCATAGTGATGAGAAGTCCATGGATTATGTTAACGATGAGTGTCATGGAGCACTCTAATTACAAGAGCCATGGAGCATTGTGATTACAGGTGTCATGGAGCATTGTGATGACAGGGGTCATGGAGCATTGTGATGACAGGGGTCATGGAGTATTGTGATGACATTTGGATGGAGCACTGTGATGAAAAAGGCATGGAGTCTTTTTATGAGAGTGTTCAAGGAGCATTCTGACGACAAATGTCAGGGAGCATTGTGATGACAAGTGTATTGAGCATTGTGATGACAATGGTCAGGGCGGATTGTGATGACAAGGGCATGGAGTATTGTGATGACAGGCATCATGGAGCATTATGATGACAAGTGTTATGGAACCTTGTGATCACAAGCATTTAGAGCATTGTGATGAAAGTGGTCATGGATCATTTTGATTTCAAGGAGCATGGAGCATTGTGATGCCAAGATCATGAAGCAATGTGATCCCAAGGTTCATGGAGGATTGTGATAACAAGCGCATGGAGCATTGTGGTGACAACGTCTTGTAGCATTTTGCTGAAAAAGGCATGGAGCATTGTGATTACAGGAGTCTTGGAGCATTGTGATGAAAAGGGCATGGAGCATTGTCATGACATGGTTCAAGTGCATCCTGATAGCAAGTGCCAGGGAGCATTGTGATTACAAGTGTATTGTGCATTGTGATGACAAATGTCATGGAGCATTTTCTGACAAAGGCATGGAGCATTGTGATGACAAGGGTGATGGAGCACTGTGAAGACAAGCGTCACGGAGCATTGTGATTACAGGGGATATGGAACATTGGGATGACATGAGCATGGATCTTGTGATGACAAGTGTCATGGAGTATTTTGATGACAAGAGTCCAGGATCACTGTGTTGTCACGGGTCATGGAGCATTGTGATGACAGGGGTCATGGAGCATTGTGATGAGAAGGTCATGGAGCATTGAGCTGAAAATATTTATGGAGTATTGAGAGGACAAGGGAAAGGAGCATTTTGATGACAACGTCCTGGAGCATTGTGATGAGCGGACCATGGAGCCTTGTGATGACAATTATCATGGAGCATTCTCACTAAAAGAGGCATGGGGCACTGTGATTACAGGGGTCGTGGAGCATTGTGATGACAAGTGCTAATAGCATTGTGATGAGAAGGCCATGGAGCATACTGATGATATGCGTCACGGAGCATTGTGATGACAATGTCATGGAGCATTTTGTTTACAGGTGTCTTGGAGCATTGTGATGAAAAGGGCATGGATCATTGTGATGAAATAGGCACGGAGCCTTTTCATGACAGGGTTCAAGGAGAATACTGACGAAAAGTGGCAGGGAGCATTGTGATGACAAGTGTATTGAGCATTGTGATGACAAAGGTCATGGAGCATTGTGATGAGAAGACCATGGATAATTGTAATGACGAGCGTCATGGGGCTATGTGATAACAAGTGTTATGGAACATTGTGATCACAAGGGTTTGGAGCATTGTGAAGACACAGGTCATGGAGCATTTTGATTTAATTGTGATGACATAGCATGAAGCATTATGATGATGGGCATGGTGCACTGTGATAACAGGGTTCATGGTGTTTTGAGATGAAAAGGGGCATGGAGCATTGGTCTGACAATTTTCATGGATTATTGTGATGACCGTGGACATGGCACATTGTGGTGACAAGGGCATGGAACATTGTGATGACAAGGTCACAGAGTATTGTCAAGAGACGTGTCAGGGAGCATTGTGATGTCATAGGTCATGGTCCATTGTGATGACAATGGCATGAAGCATTGTGATGCCATGTGTCATGGAGGATTGTGATGACAAAGGTAATGGAGCATTGTGATGACAAGGGCCATTGAGAATTTTGATGACAAGGTCGTGAAGCATTGAGATTACAAGCGCATGGAGCTTGCTATGACAGGGGTCATGGAGCATTGCGATGACAAGTGCATGGAGAATTGTGATGTCAAGAGCATGAAACATTGTGATGAGTAGTGTCAAGGAATATTGTGATGAAAAGGACGTGGTGAATTTTGATGACAAAAGACATGTACCATTGTGATGACCAGGGCATGGAGCATTGTGACGGCAAAATCGTGGAGCATTGTGATTAGAAGTCCATGGATAATTGTAATGACAGGCGTCATGGAGCACTGTAATGACAAGGGGCATGAAGCATTGTGATGATAGGTGTCATGGAGCATTGTGATGACAGGGGTCATGGAGCATTCTGATGACAAGACTCATGGAGCATTCTGATGACAAGCTTGTGGAGAATTGAGATGACAGTGGCATGGAGCATTGTGATGAAAAATGCATGGAGCATTGTGATGAAAAAGTCATGGAGGCTTTTCATGATAGGTTTCAAGGAGCATTTTGACGACAAGTGTCACGGAGCATTGTGATGACATGTGTATTGAGCATTGTGATGACAAAGTTCATGGAGCATTGTGATGACAAGTGCATGGAGTATTGTGATGAAAGGAATCATGGAGCGTTTTGATGACAAGTGTTATGGAACATTGTGATCACAAGGGTTTGGAGCATTGTGATGACAGAGGTTATGGATCATTTTGATTTCAAGGAGCATGGAGCATTGTGATGACAAGGGCATGAAGTAATGTGATGCCAATGTTCATGGAGGATTGTGAATGACAATGGTAAAGAACTATTGTGATGACAAGCGCATGGAGCATTGTGATGACAAGTCATGTAGAATTTTGCTGACATAGGCATGGAGCATTGTGATGACAAGGGTCATGGTACACTGTGATGACAATTGTCAGAGAGCATTGTGATTAGAGGTGTTATGGAACATTGTGATGACAAATGTCATGGAGCATTGTGATGAGAAGACCATGGATAATTGTGATAATGAGCGTCATGGGGCGTTGTGATGACAAGTGATATGGAACATTTTGATCACAAGGGTTTGGAGCATTGTGATGACAGAGGTCATGGAGCATGTTGATTTCATTGTGATGACAATAGCATGAAGCATTATGTTGACGGGCGTGGTGCATTGTGATGACAGGGTTCAAAGAGCATTGAGATGACAAGGGCATGGAGCATTGTGAATACAGGGGTCTTGCAGCACTGTGATGACAAGGGTCATGGGGAAGTGTTATGACAAGGCCATGGAAGATTGTGATGCCAGGGGTCATGGAGCATTGTTATGACAGGGGCAATGGATCATTGTGATGACAAGTGCATGGAACATTGGTTTGAAAAGTTTCATGGATTATTGTGATGAGAGTGGGCATGGAGCACTGTGATGACAAGGGCACGGAACACTGTGATACATGGGTCATGGAGCATTGTAATGAGAAGGGCAGGAAGCATTGTGATGAGAAGTGCATCAAGCATTGTGATGACAAGCGTCATGGAGCTTTGTGATGAAAAGGGCATGGAGCAATGTGATAAGAGGGTTCATGGAGCATTGTGATGACAATGGCATGGAACATTGTGATGCCAATGTTCATGGAGGTTTGTGATGACAAGGTCATGGAGCATTTTGATGACAAGTGTGTGGTGCACTGTGATGAGAAGGGCAGGGAGCATTGTGATGAAAGGGTCATGGAGAATTTGATGAAAAGGGTCATGGAATATTTTGATGACAAGTGTTATGGAACATTGTGATGTCAGGAGTGATGGAGCATTGTGATGATAAGGGCATGAAGCATTGTGATGACAGGGTTCCTGGTGATATGTGATCACAAGGGAATGGAGCGTTGTCATTACAGGGCTCTTGGAGCATTGTGATGAAAAGGGCATGGACCATTGTGATGAAATAACACGGAGCCTTGTCATGACAGGGTTCAAGGAGCATACTGACGACAAGTGTCAGGGAGCATTGTGATGACAAGTGTATTGAGCATTGTGATGACAAAGGCATGGAGCATTTTGATGAGAAGACCATGGATAATTGTGATGAGGAGCATCATGGGGTGTTGTGATGACAAGTGTTATGGAACAATGTGATCACAAGGGTTTGGAGCTTTATGATGACAGAGGTCTTGGAGCATTTTGATTTCATTGTGATGGAAATAGCATGAAGCATTATGATGAAGGGCATGGTGCATTGTGATGACAGGGTTCATGGAGCATTGAGATGAAAAGCGGCATGGAGCTTTGTGATTACAGGGGTCTTGGAGAATTGTGATGACAAGGGCATGGAGCCTTGTGATGACAAGGCCGTGGAACATTATGATGTCAGGGGTCATGGAGCATAAGTCTGAAATGTTTCATGGATTCTTATGATGAGCATGGACATGGAGCATTGTGATGAAAAGGCCACGGAACACTGTGATACATGGGTCATGGAGGATTGTAATGACAAAACCATGGAGTATTTTGAGGAGAAGGGCATCGAGCATTGTGATGACAAGCGTCATGGAGCATTGTGATGCCACGGGTCATGGAGCTTAGTGATGACAAACGTTATGGAGTATTTTGAGGACAAGGGCGTTGTGCTTTGTGATGAGAAGGGCAGGAAGCATTGTGATGACAGGATCAAGGAGCAATTTGATGCAAAGTGTCAAGGAATATTTTGATGACAGAGGTTATGGAACATTGTGATGTCAGGGGTCATGGAGCATTGTGAGGATAAGGGCATGTAGCATTGTGATGACAGGGGTCATGGAACACTGTGGTGACAGGGTGGAGGGATTATTGTGATGACTAGAGATGGAACCTTGTGATATCAGTTGTCAGAGAGCATTTTGATGAGAAGTGAATGGAGCATTGTGATGACAAGTTTTATGGAGCATTGTGATGACAATGTTGTAGAGCATTGTGTTGACAAGCGCATGGCTTATTGTGATGAGGTGGGTCATGGAGCATTTTGCTGACATGGACATGGAGCATTGTGATGACAAGGGTCATGGAGCATTGTGCTGACAAAGGAATGGCGCATTGTCATGACATGGGTCAAGGAGCTTTGTGATGAAAAGTTCATGGAGCATTGTGGTGACAAATGTCACAGAGCCTTGTGATGACGAGGGCATGGACCCTTGTGTTGACAAAAGTCATGAAGCATTGTGATGACTGGAGTCACGGAACATTGTGATGACAGCAGTCATGGAGCATTGTGATGACAAGGGCATGGAGTATTGTGATGACAAGGTCATGGAGTATTGTAAAGACAGGTGTCAGGGAGCAATGTGATGACATATGTCATGCTCCATTGTGATGACAATGGAATGGAGCATTGTGATGCCAAGTGTCATGGAGCATTGTGATGACAAGGGCTTCAAGCAATGTGATGAGAAGTCCATGGAGCCTTCTGATGACATGTGTCATGGAGCTTTGTGATGAACAGGGCATGGAGCATTGTGATTACAGGGGTCTTGGATCATTGTGATGACAAGTGTCATGGAGCCTTGTGATGACAAGACCGTGGAACATTGTGATGTCAGTGATCATGGAGCACTGTTATGACAGGGGTAATGGAGCATTCTGATGACAAGGGCATGGATCATTAGTCTGAAATGTTTCATGGATTATTTTGATGAGAGTGGGCATGGAGCATTGTGATGACAAGGGCACGGATCACTGTTATACATGAGTCAGGGAGGATTGTAATGACAGGGACATGGAGAATTGTGATGAGAAGTGAATCGAGCATTTTGATGACAAGCGTCATGGAGCATTGTGATGACAACGGCATTGAGCAATGTGATGAGAGGGTTCATGGAGCATTGTGAAGACAATAGCATGAAGCATTGTGATGCCAAGGATCAAGGAGCTTTGTGATGAAAAAGGTCATGGAGATTTTTGATGACAAGGGTGTGGTGCGTTGTGATGAGAGGGGCATGGAGCTTGCTATGACAGGGGTCATGGAGCATTGCGATGACAAGTGCATGGAGAATTGTGATGACAAGAGCATGTAACATTGTGATGAGAAATGTCATGTAGCATTGTTATGAGGAGGACGTGGAGAAATGTGATGACAAGGGACTTGGAGCATTGTGATGATCAGGGAATGGATCATTGTGATGGCAAGACCGTGGAGCATAGTGATGAGAAGTCCATGGATTATGTTAATGATGAGTGTCATGGAGCACTCTAATTACAAGAGCCATGGAGCATTGTGATTACAGGTGTCATGGAGCATTGTGATGACAGGGGTCATGGAGCATTGTGATGACAAGCTTGTGGAGTATTGTGATGACATTTGGATGGAGCACTGTGATGAAAAAGGCATGGAGTCTTTTTATGAGAGTGTTCAAGGAGCATTCTGACGACAAATGTCAGGGAGCATTGTGATGACAAGTGTATTGAGCATTGTGATGACAATGGTCAGGGCGGATTGTGATGACAAGGGCATGGAGTATTGTGATGACAGGCATCATGGAGCATTATGATGACAAGTGTTATGGAACCTTGTGATCACAAGCATTTAGAGCATTGTGATGAAAGTGGTCATGGATCATTTTGATTTCAAGGAGCATGGAGCATTGTGATGCCAAGATCATGAAGCAATGTGATCCCAAGGTTCATGGAGGATTGTGATAACAAGCGCATGGAGCATTGTGGTGACAACGTCTTGTAGCATTTTGCTGAAAAAGGCATGGAGCATTGTGATTACAGGAGTCTTGGAGCATTGTGATGAAAAGGGCATGGAGCATTGTCATGACATGGTTCAAGTGCATACTGATAGCAAGTGCCAGGGAGCATTGTGATGACAAGTGTATTGTGCATTGTGATGACAAATGTCATGGAGCATTTTTCTGACAAAGGCATGGAGCATTGTGATGACAAGGGTGATGGAGCACTGTGAAGACAAGCGCCACGGAGCATTGTGATTACAGGGGATATGGAACATTGGGATGACATGAGCATGGATCTTGTGATGACAAGTGTCATGGAGTATTTTGATGACAAGAGCCCAGGATCACTGTGTTGTCAGGGGTCATGGAGCATTGTGATGACAGGGGTCATGGAGCATTGTGATGAGAAGGTCATGGAGCATTGAGCTGAAAATATTTATGGAGTATTGAGATGACAAGGGAAAGGAGCATTTTGATGACAACGTCCTGGAGCATTGTGATGAGCGGACCATGGAGCCTTGTGATGACAATTATCATGGAGCATTCTCACTAAAAGAGGCATGGGGCACTGTGATTACAGGGGTCGTGGAGCATTGTGATGACTAGTGCTAATAGCATTGTAATGAGAAGGCCATGGAGCATTCTGACAACATGCATCATGGAGCTTTGTGATGACAAGGGCATGGGACATTGTGATTACAGGGGTCTTGGAGTATTGTGATGAAAAGCGCATGGATCATTGTGATGAAAAAGGCATGGAGCCTTGTCATGACAGGGTTCAAGGAGCATACTGACGACAAGTGTCAGGCAACATTGTGATGACAAGTGTACTGAGCATTGTGATGACAAAGTTTATGGAGCATTGTGATGAGAAGACCATTGATTATTGTGATGACGAGCGTCATTGGGCATTGTGATGACAAGTGTTATGGAACACTGTGATCACTAGGGTTTGGAGCATGGTAAAGACAGGTCATGGAGCATTTTGATTTAATTGTGGTGACAATAGCATGAAGCATTATGATGATGGGCATGGTGCATTGTGATGACAGGGTTCATGGAGCATTGAGATGAAAAGCGGCAAGGAGCATTGTGATTATAGGGGTCTTGGAGCATTGTGATGAGAAGGCCATGGAGCATTATGATGAGAAGACCATGGAGCATAGTGATGACATGCGTCATGGAGCTTTGAAATGCCACGGGTCATGGAGCTTAGTGATGACAAAGGTTATTGAGTATTTTGAGGACAAGGGCGTTGTGCTTTGTGATGAGAAGGGCAGGAAGCATTGTGATGACAGGATCAAGGAGCAATTTGATGAAAAGTGTCAAGGAATATTTTGATGACAGAGGTTATGGAACATTGTGATGTCAGGGGTCATGGAGCATTGTGAGGATAAGGGCATGTAGCATTGTGATGACAGGGGTCATGGAACATTGTGGTGACAGGGTGGAGGGATTATTGTGATGACTAGAGATGGAACCTTGTGATATCAGTTGTCAGAGAGCATTTTGATGAGAAGTGAATGAAGCATTGTGATGACAAGTTTTATGGAGCATTGTGATGACAATGTTGTAGAGCATTGTGTTGACAAGCGCATGGCTTATTGTGATGACGTGGGTCATGGAGCATTTTGCTGACATGGGCATGGAGCATTGTGATGACAAGGGTCATGGAGCATTGTGCTGACAAAGGAATGGCGCATTGTCATGACATGGGTCAAGGAGCTTTGTGATGAAAAGTTCATGGAGCATTGTGGTGACAAATGTCACAGAGCCTTGTGATGACGAGGGCATGGACCCTTGTGTTGACAAAAGTCATGAAGCATTGTGATGACTGGAGTCACGGAACATTGTGATGACAGCGGTCATGGAGCATTGTGATGACAAGGGCATGGAGTATTGTGATGACAAGGTCATGGAATATTGTGAAGACAGGTGTCAGGGAGCATTGTGATGACATATGTCATGCTCCATTGTGATGACAATGGAATGGAGCATTGTGATGACAAGGGCTTCAAGCAATGTGATGAGAAGTCCATGGAGCCTTCTTATGACATGTGTCATGGAGCTTTGTGATGAACAGGGCATGGAGCATTGTGATTACAGGGGTCTTGGATCATTGTGATGACAAGTGTCATGGAGCCTTGTGATGACAAGACCGTGGAACATTGTGATGTCAGTGATCATGGAGCACTGTTATGACAGGGGTAATGGAGCATTCTGATGACAAGGGCATGGATCATTAGTCTGAAATGTTTCATGGATTATTTTGATGAGAGTGGGCATATAGCATTGTGATGACAAGGGCACGGATCACTGTTATACATGAGTCAGGGAGGATTGTAATGACAGGGACATGGAGAATTGTGATGAGAAGTGAATCGAGCATTTTGATGACAAGCGTCATGGAGCATTGTGATGACAACGGCATTGAGCAATGTGATGAGAGGGTTCATGGAGCATTGTGAAGACAATAGCATGAAGCATTGTGATGCCAAGGATCAAGGAGCTTTGTGATGAAAAAGGTCATGGAGATTTTTGATGACAAGGGTGTGGTGCGTTGTGATGAGAGGGGCATGGAGCTTGCTATGACAGGGGTCATGGAGCATTGCGATGACAAGTGCATGGAGAATTGTGATGACAAGAGCATGTAACATTGTGATGAGAAATGTCATGTAGCATTGTTATGAGGAGGACGTGGAGAAATGTGATGACAAGGGACTTGGAGCATTGTGATGATCAGGGAATGGATCATTGTGATGGCAAGACCGTGGAGCATAGTGATGAGAAGTCCATGGATTATGTTAATGATGAGTGTCATGGAGCACTCTAATTACAAGAGCCATGGAGCATTGTGATTACAGGTGTCATGGAGCATTGTGATGACAGGGGTAATGGAGCATTGTGATGACAAGCTTGTGGAGTATTGTGATGACATTTGGATGGAGCACTGTGATGAAAAAGGCATGGAGTCTTTTTATGAGAGTGTTCAAGGAGCATTCTGACGACAAATGTCAGGGAGCATTGTGATGACAAGTGTATTGAGCATTGTGATGACAATGGTCAGGGCGGATTGTGATGACAAGGGCATGGAGTATTGTGATGACAGTCATCATGGAGCATTATGATGACAAGTGTTATGGAACCTTGTGATCACAAGCATTTAGAGCATTGTGATGAAAGTGGTCATGGATCATTTTGATTTCAAGGAGCATGGAGCATTGTGATGCCAAGATCATGAAGCAATGTGATCCCAAGGTTCATGGAGGATTGTGATAACAAGCGCATGGAGCATTGTGGTGACAACGTCTTGTAGCATTTTGCTGAAAAAGGCATGGAGCATTGTGATTACAGGAGTCTTGGAGCATTGTGATGAAAAGGGCATGGAGCATTGTCATGACATGGTTCAAGTGCATACTGATAGCAAGTGCCAGGGAGCATTGTGATGACAAGTGTATTGTGCATTGTGATGACAAATGTCATGGAGCATTTTTCTGACAAAGGCATGGAGCATTGTGATGACAAGGGTGATGGAGCACTGTGAAGACAAGCGCCACGGAGCATTGTGATTACAGGGGATATGGAACATTGGGATGACATGAGCATGGATCTTGTGATGACAAGTGTCATGGAGTATTTTGATGACAAGAGCCCAGGATCACTGTGTTGTCAGGGGTCATGGAGCATTGTGATGACAGGGGTCATGGAGCATTGTGATGAGAAGGTCATGGAGCATTGAGCTGAAAATATTTATGGAGTATTGAGATGACAAGGGAAAGGAGCATTTTGATGACAACGTCCTGGAGCATTGTGATGAGCGGACCATGGAGCCTTGTGATGACAATTATCATGGAGCATTCTCACTAAAAGAGGCATGGGGCACTGTGATTACAGGGGTCGTGGAGCATTGTGATGACTAGTGCTAATAGCATTGTAATGAGAAGGCCATGGAGCATTCTGACAACATGCATCATGGAGCTTTGTGATGACAAGGGCATGGGACATTGTGATTACAGGGGTCTTGGAGTATTGTGATGAAAAGCGCATGGATCATTGTGATGAAAAAGGCATGGAGCCTTGTCATGACAGGGTTCAAGGAGCATACTGACGACAAGTGTCAGGCAACATTGTGATGACAAGTGTACTGTGCATTGTGATGACAAAGTTTATGGAGCATTGTGATGAGAAGACCATTGATTATTGTGATGACGAGCGTCATTGGGCATTGTGATGACAAGTGTTATGGAACACTGTGATCACTAGGGTTTGGAGCATGGTAAAGACAGGTCATGGAGCATTTTGATTTAATTGTGGTGACAATAGCATGAAGCATTATGATGATGGGCATGGTGCATTGTGATGACAGGGTTCATGGAGCATTGAGATGAAAAGCGGCAAGGAGCATTGTGATTATAGGGGTCTTGGAGCATTGAGATGAGAAGGCCATGGAGCATTATGATGAGAAGACCATGGAGCATAGTGATGACATGCGTCATGGAGCTTTGAAATGCCACGGGTCATGGAGCTTAGTGATGACAAAGGTTATTGAGTATTTTGAGGACAAGGGCGTTGTGCTTTGTGATGAGAAGGGCAGGAAGCATTGTGATGACAGGATCAAGGAGCAATTTGATGAAAAGTGTCAAGGAATATTTTGATGACAGAGGTTATGGAACATTGTGATGTCAGGGGTCATGGAGCATTGTGAGGATAAGGGCATGTAGCATTGTGATGACAGGGGTCATGGAACATTGTGGTGACAGGGTGGAGGGATTATTGTGATGACTAGAGATGGAACCTTGTGATATCAGTTGTCAGAGAGCATTTTGATGAGAAGTGAATGAAGCATTGTGATGACAAGTTTTATGGAGCATTGTGATGACAATGTTGTAGAGCATTGTGTTGACAAGCGCATGGCTTATTGTGATGACGTGGGTCATGGAGCATTTTGCTGACATGGGCATGGAGCATTGTGATGACAAGGGTCATGGAGCATTGTGCTGACAAAGGAATGGCGCATTGTCATGACATGGGTCAAGGAGCTTTGTGATGAAAAGTTCATGGAGCATTGTGGTGACAAATGTCACAGAGCCTTGTGATGACGAGGGCATGGACCCTTGTGTTGACAAAAGTCATGAAGCATTGTGATGACTGGAGTCACGGAACATTGTGATGACAGCGGTCATGGAGCATTGTGATGACAAGGGCATGGAGTATTGTGATGACAAGGTCATGGAGTATTGTGAAGACAGGTGTCAGGGAGCATTGTGATGACATATGTCATGCTCCATTGTGATGACAATGGAATGGAGCATTGTGAAGCCAAGTGTCATGGAGCATTGTGATGACAAGGGCTTCGAGCAATGTGATGAGAAGGCCATGGAGCCTTCTGATGACATGTGTCATGGAGCTTTGTGATGAAAAGGGCATGGAGCATTGTGATTACAGGGGTCTTGGATCATTGTGATGACAAGTGTCATGGAGCCTTGTGATGACAAGACCGTGGAACATTGTGATGTCAGTGATCATGGAGCACTGTTATGACAGGGGTAATGGAGCATTCTGATGATAAGGGCATGGATCATTAGTCTGAAATGTTTCATGGATTATTTTGATGAGAGTGGGCATGGAGCATTGTGATGACAAGGGCACGGATCACTGTGATACATGAGTCAGGGAGGATTGTAATGACAGGGACATGGAGAATTGTGATGAGAAGTGAATCGAGCATTTTGATGACAAGCGTCATGGAGCATTGTGATGACAACGGCATTGAGCAATGTGATGAGAGGGTTCATGGAGCATTGTGATGACAATAGCATGAAGCATTCTGATGCCAAGGATCAAGGAGCTTTGTGATGAAAAAGGTCATGGAGCATTTTGATGACAAGGGTGTGGTGCGTTGTGATGAGAAGGGCATGGAGCTTGCTATGACAGGGGTCATGGAGCATTGCGATGACAAGTGCATGGAGAATTGTGATGACAAGAGCATGTAACATTGTGATGAGAAATGTCATGTAGCATTGTTATGAGGAGGACGTGGAGAAATGTGATGACAAGGGACTTGGAGCATTGTGATGATCAGGGAATGGATCATTGTGATGGCAAGACCGTGGAGTATAGTGATGAGAAGTCCATGGATTATGTTAATGATGAGTGTCATGGAGCACTCTAATTATAAGAGCCATGGAGCATTGTGATTACAGGTGTCATGGAGCATTGTGATGACAGGGGTCATGGAGCATTGTGATGACAGGGGTCATGGAGTATTGTGATGACATTTGGATGGAGCACTGTGATGAAAAAGGCATGGAGTCTTTTTATGAGAGTGTTCAAGGAGCATTCTGACGACAAATGTCAGGGAGCATTGTGATGACAAGTGTATTGAGCATTGTGATGACAATGGTCAGGGCGGATTGTGATGACAAGGGCATGGAGTATTGTGATGACAGGCATCATGGAGCATTATGATGACAAGTGTTATGGAACCTTGTGATCACAAGCATTTAGAGCATTGTGATGAAAGTGGTCATGGATCATTTTGATTTCAAGGAGCATGGAGCATTGTGATGCCAAGATCATGAAGCAATGTGATCCCAAGGTTCATGGAGGATTGTGATAACAAGCGCATGGAGCATTGTGGTGACAACGTCTTGTAGCATTTTGCTGAAAAAGGCATGGAGCATTGTGATTACAGGAGTCTTGGAGCATTGTGATGAAAAGGGCATGGAGCAATGTCATGACATGATTCAAGTGCATACTGATAGCAAGTGCCAGGGAGCATTGTGATTACAAGTGTATTGTGCATTGTGATGACAAATGTCATGGAGCATTTTTCTGACAAAGGCATGGAGCATTGTGATGACAAGGGTGATGGAGCACTGTGAAGACAAGCGCCACGGAGCATTGTGATTACAGGGGATATGGAACATTGGGATGACATGAGCATGGATCTTGTGATGACAAGTGTCATGGAGTATTTTGATGACAAGAGTCCAGGATCACTGTGTTGTCAGGGGTCATGGAGCATTGTGATGACAGGGGTCATGGAGCATTGTGATGAGAAGGTCATGGAGCATTGAGCTGAAAATATTTATGGAGTATTGAGATGACAAGGGAAAGGAGCATTTTGATGACAACGTCCTGGAGCATTGTGATGAGCGGACCATGGAGCCTTGTGATGACAATTATCATGGAGCATTCTCACTAAAAGAGGCATGGGGCACTGTGATTACAGGGGTCGTGGAGCATTGTGATGACTAGTGCTAATAGCATTGTGATGAGAAGGCCATGGATCATTCTGACAACATGCATCATGGAGCTTTGTGATGACAAGGGCATGGGACATTGTGATTACAGGGGTCTTGGAGTATTGTGATGAAAAGCGCATGGATCATTGTGATGAAAAAGGCATGGAGCCTTGTCATGACAGGGTTCAAGGAGCATACTGACGACAAGTGTCAGGCAACATTGTGATGACAAGTGTATTGAGCATTGTGATGACAAAGTTTATGGAGCATTGTGATGAGAAGACCATAGATTATTGTGATGACGAGCGTCATTGGGCATTGTGATGACAAGTGTTATGGAACACTGTGATCACTAGGGTTTGGAGCATGGTAAAGACAGGTCATGGAGCATTTTGATTTAATTGTGGTGACAATAGCATGAAGCATTATAATGATGGGCATGGTGCATTGTGATGACAGGGTTCATGGAGCATTGAGATGAAAAGCGGCAAGGAGCATTGTGATTATAGGGGTCTTGGAGCATTGTGATGAGAAGGCCATGGAGCATTATGATGAGAAGACCATGGAGCATAGTGATGACATGCGTCATGGAGCTTTGTGATGCCACGGGTCATGGAGCTTAGTGATGACAAAGGTTATTGAGTATTTTGAGGACAAGGGCGTTGTGCTTTGTGATGAGAAGGGCAGGAAGCATTGTGATGACAGGATCAAGGAGCAATTTGATGAAAAGTGTCAAGGAATATTTTGATGACAGAGGTTATGGAACATTGTGATGTCAGGGGTCATGGAGCATTGTGAGGATAAGGGAATGTAGCACTGTGATGACAGGGGTCATGGAACATTGTGGTGACAGGGTGGAGGGATTATTGTGATGACTAGAGATGGAACCTTGTGATATCAGTTGTCAGAGAGCATTTTGATGAGAAGTGAATGGAGCATTGTGATGACAAGTTTTATGGAGCATTGTGATGACAATGTTGTAGAGCATTGTGTTGACAAGCGCATGGCTTATTGTGATGACGTGGGTCATGGAGCATTTTGCTGACATGGGCATGGAGCATTGTGATGACAAGGGTCATGGAGCATTGTGCTGACAAAGGAATGGCGCATTGTGATGACATGGGTCAAGGAGCTTTGTGATGAAAAGTTCATGGAGCATTGTGGTGACAAATGTCACAGAGCCTTGTGATGACGAGGGCATGGACCCTTGTGTTGACAAAAGTCATGAAGCATTGTGATGACTGGAGTCACGGAACATTGTGATGACAGCGGTAATGGAGCATTGTGATGACAAGGGCATGGAGTATTGTGATGACAAGGTCATGGAGTATTGTGAAGACAGGTGTCAGGGAGCATTGTGATGACATATGTCATGCTCCATTGTGATGACAATGGAATGGAGCATTGTGATGCCAAGTGTCATGGAGCATTGTGATGACAAGGGCTTCGAGCAATGTGATGAGAAGGCCATGGAGCCTTCTGATGACACGTGTCATGGAGTTTTTTGATGAAAAGGGCATGGAGCATTGTGATTACAGGGGTCTTGGATCATTGTGATGACAAGTGTCATGGAGCCTTGTGATGACAAGACCGTGGAACATTGTGATGGCAGTGATCATGGAGCATTATTATGACAGGGGTAATGGAGCATTCTGATGACAAGGGCATGGATCATTAGTCTGAAATGTTTCATGGATTATTTTGATTAGAGTGGGCATGGAGCATTGTGATGACAAGGGCACGGATCACTGTGATACATGAGTCAGGGTGGATTGTAATGACAGGGACATGGAGAATTGTGATGAGAAGTGAATCGAGCATTTTGATGACAAGCGTCATGGAGCATTGTGATGACAACGGCATTGAGCAATGTGATGAGAGGGTTCATGGAGCATTGTGATGACAATAGCATGAAGCATTGTGATGCCAAGGATCAAGGAGCTTGGTGATGACAAAGGTCATGGAGCATTTTGATGACAAGGGTGTGGTGCGTTGTGATGAGAAGGGCATGGAGCTTGCTATGACAGGGGTCATGGAGCATTGCGATGACAAGTGCATGGAGAATTGTGATGACAAGAGCATGTAACATTGTGATGAGAAATGTCATGTAGCATTGTTATGAGGAGGACGTGGAGAAATGTGATGACAAGGGACTTGGAACATTGTGATGATCAGGGAATGGATCATTGTGATGGCAAGACCGTGGAGCATAGTGATGAGAAGTCCATGGATTATGTTAACGATGAGTGTCATGGAGCACTCTAATTACAAGAGCCATGGAGCATTGTGATTATAGGTGTCATGGAACATTGTGATGACAGGGGTCATGGAGCATTGTGATGACAAGCTTGTGGAGTATTGTGATGACATTTGGATGGAGCACTGTGATGAAAAAGGCATGGAGTCTTTTTATGAGAGTGTTCAAGGAGCATTCTGACGACAAATGTCAGGGAGCATTGTGATGACAAGTGTATTGAGCATTGTGATGACAATGG
This sequence comes from Mesoplodon bidens, assembly GCF_964165515.1. Taxonomy (NCBI): domain Eukaryota; kingdom Metazoa; phylum Chordata; class Mammalia; order Artiodactyla; family Ziphiidae; genus Mesoplodon; species Mesoplodon bidens. The sequence continues at coordinate 442,988 of NW_027671983.1, forward strand.
TCAGGGCGGATTGTGATGACAAGGGCATGGAGTATTGTGATGACAGGCATCATGGAGCATTATGATGACAAGTGTTATGGAACCGTGTGATCACAAGCATTTAGAGCATTGTGATGAAAGTGGTCATGGATCATTTTGATTTCAAGGAGCATGGAGCATTGTGATGCCAAGATCATGAAGCAATGTGATCCCAAGGTTCATGGAGGATTGTGATAACAAGCGCATGGAGCATTGTGGTGACAACGTCTTGTAGCATTTTGCTGAAAAAGGCATGGAGCATTGTGATTACAGGAGTCTTGGAGCATTGTGATGAAAAGGGCATGGAGCATTGTCATGACATGGTTCAAGTGCATACTGATAGCAAGTGCCAGGGAGCATTGTGATGACAAGTGTATAGTGCATTGTGATGACAAATGTCATGGAGCATTTTTCTGACAAAGGCATGGAGCATTGTGATGACAAGGGTGATGGAGCACTGTGAAGACAAGCGTCACGGAGCATTGTGATTACAGGGGATATGGAACAATGGGATGACATGAGCATGGATCTTGTGATGACAAGTGTCATGGAGTATTTTGATGACAAGAGTCCAGGATCACTGTGTTGTCAGGGGTCATGGATCATTGTGAAGACAGGGGTCATGGAGCATTGTGATGAGAAGGTCATGGAGCATTGAGCTGAAAATATTTATGGAGTATTGAGATGACAAGGGAAAGGAGCATTTTGATGACAACGTCCTGGAGCATTGTGATGAGCGGACCATGGAGCCTTGTGATGACAATTATCATGGAGCATTCTCACTAAAAGAGGCATGGGGCACTGTGATTACAGGGGTCGTGGAGCATTGTGATGACTAGTGCTAATAGCATTGTGATGAGAAGGCCATGGATCATTCTGACAACATGCATCATGGAGCTTTGTGATGACAAGGGCATGGGACATTGTGATTACAGGGGTCTTGGAGTATTGTGATGAAAAGCGCATGGATCATTGTGATGAAAAAGGCATGGAGCCTTGTCATGACAGGGTTCAAGGAGCATACTGACGACAAGTGTCAGGCAACATTGTGATGACAAGTGTATTGAGCATTGTGATGACAAAGTTTATGGAGCATTGTGATGAGAAGACCATAGATTATTGTGATGACGAGCGTCATTGGGCATTGTGATGACAAGTGTTATGGAACACTGTGATCACTAGGGTTTGGAGCATGGTAAAGACAGGTCATGGAGCATTTTGATTTAATTGTGGTGACAATAGCATGAAGCATTATAATGATGGGCATGGTGCATTGTGATGACAGGGTTCATGGAGCATTGAGATGAAAAGCGGCAAGGAGCATTGTGATTATAGGGGTCTTGGAGCATTGTGATGAGAAGGCCATGGAGCATTATGATGAGAAGACCATGGAGCATAGTGATGACATGAGTCATGGAGCTTTGTGATGCCACGGGTCATGGAGCTTAGTGATGACAAAGGTTATTGAGTATTTTGAGGACAAGGGCGTTGTGCTTTGTGATGAGAAGGGCAGGAAGCATTGTGATGACAGGATCAAGGAGCAATTTGATGAAAAGTGTCAAGGAATATTTTGATGACAGAGGTTATGGAACATTGTGATGTCAGGGGTCATGGAGCATTGTGAGGATAAGGGCATGTAGCACTGTGATGACAGGGGTCATGGAACATTGTGGTGACAGGGTGGAGGGATTATTGTGATGACTAGAGATGGTACCTTGTGATATCAGTTGTCAGAGAGCATTTTGATGAGAAGTGAATGGAGCATTGTGATGACAAGTTTTATGGAGCATTGTGATGACAATGTTGTAGAGCATTGTGTTGACAAGCGCATGGCTTATTGTGATGACGTGGGTCATGGAGCATTTTGCTGACATGGGCATGGAGCATTGTGATGACAAGGGTCATGGAGCATTGTGCTGACAAAGGAATGGCGCATTGTGATGACATGGGTCAAGGAGCTTTGTGATGAAAAGTTCATGGAGCATTGTGGTGACAAATGTCACAGAGCCCTGTGATGACGAGGGCATGGACCCTTGTGTTGACAAAAGTCATGAAGCATTGTGATGACTGGAGTCACGGAACATTGTGATGACAGCGGTAATGGAGCATTGTGATGACAAGGGCATGGAGTATTGTGATGACAATGTCATGGAGTATTGTGAAGACAGGTGTCAGGGAGCATTGTGATGACATATGTCATGCTCCATTGTGATGACAATGGAAGGGAGCATTGTGATGCCAAGTGTCATGGAGCATTGTGATGACAAGGGCTTCGAGCAATGTGATGAGAAGGCCATGGAGCCTTCTGATGACACGTGTCATGGAGTTTTTTGATGAAAAGGGCATGGAGCATTGTGATTACAGGGGTCTTGGATCATTGTGATGACAAGTGTCATGGAGCCTTGTGATGACAAGACCGTGGAACATTGTGATGGCAGTGATCATGGAGCATTATTATGACAGGGGTAATGGAGCATTCTGATGACAAGGGCATGGATCATTAGTCTGAAATGTTTCATGGATTATTTTGATGAGAGTGGGCATGGAGCATTGTGATGACAAGGGCACGGATCACTGTGATACATGAGTCAGGGAGGATTGTAATGACAGGGACATGGAGAATTGTGATGAGAAGTGAATCGAGCATTTTGATGACAAGCGTCATGGAGCATTGTGATGACAACGGCATTGAGCAATGTGATGAGAGGGTTCATGGAGCATTGTGATGACAATAGCATGAAGCATTGTGATGCCAAGGATCAAGGAGCTTGGTGATGACAAAGGTCATGGAGCATTTTGATGACAAGGGTGTGGTGCGTTGTGATGAGAAGGGCATGGAGCTTGCTATGACAGGGGTCATGGAGCATTGCGATGACAAGTGCATGGAGAATTGTGATGACAAGAGCATGTAACATTGTGATGAGAAATGTCATGTAGCATTGTTATGAGGAGGACGTGGAGAAATGTGATGACAAGGGACTTGGAGCATTGTGATGATCAGGGAATGGATCATTGTGATGGCAAGACCGTGGAGCATAGTGATGAGAAGTCCATGGATTATGTTAACGATGAGTGTCATGGAGCACTCTAATTACAAGAGCCATGGAGCATTGTGATTACAGGTGTCATGGAACATTGTGATGACAGGGGTCATGGAGCATTGTGATGACAAGCTTGTGGAGTATTGTGATGACATTTGGATGGAGCACTGTGATGAAAAAGGCATGGAGTCTTTTTTTGAGAGTGTTCAAGGAGCATTCTGACGACAAATGTCAGGGAGCATTGTGATGACAAGTGTATTGAGCATTGTGATGACAATGGTCAGGGCGGATTGTGATGACAAGGGCATGGAGTATTGTGATGACAGGCATCATGGAGCATTATGATGACAAGTGTTATGGAACCGTGTGATCACAAGCATTTAGAGCATTGTGATGAAAGTGGTCATGGATCATTTTGATTTCAAGGAGCATGGAGCATTGTGATGCCAAGATCATGAAGCAATGTGATCCCAAGGTTCATGGAGGATTGTGATAACAAGCGCATGGAGCATTGTGGTGACAACGTCTTGTAGCATTTTGCTGAAAAAGGCATGGAGCATTGTGATTACAGGAGTCTTGGAGCATTGTGATGAAAAGGGCATGGAGCATTGTCATGACATGGTTCAAGTGCATACTGATAGCAAGTGCCAGGGAGCATTGTGATGACAAGTGTATAGTGCATTGTGATGACAAATGTCATGGAGCATTTTTCTGACAAAGGCATGGAGCATTGTGATGACAAGGGTGATGGAGCACTGTGAAGACAAGCGTCACGGAGCATTGTGATTACAGGGGATATGGAACATTGGGATGACATGAGCATGGATCTTGTGATGACAAGTGTCATGGAGTATTTTGATGACAAGAGTCCAGGATCACTGTGTTGTCAGGGGTCATGGAGCATTGTGATGACAGGGGTCATGGAGCATTGTGATGAGAAGGTCATGGAGCATTGAGCTGAAAATATTTATGGAGTATTGAGATGACAAGGGAAAGGAGCATTTTGATGACAACGTCCTGGAGCATTGTGATGAGCGGACCATGGAGCCTTCTGATGACAATTATCATGGAGCATTCTCACTAAAAGTGGCATGGGGCACTGTGATTATAGGGGTCGTGGAGCATTGTGATGACAAGTGCTAATAGCATTGTGATGAGAAGGCCATGGAGCATACTGATGATATGCGTCATGGAGCATTGTGATGACAATGTCATGGAGCATTTTGTTTACAGGTGTCTTGGAGCATTGTGATGAAAAGGGCATGGATCATTGTGATGAAAAAGGCACGGAGCCTTTTCATGACAGGGTTCAAGGAGAAATCTGACGAAAAGTGGCAGGGAGCATTGTGATGACAAGTGTATTGAGCATTGTGATGACAAAGGTCATGGAGCATTGTGATGAGAAGACCATGGATAATTGTAATGACGAGCGTCATGGGGCTATGTGATAACAAGTGTTATGGAACATTGTGATCACAAGGGTTTGGAGCATTGTGAAGACACAGGTCATGGAGCATTTTGATTTAATTGTGATGACATAGCATGAAGCATTATGATGATGGGCATGGTGCACTGTGATAACAGGGTTCATGGTGTTTTGAGATGAAATGGGGCATGGAGCATTGGTCTGACAATTTTCATGGATTATTGTGATGACAGTGGACATGGCACATTGTGATGACAAGGGCATGGAACATTGTGATGACAAGGTCACAGAGTATTGTCAAGAGAGGTGTCAGGGAGCATTGTGATGTCATAGGTCATGGTCCATTGTGATGACAATGGCATGAAGCATTGTGATGCCATGTGTCATGGAGGATTGTGATGACAAAGGTAATGGAGCATTGTGATGACAAGGGCCATTGAGAATTTTGATGACAAGTTCGTGAAGCATTGAGATTACAAGCGCATGGAGCTTGCTATGACAGGGGTCATGGAGCATTGCGATGACAAGTGCATGGAGAATTGTGATGTCAAGAGCATGAAACATTGTGATGAGTAGTGTCAAGGAACATTGTGATGAAAAGGACGTGGTGAATTTTGATGACAAAAGACATGTAGCATTGTGATGACCAGGGCATGGAGCATTGTGACGGCAAAATCGTGGAGCATTGTGATGAGAAGTCCATGGATAATTGTAATGACAAGCGTCATGGAGCACTGTAATGACAAGGGGCATGAAGCATTGTGATGATAGGTGTCATGGAGCATTTTGATGACAGGGGTCATGGAGCATTCTGATGACAAGACTCATGGAGCATTCTGAGGACAAGCTTGTGGAGAATTGAGATGACAGTGGCATGGAGCATTGTGATGAAAAATGCATGGAGCATTGTGATGAAAAAGGCATGGAGGCTTTTCATGATAGGTTTCAAGGAGCATTTTGACGACAAGTGTCAGGGAGCATTGTGATGACATGTGTATTGAGCATTGTGATGACAAAGTTCATGGAGCATTGTGATGACAAGTGCATGGAGTATTGTGATGAAAGGAATCATGGAGCGTTTTGATGACAAGTGTTATGGAACATTGTGATCACAAGGGTTTGGAGCATTGTGATGACAGAGGTCATGGATCATTTTGATTTCAAGGAGCATGGAGCATTGTGATGACAAGGGCATGAAGTAATGTGATGCCAATGTTCATAGAGGATTGTGAATGACAATGGTAAAGAACTATTGTGATGACAAGCGCATGGAGCATTGTGATGACCAGTTATGTAGCATTTTGCTGACATAGGCATGGAGCATTGTGATGACAAGGGTCATGGTACACTGTGATGACAATTGTCAGAGAGCATTGTGATTAGAGGTGTTATGGAACATTGTGATGACATATGTCATGGAGCATTGTGATGAGAAGACCATGGATAATTGTGATAATGAGGGTCATGGGGCGTTGTGATGACAAGTGATATGGAACATTTTGATCACAAGGGTTTGGAGCATTGTGATGACAGAGGTCATGGAGCATGTTGATTTCATTGTGATGACAATAGCATGAAGCATTATGTTGACGGGCATGGTGCATTGTGATGACAGGGTTCATAGAGCATTGAGATGACAAGGGCATGGAGCATTGTGAATACAGGGGTCTTGGAGCACTGTGATGACAAGGGTCATGGGGAAGTGTTATGACAAGGCCATGGAAGATTGTGATGCCAGGGGTCATGGAGCATTGTTATGACAGGGGCAATGGATCATTGTGATGACAAGTGCATGGAACATTGGTTTGAAAAGTTTCATGGATTATTGTGATGAGAGTGGGCATGAAGCACTGTGATGACAAGGGCACGGAACACTGTGATACATGGGTCATGGAGCATTGTAATGAGAAGGGCAGGAAGCATTGTGATGAGAAGTGCATCAAGCATTGTGATGACAAGCGTCATGGAGCTTTGTGATGAAAAGGGCATGGAGCAATGTGATAAGAGGGTTCATGGAGCATTGTGATGACAATGGCATGGAACATTGTGATGCCAAGGTTCATGGAGGTGTGTGATGGCAAGGTCATGGAGCATTTTGATGACAAGTGTGTGGTGCACTGTGATGAGAAGGGCAGGGAGCATTGTGATGAAAGGGTCAAGGAGCAATTTGATGAAAAGGGTCATGGAATATTTTGATGACAAGTGTTATGGAATATTGTGATGTCAGGAGTGATGGAGCATTGTGATGATAAGGGCATGAAGCATTGTGATGACAGGGTTCCTGGTGATATGTGATCACAAGGGCATGGAGCATTGTCATTACAGGGCTCTTGGAGCATTGTGATGAAAAGGGCATGGACCATTGTGATGAAATAACACGGAGCCTTGTCATGACAGGGTTCAAGGAGCATACTGACGACAAGTGTCAGGGAGCATTGTGATGACAAGTGTATTGAGCATTGTGATGACAAAGGCATGGAGCATTTTGATGAGAAGGCCATGGATAATTGTGTTGAGGAACATCATGGGGTGTTGTGATGACAAGTGTTATGGAACAATGTGATCACAAGGGTTTGGAGCTTTATGATGACAGAGGTCTTGGAGCATTTTGATTTCATTGTGATGGAAATAGCATGAAGCATTATGATGAAGGGCATGGTGCATTGTGATGACAGGGTTCATGGAGCATTGAGATGAAAAGCGGCATGGAGCTTTGTGATTACAGGGGTCTTGGAGAATTGTGATGACAAGGGCATGGAGCCTTGTGATGACAAGGCCGTGGAACATTATGATGTCAGGGGTCATGGAGCATAAGTCTGAAATGTTTCATGGATTATTATGATGAGCATGGACATGGAGCATTGTGATGAAAAGGGCACGGAACACTGTGATACATGGGTCATGGAGGATTGTAATGACAAAACCATGGAGTATTTTGAGGAGAAGGGCATCGAGCATTGTGATGACAAGCGTCATGGAGCATTGTGATGCCACGGGTCATGGAGCTTAGTGATGACAAAGGTTATGGAGTATTTTGATGACAAGGGAGTTGTGCTTTGTGATGAGAAGGGCAGGAAGCATTGTGATGACAGGATCAAGGAGCAATTTGATGAAAAGTGTCAAGGAATATTTTGATGACAGAGGTTATGGAACATTGTGATGTCAGGGGTCATGGAGCATTGTGAGGATAAGGGCATGTAGCATTGTGATGACAGGGGTCATGGAACACTGTGGTGACAGGGTGGAGGGATTATTGTGATGACTAGAGATGGAACCTTGTGATATCAGTTGTCAGAGAGCATTTTGATGAGAAGTGAATGGAGCATTGTGATGACAAGTTTTATGGAGCATTGTGATGACAATGTTGTAGAGCATTGTGTTGACAAGCGCATGGCTTATTGTGATGACGTGGGTCATGGAGCATTTTGCTGACATGGGCATGGAGCATTGTGATGACAAGGGTCATGGAGCATTGTGCTGACAAAGGAATGGCGCATTGTCATGACATGGGTCAAGGTGATTTGTGATGAAAAGTTCATGGAGCACTGTGGTGACAAATGTCACAGAGCCTTGTGATGACGAGGGCATGGACCCTTGTGTTGACAAAAGTCATGAAGCATTCTGATGACTGGAGTCACAGAACATTGTGATGACAGCGGTCATGGAGCATTGTGATGACAAGGGCATGGAGTATTGTGATGACAAGGTCATGGAGTATTGTGAAGACAGGTGCCAGGGAGCATTGTGATGACATATGTCATGCTCCATTGTGATGACAATGGAATGGAGCATTGTGATGCCAAGTGTCATGGAGCATTGTGATGACAAGGGCTTCGAGCAATGTGATGAGGAGGCCATGGAGCCTTCTGATGACATGTGTCATGGAGCTTTGTGATGAAAAGGGCATGGAGCATTGTGATTACAGGGGTCTTGGATCATTGTGATGACAAGTGTCATGGAGCCTTGTGATGACAAGACCGTGGAACATTGTGATGTCAGTGATCATGGAGCACTGTTATGACAGGGGTAATGGAGCATTCTGATGACAAGGGCATGGATCATTAGTCTGAAATGTTTCATGGATTATTTTGATGAGAGTGGGCATGGAGCATTGTGATGACAAGGGCACGGATCACTGTGATACATGAGTCAGGGAGGATTGTAATGACAGGGACATGGAGAATTGTGATGAGAAGTGAATCGAGCATTTTGATGACAAGCGTCATGGAGCATTGTGATGACAACGGCATTGAGCAATGTGATGAGAGGGTTCATGGAGCATTGCGATGACAATAGCATGAAGCATTGTGATGCCAAGGATCAAGGAGCTTGGTGATGACAAAGGTCATGGAGCATTTTGATGACAAGGGTGTGGTGCGTTGTGATGAGAAGGGCATGGAGCTTGCTATGACAGGGGTCATGGAGCATTGCGATGACAAGTGCATGGAGAATTGGGATGACAAGAGCATGTAACATTGTGATGAGAAATGTCATGTAGCATTGTTATGAGGAGGACGTGGAGAAATGTGATGACAAGGGACTTGGAGCATTGTGATGATCAGGGAATGGATCATTGTGATGGCAAGACCGTGGAGCATAGTGATGAGAAGTCCATGGATTATGTTAACGATGAGTGTCATGGAGCACTCTAATTACAAGAGCCATGGAGCATTGTGATTACAGGTGTCATGGAGCATTGTGATGACAGGGGTAATGGAGCATTGTGATGACAAGCTTGTGGAGTATTGTGATGACATTTGGATGGAGCACTGTGATGAAAAAGGCATGGAGTCTTTTTATGAGAGTGTTCAAGGAGCATTCTGACGACAAATGTCAGGGAGCATTGTGATGACAAGTGTATTGAGCATTGTGATGACAATGGTCAGGGCGGATTGTGATGACAAGGGCATGGAGTATTGTGATGACAGGCATCATGGAGCATTATGATGACAAGTGTTATGGAACCTTGTGATCACAAGCATTTAGAGCATTGTGATGAAAGTGGTCATGGATCATTTTGATTTCAAGGAGCATGGAGCATTGTGATGCCAAGATCATGAAGCAATGTGATCCCAAGTTTCATGGAGGATTGTGATAACAAGCGCATGGAGCATTGTGGTGACAACGTCTTGTAGCATTTTGCTGAAAAAGGCATGGAGCATTGTGATTACAGGAGTCTTGGAGCATTGTGATGAAAAGGGCATGGAGCATTGTCATGACATGGTTCAAGTGCATACTGATAGCAAGTGCCAGGGAGCATTGTGATGACAAGTGTATTGTGCATTGTGATGACAAAAGTCATGGAGCATTTTTCTGACAAAGGCATGGAGCATTGTGATGACAAGGGTGATGGAGCACTGTGAAGACAAGCGCCACGGAGCATTGTGATTACAGGGGATATGGAACATTGGGATGACATGAGCATGGATCTTGTGATGACAAGTGTCATGGAGTATTTTGATGCCAAGAGTCCAGGATCACTGTGTTGTCAGGGGTCATGGAGCATTGTGATGACAGGGGTCATGGAGCATTTTGATGAGAAGGTCATGGAGCATTGAGCTGAAAATATTTATGGAGTATTGAGATGACAAAGGAAAGGAGCATTTTGATGACAACGTCCTGGAGCATTGTGATGAGCGGACCATGGAGCCTTCTGATGACAATTATCATGGAGCATTCTCACTAAAAGAGGCATGGGGCACTGTGATTACAGGGGTCGTGGAGCATTGTGATGACAAGTGCTAATAGCATTGTGATGAGAAGGCCATGGATCATACTGATGATATGCGTCACGGAGCATTGTGATGACAATGTCATGGAGCATTTTGTTTACAGGTGTCTTGGAGCATTGTGATGAAAAGGGCATGGATCATTGTGATGAAAAAGGCACGGAGCCTTTTCATGACAGGGTTCAAGGAGAATACTGACGAAAAGTGGCAGGGAGCATTGTGATGACAAGTGTATTGAGCATTGTGATGACAAAGGTCATGGAGCATTGTGATGAGAAGACCATGGATAATTGTAATGACGAGCGTAATGGGGCTATGTGATAACAAGTGTTATGGAACATTGTGATCACAAGGGTTTGGAGCATTGTGAAGACACAGGTCATGGAGCATTTTGATTTAATTGTGATGACATAGCATGAAGCATTATGATGATGGGCATGGTGCACTGTGATAACAGGGTTCATGGTGTTTTGAGATGAAAAGGGGCATGGAGCATTGGTCTGACAATTTTCATGGATTATTGTGATGACAGTGGACATGGCACATTGTGATGACAAGGGCATGGAACATTGTGATGACAAGGTCACAGAGTATTGTCAAGAGACGTGTCAGGGAGCATTGTGATGTCATAGGTCATGGTCCATTGTGATGACAATGGCATGAAGCATTGTGATGCCATGTGTCATGGAGGATTGTGATGACAAAGGTAATGGAGCATTGTGATGACAAGGGCCATTGAGAATTTTGATGACAAGGTCGTGAAGCATTGAGATTACAAGCGCATGGAGCTTGCTATGACAGGGGTCATGGAGCATTGCGATGACAAGTGCATGGAGAATTGTGATGTCAAGAGCATGAAACATTGTGATGAGTAGTGTCAAGGAACATTGTGATGAAAAGGACGTGGTGAATTTTGATGACAAAAGACATGTAGCATTGTGATGACCAGGGCATGGAGCATTGTGATGGCAAAATCGTGGAGCATTGTGATGAGAAGTCCATGGATAATTGTAATGACAAGCGTCATGGAGCACTGTAATGACAAGGGGCATGAAGCATTGTGATGATAGGTGTCATGGAGCATTGTGATGACAGGGGTCATGGAGCATTCTGATGACAAGACTCATGGAGCATTCTGATGACAAGCTTGTGGAGAATTGAGATGACAGTGGCATGGAGCATTGTGATGAAAAATGCATGGAGCATTGTGATGAAAAAGGCATGGAGGCTTTTCATGATAGGTTTCAAGGAGCATTTTGACGACAAGTGTCAGGGAGCATTGTGATGACATGTGTATTGAGCATTGTGATGACAAAGTTCATGGAGCATTGTGATGACAAGTGCATGGAGTATTGTGATGAAAGGAATCATGGAGCGTTTTGATGACAAGTGTTATGGAACATTGTGATCACAAGGCTTTGGAGCATTGTGATGACAGAGGTCATGGATCATTTTGATTTCAAGGAGCATGGAGCATTGTGATGACAAGTCATGTAGCATTTTGCTGACATAGGCATGGAGCATTGTGATGACAAGGGTCATGGTACACTGTGATGACATTTGTCAGAGAGCATTGTGATTAGAGGTGTTATGGAACATTGTGATGACAAATGTCATGGAGCATTGTGATGAGAAGACCATGGATAATTGTGATAATGAGCGTCATGGGGCGTTGTGATGACAAGTGATATGGAACATTTTGATCACAAGGGTTTGGAGCATTGTGATGACAGAGGTCATGGAGCATGTTGATTTCATTGTGATGACAATAGCATGAAGCATTATGTTGACGGGCATGGTGCATTGTGATGACAGGGTTCATAGAGCATTGAGATGACAAGGGCATGGAGCATTGTGAATACAGGGGTCTTGGAGCACTGTGATGACAAGGGTCACGGGTAAGTGTTATGACAAGGCCATGGAAGATTGTGATGCCAGGGGTCATGGAGCATTGTTATGACAGGGGCAATGGATCATTGTGATGACAAGTGCATGGAACATTGGTTTGAAAAGTTTCATGGATTATTGTGATGAGAGTGGGCATGGAGCACTGTGATGACAAGGGCACGGAACACTGTGATACATGGGTCATGGAGCATTGTAATGAGAAGGGCAGGAAGCATTGTGATGAGAAGTGCATCAAGCATTGTGATGACAAGCGTCATGGAGCTTTGTGATGAAAAGGGCATGGAGCAATGTGATAAGAGGGTTCATGGAGCATTGTGATGACAATGGCATGGAACATTGTGATGCCAAGGTTCATGGAGGTTTGTGATGACAAGGTCATGGAGCATTTTGATGACAAGTGTGTGGTGCACTGTGATGAGAAGGGCAGGGAGCATTGTGATGAAAGGGTCATGGAGCAATTTGATGAAAAGGGTCATGGAATATTTTGATGACAAGTGTTATGGAACATTATGATGTCAGGAGTGATGGAGCATTGTGATGATAAGGGCATGAAGCATTGTGATGACAGGGTTCCTGGTGATATGTGATCACAAGGGCATGGAGCATTGTCATTACAGGGCTCTTGGAGCATTGTGATGAAAAGGGCATGGACCATTGTGATGAAATAACACGGAGCCTTGTCATGACAGGGTTCAAGGAGCATACTGACGACAAGTGTCAGGGAGCATTGTGATGACAAGTGTATTGAGCATTGTGATGACAAAGGCATGGAGCATTTTGATGAGAAGACCATGGATAATTGTGTTGAGAAACATCATGGGGTGTTGTGATGACAAGTGTTATGGAACAATGTGATCACAAGGGTTTGGAGCTTTATGATGACAGAGGTCTTGGAGCATTTTGATTTCATTGTGATGGAAATAGCATGAAGCATTATGATGAAGGGCATGGTGCATTGTGATGACAGGGTTCATGGAGCATTGAGATGAAAAGCGGCATGGAGCTTTGTGATTACAGGGGTCTTGGAGAATTGTGATGACAAGGGCATGGAGCCTTGTGATGACAAGGCCGTGGAACATTATGATGTCAGGGGTCATGGAGCATAAGTCTGAAATGTTTCATGGATTATTATGATGAGCAAGGACATGGAGCATTGTGATGAAAAGGCCACGGAACACTGTGATACATGGGTCATTCAGGATTGTAATGACAAAACCATGGAGTATTTTGATGAGAAGGGCATCGAGCATTGTGATGACAAGCGTCATGGAGCATTGTGATGCCACGGGTCATGGAGCTTAGTGATGACAAAGGTTATTGAGTATTTTGATGACAAGGGCGTTGTGCTTTGTGATGAGAAGGGCAGGAAGCATTGTGATGACAGGATCAAGGAGCAATTTGATGAAAAGTGTCAAGGAATATTTTGATGACAGAGGTTATGGAACATTGTGATGTCAGGGGTCATGGAGCATTGTGAGGATAAGGGCATGTAGCATTGTGATGACAGGGGTCATGGAACACTGTGGTGACAGGGTGGAGGGATTATTGTGATGACTAGAGATGGAACCTTGTGATATCAGTTGTCAGAGAGCATTTTGATGAGAAGTGAATGGAGCATTGTGATGACAAGTTTTATGGAGCATTGTGATGACAATGTTGTAGAGCATTGTGTTGACAAGCGCATGGCTTATTGTGATGACGTGGGTCATGGAGCATTTTGCTAACATGGGCATGGAGCATTGTGATGACAAGGGTCATGGAGCATTGTGCTGACAAAGGAATGGCGCATTGTCATGACATGGGTCAAGGAGCTTTGTGATGAAAAGTTCATGGAGCATTGTGGTGACAAATGTCACAGAGCCTTGTGATGACGAGGGCATGGACCCTTGTGTTGACAAAAGTCATGAAGCATTGTGATGACTGGAGTCACAGAACATTGTGATGACAGCGGTCATGGAGCATTGTGATGACAAGGGCATGGAGTATTGTGATGACAAGGTCATGGAGTATTGTGAAGACAGGTGTCAGGGAGCATTGTGATGACATATGTCATGCTCCATTGTGATGACAATGGAAGGGAGCATTGTGATGCCAAGTGTCATGGAGCATTGTGATGACAAGGGCTTCAAGCAATGTGATGAGAAGGCCATGGAGCCTTCTGATGACATGTGTCAAGGAGCTTTGTGATGAAAAGGGCATGGAGCATTGTGATTACAGGGGTCTTGGATCATTGTGATGACAAGTGTCATGGAGCCTTGTGATGACAAGACCGTGGAACATTGTGATGGCAGTGATCATGGAGCACTGTTATGACAGGGGAAATGGAGCATTCTGATGACAAGGGCATGGATCATTAGTCTGAAATGTTTCATGGATTATTTTGCTGAGAGTGGGCATGGAGCATTGTGATGACAAGGGCACGGATCACGGAGATACATGAGTCAGGGAGGATTGTAATGACAGGGACATGGAGAATTGTGATGAGAAGTGAATCGAGCATTTTGATGACAAGCGTCATGGAGCATTGTGATGACAACGGCATTGAGCAATGTGATGAGAGGGTTCATGGAGCATTGTGATGACAATAGCATGAAGCATTGTGATGCCAAGGATCAAGGAGCTTTGTGATGACAAAGGTCATGGAGCATTTTGAAGACAAGGGTGTGGTGCGTTGTGATGAGAAGGGCATGGAGCTTGCTATGACAGGGGTCATGGAGCATTGTGATGACAAGTGCATGGAGAATTGTGATGACAAGAGCATGTAACATTGTGATGAGAAATGTCATGTAGCATTGTTATGAGGAGGACGTGGAGAAATGTGATGACAAGGGACTTGGAGGATTGTGATGATCAGGGAATGGATCATTGTGATGGCAAGACCGTGGAGCATAGTGATGAGAAGTCCATGGATTATGTTAACGATGAGTGTCATGGAGCACTCTAATTACAAGAGCCATGGAGCATTGTGATTACAGGTGTCATGGAGCATTGTGATGACAGTGGTCATGGAGCATTGTGATGACAGGCGTCATGGAGTATTGTGATGGCATTTGGATGGAGCACTGTGATGAAAAAGGCATGGAGTCTTTTTATGAGAGTGTTCAAGGAGCATTCTGACGACAAATGTCAGGGAGCATTGTGATGACAAGTGTATTGAGCATTGTGATGACAATGGTCAGGGCGGATTGTGATGACAAGGGCATGGAGTATTGTGATGACAGGCATCATGGAGCATTATGATGACAAGTGTTATGGAACCTTGTGATCACAAGCATTTAGAGCATTGTGATGAAAGTGGTCATGGATCATTATGATTTCAAGGAGCATGGAGCATTGTGATGCCAAGATCATGAAGCAATGTGATCCCAAGGTTCATGGAGGATTGTGATAACAAGCGCATGGAGCATTGTGGTGACAACGTCTTGTAGCATTTTGCTGAAAAAGGCATGGAGCATTGTGATTACAGGTGTCTTGGAGCATTGTGATGAAAAGGGCAAGGAGCATTGTCATGACATGGTTCAAGTGCATACTGATAGCAAGTGCCAGGGAGCATTGTGATGACAAGTGTATTGTGCATTGTGATGACAAATGTCATGGAGCATTTTTCTGACAAAGGCATGGAGCATTGTGATGACAAGGGTGATGGAGCACTGTGAAGACAAGCGCCACGGAGCATTGTGATTACAGGGGATATGGAACATTGGGATGACCTGAGCATGGATCTTGTGATGACATGTGTCATGGAGTATTTTGATGACAAGAGTCCAGGATCACTGTGTTGTCAGGGGTCATGGAGCATTGTGATGACAGGGGTCATGGAGCATTGTGATGAGAAGGTCATGGAGCATTGAGCTGAAAATATTTATGGAGTATTGAGATGACAAGGGAAAGGAGCATTTTGATGACAACGTCCTGGAGCATTGTGATGAGCGGACCATGGAGCCTTCTGATGACAATTATCATGGAGCATTCTCACTAAAAGAGGCATGGGGCACTGTGAATACAGGGGTCGTGGAGCATTGTGATGACAAGTGCTAATAGCATTGTAATGAGAAGGCCATGGAGCATTCTGATAACATGCATCATGGAGCTTTGTGATGACAAGGGCATGGGACTTTGTGATTACAGGGGTCTTGGAGTATTGTGATGAGAAGCGCATGGATCATTGTGATGCAAAAGGCATGGAGCCTTGTCATGACAGGTTTCAAGGAGCATACTGACGACAAGTGTCAGGCAACATTGTGATGACAAGTGTATTGAGCATTGTGATGACAAAGTTTATGGAGCATTGTGATGAGAAGACCATTGATTATTGTGATGACGAGCGTCATTGGGCATTGTGATGACAAGTGTTATGGAACACTGTGATCACTAGGGTTTGGAGCATGGTAAAGACAGGTCATGGAGCATTCTGATTTAATTGTGGTGACGATAGCATGAAGCATTATGATGATGGGCATGGTGCATTGTGATGACAGGGTTCATGGAGCATTGAGATGAAAAGCGGCAAGGAGCATTGTGATTATAAGGGTCTTGGAGCATTGTGATGAGAAGGCCATGGAGCATTATGATGAGAAGACCATGGAGCATAGTGATGACATGCGTCATGGAGCTTTGTGATGCCACGGGTCATGGAGCTTAGTGATGACAAAGGTTATTGAGTATTTTGAGGACAAGGGCGTTGTGCTTTGTGATGAGAAGGGCAGGAAGCATTGTGATGACAGGATCAAGGAGCAATTTGATGAAAAGTGTCAAGGAATATTTTGATGACAGAGGTTATGGAACATTGTGATGTCAGGGGTCATGGAGCATTGTGAGGATAAGGGCATGTAGCATTGTGATGACAGGGGTCATGGAACACTGTGGTGACAGGGTGGAGGGATTATTGTGATGACTAGAGATGGAACCTTGTGATATCAGTTGTCAGAGAGCATTTTGATGAGAAGTGAATGGAGCATTGTGATGACAAGTTTTATGGAGCATTGTGATGACAATGTTGTAGAGCATTGTGTTGACAAGCGCATGGCTTATTGTGATGACGTGGGTCATGGAGCATTTTGCTGACATGGGCATGGAGCATTGTGATGACAAGGGTCAGGGAGCATTGTGCTGACAAAGGAATGGCGCATTGTCATGACATGGGTCAAGGAGCTTTGTGATGAAAAGTTCATGGAGCATTGTGGTGACAAATGTCACAGAGCCTTGTGATGACGAGGGCATGGACCCTTGTGTTGACAAAAGTCATGAAGCATTGTGATGACTGGAGTCACGGAACATTGTGATGACAGCGGTCATGGAGCATTGTGATGACAAGGGCATGGAGTATTGTGATGACAAGGTCATGGAGTATTGTGAAGACAGGTGTCAGGGAGCATTGTGATGACATATGTCATGCTCCATTGTGATGACAATGGAATGGAGCATTGTGATGCCAAGTGTCATGGAGCATTGTGATGACAAGGGCTTCGAGCAATGTGATGAGAAGGCCATGGAGCCTTCAGATGACACGTGTCATGGAGTTTTGTGATGAAAAGGGCATGGAGCATTGTGATTACAGGGGTCTTGGATCATTGTGATGACAAGTGTCATGGAGCCTTGTGATGACAAGACCGTGGAACATTGTGATGGCAGTGATCATGGAGCATTATTATGACAGGGGTAATGGAGCATTCTGATGACAAGGGCATGGATCATTAGTCTGAAATGTTTCATGGATTATTTTGATGAGAGTGGGCATGGAGCATTGTGATGACAAGGGCACGGATCACTGTGATACATGAGTCAGGGAGGATTGTAATGACAGGGACATGGAGAATTGTGATGAGAAGTGAATCGAGCATTTTGATGACAAGCGTCATGGAGCATTGTGATGACAACGGCATTGAGCAATGTGATGAGAGGGTTCATGGAGCATTGCGATGACAATAGCATGAAGCATTGTGATGCCAAGGATCAAGGAGCTTGGTGATGACAAAGGTCATGGAGCATTTTGATGACAAGGGTGTGGTGCGTTGTGATGAGAAGGGCATGGAGCTTGCTATGACAGGGGTCATGGAGCATTGCGATGACAAGTGCATGGAGAATTGGGATGACAAGAGCATGTAACATTGTGATGAGAAATGTCATGTAGCATTGTTATGAGGAGGACGTGGAGAAATGTGATGACAAGGGACTTGGAGCATTGTGATGATCAGGGAATGGATCATTGTGATGGCAAGACCGTGGAGCATAGTGATGAGAAGTCCATGGATTATGTTAACGATGAGTGTCATGGAGCACTCTAATTACAAGAGCCATGGAGCATTGTGATTACAGGTGTCATGGAGCATTGTGATGACAGGGGTAATGGAGCATTGTGATGACAAGCTTGTGGAGTATTGTGATGACATTTGGATGGAGCACTGTGATGAAAAAGGCATGGAGTCTTTTTATGAGAGTGTTCAAGGAGCATTCTGACGACAAATGTCAGGGAGCATTGTGATGACAAGTGTATTGAGCATTGTGATGACAATGGTCAGGGCGGATTGTGATGACAAGGGCATGGAGTATTGTGATGACAGGCATCATGGAGCATTATGATGACAAGTGTTATGGAACCTTGTGATCACAAGCATTTAGAGCATTGTGATGAAAGTGGTCATGGATCATTTTGATTTCAAGGAGCATGGAGCATTGTGATGCCAAGATCATGAAGCAATGTGATCCCAAGTTTCATGGAGGATTGTGATAACAAGCGCATGGAGCATTGTGGTGACAACGTCTTGTAGCATTTTGCTGAAAAAGGCATGGAGCATTGTGATTACAGGAGTCTTGGAGCATTGTGATGAAAAGGGCATGGAGCATTGTCATGACATGGTTCAAGTGCATACTGATAGCAAGTGCCAGGGAGCATTGTGATGACAAGTGTATTGTGCATTGTGATGACAAAAGTCATGGAGCATTTTTCTGACAAAGGCATGGAGCATTGTGATGACAAGGGTGATGGAGCACTGTGAAGACAAGCGTCACGGAGCATTGTGATTACAGGGGATATGGAACATTGGGATGACATGAGCATGGATCTTGTGATGACAAGTGTCATGGAGTATTTTGATGCCAAGAGTCCAGGATCACTGTGTTGTCAGGGGTCATGGAGCATTGTGATGACAGGGGTCATGGAGCATTGTGATGAGAAGGTCATGGAGCATTGAGCTGAAAATATTTATGGAGTATTGAGATGACAAAGGAAAGGAGCATTTTGATGACAACGTCCTGGAGCATTGTGATGAGCGGACCATGGAGCCTTCTGATGACAATTATCATGGAGCATTCTCACTAAAAGAGGCATGGGGCACTGTGATTACAGGGGTCGTGGAGCATTGTGATGACAAGTGCTAATAGCATTGTGATGAGAAGGCCATGGATCATACTGATGATATGCGTCACGGAGCATTGTGATGACAATGTCATGGAGCATTTTGTTTACAGGTGTCTTGGAGCATTGTGATGAAAAGGGCATGGATCATTGTGATGAAAAAGGCACGGAGCCTTTTCATGACAGGGTTCAAGGAGAATACTGACGAAAAGTGGCAGGGAGCATTGTGATGACAAGTGTATTGAGCATTGTGATGACAAAGGTCATGGAGCATTGTGATGAGAAGACCATGGATAATTGTAATGACGAGCGTAATGGGGCTATGTGATAACAAGTGTTATGGAACATTGTGATCACAAGGGTTTGGAGCATTGTGAAGACACAGGTCATGGAGCATTTTGATTTAATTGTGATGACATAGCATGAAGCATTATGATGATGGGCATGGTGCACTGTGATAACAGGGTTCATGGTGTTTTGAGATGAAAAGGGGCATGGAGCATTGGTCTGACAATTTTCATGGATTATTGTGATGACAGTGGACATGGCACATTGTGATGACAAGGGCATGGAACATTGTGATGACAAGGTCACAGAGTATTGTCAAGAGACGTGTCAGGGAGCATTGTGATGTCATAGGTCATGGTCCATTGTGATGACAATGGCATGAAGCATTGTGATGCCATGTGTCATGGAGGATTGTGATGACAAAGGTAATGGAGCATTGTGATGACAAGGGCCATTGAGAATTTTGATGACAAGGTCGTGAAGCATTGAGATTACAAGCGCATGGAGCTTGCTATGACAGGGGTCATGGAGCATTGCGATGACAAGTGCATGGAGAATTGTGATGTCAAGAGCATGAAACATTGTGATGAGTAGTGTCAAGGAACATTGTGATGAAAAGGACGTGGTGAATTTTGATGACAAAAGACATGTAGCATTGTGATGACCAGGGCATGGAGCATTGTGATGGCAAAATCGTGGAGCATTGTGATGAGAAGTCCATGGATAATTGTAATGACAAGCGTCATGGAGCACTGTAATGACAAGGGGCATGAAGCATTGTGATGATAGGTGTCATGGAGCATTGTGATGACAGGGGTCATGGAGCATTCTGATGACAAGACTCATGGAGCATTCTGATGACAAGCTTGTGGAGAATTGAGATGACAGTGGCATGGAGCATTGTGATGAAAAATGCATGGAGCATTGTGATGAAAAAGGCATGGAGGCTTTTCATGATAGGTTTCAAGGAGCATTTTGACGACAAGTGTCAGGGAGCATTGTGATGACATGTGTATTGAGCATTGTGATGACAAAGTTCATGGAGCATTGTGATGACAAGTGCATGGAGTATTGTGATGAAAGGAATCATGGAGCGTTTTGATGACAAGTGTTATGGAACATTGTGATCACAAGGCTTTGGAGCATTGTGATGACAGAGGTCATGGATCATTTTGATTTCAAGGAGCATGGAGCATTGTGATGACAAGTCATGTAGCATTTTGCTGACATAGGCATGGAGCATTGTGATGACAAGGGTCATGGTACACTGTGATGACATTTGTCAGAGAGCATTGTGATTAGAGGTGTTATGGAACATTGTGATGACAAATGTCATGGAGCATTGTGATGAGAAGACCATGGATAATTGTGATAATGAGCGTCATGGGGCGTTGTGATGACAAGTGATATGGAACATTTTGATCACAAGGGTTTGGAGCATTGTGATGACAGAGGTCATGGAGCATGTTGATTTCATTGTGATGACAATAGCATGAAGCATTATGTTGACGGGCATGGTGCATTGTGATGACAGGGTTCATAGAGCATTGAGATGACAAGGGCATGGAGCATTGTGAATACAGGGGTCTTGGAGCACTGTGATGACAAGGGTCATGGGTAAGTGTTATGACAAGGCCATGGAAGATTGTGATGCCAGGGGTCATGGAGCATTGTTATGACAGGGGCAATGGATCATTGTGATGACAAGTGCATGGAACATTGGTTTGAAAAGTTTCATGGATTATTGTGATGAGAGTGGGCATGGAGCACTGTGATGACAAGGGCACGGAACACTGTGATACATGGGTCATGGAGCATTGTAATGAGAAGGGCAGGAAGCATTGTGATGAGAAGTGCATCAAGCATTGTGATGACAAGCGTCATGGAGCTTTGTGATGAAAAGGGCATGGAGCAATGTGATAAGAGGGTTCATGGAGCATTGTGATGACAATGGCATGGAACATTGTGATGCCAAGGTTCATGGAGGTTTGTGATGACAAGGTCATGGAGCATTTTGATGACAAGTGTGTGGTGCACTGTGATGAGAAGGGCAGGGAGCATTGTGATGAAAGGGTCATGGAGCAATTTGATGAAAAGTGTCATGGAATATTTTGATGACAAGTGTTATGGAACATTATGATGTCAGGAGTGATGGAGCATTGTGATGATAAGGGCATGAAGCATTGTGATGACAGGGTTCCTGGTGATATGTGATCACAAGGGCATGGAGCATTGTCATTACAGGGCTCTTGGAGCATTGTGATGAAAAGGGCATGGACCATTGTGATGAAATAACACGGATCCTTGTCATGACAGGGTTCAAGGAGCATACTGACGACAAGTGTCAGGGAGCATTGTGATGACAAGTGTATTGAGCATTGTGATGACAAAGGCATGGAGCATTTTGATGAGAAGACCATGGATAATTGTGTTGAGGAACATCATGGGGTGTTGTGATGACAAGTGTTATGGAACAATGTGATCACAAGGGTTTGGAGCTTTATGATGACAGAGGTCTTGGAGCATTTTGATTTCTTTGTGATGGAAATAGCATGAAGCATTATGATGAAGGGCATGGTGCATTGTGATGACAGGGTTCATGGAGCATTGAGATGAAAAGCGGCATGGAGCTTTGTGATTACATGGGTCTTGGAGAATTGTGATGACAAGGGCATGGAGCCTTGTGATGACAAGGCCGTGGAACATTATGATGTCAGGGGTCATGGAGCATAAGTCTGAAATGTTTCATGGATTATTATGATGAGCATGGACATGGAGCATTGTGATGAAAAGGCCACGGAACACTGTGATACATGGGTCATGGAGGATTCTAATGACAAAACCATGGAGTATTTTGATGAGAAGGGCATCGAGCATTGTGATGACAAGCGTCATGGAGCATTGTGATGCCACGGGTCATGGAGCTTAGTGATGACAAAGGTTATGGAGTATTTTGATGACAAGGGCGTTGTGCTTTGTGATGAGAAGGGCAGGAAGCATTGTGATGACAGGATCAAGGAGCAATTTGATGAAAAGTGTCAAGGAATATTTTGATGACAGAGGTTATGGAACATTGTGATGTCAGGGGTCATGGAGCATTGTGAGGATAAGGGCATGTAGCATTGTGATGACAGGGGTCATGGAACACTGTGGTGACAGGGTGGAGGGATTATTGTGATGACTAGAGATGGAACCTTGTGATATCAGTTGTCAGAGAGCATTTTGATGAGAAGTGAATGGAGCATTGTGATGACAAGTTTTATGGAGCATTGTGATGACAATGTTGTAGAGCATTGTGTTGACAAGCGCATGGCTTATTGTGATGACGTGGGTCATGGAGCATTTTGCTGACATGGGAATGGAGCATTGTGATGACAAGGGTCATGGAGCATTGTGCTCACAAAGGAATGGCGCATTGTCATGACATGGGTCAAGGAGCATTGTGATGAAAAGTTCATGGAGCATTGTGGTGACAAATGTCACAGAGCCTTGTGATGACGAGGGCATGGACCCTTGTGTTGACAAAAGTCATGAAGCATTGTGATGACTGGAGTCACGGAACATTGTGATGACAGCGGTCATGGAGCATTGTGATGACAAGGGCATGGAGTATTGTGATGACAAGGTCATGGAGTATTGTGAAGACAGGTGTCAGGGAGCATTGTGATGACATATGTCATGCTCCATTGTGATGACAATGGAATGGAGCATTGTGATGCCAAGTGTCATGGAGCATTGTGATGACAAGGGCTTCGAGCAATGTGATGAGAAGGCCATGGAGCCTTCTGATGACACGTGTCATGGAGTTTTGTGATGAAAAGGGCATGGAGCATTGTGATTACAGGGGTCTTGGATCATTGTGATGACAAGTGTCATGGAGCCTTGTGATGACAAGACCGTGGATCATTGTGATGGCAGTGATCATGGAGCATTATTATGACAGGGGTAATGGAGCATTCTGATGACAAGGGCATGGATCATTAGTCTGAAATGTTTCATGGATTATTTTGATGAGAGTGGGCATGGAGCATTGTGATGACAAGGGCACGGATCACTGTGATACATGAGTCAGGGAGGATTGTAATGACAGGGACATGGAGAATTGTGATGAGAAGTGAATCGAGCATTTTGATGACAAGCGTCATGGAGCATTGTGATGACAACGGCATTGAGCAATGTGATGAGAGGGTTCATGGAGCATTGTGATGACAATAGCATGAAGCATTGTGATGCCAAGGATCAAGGAGCTTGGTGATGACAAAGGTCATGGAGCATTTTGATGACAAGGGTGTGGTGCGTTGTGATGAGAAGGGCATGGAGCTTGCTATGACAGGGGTCATGGAGCATTGCGATGACAAGTGCATGGAGAATTGTGATGACAAGAGCATGTAACATTGTGATGAGAAATGTCATGTAGCATTGTTATGAGGAGGACGTGGAGAAATGTGATGACAAGGGACTTGGAGCATTGTGATGATCAGGGAATGGATCATTGTGATGGCAAGACCGTGGAGCATAGTGATGAGAAGTCCATGGATTATGTTAACGATGAGTGTCATGGAGCACTCTAATTACAAGAGCCATGGAGCATTGTGATTACAGGTGTCATGGAGCATTGTGATGACAGGGGTAATGGAGCATTGTGATGACAAGCTTGTGGAGTATTGTGATGACATTTGGATGGAGCACTGTGATGAAAAAGGCATGGAGTCTTTTTATGAGAGTGTTCAAGGAGCATTCTGACGACAAATGTCAGGGAGCATTGTGATGACAAGTGTATTGAGCATTGTGATGACAATGGTCAGGGCGGATTGTGATGACAAGGGCATGGAGTATTGTGATGACAGGCATCATGGAGCATTATGATGACAAGTGTTATGGAACCTTGTGATCACAAGCATTTAGAGCATTGTGATGAAAGTGGTCATGGATCATTTTGATTTCAAGGAGCATGGAGCATTGTGATGCCAAGATCATGAAGCAATGTGATCCCAAGGTTCATGGAGGATTGTGATAACAAGCGCATGGAGCATTGTGGTGACAACGTCTTGTAGCATTTTGCTGAAAAAGGCATGGAGCATTGTGATTACAGGAGTCTTGGAGCATTGTGATGAAAAGGGCATGGAGCATTGTCATGACATGGTTCAAGTGCATACTGATAGCAAGTGCCAGGGAGCATTGTGATGACAAGTGTATTGTGCATTGTGATGACAAATGTCATGGAGCATTTTTCTGACAAAGGCATGGAGCATTGTGATGACAAGGGTGATGGAGCACTGTGAAGACAAGCGTCACGGAGCATTGTGATTACAGGGGATATGGAACATTGGGATGACATGAGCATGGATCTTGTGATGACAAGTGTCATGGAGTATTTTGATGCCAAGAGTCCAGGATCACTGTGTTGTCAGGGGTCATGGAGCATTGTGATGACAGGGGTCATGGAGCATTGTGATGAGAAGGTCATGGAGCATTGAGCTGAAAATATTTATGGAGTATTGAGATGACAAAGGAAAGGAGCATTTTGATGACAACGTCCTGGAGCATTGTGATGAGCGGACCATGGAGCCTTCTGATGACAATTATCATGGAGCATTCTCACTAAAAGAGGCATGGGGCACTGTGATTACAGGGGTCGTGGAGCATTGTGATGACAAGTGCTAATAGCATTGTGATGAGAAGGCCATGGATCATACTGATGATATGCGTCACGGAGCATTGTGATGACAATGTCATGGAGCATTTTGTTTACAGGTGTCTTGGAGCATTGTGATGAAAAGGGCATGGATCATTGTGATGAAAAAGGCACGGAGCCTTTTCATGACAGGTATCAAGGAGAATACTGACGAAAAGTGGCAGGGAGCATTGTGATGACAAGTGTATTGAGCATTGTGATGACAAAGGTCATGGAGCATTGTGATGAGAAGACCATGGATAATTGTAATGACGAGCGTAATGGGGCTATGTGATAACAAGTGTTATGGAACATTGTGATCACAAGGGTTTGGAGCATTGTGAAGACACAGGTCATGGAGCATTTTGATTTAATTGTGATGACATAGCATGAAGCATTATGATGATGGGCATGGTGCACTGTGATAACAGGGTTCATGGTGTTTTGAGATGAAAAGGGGCATGGAGCATTGGTCTGACAATTTTCATGGATTATTGTGATGACAGTGGACATGGCACATTGTGATGACAAGGGCATGGAACATTGTGATGACAAGGTCACAGAGTATTGTCAAGAGACGTGTCAGGGAGCATTGTGATGTCATAGGTCATGGTCCATTGTGATGACAATGGCATGAAGCATTGTGATGCCATGTGTCATGGAGGATTGTGATGACAAAGGTAATGGAGCATTGTGATGACAAGGGCCATTGAGAATTTTGATGACAAGGTCGTGAAGCATTGAGATTACAAGCGCATGGAGCTTGCTATGACAGGGGTCATGGAGCATTGCGATGACAAGTGCATGGAGAATTGTGATGTCAAGAGCATGAAACATTGTGATGAGTAGTGTCAAGGAACATTGTGATGAAAAGGACGTGGTGAATTTTGATGACAAAAGACATGTAGCATTGTGATGACCAGGGCATGGAGCATTGTGATGGCAAAATCGTGGAGCATTGTGATGAGAAGTCCATGGATAATTGTAATGACAAGCGTCATGGAGCACTGTAATGACAAGGGGCATGAAGCATTGTGATGATAGGTGTCATGGAGCATTGTGATGACAGGGGTCATGGAGCATTCTGATGACAAGACTCATGGAGCATTCTGATGACAAGCTTGTGGAGAATTGAGATGACAGTGGCATGGAGCATTGTGATGAAAAATGCATGGAGCATTGTGATGAAAAAGGCATGGAGGCTTTTCATGATAGGTTTCAAGGAGCATTTTGACGACAAGTGTCAGGGAGCATTGTGATGACATGTGTATTGAGCATTGTGATGACAAAGTTCATGGAGCATTGTGATGACAAGTGCATGGAGTATTGTGATGAAAGGAATCATGGAGCGTTTTGATGACAAGTGTTATGGAACATTGTGATCACAAGGCTTTGGAGCATTGTGATGACAGAGGTCATGGATCATTTTGATTTCAAGGAGCATGGAGCATTGTGATGACAAGTCATGTAGCATTTTGCTGACATAGGCATGGAGCATTGTGATGACAAGGGTCATGGTACACTGTGATGACATTTGTCAGAGAGCATTGTGATTAGAGGTGTTATGGAACATTGTGATGACAAATGTCATGGAGCATTGTGATGAGAAGACCATGGATAATTGTGATAATGAGCGTCATGGGGCGTTGTGATGACAAGTGATATGGAACATTTTGATCACAAGGGTTTGGAGCATTGTGATGACAGAGGTCATGGAGCATGTTGATTTCATTGTGATGACAATAGCATGAAGCATTATGTTGACGGGCATGGTGCATTGTGATGACAGGGTTCATAGAGCATTGAGATGACAAGGGCATGGAGCATTGTGAATACAGGGGTCTTGGAGCACTGTGATGACAAGGGTCACGGGTAAGTGTTATGACAAGGCCATGGAAGATTGTGATGCCAGGGGTCATGGAGCATTGTTATGACAGGGGCAATGGATCATTGTGATGACAAGTGCATGGAACATTGGTTTGAAAAGTTTCATGGATTATTGTGATGAGAGTGGGCATGGAGCACTGTGATGACAAGGGCACGGAACACTGTGATACATGGGTCATGGAGCATTGTAATGAGAAGGGCAGGAAGCATTGTGATGAGAAGTGCATCAAGCATTGTGATGACAAGCGTCATGGAGCTTTGTGATGAAAAGGGCATGGAGCAATGTGATAAGAGGGTTCATGGAGCATTGTGATGACAATGGCATGGAACATTGTGATGCCAAGGTTCATGGAGGTTTGTGATGACAAGGTCATGGAGCATTTTGATGACAAGTGTGTGGTGCACTGTGATGAGAAGGGCAGGGAGCATTGTGATGAAAGGGTCATGGAGCAATTTGATGAAAAGGGTCATGGAATATTTTGATGACAAGTGTTATGGAACATTATGATGACAGGAGTGATGGAGCATTGTGATGATAAGGGCATGAAGCATTGTGATGACAGGGTTCCTGGTGATATGTGATCACAAGGGCATGGAGCATTGTCATTACAGGGCTCTTGGAGCATTGTGATGAAAAGGGCATGGACCATTGTGATGAAATAACACGGAGCCTTGTCATGACAGGGTTCAAGGAGCATACTGACGACAAGTGTCAGGGAGCATTGTGATGACAAGTGTATTGAGCATTGTGATGACAAAGGCATGGAGCATTTTGATGAGAAGACCATGGATAATTGTGTTGAGAAACATCATGGGGTGTTGTGATGACAAGTGTTATGGAACAATGTGATCACAAGGGTTTGGAGCTTTATGATGACAGAGGTCTTGGAGCATTTTGATTTCATTGTGATGGAAATAGCATGAAGCATTATGATGAAGGGCATGGTGCATTGTGATGACAGGGTTCATGGAGCATTGAGATGAAAAGCGGCATGGAGCTTTGTGATTACAGGGGTCTTGGAGAATTGTGATGACAAGGGCATGGAGCCTTGTGATGACAAGGCCGTGGAACATTATGATGTCAGGGGTCATGGAGCATAAGTCTGAAATGTTTCATGGATTATTATGATGAGCAAGGACATGGAGCATTGTGATGAAAAGGCCACGGAACACTGTGATACATGGGTCATTCAGGATTGTAATGACAAAACCATGGAGTATTTTGATGAGAAGGGCATCGAGCATTGTGATGACAAGCGTCATGGAGCATTGTGATGCCACGGGTCATGGAGCTTAGTGATGACAAAGGTTATTGAGTATTTTGATGACAAGGGCGTTGTGCTTTGTGATGAGAAGGGCAGGAAGCATTGTGATGACAGGATCAAGGAGCAATTTGATGAAAAGTGTCAAGGAATATTTTGATGACAGAGGTTATGGAACATTGTGATGTCAGGGGTCATGGAGCATTGTGAGGATAAGGGCATGTAGCATTGTGATGACAGGGGTCATGGAACACTGTGGTGACAGGGTGGAGGGATTATTGTGATGACTAGAGATGGAACCTTGTGATATCAGTTGTCAGAGAGCATTTTGATGAGAAGTGAATGGAGCATTGTGATGACAAGTTTTATGGAGCATTGTGATGACAATGTTGTAGAGCATTGTGTTGACAAGCGCATGGCTTATTGTGATGACGTGGGTCATGGAGCATTTTGCTAACATGGGCATGGAGCATTGTGATGACAAGGGTCATGGAGCATTGTGCTGACAAAGGAATGGCGCATTGTCATGACATGGGTCAAGGAGCTTTGTGATGAAAAGTTCATGGAGCATTGTGGTGACAAATGTCACAGAGCCTTGTGATGACGAGGGCATGGACCCTTGTGTTGACAAAAGTCATGAAGCATTGTGATGACTGGAGTCACAGAACATTGTGATGACAGCGGTCATGGAGCATTGTGATGACAAGGGCATGGAGTATTGTGATGACAAGGTCATGGAGTATTGTGAAGACAGGTGTCAGGGAGCATTGTGATGACATATGTCATGCTCCATTGTGATGACAATGGAAGGGAGCATTGTGATGCCAAGTGTCATGGAGCATTGTGATGACAAGGGCTTCAAGCAATGTGATGAGAAGGCCATGGAGCCTTCTGATGACATGTGTCAAGGAGCTTTGTGATGAAAAGGGCATGGAGCATTGTGATTACAGGGGTCTTGGATCATTGTGATGACAAGTGTCATGGAGCCTTGTGATGACAAGACCGTGGAACATTGTGATGGCAGTGATCATGGAGCACTGTTATGACAGGGGAAATGGAGCATTCTGATGACAAGGGCATGGATCATTAGTCTGAAATGTTTCATGGATTATTTTGCTGAGAGTGGGCATGGAGCATTGTGATGACAAGGGCACGGATCACGGAGATACATGAGTCAGGGAGGATTGTAATGACAGGGACATGGAGAATTGTGATGAGAAGTGAATCGAGCATTTTGATGACAAGCGTCATGGAGCATTGTGATGACAACGGCATTGAGCAATGTGATGAGAGGGTTCATGGAGCATTGTGATGACAATAGCATGAAGCATTGTGATGCCAAGGATCAAGGAGCTTTGTGATGACAAAGGTCATGGAGCATTTTGAAGACAAGGGTGTGGTGCGTTGTGATGAGAAGGGCATGGAGCTTGCTATGACAGGGGTCATGGAGCATTGTGATGACAAGTGCATGGAGAATTGTGATGACAAGAGCATGTAACATTGTGATGAGAAATGTCATGTAGCATTGTTATGAGGAGGACGTGGAGAAATGTGATGACAAGGGACTTGGAGGATTGTGATGATCAGGGAATGGATCATTGTGATGGCAAGACCGTGGAGCATAGTGATGAGAAGTCCATGGATTATGTTAACGATGAGTGTCATGGAGCACTCTAATTACAAGAGCCATGGAGCATTGTGATTACAGGTGTCATGGAGCATTGTGATGACAGTGGTCATGGAGCATTGTGATGACAGGCGTCATGGAGTATTGTGATGGCATTTGGATGGAGCACTGTGATGAAAAAGGCATGGAGTCTTTTTATGAGAGTGTTCAAGGAGCATTCTGACGACAAATGTCAGGGAGCATTGTGATGACAAGTGTATTGAGCATTGTGATGACAATGGTCAGGGCGGATTGTGATGACAAGGGCATGGAGTATTGTGATGACAGGCATCATGGAGCATTATGATGACAAGTGTTATGGAACCTTGTGATCACAAGCATTTAGAGCATTGTGATGAAAGTGGTCATGGATCATTATGATTTCAAGGAGCATGGAGCATTGTGATGCCAAGATCATGAAGCAATGTGATCCCAAGGTTCATGGAGGATTGTGATAACAAGCGCATGGAGCATTGTGGTGACAACGTCTTGTAGCACTTTGCTGAAAAAGGCATGGAGCATTGTGATTACAGGTGTCTTGGAGCATTGTGATGAAAAGGGCAAGGAGCATTGTCATGACATGGTTCAAGTGCATACTGATAGCAAGTGCCAGGGAGCATTGTGATGACAAGTGTATTGTGCATTGTGATGACAAATGTCATGGAGCATTTTTCTGACAAAGGCATGGAGCATTGTGATGACAAGGGTGATGGAGCACTGTGAAGACAAGCGCCACGGAGCATTGTGATTACAGGGGATATGGAACATTGGGATGACCTGAGCATGGATCTTGTGATGACATGTGTCATGGAGTATTTTGATGACAAGAGTCCAGGATCACTGTGTTGTCAGGGGTCATGGAGCATTGTGATGACAGGGGTCATGGAGCATTGTGATGAGAAGGTCATGGAGCATTGAGCTGAAAATATTTATGGAGTATTGAGATGACAAGGGAAAGGAGCATTTTGATGACAACGTCCTGGAGCATTGTGATGAGCGGACCATGGAGCCTTCTGATGACAATTATCATGGAGCATTCTCACTAAAAGAGGCATGGGGCACTGTGAATACAGGGGTCGTGGAGCATTGTGATGACAAGTGCTAATAGCATTGTAATGAGAAGGCCATGGAGCATTCTGATAACATGCATCATGGAGCTTTGTGATGACAAGGGCATGGGACTTTGTGATTACAGGGGTCTTGGAGTATTGTGATGAGAAGCGCATGGATCATTGTGATGCAAAAGGCATGGAGCCTTGTCATGACAGGTTTCAAGGAGCATACTGACGACAAGTGTCAGGCAACATTGTGATGACAAGTGTATTGAGCATTGTGATGACAAAGTTTATGGAGCATTGTGATGAGAAGACCATTGATTATTGTGATGACGAGCGTCATTGGGCATTGTGATGACAAGTGTTATGGAACACTGTGATCACTAGGGTTTGGAGCATGGTAAAGACAGGTCATGGAGCATTTTGATTTAATTGTGGTGACAATAGCATGAAGCATTATGATGATGGGCATGGTGCATTGTGATGACAGGGTTCATGGAGCATTGAGATGAAAAGCGGCAAGGAGCATTGTGATTAGAGGGGTCTTGGAGCATTGTGATGAGAAGGCCATGGAGCATTATGATGAGAAGACCATGGAGCATAGTGATGACATGCGTCATGGAGCTTTGTGATGACAAGGGCATGGAGCATTGTGATGCCAAGTGTCATGGAGCATTGTGATGACAAGGGCTACGAGCCATGTGATGAGAAGGACATGGAGCCTTCTGATGACACGTGTCATGGAGCTTTGTGATGAAAAGGGCATGGAGCATTGTGATTACAGGGGCCTTGTATCATTGTGATGACATGTGTCATGGAGCCTTGTGATGACAAGACCGTGGAACATTGTGATGGCAGTGATCATGGAGCATTGTTATGACAGGGGTAATGGAGCATTCTGATGACAAGGGCATGGATCATTAGTCTGAAATGTTTCATGGATTATTTTGCTGAGAGTGGGCATGGAGCATTGTGATGACAAGGGCACGGATCACTGTGATACATGAGTCAGGGAGGATTGTAATGACAGGGACATGGAGAATTGTGATGAGAAGTGAATCGAGCATTTTGATGACAAGCGTCATGGAGCATTGTGATGACAACGGCATTGAGCAATGTGATGAGAGGGTTCATGGAGCATTGTGATGACAATAGCATGAAGCATTGTGATGCCAAGGATCAAGGAGCTTGGTGATGACAAAGGTCATGGAGCATTTTGATGACAAGGGTGTGGTGCATTGTGATGAGAAGGGCATGGAGCTTGCTATGACAGGGGTCATGGAGCATTGCGATGACAAGTGCATGGAGAACTGTGATGACAAGAGCATGTAACATTGTGATGAGAAATGTCATGTAGCATTGTTATGAGGAGGACGTGGAGAAATGTGATGACAAGGGACTTGGAGCATTGTGATGATCAGGGAATGGATCATTGTGATGGCAAGACCGTGGAGCATAGTGATGAGAAGTCCATGGATTATGTTAATGATGAGTGTCATGGAGCACTCTAATTACAAGAGCCATGGAGCATTGTGATTACAGGTGTCATGGAGCATTGTGATGACAGGGGTCATGGAGCATTGTGATGACAGGGGTCATGGAGTATTGTGATGACATTTGGATGGAGCACTGTGATGAAAAAGTCATGGAGTCTTTTTATGAGAGTGTTCAAGGAGCATTCTGACGACAAATGTCAGGGAGCATTGTGATGACAAGTGTATTGAGCATTGTGATGACAATGGTCAGGGCGGATTGTGATGACAAGGGCATGGAGTATTGTGATGACAGGCATCATGGAGCATTATGATGACAAGTGTTATGGAACCTTGTGATCACAAGCATTTAGAGCATTGTGATGAAAGTGGTCATGGATCATTTTGATTTCAAGGAGCATGGAGCATTGTGATGCCAAGATCATGAAGCAATGTGATCCCAAGGTTCATGGAGGATTGTGATAACAAGCGCATGGAGCATTGTGGTGACAACGTCTTGTAGCATTTTGCTGAAAAAGGCATGGAGCATTGTGATTACAGGAGTCTTGGAGCATTGTGATGAAAAGGGCATGGAGCATTGTCATGACATGGTTCAAGTGCATACTGATAGCAAGTGCCAGGGAGCATTGTGATGACAAGTGTATTGTGCATTGTGATGACAAATGTCATGGAGCATTTTTCTGACAGAGGCATGGAGCATTGTGATGACAAGGGTGATGGAGCACTGTGAAGACAAGCGCCACGGAGCATTGTGATTACAGGGGATATGGAACATTGGGATGACATGAGCATGGATCTTGTGATGACAAGTGTCATGGAGTATTTTGGTGACAAGTGTCCAGGATCACTGTGTTGTCAGGGGTCATGGAGCATTGTGATGACAGTGGTCATGGAGCATTGTGATGAGAAGGTCATGGAGCATTGAGCTGAAAATATTTATGGAGTATTGAGATGACAAGGGAAAGGAGCATTTTGATGACAACGTCCTGGAGCATTGTGATGAGCGGACCATGGAGCCTTGTGATGACAATTATCATGGAGCATTCTCACTAAAAGAGGCATGGGGCACTGTGATTACAGGGATCGTGGAGCATTGTGATGACAAGTGCTAATAGCATTGTGGTGAGAAGGCCATGGAGCATTCTGATAACATGCATCATGGAGCTTTGTGATGACAAGGGCATGGGACATTGTGATTACAGGGGTCTTGGAGTATTGTGATGAAAAGCGCATGGATCATTGTGATGAAAAAGGCATGGAGCCTTGTCATGACAGGGTTCAAGGAGCATACTGACGACAAGTGTCAGGCAACATTGTGATGACAAGTGTATTGAGCATTGTGATGACAAAGTTTATGGAGCATTGTGATGAGAAGACCATTGATTATTGTGATGAAGAGCGTCATTGGGCATTGTGATGACAAGTGTTTTGGAACACTGTGATCACTAGGGTTTGGAGCATGGTAAAGACAGGTCATGGAGCATTTTGATTTAATTGTGGTGACAATAGCATGAAGCATTATGATGATGGGCATGGTGCATTGTGATGACAGGGTTCATGGAGCATTGAGATGAAAAGCGGCAAGGAGCATTGTGATTATAGGGGTCTTGGAGCATTGTGATGAGAAGGCCATGGAGCATTATGATGAGAAGACCATGGAGCATAGTGATGACATGCGTCATGGAGCTTTGTCATGCCACGGGTCATGGAGCTTAGTGATGACAAAGGATATTGAGTATTTTGATGACAAGGGCGTTGTGCTTTGTGATGAGAAGGGCAGGAAGCATTGTGATGACAGGATCAAGGAGCAATTTGATGAAAAGTGTCAAGGAATATTTTGATGACGGAGGTTATGGAACATTGTGATGTCAGGGGTCATGGAGCATTGTGAGGATAAGGGCAAGTAGCATTGTGATGACAGGGATCATGGAACATTGTGGTGACAGGGTGGAGGGATTATTGTGATGACTAGAGATGGAACCTTGTGATATCAGTTGTCAGAGAGCATTTTGATGAGAAGTGAATGGAGCATTGTGATGACAAGTTTTATGGAGCATTGTGATGACAATGTTGTAGAGCATTGTGTTGACAAGCGCATGGCTTATTGTGATGACGTGGGTCATGGAGCATTTTGCTGACATGGGCATGGAGCATTGTGATGACAAGGGTCATGGAGCATTGTGCTGACAAAGGAATGGCGCATTGTCATGACATTGGTCAAGGAGCTTTGTGATGAAAAGTTCATGGAGCATTGTGGTGACAAATGTCACAGAGCCTTGTGATGACGAGGGCATGGACCCTTGTGTTGACAAAAGTCATGAAGCATTGTGATGACTGGAGTCACGGAACATTGTGATGACAGCGGTCATGGAGCATTGTGATGACAAGGGCATGGAGTATTGTGATGACAATGTCATGGAGTATTGTGAAGACAGGTGTCAGGGAGCATTGTGATTACATATGTCATGCTCCATTGTGATGACAATGGAATGGAGCATTGTGATGCCAAGTGTCATGGAGCATTGTGATGACAAGGGCTTCGAGCAATGTGATGAGAAGGCCATGGAGCATTATGATGAGAAGACCATTGAGCATAGTGATGACATGCGTCATGGAGGTTTGTGATGACAACGGCATGGAGCATTGTGATTACAGGGGTCTTGGAGCATTGTGATGACAAGGGTCATGTAGCCATGTGATGACAAGGCCATGGAACACTGTGATGGCAGGGTTCATGGAGCATTGTTATGACAGTGATAATGGAGCATTGTGATGAAAAGGTTATGGAGCATTGGTCTGAAAAGTTTCACGGATTATTGTGATGAGATTGGGCATGGAGCATTGTGATGACAAGGGTATGGAACACTGTGATACATGACTCATGGAGGATTGTAATGAAAAGGGCATGGAGCATTCTGATGTGAAGGGCATCGTGCATTGTGATGACAAGCGTCATGGAGCGTTGTGATGACAAAGGCATGGAGCAATGTGATGAGAGGGTTCATGGAGCATTGTGATGACACTGGCATGGAGCATTGTGATACCAAGGGTCGTGGAGCTTTGTGATGACCAATGTCATGGAGCATATTGATGACAAGGTCGTGGTGCATTGTGATGAGAAGGGTATGGAGCATTGTGATGAGAAGGCCATGGAGCATACTGATGATATGCGTCATGGAGCTTTGTGATGACAATGTCATGGAGCATTTTGATTACAGGTGTCTTGGAGCATTGTGATGAAAAGGGCATGGATCTTTATGATGAAAAAGGCAGGGAGCCTTGTCATGACAGGATTCAAGGAGAATACTGACGAAAAGTGGCAGGGAGCATTGTGATGACAAGTGTATTGAGCATTGTGATGACAAAGGTCATGGAGCATTTTGATTTCATTGTGATGACATAGCATGAAGCATTATGATGATGGGCATGGTGCACTGTGATAACAGGGTTCATGGTGTTTTGAGATGAAATGGGGCATGGAGCATTGGTCTGACAATTTTCATGGATTATTGTGATGACAGTGGACATGGCGCATTGTGATGACAAGGGCATGGAACATTATGATGACAAGGTCACAGAGTATTGTCAAGAGAGGTGTCAGGGAGCATTGTGATGTCATAGGTCATGGTCCATTGTGATGACAATGGCATGAAGCATTGTGATGCCATGTGTCATGGAGGATTGTGATGACAAAGGTAATGGAGCATTGTGATGACAAGGGCCATTGAGAATTTTGATGACAAGGTCGTGAAGCATTGAGATTACAAGCGCATGGAGCTTGCTATGACAGGGGTCATGGAGCATTGCGATGACAAGTGCATGGAGAATTGTGATGTCAAGAGCATGAAACATTGTGATGAGTAGTGTCATGGAACATTGTGATGAAAAGGACGTGGTGAATTTTGATGACAAAAGACATGTAGCATTGTGATGACCAGGGCATGGAGCATTGTGATGGCAAAATCGTGGAGCATTGTGATGAGAAGTCCATGGATAATTGTAATGACAAGCGTCATGGAGCACTGTAATGACAAGGGGCATGAAGCATTGTGATGATAGGTGTCATGGAGCATTGTGATGACAGGGGTCATGGAGCATTCTGATGACAAGACTCATGGAGCATTCTGATGACAAGCTTGTGGAGTATTGAGATGACAGTGGCATGGAGCATTGTGATGAAAAGTGCATGGAGCATTGTGATGAAAAAGGCATGGAGACTTTTCATGATAGGTTTCAAGGAGCATTTTGATGACAAGTGTCAGGGAGCATTGTGATGACATGTGTATTGAGCATTGTGATGACAAAGTTCATGGAGCATTGTGATGACAAGTGCATGGAGTATTGTGATGAAAGGAATCATGGAGCGTTTTGATGACAAGTGTTATGGAACATTGTGATCACAAGGGTTTGGAGCATTGTGATGACAGAGGTCATGGATCATTTTGATTTCAAGGAGCATGGAGCATTGTGATGACAAGGGCATGAAGTAATGTGATGCCAATGTTCATGGAGGATTGTGAATGACAATGGGAAAGAAGTATTGTGATGACAAGGGCATGGAGCATTGTGATGACAAGTCATGTAGCATTTTGCTGACATAGGCATGGAGCATTGTGATGACAAGGGTCATGGTACACTGTGATGACAATTGTCAGAGAGCACTGTGATTAGAGGTGTTATGGAACATTGTGATGACAAATGTCATGGAGCATTGTGATGAGAAGACCATGGATAATTGTGATAATGAGCGTCATGGGGCGTTGTGATGACAAGTGATATGGAACATTTTGATCACAAGGGTTTGGAGCATTGTGATGACAGAGGTCATGGAGCAATTTGATGAAAAGGGTCATGGAATATTTTGATGACAAGTGTTACGGAACATTGTGATGTCAGAAATGATGGAGCATTGTGATGATAAGGGCATGTAGCATTGTGATGACAGGGGTTATGGAGCTTTGTGTTCCAAAGGGCAAGGAGCCTTGTCATTACAGGTGTCTTGGAGCATTGTGATGAAAATGGCATGGACCATTGTGATGAAATAACACGGAGCCTTGTCATGAGAGGGTTCAAGGAGCATACTGACGACAAGTGTCAGGGAGCATTGTGATGACATAGGCATGGAGCATTTTGATGAGAAGACCATGGATAATTGTGATGAGGAGCATCATGGGGTGTTGTGATGACAAGTGTTATGGAACAATGTGATCACAAGGGTTTGGAGCATTATGATGACAGAGGTCTTGGTGCATTTTGATTTCATTGTGATGGCAATAGCATGAAGCATTATGATGAAGGGCATGGTGCATTGTGATGACAGGATCCATGGAGCATTGAGATGAAAAGCGGCATGGAATTTTGTGCTTACAGGGGTCTTGATGCATTGTGATGACAAGGGCATGGAGCATTGTGATGAGAAAGCCATGGAGCATACTGATGACATGCGTCATGGAGCTTTGTGATGATAAGGGGCTGGAGGATTGTGATAACAGGGGTCTTGGAGCAGTGTGGTGACAAGGGTCATGGAGCCTTGTGATGACAAGGCCGTGGAACATTGTGATGTCAGGTGTCATAGAGCATAAGTGTGAAATGTTTCATGGATTATTATGATGAGCATGGACATGGAGCATTGTGTTGAAAAGGCCACGGAACACTGTGATACATGGGTCATGGAGGATTGTAATGACAAAGCCATGGAGTATTTTGATGAGAATGGCATCGAGCGTTGTGATGACAAGCGTCATGGAGCATTGTGATGCCAAGGGTCATGGAGCTTTGTGATGACAAAGATTATGGAGCATTTTGATGACAAGGGCGTTGTGCTTTGTGAGGAGAAGGGCAGGAAGCATTGTGATGACAGGATCAAGGAGCAATTTGATGAAAAGTGTCAAGGAATATTTTGATGACAGAGGTTATGGAACATTGTGATGTCAGGGGTCATGGAGCATTGTGAGGATTAGGGCATGTAGCATTGTGATGACAGGGGTCATGGAACATTGTGGTGACAGGGTTGAGGGATTATTGTGATGAATAGTGATGGAACCTGTGATATCAGTTGTCAGAGAGCATTTTGATGAGAAGTGAATGGAGAATTGTGATGACAACTTTTATGGAGCATTGTGATGACAATGTAGTAGAGCATTGTGTTGACAAGCACATGGCTTATTGTGATGACATGGGTCATGGAGCATTTTGCTGACCTGGGCATGGAGCATTGTGATGAAAAGGGTCATGGAGCATTGTGCTGACAAATGAATGGAGCATTGTGATGACATGGGTCAAGGAGATTTGTGATGAAAAGTTCATGGAGCATTGTGGTGACAAATGTCACAGCGCCTTGTGATGACGAGGGCATGTATCATTGTGATGACAAAAGTCATGAAGCATTGTGATGACTGGAGTCACGGAACATTGTGATGACAACGGTAATCGAGCATTGTGATGACAAGGGCCTGGAATATTTTGAGGACAGATGTCAGGGAGCATTGTGATGAAATATGTCATGCTCCATTGTGATGACAATGAATGGAGCATTGTGATGCCAAGTGTCATGGAGGATTGTGATTAGAAAGGTTATGGAGCATTGTGATGACCGGGGCTTCGATCAATGTGATGAGAACGCCATGGAGCCTTCTGATAACATGCGTCACGGAGCTTTGTGATGAAAAGGGCATGGAGCATTGTGATTAAAGGGGTATTGGAGCATTGTGATGACAAGTGTCATGGAGTCTTGTTATGACAAGACCGTGGAACGCTGTGATGGCAGGGATCATGGAGCATTGTTATGACAGGGGTAATGGAGCATTGTGATGACAAGGGCATTGATCATTTGTCTGAAATGTTTCATGGATTATATTGATGAGAGTGGGCATGGAGCATTATGATGAAAAGGGCACGGATCACTGTGATACATGAGTCAGGGAGGATTGTAATGACAAGGGCGTGGAGAATTGTGATGAGAAGTGAATCGAGCATTTTGATGACAAGTGTCATGGAGCATTGTGAGGACAACGGCATTAAGCAATGTGATGAGTGGGTTCATGGAGCATTGTGATGACAATAGCATGGAGCATTGTGATGCCAAGGATCAAGGAGCTTTGTGATGACAAAGGTCATGGAGCATTTTGATGACAAGTGTGTGGTGCATTGTGATGAGTAGGGCATGGACCTTGCTATGACAGGGGTCATGGAGCATTGCAATGACAAATGCATGGAGAATTGTGATGACAAGAGCATGTAACATTGCGATGAGAAATGTCAGGCAGCATTGTTATGAGGAGGACATGGAGAAATGTGATGACAAAGGACTTGGAGCATTGTGATGATCAGGGAATGGATCATTGTGATGGCAAGACCGTGGAGCATAGTGATGAGAAGTCCATGGATTATGTTGATGACGAGTGTCATGGAGCACTCTAATTACAAGAGCCATGGAGCATTGTGATTACACGTGTCATGGAGCACTGAGATGACAGTGGTCTTGGAGCATTGTGATGACAAGCTTGTGGAGTATTGTGATGACATTTGGATGGAGAATTGTGATGAAAAAGGCATGGAGTCTTTCTATGAGAGTGTTCAAGGAGCATTCTGACGACAAATGTCAGGGAGCTTTGTGATGACAAGTGTATTGAGCATTGTGATGACAATGGTCATGGCGCATTGTGATGACAAGGGCATGGAGTATTGTGATGACAGGCATCATGGACCGTTGTGATGACAAGAGTTATGGAACATTGTGAACACAAGCATTTAGAGCATTGTGATGAAAGTGGTCATTGATCATTTTGATTTCAAGGAGCATGGAACATTGTGATGTCAAGATCAAGAAGCAATGTGATCCCAAGGTTCATGGAGGATTGTGATGACAAGAGCATGGATCTTTGTGCTGACAAGGTCTTGCAGCATTTTGCTGAAAAAGGCATGGAGCATTGTGATTAAAGGAGTCTTGGAGCATTGTGATGAAAAGGGCATGGATCATTGTGATGAAAAATGCATGGAGCATTGTCATGACATATTTCAAGTGCATACTGATGGCAAGTGCCTGGGAGCATTGTGATGACAAGTGTATTGTGCTTTGTGATGACAAAGGTCATGGAGCATTGTGATGACAAGGGCATGGATTATTGTGATGACAGGCATCATGGAGCATTGTGATCACAAGTGTTATGGAACATTGTGATCACAAGGCTTTGGATCATTGTGATGACAGAGTTCATGGATCCTTTTGATTTCAAGGAGCATGGAGCACTGTGATGACAAGGGTATGAAGCAAAGTGATCCCAACGTTCATGGAGGATTGTGATGACAAGCGCATGGAGCCTTGTGATGACAAGGTCATGTAGCATTTTTCTGACAAAGGCATGGAGCATTGAGATGACAAGGGTGATGGAGCACTGTGAAGACAAGCGTCACGGAGCACTGTGATTACAGGGGACATGGAACATTGGGAGGACATGAGCATGGATCTTGTGATGACAAGTGTCATGGAGTATATTGATGACAAGAGTCCAGGATCATTGTGTTGTCACGGTTCATGGAGCATTGTGATTACTGTGGTCATGGAGCATTGTGATGACAGGGGTCATGGAGCATTGTGATGAGAAGGTCATGGAGCATTGAGCTCAAAATATTCATGGAGTATTGAGGTGACAAGAGAATGGAGCATTTTGATGACAACGTCCAGGAGCATTGTGATGAGCGGACCATGGAGCCTTGTGATGACAATTATCATGGAGCATTCTCACTAAAAGAGGCATGGGGCATTGTGATTACGTGGGTCTTGGAGCATTGTGATGACAAGTGCTAATAGCATTGTGATGAGAAGGCCATGGAGCATTCTGATAACATGCATCATGGAGCTTTTTGATGACAAGGGCATGGGACATTGTGATTACAGGGGCCTGGGAGTACTGTGATGAAAAGGGGATGGATCATTGTGATGAAAAAGGCATGGAGCCTTGTCATGACAGGGTTCAAGGAGCATACTGACGACAAGTGTCAGGCAACATTGTGATGACAAGTGTATTGAGCACTGTGATGACAAAGTTTATGGAGCATTGTGATGAGAAGACCATTGATTATTGTCATGACGAGCGTCATTGGGCATTGTGATGACAAGTGTTATGGAACACTGTGATCACTAGGGTTTGGAGCATGGTAATGACAGAGGTCATGGAGCATGTTGATTTCATTGTGATGACAATAGCATGAAGCATTGGGTTGACGGGCATGGTGCATTGTGATGACAGGGTTCACGGAGCATTGAGATGACAAGGGCATGGAGCATTGTGAATACAGGGGTCTAGGAGCACTGTGATGACAAGGGTCATGGAGAAGTGTTATGACAAGGCCATGGATGATTGTGATGCCAGGGGTCATGGAGCATTGTTATGACCGGGGCAATGGATCATTGTGATGACAAGTGCATGGAACATTGGTCTGAAAAGTTTCATGGATTATTGTGATGAGAGTGGGCATGGAGCACTGTGATGACAAGGGCACGGAACACTGTGATACATGGGTCATGGAGCATTGTAATGAGAAGGGCATGAAGCATTGTGATGAGAAGCGCATCAAGCATTGTGATGACAAGCGTCATGGAGCTGTGTGATGAAAAGGGCATGGAGCAATGTGATAAGAGGGTTCATGGAGCATTGTGATGACAATTGCATGGAACACTGTGATGCCAAGGGTCATGGAGGTTTGTGATGACAAGGTCATGGAGCATTTTGATGACAAGTGTGTGGTGCACTGTGATGAGAAGGGCAGGGAGCATTGTGATGAAAGGGTCATGGAGCAATTTGATGAAAAGGGTCATGGAATATTTTGATGACAAGTGTTATGGAACATTGTGATGTCAGGAGTGATGGAGCATTGTGATGATAAGGGCATGAAGCATTGTGATGACAGGGTTCCTGGTGCTTTGTGATCACAAGGGCATGGAGCATTGTCATTACAGGGTTCTTGGAGCATTGTGATGAAAAGGGCATGGACCATTGTGATGAAATAACACGGATCCTTGTCATGACAGGGTTCAAGGAGCATACTGACGACAAGTGTCAGGGAGCATTGTGATGACAAGTGTATTGAGCATTGTGATGACAAAGGCATGGAGCATTTTGATGAGAAGACCATGGATAATTGTGATGAGGAGCATCATGGGGTGTTGTGATGACAAGTGTTATGGAACAATGTGATCACAAGGGTTTGGAGCATTGTGATGACAGAGGTCATGGATCATGTTGATTTCAGTGTGATGACAATAGCATGAAGCATTTGGTTGACGGGCATGGTGCATTGTGATGACAGGGTTCATGGAGCATTGAGATGACAAGGGCATGGAGCATTGTGAATACAGGGGTCTAGGAGCACTGTGATGACAAGGGTCATGGGGAAGTGTTATGACAAGACCATGGATGATTGTGATGCCAGGGGTCATGGAGCATTGTTATGACCGGGGCAATGGATCATTGTGATGACAAGGGCATGGAACATTGGTCTGAAAAGTTTCATGGATTATTGTGATGAGAGTGGGCATGGAGCACTGTGATGACAAGGGCACGGAACACTGTGATACATGGGTCATGGAGCATTGTAATGAGAAGGGCATGAAGCATTGTGATGAGAAGCGCATCAAGCATTGTGATGACAAGCGTCATGGAGCTTTGTGATGAAAAGGGCATGGAGCAATGTGATAAGAGGGTTCATGGAGCATTGTGATGACAATGGCATGGAACATTGTGATGCCAAGGGTCATGGAGGTCTGTGATGACAAGGTCATGGAGCATTTTGATGACAAGTGTGTGGTGCACTGTGTTGAGAAGGGCAGGGAGCATTGTGATGAAAGGGTCATGGAGCAATTTGATGAAAAGTGTCATGGAATATTTTGATGACAAGTGTTATGGAACATTGTGATGTCAGGAGTGATGGAGCATTGTGATGATAAGGGCATGAAGCATTGTGATGACAGGGTTCCTGGTGCTTTGTGATCACAAGGGCATGGAGCATTGTCATTACAGTGTTCTTGGAGCATTGTGACGAAAAGGGCATGGACCATTGTGATGAAATAACACGGAGCCTTGTCATGACAGGGTTCAAGGAGCATACTGACGACAAGTGTCAGGGAGCATTGT
The DNA here is from genome assembly GCF_964165515.1 of Mesoplodon bidens. Classification (NCBI taxonomy): domain Eukaryota; kingdom Metazoa; phylum Chordata; class Mammalia; order Artiodactyla; family Ziphiidae; genus Mesoplodon; species Mesoplodon bidens. The sequence continues at coordinate 486,921 of NW_027671983.1, forward strand.
GATGACAAGTGTATTGAGCATTGTGATGACAAAGGCATGGAGCATTTTGATGAGAAGACCATGGATAATTGTGAAGAGGAGCATCATGGGGTGTTGTAATGACAAGTGTTTTGGAACAATGTGATCACAAGGGTTTGGAGCATTGTGATGACAGAGGTCATGGAGCATGTTGATTTCAGTGTGATGACAATAGCATGAAGCATTTGGTTGACGGGCATGGTGCATTGTGATGACAGGGTTCATGGAGCATTGAGATGACAAGGGCATGGAGCATTGTGAATACAGGGGTCTAGGAGCACTGTGATGACAAGGGTCATGGGGAAGTGTTATGACAAGACCATGGATGATTGTGATGCCAGGGGTCATGGAGCATTGTTATGACCGGGGCAATGGATCATTTTGATGACAAGTGCATGGAACATTGGTCTGAAAAGTTTCATGGATTATTGTGATGAGAGTGGGCATGGAGCACTGTGATGACAAGGGCACGGAACACTGTGATACATGGGTCATGGAGCATTGTAATGAGAAGGGCATGAAGCATTGTGATGAGAAGCGCATCAAGCATTGTGATGACAAGCGTCATGGAGCTGTGTGATGAAAAGGGCATGGAGCAATGTGATAAGAGGGTTCATGGAGCATTGTGATGACAATGGCATGGAACATTGTGATGCCAAGGGTCATGGAGGTTTGTGATGACAAGGTCATGGAGTATTGTGATGACAAGGTCATGGAGTATTGTGAAGACAGGTGTCAGGGAGCATTGTGATGACATATGTCATGCTCCATTGTGATGACAATGGAATGGAGCATTGTGATGCCAAGTGTCATGGAGCATTGTGATGACAAGGGCTTCAAGCAATGTGATGAGAAGGCCATGGAGCCTTCTGATGACATGTGTCAAGGAGCTTTGTGATGAAAAGGGCATGGAGCATTGTGATTACAGGGGTCTTGGATCATTGTGATGACAAGTGTCATGGAGCCTTGTGATGACAAGACCGTGGATCATTGTGATGGCAGTGATCATGGAGCACTGTTATGACAGGGGTAATGGAGCATTCTGATGATAAGGGCATGGATCATTAGTCTGAAATGTTTCATGGATTATTTTGATGAGAGTGGGCATGGAGCATTGTGATGACAAGGGCACGGATCACTGTGATACATGAGTCAGGGAGGATTGTAATGACAGGGACATGGAGAATTGTGATGAGAAGTGAATCGAGCATTTTGATGACAAGCGTCATGGAGCATTGTGATGACAACGGCATTGAGCAATGTGATGAGAGGGTTCATGGAGCATTGTGATGACAATAGCATGAAGCATTGTGATGCCAAGGATCAAGGAGCTTTGTGATGAAAAAGGTCATGGAGCATTTTGATGACAAGGGTGTGGTGCGTTGTGATGAGAAGGGCATGGAGCTTGCTATGACAGGGGTCATGGAGCATTGCGATGACAAGTGCATGGAGAATTGTGATGACAAGAGCATGTAACATTGTGATGAGAAATGTCATGTAGCATTGTTATGAGGAGGACGTGGAGAAATGTGATGACAAGGGACTTGGAGCATTGTGATGATCAGGGAATGGATCATTGTGATGGCAAGACCGTGGAGCATAGTGATGAGAAGTCCTTGGATTATGTTAATGATGAGTGTCATGGAGCACTCTAATTACAAGAGCCATGGAGCACTGTGATGACAGGTGTCATGGAGCATTGTGATGACAGGGGTAATGGAGCATTGTGATGACAAGCTTGTGGAGTATTGTGATGACATTTGGATGGAGCACTGTGATGAAAAAGGCATGGAGTCTTTTTATGAGAGTGTTCAAGGAGCATTCTGACGACAAATGTCAGGGAGCATTGTGATGACAAGTGTATTGAGCATTGTGATGACAATGGTCAGGGCGGATTGTGATGACAAGGGCATGGAGTATTGTGATGACAGGCATCATGGAGCGTTGTGATGACAAGTGTTATGGAACCTTGTGATCACAAGCATTTAGAGCATTGTGATGAAAGTGGTCACGGATCATTTTGATTTCAAGGAGCATGGAGCATTGTGATGCCAAGATCATGAAGCAATGTGATCCCAAGGTTCATGGAGGATTGTGATAACAAGCGCATGGAGCATTGTGGTGACAGCGTCTTGTAGCATTTTGCTGAGAAAGGCATGGAGCATTGTGATTACAGGAGTCTTGGAGCATTGTGATGAAAAGTGCATGGATCATTGTGATGAAAAAGGCATGGAGCATTGTCATGACATGGTTCAAGTGCACACTGATAGCAAGTGCCAGGGAGCATTGTGATGACAAGTGTATTGTGCATTGTGATGACAACGGTCATGGAGCATTTTTCTGACAAAGGCATGCAGCATTGTGATGACAAGTGTGATGGAGCACTGTGAAGATAAGTGTCACGGAGCATTGTGATTACAGGGGATATGGAACATAGGGATGACATGAGCATGGATCTTGTGATGAAAAGTGTCATGGAGTATTTTGATGACAAGAGTCCAGGATCATTGTGTTGTCAGGGGTCATGGAGCATTGTGATGAGAAGGTCATGGAGCATTGAGCTGAAAATATTCATGGAGTATTGAGATGATAAGGGAATGGAGCATTTTGATGACAACGTCCTGGAGCATTTTGATGAGCGGACCATGGAGCCTTGTGATGACAATTATCATGGAACATTCCCACTAAAAGAGACGTGGGGCATTGTGATTACAGGGGTCTTGGAGTATTTTGATGACAAGTGCTAATAGCATTGTGATGAGAAGGCCTTGGAACATTCTGATAACATGCATCATGGAGCTTTGTGATGACAAGGGCATGGGACATTGTGATTACAGGGGTCTTGGAGTATTGTGATGAAAAGGGCATGGATCATTGTGATGAAAAAGGCATGGAGCCTTGTCATGACAGGGTTCAAGAAGCATACTGACGGCAAGTGTCAGGCAGCATTGTGATGACAAGTGTATTGAGCATTGTGATGACAAAGTTTATGGAGCATTGTGATGAGAAAACCATTGACTATTGTGATGACGAGCGTCATTGGGCATTGTGATGAGAAGTGTTATGGAACACTGTGATCACTAGGGTTTGGAGCATGGTAATGACAGAGGTCATGGAGCATTTTGATTTCATTGTGGTGACAATAGCATGAAGCATTATGATGATGGGCATGGTGCACTGTGATGACAGGGTTCATGGTGTTTTGAGATGAAAAGGGGCATGGAGCATTGGTCTGACAATTTTCATGGATTATTGTGATGACAGTGGACATGGTGCATAGTGATGACAAGGGCATGGAACATTGTGATGACAAGGTCACAGAGTATTGTGAAGACAGGTGTCAGGGAGCATTGTGATGTCATAGGTCATGGTCCATTGTGATGACAATGGCATGAAGCATTGTGATGCTATGTGTCATGGAGGATTGTGATGACCAAGGTAATGGAGCATTGTGATGACAAGGGCTTGGAGCATTGTGATGACAAGGGCCATTGAGAATTTTGATGACAAGTTCGTGAAGCATTGATATTGCAAGGGCATGGAGCCTGCTATGACAGGGTTCATGGAGCATTGCGATGACAAGTGCATGGAGAACTGTGATGTCAAGAGCATGAAACATTGTGATGAGTAGTGTCATGGAACATTGTGATGAAAAGGACGTGGGGAATTTTGATGACAAAGGACATATAGCATTGTGATGACCAGGGCATGGAGCATTGTGATGGCAAAATCGTGGAGCACTGTGATGAGAAGACCATGGATAATTGTAATGACGAGCGTCATGGAGCACTGTAATGACAAGTGGCATGAAGCATTGTGATGATAGGTGTCATGGAGCATTGTGATGACAGGGGTCATGGAGCATTCTGATTACAATCTCGTGGAGTATTGTGATGACAATGGCATGGAGCATTGTGATTAGAAGCACATCAAGCATTGGGATGACAAGCGTCATGGAGCTTTGTGATGAAAAGGGCATGGAGCATTGTGATAAGAGGGTTCATGCAGGATTGTGATGACAATGGCATGGAACACTGTGATGCCAAGGGTCATGGAGGTTTGTGATGACAAAGGTCATGGAGCATTTTGATGACAAGTGTGTGGTGCACTGTGATGAGAAGGGCAGGGAGCATTGTGATGAAAGGGTCATGGAGCAATTTGATGAAAATGGTCATTGAATATTTTGATGACAAGTGTTATGGAACATTGTGATGTCAGGAGTGATGGAGCATTGTGATGCTAAGGGCATGTAGCATTGTCATGACAGGGGTCATGGAGCTTTGTGATCACAAGGGCATGGAGCATTGACATTACAGGGTCCTTGGAGCATTGTGATGAAAAAGGCATGGACCATTGTGATGAAATAACACGGAGCCTTGTCATGACAGGGTTCAAGGAGCATACTGACGACAAGTGTCAGGGAGCATTGTGATGACAAGTGTATTGAGCATTGTGATGACAGAAGCATGGAGCATTGTGATGAGAAGACCATGGATAATTGTGATGAGGAGCATCATGGGGCGTTGTGATGACAAGTATTATGGAACAATGTGATCACAAGGGTTTGGAGCATTATGATGACAGAGGTCTTGGTGCATTTTGATTTCATTGTGATGGAAATAGCATAAAGCATTATGATGAAGGGCATGGTGCATTGTGATGACAGGGTTCATGGAGCATTGAGATGAAAAGCGGCATGGAGTTTTGTGATTACAGGGGACTTGGGGAATTGTGATGACAAGGGCATGGAGCCTTGTGATGACAACGCCGTGGAACATTGTGATGTCAGGGGTCATGGAGCATAAGTCTGAAATGTTTCATGGATTATTATGATGAGCGTGGACATGGAGCATTGTGAAGAAAAGGTCACGGAACACTGTGATACATGGGTCATGGAGGATTGTAATGACAAAGCCATGGAGTATTTTGATGAGAAGGGCATCGAGCATTGTGATGACAAGCGTCATGGAGCATTGTGATGCCACGGGTCATAGAGCTTAGTGATGATAAACGTTATGGAGCATTTTGATGACAAGGGCGTTGTGCATTGTGATGAGAAGGGCAGGAAGCATTGTGATGACAGGATCAAGGAGCAATTTGATGAAAAGTGTCAAGGAATATTTTGATGACAGAGGTTATGGAACATTGTGATGTCAGGGGTCATGGAGCATTGTGAGGATAAGGGCATGTAGCACTGTGATGACAGGGGTCATGGAACATTGTGATGACAGGGGTGAGGGATTATTGTGATGACTAGAGATGGAATCTTGTGATATCAGTGCTCAGAGAGCATTTTGATGAGAAGTGAATGGAGCATTGTGATGACAAGTTTTATGGAGCATTGTGATGACAATGTTGTAGAGCATTGTGTTGACAATCGCATGGCTTCTTGTGATGACATGGGTCATGGAGCATTTTGCTGACATGGGCATGGAGCATTGTGATGACAAGGGTCATGGAGCATTGTGCTGACAAAGGAATGGAGCATTGTGATGACATGGGTCAAGGAGCTTTGTGATGAAAATTCCATGGAGCATTGTGGTGACAAATCTCACAGAGCCTTGTGATGACAAGGGCATGGACACTTGTGTTGACAAAAGTCATGAAGCATTGTGATGACTGGAGTCATGGAACATTGTGATGACAGCGGTCATGGAGCATTGTGATGACAAGGGCATGGAGTATTGTGATGACAAGGTCATGGAGTATTGTGAAGACAGGTGTCAGGGAGCATTGTGATGACATATGTAATGCTCCATTGTGATGACAATGGAATGGAGCATTGTGATGCCAAGTGTCATGGAGCATTGTGATGACAAGGCTTCGAGCAATGTGATGAGAAGGCCATGGAGCCTTCTGATGACATGTGTCATGGAGCTTTGTGATGAAAAGGGCATGGAGCATTGTGATTAGAGGGGTCTTGGATCATTGTGATGACAAGTGTTATGGAGCCTTGTGATGACAAGACCGTGGAACATTGTGATGGCAGTGATCATGGAGCATTGTTATGACAGGTGTAATGGAGCATTATGATGACAAGGGCATGGATCATTGGTCTGAAATGTTTCATGGATTATTTTGATGAGAGTGGGCATGGAGCATTGTGATGAGAGGGGCACGGATCACTGTGATACATGAGTCAGGGTGGATTGTAATGACAGGGACATGGAGAATTGTGATGAGAAGTGAATCGAGCATTTTGATGACAAGCGTCATGGAGCATTGTGATGACAACGGCATTGAGCAATGTGATGAGAGGGTTCATGGAGCATTGTGATGACAATAGCATGGAGAATTGTGATGCCAAGGATCAAGGAGCTTTGTGATGACAAAAGTCATGGAGCATTTTGATGACAAGGGCGTGGTGCATTGTGATGAGCAGGGCATGGAGCTTGCTATGACAGGGGTCATGGAGCATTGCGATGACAAGTGCATGGAGAATTGTGATGACAAGAGCATGTAACATTGTGATGAGAAATGTCATGTAGCATTGTTATGACGAGGACGTGGAGAAATGTGATGACAAGGGACTTGGAGCATTGTGATGATCAGGGAAAGGATCATTGTGATGGCAAGACCGTGGAGGATAGTGATGAGATGTCCATGGATTATGTTAATGATGAGTGTCATGGAGCACTCTAATTACAAGAGCCATGGAGCATTGTGATGACAGGTGTCATGGAGCATTGTGATGACAGGGGTCATGGAGCGTTGTGATGACAAGCTTGTGGAGTATTGTGATGACATTTGGATGGAGCACTGTGATGAAAAAGGCATGGAGTCTTTTTATGAGAGTGTTCAAGGAGCATTCTGACGACAAATGTCAGGGAGCATTGTGATGAGAAGTGTATTGAGCTTTGTGATGACAATGGTCAGGGCGGACTTTGATGACAAGGGCATGGAGTATTGTGATGACAGGCATCATGGAGCGTTGTGATGACAAGTGTTATGGAACCTTGTGATCACAAGCATTTAGAGCGTTGTGATGAAAGTGGTCATGGATCATTTTGATTTCAAGGAGCATGGATCATTGTGATGCCAAGATCATGAAGCAATGTGATCCCAAGGTTCATGGAGGATTGTGATAACAAGCGCATGGAGCATTGTGGTGAAAACGTCTTGTAGCATTTTGCTGAAAAAGGCATGGAACATTCTGATTACAGGAGTCTTGGAGCATTGTGATGAAAAGGGCATGGATCATTGTGATGAAAAAGGCATGGAGCATTGTCATGACATGGTTCAAGTGCATACTGATAGCAAGTGCCAGGGAGCATTGTGATGACAAGTGTATTGTGCTTTGTGATGACAATGGTCATGGAGCATTTTTCTGACAAAGGCATGGAGCATTGTGATGACAAGGGTGATGGAGCACTGTGAAGACAAGCGTCACGGAGCATTGTGATTACAGGGGATATGGAACATTGGGATGACATGAGCATGGATCTTGTGATGACAAGTGTCATGGAGTATTTTGATGACAAGAGTCCAGGATCATTGTGTTGTCATGGGTCATGGAGCATTGTGATTACTGTGGTCATGGAGCATTGTGATGACAGGTGTCATGGAGCATTGTGATGAGAAGTTCATGGAGCATAGAGCTGAAAATATTCATGGGGTATTGAGATGAAAAGGGAATGGAGCATTTTGATGACAACGTCCTGGAGCATTTTGATGAGCGGACCATGGAGCCTTGTGATGACAATTATCATGGAACATTCTCACTAAAAGAGGCGTGGGGCATTGTGATTACAGGGGTCTTGGAGCACTGTGATGACAAGTGCTAATAGCATTGTGATGAGAAGGCCATAGAGCATTCTGATAACATGCATCATGGAGCTTTGTGATGACAAGGGCATGGGACATTGTGATTACAGGGGTCTTGTAGTATTGTGATGAAAAGGGCATGGATCATTGTGATGAGAAAGGCATGGAGCCTTGTCATGACAGGGTTCAAGGAGCATACTGACGACAAGTGTCAGGCAACATTGTGATGACAAGTGTATTGAGCATTGTGATGACAAAGTTTATGGAGCATTGTGATGAGAAGACCATTGATTATTGTGATGACGAGCGTCATTGGGCATTGTGATGACAAGTGTTATGGAACACTGTGATCACTAGGGTTTGGAGCATGGTAATGACAGTGGTCATGGAGCATTTTGATTTCATTGTGGTGACAATAGCATGAAGCATTATGATGATGGGCATGGTGCATTGTGATGACAGGGTTCTTGGAGCATTGAGATGAAAATCGGCAAGGGGCATTGTGATTATAGGGGTCTTGGAGCATTGTGATGAGAAGGCCATGGAGCATTATGATGAGAAGACCATGGAGCATAGTGATGACATGCGTCATGGAGGTTTGTGATGACAAGGGCATGGAGCATTGTGATTACAGGGGTCTTGGAGCATTGTGATGACAAGGGTCATGTAGCCATGTGATGACAAGGCTGTGGAACACTGTGATGGCAGGGTTCATGGAGCATTGTTATGACAGTGATATTGGAGCATTGTGATGATAAGGTTATGGAGCATTGGTCTGAAAAGTTTCACGGATTATTGTGATGAGTTTGGGCATGGAGCATTGTGATGACAACGGCACGGAACACTGTGATACATGGGTCATGGAGGATTGTAATGACAAGGGCATGGAGCATTGTGCTGAGAAGGGCATCGTGCGTTGTGATGACAAGCGTCATGGAGCGTTGTGATGAAAAGGGCATGGAGCAATGTGATGAGAGTGTTCATGGAGCATTGTGATGACAATGGCATGGAGCATTGTGATACCAAGGGTCGTGGAGCTTTGTGATGACCAATGTCATGGAGCATTTTGATGACAAGGTCGTGGTGCATTGTGATGAGAAGGGCAGGGAGCATTGTGATGAGAAGGCCATGGAGCATACTGATGACATGCGTCATGGAGCTTTGTGATGACAACGTCATGGAGCATTTTGATTACAGGTGTCTTGGAGCACTGTGATGAAAAGGGCATGGATCATTGTGATGAAAAAGGCATGGAGCCTTGTCATGACAGGATTCAAGGAGAATACTGACGAAAAGTGGCAGGGAGCATTGTGATGACAAGTGTATTGAGCATTGTGATGACAAAGGTCATGGAGCATTGTGATGAGAAGACCATGGATAATTGTAATGACGAGCGTCATGGGGCGATGTGATAACAAGTGTTATGGAACATTGTGATCACAAGGGTTTGGAGCATTGTGAAGACACAGGTCATGGAGCATTTTGATTTCATTGTGATGACAATAGCATGAAGCATTATGATGATGGGCATGGTGCACTGTGATGACAGGGTTCATGGTGTTTTGAGATGAAAAGGGGCATGGAGCATTGGTCTGACAATTTTCATGGATTATTGTGATGACAGTGGACATGGCGCATTGTGATGACAAGGGCATGGAATATTGTGATGACAAGGTCACAGAGTATTGTGAAGACAGGTGTCAGGGAGCATTGTGATGTCATAGATCATGGTCCATTGTGATGACAATGGCATGTAGCATTGTGATGCCATGTGTCATGGAGGATTGTGATGACAAAGGTAATGGAGCATTGTGATGACAAGGGCTTGGAGCATTGTGATGACAAGGGCCATTGAGAATTTTGATGACAAGGTCGTGAAGCATTGAGATTACAAGGGCATGGAGCTTGCTATGACAGGGGTCATGGAGCATTGCGATGACAAGTGCATGGAGAACTGTGATGTCAAGAGCATGAAACATTGTGATGAGTAGTGTCATGGAACATTGTGATGAAAAGGACGTGGGGAATTTTGATGACAAAGGACATGTAGCATTGTGATGACCAGGGCATGGAGCATTGTGGTGACAACGTCTTGTAGCATTTTGCTGAAAAAGGCATGGAGCATTCTGATTACAGGAGTCTTGGAGCATTTTGATGAAAAGGGCATGGATCATTGTGATGAAAAAGGCATGGAGCATTGTCATGACATGGTTCAAGTGCATACTGATAGCAAGTGCCAGGGAGCATTGTGATGACAAGTGTATTGTGCTTTGTGATGACAAAGGTCATGGAGCATTTTTCTGACAAAGGCATGGAGCATTGTGATGACAAGGGTGATGGAGCACTGTGAAGACAAGCGTCACGGAGCATTGTGATTACAGGGGATATGGAACATTGGGATGACATGAGCATGGATCTTGTGATGACAAGTGTCATGGAGTATTTTGATGACAAGAGTCCAGGATCATTGTGTTGTCAGGGGTCATGGAGCATTGTGATTACTGTGGTCATGGAGCATTGTGATGACAGGTGTCATGGAGCATTGTGATGAGAAGTTCATGGAGCATAGAGCTGAAAATATTCATGGAGTATTGAGATGAAAAGGGAATGGAGCATTTTGATGACAACGTCCTGGAGCATTTTGATGAGCGGACCATGGAGCCTTGTGATGACAATTATCATGGAACATTCTCACTAAAAGAGGCGTGGGGCATTGTGATTACAGGGGTCTTGGAGCACTGTGATGACAAGTGCTAATAGCATTGTGATGAGAAGGCCATAGAGCATTCTGATAACATGCATCATGGAGCTTTGTGATGACAAGGGCATGGGACATTGTGATTACAGGGGTCTTGTAGTATTGTGATGAAAAGGGCATGGATCATTGTGATGAGAAAGGCATGGAGCCTTGTCATGACAGGGTTCAAGGAGCATACAGACGACAAGTGTCAGGCAACATTGTGATGACAAGTGTATTGAGCATTGTGATGACAAAGTTTATGGAGCATTGTGATGAGAAGACCATTGATTATTGTGATGACGAGCGTCACTGGGCATTGTGATGACAAGTGTTATGGAACACTGTGATCACTAGGGTTTGGAGCATGGTAATGACAGTGGTCATGGAGCATTTTGATTTCATTGTGGTGACAATAGCATGAAGCATTATGATGATGGGCATGGTGCATTGTGATGACAGGGTTCTTGGAGCATTGAGATGAAAATCGGCAAGGGGCATTGTGATTATAGGGGTCTTGGAGCATTGTGATGAGAAGGCCATGGAGCATTATGATGAGAAGACCATGGAGCATAGTGATGACATGCGTCATGGAGGTTTGTGATGACAAGGGCATGGAGCATTGTGATTACAGGGGTCTTGGAGCATTGTGATGACAAGGGTCATGTAGCCATGTGATGACAAGGCTGTGGAACACTGTGATGGCAGGGTTCATGGAGCATTGTTATGACAGTGATATTGGAGCATTGTGATGATAAGGTTTTGGAGCATTGGTCTGAAAAGTTTCACGGATTATTGTGATGAGATTGGGCATGGAGCATTGTGATGACAACGGCACGGAACACTGTGATACATGGGTCATGGAGGATTGTAATGACAAGGGCATGGAGCATTGTGATGAGAAGGGCATCTTGCGTTGTGATGACAAGCGTCATGGAGCGTTGTGATGAAAAGGGCATGGAGCAATGTGATGAGAGTGTTCATGGAGCATTGTGATGACAATGGCATGGAGCATTGTGATACCAAGGGTCGTGGAGCTTTGTGATGACCAATGTCATGGAGCAATTTGATGACAAGGTCGTGGTGCATTGTGATGAGAAGGGCATGGAGCATTGTGATGAGAAGGCCATGGAGCATACTGATGACATGCGTCATGGAGCTTTGTGATGACAACGTCATGGAGCATTTTGATTACAGGTGTCTTGGAGCACTGTGATGAAAAGGGCATGGATCATTGTGATGAAAAAGGCATGGAGCCTTGTCATGACAGGATTCAAGGAGAATACTGACGAAAAGTGGCAGGGAGCATTGTGATGACAAGTGTATTGAGCATTGTGATGACAAAGGTCATGGAGCATTGTGATGAGAAGACCATGGATAATTGTAATGACGAGCGTCATGGGGCGATGTGATAACAAGTGTTATGTAACATTGTGATCACAAGGGTTTGGAGCACTGTGAAGACACAGGTCATGGAGCATTTTGATTTCATTGTGATGACAATAGCATGAAGCATTATGATGATGGGCATGGTGCACTGTGATGACCGGGTTCATGGTGTTTTGAGATGAAAAGGGGCATGGAGCATTGGTCTGACAATTTTCATGGATTATTGTGATGACAGTGGACATGGCGCATTGTGATGACAAGGGCATGGAACATTGTGATGACAAGGTCAACAGAGTATTGTGAAGACAGGTGTCAGGGAGCATTGTGATGTCATAGGTCATGGTCAATTGTGATGACAATGGCAGGAAGCATTGTGATGCCATGTGTCATGGAGGATTGTGATGACAAAGGTAATGGAGCATTGTGATGACAAGGGCTTGGAGCATTGTGATGACAAGGGCCATTGAGAATTTTGATGACAAGGTCGTGAAGCATTGAGATTACAAGGGCATGGAGCTTGCTATGACAGGGGTCCTGGAGCATTGCGATGACAAGTGCATGGAGAACTGTGATGTCAAGAGCATGAAACATTGTGATGATTAGTGTCATGGAACATTGTGATGAAATGGACGTGGGGAATTTTGATGACAAAGGACATGTAGCATTGTGATGACCAGGGCATGGAGCATTGTGATGGCAAAATCGTGGATCACTGTGATGAGAAAACCATGGATAATTGTAACGACGAGCGTCATGGAGCACTGTAATGACAAGGGGCATGAAGCATTGTGATGATAGGTGTCATGGAGCATTGTGATGACAAGCTCGTGGAGTATTGTGATGACAATGGCATGGAGCATTGTGATGAGAAGCGCATCAAGCATTGGGATGACAAGCGTCATGGAGCTTTGTGATGAAAACTGCATGGAGCATTGTGATAAGAGGGTTCATGCAGGATTGTGATGCCAATGGCATGGAACACTGTGATGCCAAGGGTCATGGAGGTTTGTGATGACAAAGGTCATGGAGCATTTTGATGACAAGTGTGTGGTGCACTGTGATGAGAAGGGCAGGGAGCATTGTGATGAAAGGGTCATGGAGCAATTTGATGAAAAGGGTCATTGAATATTTTGATGACAAGTGTTATGGAACATTGTGATGTCAGGAGTGATGGAGCATTGTGATGCTAAGGGCATGTAGCATTGTCATGACAGGGGTCATGGAGCTTTGTGATCACAAGGGCATGGAACCTTGTGTTGACAAAAGTCATGAAGCATTGTGATGACTGGAGTCACGGAACATTGTGATGACAGCGGTCATGGAGCATTGTGATGACAAGGGCATGGAGTATTGTGATGACAAGGTCATGGAGTATTGTGAAGACAGGTGTCAGGGAGCATTGTGATGACATATGTCATGCTCCATTGTGATGACAATGGAATGGAGCATTGTGATGCCAAGTGTCATGGAGCATTGTGATGACAAGGGCTTCGAGCAATGTGATGAGAAGGCCATGGAGCCTTCTGATGATATGTGCCATGGAGCTTTGTGATGAAAAGGGCATGAAGCATTGTGATAACAGGGGTCTTGGAGCCTTGAGATGACAAGTGTCATGGAGCCTTGTGATGACAAGACCGTGGAACATTGTGATGGCAGTGATCATGGAGCATTGTTATGACAGGGGTAATGGAGCATTCTGATGACAAGGGCATGGTTCATTGGTCTGAAATGTTTCATGGATTGTTTTGATGAGAGTGGGCATGGAGCATTGTGATGACAAGGGCACGGATCACTGTGATACATGAGTCAGGGAGGATTGTAATGCCAGGAACATGGAGAATTGTGATGAGTAGTGAATCGAGCATTTGGATGACAAGCGTCATGGAGCATTGTGATGACAACGGCATTGAGCAATGTGATGAGAGTGTTCATGGAGCATTGTGATGACAATAGCATGGAGCATTGTGATGCCAAGGATCAAGGAGCTTTGTGATGACAAAGTCATGGAGCATTTTGATGACAAAGGCGTGGTGCATAGTGATGAGAAGGGCATGGAGCTTGCTATGACAGGGGTCATGGAGCATTGCGATGACAAGTGCATGGAGAATTGTGATGACAAGAGCATGTGACATTGTGATGAGAAATGTCATGTAGCATTGTTATGAGGAGGACGTGGAGAAATGTGATAACAAGGGACTTGGAGCATTGTGATGATCAGGGAATGGATCATTGTGATGGCAAGACCGTGGAGCATAGTGATGAGAAGTCCATGGATTATGTGAATGATGATTTTCATGGAGCAATCTAATTAGAAGAGCCATGGAGCATTGTGATGACAGGTGTCATGGAGCATTGTGATGACGGGGGTCATGGAGCATTGTGATGACAAGTGTCATGGAGCATTGTGATGACAAGCTTGTGGAGTATTGTGATGACATTTGGATGGAGCATTGTGATGAAAAAGGCATGGAGACTTTTTATGAGAGTGTTCAAGGAGCATTCTGACGACAAATGTCAGGGAGCATTGTGATGACAAGTGTATTGAGCATTGTGATGACAATGGTCAGGGCGGATTGTGATGACAAGGGCATGGAGTATTGTGATGACAGGCATCATGGAGCGTTGTGATGACAAGTGTTATGGAACCTTGTGATCACCAGCATTTAGAGCATTGTGATGAAAGTGGTCATGGATCATTTTGATTTCAAGGAGCATGGAGCATTGTGATGCCAAGATCATGAAGCAATGTGATCCCAAGTTTCATGGAGGATTGTGATAACAAGCGCATGGAGCATTGTGGTGACAACGTCTTGTAGCATTTTGCTGAAAAAGGCATGGAGCATTCTGATTACAGGAGTCTTGGAGCATTGTGATGAAAAGGGCATGGATCATTGTGATGAAAAAGGCATGGAGCATTGTCATGACATGGTTCAAGTGCATACTGATAGCAAGTGCCAGGGAGCATTGTGATGACAATTGTATTGTGCATTGTGATGACAAAGGTCATGGAGCATTTTTCTGACAAAGGCATGGAGCATTGTGATGACAAGGGTGATGGAGCACTGTGAAGACAAGGGTCACGAGGCATTGTGATTACAGGGGATATGGAACATTGGGATGACATGAGCATGGATCTTGTGATGACAAGTGTCATGGAGTATTTTGATGACAAGAGTCCAGGATCATTGTGTTGTCAGGGGTCATGAGCATTGTGATTACTGTGGTCATGGAGCATTTTGATGACAGGGGTCATGGAGCATTGTGATGAGAAGGTCATGGAGCATTGAGCTGAAAATATTCATGGAGTATTGAGATGACAAAGGAATGGAGCATTTTGATGACAATGTCCTGGAGCATTTTGATGAGCGGACCATGGAGCCTTGTGATGACAATTATCATGGAATATTCTCACTAAAAGAGGCTTGGGGCATTGTGATTACAGGGGTCTTGGAGCATTGTGATGACAAGTGCTAATAGCATTGTGATGAGAAGGCCATGGAGCATTCTGAAAACATGCGTCATGGAGCCTTGTGATGACAAGGGCATGGGACATTGTGATTACAGGGATCTTGGAGTATTGTGATGAAAAGGGCATGGATCATTGTGATGAAAAAGGCATGGAGCCTTGTCATGACAGGGGTCAAGGAGCATACTGACGACAAGTGTCAGGCAACATTGTGATGACAAGTGAATTGAGCATTGTGATGACAAAGTTTATGGAGCATTGTGATGAGAAGACCATTGATTATTGTGATGACGAGCGTCATTGGGCATTGTGATGACAAGTGTTATGGAACACTGTGATCACTAGGGTTTGGAGCATGGTAATGACAGAGGTCATGGAGCAGTCTGATTTCATTGTGGTGACAATAGCATGAAGCATTATGATGATGGGCATGGTGCATTGTGATGACAGGGTTCTTGGAGCATTGAGATGAAAAGCGGCAAGGGGCATTGTGATTATAGGGGTCTTGGAGCATTGTGATGAGAAGGCCATGGAGCATTATGATGAGAAGACCATGGAGCATAGTGATGACATGCGTCATGGAGGTTTGTGATGACAAGGGCATGGAGCATTGTGATTACAGGGGTCTTGGAGCATTGTGATGACAAGGGTCATGTAGCCATGTGATGACAAGGCTGTGGAACACTATGATGGCAGGGTTCATGGAGCATTGTTATGACAGTGTAATGGAGCATTGTGATGATAAGGTTATGGAGCATTGGTCTGAAAAGTTTCACGGATTATTGTGATGAGATTGGGCATGGAGCATTGTGATGACAAGGGCACGGAACACGGTGATACATGGGTCATGGAGGACTGTAATGACAAGGGCATGGAGCATTGTGATGAGAAGGGCATCGTGCGTTGTGATGACAAGCGTCATGGAGCGTTGTGATGAAAAGGGCATGGAGCAATGTGATGAGAGTGTTCATGGAGCATTGTGATGACAATGGCATGGAGCATTGTGATACCAAGGGTCGTGGAGCTTTGTGATGACCAATGTCATGGAGCATTTTGATGACAAGGTCGTGGTGCATTGTGATGAGAAGGGCATGGAGCATTGTGATGAGAAGGCCATGGAGCATACTGATGACATGCGTCATGGAGCTTTGTGATGACAACGTCATGGAGCATTTTGATTACAGGTGTCTTGGAGCACTGTGATGAAAAGGGCATGGATCATTGTGGTGAAAAAGGCATGGAGCCTTGTCATGACAGGATTCAAGGAGAATACTGACGAAAAGTGGCAGGGAGCATTGTGATGACAAGTGTATTGAGCATTGTGATGACAAAGGTCATGGAGCATTGTGATGAGAAGACCATGGATAATTGTAATGACGAGCGTCATGGGGCGATGTGATAACAAGTGTTATGGAACATTGTGATCACAAGGGTTTGGAGCATTGTGAAGACACAGGTCATGGAGCATTTTGATTTCATTGTGATGACAATAGCATGAAGCATTATGATGATGGGCATGGTGCACTGTGATGACAGGGTTCATGGTGTCTTGAGATGAAAAGGGGCATGGAGCATTGGTCTGACAATTTTCATGGATTATTGTGATGACAGTGGACATGGCGCATTGTGATGACAAGGGCATGGATCATTGTGATGACAAGGTCACAGAGTATTGTGAAGACAGGTGTCAGGGAGCATTGTGATGTCATAGGTCATGGTCCATTGTGATGACAATGGCATGAAGCATTGTGATGCCATGTGTCATGGAGGATTGTGATGACAAAGGTAATGGAGCATTGTGATGACAAGGGATTGGAGCATTATGATGACAAGGGCCGTTGAGAATTTTGATGACAAGGTCGTGAAGCATTGAGATTACAAGGGCATGGAGCTTGCTATGACAGGGGTCATGGAGCATTGCGATGACAAGTGCATGGAGAACTGTGATGTCAAGAGCATGAAACATTGTGATGAGTAGTGTCATGGAACATTGTGATGAAAAGGACGTGGGGAATTTTGATGACAAAGGACATGTAGCATTGTGATGACCAGGGCATGGAGCATTGTGATGGCAAAATCGTAGAGCATTGTGATGAGAAGACCATGGATAATTGTAATGACGAGCGTCATGGAGCACTGTAATGACAAGGGGCATGAAGCATTGTGATGATAGGTGTCATGGAGCATTGTGATGACAAGGCTCATGGAGCATTGTGATGACAAGCTCGTGGAGTATTGTGAAGACAATGGAATGGAGCATTGTGATGAGAAGCGCATCAAGCATTGGGATGACAAGCGTCATGGAGCTTTGTGATGAAAAGTGCCTGGAGCATTGAGATAAGAGGGTTCATGCAGGATTGTGATGACAATGGCATGGAACACTGTGATGCCAAGGGTCATGGAGGTTTGTGATGACAAAGGTCATGGAGCATTTTGATGACAAGTGTGTGGTGCACTGTGATGAGAAGGGCAGGGAGCATTGTGATGAAAGTGTCATGGAGCAATTTGATGAAAAGGGTCATTGAATATTTTGATGATCAGTGTTATGGAACATTGTGATGTCAGGAGTGATGGAGCATTGTGATGCTAAGGGCATGTAGCATTGTCATGACAGGGGTCATGGAGCTTTGTGATCACAAGCGCATGGAGCATTGTCATTACAGTGTTCTTGGAGCACTGTGATGAAAAGGGCATGGACCATTGTGATGAAATAACACGGAGCCTTGTCATGACAGGGTTCAAGGAGCATACTGACGACAAGTGTCAGGGAGCACTGTGATGACAAGTGTATTGAGCATTGTGATGACAAAAGCATGGAGCATTGTGATGAGAAGACCATGGATAATTGTGATGAGGAGCATCATGGGGCGTTGTGATGACAAGTGTTATGGAAAAATGTGATCCCAAGGGTTTGGAGCATTATGATGATAGAGGTTTTGGTGCATTTTGATTTCATTGTGATGGAAATAGCATGAAGCATTATGATGAAGGGCATGGTCCATTGTGATGACAGGGTTCATGGAGCATTGAGATGAAAAGCGGCATGGAGTTTTGTGATTACAGGGGTCTTGGGGAATTGTGATGACAAGGGCATGGAGCCTTGTGATGACAACGCCGTGGAACATTGTGATGTCAGGGGTCATGGAGCATAAGTCTGAAATGTTTCATGGATTATTATGATGAGCGTGGACATGGAGCATTGTGAAGAAAAGGTCACGGAACACTGTGATACATGGGTCATGGAGGATTGTAATGACAAAGCCATGGATTATTTTGATGAGAAGGGCATCGAGCATTGTGATGACAAGCGTCATGGAGCATTGTGATGCCACGGGTCATGGAGCTTAGTGATGACAAAAGTTATGGAGAATTTTGCTGACAAGGGCGTTGTGCATTGTGATGAGAAGGGCAGGAAGCATTGTGATGACAGGATCAAGGAGCAATTTGATGAAAAGTGTCAAGGAATATTTTGATGACAGAGGTTATGGAACATTGTGATGTCAGGGGTCATGGAGCATTGTGAGGATAAGGGCATGTAGCATTGTGATGACCGGGGTCATGGAACATTGTGATGACATGGGTGAGGGATTATTGTAATGACTAGAGATGGAATCTTGTGATATCAGTTGTCAGAGAGCATTTTGATGAGAAGTGAATGGAGCATTGTGATGACAAGTTTTATGGAACATTGTGATGACAATGTTGTAGAGCATTGTGTTGACAAGCGCATGGCTTATTGTGAGGACATGGGTCATGGAGCATTTTGCTGACATGGGCATGGAGCATTGTGATGTCCAGGGTCATGGAGCATTGTGCTGACAAAGGAATGGAGCATTGTGATGACATGGGTCAAGGAGCTTTGTGATGAAAATTTCATGGAGCATTGTGGTGACAAATGTCACAGAGCCTTGTGATGACGAGGGCATGGACCCTTGTGTTGACAAAAGTCATGAAGCATTGTGATGACTGGAGTCACGGAACATTGTGATGACAGCGGTCATGGAGCATTGTGATGACAAGGGCATGGAGTATTGTGATGACAAGGTCATGGAGTATTATGAAGACAGGTGTCTGGGAGCATTGTGATGACATATGTCATGCTCCATTGTGATGACAATGGAATGGAGCATTGTGATGCCAAGTGTCATGGAGCATTGTGATGACAAGGGCTTCGAGCAATGTGATGAGAAGGCAATGGAGCCTTCTGATGATATGTGCCCTGGAGCTTTGTGATGAAAAGGGCATGAAGCATTGTGATTACAGGGGTCTTGGAGCCTTGTGATGACAAGTGTCATGGAGCCTTGTGATGACAAGACCGTGGAACATTGTGATGGCAGTGATCATGGAGCATTGTTATGACAGGGGTAATGGAGCATTCTGATGAAAAGGCCATGGATCATTGGTCTGAAATGTTTCATGGATTATTTTGATGATAGTGGGCATGGAGCATTGTGATGACAAGGGCACGGATCACTGTGATACATGAGTCAGGGAGGATTGTAATGACAGGGACATGGAGAAATGTGATGAGAAGTGAATCGAGCATTTTGATGACAAGCGTCATGGAGCATTGTGATGACAACGGCATTGAGCAATGTGCTGAGACGGTTCATGGAGCATTGTGATGACAATAGCATGGAGCATTGTGATGACAAGGATCAAGGAGCTTTGTGATGACAAAGGTCATGGAGCATTTTGATGACAAGGGCGTGGTGCATTGTGATGAGAAGGGCATGGAGCTTGCTATGACAGCCGTCATGGAGCATTGCGATGACAAGTGCATGGAGAATTGTGATGACAAGAGCATGTAACATTGTGATGAGAAATGTCATGTAGCATTGTTATGAGGAGGACGTGGAGAAATGTGATGACAAGGGACTTGGAGCATTGTGATGATCAGGGAATGGATCATTGTGATGGCAAGACCGTGGAGCATAGTGATGAGAAGTCCTTGGATTATGTGAATGATGAGTGTCATGGAGCACTCTAATTACAAGAGCCATGGAGCATTGTGATTACAGGTGTCATGGAGCATTGTGATGACAGGGGTCATGGAGCATTGTGATGACAAGTGTCATGGAGCATTGTGATGACAAGCTTGTGGAGTATTGTGATGACATTTGGATGGAGCATTGTGATGAAAAAGGCATGGAGTCTTTTTATGAGAGTGTTCAAGGAGCATTCTGACGACAAATGTCAGTGAGCATTGTGATGACAAGTGTATTGAGCATTGTGATGACAATGGTCAGGGCGGATTGTGATGACAAGGGCATGGAGTATTGTGATGACAGGCATCATGGAGCGTGGTGATGACAAGTGTTATGGAACCAAGTGATCACAAGCATTTGGAGCTTTGTGATGAAAGTGGTCATGGATCATTTTGATTTCAAGGAGCATGGAGCATTGTGATGCCAAGATCATGAAGCAATGTGATCCCAAAGTTCATGGAGGATTGTGATAACAAGCGCATGGAGCATTGTGGTGACAACGTCTTGTAGCATTTTGCTGAAAAAGGCATGGAGCATTCTGATTACAGGAGTCTTGGAACATTTTGATGAAAAGGGCATGGATCATTGTGATGAAAAAGGCATGGAGCATTGTCATGACATGGTTCAAGTGCATACTGATAGCAAGTGCCAGGGAGCATTGTGATGACAAGTGTATTGTGCTTTGTGATGACAAAGGCCATGGAGCATTTTTCTGACAAAGGCATGGAGCATTGTGATGACAAGGGTGATGGAGCACTGTGAAGACAAGCGTCACGGAGCATTGTGATTACAGGGGATATGGAACATTGGGATGAAATGAGCATGGATCTTGTGATGACAAGTGTCATGGAGTATTTTGATGACAAGAGTCCAGGATCATTGTGTTGTCAGGGGTCATGGAGCATTGTGATTACTGTGGTCATGGAGCATTGTGATGACAGGGGTCATGGAGCATTGTGATGAGAAGGTCATGGAGCATTGAGCTGAAAATATTCATGGAGTATTGAGATGACAAGGAATGGAGCATTTTGATGACAATGTCCTGGAGCATTTTGATGAGCGGACCATGGTGCCTTGTGATGACAATTATCATGGAACATTCTCACTAAAAGAGGCGTGGCGCACTGTGATTACAGGGGTCTTGGAGCATTGTGATGACAAGTGCTAATAGCATTGTGATGAGAAGGCCATGGAGCATTCTGATAACATGCATCATGGAGCTTTGTGATGACAAGGGCATGGGACATTGTGATTACAGGGGTCTTGGAGTATTGTGATGAAAAGGGCATGGATCATTGTGATGAAAAAGGCATGGAGCCTTGTCATGACAGGGTTCAAGGAGCATACTGACGACAAGTGTCAGGCAACATTGTGATGACAAGTGTACTGAGCATTGTGATGACAAAGTTTATGGAGCATTGTGATGAGAAGACCATTGATTATTGTGATGACGAGCGTCATTGGGCATTGTGATGACAAGTGTTATGGAACACTGTGATCACTAGGGTTTGGAGCATGGTAATGACAGAGGTCATGGAGCAGTTTGATTTCATTGTGGTGACAATAGCATGAAGCATTATGATGATGGGCATGGTGCATTGTGATGACAGGGTTCTTGGAGCATTGAGATGAAAAGCGGCAAGGGGCATTGTGATTATAGGGGTCTTGGAGCATTGTGATGAGAAGGCCATGGAGCATTATGATGAGAAGACCATGGAGCATAGTGATGACATGCGTCATGGAGGTTTGTGATGACAAGGGCATGGAGCATTGTGATTACAGGGTTCTTGGAGCATTGTGATGACAAGGGTCATGTAGCCATGTGATGACAAGGCTGTGGAACACTGTGATGGCAGGGTTCATGGAGCATTGTTATGACAGTGATAATGGAGCATTGTGATGATAAGGTTATGGAGCATTGGTCTGAAAATTTTCACGGATTATTGTGATGAGATTGGGCATGGAGCACTGTGATGACAAGGGCACGGAACACTATGATATATGGGTCATGGAGGATTGTAATGACAAGGGCATGGAGCATTGTGATGAGAAGGGCATCGTGCGTTGTGATGACAAGCGTCATGGAGCGTTGTGATGAAAAGGGCATGGAGCAATGTGATGAGAGTGTTCATGGAGCATTGTGATGACAATGGCATGGAGCATTGTGATACCAAGGGTCGTGGAGCTTTGTGATGACCAATGTCATGGAGCATTTTGATGACAAGTTCGTGGTGCATTGTGATGAGAAGGGCATGGAGCATTGTGATGAGAAGGCCATGGAGAGCATACTGATGACATGCGTCATGGAGCTTTGTGATGACAACATCATGGAGCATTTTGATTACAGGTGTCTTGGAGCACAGTGATGAAAAGGGCATGGATCATTGTGATGAAAAAGGCATGGAGCCTTGTCATGACAGGATTCAAGGAGAAT
Organism: Mesoplodon bidens; assembly: GCF_964165515.1. Lineage (NCBI taxonomy): Eukaryota > Metazoa > Chordata > Mammalia > Artiodactyla > Ziphiidae > Mesoplodon > Mesoplodon bidens. The sequence continues at coordinate 509,717 of NW_027671983.1, forward strand.
ACTGACGAAAAGTGGCAGGGAGCATTGTGATGACAAGTGTATTGAGCATTGTGATGACAAAGGTCATGGAGCATTGTGATGAGAAGACCATGGATAATTGTAATGTTCAGCGTCGTGGGGCGATGTGATAACAAGTGTTATGGAACATTGTGATCACAAGGGTGTGGAGCATTGTGAAGACACAGGTCATGGAGCATTTTGATTTCACTGTGATGACAATAGCATGAAGCATTATGATGATGGGCATGGTGCACACTGATGACAGGGTTCATGGTGTTTTGAGATGAAAAGGGGCATGGAGCATTGGTCTGACAATTTTCATGGATTATTGTGATGACAGTGGACATGGCGCATTGTGATGACAAGGGCATGGAACATTGTGATGACAAGGTCACAGAGTATTGTGAAGACAGGTGTCAGGGAGCATTGTGATGTCATAGGTCATGGTCCATTGTGATGACAATGGCATGAAGCATTGTGATGCCATGTGTCATGGAGGATTGTGATGACAAAGGTAATGGAGCATTGTGATGACAAGGGCTTGGAGCATTGTGATGAAAAGGGCCATTGAGAATTTTTATGACAAGGTCGTGAAGCATTGAGATTACAAGGGCATGGAGCTTGCTATGACAGGGGTCATGGAGCATTGCGATGACAAGTGCATGGAGAACTGTGATGTCAAGAGCATGAAACATTGTGATGAGTAGTGTCATGGAACATTGTGATGAAAAAGACGTGGGGAATTTTGATGACAAAGGACATGTAGCATTGTGATGACCAGGGCATGGAGCATTGTGATGGCAAAATCGTGGAGCATTGTGATGAGAAGACCATGGATAATTGTAATGACGAGCGTCATGGAGCACTGTAATGACAAGGGGCATGAAGCATTGTGATGATAGGTGTCATGGAGCATTGTGATGACAAGGCTCATGGAGCATTGTGATGACAAGCTCGTGGAGTATTGTGATGACAGTGGCATGGAGCATTGTGATGAGAAGCGCATCAAGCATTGGGATGAGAAGCGTCATGGAGCTTTGTGATGAAAAGGGCATGGAGCATTGTGATAAGAGGGTTCATGCAGGATTGTGATGACAATGGCATGGAACACTGTGATGCCAAGTGTCATGGAGGTTTGTGATGCCAAAGGTCATGGAGGTGTGTGATGACAAAGGTCATGGAGCATTTTGATGACAAGTGTGTGGTGCACTGTGATAAGAAGGGCAGGGAGCATTGTGATGAAAGGCTCATGGAGCAATTTGATGAAAAGGGTCATTGAATATTTTGATGACAAGTGTTATGGAACATTGTGATGTCAGGAGTGATGGAGCATTGTGATGCTAAGGGCATGTAGCATTGTCATGACAGGGGTCATGGAGCTTTGTGATCACAAGGGCATGGAGCATTGTCATTACAGGTTTCTTGGAGCATAGTGATGAAAAGGGCATGGACCATTGTGATGAAATAACACGGAGCCTTGTCATGACAGGGTTCAAGGAGCATACTGACGACAAGTGTCAGGGAGCATTGTGATGACAAGTGTATTGAGCATTGTGATGACAAAAGCATGGAGCATTGTGATGAGAAGACCATGGATAATTGTGATGAGGAGCATCATGGGGCGTTGTGATGAGAAGTGTTATGAACAATGTGATCACAAGTGTTTGGAGCATTATGATGACAGAGGTCTTGGTGCATATTGATTTCATTGTGATGGAAATAGCATGAAGCATTATAATGAAGGGCATGGTGCATTGTGATGACAGGGTTCATGGAGCATTGAGATGAAAAGCGGCATGGAGTTTTGTGATTACAGGAGTCTTGGGGAATTGTGATGACAAGGGCATGGAGCCTTGTGCTGACAATGCCGTGGAACATTGTGATGTCAGGGGTCATGGAGCATAAGTCTGAAATGTTTCATGGATTATTATGATGAGCGTGGACATGGAGCATTGTGAAGAAAAGGTCACGGAACACGGTGATACATGGGACATGGAGGATTGTAATGAAAAAGCCATGGATTATTTTGATGAGAAGGGCATCGAGCATTGTGATGACAAGCGTCATGGAGCATTGTGATGCCACGGGTCATGGATCTTAGTGATGACAAAAGTTATGGAGCATTTTGATGACAAGGGCGTTGTGCATTGTGATGAGACGGTCAGGAAGCATTGTGATGACAGGATCAAGGAGCAATTTGATGAAAAGTGTCAAGGAATATTTTGATGACAGAGGTTATGGAACATTTTAATGTCAGGTGTCATGGAGCATTGTGAGGATAAGGGCATGTAGCATTGTGATGACAGGGGTCATGGAACATTGTGATGACAGGGGTGAGGGATTATTGTGATGACTAGTGATGGAATCTTGTGATATCAATTGTCAGAGAGCATTTTGATGAGAAGTGAATGGAGCATTGTGATGACAAGTTTTATGGAGCATTGTGATGACAATGTTGTAGAGCATTGTGTTGACAAGCGCATGGCTTATTGTGAGGACATGGGTCATGGAGCATTTTGCTGACATGGGCATGGAGCATTGTGATGACAAGGGTCATGGAGCATTGTGCTGACAAAGGAATGGAGCATTGTGATGACACGAGTCAAGGAGCTTTGTGATGAAAATTCCATGGAGCATTGTGGTGACAAATGTCACAGAGCCTTGTGATGACGAGGGCATGGACCCTTGTGTTGACAAAAGTCATGAAGCATTGTGATGACTGGAGTCACGGAACATTATGATGACAGCGGTCATGGAGCATTGTGATGACAAGGTCATGGAGTATTGTGATGACAAGGTCAGGGAGTATTGTGAAGACAGGTGTCAGGGAGCATTGTGATGACATATGTCATGCTCCATTGTGATGACAATGGAATGGAGCATTGTGATGCCAAGTGTCATGGAGCATTGTGATGACAAGGGCTTCGAGCAATGTGATGAGAAGGCCATGGAGCATTCTGATGATATGTGCCATGGAGCTTTGTGATGAAAATGGCATGAAGCATTGTGATTACAGGGGTCTTGGAGCCTTGTGATGACAAGTGTCATGGAGCCTTGTGATGACAAGACAGTGGAACATTGTGATGGCAGTGATCATGGAGCATTGTTATGACAGGGGTAATGGAGCATTCTGATGACAAGGTCATGGATCATTGGTCTGAAATGTTTCATGGATTATTTTGATGATCGTGTGCAAGGAGCATTGTGATGACAAGGGCACGGATCACTGTGATACATGAGTCAGGGAGGATTGTAATGACAGGGACATGGAGAAATGTGATGAGAAGTGAATCGAGCATTTTGATGACAAGCGTCATGGAGCATTGTGATGACAACGGCATTGAGCAATGTGATGAGAGGGTTCATGGAGCATTGTGATGACAATAGCATGGAGCATTGTGATGTCAAGGATCAAGGAGCTTTGTGATGACAAAGGTCATGGAGCATTTTGATGACAAGGGCGTGGTGCATTGTGATGAGAAGGGCATGGAGCTTGCTATGACAGGTGTCATGGAGCATTGCGATGACAAGTGCATGGAGAATTGTGATGACAAGAGCATGTAACATTGTGATGAGAAATGTCATGTAGCATTGTTATGAGGAGGACGTGGAGAAATGTGATGACAAGGGACTTGGAGCATTGTGATGATCAGGGAATGGATCATTGTGATGGCAAGACCGTGGAGCATAGTGATGAGAAGTCCATGGATTATTTGAATGATGAGCGTCATGGAGCACTCTAATTACAAGAGCCATGGAGCATTGTGATGACAGGTGTCATGGAGCATTGTGATGACAGGGGTCATGGAGCATTGTGATGACAAGTGTCATGGAGCATTGTGATGACAAGCTTGTGGAGTATTGTGATGACATTTGGATGGAGCATTGTGATGAAAAAGGCATGGAGTCTTTTTATGAGAGTGTTCAAGGAGCATTCTGACGACAAATGTCAGGGATCATTGTGATGACAAGTGTATTGAGCATTGTGAAGACAATGGTCAGGGCGGATTTTGATGACAGGTGCATGGAGTATTGTGATGACAGGCATCATGGAGCGTTGTGATGAAAAGTGTTATGGAACCTTGTGATCACAAGTATTTAGAGCATTGTGATGAAAGTGGTCATGGATCATTTGAATTTCAAGGAGCATGGAGCATTGTGATGCCAAGATCATGAAGCAATGTGATCCCAAGGTTCATGGAGGATTGTGATAACAAGCGCATGGAGCATTGTGGTGACAACGTCTTGTAACATTTTGCTGAAAAAGGCATGGAGCATTCTGATTACAGGAGTCTTGGAGCATTGTGATGAAAAGGGCATGGATCATTGTGATGAAAACGGCATGGAGCATTGTCATGACATGGTTCAAGTGCATACTGATAGCAAGTGCCAGGGAGCATTGTGATGACAAGTGTATTGTGCTTTGTGATGACAAAGGTCATGGAGCATTTTTCTGACAAAGGCACGGAGCATTGTGATGACAAGGGTGATGGAGCACTGTGAAGACAAGCGTCACGGAGCATTGTGATTACAGGGGATATGGAACATTGGGATGACATGAGCATGGATCTTGTGATGACAAGTGTCATGGAGTATTTTGATGACAAGAGTCCAGGATCATTGTGTTGTCAGGGGTCATGGAGCATTGTGATTACTGTGGTCATGGAGCATTGTGATGAGAAGTTCATGGAGAATTGAGCTGAAAATATTCATGGAGTATTGAGATGACAAGGGAATGGAGCATTTTGATGACAATGTCCTGGAGCATTTTGATGAGGGGACCATGGAGCCTTGTGATGACAATTATCATGGAACATTCTCACTAAAAGAGGCGTGGGTCATTGTGATTACAGGGGTCTTGGAGCATTGTGATGACAAGTGCTAATAGCATTGTGATGAGAAGGCCATGGAGCATTCTGATAACATGCATCATGGAGCTTTGTGATGACAAGGGCAAGGGACATTGTGATTACAGGGGTCTTGGAGTATTGTGATGAAAAGGGCATGGATCATTGTGATGAAAAAGGCATGGAGCCTTGTCATGACAGGGTTCAAGGAGCATACTGACGACAAGTGTCAGGCAACATTGTGATGACAAGTGTATTGAGCATTGTGATGACAAAGTTTATGGAGCATTGTGATGAGAAGACCATTGATTATTGTGATGACGAGCGTCATTGGGCATTGTGATGACAAGTGTTATGGAACACTGTGATCACTAGGGTTTGGAGCATGGTAATGACAGAGGTCATGGAGCAGTTTGATTTCATTGTGGTGACAATAGCATGAAGCATTATGATGATGGGCATGGTGCATTGTGATGACAGGCTTCTTGGAGCATTGAGATGGAAAGCGGCAAGGGGCATTGTGATTATAGGGGTCTTGGAGCATTGTGATGAGAAGGCCATGGAGCATTATGATGAGAAGACCATGGAGCATAGTGATGACATGCGTCATGGAGGTTAGTGATGACAAGGGCGTGGAGCATTGTGTTTACAGGGGTCTTGGAGCATTGTGATGACAAGGGTCATGTAGCCATGTGATGACAAGGCTGTGGAACACTGTGATGGCAGTGTTCATGGAGCATTGTTATGACAGTGATAATGGAGCATTGTGATGATAAGGTTATGGAGCATTGGTCTGAAAAGTTTCACGGATTATTGTGATGAGATTGGGCATGGAGCATTGTGATGACAAGGGCACGGAACACTGTGATACATGGGTCATGGAGGATTGTAATGACAAGGGCATGGAGCATTGTGATGAGAAGGGCATCGTGCGTTGTGATGACAAGCGTCATGGAGCGTTGTGATGAAAAGGGCATGGAGCAATGTGATGAGAGTGTTCATGGAGCATTGTGATGACAATGGCATGGAGCATTGTGTTACCAAGGGTCGTGGAGCTTTGTGATGACCAATGTCATGGAGCATTTTGATGACAAGGTCGTGGTGCATTGTGAAGAGAAGGACATGGAGCATTGTGATGAGAAGACCATGGAGCATACTGATGACATGCGTCATGGAGCTTTGTGATGACAACGTCATGGAACATTTTGATTACAGGTGTCTTGGAGCACTGTGATGAACAGGGCATGGATCATTGTGATCAAAAAGGCATGGAGCCTTGTCATGACAGGATTCAAGGAGAATACTGACGAAAAGTGGCAGGGAGCATTGTGATGACAAGTGTATTGAGCATTGTGATGACAAAGGTCATGGAGCATTGTGATGAGAAGACCATGGATAATTGTAATGACGAGCGACATGGGGCGATGTGATAACAAGTGTTATGGAACATTGTGATCACAAGGGTTTGGAGCATTGTGAAGACACAGGTCATGGAGCATTTTGATTTCATTGTTATGACAATAGCATGAAGCATTATGATGATGGGCATGGTGCACTGTGATGACAGGGTTCATGGTGTTTTGAGATGAAAAGGGGCATGGAGCATTGGTCTGACAATTTTCATGGATTATTGTGATGACAGTGGACGTGGAGGATTGTGATGACAAGGGCATGGAACAATGTGATGACAAGGTCACAGAGTATTGTGAAGACAGTTGTCAGGGAGCAATGTGATGTCATAGGTCATGGTCCATTGTGAATGACAATGGCATGAAGCATTGTGATGCCATGTGTCATGGAGGATTGTGATGACAAAGGTAATGAAGCATTGTGATGACAAGGGCTTGGAGCATTGTGATGACAAGGGCCATTGAGAATTTTGATGACAAGGTCGTGAAGCATTGAGATTACAAGGGCATGGAGCTTGCTATGACAGGGGTCATGGAGCATTGCGATGACAAGTGCATGGAGAACTGTGATGTCAAGTGCATGAAACATTGTGATGAGTAGTGTCATGGAAATTTCTGATGAAAAGGACGTGGGGAATTTTGATGACAAAGGACATGTAGCATTGTGATGACCAGGGCATGGAGCATTGTGATGGCAGAATCGTGGAGCATTGTGATGAGAAGACCATGGATAATTGTAATGACGAGCGTCATGGAGCACTGTAATGACAAGGGGCATGAAGCATTGTGATGATAGGTGTCATGGAGCATTGTGATGACAAGGCTCATGGAGCATTGTGATGACAAGCTCATGGAGTATTGTGATGACAATGGCATGGAGCATTGTGATGAGAAGCACATCAAGCATTGGGATGACAAGCGTCATGGAGCTTTGTGATGAAAAGGGCATGGAGCATTGTGATAAGAGGGTTCATGCAGGATTGTGATGACAATGGCATGGAACACTGTGATGCCAAAGGTCATGGAGGTTTGTGATGACAAAGGTCATGGAGCATTTTGATGACAAGTGTGTGGTGCACTGTGATGAGAAGGGCAGGGAGCATTGTGATGAAAGGGTCATGGAGCAATTTGATGTAAAGGGTCATTGAATATTTTGATGACACGTGTTATGGAACATTGTGATGTCAGGAGTGATGGAGCATTGTGAAGCTAAGGGCATGTAGCATTGTCATGACAGGGGTCATGGAGCTTTGTGATCACAAGGGCATGGAGCACTGTCATTACAGGTTTCTTGGAGCATTGTGATGAAAAGGGCATGGACCATTGTGATGAAATAACACGGAGCCTTGTCATGACAGTGTTCAAGGAGCATACTGATGACAAGTGTCAGGGAGCATTGTGATGACAAGTGTATTGAGCATTGTGATGACAAAAGCATGGAACATTGTGATGAGAAGACCATGGATAATTGTGATGAGGAGCATCATGGGGCGTTGTGATGACAAGTGTTATGAACAATGTGATCACAAGGGTTTGGAGCATTATGATGACAGAGGTCTTGGTGCATATTGATTTCATTGTGATGGAAATAGCATGAAGCATTATAATGAAGGGCATGGTGCATTGTGATGACAGGGTTCATGGAGCATTGAGATGAAAAGCGGCATGGAGTTTTGTGATTACAGGGGTCTTGGGGAATTGTGATGACAAGGGCATGGAGCCTTGTGATGACAACGCCGTGGAACATTGTGATGTCAGGGGTCATGGAGCATAAGTCTGAAATGTTTCATGGATTATTATGATGAGCGTGGACATGGAGCATTGTGAAGAAAAGGTCACGGAACACTGTGATACATGGGTCATAGAGGAATGTAATGACAAAGCAATGGAGTATTTTGATGAGAAGGGCATCGAGCATTGTGATGACAAGCGTCATGGAGCATTGTGATGCCACGGGTCATGGAGCTTAGTGATGACAAAAGTTATGGAGCATTTTGATGACAAGGGCGTTGTGCATTGTGATGAGACGGTCAGCAAGCATTGTGATGACAGGATCAAGGAGCAATTTGATGAAAAGTGTCAAGGAATATTTTGATGACAGAGGTTATGAAACATTGAGATGTCAGGGGTCATGGAGCATTGTGAGGATAAGGGCATGTAGCATTGTGATGACATGGGTCATGGAACATTGTGATGACAGGGGTGAGGGATTATTGTGATGACTAGAGATGGAATCTTGTGATATCAGTTGTCAGAGAGCATTTTGATGAGAAGTGAATGGAGCATTGTGATGACAAGTTTTATGGAGCATTGTGATGACAAAGTTGTAGAGCATTGTGTTGACAAGCGCATGGCTTATTGTGATGACATGGGTCATGGAGCATTTTGCTGACATGGGCATGGAGCATTGTGATGACAAGGTTCATGGAGCATTGTGCTGACAAAGGAATGGAGCATTGTGATGACATGGGTCAAGGAGCTTTGTGATGAAAAGTTCATGGAGCATTGTGGTGACAAATGTCACAGTGCCTTGTGATGACGAGGGCATGGACCCTTGTGTTGACAAAAGTCATGAAGCATTGTGATGACTGGAGTCACAGAACATTGTCCTGACAGCGGTCATGGGGCTTTGTGATGACAATGGCATGGAGTATTGTGATGACAAGGTCATGGAGTATTGTGAAGACAGGTGTCAGGGAGCATTGTGATGACATATGTCATGCTCCATTGTGATGACAATGGAATGGAGCATTGTGATGCCAAGTGTCATGGAGCATTGTGATGACAAGGGCTTCGAGCAATGTGTTGAGAAGGCCATGGAGCCTTCTGATGATAAGTGCCATGGAGCTTTGTGATGAAAAGGGCATGAAGCATTGTGATTACAGGGGTCTTGGAGACTTGTGATGACAAGTGTCATGGAGCCTTGTGATGACAAGACCGTGGAACATTGTGATGGCAGTGATCATGGAGCATTGTTATGACAGGGGTAATGGAGCATTCTGTTGACAATGGTATGGATCATTGGTCTGAAGTGTTTCATGGATTATTTTGAAGAGAGTGGGCATGGAGCATTGTGATGACAAGGGCACGGAGCACTGTGATACATGAGTCAGGGAGGAATGTAATGACAGTGATATGGAGAAATGTGATGAGAATTGAATCGAGCATTTTGATGACAAGCGTCATGGAGCATTGTGATGACAACGGCATTGAGCAATGTGAGGAGAGGGTTCATGGAGCATTGTGATGACAATAGCATGGAGCATTGTGATGCCAAGGATCAAGGAGCTTTGTGATGACAAAGGTCATGGAGCATTTTGATGACAAGGTCGTGGTGCATTGTGATGAGAAGGGCATGGAGCTTGCTATGACAGGGGTCATGGAGCATTGCGATGACAAGTGCATGGAGAATTGTGATGACAAGAGCATGTAACATTGTGATGAGAAATGTCATGTAGCATTGTTATGAGGAGGACGTGGAGAAATGTGATGACAAGGGACTTGGAGCATTGTGATGATCAGGGAATGGATCATTGTGATGGCAAGACCGTGGAGCATAGTGATGAGAAGTCCATGGATTATGTGAATGATGAGTGTCATGGAGCACTCTAATTACAAGAGCCATGGAGCATTGTGATGACAGGTGTCATGGTGCATTGTGATGACAGGGGTCATGGAGCATTGTGATGACAAGTGTCATGGAGCATTGTGATGACAAGCTTGTGGAGTATTGTGATGACATTTGGATGGAGCATTGTGATGAAAAAGGCATGGAGTCTTTTTATGAGAGTGTTCAAGGAGCATTCTGACGACAAATGTCAGGGAGCATTGTGATGACAAGTGTATTGAGCATTGTGATGACAATGGTCAGGGCGGATTGTGATGACAAGGGCATGGAGTATTGTGATGACAGGCATCATGGAGCGTTGTGATGACAAGTGTTATGGAACCTTGTGATCACCAGCATTTAGAACATTGTGATGAAAGTGGTCATGGATCATTTTGATTTCAAGGAGCATGGTGCATTGTGATGCCAAGATCATGAAGCAATGTGATCCCAACTTTCATGTAGGATTGTGATAACAAGCGCATGGAGCATTGTGGTGACAACGTCTTGTAGCATTTTGCTGAAAAAGGCATGGAGCCTTCTGATTACATGAGTCTTGGAGCTTTGTGATGAAAAGGGCATGGATCATTGTGATGAAAAAGGCATGGAGCATTGTCATGACATGGTTCAAGTGCATACTGATAGCAAGTGCCAGGGAGCATTGTGATGACAAGTGTATTGTGCTTTGTGATGACAAAGGTCATGGAGCATTTTTCTGACAAAGGCATGGAGCATTGTGATGACAAGTGTGATGGAGCACTGTGAAGACAAGCGTCACGGAGCATTGTGATTACAGGGGATATGGAACATTGGGATGACATGAGCATGGATCTTGTGATGACAAGTGTCATGGAGTATTTTGATGACAAGGGTCCAGGATCATTGTGTTGTCAGGGGTCATGGAGCATTGTGATTACTGTGGTCATGGAGCATTGTGATGACAGGGGTCATGGAGCATTGTGATGAGAAGTTCATGGAGCATTGAGCTGAAAATATTCATGGAGTATTGAGATGACAAGGGAATGGAGCATTTTGATGACAATGTCCTGGAGCATTTTGATGAGCGGACCATGGAGCCTTGTGATGACAATTATCATGGAACATTCTCACTAAAAGAGGCATGGGGCATTGTGATTACAGGGGTCTTCGAGCATTGTGATGACAAGTGCTAATAGCATTGTGATGAGAAGGCCATGGAGCATTCTGATAACATGCATCATGGAGGTTTTTGATGACAAGGGTTGGGACATTGTGATGAAAAAGGCTTGGAGCCTTGTCATGACAGGGTTCAAGGAGCATACTGACGACAAGTGTCAGGCAACATTGTGATGACAAGTGTATTGAGCATTGTGATGACAAAGTTTATGGAGCTTTGTGATGAGAAGACCATTGATTATTGTGATGACGAGCGTCATTGGGCATTGTGATGACAAGTGTTATGGAACACTGTGATCACTAGGGTTTGGAGCATGGTAATGACAGAGGTCATGGAGCAGTTTGATTTCATTGTGGTGACAATAGCATGAAGCATTATGATGATGGGCATGGTGCATTGTGATGACAGGGTTCTTGGAGCATTGAGATTAAAAGCGGCAAGGGGCATTGTGATTATAGGGGTCTTGGAGCATTGTGATGAGAAGGCCATGGAGCATTATGATGAGAAGACCATGGAGCATAGTGATGACATGCGTCATGGAGGTTTGTGATGACAAGGGCATGGAGCATTGTGATTACAGGGGTCTTGGAGCATTGTGATGACAAGGGTCATGTAGCCATGTGATGACAAGGCTGTGGAATACTGTGATGGCAGGGTTCATGGAGCATTGTTATGACAGTGATAATGGAGCATTGTGATGATAAGGTTATGGAGCATTGGTCTGAAAAGTTTCACGGATTATTGTGATGAGATTGGGCATGGAGCATTGTGATGACAAGGGCACGGAACACTGTGATACATGGGTCATGGAGGATTGTAATGACAAGGGCATGGAGCATTGTGCTGAGAAGGGCATCGTGCGTTGTGATGACAAGCGTCATGGAGCGTTGTGATGAAAAGGGCATGGAGCAATGTGATGAGAGTGTTCATGGAGCATTGTGATGACAATGGCATGGAGCATTGTGATACCAAGGGTCGTGGAGCTTTGTGATGACCAATGTCATGGAGCATTTTGATGACAAGGTCGTGGTGCATTGTGATGAGAAGGGCATGGAGCATTGTGATGAGAAGACCATGGAGCACACTGATGACATGCGTCATGGAACTTTGTGATGACAACGTCATGGAACATTTTGATTACAGGTGTCTTGGAGCACTGTGATGAAAAGGGCATGGATCATTGTGATGAAAAAGGCATGGAGCCTTGTCATGACAGGATTCAAGGAGAATACTGACGAAAAGTGGCAGGGAGCATTGTGATGACAAGTGTATTGAGCAATGTGATGACAAAGGTCATGGAGTATTGTGATGAGAAGACCATGGATAATTGTAATGACGAGCGTCACGGGGCGATGTGATAACAAGTGTTATGGAACATTGTGATCACAAGGGTTTGGAGCATTGTGAAGACACAGGTCATGGAGCATTTTGATTTCATTGTGATGACAATAGCATGAAGCTTTATGATGATGGGCATGGTGCACTGTGATGACAGGGTTCATGGTGTTTTGAGATGAAAAGGGGCATGGAGCATTGGTCTGACAATTTTCATGGATTATTGTGATGACAGTGGACATGGCGCATTGTGATGACAAGGGCATGGAACATTGTGATGACAAGGTCACAGAGTATTGTGAAGACAGGTGTCAGGGAGCAATGTGATGTCATAGGTCATGGTCCATTGTGAATGACAATGGCATGAAGCATTGTGATGCCATGTGTCATGGAGGATTGTGATGACAAAGGTAATGAAGCATGGTGATGACAAGGGCTTGGAGCATTGTGAAGACAAGGGCCATTGAGAATTTTGATGACAAGGTCGTGAAGCATTGAGATTACAAGGGCATGGAGCTTGCTATGACAGGTGTCATGGAGCATTGCGATGACAAGTGCATGGAGAACTGTGATGTCAAGAGCATGAAACATTGTGATGAGTAGTGTCATCGAACATTGTGATGAAAAGGACGTGGGGAATTTTGATGACAAAGGACATGTAACATTGTGATGACCAGGTCATGGAGCATTGTGATGGCAAAATCGTGGAGCATTGTGATGAGAAGACCATGGATAATTGTAATGACGAGCGTCATGGAGCACTGTAATGACAAGGGGCATGAAGCATTGTGATGATAGGTGTCATGGAGCATTGTGATGACAAGGCTCATGGAGCATTGTGATGACAAGCTCGTGGAGTATTGTGATGACAATGGCATGGAGCATTGTGATGAGAAGCGCATCAAGCATTGGGATGACAAGCGTCATGGAGCTTTGTGATGAAAACTGCATGGACTATTGTGATAAGAGGGTTCATGCAGGATTGTGATGACAATGGCATGGAACACTGTGATGCCAAGGGTCATGGAGGTTTGTGATGACAAAGGTCATGGAGCATTTTGATGACAAGTGTGTGGTGCACTGTGATGAGAAGGGCAGGGAGCATTGTGATGAAAGGGTCATGGAGCAATTTGATGAAAAGGGTCATTGAATATTTTGATGACAAGTGTTATGGAACATTGTGATGTCAGGAGTGATGGAGCATTGTGATGCTAAGGGCATGTAGCATTGTCATGACAGGGTCATGGAGCTTTCTGTTCACAAGGGCATGGAGCATTGTCATTACAGTGTACTTGGAGCATTGTGATGAAAAGGGCATGGACCATTGTGATGAAATAACACGGAGCCTTGTCATGACACGGTTCAAGGAGCATACTGACGACAAGTGTCAGGGAGCATTGTGATGACAAGTGTATTGAGCATTGTGATGAAAAAATCATGGAGCATTGTGATGAGAAGACCATGGATAATTGTGATGAGGAGCATCATGGGGCGTTGTGATGACAAGTGTTATGGAACAATGTGATCACAAGGGTTTGGAGCATTGTGATGACAATAGCATGGAGCATTGTGATGAGAAGACCATGGATAATTGTGATGAAGAGCATCATGGGGCGTTGTGATGACAAGTGTTATGGAACAATGTGATCACAAGGGTTTGGAGCATTATGATGACAGAGGTCTTGGTGCATTTTGATTTCATTGTAATGGAAATAGCATGAAGCATTATGATGAATGGCATGGTGCATTGTGATGACAGGGTTCATGGAGCATTGAGATGAAAAGCGGCATGGAGTTTTGTGATTACAGGTATCTTGGGGAATTGTGATGACAAGGGCATGGAGCCTTGTGATGACAACGCCGTGGAACATTGTGATGTCAGGGGTCATGGAGCATAAGTCTGAAATGTTTCATGGATTATTATGATGAGCGTGGACATGGAGCATTGTGAAGAAAAGGTCACGGAACACTGTGATACATGGGTCATGGAGGATTGTAATGACAAAGCCTTGGAGTATTTTGATGAGAAGGGCATCGAGCATTGTGATGACAAGCGTCATGGAGCATTGTGATGCCACGGGTCATGGAGCTTAGTGATGACAAAAGTTATGGAGCATTTTGATGACAAGGGCGTTGTGCATTGTGCTGAGAAGGGCAGGAAGCATTGTGATGACAGGATCAAGGAGCAATTTGAAGAAATGTTTCAAGGAATATTTTGATGACAGAGGTTATGGAACATTGTGATGTCAGGGGTCATGGAGCATTGTGAGGATAAGGGCATGTAGCATTGTGATGACAGGGGTAATGGAACATTGTGATGACAGGGGTGAGGGATTATTGTGATGACTAGAGATGGAATCTTGTGATATCAGTTGTCAGAGAGCATTTTGATGAGAGGTGAATGGAGCATTGTGATGACAAGTTTTATGGAGCATTGTGATGACAATGTTGTAGTGCATTGTGTTGACAAGCGCATGGCTTATTGTGATGACATGGGTCATGGAGCATTTGCTGACATGGGCATGGAGCATTGTGATGACCAGTGTCATGGAGCATTGTGCTGACAAAGGAATGGAGCATTGTGATGACATGGGTCAAGGAGCTTTGTGATGAAAATTTCATGGAGTATTGTGGTGACAAATGTCACAGAGCCTTGTGATGACGAGGGCATGGACCCTTGTGTTGACAAAAGTCATGAAGCATTGTGATGACTGGAGTCACGGAACATTGTGATGACAGCGGTCATGGAGCATTGTGATGACAAGGGCATGGAGTATTGTGATGACAAGGTCATGGAGTATTGTGAAGACAGGTGTCAGGGAGCATTGTGATGACATATGTCATGCTCCATTGTGATGACAATGGAATGGAGCATTGTGATGCCAAGTGTCATGGAGCATTGTGATGACAAGGGCTTCGAGCAAAGTGATGAGAAGGCCATGGAGCCGTCTGATGATATGTGCCATGGAGCTTTGTGATGAAAAGGGCATGAAGCATTGTGATTACAGCGGTCTTGGAGCCTTGTGATGACAAGTGTCATGGAGCCTTGTGATGACAAGACCGTGGAACATTGTGATGGCAGTGATCATGGAGCATTGTTATGACAGGGGTAATGGAGCATTCTGATGACAAGGGCATGGTTCATTGGTCTGAAATGTTTCATGGATTATTTTGATGAGAGTGGGCATGGAGCATTGTGATGACAAGGGCACGGATCACTGTGAAACATGAGTCAGGGAGGATTGTAATGACAGGGACATGGAGAATTGTGATGAGAAGTGAATTGAGCATTTTGATGACAAGCGTCATGGAGCATTGTGATGACAACGGCATTGAGCAATGTGATGAGAGGGTTCATGGAGCATTGTGATGACAATAGCATGGAGCATTGTGATGAGAAATGTCATGTAGCATTGTTATGAGGAGGACGTGGAGAAATGTGATGACAAGGGACTTGGAGCATTGTGATGACAGGTGTCATGGAGCATTGTGATGACAGGGGTCATGGAGCATTGTGATGACAAGTGTCATGGAGCATTGTGATGACAAGCTTGTGGAGTATTGTGATGACATTTGGATGGAGCATTGTGATGAAAAAGGCATGGAGTCTTTTTATGAGAGTGTTCAAGGAGCATTCTGACGACAAATGTCAGGGAGCATTGTGATGACAAGTGTATTGAGCATTGTGATGACAATGGTCAGGGCGGATTGTGATGACAAGGGCATGGAGTATTGTGATGACAGGCATCATGGAGCGTTGTGAGGACAAGTGTTATGGAAAATTGTGATCACAAGGGTTTGGAGCTTTGTGGTGACAGAGGTCATGGATCATTTTGATTACAAGGAGCTTGGAGCATTGTGATGACGAGGGCATGAAGTAATGTGATGCCAATGTTCATGGAGGACTGTGTATGACAATGGTAAAGAACTATTGTGATGACAAGCGCATGGAGCATTGTGATGACCAGTCATGTAGCATTTTGCTGACATAGGCATGGAGCATTGTGATGACAAGGGTCATGGTACACTGTGATGACAATTGTCAGAGAGCATTGTGATTAGAGGGGTTATGGAACATTGTGATGACAAATGTCATGGAGCATTGTGATGAGAACACCATGGATAATTGTGATGATGAGCGTCATGGGGCGTTGTGATGACAAGTGATATGGAACAATGTGATCAGATGGGATTGGAGCATTGTGGTGACAGAGGTCATGGAGCATGTTGATTTCATTGTGATGACAAAAGCATGAAGCATTATGATGATGGGCATGGTGCATTGTAACGACAGTTTTCATGGAGCATTGAGATGACAAGGGCACGAGCATTGTGATGAGAAATTCATGGAGCATTCTGATGACATGTTTCATGGAGCTTTATGATGACAAGGGCATGGAGCATTGTGAGTACAGGGGTCTTGGAGCCCTGTGATGACAAGGGTCATGGGGAAGTGTTATGACAAGGCCATGGAATATTGTGATGCCAGAGGTCATGGAGCATTGTTATGACAGGGGCATGGAACATTGGTCTGAAAAGTTTCATGGATTAATGTGATGAGAGTGGGCATGGAGCACTGTGATGACAAGGGCACGGAACACTGTGATACATGGGTTATGGAGCATTGTAATGAGAAGGGCATGAAGCATTGTGATGAGAAGTGCATCAAGCATTGTGATGACAAGCGTCATGTAGCTTTGTGATGAAAAGGGCATGGAACATTTTGATAAGAGGGTTCATGCAGGATTGTGATGACAATGGCATGGAACATTGTGATGCCAAGGGTCATGGAGGTTTGTGATGAAAAAGGTCATGGAGCATTTTGATGACAAGTGTGTGGTGCACTGTGATGAGAAGGGCAGGGAGCATTGTGATGAAAGGGTCATGGAGCAATTTGATGAAAAGGGTCATTGAATATTTTGATGACAAGTAGTATGGAACATTGTGATGTCAGGAGTGATGGAGCATTGTGATGATAAGGGCATGTAGCATTGTGATGACAGGGGTCATGGAGCTTTGTGATCACAAGGGCATGGAGCATTGTCATTACAGGGTACTTGGAGCATTGTGATGAAAAGGGCATGGACCATTGTGATGAAATAAGACGGAGCCTTGTCATGACAGGGTTCAAGGAGCTTACTGACGACAAGTGTCAGGGAGCATTGTGATGACAAGTGTATTGAGCATTGTGATGACAAAGGCATGGAGCATTTTGATGAGAAGACCATGGATAATTGTGATGAGGAGCATCATGGGGCGTTGTGATGACAAGTGTTATGGAACAATGTGATCCCAAGGGTTTGGAGCATTATGATGACAGAGGTCTTGGTGCATTTTGATTTCATTGTGATGGCAATAGCATGAAGCATTATGATGAAGGGCATGGTGCATTGTGATGACAGGGTCCATGGAGCATTGAGATGACAAGGGCATGGAGCATTGTGATGAGAAAGACATGGGGCATACTGATGACATGCGTCATGCAGCTTTGTGATGATAAGGGCATGGAGGATTGTGATAACAGGGGTCTTGGAGCATTGTGATGACAAGGGTCATGGAGCCTTGTGATGACTAGGCCGTGGAACATTGTAATGTCACGGGTCATGGAGCATAAGTGTGAAATGTTTCATGGTTTATTATGATGAGCGTGGACATGGAGCATTGTGATGAAAAGGCCATGGAACACTGTGATACATGGGTCATGGAGGATTGTAATGACAATAGCCATGTAGTGTTTTGATGGGAATGGCGTCGAGCATTGTGATGACAAGCGTCATGGAGCATTGTGATGCCAAGGGTCCTGGAGCTTTCTGATGACAAAGGTTATGGAGCATTTTGATGACAAGGGCGTTGTGCATTGTGATGAGAAGGGCAGGAAGCATTGTGATGACCGGATCAAGGAGCAATTTGATGAAAAGTGTCAAGGAATATTTTGATGACAGAGGTTATGGAACATTGTGATGTCAGGGGTCATGGAGCATTGTGAGGATAAGGGCATGTAGCATTGTGATGACATGGGTCATGGAACATTGTGATGACAGGGGTGAGGGATTATTGTGATGACTAGAGATGGAATCTTGTGATATCAGTTGTCAGAGAGCATTTTGATGAGAAGTGAATGGAGCATTGTGATGACAATTTTATGGAGCATTGTGATGACAATGTTGTAGAGCATTGTGTTGACAAGCGCATGGCTTATTGTGATGACATGGGTCATGGAGAATTTTGCTGACATGGGCATGGAGCATTGTGATGACAAGGGTCATGGAGCATTGGGCTGAAAAAGGAATGGAGCATTGTGATGACATGGGTCATGGAGCTTAGTGATGAAAAGTTCATGGAGCATTGTGGTGACAAATGTCACAGAGCCTTGTGATGACGGGGGCATGGACCATTGTGATGACAAAAGTCATGAAGCATTGTGATGACTGGAGTCATGTAACATTGTGATATCCGCGGTCATGGAGCACTGAGATGACAAGGGCATGGAGTATTGTGATGACAAGGTCATGGAATATTGTGAAGACAGATGTCAGGGAGCATTGTGATGAAATATGTCATGCTCCATTGTGATGACAATGAATGGAGCATTGTGATGCCAAGTGTCATGGAGGATTGTGATCACAAAGGTTATGGAGCATTGTGATGACAGGGGCTTCGATCAATGTGATGAGAAGGCCATGGATCCTTCTAATGACATGCGTCATGGAGCTTTGCGATGAAAAGGGAATGGAGCATTGTGATTACAGGGGTCTTGGAGCATTGTGATGACAAGTGTCATGGAGCCTTGTGAAGACAAGACCGTGCAACATTGTGATGGCAGGGATCATGCAGCATTGTTATGACAGGGGTAATGGAGCATTGTGATGACAAGGCATGGATCATTTGTCTGAAATGTTTCATGGATTATATTGATGAGAGTGGGCATGGAGCATTGTGATGACAAGGGCACGGATCACTGTGATACATGAGTCTGGGAGGATTGTAATGACAAGGGCGTGGAGAATTGTGATGAGAAGTGAATCGAGTATTTTGATGACAAGTGTCATGGAGCATGGTGACGACAACGGCATTGAGCAATGTGATGAGAGGGTTCATGGAGCATTGTGATGACAATAGCATGGAGCATTGTGATGCCAAGGATCAAGGAGCTTTGTGATGACAAATGTCATGGAGCATTTTAATGACAAGGGCGTGGTGCATTGTGATGAGAAGGGCATGGGATTTGCTATGACAGGGGTCATGGAGCATTGCGATGACAAGTGCATGGAGAATTGTGATGACAAGATCATGTAACATTGCGATGAGAAATGTCAGGCAGCATTGTTATGTGGAGGACATGGAGAAATGTGATGACAAGGGACTTGGAGCATTGTGATGATCATGGAATGGATCATTGTGATGGCAAGACCGTTGAGCATAGTGATGAGAAGTCCATGGATTATGTTGATGCCGAGTTTCTTGGAGCACTCTAATTACAAGAGCCATGGAGCATTGTGATTACTGGTGTCATGGAGCACTGTGATGACAGGGGTCATGGAGCATTGTGATGACAAGCTTGTGGAGTATTGTGATGACATTTCATGGAGCATTGTGATGAAAAAGGCATTGAGTCTTTCTATGAGATTGTTCAATGAGCATTCTGACGACAAATGTCTGGGAGCATTGTGATGACAAGTGTATTGAGCATTGTGATGACAATGGTCATGGCGCATTGTGATGACAAGTGCATGGAGTATTGTGATGACAGGCATCATGGAGCGTTGTGATGACAAGTGTTATGGAACGTTGTGATCACAAGCATTTAGAGCATTGTGATGAAAGTGGTCATGGATCATTTGGATTTCAAGGAGCATGCAGCATTGTGATGTCAAGATCAAGAAGCAATGTGATCCCAAGGTTCATGGAGGATTGTGATGACAAGCGCATGGAACTTTGTGCTGACAAAGTCTTGTAGCATTTTGCTGAAAAAGGCATGGATCATTGTGATTACAGGAGTCTTGGGGCATTGTGATGGAAAGGGCATGGTTCATTGCGATGAAAAAGGCATGGAGCATTGTCATGACATGGTTCAAGTGCATACTGATGGCAAGTGCCAGGGAGCATTGTGATGACAAGTGTATTGTGCATTGTGATGACAAAGTTCATGGAGCATTGTGATGACAAGTGTTATGGAACATTGTGATCACAAAAGTTTGGATGATTGTGATGACAGAGTTCATGGATAATTTTGATTTCAAGGAGCATGGAGCATTGTGATGACAAGGGCATGAAGCAATGTGATCCCAAGGTTCATGCAGGATTGTGATGAAAGCGCATGGAGCATTGTGATGACAGGGTCATGTAGCATTTTTCTGAAAAAGGCATGGAGCATTGTGATGACCAGGGTGATGGAGCACTGTGAAGACAAGCGTCACGGAGCATTGTGATTACAAGGGACATGGAACACTGGGATGACATGAGCATGGATCTAGTGATGACAAGTGTCATGGAGTATTTTGATGACAAATGTCCAGGATCATTGTGTTGTCAGGGGTCATGGAGCATTGTGATTACTGTGGTCATGGAGCATTGTGATGACAGGCGTCAAGGAGCATTGTGATGAGAAGTTCATGGAGCATCGAGCTGAAAATATTCATGGAGTATTGAGATGACAAGGGAATGGAGAATTTTGATGACAACGTCCTGGAGCATTGTGATGAGCGGAACATGGAGCCTTGTGATGACAATTTTCATGGAGCATTCTCACTAAAAGAGGCATGGGGCATTGTGATTACAGGGGTCTTGGAGCATTGTGATGACAAGTGCTAATATCATTGTGATGAGTAGGCCATGGAGCATTCTGATAACATGCATCATGGAGCTTTGTGATGACAAGGACATGGGACATTGTGATTACATGGGCCTTGGATTACTGTGATGAAAAGGGCATAGATCATTGTGATGAAAAAGGCATGGAGCCTTGTCATGACAGGGTTCATGGAGCATACTGACGAGAAGTGTCAGGCAACATTGTGATGACAATTGTATTGAGCAATGTGATGACAAAGTTTATGGAGCATTGTGATGAGAAAACGATTGATTACTGTGATGTCGAGCGTCATTGGGCAATGTGATGACAAGTGTTATGGAACACTGTGATCACTAGGATTTGGAGCATGGTAATGACAGAGGTCATGGAGCATTTTGATTTCATTGTGATGACAATAGCATGAAGCATTATGATGATGGACATGGTGCATTGCGATGACAGGGTTCATGGAGCACTGAGATGAAAAGCGGCAAGGAGCATTGTGATTATAGGGGTCTTGGAGCATTGTGATGAGAAGGCCATGGAGCATTATGATGAGAAGTCCATGGATCATAGTGATGACATGCGTCATGGAGCTTTGTGATGACATGGGCATGGAGCTTTGTTATTACAGGGGTCTTGGAGCATTGTGATGACAAGGGTCATGGAGCCATGTGTTGACAAGGCCGTGGAACACTGTGATTGCAGGGTTCACGGAGCATTGTTATGACAGTGATAATGGAGCATTGTGATGATAAGGTTATGGAGCATTGGTCTGAAAAGTTTCACGGATTATTGTGATGAGATTGGGCATGGAGCATTGTGATGACAAGGGCACAGAACACTGTGATACATGAGTCATGGAGGATTGTAATGACAAGGGCATGGAGCATTGCGATGAGAAGGGCATCGTGCGTTGTGATGACAAGCGTCATGGAGCGTTGTGATGACAAGGGCATGGAGCAATGTGATGAGAGGGTTCATGGAGCATTGTGATGACAATGGCATGGAGCATTGTGAAACCAAGGGTCGTGGAGCTTTGTGATGACCAATGTCATGGAGCATTTTGATGACAAGGTCGTGGTGCATTGTGATGAGAAGGGCATGGACATTGTGATGAGAAGGCCATGGAGCATACTGATGACATGTGTCATGGAGCTTTGTGATGACAACGTCATGGAGCATTTTGATTAAAGGTGTCTTGGAGCATTGTGATGAAAAGGGCATGGATCATTGTGATGAAAAAGGCATGGAGCATTGTCATGATATGTTTCAAGTGCATACTGATGGCAAGTGCCAAGGAGCATTGTGATGACGAGTGTATTGTGCATTGTGATGACAAAGGTCACGGAGCATTGTGATGACAAGGGCATGGAGTATTGTGATGACAGGCATCATGGAGCATTGTGATGACAAGTGTTATGGAACGTTGTGATCACAAGGGTTTGGATCATTGTGATGACAGGGTTCATGGATCATTTTGATTTCAAGGAGCATGGAGCATTGTGATGACAAGTGCATGAAACAATGTGTTCCCAAGGTTCATGGAGGATTGTGATAACAAGCGCAGGGAGCATTGTGATGACAAGTTCATGTAGCATTTTTCTGACAAAGGCCTGGAGCATTGTGAAGACAAAGGTGATGGAGCACTGTGATGACAAGCGTCACGGAGCATTGTGATTACAGGGTACCTGGAACATAGGGATGACAAGGGCATGGACCTTGTGATGAAAATTGTCATGGAGTATTTTGATGACAAGGGTCCAGTATCATTGTGTTGTCAGGGGTCAAGGAGCATTGTGATTACTGTGTTCATGGAGCATTGTGATGACAGGCGTCATGGAGCATTGTGAGGAGAAGGTCATGGAGCATTGAGCTGAAAATATTCATGGAGCATTGAGATGACAAGGGAATGGATCATTTTGATGACAACGTCCTGGAGCATTGTGATGAGCGGACCATGGAGCCTTGTGATGACAATTATCGTGGAGCGTTCTCACTAAAAGAAGCATGGGGCATTGTGATTCCAGTATTCTTGGAGCATTGTGATGACAAGTGTTAATAGCATTGTGATGAGAAGTCCATGCAGCATTCTGATAACATGCATCATGGAGCTTTGTGATGAAGAGGGAATGGGATATTGTGATTACAGAGGTCTTGGAGTACTATGATGGAAACGGCATGAGTTATTGTGATGAAAAAGGCATGGAGCCTTGTTATGACAGGGTTCAAGGAGCATACAGACGACAAGTGTCAGGCAACATTGTGATGACTAGTGTACTGAGCATTGTGATGACAATATTTATGGAGCATTGTGAAGAGAAGGCCATTGATAATTGTGTTGACGAGCGTCATTGGGCATTGTGATGACAAGTGTTATGGAACACTGTGATCACTAGGGTTTGCACCATCGTAATGATAGAGGTCATGGAGCATTTTGATTTCATTCTGATGACAATAGCATGAAGCATTATGATGATGGGCATGGTGCATTGTGATGACAGGGTTCATGGAGCATTGAGATGAAAAGCGGCAAGGAGCATTGTGATTATAGGGGTCTTGGAGCATTGTGATGAGAAAGCCATGGAGCCTTATGATGAGAAGACCATGGAGCATAGTGATGACATGCCTCATGGAGCATTGTGATGACAAGGGTCACGGGGCATTGTGCTGACAAAGGAATGGAGCATTGTGATGACATGGGTCAAGGAGTTTTGTGATGAAAAGTTCATGGAGCATTGTGGTGACAAATGTCTCAGAGCCTTGTGATGACGAGGGCATGGACCATTGTGATGACAAAAGTCATGAAGCATTGTGATGACTGGAGTCACGGAACATTGTGATGACAGCGGTCATGGAGCATTGTGATGACAAGGGCATGGAGTATTGTGATGACAAGTTCATGGAATATTGTGAAGACAGTTGTCAGGGAGCATTGTGATGACATATGTCATGCTCCATTGTGATGACAATGGAATGGAACATTGTGATGCCAAGTGTCATGGAGGATTGTGATGACAAATGTTATGGAGCATTATGATGACAAGGGCGTCGAGCAATGTGATGAGAAGTCCATGGTGCCTTCTGATGACATGCGTCATGGAGCTTTGTGACGAAAAGGGCATGGAGCATTGTTATTACAGGGGTCTTGGAGCATTGTGATGACAAGTGTCACGGAGTATTTTGATGACAAGTGACCAGGATCATTGTGTTGTCAGGGGTCATTGAGCATTGTGATTACTGTGGTCATGGAGCATTGTGAGGAGAAGGTCATGGAGCATTGAGCTGAACATATTCATGGAGCATTGAGATGACAAGGGAATGGAGCATTTTGATGACAACGTCCTGGAGCATTGTGATGAGCGGACCATGGAGCCTTGTGATGACAATTATCATGGAGCGTTCTCACTAAAAGAAGCATGGGGCATTGTGATTACAGTGGTCTTGGAGCATGGTGATGACAAGTGCTAATAGCATTGTGATGAGAAGACCATGGAGCATTCTGATAACATGCATCATGGAGCTTTGTGATGAAGAGGGCATGGGACATTGTGATTATAGGGGTCTTGGAGTACTGTGATGAAAAGGGCATGGATCATTGTGATGAAAAAGGCATGGAGCCTTGTCATGACAGGGTTCATGGAGCATACTGACGACAAGTGTCAGGCAATATTGTGATGACAAGTGTATTGAGCATTCTGATGACAAAGTTTATGGAGCATTGTGAAGAGAAGGCCATTGATAATTGTGTTGACGAGCGTCATTGGGCATTGTGATGACAAGTGTTATGGAACACTGTGATCACTAGGGTTTGGAGCACGGTAATGACAGAGGTCATGGAGCATTTTAATTGCATTGTGATGACAATAGCATGAAGCATTATGATGATGGGCATTGTGCATTGTGATGACAGGGGTCATGGAGCATTGAGATGAAAAGCGGCAAGGAGCATTGTGATTATAGGGGTCTTGGAGAATTGTGATGAGAAGGCCATGGAGCATTATGATGAGAAGACCATGGAGCATAGTGATGACATGCGTCATGGAGCTTTCTGATGACAAGGGCATGGAAAATTGTGATTACCGGGCTCTTGGAGCATTGTGATGACAAGGGTCATGGAGCCATGTGATGACAAGGCCGTGGAACACTGTGATGGCAGGATTCATGGGGCATTGTGATGACAGTGATAATGGAGCATTGTGATGATAAGGTTATGGAGCATTGGTCTGAAAAGTTTCATGGATTATTGTGATGAGATTTGGCATGGAGCATTGTGATGACAAGGGCATGGAACACTGTGATACATGGGTCATGGAGGATTGTAATGACAAGGGCATGGAGCATTGTGATAACAAGGGCATGAAGCCATGTGATGAGAGAGTTCATGGAGCATTGTGATGACAATGGCATGGAGCATTGTGATACCATGGGTCATGGAGTTTTGTGAAGACCAATGTCATGGAGCATTTTGATGACAAGTTCGTGGTGCATTGTGATGAGAAGAGCATGGAGCATTGTGATGAGAAGTCCATGGAGCATACAGATGACATGCGTCATGGAGCTTTGTGATGACAATGTCATGGACCATTTTGCTTACAGGTGTCTTGGAGCATTGTGACAACAGGGGTCATGGAGCATTCTGATGACAAGGCTCATGGAGCATTCTGATGACAAGCTTGTGGAGTATTGTGATGACAATGGCATGGAGCATTGTGATGAAAAATGCATGGAGCATTGTGATGAAAAAGGCATGGAGACTTTTCATGATAGGTTTCAAGGACCATTTTCATGACAAGTGTCATGGAGCATTGTGATGACATGTGTATTGAGCATTGTGATGACAAAATTCATGGAGCATTGTGATGACAAGTGCATGGAGTATTGTCATGAAAGGAATCATGGAGCGTTTTGATGACAAGTGTTATGGAAAATTCTGATCACAAGGGTTTGGAGCATTGTGATGACAGAGGTCATGGATCACTTTGATTTCAAGGAGCATGGAGCATTGTGATGACAAGGGCATGAAGTATTGTGATGCCAATGTTCATGGAGGATTGTGAATGACAATGGTAAAGAAGTATTGTGATGACAAGCGCATGGAGCATTGTGATGACAAGTCATGTAGCAATTTGATGACATAGGCATGGAGCATTGTGATGACAAGTGTCATGGTACACTGCAATGATAATTGTCAGAGAGCATTGTGATTAGAGGTGTTATGGAACATTGTGATGACAAATGTCATGGAGCATTGTGATGAGAAGACCATGGATAATTGTGATGATGAGCGTCATGGGGCGTTGTGATGACAAGTGATATGGAACATTTTGATCACAAGGGTTTGGGGCATTGTGATGACAGAGGTCATGGAGCATGTTGATTTCATTGTGATGACAAAAGCATGAAGCATTATGATGATGGGCATGGGGCATTGTGATGACAGGGTTCATGGAGCATTGAGATGACAAGGGCATGGAGCATTGAGATGAGAAAGCCATGGAGCATACTGATGACATGAGTCATGTAGCTTTGTAATGATAAGAGCATGGAGCATTGTGATAACAAGGGTCTTGGAGCATTGTGATGACAAGGGTCATGGAGACTTGTGATGACAAGTCCGTGGAACATTGTGATGTCAGGGGTCATGGAGCATAAGTCTGAAATGATTCATGGATTATTATGATGAGCGTGGACATGGAGCATTGTGATGAAAAGGCCAGGAAACACTGTGATACATGGGTCATGGAGGATAGTAATGACAAAGCCATGGAGTATTTTGATGAGAAGCGCATCGAGCATTGTGATGACAAGCGTCATGGAGCATTGTGATCCCAAGGGTCATGTAGTTTTGTGATGCCAAAGGTTATGGAGAATTTTGATGACAAGGGCATTGTGCATTGTGATGAGAAGGGCAGGAAGCATTGTGATGACAGGATCAAGGAGCAATTTGATGAAAAGTGTCAAGGAACATTTTGATGACAGAGGTTATGGAACATTGTGATGTCAGGGGTCATGGAGCATTGTGAGTATAAGGGCATGTAGCATTGTGATATCAGGGGTCATGAACATTTTGATGACAGGGGTGAGAGATTATTGTGATGACTAGTGATGGAACCTTGTGATATCAGTTGTCAGAAAGCATTTTGATGAGAAGTGAATGGAGCATTGTGATGACAAGTTTTATGGAGCATTGTGATGACAATGTTGTAGAGCATTGCGTTGACAAGTGCATGGCTTATTGTGATGACATGGGTCAAGGAACATTTTGCTGACATGGGCATGGAGCATTGTGATGACAAGGTTCACGGGGCATTGTGCTGACAAAGGAATGGAGCATTGTGATGACATGGGTCAAGGAGCTTTGTGTTGAAAAGTTCATGGAGCATTGTGGTGACAAATGCCAAAGAGCCTTGTGATGACGAGGGCATGGACAATTGTGATGACAAAAGTCATGAAGCGTTGTGATGACTGGAGTCACGGAACATTGTGATGACAGCCGTCATGGAGCATTGTGATGACAAGGGCATGGAGTATTGTGATGGCCAGGTCATGGACTATTGTGAAGACAGGTGTCAGGGAGCATTGTGATGACATATGTCATGCTCCATTGTGATGACAATGGAATGGAACATTTTGATGCCAAGTGTCATGGAGGATTGTGATGAGAAAGGTTATGGAGCATTGTGATGACAAGGGCGTCGAGCATTGTGATGAGAAGTCCATGGAGCCTTCTGATGACATGCGTCATGGAGCTTTGTGACGAAAAGGGCATAGAGCATTTTGATTACAGGGTTCTTGGAGCATTGTGATGACAAGTGTCATGGAGCCTTGTGATGACAAGTCCGTGGAACATTGTGATGGCAGGGATCATGGAGCATTGTTATGACAGGTGTAATGGATCATTGTGATGACAAGGGCATGAATCATTGGTCTGAAATATTTCATGGATTATTTTGGTTAGAGTGGGCATGGAGCATTGTGATGATAAGGGCACGGATCACTGTGATACATGAGTTAGGAAGGATTGTAATGACAAGGGCGTGGAGCATTGTGATGAGAAGGGCATCGTGCGTTGTGATGACAAGTGTCCTGGAGCATTGTGATGACAACGGCATTGAGCAATGTGATGAGATGGATCATGGAGCATTGTGATGACAATAGCATGGAGCATTGTGATGCCAAGGAACAAGGAGCTTTGTGATGACAAAGGTCATGGAGCATTTTGATGACAAGGGCGTTGTGCATTGTGATGAGAAGGGCATGGAGCTTGCAATGACAGGGGTCATGGAGCATTGCGATAACAAGTGCATGGAGAATTGTGATGACAAGAGCATGTAACATTGTGATTAGAAATGTCATGTAGCATTTTTATGAGGAGGACGTGGAGAAATGTGATGACAAGGGACTTGGAGCATTGTGATGATCAGGGAATGGATCATTGTGATGGCAAGACCGTGGAGCATAGTGATGAGAAGTCCATGGATTATGTTGATGACGAGTGTCATGGAGCACTCTAATTACAAGAGCCATGGAGCATTGTGATTACAGGTGTCATGGAGCATTGTGATGACAGGTGTCATGGAGCATTGTGATGACACGTGTCATGGAGCATTGTGATGACAAGCTTGTGGAGAATTGTGATGACATTTGGATGGAGCATTGTGATGAAAAAGTCATGTAGTCTTTTTATAAGAGTGTTCAAGGAGCATTCTGACCACAAATGTCAGGGACCATTGTGATGACAAGTGTATTAAGCATTGTGATGACAATGGTCATGTCACATTGTGATGACAAGGGCATGGAGTATTGTGATGAGAGGCATCATGGAGCGTTGTGATGACAAGTGTTATGGAACTTTGTGATCACAAGCATTTAGAGCGTTGTGATGAAAGTGCTCATGGATCATTTTGATTTCAAAGAGCATGGAGCATTGTGATGCCAAGATCATGAAGCAATGTGATCCCAGGGTTCATGGAGGATTTTGATGACAAGCACATGGAGCTTTGTGGTGACAAGGTCTTGTAGCATTTTGCTGAAAAAGGCATGGAGCATTGTGATTACAGTAGTCTTGGAGCATTGTGATGAAAAGGGTATGGATCATTGTCATGACATGGTTCAAGTGCATACTGATGGCAAGTGCCAGGGAGCATTGTGATGTCAACTGTATTGTACATTGTGATGAAAATGATTATGGAGCATTGTGATGAAAAGGGCATGGAGTGTTGTGATGACAGGCATCATGGAGCATTGTGATGACAAGTGTTATGGACCATTGTGATGACAAGGGTTTGGATCATTGTGATGAAAGAGTTCATGGATCATTTTGATTTCAAGGAGCATGGAGCATTGTGATGACAGGGGGAGGAAGCAATGTGATCCCAAGTTCCATGGAGGATTGTGATGACAATTTCATGGAGCATTGTGATGACAAGGTCATGTAGCATTTTTCTGACAAAGGCATGGAGCATTGTGATAACAAGGGTGATGGACCACTGTGTTGACAAGGGTCATGGGGAAGTGTTATGACAAGGCCGTTGAATATTGTGATGCCAGGGGTCATGGAGCATTTTTATGACAGGGGCAATGGAGCATTGTGATGACAAGGGCATGGAACATTGGTCTGAAAAATTTCATGGATTATTGTATTGAGAGTGGGCATGGAGCACTGTGATGACAAGGGCAAGGAACACTGTGATACATGGTACATGGAGCATTGTAATGAGAAGGGCATGAAGCATTGTGATGAGAAGTGCATCAAGCATTATGATGACAAGCGTCATGGAGCTTTGTGATGAAAAGGGCATGGAGCAATGTGATAAGAGGGTTCATGGAGCATTGTGAAGACAATGGCATGGAGCATTGTGATGCCAAGGGTCATGGAGGTTTGTGAGGACAAAGGTCATGGAGCATTTTGATGACAAGTGTGTGGTGCACTGTGATGAGAAGGGGAGGGAGCATTGTGATGACAGGGTCATGGAGCAATTTGATGAAATGTGTCATGGAATATTTTGATGACAAGTGTTATGGAACATTGTGAGGTCAGGAGTGATGGAGCATTGTGACGATAAGGGCATGTAGCATTGTGATGACAGGGGTCATGGAGCTTTGTGATCACAAGGGCATGGATCATTGTCTTTACAGGGGTCTTGGAGCATTGTAATGAAAATGGCATGGATCATTGTGATGAAATAACAGGGAGCCTTGTCATGACAGGGTTCAAGGAGCATACTGACAACCAGTGTCAGGGAGCATTGTGATGACAAGTGTATTGAGCATTGTGATGACAAAGGCATGGAGCATTGTGATGAGAAGACCATGGATAATTGTGATGAGGAGCATCATGGGGCATTGTGATGACAAGTGTTATGGAACATTGTGATCACAAGGTTTTGGAGCATTATGATGACAGAGGTCTTGGTGCATTTTGATTTCATTGTGATGGCAATAGCATGAAGCATTATGATGAAGGGCATGTTGAATTTTGATGACAGGGTTCATGGAGCATTGAGATGAAAAGTGGCATGCAGCTTTGTGATTACATGGGTCTTGAACCATTGTGATGACAAGGACATGGAGCATTGTGTGAGAAAGCCATGGAGCATACTGATGACATGCGTCATGCAGCTTTGTGATGATAAGGGCATGGAGGATTGTGATAACAGGGGTCTTGGAGCATTGTGATGACAAGGGTCATGGAGCCTTGTGATGACAAGGCCGTGGAACATTGTGATGTCAGGGGTCATGGAGCATAAGTCTGAAATGTTTCATGGATTATTATAATGAGCGTGGACATGGAGCATTGTGATGAAAAGGCAATGGAACACTGTGATACATGGGTCATGGAGGTTTGTAATGCCAAAGCCATGGAGTATTTTGATGAGAAGGGCATCGAGCATTGTGATGACAAGCGTCATGGAGCATTGTGATGACAAGTTCATGTAGCATTTTTCTGACAAAGGCGTGGAGCATTGTGAAGACAAAGGTGATGGAGCACAGTGATGACAAGCGTCACGGAGCATTGCGATTACAGGGGACATGGAACATTGGGATGACAAGGGCATGGACCTTGTGATGAAAATTGTCATGGAGTATTTTGATGACAAGAGTCCAGGATCATTGTGTTGTCAGGGGTCATGGAGCATTGTGATTACCGTGGTCATGGAGAATTGTGATGACAGGCGTCATGGAGCATTGTGAGGAGAAGGTCATGGAGCATTGAGCTGAAAATATTAATGGATCATTTTGATGACAACATCCTGGAGCATTGTGATGAGCGGACCATGGAGCCTTGTGATGACAATTATCATGGAGCGTTCTCACTAAAAGAAGCATGGGGCATTGTGATTCCAGTGGTCTTGGAGCATTGTGATGACAAGTGCTAATAGCATTGTGATGAGAAGTCCGTGGAGCATTCTGATAACATGCATCATGGAGCTTTGTGATGAAGAGGGAATGGGATATTGTGATTACAGGGGTCTTGGAGTACTGTGATGAAAAGGGCATGGGTTATTGTGATGAAAAAGGCATGGAGCCTTGTTATGACAGGGTTCAAGGAGCATACAGACGACAAGTGTCAGGCAACATTGTGATGACAAGTGTATTGAGCATTGTGGTGACAATATTTATGGAGCACTGTGAAGAGAAGGCCATTGATAATTGTGTTGACGAGCGTCATTGGGCATTGTGATGACAAGTGTTATGGAACACTGTGATCACTAGGGTTTGGAGCATGGTAATGACAGAGGTCATGGAGCATTTTGATTTCATTCTGATGACAATAGCATGAAGCATTATGATGATGGGCATGGTGCATTGTGATGACAGGGTTCATGGAGCATTGAGATGAAAAGCGGCAAGGAGCATTGTGATTATAGGGGTCTTGGAGCATTGTGATGAGAAGGCCATGGAGCATTATGATGAGAAGACCATGGAGCATAGTGATGACATGCGTCATGGAGCATTGTGATGACAAGGGTCACGGGGCATTGTGCTGACAAAGGAATGGAGCATTGTGATGACATGGGTCAAGGAGATTTGTGATGAAAAGTTCACGGAGCATTGTGGTGACAAATGTCACAGAGCCTTGTGATGACGAGGGCATGGACCATTGTGATGACAAAAGTCATGAATCATTGTGATGACTGGAGTCACGGAACATTGTGATGACAGCGGTCATGGGGCATTGTGATGACAAGGGCATGGAGTATTGTGATGACAAGTTCATGGAATATTGTGAAGACAGCTGTCAGGGAGCATTGTGATGACATATGTCATGCTCCATTGTGATGACAATGGAATGGAACATTGTGATGCGAAGTGTCATGGAGGATTGTGATGACAAATGTTATGGAGCATTATGATGACAAGGGCGTCGAGCAATGTGATGAGAAGTCCATGGTGCCTTCTGATGACATGCGTCATGGAGCTTTGTGACGAAAAGGGCATGGAGCATTGTTATTACAGGGGTCTTGGAGCATTGTGATGACAAGTGTCATGGAGTATTTTGATGACAAGTGTCCAGGATCATTGTGTTGTCAGGGGTCATGGAGCATTGTGAGGAGAAGGTCATGGAGCATTGAGCTCAACATATTCATGGAGCATTGAGATGACAAGGGAATGGAGCATTTGGATGACAACGTCCTGGAGCATTGTGATGAGCGGACTATGGAGCCTTTTGATGACAATTATCATGGAGCGTTCTCACTAAAAGAAGCATGGGGCATTGTGATTACAGTGGTCTTGGAGCATTGTGATGACAAGTGCTAATAGCATTGTGATGAGGAGACCATGGAGCATTCTGATAACATGCATCATGGAGCTTTGTGATGAAGAGGGCATGGGACATTGTGATTAGAGGGGTCTTGGAGTACTGTGATGAAAAGGGCATGGATCATTGTGATGAAAAAGGCATGGAGCCTTGTTATGACAGGGTTCAAGGAGCATAGTGACGACAAGTGTCAGGCAACATTGTGATGACAAGTGTATTGAGCATTCTGATGACAAAGTTTATGGAGCATTGTGAAGAGAAGGCCATTGATAATTGTGTTGACGAGCGTCATTGGGCATTGTGATGACAAGTGTTATGGAACACTGTGATCACTAGGGTTTGGAGCACGGTAATGACAGAGGTCATGGAGCATTTTGATTGCATTGTGATGACAATAGCATGAAGCATTATGATGATGGGCATGGTGCCTTGTGATGACAGGGTTTATGGAGCATTGAGATGAAAAGCAGCAAGGAGCATTGTGATTATAGGGGTCTTGGAGAATTGTGATGAGAAGGCCATGGAGCATAATGAGGAGAAGACCATGGAGCATAGTGATGACATGCGTCATGGAGGTTTCTGATGACAAGGGCATGGAGAATTGTGATTACCGGGCTCTTGGAGCATTGTGATGACAAGGGTCATGGAGCCATGTGATGACAAGGCCGTGGAACACTGTGATGGCAGGATTCATGGGGCATTGTGATGACAGTGATAATGGAGCATTGTGATGATAAGGTTATGGAGCATTGGTCTGAAAAGTTTCATGGATTATTGTGATGAGATTGGGCATGGAGCATTGTGATGACAAGGGCATGGAACACTGTGATACATGGGTCATGGAGGATTGTAATGACAAGGGCATGGAGCATTGTGATGACAAGGGCATGAAGCAATGTGATGAGAGAGTTCATGGAGCATTGTGATGACAATGGCATGGAGCATTGTGATACCAATGGTCATGGAGCTTTGTGAAGACCAATGTCAGGGAGCATTTTGATGACAAGTTCGTGGTGCATTTTGATGAGAAGAGCATGTAGCATTGTGATGAGAAGTCCATGGAGCATACTGATGACATGCGTCATGGAGCTTTGTGATGACAATGTCATGGAGCATTTTGCTTACAGGTGTCTTGGAGCATTGTGACGACAGTGGTCATGGAGCATTCTGATGACAAGGCTTATGGAGCATTCTGATGACAAGCTTGTGGAGTATTGTGATGACAATGGCATGGAGCATTGTGATGAAAAGGGCATGGAGCATTGTGATGAAAAAGGCATGGATACTTTTCATGATAGGTTTCAAGGACCATTTTGATGACAAGTGTCATGGAGCATTGTGATGACATGTATATTGAGCATTGTGATGACAAAATTCATGGAGCATTGTGATGACAAGTACATGGAGTATTGTCATGAAAGGAATCATGGAGCGTTTTGATGACAAGTGTTATGGAAAATTCTGATCAAAAGGGTTTGGAGCATTGTGATGACAGAGGTCATGGATCACTTTGATTTCAAGGAGCATGGAGCATTGTGATGACAAGGGCATGAAGTATTGTGATGCCAATGTTCATGGAGGATTGTGAATGACAATGGTAAAGAAGTATTGTGATGACAAGCGCATGGAGCATTGTGATGACAAGTCATGTAGCATTTTGATGACATAGGCATGGAGCATTGTGACGACAAGTGTCATGGTACACTGCGATGACAATTGTCAGAGAGCATTGTGATTAGAGGGGTTATGGAACATTGTGATGACAAATGTCATGGAGCATTGTGATGAGAAGACCATGGATAATTGTGATGATGAGCGTCATGGGGCGTTGTGATGACAAGTGATATGGAACATTTTGATCACAAGGGTTTGGAGCATTGTGATGACAGAGGTCATGGAGCATGTTGATTTCATTGTGATGACAATAGCGTGAAGCATTATGATGATGGGCATGGTGCATTGTGATGACAGGGTTCATGGAGCATTGAGATGACAAGGGCATGGAGCATTGAGGTGAGAAAGCCATGGAGCATACTGATGACATGAGTCATGGAGCTTTGTGATGATAAGAGCATGGAGCATTGTGATAAAAGGGGTCTTGGAGCATTGTGATGACAAGGGTCATGGAGCCTTGTGATGACAAGGCCGTGGAACACTGTGATGTCACGGGTCATGGAGCATAAGTCTGAAATGTTTCATGGATTATTATGATGAGCATGGACATGGAGCATTGTGATGAAAAGGCCAGAAAACACTGTGATACATGGGTCATGGAGGATAGTAATGACAAAGCCATGGAGTATTTTGATGAGAAGCGCATCGAGCATTGTGATGACAAGCGTCATGGAGCATTGTGATGCCAAGGGTCATGGAGCTTTGTGATGCCAAAGGTTATGGAGAATTTTGATGACAAGGGCATTGTGCATTGTGATGAGAAGGGCAGGAAGCATTGTAATGACAGGATCAAGGAGCAATTTGATGAAAAGTGTCAAGGAACATTTTGATGACAGAGGTTATGGAACATTTTGATGTCAGGGGTCATGGAGCATTGTGAGGATAAGGGCATGTAGCATTGTGATATCAGGGTTCATGGAACATTGTGATGACAGGGGTGAGGGATTATTGTGATGACTAGTGATGGAACCTTGTGATATCAGTTGTCAGAAAGCATTTTGATGAGAAGTGAATGGAGCATTGTGATGACAAGTTTTATGGAGCATTGTGATGACAATGTTGTAGAGCATTGTGTTGACAAGTGCATGGCTTATTGTGATGAGATGGGTCACGGAACATTTTGCTGACATGGGCATTGAGCATTGTGATGACAAGGGTCACGGGGCATTGTGCTGACAAAGGAATGGAGCATTGTGATGACATGGGTCAAGGAGCTTTGTGATGAAAAGTTCATGGAGCATTGTGGTGACAAATGCCAAAGAGCCTTGTGATGACGAGGGCATGGACAATTGTGATGACAAAAGTCATGAAGTGTTGTGATGACTGGAGTCACAGAACATTGTGATGACAGCCGTCATGGAGCATTGTGATGACAAGGGCATGGAGTATTGTGATGACAAGGGCATGGAGTATTGTGAAGACAGTTGTCAGGGAGCATTGTGATGACATATGTCATGCTCCATTGTGATGACAATGGAATGGAACATTTTGATGCCAAGTGTCATGGAGGATTGTGATGAAAAAGGTTATGGAGCATTGTGATGACAAGGGCGTCGAGCATTGTGATGAGAACTCCATGTAGCCTTCTGATGACATGCGTCATGGAGCTTTGTGACGAAAAGGGCATAGAGCATTTTGATTACAGGGGTCTTGGAGCATTGTGATGACAAGTGTCATGGAGCCTTGTGATGACAAGACCGTGGAACATTGTGATGGCCGGGATCATGGAGCATTGTTATGACAGGTGTAATGGATCATTGTGATGACAAGGGCATGGATCATTGGTCTGAAATGTTTCATGGATTATTTTGATTAGAGTGGGCATGGAGCATGGTGAAGATAAGGGCACGGATCACTGTGATACATGAGTTAGGGAGGATTGTAATGACAAGGGCGTGGAGCATTGTGATGAGAAGGGTATCGTGCGTTGTGATGACAAGTGTCATGGAGCATTGTGATGACAACGGCATTGAGCAATGTGATGAGACCGATCATGGAGCATTGTGATGACAATAGCATGGAGCTTTGTGATGCCAAGGAACAAGGAGCTTTGTGATGACAAAGGTCATGGAGCATTTTGATGACAAGGGCGTTGTGCATTGTGATGAGAAGGGCATGGAGCTTGCAATGACAGGGGTCATGGAGCATTGCGATGACAAGTGCATGGAGAATTGTGATGACAAGAGCATGTAA
This sequence comes from Mesoplodon bidens, assembly GCF_964165515.1. Lineage (NCBI taxonomy): Eukaryota > Metazoa > Chordata > Mammalia > Artiodactyla > Ziphiidae > Mesoplodon > Mesoplodon bidens. The sequence continues at coordinate 546,496 of NW_027671983.1, forward strand.
CATTGAGATTAGAAATGTCATGTAGCATTGTTATGAGGAGGACGTGGAGAAATGTGATGACAAGGGACTTGGAGCCTTTTGATGATCAGGGAATGGATCATTGTGATGGCAAGACCGTGGAGCATCATGATGAGAAGTCCATGGATTATGTAGATGACGAGTGTCATGGAGCACTCTAATTACAAGAGCCTTGGAGCATTGTGATTACAGGTGTCATGGAGCATTGTGATGACAGGTGTCATGGAGCATTGTGATGACACGTGTCATGGAGCATTGTGATGACAAGCTTGTGGAGTATTGTGATGACAATTGGATGGAGCATTGTGATGAAAAAGGCATGGAGTCTTTTTATGAGAGTGTTCAAGGAGCATTCTGACGACAAATGTCAGGGAGCATTGTGATGACAAGTGTATTAAGCATTGTGATGACAATGGTCATGTCACATTGTTATGACAAGGGCATGGAGTATTGTGATGAGAGGCATCATGGAGCGTTGTGATGACAAGTGTTATGGAACATTGTGATCACAAGCATTTAGAGCGTTGTGATGAAAGTGGTCATGGATCATTTTGATTTCAAAGAGCATGGAGCATTGTGATGCCAAGATCATGAAGCAATGTGATCCCAGGGTTCATGGAGGATTGTGATGACAAGCACATGGAGCTTTGTGGTGACAATGTCTTGTAGCATTTTGCTGAAAAAGGCATGGAGCATTGTGATTACAGTAGTCTTAGAGCATTGTGATGAAAAGGGTATGGATCATTGTCATGACATGGTTCAAGTGCATACTGATGGCAAGTTCCAGGGAGCATTGTTATGACAAGTGTATTGTACATTGTGATGAAAAAGATCATGGAGCATTGTGATGACAAGGGCATGGAGTGTTGTGGTTACAGGCATAATAGAGCATTGTGATGACTAGTGTTATGGAACATTGTGATGACAAGGGTTTGGATCATTGTGATGAAAGTGTTCATGGATCATTTTGATTTCAAGGAGCATGGAGCATTGTGATGACATGGGGATGAAGTGATGTGATACCAAGTTCCATGGAGGATTGTGATGACAATTGCATGGAGCATTGTGATGACAAGGTCATGTAGCATTTTTCTGACAAAGGCATGGAGCATTGTGATAACAAGGGTGATGGAGCACTGTGTTGACAAGGGTCATGGGGAAGTGTTATGACAAGGCCATGGAATATTGTGATGCCAGGGGTCATGGAGCATTTTTATGACAGGGGCAATGGAGCATTGTGATGACAAGGGCATGGAACATTGGTCTGAAAAGTTTCATGGATTAATGTGATGAGATTGGGCATGGAGCACTGTGATGACAAGGGCACGGAACACTGTGATACATGGGTTATGGAGCATTGTAATGAGAAGGGCATGAAGCATTGTGATGAGAAGCGCATCAAGCATTGTGATGACAAGCGTCATGGAGCTGTGTGATGAAAAGGGCATGGAGCAATGTGATAAGAGGGTTCATGGAGCATTGTGAAGACAATGGCATGGAGCATTGTGATGCCAAGGGTCATGGAGGTTTGTGAGGACAAAGGTCATGGAGCATTTTGATGACAAGTGTGTGGTGCACTGTGATGAGAAGGGGAGGGAGCATTGTGATGACTGGGTCATGGAGCAATTTGATGAAAGGGGTCATGCAATATTTTGATGACAAGTGTTATGGAACATTGTGAGGTCAGGAGTGATGGAGCATTGTGACGATAAGGGCATGTAGCATTGTGATGACAGGGGTCATGGAGCTTTGTGATCACAACGCATGAAGCATTGTCATTACAGGGGTCTTGGAGCATTGTAATGAAAATGGCATGGATCATTGTGATGAAATAACAGGGAGCCTTGTCATGACAGGGTTCAAGGAGCATACTGACAACCAGTGTCAGGGAGCATTGTGATGACAAGTGTATTGAGCATTGTGATGACAAAGGCATGGAGCATTGTGATGAGAAGACCATGGATAATTGTGATGAGGAGCATCATGGGGCGTTGTGATGACAAGTGTTATGGAACATTGTGATCACAAGGTTTTGGAGCATTATGATGACAGAGGTCGTGGTGCATTTGATTTCATTGTGGTGGCAATAGCATGAAGCATTGTGATGAAGGGCATGGTGCATTTTGATGACAGGGTTCATGGAGCACTGAGTTGAAAAGTGGCATGCAGCTTTGTGATTACATGCGTCTTGAACCATTGTGATGACAAGGACATGGAGCATTGTGATGAGAAAGCCATGGAGCATACTGATGACATGCGTCATGCAGCTTTGTGATGATAAGGGCATGGAGGATTGTGATAACAGGGATCTTGGAGCATTGTGATGACAAGGGTCATGGAGCCTTATGATGACAAGGCCGTGGAACATTGTGATGTCAGGGGTCATGGAGCATAAGTCTGAAATGTTTCATGGATTATTATGATGAGCGTTGACATGGAGCATTGTGAAGAAAAGGTCATGGAACACTGTGATACATGGGTCATGGAGGATTGTAATGACAAAGCCATGGAGTATTTTGATGAGAAGGGCATCGAGCATTGTGATGACAAGCGTCATGGAGCATTGTGATGCCACGGGTCATGGAGCTTAGTGATGACAAAAGTTATGGAGCATTTTGATGACAAGGGCGTTGTGCTTTGTGATGAGAAGGGCAGGAAGCATTGTGATGACTGGATCAAGGAGCAATTTGATGAAAACAGTCAAGGAATATTTTGATGACAGAGGTTATGGAACATTGTGATGTCAGGGGTCATGGAGCATTGTGAGGATAAGGGCATGTAGCATTGTGATGACAGGGGTCATGGAACATTGTGATGACAGGGGTGAGGGATTATTGTGATGACTAGAGATGGAACCTTGTGATATCAGTTGTCAGAGAGCATTTTGATGAGAAGTGAATGGAGCATTGTGATGACAATGTTGTAGAGCATTGTGTTGACAAGCACATGGCTTATTGTGATGAAATGGGTCATGGAGCGTTTTGCTGATATGGGCATGGAGTATTGTGATTACAAGGGTCACGGAGCATTGTGCTGACAAAGGAATGGAGCATTGTGATGACATGGGTCAAGGAGATTTTTGATGAAAAGTTCATGGAGCATTTTGGTGACAAATGTCACAGAGCCTTGTGATGACGAGGGCATGGACCATTGTGATGACAAAAGTCATGAAGCATTGTGATGACTGGAGTCACGGAACATTGTGATGACAGCAGTCATGGAGCATTGTGATGACAGGCGCATGGAGTATTGTGATGACAATGTCATGGAGTATTGTGAAGACAGTTGTTAGGGAGCATTGTGATGACGTATGTCATGCTACATTGTGATGACAATGGAATGGAGCATTGTGATGCCCAGTGTCATGGAGGATTGTGATGACAAAGGTTATGGAGCATTGTGATGAAAAGGGCTTCGAGCAATATGATGAGAAAGCCATGGAACATTCTGATGACATGCGTCATGGAGCTTTGTGATGAAAAGTGCATGGAGCATTGTGATTACAGGGGTCTTGGATCCTTGTGATGACAAGTGTCATGCAGCCTTGTGATTACAAGACCATGGAATATTGTGATGGCAGGGATCATGGAGAATTGTTATGACAGGTGTAATTGAGCATTGTGATGACAAGGGCATGGATCATTGGTCTGAAATGTTTCATGGATTATTTTGATGAGAGTGGGCATGGAGCATTGTGATGACAAGGGCACGGATCACTGTGATACATGAGTCAGGGAGGATTGTAATGACAAGGGCGTGGAGAATTGTAATTAGAAGGGCATCGTGCGTTGTGATGACATGTGTCATGGAGCATTGTGATGACAACGGCATTGAGCAATGTGATGAGAGGGTTCATGGAGCATTGTGATGACAATAGCATGGACCATTGTGATCCCAAGGATCCAGGAGCTTAGTGATGACAAATGTTATGGAGCATTTTGATGAGAAGACCGTAGAGCATAGTGATGAGAAGTCCATGGATTATGTTGATGACGAGTGTCATGGAGCACTATATTTACAAGAGCCATGGAGCATTGTGATTACAGGTGTCATGGAGCATTGTGATGACAGGGTTCATGGAGTATTGTGATGACAAGTGTCATGGAGCATTGTGATGAGAAGCTTGTGGAGTATTGTGAGGACATTTGGATGGAGCATTATGATGAAAAAGGCATGGAGTCTTTTTATGAGAGTGTTCAAGGAGCATTCTGACGACAAATGTCAGGGAGCATTGTGATGACAAGTGTCATGGAGTATTTTGATGACAAGTGTCCAGGTTCATTGTGTTGTCAGGGGTCATGGAGCATTGTGAGGAGAAGGTCATGGAGCATTGAGCTCAACATATTCATGGAGCATTGAGATGACAAGGGAATGGAGCATTTGGATGACAACGTCCTGGAGCATTGTGATGAGCGGACTATGGAGCCTTTTGATGACAATTATCATGGAGCGTTCTCACTAAAAGAAGCATGGGGCATTGTGATTACAGTGGTCTTGGAGCATTGTGATGACAAGTGCTAATAGCATTGTGATGAGGAGACCATGGAGCATTCTGATAACATGCATCATGGAGCTTTGTGATGAAGAGGGCATGGGACATTGTGATTAGAGGGGTCTTGGAGTACTGTGATGAAAAGGGCATGGATCATTGTGATGAAAAAGGCATGGAGCCTTGTTATGACAGGGTTCAAGGAGCATAGTGACGACAAGTGTCAGGCAACATTGTGATGACAAGTGTATTGAGCATTCTGATGACAAAGTTTATGGAGCATTGTGAAGAGAAGGCCATTGATAATTGTGTTGACGAGCGTCATTGGGCATTGTGATGACAAGTGTTATGGAACACTGTGATCACTAGGGTTTGGAGCACGGTAATGACAGAGGTCATGGAGCATTTTGATTGCATTGTGATGACAATAGCATGAAGCATTATGATGATGGGCATGGTGCCTTGTGATGACAGGGTTTATGGAGCATTGAGATGAAAAGCAGCAAGGAGCATTGTGATTATAGGGGTCTTGGAGAATTGTGATGAGAAGGCCATGGAGCATAATGAGGAGAAGACCATGGAGCATAGTGATGACATGCGTCATGGAGGTTTCTGATGACAAGGGCATGGAGAATTGTGATTACCGGGCTCTTGGAGCATTGTGATGACAAGGGTCATGGAGCCATGTGATGACAAGGCTGTGGAACACTGTGATGGCAGGATTCATGGGGCATTGTGATGACAGTGATAATGGAGCATTGTGATGATAAGGTTATGGAGCATTGGTCTGAAAAGTTTCATGGATTATTGTGATGAGATTGGGCATGGAGCATTGTGATGACAAGGGCATGGAACACTGTGATACATGGGTCATGGAGGATTGTAATGACAAGGGCATGGAGCATTGTGATGACAAGGGCATGAAGCAATGTGATGAGAGAGTTCATGGAGCATTGTGATGACAATGGCATGGAGCATTGTGATACCAATGGTCATGGAGCTTTGTGAAGACCAATGTCAGGGAGCATTTTGATGACAAGTTCGTGGTGCATTTTGATGAGAAGAGCATGGAGCATTGTGATGAGAAGTCCATGGAGCATACTGATGACATGCGTCATGGAGCTTTGTGATGACAATGTCATGGAGCATTTTGCTTACAGGTGTCTTGGAGCATTGTGACGACAGTGGTCATGGAGCATTCTTATGACAAGGCTTATGGAGCATTCTGATGACAAGCTTGTGGAGTATTGTGATGACAATGGCATGGAGCATTGTGATGAAAAGGGCATGGAGCATTGTGATGAAAAAGGCATGGAGACTTTTCATGATAGGTTTCAAGGACCATTTTGATGACAAGTGTCATGGAGCATTGTGATGACATGTATATTGAGCATTGTGATGACAAAATTCATGGAGCATTGTGATGACAAGTACATGGAGTATTGTCATGAAAGGAATCATGGAGCGTTTTGATGACAAGTGTTATGGAAAATTCTGATCAAAAGGGTTTGGAGCATTGTGATGACAGAGGTCATGGATCACTTTGATTTCAAGGAGTATGGAGCATTGTGATGACATGGGCATGAAGTATTGTGATGCCAATGTTCATGGAGGATTGTGAATGACAATGGTAAAGAAGTATTGTGATGACAAGCGCATGGAGCATTGTGATGACAAGTCATGTAGCATTTTGATGACATAGGCATGGAGCATTGTGATGACAAGTGTCATGGTACACTGCGATGACAATTGTCAGAGAGCATTGTGATTAGAGGGGTTATGGAACATTGTGATGACAAATGTCATGGAGCATTGTGATGAGAAGACCATGGATAATTGTGATGATGAGCGTCATGGGGCGTTGTGATGACAAGTGATATGGAACATTTTGATCACAAGGGTTTGGGGCATTGTGATGACAGAGGTCATGGAGCATGTTGATTTCATTGTGATGACAATAGCGTGAAGCATTATGATGATGGGCATGGTGCATTGTGATGACAGGGTTCATGGAGCATTGAGATGACAAGGGCATGGAGCATTGAGATGAGAAAGCCATGGAGCATACTGATGACATGAGTCATGGAGCTTTGTGATGATAAGAGCATGGAGCATTGTGATAACAGGGGTCTTGGAGCATTGTGATGACAAGGGTCATGGAGCCTTGTGATGACAAGGCCGTGGAACATTGTGATGTCACGGGTCATGGAGCATAAGTCTGAAATGTTTCATGGATTATTATGATGAGCGTGGACATGGAGCATTGTGATGAAAAGGCCAGGAAACACTGTGATACATGGGTCATGGAGGATAGGAATGACAAAGCCATGGAGTATTTTGATGAGAAGCGCATCGAGCATTGTGATGACAAGCGTCATGGAGCATTGTGATGCCAAGGGTCATGAAGCTTTGTGATGCCAAAGGTTATGGAGAATTTTGATGACAAGGGCATTGTGCATTGTGATGAGAAGGGCAGGAAGCATTGTAATGACAGGATCAAGGAGCAATTTGATGAAAAGTGTCAAGGAACATTTTGATGACAGAGGTTATGGAACATTTTGATGTCAGGGGTCATGGAGCATTGTGAGGATAAGGGCATGTAGCATTGTGATATCAGGGTTCATGGAACATTGTGATGACAGGGGTGAGGGATTATTGTGATGACTAGTGATGGAACCTTGTGATATCAGTTGTCAGAAAGCATTTTGATGAGAAGTGAATGGAGCATTGTGATGACAAGTTTTATGGAGCATTGTGATGACAATGTTGTAGAGCATTGTGTTGACAAGTGCATGGCTTATTGTGATGACATGGGTCATGGAACATTTTGCTGACATGGGCATTGAGCATTGTGATGACAAGGGTCACGGGGCATTGTGCTGACAAAGGAATGGAGCATTGTGATGACATGGGTCAAGGAGCTTTGTGATGAAAAGTTCATGGAGCATTGTGGTGACAAATGCCAAAGAGCCTTGTGATGACGAGAGCATGGACAATTGTGATGACAAAAGTCATGAAGTGTTGTGATGACTGGAGTCACAGAACATTGTGATGAGAGCCGTCATGGAGCATTGTGATGACAAGGGCATGGAGTATTGTGATGACAAGGGCATGGAGTATTGTGAAGACAGGTGTCAGGGAGCATTGTGATGACATATGTCATGCTCCATTGTGATGACATGGAATGGAACATTTTGATGCCAAGTGTCATGGAGGATTGTGATGAAAAAGGTTATGGAGCATTGTGATGACAAGGGCGTCGAGCATTGTGATGAGAACTCCATGTAGCCTTCTGATGACATGCGTCATGGAGCTTTGTGACGAAAAGGGCATAGAGCATTTTGATTACAGGGGTCTTGGAGCATTGTGATGACAAGTGTCATGGAGCCTTGTGATGACAAGACCGTGGAACATTGTGATGGCCGGGATCATGGAGCATTGTTATGACAGGTGTAATGGATCATTGTGATGACAAGGGCATGGATCATTGGTCTGAAATGTTTCATGGATTATTTTGATTAGAGTGGGCATGGAGCATGGTGAAGATAAGGGCACGGATCACTGTGATACATGAGTTAGGGAGGATTGTAATGACAAGGGCGTGGAGCATTGTGATGAGAAGGGCATCGATCGTTGTGATGACAAGTGTCATGGAGCATTGTGATGACAACGACATTGAGCAATGTGATGAGACGGATCATGGAGCATTGTGATGACAATAGCATGGAGCTTTGTGATGCCAAGGAACAAGGAGCTTTGTGATGACAAAGGTCATGGAGCATTTTGATGACAAGGGCGTTGTGCATTGTGATGAGAAGGGCATGGAGCTTGCAATGACAGGGGTCATGGAGCATTGCGATGACAAGTGCATGGAGAATTGTGATGACAAGAGCATGTAACATTGTGATTAGAAATGTCATGTAGCATTGTTATGAGAAGGACGTGGAGAAATGTGATGACAAGGGACTTGGAGCCTTTTGTTGATCAGGGAATGGATCATTGTGATGGCAAGACCGTGGAGCATAGTGATGAGAAGTCCATGGATTATGTAGATGACGAGTGTCATGGAGCACTCTAATTACAAGAGCCATGGAGCATTGTGATTACAGGTGTCATGGAGCCTTGTGATTACAGGGGTCTTGGAGCATTGTGATGACAAGTGTCATGGAGCCTTGTGATGACTAAACCGTGGAAAATTGTGATGGCAGGGATTATGGAGCATTGTTATGACAGGGGTAATGGAGCATTGTGATGATAAGGGCATGGATCATTGGTTTGAAATGTTTCATGGATTATTTTGATGACAGTGGGCATGGAGCATTGTGATGACAAGGGAACGGATCACTGTGATACATGAGTCAGGGAGGATTGTAATGACAAGGGCGTGGAGAATTGTGATGAGAAGTGAATCGAGCTTTTTGATGACAAGCGTCATGGATCTTTGTGATGACAACGGCATTGAGCAATGTGATGAGAGGGTTCATGGAGCATTGTGATGACAATAGCATGGAGCATTGTGATGCCAAATATCAAGGAGCTTTGTGATGACAAAGGTCATGGAGCATTTTGATGACAAGTGTGTGGTGCATTGTGATGAGAAGGGCATGGAGCTTGCTATGACAGGGGTCATGGAGCATTGCAATGACAAGTGCATGGAAAATTGTGATGACAAGAGCATGTAACATTGTGATGAGAAATGTCATGTTGCAATGTTATGAGGAGGGCGTGGAGAAATGAGATGACAAGGGACTTGGAGCATTGTGATGAACAGGGAATGGATCATTGTGATGGCAAGACCGTTGAGCATTGTGAAGAGAAGTCCATGGACTTTGTTGATGACGAGTGTCATGGAGCACTCTAATTACAAGAGCCATGGAGCATTGTGATTACAGGTGTCATGGAGCATTGTGATGACAGGTGTCATGGAGCATTGTGATGACAAGTGTCATGGAACATGGTGATGACAAGCTTGTGGAGTATTGTGGTGACATTTGGATGGAACTTTGTGATGAAAAAGTCAGGGAGTCTTTTTATGAGAGTGTTCTAGGAGCATTCTGACGACAAATGTCAGGGAGCATTGTGATGACAAGTGTATTGAGCATTGTGATGACAATGGTCATGGCACATTGTGATGACAAGGGCATGGAGTATTGTGATGACAGCCACCATGGAGCGTTGTGATGACAAGTGTTATGGAACATTGTGATCACAAGCATTTAGAGCGTTGTGATGAAAGTGGTCATGGATCATTTTTATTTCAAGGAGAATGGAGCATTGTGATGCCAAGATCATGAAGCAATGTGATCCCAAGGTTCATGGAGGATTGTGATGACAAGAACATGGAGCTTTGTGGTGACAAGGTCTTGTAGCATTTTGCTGAAAAAGGCATGGAGCATTGTGATTACAGTTGTCTTGGAGCATTGTGATGAAAAGGGTATGGATCATTGTCATGACATGGTTCAAGTGCATACTGATGGCAACTTCCAGGGAGCATTGTGATGACAAGTGTATTGTGCATTGTGATGACAAAGGTCATGAAGCATTGTGATGACAAGGGCATGGAGTATTGTGATGACAGGCATCATGGAGCTTTGTGATGACAAGTGTTATGGAACATGGTGATCACAAGGGTTTGGATCATTGTGATGACAGATTTCATGGATCATTTTGATTTCAAGGAGCATGGAGCATTGTGATGACAAGGTCATGTAGCATTTTTATGACAAAGTCATGGAGCATTGTGATGACAAATGTTATGGAGCACTGTGATGACAAGCGTCACGGAGCATTGTGATTACAAGGGACATGGAACATTGGGATGACATGAGCATGGATCTTGTGATGACAAGTGTCATGGAGTATTTTGATGACAAGAGTCCAGGATCATTGTGTTGTCAGGGGTCATGGAGCATTGTGATTACTGTGGTCATGGAGCATTGTGATGAGAAGGTCATGGAGCATTGAGCTGAAAATATTCATGGAGTATTGAGATGACAATTGAATGGACCATTTTGATGACAACAACCAGGAGCATTGTGATGAGCGGACCATGGAGCCTTGTGATAACAATTATCATGGAGCATTCTCACTAAATGAGTCATGGGGCATTGTGATTACAGGGGTTTTGGAGCACTGTGATGACAAGTGCTAATAGCATTGTGATGAGAAAGCCATGGAGCATTCTGATAACATGCATCATGGAGGTTTGTGATGACAAGGGCATGGGACATTGTGATTACACGGGTCTTGGAGTCCTGTGATGAAAAGGGCATGGATCATTGCGATGAAAATGGCATGGAGCCTTGTCATGACAGGGTTCATGGAGCATACTGAAGAAAAGAGTCACGCAACATTGTGATGACAAGTGTATTGCGCATTGTGATGACAAAGTTTATGGAGCATTGTGATGAGAAGACCATTGATTATTGTGATGATGAGCATCATTGGTCATTGTGATGACAAGTGTTATGGAACACTGTGATCACTAGGGTTTGGAGCATGGTAAAGACAGAGGTCATGGAGCATTTTGATTTCATTGTGATGACAATAGCATGAAGCATTACGATGATGGGCATGGTGCATTGTGATGAAAGGGTTCATGGAGCATTGAGATGAAAAGCGGCAAGGAGCATTGTGATTATAGGGGTTTTGGAGCATTTGATGAGAAGGCCATGGAGCATTATGATGAGAAGACAATGGATCATAGTGATGACATGCGTCATGGAGCTTTGTGATGACAAGGGCATGGAGCATTGTTATTACAGGGGTCTTGGAGCATTGTGATGACAAGGGTCATGGAGCCATGTGATGACAAGAGCGTGGAACACTGTGATGGCAGGGTTCATGGAGCATTGTTATAACAGTGATAATGGAGCATTGTGACGGTAAGGTTATGGAGCATTAGTCTGAAAAGCTTTACGCATTATTGTGATGAGATTGGCATGGAGCATTGTGATGAAAAGGGCATGGAACATTGTGATACATGGGTCATGGAGGATTGTAATGACAAGGTCATGGAACATTGTGATGAGAAGGGCATCATGCATTGTGATGACAAGGGACATGGAGCGTTGTGATGACAAGGGCATGGAGCAATGTGATGAGAGGGTTCATGGAGCATTGTGATGACAATGGCATGGAGCATTGTGATACCAAGGGTCATGGAGATTTGTGATGACCAATGTCATGGAGCATTTTGAAGAAAAGGTCGTGGTGCATTGTGATGAGAAGGGCATGGAGCATTGTGATGAGAAGGCCGTGGAGCATGCTGATTACATGCATCATGGAGCTTTGTGATGACAACGTCATGGATCATTTTGATTACAGGTGTCTTGGAGCATTGTGATGAAAAGGGCATGGATCATTGTGATGAAAAACGCATGGAGCCTTGTCATGACAGGGTTCAAGGAACATACTGACGAAAAGTGGCAGGGAGCATTGTGATGACAAGTGTATTGAGCATTGTGATGACAAAGGTCATGGAGCATTGTGATGAGAAGACCATGGATATTTGTAATGACGAGCGTCATGGGGCGGTGTGATAACAAGTGTTATGGAACACTGTGATCACAAGGCTTTGGAGCATTGTGAAGACAGAGGTCATGGAGCATTTTGATTTCATTTTGATGACAATAGCATGAAGCATTATGATGATGGGCATGGTGCACTGTGATGACAGGGTTCATGGTGTTTTGAGATGAAAAGGGGCATGGAGCATTGGTCTGAAATGTTTCATGGATTATTTTGATGAGAGTGGGCATGGAGCATTGTGATGACTAGGGCACAGATCACTGTGATACATGAGTCAGGGAGGATTGTAATGACATGGGCGTGGAGAATTGTGATGAGAAGTGAATCGAGCCTTTTGATGAAAAGTGTCATGGAGCATTGTGATGACAAGGGCATTGAGCAATGTGATGAGAGGTTTCATGGAGGATTGTGATGACAATAGCATGTAGCATTGTGATGCCAAAGACCAAGGAGCTTTGTGATGACAAAAGTCATGGAGCATTTTGATGACAAGTGTGTGGTGCATTGTGATGAGAAGGGCATGGAACTTGCTATGACAGGGGTCATGGCGCATTGCGATGACAAGTGCATGGAGAATTGTGATGACAAGAGCATGTAACATTGTGATGAGAAATGTCATGTTGCATTGTTATGAGGAGGACGTGGAGAAATGTGATGACAAGGGACTTGGAGCATTGTGTTGATCAGGGAATGGATTATTGTGATGGCAAGACCGTGGAGCATAGTGATGAGAAGTACATGGATTATGTTGATGACGAGTGTCATGGAGCACTCTAATTACAAGAGCCATGGAGCATTGTGATTACAGGTGTCATGGAGCATTGTGATGACAGGGGTCATGGAGCAATGTGATGACACGTGTCATGGAACATTGTGATGACAAGCTTGTGGAGTATTGTGGTGATATTTGGATGGAACATTGTGATGAAAAAGGCATGGAGTCTTTTTATGAGAGTGTTCAAGGAGCATTCTGACGACAAATGTCAGGGAGCATTGTGATGACAAGTGTATTGAGCATTGTGATGACAATTGTCATGGCGCATTGTGATGACAAGGGCATGGTGTATTGTGATGACAGGCATCATGGAGCGTTGTGATGACAAGTGTTATGGAACACTGTGATCACAAGCATTTAGAGCATTGTGATGGAAGTGGTCATGGATAATTTTGATTTCAAGGAGCATGGAGCATTGTGATGCCAAGATCATGAAGCAATGTGATCCCAACGTTCATGGAGGATTGTGATGACAAGCGCATGGAGCATTGTGTTGACAAGGTCTTGTAGCATTTTGCTGAAAAAGGCATGGAGCATTGTGATTACAGGTGTCTTGGAACATTGTGATGAAAAGGGCATGGATCATTGCGATGAAAAATGCATGGAGCATTGTCATGACATGGTTCAAGTGCATACTGATGGCAAGTGGCAGGGAGCACTGTGATGACAAGTGTATTGTGCATTGTGATGACAGAGGTCATGGAGCATTGTTATGACAAGGGCATGCAGTATTGTGATGACAGGCATCATGGAGCTTTGTGATGACAAGTGTTATGGAACACTGTGATCACAAGGATTTGGATCATTGTGATGACAGATTTCATGGATCATTTTGATTTCAAGGTGCATGGAGCATTGTGAGGACAAGGGCATGAAGCAATGTGATCCCAAGGTTCATGGAGGATTGTGTTGACAAGCGCATGGAGCATTGTGATGAGAAGTTCATGTAGCATTTTTCTGACAAAGGCATGGAGCATTGTGATGACAAAGGTGATGGAGCACTGTGATGACAAGCGTCACGGAGAATTGTGATTACAGGGGACATGGAACATTGGGATGACATGAGCATGGATCTTGTGATGACAAGTGTCATGGAGTATTTTGATGACAAGAGTCCAGGATCATTGTGTTGTCAGGGGTCATGGAGCATTGTGATAACTGTGGTCATGGAGCATTGTGATGACAGGGGTCTAGACCATTGTGATAAGAAGGTCATGGAGCATTGAGGTGAATATATTCATGGAGTATTGAGATGAAAGGGAATTGAGCATTGTGATTACATGGGACTTGGAGCATTGTGTTGCAAAGTGCTAATAGCATTGTGATGAGAATGCCATGGAGCATTCTGATAACGTGCATCATGGAGCTTTGTGATGACAAGGGCATGGGACATTGTGATTACAGGGGTCTTGGAGTACTGTGATGAAAAGGGCATGGATCATTCTGATGAAAATGGCATGGAGATTGTCATGACAGGGTTCAAGGCATATACTGATGACAAGTGTCAGGCAACATTGTGATGACAAGTGTATTGAGCATTGTGATGACAAAGTTTATGGCGCATTGTGATGAGAAGACCATTGATAATTGTGATGAGGAGCGTCATTGGGCATTGTGATGACAAGTGCTTTGAAACACTGTGATCACTAGGATTTGGAACATGGTAATGACACAGGGCATGGGGCATTTTGATTTCATTGTGACGACAATAGCATGAAGCATTATGATGATGGGTATGGTGCATTGTGATGACAGGGTTCATGGAGCATTGAGATGAAAATGGGCATGGAGCATTGTGATTGCAGGGGTCTTGGAGCATTATGATGACAATGGCATGGAGCATTGTGATGAGAAGACCAAGGAGCATAGTGATGACATGCGTCATGGAGCTTTGTGATGACAAGGGAATGGAGCATTGTGATTACAGGGGTCTTTGGGCATTGTGATGACAAGGGTCATGGAGCCATGTGATGACAATGAGGTGGAACACTGTGATAGCAGGGGTCATGGAGCATTGTTATGACAGTGATAATGGAGCATTGTCATGATAAGGTTATGGAGCATTGGTCTGAAAAGTTTCACGGATTATTGTGATGAGATTGGGCATGGAGCATTGTGATGACAAGGGCACGGAACACTGTGATACATGGGTCATGGAGGATTGTAATGACAAGGGCATGGAGCATTGTGATGAGAAGGGCATCGTGCGTTGTGATGACAAGCGTCATGGAGCGTTGTGATGACAAGGGCAAGGAGCAATATGATGAGAGGGTTCATGGAGCTTTGTGATGACCAATATCATGGAGCATTTTGATGACGAGGTCGTGGTGGATTGTGATGAGAAGGCATGGAGCATTGTGATGAGAAGGCCATGGAGCATATTGATGAGATGCGTCATGGAGCTTTTTGATGACAATGTCATGGAGCATTTTGATTACAGGTGTCTTGGGGCATTGTGATGAAAAGGGCCTGGATCATTGTGATGAAAAAGGCATGGAATCTTGTCATGACAGGGTTCAAGGAGCATACTGATGAAAAGTGGAAGGGAGCATTGTGATGACAAGTGTATTGAGCATTGTGATGACAAAGGTCATGGAGCATTGTGATGAGAAGACCATGGATAATTGTAATGACGAGCATCATGGGGCGATGTGATAACAAGTGTTATGGAACATTGTGATCACAAGGGTTTGGAGCATTGTGAAGACAGAGGTCATGGAGCATTTTGATTTCATTGTGATGACAATAGCATGAAGCATTATGATGATGGGCATGGTGCATTGTGATGACAATGTTCAAGGAGTTTTGAGATGAAAAAGGGCATGGAGCATTGGTCTGACAAGTTTCATGGATTATTGTGATGACAGTGGGCATGGCGCATTGTGATGACAAGGGCATGGAACATTGTGATGACAAGGTCACGGAATATTGTGAAGACAGCTGTCAGGGAGCATTGTGATGCCATAGGTCATGGTCCATTGTGATGACAATGGCATGAAGCATTGTAATGCCATGTGTCATGGAGGATTGTGATGACAAAGGTAATGGAGCATTGTGATGACAAGGGTTAGGAGCATTGTGATGACAAGGGCCACTGAGAATTTTGATGACAAGTTCGTGAAGCTTTGAGATTACAAACGCATTGAGCTTGCTATGACAGGGGTCAAGGAGCATTGTGATGACAAGAGCATGGAGAATTGTGAGGTCAAGAGCATGAAACATTCTGATGAGTAGTGTCATGGAACATTGTGATGAATAGGACGTGGGGAATTTTGATGACAAAGGACATGCAGAATTGTGATGACAATGGCATGGAGCATTGTGATGAAAAGGGCATGGAGCACTGTGATGAAAAATGCATGGAGACTTTTCATGATAGGTTTCAAGGAGCATTTTGACGACAAGTGTCAGGGAGCATTGTGATGACATGTGTATTGAGCATTGTGATGACAAAGTTCATGGAGCATTCTGATGACAGAGATCATGGATCATTTTGATTTCAAGGAGCATGGAGCATTGTGATGACAAGGGCATGAAGTAATGTGATGCCAGTATTCATGGATGATTGTGAATGACAATAGTAAAGAAGTACTGTGATGACAAGCACATGGAGCATTGTGATGACAAGTCATGTAGCATTTTCCTGACATAGGCATGGTTCATTGTGATGACAGGTTTCATGGAGCATTGAGAAGAAAAGCGGCATGGAGCTTTATGATTACAGGGGTCTTGAAGCATTCTGATGACAAGGGCATGGATCATTGTGATGAGAAAGCCATGGAGCATACTGATGACATGCGTCATGGAGCTTTGTGATGATAAGGGCATGGAGTATTGTGATAACAGGGGTCTTGGAGCATTGTGATGACATAGGTCATGGAGCCTTGTGGTGACAAGGCCGTGGAACATTGTGATGTCAGGGGTCATGGAGCATAATTCTGAAATGTTTCATGGATTATTATGATGAGCGTGGACATGGAGCCTTGTGATGAAAAGGCCACGGAACACTGTGATACATGGGTCATGGAGGATTGTAATGCCAAAGCCATGGAGTATTTTAATGAGAAGGACATCTAGCATTGTGATGACAAGCGTCATGGAGCATTGTGATGCCAAGGGTCAAGGAGCTTTTTGATGACAAAGGTTATGGAGCATTTTGATGACAAGGGCGTTGTGCATTGTGATGAGAAAGGCCGGAAGCATTGTGATGACAGGATCAAGGAGCAATTTGATAAAAAGTGTCGAGGAATATTTTGATGACAGTGGTTATGGAACACTGTGATGTCATGGGTCATGGAGCATTGTGAGGATAAGGGCCTGTAGCATTGTGATGACAGGGGTCATGGAACATTGTGATCACAAGCATTTAGAGCTTTGTGATGAATGTGGTCATGGATCATTTTGATTTCAAGGAGCATGGAGCATTGTGATGCCAAGATCATGAAGAAATGTGATCCCAAGGTTCATGGAGGATTGTGATGACAAGCACATGGAGCTTTTTGCTGACAAGGTCTTGTAGCATTTTGCTGAAAAAGGCATGGAGCATTGTGATTACAGGAGTCTTGGAGCATCGTGAAGAAAAGGGCATGGATCATTGTGATGAAAAAGGCATGGAACATTTTCATGACATTGTTCAAGTGCATACTGATGGAAAGTGCCAGGGAGCATTGTGATGACACGTGTATTGTGCATTGTGATGACAGAAGTCATGGAGCATTGTGATGACAGTGTTCTTGGAGCATTGTGATGTGAAAGTCATGGAGCATTGAGCTGAAAATATTAATGGAGTATTGAGATGACAAGGGAATGGAGCATTTTGATGACAACGTCCTGGAGCCGTGTGATGACCATTATCATGAAGCATTCTCACTAAAAGAGGCAAGGGGCATTGTGATTACAGGGGTCTTGAAGCATTGTGATGACAAGTGCTAATAGCAGTGTGATGAGAAAGCCATGGAGCATTCTGATAACATGCATCATGGAGCTTTGTAATGACAAGGGCATGGGACATTGTGATTACAGGGGTCTTGGAGTACTGTGATGAAAAGGGCATGGATCACTGTGATGAAAAAGGCATGGAGCCTTGTCATGACAGGTTTCAAGGATCATACTGACGACAAGTGTCAGGCAACATTGTGATGACAAATGTATTGAGCATTGTGATGACAAAGTGTATGGAGCGTTGAGATGAGAAGACCATTGATCATTGTGATGATGAGCATCATTGGGCATTGTGATGACCAGTGTTATGGAATACTGTGATCACTAGGGTTTGGAGCATGATAATGACAGAGGTCTTGGAACATTTTTATTTCATTGTGATGACAATAGCATGAAGCATTACGATGATGGGCATGGTGCATTGTGATTACAGGGTTCATGGAGCATTGAGATGAAAAGCGGCAAGGAACATGGAGATTATAGGGGTCTTGGAGCATTGTGATGAGAAGGCCATGGAGCATTATGATGAGAAGACCATGGAGCATACTGATGACATGAGTCATGGAGCTTTGTGATGACAAGGGTATGGAGCATTGTGATTACAGGGGTCTTAGAGCATTGTGATGACAAGTGCTAATAGCATTGTGATCAGAAGGCCATGGAGCATTCTTATAACATGCATCATGGAGCTTTGTGATGACAAGGGCATGGGGCATTGTGATTACAGGGGTCTTGGAGTACTGTGATGAAAAGGGCAGGGATCTTTGTGATGAAAAAGTCTTGGAGCCTTGTCATGACAGGGTTCAAGGAGCATACTGATGAAAAGTGGCAGGGAGCATTGTGATGACAGGTGTATTGAGCATTGTGATGACAAATGTCATGGAGCATTGTGATGAGAAGACCATGGATAATTGTAATGACGAGCGTCATGGGGCGATGTGATAACAAGTGTTATGGAACATTGTGATCACTAGGGTTTGGAGCATTGTGAAGACACAGGTCATGGAGCATTTTGATTTCATTGTGATGACAATAGCATGAAGCATTATGATGATGGGCATGGTGCATTGTGATGACAGGGTTCATGGTATTTTGAGATGAAAAGGGGCATGAAACATTGGTCTCACAAGTTTCCTGGATTATTGTGATGACCGTGCGCATGGCGCATTGTGATGACAAGGGCATGGGACATTGAGATGACAAGGTCAAGGAGTATTGTGAAGAAAGGTGTCAGGGAGCATTGTGATGAAATAGGTCATGGTCCATTGTGATGACAATGGCATGAAGCATTGTGATGCCATGTGTCATGGAGGATTGTGATGACAAAGGTAATGGAGCATTGTGATGACAAGGGCCATTGAGAATTTTGATGACAAGTTTGTGAAGCATTGAGATTACAAGTGCATGGAGCTTGCTATGACAGTGGTCATGGAGCATTGCGATGACAAGTGCATGGAGAATTGTGAGGTCAATAGCATGAAACATTGTGATGAGTAGTGTCATGGAACATTGTGATGCAAAGGACGTGGGGAATTTTGATGACAATGGACATGTAGCATTGTGATGACCAGTGAATGGAGCATTGTGATGGCAAAATCGTGGAACATTGTGATGAGAAGACCATGGATAATTGTAATGACCAGCATCATGGAACACTGTAATGACAAGGGGCATGAAGCATTGTGATGATAGGTGTCAAGGAGCATTGTGATGACAGGGGTCATGGGGCATTCTGATGACAAGCTTGTGGAGTATTGAGATGACAATGGGATGGAGCATTGTGATGAAAAGGGCATGGAGCATTGTGATGAAAAAGGCATGGAGATTTTTCATGGTAGGTTTCAAGGAGCATTTTGACGACAAGTGTCAGGGAGCATTGTGATGACGTGTATTGAGCATTGTGATGACAAAGTTCATGGAGCATTGTGATGACAAGTTCATGAAGTATTGTGATGAAAGGAATCATGGAGCGTTTTGATGACAAGTGTTATGGAAAATTGTGATCACAAGGGTTTGGAGCATTGTGATGACAGAGGTCATGGATCATTTGGATTTCAAGGAGCATGGAGCATTGTGATGACAAGGGCATGAAGTAATGTGATGCCAATGTTCATGGAGGATTGTGAATGACAATGGTAAAGAAGTATTGTGATGACAAGCGCATGGAGCATTGTGATGACAA
Organism: Mesoplodon bidens; assembly: GCF_964165515.1. Classification (NCBI taxonomy): domain Eukaryota; kingdom Metazoa; phylum Chordata; class Mammalia; order Artiodactyla; family Ziphiidae; genus Mesoplodon; species Mesoplodon bidens. The sequence goes on from NW_027671983.1 coordinate 566,431, forward strand.
GTCATGTAGCATTTTGCTGACATAGGCATGGAGAATTTTGATGACAAGGGTCATGGTACCGTGCGATGACAATTGTCAGAGAGCATTATGATTAGAGGGGTTATGGAACATTGTGATGACAAATGTCATGGAGCATTGTGATGAGAAGACCATGGATAATTGTGATGATGAGCGTCGTGGGGCGTTGTGATGACAAGTGATATGGAATATTTTGATCACAAGGGCATGGAGCATTGTCATTACAGGCGTCTTGGAGCATTGTGATGTAAAGGGCATGGATCATTGTGATGAAATAACACGGAGCATTGTCATGACAGTGTTCAAGGAGCATACTGACGACAAGTGTCAGGGAACATTGTGATGACAAGTGTATTGAGCATTGTGATGACAAAGTTTATGGAGCATTGTGATGACCGGACCATGGAGCCTTGTGATGAGAATTATCATGGAGCATTCTCACTAAAAGAGGCATCGGGCATTGTGATTACAGGGGTCTTGGAACATTGTGATGAAAAGTGCTAATAGCATTGTGATGAGAAGGCCATAGAGCATTCTGATAACATGCATCATGGAAATTTATGATGAAAAGGGCATGGAACATTGTGATTACAGGGCTCTTTGAGTCCTGTGATGAAAAGGGCATGGATCATTGTGATGAAAAATGCATGGAGCCTTGTCATGACAGGGATCCAGGAGCATACTGACGACAAGTGTCAGGCCACATTGTGATGACAAGTGTTTTCAGCATTGTGATGACAAAGTTTATGGAGCATTGTGATGAGAAGACCATGGAGCATACTGATGACATGCGTCATGGAGCTTTATGATGACAAGGGCATGGAACATTGTGATTACAGGGGTCTTGGAGTATTGTGATGTCAAGGGTCATGGAGCCTTGTGATGAAAAGGCCGTGGAATATTGTGATGTCAGGGGTCATGGAGCATAAGCCTGAAATGTTTCATGGATTATTATGATGAGATTGCGCATGGAGCATTTTGATGAATAGGCCACGGAACCCTGTGATACATGGGTCATGGATGATTGTAATGACAAAGCCACGGTGTACTTTGATGAGAAAGGCATCGAGCATTGTGATGACAAGCGTCATGGAGCATTGTGATGCCAAGGGTCATGAAGCTTTGTGATGACAAAGGTTATGGAGCATTTTGATGACAATGGCGTTGTGCATTGTGATGACAAGGGCAGGAAGCATTGTGGTGACTGGATCAAGGAGCAATTTGATGAAAAGTGTCAAGGAATATTTTGATGACAGTGGTTATGGAACACTGTGATGTCAGGGGTCATGGAGCATTATGAGGATAAGGGCATGTAGCATTGTGATGACAGGGGTCATGGAACATTGTGATGACAGGGGTGAGGGATTATTGTGATGACTAGTGATGGAACCTTGTGATATCAGTTGTCAGAGAGCATTTTGATGAGAAGTGAATGGAGCATTGTGATGACAAGTTTTATGGAGCATTGTGATGACAATGTTGTAGAGCATTGTGTTGACAAGCGCATGGCTTATTGTGATGACATGGGTCATCGAGCATTTTGCTGATATGGGCATGGAGCATTGTGATGGCAAGGGTCATGGAGCATTGTGCTGACAAAGGAATGGAGCATTGTGATGACATGGGTCAAGGAGCTTTGTGATGAAAAGTTCATGGAGCATTGTGGTGACAAATGTCACAGAGCCTTGTGATGACGAGGGCATGGACCATTGTGATGACAAAAGTCATGAAGCATTGTGATGACTGGAGTCACGGAACATTGTGATGACAGCAGTCATGGAGCATTGTGATGACAAGGGCATGGAGCACTGTGATGACATGGGCACCAAACACTGTGATACATGGGTCATGGTGGATTGTAATGGTAATGGCGTGGACCATTTGGATGAGAAAGGCATCAAGCATTGTGATGACAAGCGTCATGGAGCTTTGTGATGAAAAGGGCATGGAGCAATGTGACGAGCGAGTTCACGGAGCATTGTGATGACAAAGGCATGGAGCATTGTGATGCCAATGGTCATGGAACATTTTGATGACAAGGGTTATGGAACATTGTGATGTCGTTGGTCATGGAGCATTGTGATGAGAAGTGTCATGGAGATTTTGGAGACAGGTTTCATGGAACATTGTGATGTCAGGGGTCATGGAGCATTGTGATGATAAGGGCATGTAGTATTGTGTTGCCAGTGGTCTTGTAACATTGTGATGACAGAGGTGACGGAGTATTGTGATGACTCGTGATGAAACATTGTGATATCAGTGGTGAGAGAGCATTTTGATGAGAAGTGCATGGAGTATTGTGATGATAAGTTTTATGGAGCATTGTAAAGACAAGGGTCATGGAGCATTGTGCTGACAAAGGCATGGAGGATTGTGATGACGTGGGTCACAGAGCATTGTGATGAAAATTTCATGGAGCATTGTGGTGACAAAGGTCACAGAGCCATGTGATGACGAGGGCATGGATCATTGTGATGACAATGGTCATGAAGTATTGTGATGACTGGATTCACGAAGCATTGTGATGACCGGTGTCCTGCATTATTTTTGTTTCAAGGAGCATGGAGCATTGTGATGACAGGGTCATGGAGCATTGGTCTGACAAGTTTCATGGATTATTGTGATGACAGTTGGTATGGCGCATTGTGATGACAATGGAATGGAGCATTGTGATGACAAGGTCATGGAGTATTTTGAAGACAGGTGTCGCTGAGCATTATGATGACTTATATAATGGTCCATTGTGATGACAATGGCATGGAGCATTGTGATGCCAAGTGTCATGGAGGATTGTGATGACAATGGTAGTGGAGCATTGTGATGACAAGGGCTTGGAGCATTGTGATGACAAGGGTCATGGAGCATTGTGATGACAAGGGGCATTGAGAATTTTGATGACAAGGTCGTGAAGGATTGTGATGGCAAGTGTATGGATCTTGCTGTGACAGGGGTCATGGAGCATTGCGATGACAAGTGCATGGATAATTGTGATGACAAGAGCATGTAACATTGTGATGAGAAGTGTCATGGAACTTTGTGATGACAAGGACGTGGAGAATTGTGATGACAAGGGACATGGAGCATTGTGATGACCAGAGCATGGAGCATTGTGATGGCAAGACCGTGGAGCATTGTGATGAGAAGGCCATGCATAATTGTGATGATGAGCATCATGGAGCACTGTAATGACAAGGGGCATGGAGCATTGTGCTGACAAGGGCATGGTGAATTGTGATGAGAAGGCCATGGAGCATTCTGATGACATGCGTCATGGAGCTTTGTGATGACAAGGGAATGGAGCATTGTGAATACAGGGATCTTGGAGCACTGTGATGACAAGGGTCATGGAGCCTTGTGATGACAAGGCCGTGGATTATTGTTGTGGGAAGGGTCATGGAGCATTGTTATGACAGGTGTAATGGAACATTGTGATGAAAAGGGCATGGAGCATAAGGTCTGAAAACTTTCACAGATTATTGTGATGAGAGTGGACATGGAGCATTGTGATGACAAGGGCACGGAATACTGTGATACATGGGTCACGGTGGATTGTATTGACAAGTTCATGGAGCATTTTGATGAGAAGGGTCATAGAGCATTGTGATGAAATGTTCATGAAGCATTGTGGTGACAAAGGGTATAAAGCATTGTGATGACTAGCGTCATGGAGCACTGTGATGACAGCGGTCATGGACCATTGTGATGACACAGGTATGGAGCATTGTGATGACAGGGGCTTGGAGCATTTGTTTGATAAGTTTCATGGATTATTGTGATGACAGTGGGCGTGGCACATTGTGATGACAAGGGCATGGAGCATTGTGATGACAAGGTCATGGATTATTGTGAAGACATGTGTCAGTGAACATTGTGATGATATATGTCATGGTCCATTGTGATGACAATTGCATGGAGCATTGTGATGCCAAGTGTCATGGAGGACTGATGACAAAGGTAATGGAGCATTGTGATGACAAGGGCTTGGAGCATTGTGATGAAAAGGGTCATGCAGTATTGTGATGAAAAGGGCATGGAACATTGTGATGACAAGGGCCAATGAGAATTTTGATGACAAGGTCGTGAAGCATTGTGATGAGATGCGCATGGAGCTTGCTATGAAAGTGGTCATGGAGCATTGCGATGACAAGTGCATGGAGAATTGTAATGAAATGCGCATGTAATATTTTGATGAGAAGTGTCATGGAGCATTGTGATGACAAGGACGGCGAGAATTGTGATGACAAGGGACATGGAGCATTGTGATGACTAGGGCAAGGAGCATTGTGATGGCAAGACCGTGTAGCCTTTTGATGAGAAAACCATGGATAATTGTGATGACGAGCATCATGGAGCACTGTAATGACAAGTGGCATTGAGCATTGTGATAGCAGGTGTCATGGAGCATTGTGATGACAGTGGACATGGAGCATTGTGATGACAAGTGTCATGGAGCATTCTGATGACAAGCTTGTGGTGTATTGTGATGACAAGGGTCATGGAGCATTGTGATGAAAAGGGCATGGAGCATTGTGATGAAAAAGGCTTATTTTCCAAGAATATTCTTTTGACTTACTAAATCACCTCACTTTTATACGTTTTCTGTTTTATTAAGTTCTGCTCATATATTTATTTATATTTTTTCTATGTTCTCAGGGTTCATTGTTTTGATCATGTGATGTCAAATAAAACACTTGGTAATTAATTTTAAAAAATCTTTTTAATTATAAAGACTTGAAATTTCTGAAGAATCCAGCTTACTTGTAAGTATCTAAGGTTCAGGTCCTCCATATTATTGCTGGCCTAAGGCTTAGTTCACCATATAGCAATGTATATATTGACATATTTTCCCCTCGACTTTCTGTGTTTCCTACATCTCACCTTTCTTTGCAGACAAGCCATTTGAAATACACTTAACTTATATCACAGCCAGTAAGTCTTTGAAATAAGGTGTATTTTTTAGATAATTCTTCTATATATAATTAGGCAGAAAATCTGACCTGCCATATTTTTCAAAACAGCATAATTTCACTCTTCTCAATGATTAATCTGTTGTATTACACAACGTTTGAGTATTTAGCTTTATCAATGACATGTACTTTAAAAAGGTTTTAAAGATCCTTCCAGTCTTTTAAAACATCCTTGCTCCTTGTTTCAGTTCCAGTTGTATGTATATTGTCTACCTTGCAGCTGATTATTCCACCATCTGATGGATGGCCTTGGGAATCTAATTCTGGTATTGATTGCTTTTGCTGATTGTCTCCACTTGTAGCTGATTTCTTCATTATTGTGTAAATTTAGATCATGAGCTCATGTTTAGCTAAACAGCTGACTTTGTAAGAGTCGTAGGTGTGAACGCACGTGAGCTTCAGCAGAAAGTCAGCAAAGATTTAGTTGTGACCCACAACTAAATTGCCCACAAAAAAAAACATTTTATAGAAGTGTTGGTCCAATACTCCCTCTAGAGGCATGGGACTCAGACACAGCTGTTTGTGGCCCCCGCTTTGGGGAAGGGGCATCGAGTGGCCCGGGGCCCGGGCAGGAGCCTCTCCGTGAGTTTCCCAGGGACCCACCTGCAGCGACATTCAGTCACGTGGCAGGAAGTTACGATACCCAAACCTATGGTTACCTGTGCAGCTTGGTGTACTACGTGTAAAGCTTCCACACACACTTCAAGTAGGAGGGTGGCCTGAGAGGAAAAATGAGACGTCGGGCTGCCATGCAGAGCAAGAATGTTCTCTTTGCCCTGAGCCTTAATGCTTGTGCCACGCCACTGGTCCTGCCATGCTCTGAGGGCCCTGCCCTGGCACCCCTGCTCCCCTGCCATTTGTTCAGTCACACCAGAGATGGCCACACACACACCCTCAGTAAGGACAGTGTTCCAACCTCCTGCAGCCCCGCCCACTCTCCACAGGTTGCCATGAACTCCAGAGGCTGCATCCTTAGCCCTGGGCATACAGAGGATGCCAAGGGCACACATGATGGCCTTAAATGAGCACCCCTTGTGTCAGTTTTGGTAAACATTAGGAGCTAGGAAATTGTCCACTTTACAGAAATGTTCAAATTTACTGGCATTTTAATATTCTCTGGTATAACATTGTCCCGATTCTTTCAGTATATTATTTTCTTCTGTTTTGTTTTGCTTAATCAAAGTGTGTTTTTAAAATCTTTTCAAAGAATATTCTTTTGACTTACTAAATCACCTCAATTTTATATGTTTTCTGTTTTATTTAGTTCTGCTCATATCTTTATTTATATGTTTTCTTTGTTCTCACGATTTATTGTTTTGATCTTCTAATGTAAAATAAAACAATTGGTTATTAATTTTAATAAATCCTTTTAATTATAAAGAGTTGAAATTTTTGAACATTCCAGCTTACATTTAAGTATCTTAGGGTCAGGTCCTCCACATTGTTGCTGGCCTAAGGCTTAGTTCACCATATAGCAATGTATATTTTGACATATTTTCCCATCGACTTTCTGTGTTTACCTACATCTCACCTTTCTTTGCAGACAAAATATTTGAAATACCCTTAACTTATTTCACAGCCAATAAGTCTTTGAAATCCTGTGTATTTTTTTAGATAAATCTTCTTATATAATTAGGCAGAAAATTTGATCTGCCATATTTTTCAAAACAGCATAATTTCACTCTTCTCCATGATTAATCTGTTGTATTACACAACCTTTGAGTTTTTAGCTTTATCAATGTCATGTACTTTAAATGTGTTTTAAGGATCCTACCAGTCTTATAAAACATCCTTGTTCCTTGTTTCAGTTCTAAATTTATGTATATTTTCTGCCTTGAAACTGATTATGCCAACATCTGATGGATGGCCTTGGGAATCTAATTCTGGTATTGATTGTTTTTGTTGATTGTCTCCACTTGTAGCTGATTTCTTCATTATTGTGTAAATTTAGATCATGAGCTCATGTTTAGCTAAACAGCTGTCCCTGAAAAAGGCTTAGGTGTGAACGCTCATAAGCTTCAGCAGAAAGTCGGCAAACGTTTATTTGTGTCCCTCCAGTGATTTGCACGCAATTACCCCGTTATCTACAAGTGTTGGCCAATACTCCCTCTAGAGGCAGGGGACTCAGACAGGGCTGCTTTGATGCCCCCGCTCTGGGGAAGGGGCACTGGGTGGTGAGGGGCCTGGGCAGGAACCTCGCCACGTGTGTCCCAGGGACACTACTGCCTGCTACCTTCGGTCACCTGGCTGGAAATTACGATGCCCAGACCTATGGTTACCTGTGCAAGGAGGCGTACTCTGCGGACAAGTTCCACACACACTTCAAGTAGGAGGGCAGCCTGGGTGGATAGGTGAGAGCCTGGGCAGATGTGCATATCAAGAAGGCACTCTTTGGCCTGGGCCTAAATGCTTGTGCCACGCCCCTGGACCTGCCAGCTTCTGATGGCCCTTCCCTGGGCCCCCTGCTCCCCTGCCCTTTGTTCAGTCACAGCAGAGATGGCCACACAAACACCCTCAGTTAGTGTTGTGTTCCAAACTTCTGCAGCCCCGCCCCTTCTCCGCAGGTTGCCATGGACTACAGAAGCTGCATCCTGAGGCCAGGGCGTTCCGAGGATGTCAAGGGCAGACATGATGGCCTTAAATGATTTCCCTTTGTGTCAGTTCTGGTAAACTTTAGGATCTAGGAAATTGTCCACTTTACAGAAATGTTCAAATTTACTGGCATTTTATATATTCTCTACTATAACATTGTCATGATTCTTTCAGTATATTATTTACTTATGTTTTGTTTTGCTTAATCAAAGTGTGTTTTTTAAATCTTTTCAAAGAATATTCTTTTGACTTACTAAATCACCTCAATTTTATACGTTTCCTGTTTTATTAAGTTCTGCTCATATCTTTATTTATATTTTCCTATGTTCTCAGAGTTTATTGTTTTGATCTTCTGATGTCAAATAAAACCCTTGGTTATTAATTTTAGTAAATCTTTTTATTTATAAAGTGTTGAACTTTTTGAAGATTCCAGCTTACTTGTAATTATCTAAGGGTCAGGACCTCCACATTGTTGCTGGCCTAAGGTTTAGTTCACCATATAGTAATGTATATATTGACATATTTTCCCCTCGACTTTCTGTGTTTCCCTACATCTCACCTTTCTTTGCAGAGAAGACATTTGAAATACCCTTAAATTATTTCACAGCCAATAAGTCTTTGAAATACTGTGTATTTTTAAGATAAATCTTCTTATATAATTAGGCAGAAAATCTGATCTGCCATATTTTTCAAAACAGCATAATTTCACTCATCTCCATGATTAATCTGTTGTATTACACAACCTTCAACTATTTAGCTTTATCAGTGACATGTACTTAAAAATATTTTAAGGATCCTACCATACTGTTTAAACATTCTTGTTCCTTGTTTCAGTTCTAGTTTTATGTATATTTTCTGCCTTGCAGCTGATTATGCCAAGATCTGATGGATGGTCTTGGGAATCTAATTCTGGTATTGATTGTTTTTGCTGATTGTCTCCACTTGTAGCTTATTTCTTCATTATTGTGTAAATTTAGATTATGAGCTCATGTTTAGCTAAACAGCTGTCCCTGAAAAAGGATTAGGTGTGAACGCTCATAAGCTTCAGCAGAAAGTCGGCAAACGTTTATTTGTGTCCCTCCAATGATTTGCACGCCATTACCCCGTTTTCTAGAAGTGTTGGCCAATACTCCCTCTAGAGGCAGGGGACTCAGGCAGGGCTGCTTTGATGCCCCTGCTCTGGGGAAGGGGCACTGCGTGGTGAGGGGCCTGGGCAGGAGCCTCTCCGCGTGTGTCCCAGGGACACTACTGCCTGCTACCTTCCGTCACCTGGCTGGAAACTACGATGCCCAGACCTATGGTTACCTGTGCAGGGAGGCGTAATCTGCGGACAAGTTCCACACACACTTCAAGTAGGAGGGCGGCCTGGGTGGATAGGTGAGAGCCCGGACAGATGCACATATCAAGATGGCACTCTTTGGCCTGGGCCTAAATGCTTGTGCCACACCCCTGGACCTGCCAGCTTCTGATGGCCCTTCCCTGGGCCCCCTGCTCCCCTGCCCTTAGTTCAGTCACAGCAGAGATGGCCATTCAGACACCCTCAGTGAGGGTTGTGTTCCAACCTCCTGCAGCCCTGCCCCTTCTCTGCTGTTTGCCATGGACTACAGAAGCTGCATCCTGATCCCAGGGTGCTCTGAGGATGCCAAGGGCAGACATGATGGCCTTAAATGATTTCCACTTGTTTCAGTTCTGATAAACTATAGGAGCTAGGAAATTGTCCACTTTACAGAAATATTCAAATTTACTGGCATTTTATATATTCTCTGCTATAACATTGTCCTGATTCTTTCTGTATATTCTTTACTTATGTTTTTGTTTTGCTTAATCAAAGTGTGTTTTTTCAATCGTTTCAAAGAATATTCTTTTGACTTCCTAAATCACCTCAATTTTATACGTTTCCTGTTTTATTAAGTTCTGCTCATATCTTTATTTATATTTTTCTATGTTCTCAGAGTTTATTGTTTTTTTTTTTTTTTTTTTTTTTTTTTTTTGCTGTACGCGGGCCTCTCACTGCTGTGGCCTCTCCCGTTGCGGAGCACAGGCTCCGGACACACAGGCTCCGCGGCCATGGCTCGCGGGCCCAGCCGCTGCGCGGCATGTGGGATCTTCCGGGATAGGGGCACGAACCCGTGTCCCCTGCATCGGCAGGCGGACTCTCAACCACTGCGCCACCAGGGAAGCCCGAGTTTATTGTTTTGATCTTCTGATGTCAAGTAAATCCCACGGTTATTAATTTTAATAAATCTTCTTAATTATAAAGTGTTGAACTTTTTGAAGATTCCAGCTTACTTGTAAGTAACTAAGGGTCAGGTCCTCCACATTGTTGCTGGCCTAAGGCTTAGTTCACCATATAGCAATGTATATATTGACATATTTTACACTCAACATTCTGTGTTTCCCTAAATCTCACCTATCTTTGCGGACAAGCCATTTGAAATACACTTAAATTATTTTACAGCCAACAAGTCTGTAAAATAATGTGTATATTTTAAGATAAAACTTCTTATATAATTAGTCAGAATATCTGATATGCCATATTTTTCAAAACATCATACTTTCACTCTTCTCCATGATTAATCTGTTGTATTACATAACCTTTGTGTTTTTAGCTTTATCAATGTCAGGTACTTTAAAAATATTTTAAAGATCCTACCAGTCTTTTAAAACATCCTTGTTCCTTGTTTCAGTTCTAGTTTTATATATATTTTCGGCCTTGAACTTGATTATGCATGAGTGCTGTCATCATGGGCACTGTCATCAAGGGCACTGCCACCATGTGCACTGTTACCATGGTCACTATCACCGTGAGCACTGTCACCATGGGAACTACCAACATGGGCAATGTCATCATGAGCACTTTCACAATGGGAACTGCCACCATGGGCACTATCAATGTGCGGACTCTCACCATGGGCACTATCACCATGGGCACTGTCACCATGGGCACTTTCAACATCGGCACTGTCATCATGAGCACTATTACTGTGAGCACTAACACCGTGAGCACTCTCACTGTGGTCACTCTCACCATGGGCACTCTCACCGTGAGCACTTTCACTATGGGGACTGGCACAATGCGGACTGTCACAATGAGCCCTGTCACCATGGACACTACCACCATGAGCACTCTCACCGTGGTCAGTGTTACCATGTGTACTGTCACTGTGAGCACTGTCACCAAAGGCAATGGCACCGTGGGCACTGTCACCATGGGCACTGTCATCATGGGCATTGTCACTGTTGGCAGTGTCTCCATGGGCACTGCCACCATGGGCACTATCACTGTGAACACTGTCACCACGGGTACTGCTACCATGAGCACTGTCAGCATGGGTTGTGACTGTGTGCACTGTCACCATGAGAACTGTCAGCATGGGCACTGTCACCATTTTTCACTGCCACCATGTGCATTACCACCATGTACACTGTCACCATGGGCACTATCACCGTGAGCACTGTCACCATGAGATTTGTCATCATGGGCACTCTCACCAAGGGCACAGCTACCATGTGCACTGTTACCATGGTCACTATCACCGTGAGCACTGTCACCATGGGAACTACCAACATGGACATGGTCACCATGAGCACTTTCACAATGGGAACTGCCACCATGGTCACTATTAACATGAGCACACTCACCATGGGCACTGTCACCAAGGGCACTGTCAGTTTCTGCACTATCACCATGGGTACTGCAATGATGACCACTGTCACCATAAGCACAGTCACCATTCTCAGTATCACCATGTGCACTGTCACCATGGGCACTATCAACATGAAAACTGTCAGTCTGGGCACTGTCACCATGGGTATTGTGACTTTGGGCACTGTCACCATGAGCACTGTCACCTTGGGCACTGGCACAATGTGGACTGTCACCATGAGCACTGTCATCATGGGCACTATTACCGTTAGAACTGTCACCGTGGTCACTGTCACCATGGGCACTGTCACCATGAGCACTATCACCATGAGGGTTGTAACCATGGGCACTGTCACCATGGACAGTGACCCCATGGACAATTTCACTGTTAGTACTGTCACCATGGACACTATAATTATGGGCACTGTCACCGTGAGCTCTGTCACCATGGGCACTTTCACCATGAGCAATGCCACTCTGACAACTCTCACCTTAAGAACTGTCACCATGGGCATTTTAACGATGGGCGCTTCCAACATTGGCACTAACACCACGAGCACTGTCAACGAGAGCACTGTCACGGTGGGCAGTGTCACCATGCGCACTATCACCACAAGGACTATCACATTAAGCAATGTCACAATGGGCACTCTCACCATTTTGCACTGCCACCATGTGCACTATCACATTAGGCACTGTGACCATGAGCACTGTATCACTGAGTACTGTCACCATGGGTAATAGCACCATGGGCACTGTCACCGAGAGAACTATCATCGTGAGCAATGCCATGATGGGCAATTGAGCCATGGGTCTTGTCACTATGAGCACTGAAAGAATGGGCACTATCACCGTGAGAAATCTCACCATGCTAACTGTTCCCAAGGGCACTGTCACAGAGAGGAAAGTCACCAAGGGCACTGTCACAGTATTCTCACCATTGGCACTCTCATTGTTGGCACTGCCACCATCAGCACAATTACCATGAACACTGCTACCGTGAGCACTACCATGATAAAAACTGTCAACAAGGGCACGGACACCATGGGCACTCTCACGGTGTGCACTGTCACTACGGGCTCTGTCACCATGGGCACTGTCACCATGAGCACTGTATCCATGGGCAATCTCACCATGGGCACTATCACCATGAGCTATATCACCATGGGCACTATCACTGAGAAAACTGTCACCATAATTACTGTCTTCATGGGCACTGTCACCAAGGGCACGGCCAACATGTGAACTGTCACCATGGGCACTATCACCGTGAGGACTCTCACCATGGGAATTATCGCCATGGGCATTATCAGCATTAGAAATGTCACCGTGGTCACTGTCACGATGGAATTTGTCACTGTGAGCACTGTCACGATAGGCAAAGTCACGGTTTGCACTGTCCCCTTGGGCCCTGTCACAGTAAGCACTATCACTTTGATGGTGGTGTCCATGGGCACTGCCACCATGGACACTACCAACTTGAGAATTATCACCATTTGTACTCTCAGCGTGGTTACGGTCAACAAGTGCAGTCTCACTATGCTCACTATGACTGTGAACACTGTCACCATGGGCACCTTACTCATGGGCACTATCACCATGAGCACTATCACCATCGGCACTATCACTGTGATCACTGTCACCATAGACATTATCATGGTGAGCACAGTTAACATGAGCATTGTAACTGTGAGCACTGTCACAATGGGTAATGCAACCATGAGCCCAGTCACCGTGCGCACTGTCAGCATGGGTTGTCACCTTGTGCACAGTCAGCATGAGCACTGTCACCATGGGCACTATAACTATTTTTCAGTGCCACCATGTGCATTACAACCATGTGCACTGTCACCATGCACACTATCACCATGAGCAATGTCACCATGAGTACTGTCATCATGGGCAATGGCACAGCCACCATCTGCAATCTTACCATGGTCACTATCATGGTGAGCACTGTCACCAATAGAACTACCAACATGGGCACTGTCATCATGAGCACTTTCACCATACGAACTGTCACCATGGGCACTATGAACGTGAGAACGGTCACCATGGGCACTGTCACCATGAGCATTGTCACCATAGGCACTGTCACCATGAGAACTGTCACCATGAGCACGGTCAACAAGGGCACTATCACATGGAGCAGTATCACCATGTGTACTGTCACCATAGGCACAGTCACCATGGGCACGGTCACAAAGTACACTATCACTATGCTCACTATTACACTGAACACTGTCACCATGGGCACCTTAACCATGGGCACTCTTTCCTGGAGCATTATCATCATTGGTACCACAATCATGATAACTGTAACCATGGGTCATATCACCATAAGCACGTTTACAATGGGCACTGTCACCATGAGCACTGCCCTATCGGTACTCTCACCATGGGGACTGCCACCATGAGCACTGTCACCATGAGCACTGACACCACTAGCACTGCAACCCAGGGCAGTGCCACCATGAGCACTGTCACCATAAATGTTGCTATGAGAATTGTAACCATGGGCAATTTCTCAATGAGTAATGTCACCATGGGTATTTTCACCTTGGGCACTCTCAACGTAAACAGTATTACCATGAGCACTTTCACTGTGAGCACTGTCACCATGGGCACTGGTACAATGTGGTGTGTCACCATGAGCCATGTAACCATGGGAAATGTCACCGTGAGAAGTGTCACCATAGTCAATGTCACCATGGGCAATGTCACCATGGGAACTGCCATTTTGAGCACTGTCACCATGGGTACTGCCACCATGAGTACTGTCACCATGAGTACTGTCACCATTGGCAGTATCACCAGGCGCACTGTCACCATGGGCACTATCACCATGACAAATCTCAGCCTCAGCACTGTCACTCTGGAAACTGGCATTGTGTGCAATTCCACAATGAGCAATGTAAACATGGGCACTATCAATGTGAGCACTCTCAACATGAGCACGTCAACATGAGCCCTGTCACCATGGGCAATGTCACTGTGAGAAGTGTCACTATAGGCAATGTCACCGTGGTCACTGTCACCATGATCACTGCCACCACTGTCACTGTCATTTTGAGCACTGTCACCATGGGTACTGCAACCATGAGCACTGTCACCATGAGCACTGTCACCATTGTGAGTATCACCATGTGAACTGTCACCATGGGCACTATCATAATGAGAACTGTCAGCGTGGGCACTGTCACTGTTGGCAAGGGCACCATGGCCACTTCCACCATGGGCAATGTCACCATGGGCACTATCACTGTGAGCACTGTCAACATGAGCACGTCCCATGGGTACTGTCAACATGGGTACTATCTCAAAGGGCAATGTCACCATGAGCATTGTCAGGATGGGCAATTTCACTGTGAGCACTGTCACCAGAGGCACTATCACCATGAGCAATGTCACTGTGGGCCTTGTCACCAGGGGCATTATCACCATGGTTAATGTTATCATTGGCACTATCCCTGTGAGCACTGTCACCCTGGGAACTGTCATCATGGGCACGGTCACAGTGAGCAATGTCACCATAGGCAATGTCACCGTGGTCAGTGTCACCATGAGCACTGTCAACATGGGCACTCATACAGTGGGCACTGTCACTATGAGCACTGTCATCATGGGTACTGCCACCATGAGCAGTGTCTCTGTGAGTACTGTCAGCATGGGTTTTTACCGTGAGCACTGTCACACTGGGCACTGTCATCATGGGCACGGTCACCGTTAGCACAATTTCCATGAGCACAGCCACTGTGAACACCATCACCATAATCACTAGCCTCATTGGTATTGTCACGATAAGCACTGCCACAATGAGCACTGTCAGCATGGGCACTTCCCCCATGAGCACTGTCACTATGAGAACTGCTACCATGGGTATTTTCAAGATGAGTACTGTCACCGTGTGTATTGTCACCATTTGCACTGTCACCATGAAGACTATAACCGTGAGAGCTATCACCATGAGATCTCCCACCATCGTCACTGTCACCATGGCACCTTGCACAATGGGGGCTGTCAACATGAGTGCTGTCACCATTGGCACTATCACCGTGAGCATTCTCACTGTGGTCAGTCTGACCATGGGCACTGTCACCATGAGCACTGTCACCATAGGCAATGTCACCGTGGTCAGTGTCACCATGAGCACTGTCAACATGGGCACTCATACAGTGGGCACTGTCACTCTGAGCACTGTCACCATGAGTACTGCCACCATGAGCAGTGTCTCTGTGAGTACTGTCAGCATGGGTTATTACCGTGAGCACTGTCACCATGAGCCCTGTCACCATTTTTCAGTGCCACCATGTGCACTACCACCATGCGCACACTCAACATGGGCACTATCACCGAGAACACTCTCACCATAAGTACTGTCTTCATGGGCAGTGTCACCAAGGGCACGGCCAGCATGTGAACTGTAACCATTGTCAGTATCACTGTGAGAAGTGTCACCATGGGAATTACCAACATAGGCACTGTCATCATGAGCACTTTCAGAACGGGAACTGTCACCATGGGCACTATCACCGTGAGGACTCTCACCATGGGAATTAACGCCATGGGCACTATCAGCATTAGAACTGTCACCGTGGTCACTATCATGATGGAATTTGTCACTGTGAGCACTGTCACGATAGGCAAAGTCACGGTTTGCACTGTCCCCTTGGGCCCTGTCACAGTGAGCACTATCACTTTGACGGTGGTGTCCTTGGGCACAACCAACATGGACACTACCAACTTTAGAAATATCACCATTTGTACTCTCAGTGTGGTCACGGTCAACAAGTGCACTCTCACTATGCACACTATGACCATGAGCACTGTCACCATTGGCAACTTAATCATGGGCACTATCACCGTGAGCACTATCACCATCGGCACTATCACTGTGATCACTGTCACCATAGACACTATCATGGTGAGCAAAGTTAACATGAGCATTGTAACTGTGAGCACTGTCACAATGGGTAATGCATTCATGAGCCCAGTCACCGTGACCACTGTCAGCATGGGTTGTCACCTTGTGCACTATCAGCATGAGCACTGTCACCATGGACACTATAACTATTTTTCAGTGCCACCATGTGCATTACAATCATGTGCACTGTCAGCTTGCACACTATCACCATGAGTACTGTCAACATGAGTACTGTCATCATGGGCAATGGCACAGCCAACATCTGCAATCTTACCATGGTCACTATCACTGTGAGCACTGTCACCAATGGAACTACCAACATGGGCACTGTCATCGTGAGCTATCAACATGGGCACTATGAACGTGAGAACGGTCACCATGGGCACTGTCACCATGAGCATTGTCATCATAGACAAGGTCACCGTGAGAACTATCACCATGCCCACTGTCCACAAGGGCAGTATCACATTGAGTTGTATCACCATGTGTACTGTCATCTTGGGCAGAGTCACCATGGGCACACTCACCAAGTACACTATCACTATGCTCACTATTACTCTGAACACTGTCACCATAGGCACCGTAGCTATGGG
The DNA here is from genome assembly GCF_964165515.1 of Mesoplodon bidens. Lineage (NCBI taxonomy): Eukaryota > Metazoa > Chordata > Mammalia > Artiodactyla > Ziphiidae > Mesoplodon > Mesoplodon bidens. Next base: position 583,171 of record NW_027671983.1, read on the forward strand.
CACTACCAACGGGAGCATTATCAGCATCGGCACAACAGGCGTGATAACTGTCACCATGGGTCATATCACCGTGAGCATGGTTGCCATGGGCACGGTCACGATGAGCAACGCCCCATTGGTACTCTCACCATGGGAACTGCCACCATGACCACTGTCACCATGAGCACTGACACCACGATCACTGCCACCGAGGGCACTGCAACCATGAGCACTGTCACCATGAGAACTGTTACTATGAGAAATGTAACCATGGGCAATTTCTCGATGAGTACTCTCACCATGGGTATTTTCACCTTGGGCACTCTCAACGTAAACAGTATTACCATGAGCAGTTCCACTGTGAGCACTGTCACCATGGGCACTGTCACAATGCGGAGTGTCACCATGAGCCATGTCACCATGGGAAATGTCACCGTGAGAAGTGTCACCATAGGCAATGTCACCATGGGCAATGTCACCATGGGAAATGCCATTTTGAGCACTGTCACCATGGGTACTGCAACCATGAGTACTGTCACCATTGGCAGTATCACCAGGCGCACTGTCACCATGGGCACTATCACCATGACAACTCTCAGAGTGAGCACTGTCACTGTGGGCACTGCCATCGTGAGCAATTCCACCATGGGCAATGTCACCATGGGCACTAACGTTGTGAGAACTCTCAACATGAGCAAGTCACCATGAGCCCTGTCACCATAGACAATGTCACTGTGAGAAGTTTCACCATAGGCAATGTCACCGTGGGCACTGTCACCATGGTCACTGCCACCACTGTCACTGTCATTTTGAGCACTGTCACCATGGGTACTGCAACCATGAGCACTGTCACCATGAGCACTGTCACCATTGCGAGTATCACCATGTGCACTGTCACCATGAGCACTATCACAATGAGAACTGTCAGCGTGGGCACTGTCGCTGTTGGCAAGGGCACCATGGCCACTTCCACCATGGGCAATGTCACCATGGGCACTATCACTGTGAACACGGTCAACATGAGCGCGTCACCATGGGCACTGTCAACATGGGTACTATCTCAAAGGGCAATGTCACCATGAGCATTGTCAGGATGGGCAATTTCACCATGGGCACTGTCACCAAATGCACTATCGCCATGAGCTATGTCACTGTGGGCCGTGTCACCAGGGGCACTATCACCATGGTTAATGTTATCATTGGCACTTTCCCCGTGAGCACTGTCACCCTGGGCACTGTCATCATGGGCACGGTCACCGTGAGCAATATCTCCATGAGCACAGCCACTGTGAAAACCATCACCATAATCACTGGCCTCATCGGTACTGTCACCATGAGCACTGCCACAATGATCACTGTCAGCATGGGCACTTCCCCCATGAGCACTGTCACTATGAGAACTGCTACCATGGGTATTTTCACCATGAGTACTGTCACCCTGTGTATTGTCACCATTTGCACTGTCACCATGAAGACTATAACCGTGAGCGCTATCACCATGAGATCTCTCACCATGGTCACTGTCACCATGGCACCTTGCACAATGGGGGCTGTCAACATGAGTGCTGTCACCATTGGCACTATCACTGTGAGCATTCTCACTGTGGTCAGTGTCACCATGGGCACTGTCACAATGAGCACTGTCACCATAGGCAATGTCACCATGTTCAGTGTCACCATGAGCACTGTCAACATGGGCACTCATACAGTGGGCACTGTCACTGTGAGCACTGTCACCATGGGTACTGCCACCATGAGCAGTGTCTCTGTGAGTACTGTCAGCATGGGTTTTTACCATGAGCACTGTCACCATGAGCCCTGTCACCATTTTTCAGTGACACCATGTGCACTACCACCATGCGCACTCTCACCATGGGCACTGTCACCGAGAAAACTGTCACCATAAGTACTGTCTTCATGGGCACTGTCACCAAGGGCACGGCCAACATATGAACTGTAACCATTGTCAGTATCACTGTGAGAAGTGTCACCATGGGAATTCCCAACATAGGCACTGTCATCCTGAGCACTTTCAGAACGGGAACTGTCACAATGGGCACTATCACCGTGAGGACTCTCACCACGGGAATTATGGCCATGGGCACTATCAGCATTAGAACTGTCACCGTGGTCACTGTCACGATGGAATTTGTCACTGTGAGCACTGTCACGATAGGCAAAGTCACGGTTTGCACTGTCCCCTTGGGCCCTGTCACAGTGAGCACTATCACTTTGACGGTGATGTCCATGGGCACTGCCACCATGGACACTACCAACTTGAGAATTATCACCATTTGTTCTCTCAGCGTGGTCACGGTCAACAAGTGCACTCTCACAATGCTCACTATGACCGTGAACACTGTCACCATGGGCACCTTAATCATGGGCACTATCACCGTGAGCACTATCACCATCGGCACTATCACTATGATCACTGTCACCATAGACACTATCATGGTGAGCACAGTTAACATGAGCATTGTAACTGTGAGCACTGTCACAATGGGTAATGCAACCATGAGCCCAGTCACCGTGAGCACTGTCAGCATGGGTTGTCACCTTGTGCACAGTCAGCATGAGCACTGTCACAAAGGGACTATAACTATTTTACAGTGCCACCATGTGCACTGTCACCTTGGACACTATCACCACGAGCACTGTCACCATGAGTACTGTCATCATGGGCAATGGCACAGCCACCATCTGCAATCTTACCATGGTCACTATCACTGTGAGCACTGTCACCAATGGAACTACCAACATGGGCAATGTCATCATGAGCACTTTCACCATACGAACTCTCACCATGGGCACTATGAACGTGAGAACGGTTACCATGGTCACTGTCACCATGAGCATTGTCATCATAGGCAATGACACCGTGAGAACTATCACCATGCACGCTGTCCACAAGGGTACTATCACATTGAGTTGTATCACCATGTGTACTGTCATCTTGGGCACAGTCACCATGGGCACACTCACCAAGTACACTATCACTATGCTCACTATTACTCTGAACACTGTCACCATGGGCACCGTAACCATGGGCACTATCACCGGGAGCATTATCAGCATCGGCACAACAGGCGTGATAACTGTCACCATGGGTCATATCACCGTGAGCACGGTTGCCATGGGCACTGTCACGATGTGCAATGCCCCATTGGTACTCTCACCATGGGAACTGCCACCATGAGCATTGTCACCATGGGAACTGTTACTATGAGAAATGTAACCATGGGCAATTTCTCGATGAGTACTCTCACCATGGGTATTTTCACCTTGGGCACTCTCAACGTAAACAGTATTACCATGAGCACTTTCACTGTGAGCACTGTCACCATGGGCACTGTCACAATGCGGAGTGTCACCATGAGCCATGTCACCATGGGAAATGTCACCGTGAGAAGTGTCACCATAGGCAATGTCACCATGGGCAATGTCACCATGGGAAATGCCATTTTGAGCACTGTCACCATGGGTACTGCAACCATGAGTACTGTCACCATGAGTACTGTCACCATTGGCAGTATCACCAGGCGCACTGTCACCATGGGCACTATCACCATGACAACTCTCAGAGTGAGCACTGTCACTGTGGGCACTGCCATCGTGAGCAATTCCACCATGGGCAATGTCACCATGGGCACTAACGTTGTGAGCACTCTCAACATGAGCACGTCACCATGAGCCCTGTCACCATGGGCAATGTCACTGTGAGAAGTTTCACCATAGGCAATGTCACCGTGGGCACTGTCAACATGGTCACTGCCACCACTGTCACTGTCATTTTGAGCACTGTCACCATGGGTACTGCAACCATGAGCACTGTCACCATGAGCACTGTCACCATTGTGAGTATCACCATGTGCACTGTCACCATGAGCACTATCACAATGAGAACTGTAAGCGTGGGCACTGTCACTGTTGGCAAGGGCACCATGGCCACTTCCACCATGGGCAATGTCACCATGGGCACTATCACTGTGAGCACTGTCAACAAGAGCACGTCACCATGGGCACTGTCAACATGGGTACTATCTCAAAGGGCAATGTCACCATGAGCATTGTCAGGATGGGCAATTTCACCATGAGCACTGTCACCAAAGGCACTATCGCCATGAGCAATGTCACTGTGGGCCGTGTCACCAGGGGCACTATCACCATGGTTAATGTTATCATTGGCAATTTCCCCGTGAGCTGTGTCACCCTGGGCACTGTCATCATGGGAACGGTCACCGTGAGCAATATCTCCATGAGCACAGCCACTGTGAACACCATCACCATAATCACTGGCCTCATCGGTACTGTCAACATCAGCACTGCCACAATGAGCACTGTCAGCATGGGCACTTCCCCCATGAGCACTGTCACTATGAGAACTGCTACCATGGGTATTTTCACCATGAGTACTGTCACCCTGTGTATTGTCACCATTTGCACTGTCACCATGAAAATACTAACCGTGAGCGCTATCACCATGAGATCTCTCACAATGGTCACTGTCACCATGGCACCTTGCACAATGGGGGCTGTCAACATGAGTGCTGTCACCATTGGCACTATCACTGTGAGCATTCTCACTGTGGTCAGTGTCACCATGGGCACTGTCACCATGAGCACTGTCACCATAGGCAATGTCAACTTGGTCAGTGTCACCATGAGCACTGTCAACATGGGCACTCATACAGTGGGCACTGTCACTGTGAGCACTGTCACCATGGGTACTGCCACCATGAGCAGTGTCTCTGTGAGTACTGTCAGCATGGGTTTTTACCGTGAGCACTGTCACCATGAGCCCTGTCACCATTTTTCAGTGACACCATGTGCACTACCACCATGCGCACTCTCACCATGGGCACTGTCACCGAGAAAACTGTCACCAAAAGTACTGTTTTCATGGGCACTGTCACCAAGGGCACGGCCAACATGTGAACTGTAACCATTGTCAGTATCACTGTGAGAAGTGTCACCATGGGAATTCCCAACATAGGCACTGTCATCCTGAGCACTTTCAGAACGGGAAATGTCACAATGGGCACTATCACCGTGAGGACTCTCACCACGGGAATTATCGCTATGGGCACTATCAGCATTAGAAATGTCACCGTGGTCACTGTCACGATGGATTTTGTCACTGTGAGCACTGTCACGATAGGCAAAGTCACGGTTTGCACTGTCCCCTTGGGCCCTGTCACAGTGAGCACTATCACTTTGACGGTGATGTCCATGGGCACTGCCACCATGGACACTACCAACTTGAGAATTATCACCATTTGTTCTCTCAGCGTGGTCACGGTCAACAAGTGCACTCTCACTATGCTCACTATGACCGTGAACACTGTCACCATGGGCACCTTAATCATGGGAACTATCACCGTGAGCACTATCACCATCGGCACTATCACTGTGATCACTGTCACCATAGACACTATCTTGGTGAGCACAGTTAACATGAGCATTGTAACTGTGAGCACTGTCACAATGGGTAATGCAACCATGAGCCCAGTCACAGTGAGCACTGTCAGCATGGGTTGTCACCTTGTGCACGGTCAGCATGAGCACTGTCACCAAGGGACTATAACTATTTTTCAGTGCCACCATGTGCACTGTCACCTTGGACACTATCACCACGAGCACTGTCACCATGAGTACTGTCATCATGGGCAATGGCACAGCCACCATCTGCAATCTTACCATGGTCACTATCACTGTGAGCACTGTCACCAATGGAACTACCAACATGGGCACTGTCATCATGAGCACTTTCACCATACGAACTCTCACCATGGGCACTATGAACGTGAGAACGGTCACCATGGGCACTGTCACCATGAGCATTGTCATCATAGGCAATGTCACCGTGAGAACTATCACCATGCGCACTGTCCACAAGGGTACTATCACATTGAGTTGTATCACCATGTGTACTGTCATCTTGGGCACAGTCACCATGGGCACACTCACCAAGTACACTATCACTATGCTCACTATTACTCTGAACAGTGTCACCATGGGCACCGTAACCATGGGCACTATCACCGGGAGCATTATCAGCATCGGCACAACAGGCGTGATAACTGTCACCATGGGTCATATCACCGTGAGCACGGTTGCCATGGGCACTGTCACGATGTGCAATGCCCCATTGGTACTCTCACCATGGGAACTGCCACCATGAGCACTGTCACCATGAGAACTGTTACTATGAGAAATGTAACCATGGGCAATTTCTCGATGAGTACTCTCACCATGGGTATTTTCACCTTGGGCACTCTCAACGTAAACAGTATTACCATGAGCACTTTCACTGTGAGCACTGTCACCATGGGCACTGTCACAATGCGGAGTGTCACCATGAGCCATGTCACCATGGGAAATGTCACCGTGAGAAGTGTCACCATAGGCAATGTCACCATGGGCAATGTCACCATGGGAAATGCCATTTTGAGCACTGTCACCATGGGTACTGCAACCATGAGTACTGTCACCATGAGTACTGTCACCATTGGCAGTATCACCAGGCGCACTGTCACCATGGGCACTATCACCATGACAAATCTCAGAGTGAGCACTGTCACTGTGGGCACTGCCATCATGAGCAATTCCACCATGGGCAATGTCACCTTGGGCACTAACGTTGTGAGCACTCTCAACATGAGCACGTCACCATGAACCCTGTCACCATGGGCAATGTCACTGTGAGAAGTTTCACCATAGGCAATGTCACCGTGGGCACTGTCACCATGGTCACTGCCACCACTGTCACTGTCATTTTGAGCACTGTCACCATGGGTACTGCAACCATGAGCACTGTCACCATGAGCACTGTCACCATTGTGAGTATCACCATGGGCACTGTCACCATGGGCACTATCACAATGAGAACTGTCAGCGTGGGCACTGTCACTGTTGGCAAGGGCACCATGGCCACTTCCACCATGGGCAATGTCACCATGGGCACTATCACTGTGAGCACTGTCAACATGAGCACGTCACCATGGGCACTGTCAACATGGGTACTATCTCAAAGGGCAATGTCACCATGAGCATTGTCAGGATGGGCAATATCACCATGAGCACTGTCACCAAAGGCACTATCGCCATGAGCAATGTCACTGTGGGCCGTGTCACCAGGGGCACTATCACCATGGTTAATGTTATCATTGGCACTTTCCCCGTGAGCACTGTCACCCTGGGCACTGTCATCATGGGCACGGTCACCGTGAGCACTATCTCCATGAGCACAGCCACTGTGAACACCATCACCATAATCACTGGCCTCATCGGTACTGTCACCATGGGCACTGCCACAATGAGCACTGTCAGCATGGGCACTTCCCCCATGAGCACTGTCACTATGAGAACTGCTTCCATGGGTATTTTCACCATGAGTACTGTCACCCTGTGTATTGTCACCATTTGCACTGTCACCATGAAGACTATAACCGTGAGCGCTATCACCATGAGATCTCTCACCATGGTCACTGTCACCATGGCACCTTGCACAATGGGGGCTGTCAACATGAGTGCTGTCTCCATTGGCACTATCACTGTGAGCATTCTCACTGTGGTCAGTGTCACCATGGGCACTGTCACCATGAGCACTGTCACCATAGGCAATGTCACCGTGGTCAGTGTCACCATGAGCACTGTCAACATGGGCACTCATACAGTGGGCACTGTCACTGTGAGCACTGTCACCATGGGTACTGCCACCATGAGCAGTGTCTCTGTGAGTACTGTCAGCATGAGTTTTTACCGTGAGCTCTGTCACCATGAGCCCTGTCACCATTTTTCAGTGACACCATGTGCACTACCACCATGCGCACTCTCACCATGGGCACTGTCACCGAGAAAACTGTCACCATAAGTACTGTCTTCATGGGCACTGTCACCAAAGGCACGGCCAAAATGTGAAGTGTAACCATTGTCAGTATCACTGTGAGAAGTGTCACCATGGGAATTAACAACATAGGCACTGTCATCCTGAGCACTTTCAGAACGGGAACTGTCACAATGGGCACTATCACCGTGAGGACTCTCACCTCGGGAATTATCGCCATGGGCACTATCAGCATTAGAACTGTCACCGTGGTCACTGTCACGATGGAATTTGTCACTGTGAGCACTGTCACGATAGGCAAAGTCACGGTTTGCACTGTCCCCTTGGGCCCTGTCACAGTGAGCACTATCACTTTGACGGTGGTGTCCTTGGGCACAACCAACATGGACACTACCAACTTTAGAAATATCACCATTTGTACTCTCAGCGTGGTCACGGTCAACAAGTGCACTCTCACTATGCACACTATGACCATGAGCACTGTCACCATTGGCAACTTAATCATGGGCACTATCACCGTGAGCACTATCACCATCGGCACTATCACTGTGATCACTGTCACCATAGACACTATCATGGTGAGCAAAGTTAACATGAGCATTGTAACTGTGAGCACTGTCACAATGGGTAATGCATTCATGAGCCCAGTCACCGTGACCACTGTCAGCATGGGTTGTCACCTTGTGCACTATCAGCATGAGCACTGTCACCATGGACACTATAACTATTTTTCAGTGCCACCATGTGCATTACAATCATGTGCACTGTCAGCTTGCACACTATCACCATGAGTACTGTCAACATGAGTACTGTCATCATGGGCAATGGCACAGCCAACATCTGCAATCTTACCATGGTCACTATCACTGTGAGCACTGTCACCAATGGAACTACCAACATGGGCACTGTCATCGTGAGCTATCAACATGGGCACTATGAACGTGAGAACGGTCACCATGGGCACTGTCACCATGAGCATTGTCATCATAGACAAGGTCACCGTGAGAACTATCACCATGCCCACTGTCCACAAGGGCAGTATCACATTGAGTTGTATCACCATGTGTACTGTCATCTTGGGCAGAGTCACCATGGGCACACTCACCAAGTACACTATCACTATGCTCACTATTACTCTGAACACTGTCACCATAGGCACCGTAGCTATGGGCACTACCAACGGGAGCATTATCAGCATCGGCACAACAGGCGTGATAACTGTCACCATGGGTCATATCACCGTGAGCATGGTTGCCATGGGCACTGTCACGATGAGCAACGCCCCATTGGTACTCTCACCATGGGAACTGCCACCATGACCACTGTCACCATGAGCACTGACACCAGGATCACTGCCACCGAGGGCACTGCAACCATGAGCACTGTCACCATGAGAACTGTTACTATGAGAAATGTAACCATGGGCAATTTCTCGATGAGTACTCTCACCATGGGTATTTTCACCTTGGGCACTCTCAACGTAAACAGTATTACCATGAGCAGTTCCACTGTGAGCACTGTCACCATGGGCACTGTCACAATGCGGAGTGTCACCATGAGCCATGTCACCATGGGAAATGTCACCGTGAGAATTGTCACCATAGGCAATGTCACCATGGGCAATGTCACCATGGGAAATGCCATTTTGAGCACTGTCACCATGGGTACTGCAACCATGAGTACTGTCACCATTGGCAGTATCACCAGGCGCACTGTCACCATGGGCACTATCACCATGACAACTCTCAGAGTGAGCACTGTCACTGTGGGCACTGCCATCGTGAGCAATTCCACCATGGGCAATGTCACCATGGGCACTAACGTTGTGAGAACTCTCAACATGAGCAAGTCACCATGAGCCCTGTCACCATAGACAATGTCACTGTGAGAAGTTTCACCATAGGCAATGTCACCGTGGGCACTGTCACCATGGTCACTGCCACCACTGTCACTGTCATTTTGAGCACTGTCACCATGGGTACTGCAACCATGAGCACTGTCACCATGAGCACTGTCACCATTGCGAGTATCACCATGTGCACTGTCACCATGAGCACTATCACAATGAGAACTGTCAGCGTGGGCACTGTCACTGTTGGCAAGGGCACCATGGCCACTTCCACCATGGGCAATGTCACCATGGGCACTATCACTGTGAACACGGTCAACATGAGCGCGTCACCATGGGCACTGTCAACATGGGTACTATCTCAAAGGGCAATGTCACCATGAGCATTGTCAGGATGGGCAATTTCACCATGGGCACTGTCACCAAATGCACTATCGCCATGAGCTATGTCACTGTGGGCCGTGTCACCAGGGGCACTATCACCATGGTTAATGTTATCATTGGCACTTTCCCCGTGAGCACTGTCACCCTGGGCACTGTCATCATGGGCACGGTCACCGTGAGCACTATCTCCATGAGCACAGCCACTGTGAAAACCATCACCATAATCACTGGCCTCATCGGTACTGTCACCATGAGCACTGCCACAATGAGCACTGTCAGCATGGGCACTTCCCCCATGAGCACTGTCACTATGAGAACTGCTACCATGGGTATTTTCACCATGAGTACTGTCACCCTGTGTATTGTCACCATTTGCACTGTCACCATGAAGACTATAACCGTGAGCGCTATCACCATGAGATCTCTCACCATGGTCACTGTCACCATGGCACCTTGCACAATGGGGGCTGTCAACATGAGTGCTGTCACCATTGGCACTATCACTGTGAGCATTCTCACTGTGGTCAGTGTCACCATGGGCACTGTCACAATGAGCACTGTCACCATAGGCAATGTCACCATGTTCAGTGTCACCATGAGCACTGTCAACATGGGCACTCATACAGTGGGCACTGTCACTGTGAGCACTGTCACCATGGGTACTGCCACCATGAGCAGTGTCTCTGTGAGTACTGTCAGCATGGGTTTTTACCATGAGCACTGTCACCATGAGCCCTGTCACCATTTTTCAGTGACACCATGTGCACTACCACCATGCGCACTCTCACCATGGGCACTGTCACCGAGAAAACTGTCACCATAAGTACTGTCTTCATGGGCACTGTCACCAAGGGCACGGCCAACATATGAACTGTAACCATTGTCAGTATCACTGTGAGAAGTGTCACCATGGGAATTCCCAACATAGGCACTGTCATCCTGAGCACTTTCAGAACGGGAACTGTCACAATGGGCACTATCACCGTGAGGACTCTCACCACGGGAATTATGGCCATGGGCACTATCAGCATTAGAACTGTCACCGTGGTCACTGTCACGATGGAATTTGTCACTGTGAGCACTGTCACGATAGGCAAAGTCACGGTTTGCACTGTCCCCTTGGGCCCTGTCACAGTGAGCACTATCACTTTGACGGTGATGTCCATGGGCACTGCCACCATGGACACTACCAACTTGAGAATTATCACCATTTGTTCTCTCAGCGTGGTCACGGTCAACAAGTGCACTCTCACAATGCTCACTATGACCGTGAACACTGTCACCATGGGCACCTTAATCATGGGCACTATCACCGTGAGCACTATCACCATCGGCACTATCACTGTGATCACTGTCACCATAGACACTATCATGGTGAGCACAGTTAACATGAGCATTGTAACTGTGAGCACTGTCACAATGGGTAATGCAACCATGAGCCCAGTCACCGTGAGCACTGTCAGCATGGGTTGTCACCTTGTGCACGGTCAGCATGAGCACTGTCACAAAGGGACTATAACTATTTTACAGTGCCACCATGTGCACTGTCACCTTGGACACTATCACCACGAGCACTGTCACCATGAGTACTGTCATCATGGGCAATGGCACAGCCACCATCTGCAATCTTACCATGGTCACTATCACTGTGAGCACTGTCACCAATGGAACTACCAACATGGGCAATGTCATCATGAGCACTTTCACCATACGAACTCTCACCATGGGCACTATGAACGTGAGAACGGTTACCATGGGCACTGTCACCATGAGCATTGTCATCATAGGCAATGACACCGTGAGAACTATCACCATGCACGCTGTCCACAAGGGTACTATCACATTGAGTTGTATCACCATGTGTACTGTCATCTTGGGCACAGTCACCATGGGCACACTCACCAAGTACACTATCACTATGCTCACTATTACTCTGAACACTGTCACCATGGGCACCGTAACCATGGGCACTATCACCGGGAGCATTATCAGCATCGGCACAACAGGCGTGATAACTGTCACCATGGGTCATATCACCGTGAGCACGGTTGCCATGGGCACTGTCACGATGTGCAATGCCCCATTGGTACTCTCACCATGGGAACTGCCACCATGAGCATTGTCACCATGGGAACTGTTACTATGAGAAATGTAACCATGGGCAATTTCTCGATGAGTACTCTCACCATGGGTATTTTCACCTTGGGCACTCTCAACGTAAACAGTATTACCATGAGCACTTTCACTGTGAGCACTGTCACCATGGGCACTGTCACAATGCGGAGTGTCACCATGAGCCATGTCACCATGGGAAATGTCACCGTGAGAAGTGTCACCATAGGCAATGTCACCATGGGCAATGTCACCATGGGAAATGCCATTTTGAGCACTGTCACCATGGGTACTGCAACCATGAGTACTGTCACCATGAGTACTGTCACCATTGGCAGTATCACCAGGCGCACTGTCACCATGGGCACTATCACCATGACAACTCTCAGAGTGAGCACTGTCACTGTGGGCACTGCCATCGTGAGCAATTCCACCATGGGCAATGTCACCATGGGCACTAACGTTGTGAGCACTCTCAACATGAGCACGTCACCATGAGCCCTGTCACCATGGGCAATGTCACTGTGAGAAGTTTCACCATAGGCAATGTCACCGTGGGCACTGTCAACATGGTCACTGCCACCACTGTCACTGTCATTTTGAGCACTGTCACCATGGGTACTGCAACCATGAGCACTGTCACCATGAGCACTGTCACCATTGTGAGTATCACCATGTGCACTGTCACCATGAGCACTATCACAATGAGAACTGTAAGCGTGGGCACTGTCACTGTTGGCAGGGCACCATGGCCACTTCCACCATGGGCAATGTCACCATGGGCACTATCACTGTGAGCACTGTCAACAAGAGCACGTCACCATGGGCACTGTCAACATGGGTACTATCTCAAAGGGCAATGTCACCATGAGCATTGTCAAGATGGGCATTTTCAACATGAGCACTGTCACCAAAGGCACTATCGCCATGAGCAATGTCACTGTGGGCCGTGTCACCAGGGGCACTATCACCATGGTTAATGTTATCATTGGCAATTTCCCCGTGAGCTGTGTCACCCTGGGCACTGTCATCATGGGAACGGTCACCGTGAGCAATATCTCCATGAGCACAGCCACTGTGAACACCATCACCATAATCACTGGCCTCATCGGTACTGTCAACATCAGCACTGCCACAATGAGCACTGTCAGCATGGGCACTTCCCCCATGAGCACTGTCACTATGAGAACTGCTACCATGGGTATTTTCACCATGAGTACTGTCACCCTGTGTATTGTCACCATTTGCACTGTCACCATGAAAATACTAACCGTGAGCGCTATCACCATGAGATCTCTCACAATGGTCACTGTCACCATGGCACCTTGCACAATGGGGGCTGTCAACATGAGTGCTGTCACCATTGGCACTATCACTGTGAGCATTCTCACTGTGGTCAGTGTCACCATGGGCACTGTCACCATGAGCACTGTCACCATAGGCAATGTCAACTTGGTCAGTGTCACCATGAGCACTGTCAACATGGGCACTCATACAGTGGGCACTGTAACTGTGAGCACTGTCACCATGGGTACTGCCACCATGAGCAGTGTCTCTGTGAGTACTGTCAGCATGGGTTTTTACCGTGAGCACTGTCACCATGAGCCCTGTCACCATTTTTCAGTGACACCATGTGCACTACCACCATGCGCACTCTCACCATGGGCACTGTCACCGAGAAAACTGTCACCAAAAGTACTGTTTTCATGGGCACTGTCACCAAGGGCACGGCCAACATGTGAACTGTAACCATTGTCAGTATCACTGTGAGAAGTGTCACCATGGGAATTCCCAACATAGGCACTGTCATCCTGAGCACTTTCAGAACGGGAAATGTCACAATGGGCACTATCACCGTGAGGACTCTCACCACGGGAATTATCGCCATGGGCATTATCAGCATTAGAAATGTCACCGTGGTCACTGTCACGATGGATTTTGTCACTGTGAGCACTGTCACGATAGGCAAAGTCACGGTTTGCACTGTCCCCTTGGGCCCTGTCACAGTGAGCACTATCACTTTGACGGTGATGTCCATGGGCACTGCCACCATGGACACTACCAACTTGAGAATTATCACCATTTGTTCTCTCAGCGTGGTCACGGTCAACAAGTGCACTCTCACTATGCTCACTATGACCGTGAACACTGTCACCATGGGCACCTTAATCATGGGAACTATCACCGTGAGCACTATCACCATTGGCACTATCACTGTGATCACTGTCACCATAGACACTATCATGGTGAGCACAGTTAACATGAGCATTGTAACTGTGAGCACTGTCACAATGGGTAATGCAACCATGAGCCCAGTCACCATGAGCACTGTCAGCATGGGTTGTCACCTTGTGCACGGTCAGCATGAGCACTGTCACCAAGGGACTATAACTATTTTTCAGTGCCACCATGTGCACTGTCACCTTGGACACTATCACCACGAGCACTGTCACCATGAGTACTGTCATCATGGGCAATGGCACAGCCACCATCTGCAATCTTACCATGGTCACTATCACTGTGAGCACTGTCACCAATGGAACTACCAACATGGGCACTGTCATCATGAGCACTTTCACCATACGAACTCTCACCATGGGCACTATGAACGTGAGAACGGTCACCATGGGCACTGTCACCATGAGCATTGTCATCATAGGCAATGTCACCGTGAGAACTATCACCATGCGCACTGTCCACAAGGGTACTATCACATTGAGTTGTATCACCATGTGTACTGTCATCTTGGGCACAGTCACCATGGGCACACTCACCAAGTACACTATCACTATGCTCACTATTACTCTGAACACTGTCACCATGGGCACCGTAACCATGGGCACTATCACCGGGAGCATTATCAGCATCGGCACAACAGGCGTGATAACTGTCACCATGGGTCATATCACCGTGAGCACGGTTGCCATGGGCACTGTCACGATGTGCAATGCCCCATTGGTACTCTCACCATGGGAACTGCCACCATGAGCACTGTCACCATGAGAACTGTTACTATGAGAAATGTAACCATGGGCAATTTCTCGATGAGTACTCTCACCATGGGTATTTTCACCTTGGGCACTCTCAACGTAAACAGTATTACCATGAGCACTTTCACTGTGAGCACTGTCACCATGGGCACTGTCACAATGCGGAGTGTCACCATGAGCCATGTCACCATGGGAAATGTCACCGTGAGAAGTGTCACCATAGGCAATGTCACCATGGGCAATGTCACCATGGGAAATGCCATTTTGAGCACTGTCACCATGGGTACTGCAACCATGAGTACTGTCACCATGAGTACTGTCACCATTGGCAGTATCACCAGGCGCACTGTCACCATGGGCACTATCACCATGACAAATCTCAGAGTGAGCACTGTCACTGTGGGCACAGCCATCATGAGCAATTCCACCATGGGCAATGTCACCATGGGCACTAACGTTGTGAGCACTCTCAACATGAGCACGTCACCATGAACCCTGTCACCATGGGCAATGTCACTGTGAGAAGTTTCACCATAGGCAATGTCACCGTGGGCACTGTCACCATGGTCACTGCCACCACTGTCACTGTCATTTTGAGCACTGTCACCATGGGTACTGCAACCATGAGCACTGTCACCATGAGCACTGTCACCATTGTGAGTATCACCATGGGCACTGTCACCATGAGCACTATCACAATGAGAACTGTCAGCGTGGGCACTGTCACTGTTGGCAAGGGCACCATGGCCACTTCCACCATGGGCAATGTCACCATGGGCACTATCACTGTGAGCACTGTCAACATGAGCACGTCACCATGGGCACTGTCAACATGGGTACTATCTCAAAGGGCAATGTCACCATGAGCATTGTCAGGATGGGCAATATCACCATGAGCACTGTCACCAAAGGCACTATCGCCATGAGCAATGTCACTGTGGGCCGTGTCACCAGGGGCACTATCACCATGGTTAATGTTATCATTGGCACTTTCCCCGTGAGCACTGTCACCCTGGGCACTGTCATCATGGGCACGGTCACCGTGAGCACTATCTCCATGAGCACAGCCACTGTGAACACCATCACCATAATCACTGGCCTCATCGGTACTGTCACCATGGGCACTGCCACAATGAGCACTGTCAGCATGGGCACTTCCCCCATGAGCACTGTCACTATGAGAACTGCTTCCATGGGTATTTTCACCATGAGTACTGTCACCCTGTGTATTGTCACCATTTGCACTGTCACCATGAAGACTATAACCGTGAGCGCTATCACCATGAGATCTCTCACCATGGTCACTGTCACCATGGCACCTTGCACAATGGGGGCTGTCAACATGAGTGCTGTCTCCATTGGCACTATCACTGTGAGCATTCTCACTGTGGTCAGTGTCACCATGGGCACTGTCACCATGAGCACTGTCACCATAGGCAATGTCACCGTGGTCAGTGTCACCATGAGCACTGTCAACATGGGCACTCATACAGTGGGCACTGTCACTGTGAGCACTGTCACCATGGGTACTGCCACCATGAGCAGTGTCTCTGTGAGTACTGTCAGCATGGGTTTTTACCGTGAGCTCTGTCACCATGAGCCCTGTCACCATTTTTCAGTGACACCATGTGCACTACCACCATGCGCACTCTCACCATGGGCACTGTCACCGAGAAAACTGTCACCATAAGTACTGTCTTCATGGGCACTGTCACCAAGGGCACGGCCAAAATGTGAAGTGTAACCATTGTCAGTATCACTGTGAGAAGTGTCACCATGGGAATTACCAACATAGGCACTGTCATCCTGAGCACTTTCAGAACGGGAACTGTCACAATGGGCACTATCACCGTGAGGACTCTCACCTCGGGAATTATCGCCATGGGCACTATCAGCATTAGAACTGTCACCGTGGTCACTGTCACGATGGAATTTGTCACTGTGAGCACTGTCACGATAGGCAAAGTCACGGTTTGCACTGTCCCCTTGGGCCCTGTCACAGTGAGCACTATCACTTTGACGGTGATGTCCATGGGCACTGCCACCATGGACACTTCCAACTTGAGAATTATCACCATTTGTTCTCTCAGCGTGGTCACGGTCAACAAGTGCACTCTCACTATGCTCACTATGACCATGAACACTGTCACCATGGGCACCTTAATCATGGGCACTATCACCGTGAACACTATCACCCTCGGCACTATCACTGTGATCACTGTCACCATAGACACTATCATGGTGAGCACAGTTAACACGAGCATTGTAACTGTGAGCACTGTCACAATGGGTAATGCAACCATGAGCCCAGTCACCATGAGCACTGTCATCATGGGTTGTCACCTTGTGCACGGTCAGCATGAGCACTGTCACCATGGGCACTATAACTATTTTTCAGTGCCACCATGTGAACTGTCACCTTGGACACTATCACCATGAGCACTGTCACCATGAGTACTGTCATCATGGGCAATGGCACAGCCACCATCTGCAGTCTTACCATGGTCACTATCACTGTGAGCACTGTCACCAATGGAACTACCAACCTGGGAACTGTCATCATGAGCACTTTCACCATACGAACTCTCACCATGGGCACTATGAACGTGAGAACGGTCACCATGGGCACTGTCACCATGAGCATTGTCATCATAGGCAATGTCACCGTGAGAACTATCACCATGCGCACTGTCCACAAGTGTACTATCACATTGAGTTGTATCACCATGTGTACTGTCATCTTGGGCACAGTCACCATGGGCACACTCACCAAGTACACTATCACTATGCTCACTATTACTCTGAACACTGTCACCATGGGCACCATAACCATGGGCACTATCACCGGGAGCATTATCAGCATCGGCACAACAGGCGTGATAACTGTCACCATGGGTCATATCACCGTGAGCACGGTTGCCATGGGCACTGTCACGATGTGCAATGCCCCATTGGTACTCTCAACATGGGAACTGCCACCATGAGCACTGTCACCATGAGCACTGACACCACCATCACTGCCACCGAGGGCACTGCAACCATGAGCACTGTCACCATGAGAACAGTTACTATGTGAAATGTAACCATGGGCAATTTCTCGATGAGTACTCTCACCATGGGTATTTTCACCTTGGGCACTCTCAACGTAAACAGTATTACCATGAGCACTTTCACTGTGAGCACTGTCACCATGGGCACTGTCACAATGAGGAGTGTCACCATGAGCCATGTCACCATGGGAAATGTCACCGTGAGAAGTGTCACCATAGGCAATGTCACCATGGGAAATGTCACCATGGGAAATGCCATTTTGAGCACTGTCACCATGGGTACTGCAACCATGAGTACTGTCACCATGAGTACTGTCACCATTGGCAGTATCACCAGGCGCACTGTCACCATGGGCACTATCACCATGACAGCTCTCAGAGTGAGCACTGTCACTGTGGGTACTGCCACCATGAGCAGTGTCTCTGTGAGTACTGTCAGCATGGGTTTTTACCGTGAGCACTGTCACCATGAGCCCTGTCACCATTTTTGAGTGACACCATGTGCACTATCACCATGCGCACTCTCACCATGGGCACTGTCACCGAGAAAACTGTCACCATAAGTATTGTCTTCATGGGCACTGTCACCAAGGGCACGGCCAAAATGTGAAGTGTAACCATTGTCAGTATCACTGTGAGAAGTGTCACCATGGGAATTACCAACATAGGCACTGTCATCCTGAGCACTTTCAGAACGGGAACTGTCACAATGGGCACTATCACCGTGAGGACTCTCACCTCGGGAATTATCGCCATGGGCACTATCAGCATTAGAACTGTCACCGTGGTCACTGTCACGATGGAATTTGTCACGGTGAGCACTGTCGCGATAGGCAAAGTCACGGTTGGCACTGTCCCCTTGGGCCCTGTCACAGTGAGCACTATCACGTTGACGGTGGTGGCCATGGGCACTGTCACCATGGACACTACAAACTTGAGAATTATCACCATTTGTTCTCTCAGCGTTGTCACGGTCAACAAGTGCACTCTCACTGTGCTCACTATGACCGTGAACACTGAAACCATGGGCACCTTAATCATGGGCACTATCACCGTGAGCACTATCACCATTGGCACTATCACTGTGATCACTGTCACCATAGACACTATCATGGTGAGCACAGTTAACATGAGCATTGTAACTGTGAGCACTGTCACAATGGGTAATGCAACCATGAGCAGTGTCTCTGTGAGTACTGTCAGCATGGGTTTTTACCGTGAGCACTGTCACCATGAGCCCTGTCACCATTTTTTAGTGACACCATGTGCACTACCGCAATGCGCACTCTCACCATGGGCACTGTCACCTAGAAAACTGTCACCATAAGTACTGTCATCATGGGCACTGTCACCAAGGGCAAGGCCAACATGTGAACTGTAACCATTGTCAGTATCACGGTGAGAAGTGTCACCATGGGAATTACCAACATAGGCACTGTCATCATGAGCACTTTCAGAACGGGAACTGTCACCATGGGCACTATCACCGTGAGGACTCTCACCATGGGAATTATCGCCATGGGCACTATCAGCATTAGCACTGTCACCGTGGTCAGTGTCACGATGGAATTTGTCACGGTGAGCACTGTCACGATAGGCAAAGTCACGGTTTGCACTGTCCCCTTGGGCCCTGTCACAGTGAGCACTATCACTTTGACGGTGGTGGCCATGGGCACTGTCACCATGGACACTACAAACTTGAGAATTATCACCATTTGTTATCTCAGCGTTGTCACGGTCAACAAGTGCACTCTCACTGTGCTCACTATGACCGTGAACACTGACACCATGGGCACCTTAATCATGGGCACTATCACCGTGAACACTATCACCATTGGCACTATCACTGTGATCACTGTCACCATAGACACTATCATGGTGAGCACAGTTAACATGAGCATTGTAACTGTGAGCACTGTCACAATGGGTAATGCAACCATGAGCCCAGTCACCGTGAGCACTGTCAGCATGGGTTGTCACCTTGTGCACGGTCAGCATGAGCACTGTCACCATGGGCACTATAACTATTTTTCAGTGCCAACATGTGCACTGTCACCTTGGACACTATCACCACGAGCACTGTCACCATGAGTACTGTCATCATGTGCAATGGCACAGCCACCATCTGCAATCTTACCATGGTCACTATCACTGTGAGCACTGTCACCAATGGAACAACCAACATAGGCACTGTCATCATGAGCACTTTCACCATACGAACTCTCACCATGGGCCCTAAGAACGTGAGAATGGTCACCATGGGCACTGTCACCATGAGCATTGTCATCATAGGCAATGTCACCGTGAGAACTATCACCATGCGCACTGTCCACAAGGGCACTATCACATTGAGTTGTATCACCATGTGTACTGTCATCTTGGGCACAGTCACCATGGGCACACTCACCAAGTACACTATCACTATGCTCACTATTACTCTGAACACTGTCACCATGGGCACCGTAACCATGGGCACTATCACCGGGAGCATTATCAGCATCGGCACAACAGGCGTGATAACTGTCACCATGGGTCATATCACCGTGAGCACGGTTGCCATGGGCACTGTCACGATGTGCAATTCCCCATTGGTACTCTCACCATGGGAACTGCCACCATGAGCACGGTCACCATGAGCACTGACACCACGATCACTGCCACCGAGGGCACTGCCACCATGAGCACTGTCACCATGAGAACTGTTACTATGAGAAATGTTACCATGGGCAATTTCTCGATGAGTACTCTCACCATGGGAATTTTCACCTTGGGCACTCTCAACGTAAACAGTATTACCATGAGCACTTTCACTGTGAGCACTGTCACCATGGGTACTGTCACAATGCGGAGTGTCACCATGAGCCATGTCACCATGGGAAATGTCACCGTGAGAAGTGTCACCATAGGCAATGTCACCGTGGGAAATGTCACCATGGGAAATGCCATTTTGAGCACTGTCACCATGGGTACTGCAACCATGAGTACTGTCACCATGAGTACTGTCACCATTGGCAGTATCACCAGGCGCACTGTCACCATGGGCACTATCACCATGACAGCTCTCAGAGTGAGCACTGTCACTGTGGGTACTGCCATCGTGAGCAATTCCACCATGGGCAATGTCACCATGGGCACTAACGTTGTGAGCACTCTCAACATGAGCACGTCACCATGAGCCCTGTCACCATGGGCAATGTCACTGTGAGAAGTTTCACCATAGGCAATGTCACCGTGGGCACTGTCACCATGGTCACTGCCACCACTGTCACTGTCATTTTGAGCACTGTCACCATGGGTACTGCAACCATGAGCACTGTCACCATGAGCACTGTCACCATTGCGAGTATCACAATGTGCACTGTCACCATGAGCACTATCACAATGAGAACTGTCAGCGTGGGCACTGTCACTGTTGGCAAGGGCACCATGGCCACTTCCACCATGGGCAATGTCACCATGGGCACTATCACTGTGAGCACGGTCAACATGAGCACGTCACCATGGGCACTGTCAACATGGGTACTATCTCAAAGGGCAATGTCACCATGAGCATTGTCAGGATGGGCAATTTCACCATGTGCACTGTCACCAAAGGCACTAACGCCATGAGCAATGTCACTGTGGGCCGTGTCACCAGGGGCACTATCACTATGGTTAATGTTATCATTGGCACTTTCCCCGTGAGCACTGTCACCCTGGGCACTGTCATCATGGGCACGGTCACCGTGAGCACTATCTCCATGAGCACAGCCACTGTGAACACCATCACCATAATCACTGGCCTCATCGGTACTGTCACCATGAGCACTGCCACAATGAGCACTGACGGCAGGAGCACTTCCCCCATGAGCACTGTCACTATGAGAACTGCTACCATGGGTATTTTCACCATGAGTACTGTCACCCTGTGTATTGTCACCATTTGCACTGTCACCGTGAAGACTATAACCGTGAGCGCTATCACCATGAGATCTCTCACCATGGTCACTGTCACCATGGCACCTTGCACAATGGGGGCTGTCAACATGAGTGCTGTCACCATTGGCACTATCACTGTGAGCATTCTCACTGTGGTCAGTGTCACCATGGGCACTGTCACCATGAGCACTGTCACCATAGGCAATGTCACCGTGGTCAGTGTCACCATGAGCACTGTCAACATGGGCACTCATACAGTGGGCACTGTCACTGTGAGCACTGTCACCATGGGTACTGCCACCATGAGCAGTGTGTCTGTGAGTACTGCCAGCATGGGTTTTTACCGTGAGCAATGTCACCATGAGCCCTGTCACCATTTTTCAGTGACACCATGTGCACTACCACCATGCACACTCTCACCATGGGCACTGTCACCGAGAAAACTGTCACCATAAGTACTGTCTTCATGGGCACTGTCACCAAGGGCACGGCCAACATGTGAACTGTAGCCATTGTCAGTATCACTGTGAGGAGTGTCACCATGGGAATTACCAACATAGGCACTGTCATCCTGAGCACTTTCAGAACGGGAACTGTCACAATGGGCACTATCACCGTGAGGACTCTCACCTCGGGAATTATCGCCATGGGCACTATCAGCATTAGAACTGTCACCGTGGTCACTGTCACGATGGAATTTGTCACTGTGAGCACTGTCACGATAGGCAAAGTCACGGTTTGCACTGTCCCCTTGGGCCCTGTCACAGTGAGCACTATCACTTTGACGGTGATGTCCATGGGCACTGCCACCATGGACACTTCCAACTTGAGAATTATCACCATTTGTTCTCTCAGCGTGGTCACGGTCAACAAGTGCACTCTCACTATGCTCACTATGACCATGAACACTGTCACCATGGGCACCTTAATCATGGGCACTATCACCGTGAACACTATCACCCTCGGCACTATCACTGTGATCACTGTCACCATAGACACTATCATGGTGAGCACAGTTAACACGAGCATTGTAACTGTGAGCACTGTCACAATGGGTAATGCAACCATGAGCCCAGTCACCATGAGCACTGTCATCATGGGTTGTCACCTTGTGCACGGTCAGCATGAGCACTGTCACCATGGGCACTATAACTATTTTTCAGTGCCACCATGTGAACTGTCACCTTGGACACTATCACCATGAGCACTGTCACCATGAGTACTGTCATCATGGGCAATGGCACAGCCACCATCTGCAGTCTTACCATGGTCACTATCACTGTGAGCACTGTCACCAATGGAACTACCAACCTGGGAACTGTCATCATGAGCACTTTCACCATACGAACTCTCACCATGGGCACTATGAACGTGAGAACGGTCACCATGGGCACTGTCACCATGAGCATTGTCATCATAGGCAATGTCACCGTGAGAACTATCACCATGCGCACTGTCCACAAGTGTACTATCACATTGAGTTGTATCACCATGTGTACTGTCATCTTGGGCACAGTCACCATGGGCACACTCACCAAGTACACTATCACTATGCTCACTATTACTCTGAACACTGTCACCATGGGCACCATAACCATGGGCACTATCACCGGGAGCATTATCAGCATCGGCACAACAGGCGTGATAACTGTCACCATGGGTCATATCACCGTGAGCACGGTTGCCATGGGCACTGTCACGATGTGCAATGCCCCATTGGTACTCTCAACATGGGAACTGCCACCATGAGCACTGTCACCATGAGCACTGACACCACCATCACTGCCACCGAGGGCACTGCAACCATGAGCACTGTCACCATGAGAACAGTTACTATGTGAAATGTAACCATGGGCAATTTCTCGATGAGTACTCTCACCATGGGTATTTTCACCTTGGGCACTCTCAACGTAAACAGTATTACCATGAGCACTTTCACTGTGAGCACTGTCACCATGGGCACTGTCACAATGAGGAGTGTCACCATGAGCCATGTCACCATGGGAAATGTCACCGTGAGAAGTGTCACCATAGGCAATGTCACCATGGGAAATGTCACCATGGGAAATGCCATTTTGAGCACTGTCACCATGGGTACTGCAACCATGAGTACTGTCACCATGAGTACTGTCACCATTGGCAGTATCACCAGGCGCACTGTCACCATGGGCACTATCACCATGACAGCTCTCAGAGTGAGCACTGTCACTGTGGGTACTGCCACCATGAGCAGTGTCTCTGTGAGTACTGTCAGCATGGGTTTTTACCGTGAGCACTGTCACCATGAGCCCTGTCACCATTTTTGAGTGACACCATGTGCACTATCACCATGCGCACTCTCACCATGGGCACTGTCACCGAGAAAACTGTCACCATAAGTATTGTCTTCATGGGCACTGTCACCAAGGGCACGGCCAAAATGTGAAGTGTAACCATTGTCAGTATCACTGTGAGAAGTGTCACCATGGGAATTACCAACATAGGCACTGTCATCCTGAGCACTTTCAGAACGGGAACTGTCACAATGGGCACTATCACCGTGAGGACTCTCACCTCGGGAATTATCGCCATGGGCACTATCAGCATTAGAACTGTCACCGTGGTCACTGTCACGATGGAATTTGTCACGGTGAGCACTGTCGCGATAGGCAAAGTCACGGTTGGCACTGTCCCCTTGGGCCCTGTCACAGTGAGCACTATCACGTTGACGGTGGTGGCCATGGGCACTGTCACCATGGACACTACAAACTTGAGAATTATCACCATTTGTTCTCTCAGCGTTGTCACGGTCAACAAGTGCACTCTCACTGTGCTCACTATGACCGTGAACACTGAAACCATGGGCACCTTAATCATGGGCACTATCACCGTGAGCACTATCACCATTGGCACTATCACTGTGATCACTGTCACCATAGACACTATCATGGTGAGCACAGTTAACATGAGCATTGTAACTGTGAGCACTGTCACAATGGGTAATGCAACCATGAGCAGTGTCTCTGTGAGTACTGTCAGCATGGGTTTTTACCGTGAGCACTGTCACCATGAGCCCTGTCACCATTTTTTAGTGACACCATGTGCACTACCGCAATGCGCACTCTCACCATGGGCACTGTCACCTAGAAAACTGTCACCATAAGTACTGTCATCATGGGCACTGTCACCAAGGGCAAGGCCAACATGTGAACTGTAACCATTGTCAGTATCACGGTGAGAAGTGTCACCATGGGAATTACCAACATAGGCACTGTCATCATGAGCACTTTCAGAACGGGAACTGTCACCATGGGCACTATCACCGTGAGGACTCTCACCATGGGAATTATCGCCATGGGCACTATCAGCATTAGCACTGTCACCGTGGTCAGTGTCACGATGGAATTTGTCACGGTGAGCACTGTCACGATAGGCAAAGTCACGGTTTGCACTGTCCCCTTGGGCCCTGTCACAGTGAGCACTATCACTTTGACGGTGGTGGCCATGGGCACTGTCACCATGGACACTACAAACTTGAGAATTATCACCATTTGTTATCTCAGCGTTGTCACGGTCAACAAGTGCACTCTCACTGTGCTCACTATGACCGTGAACACTGACACCATGGGCACCTTAATCATGGGCACTATCACCGTGAACACTATCACCATTGGCACTATCACTGTGATCACTGTCACCATAGACACTATCATGGTGAGCACAGTTAACATGAGCATTGTAACTGTGAGCACTGTCACAATGGGTAATGCAACCATGAGCCCAGTCACCGTGAGCACTGTCAGCATGGGTTGTCACCTTGTGCACGGTCAGCATGAGCACTGTCACCATGGGCACTATAACTATTTTTCAGTGCCAACATGTGCACTGTCACCTTGGACACTATCACCACGAGCACTGTCACCATGAGTACTGTCATCATGTGCAATGGCACAGCCACCATCTGCAATCTTACCATGGTCACTATCACTGTGAGCACTGTCACCAATGGAACTACCAACATAGGCACTGTCATCATGAGCACTTTCACCATACGAACTCTCACCATGGGCCCTAAGAACGTGAGAATGGTCACCATGGGCACTGTCACCATGAGCATTGTCATCATAGGCAATGTCACCGTGAGAACTATCACCATGCGCACTGTCCACAAGGGCACTATCACATTGAGTTGTATCACCATGTGTACTGTCATCTTGGGCACAGTCACCATGGGCACACTCACCAAGTACACTATCACTATGCTCACTATTACTCTGAACACTGTCACCATGGGCACCGTAACCATGGGCACTATCACCGGGAGCATTATCAGCATCGGCACAACAGGCGTGATAACTGTCACCATGGGTCATATCACCGTGAGCACGGTTGCCATGGGCACTGTCACGATGTGCAATTCCCCATTGGTACTCTCACCATGGGAACTGCCACCATGAGCACGGTCACCATGAGCACTGACACCACGATCACTGCCACCGAGGGCACTGCCACCATGAGCACTGTCACCATGAGAACTGTTACTATGAGAAATGTTACCATGGGCAATTTCTCGATGAGTACTCTCACCATGGGAATTTTCACCTTGGGCACTCTCAACGTAAACAGTATTACCATGAGCACTTTCACTGTGAGCACTGTCACCATGGGTACTGTCACAATGCGGAGTGTCACCATGAGCCATGTCACCATGGGAAATGTCACCGTGAGAAGTGTCACCATAGGCAATGTCACCGTGGGAAATGTCACCATGGGAAATGCCATTTTGAGCACTGTCACCATGGGTACTGCAACCATGAGTACTGTCACCATGAGTACTGTCACCATTGGCAGTATCACCAGGCGCACTGTCACCATGGGCACTATCACCATGACAGCTCTCAGAGTGAGCACTGTCACTGTGGGTACTGCCATCGTGAGCAATTCCACCATGGGCAATGTCACCATGGGCACTAACGTTGTGAGCACTCTCAACATGAGCACGTCACCATGAGCCCTGTCACCATGGGCAATGTCACTGTGAGAAGTTTCACCATAGGCAATGTCACCGTGGGCACTGTCACCATGGTCACTGCCACCACTGTCACTGTCATTTTGAGCACTGTCACCATGGGTACTGCAACCATGAGCACTGTCACCATGAGCACTGTCACCATTGCGAGTATCACAATGTGCACTGTCACCATGAGCACTATCACAATGAGAACTGTCAGCGTGGGCACTGTCACTGTTGGCAAGGGCACCATGGCCACTTCCACCATGGGCAATGTCACCATGGGCACTATCACTGTGAGCACGGTCAACATGAGCACGTCACCATGGGCACTGTCAACATGGGTACTATCTCAAAGGGCAATGTCACCATGAGCATTGTCAGGATGGGCAATTTCACCATGTGCACTGTCACCAAAGGCACTAACGCCATGAGCAATGTCACTGTGGGCCGTGTCACCAGGGGCACTATCACTATGGTTAATGTTATCATTGGCACTTTCCCCGTGAGCACTGTCACCCTGGGCACTGTCATCATGGGCACGGTCACCGTGAGCACTATCTCCATGAGCACAGCCACTGTGAACACCATCACCATAATCACTGGCCTCATCGGTACTGTCACCATGAGCACTGCCACAATGAGCACTGACGGCAGGAGCACTTCCCCCATGAGCACTGTCACTATGAGAACTGCTACCATGGGTATTTTCACCATGAGTACTGTCACCCTGTGTATTGTCACCATTTGCACTGTCACCGTGAAGACTATAACCGTGAGCGCTATCACCATGAGATCTCTCACCATGGTCACTGTCACCATGGCACCTTGCACAATGGGGGCTGTCAACATGAGTGCTGTCACCATTGGCACTATCACTGTGAGCATTCTCACTGTGGTCAGTGTCACCATGGGCACTGTCACCATGAGCACTGTCACCATAGGCAATGTCACCGTGGTCAGTGTCACCATGAGCACTGTCAACATGGGCACTCATACAGTGGGCACTGTCACTGTGAGCACTGTCACCATGGGTACTGCCACCATGAGCAGTGTGTCTGTGAGTACTGCCAGCATGGGTTTTTACCGTGAGCAATGTCACCATGAGCCCTGTCACCATTTTTCAGTGACACCATGTGCACTACCACCATGCACACTCTCACCATGGGCACTGTCACCGAGAAAACTGTCACCATAAGTACTGTCTTCATGGGCACTGTCACCAAGGGCACGGCCAACATGTGAACTGTAACCATTGTCAGTATCACTGTGAGGAGTGTCACCATGGGAATTACCAACATAGGCAATGTCATCATGAGCACTTTCAGAACGGGAACTGTCACCATGGGCACTATCACCGTGAGGACTCTCACCACGGGAATTATCGCCATGGGCACTATCAGCATTAGAACTGTCACCGTGGTCACTGTCACGATGGAATTTGTCACGGTGAGCACTGTCACGATAGGCAAAGTCACGGTTTGCACTGTCCCCTTGGGCCCTGTCACAGTGAGCACTATCACTTTGACGGTGGTGGCCATGGGCACTGCCACCATGGACACTACAAACTTGAGAATTATCACCATGTGTTCTCTCAGCGTTGTCACGGTCAACAAGTGCACTCTCACTGTGCTCACTATGACCGTGAACACTGACACCATGGGCACCTTAAACATGGGCACTATCACCGTGAGCACTATCACCATTGGCACTATCACTGTGATCACTGTCACTATAGACACTATCATGGTGAGCACAGTTAACATGTGCATTGTAACTGTGAGCACTGTCACAATGGGTAATGCAACCATGAGCAGTGTCTCTGTGAGTACTGTCAGCATGGGTTTTTACCGTGAGCACTGTCACCATGAGCCCTGTCACCATTTTTTAGTGACACCATGTGCACTACCACCATGCGCACTCTCACCATGGGCACTGTCACCGAGAAAACTGTCACCATAAGTACTGTCTTCATGGGCACTGTCACCAAGGGCAAGGCCAACATGTGAACTGTAACCATTGTCAGTATCACCGTGAGAAGTGTCACCATGGGAATTACCAACATAGGCACTGTCATCATGAGCACTTTCAGAACAGGAACTGTCACCATGGGCACTATCACCGTGAGGACTCTCACCATGGGAATTATCGCCATGGGCACTATCAGCATTAGAACTGTCACCGTGGTCACTGTCACGATGGAATTTGTCACGGTGAGCACTGTCACGATAGGCAAAGTCACGGTTGGCACTGTCCCCTTGGGCCCTGTCACAGTGAGCACTATCACGTTGACGGTGGTGGCCATGGGCACTGTCACCATGGACACTACAAACTTGAGAATTATCACCATTTGTTCTCTCAGCGTTGTCACGGTCAACAAGTGCACTCTCACTGTGCTCACTATGACCGTGAACACTGACACCATGGGCACCTTAATCATGGGCACTATCACCGTGAGCACTATCACCATTGGCACTATCACTGTGATCACTGTCACCATAGACACTATCATGGTGAGCACAGTTAACATGAGCATTGTAACTGTGAGCACTGTCACAATGGGTAATGCAACCATGAGCAGTGTCTCTGTGAGTACTGTCAGCATGGGTTTTTACCGTGAGCACTGTCACCATGAGCCCTGTCACCATTTTTTAGTGACACCATGGGCACTACCGCCATGCGCACTCTCACCATGGGCACTGTCACCGAGAAAACTGTCACCATAAGTACTGTCTTCATGGGCACTGTCACCAAGGGCAAGGCCAACATGTGAACTGTAACCATTGTCAGTATCACGGTGAGAAGTGTCACCATGGGAATTACCAACATAGGCACTGTCATCATGAGCACTTTCAGAACGGGAACTGTCACCATGGGCACTATCACCGTGAGGACTCTCACCATGGGAATTATCGCCATGGGCACTATCAGCATTAGAACTGTCACCGTGGTCACTGTCACGATGGAATTTGTCACGGTGAGCACTGTCACGATAGGCAAAGTCACGGTTTGCACTGTCCCCTTGGGCCCTGTCACAGTGAGCACTATCACTTTGACGGTGGTGGCCATGGGCACTGTCACCATGGACACTACAAACTTGAGAATTATCACCATTTGTTATCTCAGTGTTGTCACGGTCAACAAGGGCACTCTCACTGTGCTCACTATGACCGTGAACACTGACACCATGGGCACCTTAATCATGGGCACTATCACCGTGAGCACTATCACCATTGGCACTATCACTGTGATCACTGTCACCATATACACTATCATGGTGAGCACAGTTAACATGAGCATTGTAACTGTGAGCACTGTCACAATGGGTAATGCAACCATGAGCCCAGTCACCGTGAGCACTGTCAGCATGGGTTGTCACCTTGTGCACGGTCAGCATGAGCACTGTCACCAAGGCACTATAACTATTTTTCAGTACCGCCATGTGCACTGTCACCTTGGACACTATCACCACGAGCACTGTCACCATGAGTACTGTCATCATGTGCAATGGCACAGCCACCATCTGCAATCTTACCATGGTCACTATCACTGTGAGCACTGTCACCAATGGAACTACCAACATGGGCACTGTCATCATGAGCACCTTCACCATACAAACTCTCACCATGGGCCCTAAGAACGTGAGAGTGGTCACCATGGGCACTGTCACCATGAGCATTGTCATCATAGGCAATGTCACCGTGAGAACTATCACCATGCGCACTGTCCACAAGGGCACTATCACATTGAGTTGTATCACCATGTGTACTGTCATCTTGGGCACAGTCACCATGGGCACACTCACCAAGTACACTATCACTATGCTCACTATTACTCTGAACACTGTCACCATGGGCACCCTAACCATGGGCACTATCACCGGGAGCATTATCAGCATCGGCACAACAGGCGTGATAACTGTCACCATGGGTCATATCACCGTGAGCACGGTTGCCATGGGCACTGTCACGATGTGCAATTCCCCATTGGTACTCTCACCATGGGAACTGCCACCATGAGCACTGTCACCATGAGCACTGACACCACGATCACTGCCACCGAGGGCACTGCCACCATGAGCACTGTCACCATGAGAACTGTTACTATGAGAAATGTAACCATGGGCAATTTCTCGATGAGTACTCTCACCATGGGTATTTTCACCTTGGGCACTCTCAACGTAAACAGTATTACCATGAGCACTTTCACTGTGAGCACTGTCACCATGGGCACTGTCACAATGCGGAGTGTCACCATGAGCCATGTCACCATGGGAAATGTCACCGTGAGAAGTGTCACCATAGGCAATGTCACCATGGGCAATGTCACCATGGGAAATGCCATTTTGAGCACTGTCACCATGGGTACTGCCACCATGAGTACTGTCACCATGAGTACTGTCACCATTGGCAGTATCACCAGGCGCACTGTCACCATGGGCACTATCACCATGACAACTCTCAGAGTGAGCACTGTCACTGTGGGCACTGCCATCGTGAGCAATTCCACCATGGGCAATGTCACCATGGGCACTAACGTTGTGAGCACTCTCAACATGAGCACGTCACCATGAGCCCTGTCACCATGGGCAATGTCACTGTGAGAAGTTTCACCATAGGCAATGTCACCGTGGGCACTGTCACCATGGTCACTGCCACCACTGTCACTGTCATTTTGAGCACTGTCACCATGGGTACTGCAACCATGAGCACTGTCACCATGAGCACTGTCACCATTGCGAGTATCACCATGTGCACTGTCACCATGAGCACTATCACAATGAGAACTGTCAGCGTGGGCACTGTCACTGTTGGCAAGGGCACCATGGCCACTTCCACGATGGGCAATGTCACCATGGGCACTATCACTGTGAGCACGGTCAACATGAGCACGTCACCATGGGCACTATCAACATGGGTCCTATCTCAAAGGGCAATGCCACCATGAGCATTGTCAGGATGGGCAATTTCACCATGAGCACTGTCACCAAAGGCACTAACGCCATGAGCAATGTCACTGTGGGCCGTGTCACCAGGGGCACTATCACCATGGTTAATGTTATCATTGGCACTTTCCCCGTGAGCACTGTCACCCTGGGCACTGTCATCATGGGCACGGTCACCGTGAGCACTATCTCCATGAGCACAGCCACTGTGAACACCATCACCATAATCACTGGCCTCATCGGTACTGTCAACATGAGCACTGCCACAATGAGCACTGTCAGCAGGAGCACTTCCCCCATGAGCACTGTCACTATGAGAACTGCTACCATGTGTATTTTCACCATGAGTACTGTCACCCTGTGTATTGTCAACATTTGCACTGTCACCGTGAAGACTATAACCGTGAGCGCTATCACCATGAGATCTCTCACCATGGTCACTGTCACCATGGCACCTTGCACAATGGGGGCTGTCAACATGAGTGCTGTCACCATTGGCACTATCACTGTGAGCATTCTCACTGTGGTCAGTGTCACCATGGGCACTGTCACCATGAGCACTGTCACCATAGGCAATGTCACCGTGGTCAGTGTCACCATGAGCACTGTCAACATGGGCACTCATACAGTGGGCACTGTCACTGTGAGCACTGTCACCATGGGTACTGCCACCATGAGCAGTGTGTCTGTGAGTACTGCCAGCATGGGTTATTACCGTGAGCATTGTCACCATGAGCCCTGTCACCATTTTTCAGTGACACCATGTGCACTACCACCATGCGCACTCTCACCATGGGCACTGTCACCGAGAAAACTGTCACCATAAGTACTGTCTTCATGGGCACTGTCACCAAGGGCACGGCCAACATGTGAACTGTAACCATTGTCAGTATCACTGTGAGAAGTGTCACCATGGGAATTCCCAACATAGGCACTGTCATCCTGAGCACTTTCAGAACGGGAACTGTCACAATGGGCACTATCACCGTGAGGACTCTCACCACGGGAATTATCGCCATGGGCACTATCAGCATTAGAACTGTCACCGTGGTCACTGTCACGATGGAATTTGTCACTGTGAGCACTGTCACGATAGGCAAAGTCACGGTTTGCACTGTCCCCTTGGGCCCTGTCACAGTGAGCACTATCACTTTGACGGTGATGTCCATGGGCACTGCCACCATGGACACTACCAACTTGAGAATTATCACCATTTGTTCTCTCAGCGTGGTCACGGTCAACAAGTGCACTCTCACTAGGCTCACTATGACCGTGAACACTGTCACCATGGGCACCTTAATCATGGGCACTATCACCGTGAGCACTATCACCATCGGCACTATCACTGTGATCACTGTCACCATAGACACTATCATGGTGAGCACAGTTAACATGAGCATTGTAACTGTGAGCACTGTCACAATGGGTAATGCAACCATGAGCCCAGTCACCGTGAGCACTGTCAGCATGAGTTGTCACCTTGTACACGGTCAGCATGAGCACTGTCACCAAGGGACTATAACTATTTTTCAGTGCCACCATGTGCACTGTCACCTTGGACACTATCACCACGAGCACTGTCACCATGAGTACTGTCAACATGGGCAATGGCACAGCCACCATCTGCAATCTTACCATGGTCACTATCACTGTGAGCACTGTCACCAATGGAACTACCAACATGGGCACGGTCATCATGAGCACTTTCACAATACGAACTCTCACCATGGGCACTATGAACGTGAGAACGGTCACCATGGGCACTGTCACCATGAGCATTGTCATCATAGGCAATGTCACCGTGAGAACTATCACCATGCGCACTGTCCACAAGGGCACTATCACATTGACTTGTATCACCATGTGTACTGTCATCTTGGGCACAGTCACCATGGGCACACTCACCAAGTACACTATCACTATGCTCACTATTACTCTGAACACTGTCACCATGGGCACCGTAACCATGGGGACTATCACCGGGAGCATTATCAGCATCGGCACAACAGGCGTGATAACTGTCACCATGGGTCATATCACCGTGAGCACGTTTGCAATGGGCACTGTCACGATGTGCAATGCCCCATTGGTACTCTCACCATGGGAACTGCCACCATGAGCACTGTCACCATGAGAACTGTTAGTATGAGAAATGTAACCATGGGCAATTTCTCGATGAGTACTCTCACCATGGGTATTTTCTCCTTGGGCACTCTCAACGTAAACAGTATTACCATGAGCACTTTCACTGTGAGCACTGTCACCATGGGCACTGTCACAATGCGGAGTGTCACCATGAGCCATGTCACCATGGGAAATGTCACCGTGAGAAGTGTCACCATAGGCAATGTCACCATGGGCAATGTCACCATGGGAAATGCCATTTTGAGCACTGTCACCATGGGTACTGCAACCATGAGTACTGTCACCATGAGTACTGTCACCATTGGCAGTATCACCAGGCGCACTGTCACCATGGGCACTATCACCATGACAACTCTCAGAGTGAGCACTGTCACTGTGGGCACTGCCATCGTGAGAAATTCCACCATGGGAAATGTCACCATGGGCACTAACGTTGTGAGCACTCTCAACATGAGCACGTCACCATGAGCCCTGTCACCATGGGCAATGTCACTGTGAGAAGTTTCACCATAGGCAATGTCACCGTGGGCACTGTCACCATGGTCACTGCCACCACTGTCACTGTCATTTTGAGCACTGTCACCATGGGTACTGCAACCATGAGCACTGTCACCATGAGCACTGTCACCATTGTGAGTATCACCATGTGCACTGTCACCATGAGCACTATCACAATGAGAACTGTCAGCGTGGGCACTGTCACTGTTGGCAAGGGCACCATGGCCACTTCCACCATGGGCAATGTCACCATGGGCACTATCACTGTGAGCACTGTCAACATGAGCACGTCACCATGGGCACTGTCAACATGGGTACTATCTCAAAGGGCAATGTCACCATGAGCATTGTCAGGATGGGCAATTTCACCATGGGCACTGTCACCAAAGGCACTATCGCCATGAGCAATGTCACTGTGGGCCGTGTCACCAGGGGCACTATCACCATGGTTAATGTTATCATTGGCACTTTCCCCGTGAGCACTGTCACCCTGGGCACTGTTATCATGGGCACGGTCACCGTGAGCACTATCTCCATGAGCACAGCCACTGTGAACACCATCACCATAATCACTGGCCTCATCTGTACTGTCACCATGAGCACTGCCACAATGAGCACTGTCAGCATGGGCACTTCCCCCATGAGCACTGTCACTATGAGAACTGCTACCATGGGTATTTTCACCATGAGTACTGTCACCCTGTGTATTGTCACCATTTGCACTGTCACCATGAAGACTATAACTGTGAGCGCTATCACCATGAGATCTCTCACCATGGTCACTGTCACCATGGCACCTTGCACAATGGGGGCTGTCAACATGAGTGCTGTCACCATTGGCACTATCACTGTGAGCATTCTCACTGTGGTCAGTGTCACCATGGGCACTGTCACCATGAGCACTGTCACCATAGGCAATGTCACCTTGTTCAGTGTCACCATGAGCACTGTCAACATGGGCACTCATACAGTGGGCACTGTCACTGTGAGCACTGTCACCATGGGTACTGCCACCATGAGCAGTGTCTCTGAGAGTACTGTCAGCATGGGTTTTTACCGTGAGCACTGTCACCATGAGCCCTGTCACCGTTTTTCAGTGACACCATGTGCACTACCACCATGCGCACTCTCACCATGGGCACTGTCACCGAGAAAACTGTCACCATAAGTACTGTCTTCATGGGCACTGTCACCAAGGGCACGGCCAACATGTGAACTGTAACCATTGTCAGTATCACTGTGAGAAGTGTCACCATGG
The DNA here is from genome assembly GCF_964165515.1 of Mesoplodon bidens. NCBI lineage: Eukaryota > Metazoa > Chordata > Mammalia > Artiodactyla > Ziphiidae > Mesoplodon > Mesoplodon bidens. The sequence goes on from NW_027671983.1 coordinate 619,138, forward strand.
GAATTCCCAACATAGGCACTGTCATCATGAGCACTTTCAGAACGGGAACTGTCACCATGGGCACTATGACCGTGAGGACTCTCACAATGGGAATTATCGCTATGGGCACTATCAGCATTAGAAATGTCACCGTGGTCACTGTCACAATGGAATTTGTCACGGTGAGCACTGTCACGATAGGCAAAGTCACGGTTTGCACTGTCCCCTTGGGCCCTGTCACAGTGAGCAATATCACTTTGAGGGTGGTGGCCATGGGCACTGCCACCATGGACACTACCAACTTGAGAATTATCACCATTTGTTCTCTCAGCGTGGTCATGGTCAACAAGTGCAGTCTCAGTATGCTCACTATGACCGTGAACACTGTCACCATGGGCACCTTAATCATGGGCACTATCACTGTGAGCACTATCACCATCGGCACTATCACTGTGATCACTGTCACCATAGACACTATCATGGTGAGCACAGTTAACATGAGCATTGTAACTGTGAGCACTGTCACAATGGGTAATGCAACCATGAGCCCAGTCACCGTGAGCACTGTCAGCATGGGTTGTCACCTTGTGCACGGTCAGCATGAGCACTGTCACCATGGGCACTAAAACTATTTTTCAGTGCCACCATGTGCACTGTCACCTTGGACACTATCACCACGAGCACTGTCACCATGAGTACTGTCATCATGGGCAATGGCACAGCCACCATCTGCAATCTTACCATGGTCACTATCACTGTGAGCACTGTCACCAATGGAACTACCAACATGGGCACTGTCATCTTGAGCACTTTCACCATACGAACTCTCACCATGGGCACTATGAACGTGAGAACGGTCACCATGGGCACTGTCACCATGAGCATTGTCATCATAGGCAATGTCACCGTGAGAACTATCACCATGCGCACTGTCCACAAGGGCACTATCACATTGAGTTGTATCACCATGTGTACTGTCATCTTGGGCACAGTCACCATGGGCACACTCACCAAGTACACTATCACTATGCTCACTATTACTCTGAACACTGTCACCATGGGCACCGTAACCATGGGCACTATCACCGGGAGCATTATCAGCATCGGCACAGCAGGCGTGATAACTGTCACCATGGGTCATATCACCGTGAGCACGGTTGCCATGGGCACTGTCACGATGTGCAATGCCCCATTGGTACTCTCACCATGGGAACTGCCATGATGAGCACTGTCACCATGAGAACTGTTACTACGAGAAATGTAACCATGGGCAATTTCTCGATGGTACTCTCACCATGGGTATTTTCACCTTGGGCACTCTCAACTTAAACATTATTACCATGAGCACTTTCACTGTGAGCACTGTCACCATGGGCACTGTCACAATGCGGAGTGTCACCATGAGCCATGTCACCATGGGAAATGTCACCGTGAGAAGTGTCACCATAGGCAATGTCACCATGGGCAATGTCACCATGGGAAATGCCATTTTGAGCATTGTCACCATGGGTACTGCCACCATGAGTACTGTCACCATGAGTACTGCCACCATTGGCAGTATCACCAGGCGCACTGTCACCATGGGCACTATCACCATGACAACTCTCAGAGTGAGCACTGTCACTGTGGGCACTGCCATCGTGAGCAATTCCACCATGGGCAATGTCACCATGGGCACTAACGTTGTGAGCACTCTCAACATGAGCACGTCACCATGAGCCCTGTCACCATGGGCAATGTCACTGTGAGAAGTTTCAACATAGGCAATGTCACCGTGGGCACTGTCACCATGGTCACTGCCACCACTGTCACTGTCATTTTGAGCACTGTCACCATGGGTACTGCAACCATGAGCACTGTCACCATGAGCACTGTCACCATTGCGAGTATCACCATGTGCACTGTCACCATGAGCACTATCACAATGAGAACTGTCAGCGTGGGCACTGTCACTGTTGGCAAGGGCACCATGGCCACTTCCACCATGGGCAATGTCACCATGGGCACTATCACTGTGAGCACGGTCAATATGAGCACGTCACCATGGGCACTGTCAACATGGGTCCTATCTCAAAGGACAATGCCACCATGAGCATTGTCAGGATGGGCAATTTCACCATGAGCACTGTCACCAAAGGCACTAACGCCATGAGCAATGTCACTGTGGGCCGTGTCACCAGGGGCACTATCACCATGGTTAATGTTATCATTGGCACTTTCCCCGTGAGCACTGTCACCCTGGGCACTGTCATCATGGGCACGGTCACCGTGAGCACTATCTCCATGAGCACAGCCACTGTGAACACCATCACCATAATCACTGGCCTCATCGGTACTGTCACCATGAGCACTGTCACAATGAGCATTGTCAGCAGGAGCACTTCCCCCATGAACACTGTCACTATGAGAACTGCTACCATGGGTATTTTCACCATGAGTACTGTCACCCTGTGTATTGTCACCATTTGCACTGTCACCGTGAAGACTATAACCGTGAGCGCTATCACCATGAGATCTCTCACCATGGTCACTGTCACCATGGCACCTTGCACAATGGGGGCTGTCAACATGAGTGCTGTCACCATTGGCACTATCACTGTGAGCATTCTCACTGTGGTCAGTGTCACCATGGGCACTGTCACCATGAGCACTGTCACCATAGGCAATGTCACCGTGGTCAGTGTCACCATGAGCACTGTCAACATGGGCACTCATACAGTGGGCACTGTCACTGTGAGCACTGTCACCATGGGTACTGCCACCATAAGCAGTGTCTCTGTGAGTACTGTCAGCATGGGTTTTTACCGTGAGCACTGTCACCATGAGCCCTGTCACCATTTTTTAGTGACACCATGTGCACTACCACCATGCGCACTCTCACCATGGGCACTGTCACCGAGAAAACTGTCACCATATGTACTGTCTTCATGGGCACTGTCACCAAGGGCACGGCCAACATGTGAACTGTAACCATTGTCAGTATCACTGTGAGAAGTGTCACCATGGGAATTCCCAACATAGGCACTGTCATCCTGAGCACTTTCAGAACGGGAACTGACACAATGGGCACTATCACCGTGAGGACTCTCACCATGGGAATTATCGCCATGGGCACTATCAGCATTAGAACTGTCACCGTGGTCACTGTCACGATGGAATTTGTCACTGTGAGCACTGTCACGATAGGCAAAGTCACGTTTTGCAATGTCCCCTTGGGCCCTGTCACAGTGAGCACTATCACTTTAACGGTGATGTCCATGGGCACTGCCACCATGGACACTACCAACTTGAGAATTATCACCATTTGTTCTCTCAGCGTGGTCACGGTCAACAAGTGCACTCTCACTATGCTCACTATGACCGTGAACACTGTCACCATGGGCACCTTAATCATGGGCACTATCACCGTGAGCACTATCACCATCGGCACTATCACTGTGATCACTGTCACCATAGACACTATCATGGTGAGCACAGTTAACATGAGCATTGTAACTGTGAGCACTGTCACAATGGGTAATGCAACCATGAGCCCAGTCACCGTGAGCACTGTCAGCATGGGTTGTCACCTTGTGCACGGTCAGCATGAGCACTGTCAGCATGGGCACTATAACTATTTTTCAGTGCCACCATGTGCACTGTCACCTTGGACACTATCACCACGAGCACTGTCACCATGAGTACTGTCATCATGGGCAATGGCACAGCCACCATCTGCAATCTTACCATGGTCACTATCACTGTGAGCACTGTCACCAATGGAACTACCAACATGGGCACTGTCATCATGAGCACTTTCACCATACGAACTCTCACCATGGGCACTATGAACGTGAGAACGGTCACCATGGGCACTGTCACCATGATCATTGTCATCATAGGCAATGTCACCGTGAGAACTATCACCATGCGCACTGTCCACAAGGGCACTATCACATTGAGTTGTATCACCATGTGTACTGTCATCTTGGGCACAGTCACCATGGGCACACTTAACAAGTACACTATCACTATGCTCACTATTACTCTGAACACTGTCACCATGGGCACCGTAACCATGGGCACTATCACCGGGAGCATTATCAGCATCGGCACAACAGGCGTGATAACTGTCACCATGGGTCATATCACCGTGAGCACGGTTGCCATGGGCACTGTCACGATGTGCAATGCCCCATTGGTACTCTCACCATGGGAACTGCCACCATGAGCACTGTCACCATGAGAACTGTTACTATGAGAAATGTAACCATGGGCAATTTCTCGATGAGTACTCTCACCATGGGTATTTTCACCTTGGGCACTCTCAACGTAAACAGTATTACCATGAGCACTTTCACTGTGAGCACTGTCACCATGGGCACTGTCACAATGCGGAGTGTCACCATGAGCCATGTCACCATGGGAAATGTCACCGTGAGAAGTGTCACCATAGGCAATGTCACCATGGGCAATGTCACCATGGGAAATGCCATTTTGAGCACTGTCACCATGGGTACTGCAACCATGAGTACTGTCACCATGAGTACTGTCACCATTGGCAGTATCACCAGGCGCACTGTCACCATGGGCACTATCACCATGACAACTCTCAGAGTGAGCACTGTCACTGTGGGCACTGCCATCGTGAGCAATTCCACCATGGGCAATGTCACCATGGGCACTAACGTTGTGAGCACTCTCAACATGAGCACGTCACCATGAGCACTGTCACCATGGACAATGTCACTGTGAGAAGTTTCACCATAGGCAATGTCACCGTGGGCACTGTCACCATGGTCACTGCCACCACTGTCACTGTCATTTTGAGCACTGTCACCATGGGTACTGCAACCATGAGCACTGTCACCATGAGCACTGTCAAAATTGCGAGTATCACCATGTGCACTGTCACCATGAGCACTATCACAATGAGAACTGTCAGCGTGGGCACTGTCACTGTTGGCAAGGGCACCATGGCCACTTCCACCATGGGCAATGTCACCATGGGCACTATCACTGTGAGCACTGTCAACATGAGCACGTCACCATGGGCACTGTCAACATGGGTACTATCTCAAAGGGCAATGTCACCATGAGCATTGTCAGGATGGGCAATTTCACCATGGGCACTGTCACCAAAGGCACTATCGCCATGAGCAATGTCACTGTGGGCCGTGTCACCAGGGGCACTATCACCATGGTTAATGTTATCATTGGCACTTTCCCCGTGAGCACTGTCACCCTGGGCACTGTCATCATGGGCACGGTCACCGTGAGCACTATCTCCATGAGCACAGCCACTGTGAACACCATCACCATAATCACTGGCCTCATCGGTACTGTCACCATGGGCACTGCCACAATGAGCACTGTCAGCATGGGCACTTCCCCCATGAGCACTGTCACTATGAGAACTGCTACCATGGGTATTTTCACCATGAGTACTGTCACCCTGTGTATTATCACCATTTGCACTGTCACCATGAAGACTATAACCGTGAGCGCTATCACCATGAGATCTCTCACCATGGTCACTGTCACCATGGCACCTTGCACAATGGGGGCTGTCAACATGAGTGCTGTCACCATTGGCACTACCACTGTGAGCATTCTCACTGTGGTCAGTGTCACCATGGGCACTGTCGCCATGAGCACTGTCACCATAGGCAATGTCACCGTGTTCAGTGTCACCATGAGCACTGTCAACATGGGCACTCATACAGTGGGCACTGTCACTGTGAGCACTGTCACCATGGGTACTGCCACCATGAGCAGTGTCTCTGTGAGTACTGTCAGCATGGGTTTTTACCGTGAGCACAGTCACCATGAGACCTGTCACCATTTTTTACTGACACCATGTGCACTACCACCATGCGCACTCTCACCATGGGCACTGTCACTGAGAATACTGTCACCATAAGTACTGTCTTCAAGGGCACTGTCACCAAGGGCACGGCCAACATGTGAACTGTAACCATTGTCTGTATCACTGTGAGAAGTGTCACCATGGGAATTACCAACATAGGCACTGTCATCATGAGCACTTTCAGAACGGGAACTGTCACCATGGGCACTATCACCGTGAGGACTCTCACCATGGGAGTTATCGCCATGGGCACTATCAGCATTAGAACTGTCACCGTGGTCACTGTCACGATGGAATTTGTCACGGTGAGCACTGTCACGATAGGCAAAGTCACGGTTTGCACTGTCCCCTTGGGCCCTGTCACAGTGAGCACTATCACTTTGACGGTGGTGGCCATGGGCACTGCCACCATGGACACTACCAACTTGAGAATTATCACCATTTGTTCTCTCAGCGTTGTCACGTTCAACAAGTGCACTCTCACTATGCTCACTATGACCGTGAACACTGACACCATGGGCACCTTAATCATGGGCACTATCACCGTGAGCACTATCACCATCGGCACTATCACTGTGATCACTGTCCCCATAGACACTATCATGGTGAGCACAGTTAACATGAGCATTGTAACTGTGAGCACTGTCACAATGGGTAATGCAACCATGAGCCCAGTCACCGTGAGCACTGTCAGCATGGGTTGTCACCTTTTGCACGGTCAGCATGAGCACTGTCACCAAGGGACTATAACTATTTTTCAGTGCCGCCATGTGCACTGTCACCTTGGACACTATCACCACGAGCACTGTCACCATGAGTACTGTCATCATGGGCAATGGCACAGCCACCATCTGCAATCTTACCATGGTCACTATCACTGTGAGCACTGTCACCAATGGAACTACCAACATGGGCACTGTCATCATGAGCACTTTCACCATACTAACTCTCACCATGGGCACTATGAACGTGAGAACGGTCACCATGGGCACTGTCACCATGAGCATTGTCATCATAGGCATTGTCACCGTGAGAACTATCACCATGCGCACTGTCCACAAGGGCACTATCACATTGAGTTGTAACACCATGTGTACTGTCATCTTGGGCACAGTCACCATGGGAACACTCACCAAGTACACTATCACTATGCTCACTATTACTCTGAACACTGTCACCATGGGCACCGTAACCATGGGCACTATCACCGGGAGCATTATCAGTATCGGCACAACAGGCGTGATAACTGTCACCATGGGTCATATCACCGTGAGCACGGTTGCCATGGGCACTGTCACGATGTGCAAAGCCCCATTGGTACTCTCACCATGGGAACTGCCACCATGACCACTGTCACCATGAGCACTGACACCACCATCACTGCCACCGAGGGCACTGCAACCATGAGCACTGTCACCATGAGAACTGTTACTATGAGAAATGTAACCATGGGCAATTTCTCGATGAGTACTCTCACCATGGGTATTTTCACCTTGGGCACTCTCAACGTAAACAGTATTACCATGAGCACTTTCACTGTGAGCACTGTCACCATGGGCACTGTCACAATGCGGAGTGTCACCATGAGCCATGTCACCATGGGAAATGTCACCGTGAGAAGTGTCATCATAGGCAATGTCACCATGGGCAATGTCACCATGGGAAATGCCATTTTGAGCACTGTCACCATGGGTACTGCAACCATGAGTACTGTCACCATGAGTACTGTCACCACTGGCAGTATCACCAGGCGCTCTGTCACCATGGGCACTATCACCATGACAACTCTCAGAGTGAGCACTGTCACTGTGGGCACTGCCATCGTGAGCAATTCCACCATGGGCAATGTCACCATGGGCACTAACGTTGTGAGCACTCTCAACATGAGCACGTCACCATGAGCCCTGTCACCATGGGCAATGTCACTGTGAGAAGTTTCACCATAGGCTCTGTCACTGTGAGCACTCTCACCATTGGTACTGCCACCATGAGCAGTGTCTCTGTGAGTACTGTCAGCATGGGTTTTTACCGTGAGCACTGTCACCATTAGCCCTGTCACCATTTTTTAGTGACACCATGTGCACTACCATCATGCGCACTCTCACCATGGGCACTGTCACCGAGAAAACTGTCACCATATGTACTGTCTTCATGGGCACTGTCACCAAGGGCACGGCCAACATGTGAAATGTAACCATTGTCAGTATCACTGTGAGAAGTGTCACCATGGGAATTCCCAACATAGGCACTGTCATCATGAGCACTTTCAGAACGGGAACTGACACAATGGGCACTATCACCGTGAGGAATCTCACCACGGGAATTATCGCCATGGGCACTATCAGCATTAGAACTGTCACCGTGGTCACTGTCACGATGGAATTTGTCACTGTGAGAACTGTCACGATAGGCAAAGTCACGGTTTGCAATGTCCCCTTGGGCCCTGTCACAGTGAGCCGTATCACTTTGACGGTGATGTACATGGGCACTGCCACCATGGACACTACCAACTTGAGAATTATCACCATTTGTTCTCTCAGCGTGGTCACGGTCAACAAGTGCACTCTCACTATGCTCACTATGACCGTGAACACTGTCACCATGGGCACCTTAAACATGGGCACTATCACCGTGAGCACGATCACCATCGGCACTATCACTGTGATCACTGTCACCATAGGCACTATCATGGTGAGCACAGTTAACATGAGCATTGTAACTGTGAGCACTGTCACAATGGGTAATGCAACCATGAGCAGTGTCTCTGTGAGTACTGTCAGCATGGGTTTTTACCGTGAGCACTGTCACCATGAGCCCTGTCACCATTTTTTAGTGACACCATGAGCACTACCACCATGCGCACTCTCACCATGGGCTCTGTCACCGAGAAAACTGTCACCATAAGTACTGTCTTCATGGGCCCTCTCACCAAGGGCAAGGCCAACATGTGAACTGTAACCATTGTCAGTATCACCGTGAGAAGTGTCACCATGGGAATTACCAACATAGGCACTGTCATCATGAGCACTTTCAGAACGGGAACTGTCACCATGGGCACTATCACCGTGAGGACTCTCACCATGGGAATTATCGCCATGGGCACTATCAGCATTAGAACTGTCACCGTGGTCACTGTCACGATGGAATTTGTCACGGTGAGCACTGTCACGATAGGCAAAGTCACGGTTTGCACTGTCCCCTTGGGCCCTGTCACAGTGAGCACTATCACTTTGACGGTGGTGGCCATGGGCACTGTCACCATGGACACTACAAACTTGAGAATTATCACCATTTGTTCTCTCAGCGTTGTCACGGTCAACAAGTGCACTCTCACTGTGCTCACTATGACCGTGAACACTGACACCATGGGCACCTTAATCATGGGCACTATCACCGTGAGCACTATCACCATTGGCACTATCACTGTGATCACTGTCACCATAGACACTATCATGGTGAGCACAGTTAACATGAGCATTGTAACTGTGAGCACTGTCACAATGGGTAATGCAACCATGAGCCCAGTCACCGTGAGCACTGTCAGCATGGGTTGTCACCTTGTGCACGGTCAGCATGAGCACTGTCACCAAGGGACTATAACTATTTTTCAGTACCGCCATGTGCACTGTCACCTTGGACACTATCACCACGAGCACTGTCACCATGAGTACTGTCATCATGGGCAATGGCACAGCCACCATCTGCAATCTTACCATGGTCACTATCACTGTGAGCACTGTCACCAATGGAACTACCAACATGGGCACTGTCATCATGAGCACTTTCACCATACGAACTCTCACCATGGGCACTATGAACGTGAGAACGGTCACCATGGGCACTGTCACCATGAGCATTGTCATCATAGGCAATGTCACCGTGAGAACTATCACCATGCGCACTGTCCACAAGGGCACTATCACATTGAGTTGTATCACCATGTGTACTGTCATCTTGGGCACAGTCACCATGGGCACACTCACCAAGTACACTATCACTATGCTCACTATTACTCTGAACACTGTCACCATGGGCACCGTAACCATGGGCACTATCACCGGGAGCATTATCAGCATCGGCACAACAGGCGTGATAACTGTCACCATGGGTCATATCACGGTGAGCACGGTTGCCATGGGCACTGTCACGATGTGCAATGCCCCATTGGTACTCTCACCATGGGAACTGCCACCATGAGCACTGACACCATGAGCACTGACACCACGATCACTGCCACCGAGGGCACTGCCACCATGAGCACTGTCACCATGAGAACTGTTACTATGAGAAATGTAACCATGGGCAATTTCTCGATGAGTACTCTCACCATGGGTATTTTCACCTTGGGCACTCTCAACGTAAACAGTATTACCATGAGCACTTTCACTGTGAGCACTGTCACCATGGGCACTGTCACAATGCGGAGTGTCACCATGAGCCATGTCACCATGGGAAATGTCACCGTGAGAAGTGTCACCATAGGCAATGTCACCATGGGCAATGTCACCATGGGAAATGCCATTTTGAGCACTGTCACCATGGGTACTGCCACCATGAGTACTGTCACCATGAGTACTGTCACCATTGGCAGTATCACCAGGCGCACTGTCACCATGGGCACTATCACCATGACAACTCTCAGAGTGAGCACTGTCACTGTGGGTACTGCCATCGTGAACAATTCCACCATGGGCAATGTCACCATGGGCACTAACGTTGTGAGCACTCTCAACATGAGCACGTCACCATGAGCCCTGTCACCATGGGCAATGTCACTGTGAGAAGTTTCACCATAGGCAATGTCACCGTGGGCACTGTCACCATGGTCACTGCCACCACTGTCACTGTCATTTTGAGCACTGTCACCATGGGTACTGCAACCATGAGCAATGTCACCATGAGCACTGTCACCATTGCGAGTATCACCATGTGCACTGTCACCATGAGCACTATCACAATGAGAACTGTCAGCGTGGGCAGTGTCACTGTTGGCAAGGGCACCATGGCCACTTCCACCATGGGCAATGTCACCATGGGCACTATCACTGTGAGCACGGTCAACATGAGCACGTCACCATGGGCACTGTCAACATGGGTACTATCTCAAAGGGCAATGTCACCATGAGCATTGTCAGGATGGGCAATTTCACCATGAGCACTGTCACCAAAGGCAGTAACGCCATGAGCAATGTCACTGTGGGCCGTGTCACCAGGGGCACTATCACCATGGTTAATGTTATCATTGGCACTTTCCCCGTGAGCACTGTCACCCTGGGCACTGTCATCATGGGCACGGTCACCGTGAGCACTATCTCCATGAGCACAGCCACTGTGAACACCATCACCATAATCACTGGCCTCATCGGTACTGTCACCATGAGCACTGCCACAATGAGCATTGTCAGCAGGAGCACTTCCCCCATGAACACTGTCACTATGAGAACCTCTACCATGGGTATTTTCACCATGAGTACTGTCACCCTGTGTATTGTCACCATTTGCACTGTCACCGTGAAGACTATAACCGTGAGCGCTATCACCATGAGATCTCTCACCATGGTCACTGTCACCATGGCACCTTGCACAATGGGGGCTGTCAACATGAGTGCTGTCACCATTGGCACTATCACTGTGAGCATTCTCACTGTGGTCAGTGTCACCATGGGCACGGTCACCATGAGCACTGTCACCATAGGCAATGTCACCGTGGTCAGTGTCACCATGAGCACTGTCAACATTGGCACTCATACAGTGGGCACTGTCACTGTGAGCACTGTCACCATGGGTACTGCCACCATAAGCAGTGTCTCTGTGAGTACTTTCAGCATGGGTTTTTACCGTGAGCACTGTCACCATGAGCCCTGTCACCATTTTTTAGTGACACCATGTGCACTACCACCATGCGCACTCTCACCATGGGCACTGTCACCGAGAAAACTGTCACCATAAGTACTGTCTTCATGGGCACTGTCACCAAGGGCAAGGCCAACATGTGAACTGTAACCATTGTCAGTATCACCGTGAGAAGTGTCACCATGGGAATTACCAACATAGGCACTGTCATCATGAGCACTTTCAGAACGGGAACTGTCACCATGGGCACTACCACCGTGAGGACTCTCACCATGGGAATTATCGCCATGGGCACTATCAGCATTAGAACTGTCACCGTGGTCACTGTCACGATGGAATTTGTCACGGTGAGCACTGTCACGATAGGCAAAGTCACGGTTTGCACTGTCACCTTGGGCCCTGTCACAGTGAGCACTATCACTTTGACGGTGGTGTCCATGGGCACTGCCACCATGGACACTACCAACTTGAGAATTATCACCATTTGTTCTCTCAGCGTGGTCAAGGTCAAAAAGTGCAGTCTCACTATGCTCACTATGACCGTGAACACTGTCACCATGGGCACCTTAATCATGGGCACTATCACCGTGAGCAATATCACCATCGGCACTATCACTGTGATCTCTGTCACCATAGACACTATCATGGTGAGCACCGTTAACATGAGCATTGTAACTGTGAGCACTGTCACAATGGGTAATGCAACCATGAGCAGTGTCTCTGTGAGTACTGTCAGCATGGGTTTTTACCGTGAGCACTGTCACCATGAGCCCTGTCACCATTTTTTAGTGACACCATGTGCACTACCACCATGCGCACTCTCACCATGGGCACTGTCACCGAGAAAACTGTCACCATAAGTACTGTCTTCATGGGCACTGTCACCAAGGGCACGGCCAACATGTGAACTGTAACCATTGTCAGTATCACTGTGAGAAGTGTCACCATGGGAATTCCCAACATAGGCACTGTCATCATGAGCACTTTCAGAACGGGAACTGTCACCATGGGCACTATCACCGTGAGGACTCTCACAATGGGAATTATCGCTATGGGCACTATCAGCATTAGAAATGTCACCGTGGTCACTGTCACAATGGAATTTGTCACGGTGAGCACTGTCACGATAGGCAAAGTCACGGTTTGCACTGTCCCCTTGGGCCCTGTCACAGTGAGCAATATCACTTTGAGGGTGGTGGCCATGGGCACTGCCACCATGGACACTACCAACTTGAGAATTATCACCATTTGTTCTCTCAGCGTGGTCACGGTCAACAAGTGCAGTCTCAGTATGCTCACTATGACCGTGAACACTGTCACCATGGGCACCTTAATCATGGGCACTATCACTGTGAGCACTATCACCATCGGCACTATCACTGTGATCACTGTCACCATAGACACTATCATGGTGAGCACAGTTAACATGAGCATTGTAACTGTGAGCACTGTCACAATGGGTAATGCAACCATGAGCCCAGTCACCGTGAGCACTGTCAGCATGGGTTGTCACCTTGTGCACGGTCAGCATGAGCACTGTCACCATGGGCACTAAAACTATTTTTCAGTGCCACCATGTGCACTGTCACCTTGGACACTATCACCACGAGCACTGTCACCATGAGTACTGTCATCATGGGCAATGGCACAGCCACCATCTGCAATCTTACCATGGTCACTATCACTGTGAGCACTGTCACCAATGGAACTACCAACATGGGCACTGTCATCTTGAGCACTTTCACCATACGAACTCTCACCATGGGCACTATGAACGTGAGAACGGTCACCATGGGCACTGTCACCATGAGCATTGTCATCATAGGCAATGTCACCGTGAGAACTATCACCATGCGCACTGTCCACAAGGGCACTATCACATTGAGTTGTATCACCATGTGTACTGTCATCTTGGGCACAGTCACCATGGGCACACTCACCAAGTACACTATCACTATGCTCACTATTACTCTGAACACTGTCACCATGGGCACCGTAACCATGGGCACTATCACCGGGAGCATTATCAGCATCGGCACAACAGGCGTGATAACTGTCACCATGGGTCATATCACCGTGAGCACGGTTGCCATGGGCACTGTCACGATGTGCAATGCCCCATTGGTACTCTCACCATGGGAACTGCCATGATGAGCACTGTCACCATGAGAACTGTTACTACGAGAAATGTAACCATGGGCAATTTCTCGATGGTACTCTCACCATGGGTATTTTCACCTTGGGCACTCTCAACTTAAACATTATTACCATGAGCACTTTCACTGTGAGCACTGTCACCATGGGCACTGTCACAATGCGGAGTGTCACCATGAGCCATGTCACCATGGGAAATGTCACCGTGAGAAGTGTCACCATAGGCAATGTCACCATGGGCAATGTCACCATGGGAAATGCCATTTTGAGCATTGTCACCATGGGTACTGCCACCATGAGTACTGTCACCATGAGTACTGCCACCATTGGCAGTATCACCAGGCGCACTGTCACCATGGGCACTATCACCATGACAACTCTCAGAGTGAGCACTGTCACTGTGGGCACTGCCATCGTGAGCAATTCCACCATGGGCAATGTCACCATGGGCACTAACGTTGTGAGCACTCTCAACATGAGCACGTCACCATGAGCCCTGTCACCATGGGCAATGTCACTGTGAGAAGTTTCACCATAGGCAATGTCACCGTGGGCACTGTCACCATGGTCACTGCCACCACTGTCACTGTCATTTTGAGCACTGTCACCATGGGTACTGCAACCATGAGCACTGTCACCATGAGCACTGTCACCATTGCGAGTATCACCATGTGCACTGTCACCATGAGCACTATCACAATGAGAACTGTCAGCGTGGGCACTGTCACTGTTGGCAAGGGCACCATGGCCACTTCCACCATGGGCAATGTCACCATGGGCACTATCACTGTGAGCACGGTCAATATGAGCACGTCACCATGGGCACTGTCAACATGGGTCCTATCTCAAAGGGCAATGCCACCATGAGCATTGTCAGGATGGGCAATTTCACCATGAGCACTGTCACCAAAGGCACTAACGCCATGAGCAATGTCACTGTGGGCCGTGTCACCAGGGGCACTATCACCATGGTTAATGTTATCATTGGCACTTTCCCCGTGAGCACTGTCACCCTGGGCACTGTCATCATGGGCACGGTCACCGTGAGCACTATCTCCATGAGCACAGCCACTGTGAACACCATCACCATAATCACTGGCCTCATCGGTACTGTCACCATGAGCACTGTCACAATGAGCATTGTCAGCAGGAGCACTTCCCCCATGAACACTGTCACTATGAGAACTGCTACCATGGGTATTTTCACCATGAGTACTGTCACCCTGTGTATTGTCACCATTTGCACTGTCACCGTGAAGACTATAAGCGTGAGCGCTATCACCATGAGATCTCTCACCATGGTCACTGTCACCATGGCACCTTGCACAATGGGGGCTGTCAACATGAGTGCTGTCACCATTGGCACTATCACTGTGAGCATTCTCACTGTGGTCAGTGTCACCATGGGCACTGTCACCATGAGCACTGTCACCATAGGCAATGTCACCGTGGTCAGTGTCACCATGAGCACTGTCAACATGGGCACTCATACAGTGGGCACTGTCACTGTGAGCACTGTCACCATGGGTACTGCCACCATAAGCAGTGTCTCTGTGAGTACTGTCAGCATGGGTTTTTACCGTGAGCACTGTCACCATGAGCCCTGTCACCATTTTTTAGTGACACCATGTGCACTACCACCATGCGCACTCTCACCATGGGCACTGTCACCGAGAAAACTGTCACCATATGTACTGTCTTCATGGGCACTGTCACCAAGGGCACGGCCAACATGTGAACTGTAACCATTGTCAGTATCACTGTGAGAAGTGTCACCATGGGAATTCCCAACATAGGCACTGTCATCCTGAGCACTTTCAGAACGGGAACTGACACAATGGGCACTATTACCGTGAGGACTCTCAAGACGGGAATTATCGCCATGGGCACTATCAGCATTAGAACTGTCACCGTGGTCACTGTCACGATGGAATTTGTCACTGTGAGCACTGTCACGATAGGCAAAGTCACGTTTTGCAATGTCCCCTTGGGCCCTGTCACAGTGAGCACTATCACTTTAACGGTGATGTCCATGGGCACTGCCACCATGGACACTACCAACTTGAGAATTATCACCATTTGTTCTCTCAGCGTGGTCACGGTCAACAAGTGCACTCTCACTATGCTCACTATGACCGTGAACACTGTCACCATGGGCACCTTAATCATGGGCACTATCACCGTGAGCACTATCACCATCGGCACTATCACTGTGATCACTGTCACCATAGACACTATCATGGTGAGCACAGTTAACATGAGCATTGTAACTGTGAGCACTGTCACAATGGGTAATGCAACCATGAGCCCAGTCACCGTGAGCACTGTTAGCATGGGTTGTCACCTTGTGCACGGTCAGCATGAGCACTGTCACCATGGGCACTATAACTATTTTTCAGTGCCACCATGTGCACTGTCACCTTGGACACTATCACCACGAGCACTGTCACCATGAGTACTGTCATCATGGGCAATGGCACAGCCACCATCTGCAATCTTACCATGGTCACTATCACTGTGAGCACTGTCACCAATGGAACTACCAACATGGGCACTGTCATCATGAGCACTTTCACCATACGAACTCTCACCATGGGCACTATGAACGTGAGAACGGTCACCATGGGCACTGTCACCATGATCATTGTCATCATAGGCAATGTCACCGTGAGAACTATCACCATGCGCACTGTCCACAAGGGCACTATCACATTGAGTTGTATCACCATGTGTACTGTCATCTTGGGCACAGTCACCATGGGCACACTTAACAAGTACACTATCACTATGCTCACTATTACTCTGAACACTGTCACCATGGGCACCGTAACCATGGGCACTATCACCGGGAGCATTATCAGCATCGGCACAACAGGCGTGATAACTGTCACCATGGGTCATATCACCGTGAGCACGGTTGCCATGGGCACTGTCACGATGTGCAATGCCCCATTGGTACTCTCACCATGGGAACTGCCACCATGAGCACTGTCACCATGAGAACTGTTACTATGAGAAATGTAACCATGGGCAATTTCTCGATGAGTACTCTCACCATGGGTATTTTCACCTTGGGCACTCTCAACGTAAACAGTATTACCATGAGCACTTTCACTGTGAGCACTGTCACCATGGGCACTGTCACAATGCGGAGTGTCACCATGGGCCATGTCACCATGGGAAATGTCACCGTGAGAAGTGTCACCATAGGCAATGTCACCATGGGCAATGTCACCATGGGAAATGCCATTTTGAGCACTGTCACCATGGGTACTGCAACCATGAGTACTGTCACCATGAGTACTGTCACCATTGGCAGTATCACCAGGCGCACTGTCACCATGGGCACTATCACCATGACAACTCTCAGAGTGAGCACTGTCACTGTGGGCACTGCCATCGTGAGCAATTCCACCATGGGCAATGTCACCATGGGCACTAACGTTGTGAGCACTCTCAACATGAGCACGTCACCATGAGCACTGTCACCATGGACAATGTCACTGTGAGAAGTTTCACCATAGGCAATGTCACCGTGGGCACTGTCACCATGGTCACTGCCACCACTGTCACTGTCATTTTGAGCACTGTCACCATGGGTACTGCAACCATGAGCACTGTCACCATGAGCACTGTCAAAATTGCGAGTATCACCATGTGCACTGTCACCATGAGCACTATCACAATGAGAACTGTCAGCGTGGGCACTGTCACTGTTGGCAAGGGCACCATGGCCACTTCCACCATGGGCAATGTCACCATGGGCACTATCACTGTGAGCACTGTCAACATGAGCACGTCACCATGGGCACTGTCAACATGGGTACTATCTCAAAGGGCAATGTCACCATGAGCATTGTCAGGATGGGCAATTTCACCATGGGCACTGTCACCAAAGGCACTATCGCCATGAGCAATGTCACTGTGGGCCGTGTCACCAGGGGCACTATCACCATGGTTAATGTTATCATTGGCACTTTCCCCGTGAGCACTGTCACCCTGGGCACTGTCATCATGGGCACGGTCACCGTGAGCACTATCTCCATGAGCACAGCCACTGTGAACACCATCACCATAATCACTGGCCTCATCGGTACTGTCACCATGGGCACTGCCACAATGAGCACTGTCAGCATGGGCACTTCCCCCATGAGCACTGTCACTATGAGAACTGCTACCATGGGTATTTTCACCATGAGTACTGTCACCCTGTGTATTGTCACCATTTGCACTGTCACCATGAAGACTATAACCGTGAGCGCTATCACCATGAGATCTCTCACCATGGTCACTGTCACCATGGCACCTTGCACAATGGGGGCTGTCAACATGAGTGCTGTCACCATTGGCACTACCACTGTGAGCATTCTCACTGTGGTCAGTGTCACCATGGGCACTGTCACCATGAGCACTGTCACCATAGGCAATGTCACCGTGTTCAGTGTCACCATGAGCACTGTCAACATGGGCACTCATACAGTGGGCACTGTCACTGTGAGCACTGTCACCATGGGTACTGCCACCATGAGCAGTGTCTCTGTGAGTACTGTCAGCATGGGTTTTTACCGTGAGCACAGTCACCATGAGACCTGTCACCATTTTTTACTGACACCATGTGCACTACCACCATGCGCACTCTCACCATGGGCACTGTCACTGAGAATACTGTCACCATAAGTACTGTCTTCAAGGGCACTGTCACCAAGGGCACGGCCAACATGTGAACTGTAACCATTGTCTGTATCACTGTGAGAAGTGTCACCATGGGAATTACCAACATAGGCACTGTCATCATGAGCACTTTCAGAACGGGAACTGTCACCATGGGCACTATCACCGTGAGGACTCTCACCATGGGAGTTATCGCCATGGGCACTATCAGCATTAGAACTGTCACCGTGGTCACTGTCACGATGGAATTTGTCACGGTGAGCACTGTCACGATAGGCAAAGTCACGGTTTGCACTGTCCCCTTGGGCCCTGTCACAGTGAGCACTATCACTTTGACGGTGGTGGCCATGGGCACTGCCACCATGGACACTACCAACTTGAGAATTATCACCATTTGTTCTCTCAGCGTTGTCACGTTCAACAAGTGCACTCTCACTATGCTCACTATGACCGTGAACACTGACACCATGGGCACCTTAATCATGGGCACTATCACCGTGAGCACTATCACCATCGGCACTATCACTGTGATCACTGTCCCCATAGACACTATCATGGTGAGCACAGTTAACATGAGCATTGTAACTGTGAGCACTGTCACAATGGGTAATGCAACCATGAGCCCAGTCACCGTGAGCACTGTCAGCATGGGTTGTCACCTTTTGCACGGTCAGCATGAGCACTGTCACCAAGGGACAATAACTATTTTTCAGTGCCGCCATGTGCACTGTCACCTTGGACACTATCACCACGAGCACTGTCACCATGAGTACTGTCATCATGGGCAATGGCACAGCCACCATCTGCAATCTTACCATGGTCACTATCACTGTGAGCACTGTCACCAATGGAACTACCAACATGGGCACTGTCATCATGAGCACTTTCACCATACTAACTCTCACCATGGGCACTATGAACGTGAGAACGGTCACCATGGGCACTGTCACCATGAGCATTGTCATCATAGGCATTGTCACCGTGAGAACTATCACCATGCGCACTGTCCACAAGGGCACTATCACATTGAGTTGTAACACCATGTGTACTGTCATCTTGGGCACAGTCACCATGGGAACACTCACCAAGTACACTATCACTATGCTCACTATTACTCTGAACACTGTCACCATGGGCACCGTAACCATGGGCACTATCACCGGGAGCATTATCAGTATCGGCACAACAGGCGTGATAACTGTCACCATGGGTCATATCACCGTGAGCACGGTTGCCATGGGCACTGTCACGATGTGCAAAGCCCCATTGGTACTCTCACCATGGGAACTGCCACCATGACCACTGTCACCATGAGCACTGACACCACCATCACTGCCACCGAGGGCACTGCAACCATGAGCACTGTCACCATGAGAACTGTTACTATGAGAAATGTAACCATGGGCAATTTCTCGATGAGTACTCTCACCATGGGTATTTTCACCTTGGGCACTCTCAACGTAAACAGTATTACCATGAGCACTTTCACTGTGAGCACTGTCACCATGGGCACTGTCACAATGCGGAGTGTCACCATGAGCCATGTCACCATGGGAAATGTCACCGTGAGAAGTGTCATCATAGGCAATGTCACCATGGGCAATGTCACCATGGGAAATGCCATTTTGAGCACTGTCACCATGGGTACTGCAACCATGAGTACTGTCACCATGAGTACTGTCACCACTGGCAGTATCACCAGGCGCTCTGTCACCATGGGCACTATCACCATGACAACTCTCAGAGTGAGCACTGTCACTGTGGGCACTGCCATCGTGAGCAATTCCACCATGGGCAATGTCACCATGGGCACTAACGTTGTGAGCACTCTCAACATGAGCACGTCACCATGAGCCCTGTCACCATGGGCAATGTCACTGTGAGAAGTTTCACCATAGGCTCTGTCACTGTGAGCACTCTCACCATTGGTACTGCCACCATGAGCTGTGTCTCTGTGAGTACTGTCAGCATGGGTTTTTACCGTGAGCACTGTCACCATTAGCCCTGTCACCATTTTTTAGTGACACCATGTGCACTACCATCATGCGCACTCTCACCATGGGCACTGTCACCGAGAAAACTGTCACCATATGTACTGTCTTCATGGGCACTGTCACCAAGGGCACGGCCAACATGTGAACTGTAACCATTGTCAGTATCACTGTGAGAAGTGTCACCATGGGAATTCCCAACATAGGCACTGTCATCCTGAGCACATTCAGAACGGGAACTGACACAATGGGCACTATCACCGTGAGGAATCTCACCACGGGAATTATCGCCATGGGCACTATCAGCATTAGAACTGTCACCGTGGTCACTGTCACGATGGAATTTGTCACTGTGAGAACTGTCACGATAGGCAAAGTCACGGTTTGCAATGTCCCCTTGGGCCCTGTCACAGTGAGCCGTATCACTTTGACGGTGATGTACATGGGCACTGCCACCATGGACACTACCAACTTGAGAATTATCACCATTTGTTCTCTCAGCGTGGTCACGGTCAACAAGTGCACTCTCACTATGCTCACTATGACCGTGAACACTGTCACCATGGGCACCTTAAACATGGGCACTATCACCGTGAGCACGATCACCATCGGCACTATCACTGTGATCACTGTCACCATAGGCACTATCATGGTGAGCACAGTTAACATGAGCATTGTAACTGTGAGCACTGTCACAATGGGTAATGCAACCATGAGCAGTGTCTCTGTGAGTACTGTCAGCATGGGTTTTTACCGTGAGCACTGTCACCATGAGCCCTGTCACCATTTTTTAGTGACACCATGTGCACTACCACCATGCGCACTCTCACCATGGGCTCTGTCACCGAGAAAACTGTCACCATAAGTACTGTCTTCATGGGCCCTGTCACCAAGGGCAAGGCCAACATGTGAACTGTAACCATTGTCAGTATCACCGTGAGAAGTGTCACCATGGGAATTACCAACATAGGCACTGTCATCATGAGCACTTTCAGAACGGGAACTGTCACCATGGGCACTATCACCGTGAGGACTCTCACCATGGGAATTATCGCCATGGGCACTATCAGCATTAGAACTGTCACCGTGGTCACTGTCACGATGGAATTTGTCACGGTGAGCACTGTCACGATAGGCAAAGTCACGGTTTGCACTGTCCCCTTGGGCCCTGTCACAGTGAGCACTATCACTTTGACGGTGGTGGCCATGGGCACTGTCACCATGGACACTACAAACTTGAGAATTATCACCATTTGTTCTCTCAGCGTTGTCACGGTCAACAAGTGCACTCTCACTGTGCTCACTATGACCGTGAACACTGACACCATGGGCACCTTAATCATGGGCACTATCACCGTGAGCACTATCACCATTGGCACTATCACTGTGATCACTGTCACCATAGACACTATCATGGTGAGCACAGTTAACATGAGCATTGTAACTGTGAGCACTGTCACAATGGGTAATGCAACCATGAGCCCAGTCACCGTGAGCACTGTCAGCATGGGTTGTCACCTTGTGCACGGTCAGCATGAGCACTGTCACCAAGGGACTATAACTATTTTTCAGTACCGCCATGTGCACTGTCACCTTGGACACTATCACCACGAGCACTGTCACCATGAGTACTGTCATCATGGGCAATGGCACAGCCACCATCTGCAATCTTACCATGGTCACTATCACTGTGAGCACTGTCACCAATGGAACTACCAACATGGGCACTGTCATCATGAGCACTTTCACCATACGAACTCTCACCATGGGCACTATGAACGTGAGAACGGTCACCATGGGCACTGTCACCATGAGCATTGTCATCATAGGCAATGTCACCGTGAGAACTATCACCATGCGCACTGTCCACAAGGGCACTATCACATTGAGTTGTATCACCATGTGTACTGTCATCTTGGGCACAGTCACCATGGGCACACTCACCAAGTACACTATCACTATGCTCACTATTACTCTGAACACTGTCACCATGGGCACCGTAACCATGGGCACTATCACCGGGAGCATTATCAGCATCGGCACAACAGGCGTGATAACTGTCACCATGGGTCATATCACGGTGAGCACGGTTGCCATGGGCACTGTCACGATGTGCAATGCCCCATTGGTACTCTCACCATGGGAACTGCCACCATGAGCACTGTCACCATGAGCACTGACACCACGGTCACTGCCACCGAGGGCACTGCCACCATGAGCACTGTCACCATGAGAACTGTTACTATGAGAAATGTAACCATGGGCAATTTCTCGATGAGTACTCTCACCATGGGTATTTTCACCTTGGGCACTCTCAACGTAAACAGTATTACCATGAGCACTTTCACTGTGAGCACTGTCACCATGGGCACTGTCACAATGCGGAGTGTCACCATGAGCCATGTCACCATGGGAAATGTCACCGTGAGAAGTGTCACCATAGGCAATGTCACCATGGGCAATGTCACCATGGGAAATGCCATTTTGAGCACTGTCACCATGGGTACTGCCACCATGAGTACTGTCACCATGAGTACTGTCACCATTGGCAGTATCACCAGGCGCACTGTCACCATGGGCACTATCACCATGACAACTCTCAGAGTGAGCACTGTCACTGTGGGTACTGCCATCGTGAGCAATTCCACCATGGGCAATGTCACCATGGGCACTAACGTTGTGAGCACTCTCAACATGAGCACGTCACCATGAGCCCTGTCACCATGGGCAATGTCACTGTGAGAAGTTTCACCATAGGCAATGTCACCGTGGGCACTGTCACCATGGTCACTGCCACCACTGTCACTGTCATTTTGAGCACTGTCACCATGGGTACTGCAACCATGAGCACTGTCACCATGAGCACTGTCACCATTGCGAGTATCACCATGTGCACTGTCACCATGAGCACTATCACAATGAGAACTGTCAGCGTGGGCAGTGTCACTGTTGGCAAGGGCACCATGGCCACTTCCACCATGGGCAATGTCACCATGGGCACTATCACTGTGAGCACGGTCAACATGAGCACGTCACCATGGGCACTGTCAACATGGGTACTATCTCAAAGGGCAATGTCACCATGAGCATTGTCAGGATGGGCAATTTCACCATGAGCACTGTCACCAAAGGCAGTAACGCCATGAGCAATGTCACTGTGGGCCGTGTCACCAGGGGCACTATCACCATGGTTAATGTTATCATTGGCACTTTCCCCGTGAGCACTGTCACCCTGGGCACTGTCATCATGGGCACGGTCACCGTGAGCACTATCTCCATGAGCACAGCCACTGTGAACACCATCACCATAATCACTGGCCTCATCGGTACTGTCACCATGAGCACTGCCACAATGAGCATTGTCAGCAGGAGCACTTCCCTCATGAACACTGTCACTATGAGAACCTCTACCATGGGTATTTTCACCATGAGTACTGTCACCCTGTGTATTGTCACCATTTGCACTGTCACCGTGAAGACTATAACCGTGAGCGCTATCACCATGAGATCTCTCACCATGGTCACTGTCACCATGGCACCTTGCACAATGGGGGCTGTCAACATGAGTGCTGTCACCATTGGCACTATCACTGTGAGCATTCTCACTGTGGTCAGTGTCACCATGGGCACGGTCACCATGAGCACTGTCACCATAGGCAATGTCACTGTGGTCAGTGTCACCATGAGCACTGTCAACATTGGCACTCATACAGTGGGCACTGTCACTGTGAGCACTGTCACCATGGGTACTGCCACCATAAGCAGTGTCTCTGTGAGTACTGTCAGCATGGGTTTTTACCGTGAGCACTGTCACCATGAGCCCTGTCACCATTTTTTAGTGACACCATGTGCACTACCACCATGCGCACTCTCACCATGGGCACTGTCACCGAGAAAACTGTCACCATAAGTACTGTCTTCATGGGCACTGTCACCAAGGGCAAGGCCAACATGTGAACTGTAACCATTGTCAGTATCACCGTGAGAAGTGTCACCATGGGAATTACCAACATAGGCACTGTCATCATGAGCACTTTCAGAACGGGAACTGTCACCATGGGCACTATCACCGTGAGGACTCTCACCATGGGAATTATCGCCATGGGCACTATCAGCATTAGAACTGTCACCGTGGTCACTGTCACGATGGAATTTGTCACGGTGAGCACTGTCACGATAGGCAAAGTCACGGTTTGCACTGTCACCTTGGGCCCTGTCACAGTGAGCACTATCACTTTGACGGTGGTGTCCATGGGCACTGCCACCATGGACACTACCAACTTGAGAATTATCACCATTTGTTCTCTCAGCGTGGTCAAGGTCAAAAAGTGCAGTCTCACTATGCTCACTATGACCGTGAACACTGTCACCATGGGCACCTTAATCATGGGCACTATCACCGTGAGCACTATCACCATCGGCACTATCACTGTGATCTCTGTCACCATAGACACTATCATGGTGAGCACCGTTAACATGAGCATTGTAACTGTGAGCACTGTCACAATGGGTAATGCAACCATGAGCCCAGTCACCGTGAGCACTGTCAGCATGGGTTGTCACCTTGTGCATGGTCAGCATGAACACTGTCACCATGGGCACTATAACTATTTTTCAGTGCCCCCATGTGCACTGTCACCTTGGACACTATCACCACAAGAACTGTCACCATGAGTACTGTCATCATGGGCAATGGCACAGCCACCATCTGCAATCTTACCATGGACACTATCACTGTGAGCACTGTCACCAATGGAACTACCAACATGGGCACTGTCATCATGAGCACTTTCACCATACGAACTCTCACCATGGGCACTATGAACGTGAGAACGTTCACCATGGGCACTGTCACCATGAGCATTGTCATCATAGGCAATGTCACCGTGAGAACTATCACCATGCGCACTGTCCACAAGGGTACTATCACATTGAGTTGTATCACCATGTGTACTGTCATCTTGGGCACAGTCACCATGGGCACACTCACCAAGTACACTATCACTATGCTCACTATTACTCTGAACACTGTCACCATGGGCACCGTAACCATGGGCACTATCACCGGGAGCATTATCAGCATCGGCTCAACAGGCGTGATAACTGTCACCATGGGTCATATCACCGTGAGCACGGTTGCCATGGGCACTGTCAAGATGTGCAATGCCCCATTGGTACTCTCACCATGGAACTGCCACCATGAGCACTGTCACCATGAGAACTGTTACTATGAGTAATGTAACCATGGGCAATTTCTCGATGAGTACTCTCACCATGGGTATTTTCACCTTGGGCACTCTCAACGTAAACAGTATTACCATGAGCACTTTCACTGTGAGCACTGTCACCATGGGCACTGTCACAATGCGGAGTGTCACCATGAGCCATGTCACCATGGGAAATGTCACCGTGAGAAGTGTCACCATAGGCAATGTCACCATGGGCAATGTCACCATGGGAAATGCCATTTTGAGCACTGTCACCATGGGTAGTGCCACCATGAGTACTGTCACCATGAGTACTGTCACCATTGGCAGTATCACCAGGCGCACTGTCACCATGGGCACTATCACCATGACAAATCTCAGAGTGAGCACTGTCACTGTGGGCACTGCCATCGTGAGCAATTCCACCATGGGCAATGTCACCATGGGCACTAACGTTGTGAGCACTCTCAACATGAGCACGTCACCATGAGCCCTGTCACCATGGGCAATGTCACCATTGCCAGTATCACCATGTGCACTTTCACCATGGGCACTATCACAATGAGAACTGTCAGCTTGGGCACTGTCACTGTTGGCAAGGGCACCATGGCCACTTCCACCATGGGCAATGTCACCATGGGCACTATCACTGTGAGCACTGTCAACATGAGCACGTCACCATGGGCACTGTCAACATGGGTACTATAACAAAGGGCAATGTCACCATGAGCATTGTCAGGATGGGCAATTTCACCATGGGCACTGTCACCAAAGGCACTATCGCCATGAGCAATATCACTGTGGGCCGTGTCACCAGGGGCACTATCACCATGGTTAATGTTATCATTGGCACTTTGCCCGTGAGCACTGTCACCTTGGGCACTGTCATCATGGGCACGGTCACCGTGAGCACTATCTCCATGAGCACAGCCACTGTGAACACCATCACCATAATCACTGGCCTCATCGGTACTGTCACCATGAGCACTGCCACAATGAGCACTGTCAGCATGGGCACTTCCCCCATGAGCACTGTCACTATGAGAACTGCTACCATGGGTATTTTCACCATGAGTACTGTCACCCTGTGTATTGTCACCATTTGCACTGTCACCATGAAGACTATAACCGTGAGCGCAATCACCATGAGATCTCTCACCATGGTCACTATTACCATGGCACCTTGCACAATGGGGGCTGTCAACATGAGTGCTGTCACCATTGGCACTATCACTGTGAGCATTCTCACTGTGGTCAGTGTCACCATGGGCACTGTCACCATGAGCACTGTCACCATAGGCAATGTCACCTTGGTCAGTGTCACCATGAGCACTGTCAACATGGGCACTCATACAGTGGGCACTGTAACTGTGAGCACTGTCACCATGGGTACTGCCACCATGAGCAGTGTCTCTGTGAGTACTGTCAACATGGGTTTTTTCCGTGAGCACTGTCACCATGAGCCCTGTCACCATTTTTCAGTGACACCATGTGCACTACCACCATGCGCACTCTCACCATGGGCACTGTCACCGAGAAAACTGTCACCATAAGTACTGTCATCATGGGCACTGTCACCAAGGGCACGGCCAACATGTGAACTGTAACCATTGTCAGTATCACTGTGAGAAGTGTCACAACGGGAATTCCCAACATAGGCACTGTCATCCTTAGCACTTTCAGAAAGGGAACTGTCACAATGGGCACTATCACCGTGAGGACTCTCACCAAGGGAATTATCGCCATGGGCACTATCAGCATTAGAACTGTCACCGTGGTCACTGTCACGATGGAATTTGTCACTGTGAGCACTGTCACGATAGGCAAAGTCACGGTTTGCACTGTCCCCTTGGGCCCTGTCACAGTGAGCACTATCACTTTGACGGTGATGTCCATGGGCACTGCCACCATGGACACTACCAACTTGAGAATTATCACCATTTGTTCTCTCAGCGTGGTCACGGTCAACAAGTGCACTCTCACTATGCTCACTATGACCGTGAACACTGTCACCATGGGCACCTTAATCATTGGCACTATCACTGTGAGCACTATCACCATCGGCACTATCACTGTGATCACTGTCACCATAGACACTATCATGGTGAGCACAGTTAACATGAGCATTGTAACTGTGAGCACTGTCACAATGGGTAATGCAACCATGAGCCCAGTCACCGTGAGCACTGTCAGCATGGGTTGTCACCTTGTGCACGGTCAGCATGAGCACTGTCACCATGGGCACTATAACTATTTTTCAGTGCCACCATGTGCACTGTCACCTTGGACACTATCACCACGAGCACTGTCACCATGAGTACTGTCATCATGGGCAATGGCACAGCCACCATCTGCAATCTTACCATGGTCACTATCACTGTGAGCACTGTCACCAATGGAACTACCACCATGGGCACTGTCATCATGAGCACTTGCACCATACGAACTCTCACCATGGGCACTATGAACGTGAGAACGGTCACCATGGGCACTGTCACCATGAGCTTTGTCATCATAGGCAATGTCACCGTGAGAACTATCACCATGCGCACTGTCCACAAGGGTAGTATCACATTGAGTTGTATCACCATGTGTACTGTCATCTTGGGCACAGTCACCATGGGCACACTCACCAAGTACACTATCACTATGCTCAATATTACTCTGAACACTGTCACCAAGGGCACCGTAACCATGGGCACTTTCACCGGGAGCATTATCAGCATCGGCTCAACAGGCGTGATAACTGTCACCATGGGTCATATCACCGTGAGCACGGTTGCCATGGGCACTGTCACGATGTCCAATGCCCCATTGGTACTATCACCATGGGAACTGCCACCATGAGCACTGTCACCATGAGAACTGTTACTATGAGAAATGTAACCATGGGCAATTTCTCGATGAGTACTCTCACCATGGGTATTTTCACCTTGGGCACTCTCAACGTAAACAGTATTACCATGAGCAGTTTCACTGTGAGCACTGTCACCATGGGCACTGTCACAATGCGGAGTGTCACCATGAGCCATGTCACCATGGGAAATGTCACCGTGAGAAGTGTCACCATAGGCAATGTCACCATGGGCAATGTCACCATGGGAAATGCCATTTTGAGCACTGTCACCATGGGTACTGCCACCATGAGTACTGTCACCATGAGTACTGTCACCATTGGCAGTATCACCAGGCGCACTGTCACCATAGGCACTATCACCATGACAACTCTCAGAGTGAGCACTATCACTGTGGGCACTGCCATCGTGAGCAATTCAACCATGGGCAATGTCACCATGGGCACTAACGTTGTGAGCACTCTCAACATGAGCACGTCACCATGAGCCCTGTCACCATGGGCAATGTCACTGTGAGAAGTTTCACCATAGGCAATGTCACCGTGGGCACTGTCACCATGGTCACTGCCACCACTGTCACTGTCATTTTGAGCACTGTCACCATGGGTACTGCCAACATGAGCACTGTCACCATGAGCACTGTCACCATTGCGAGTATCACCATGTGCACTTTCACCATGAGCACTATCACAATGAGAACTGTCAGCGTGGTCAGTGTCACTGTTGGCAAGGGCACCATGGCCACTTCCACCATGGGCAATGTCACCATGGGCACTATCACTGTGAGCACTGTCAACATGAGCACGTCACCATGGGCACTGTCAACATGGGTACTATCTCAAAGGGCAATGTCACCATGAGCATTGTCAGGATGGGCAATTTCACCATGGGCACTGTCAACAAAGGCACTATCGCCATGAGCAATGTCACTGTGGGCCGTGTCACCAGGGGCACTATCACCATGGTTAATGTTATCATTGGCACTTTCCCCGTGAGCACTGTCACCCTGGGCACTGTCATCATGGGCACGGTCACCGTGAGCACTATCTCCATGAGCACAGCCACTGTGAACACCATCACCATAATCACTGGCCTCATCGGTACTGTCACCATGGGCACTGCCACAATGAGCACTGTCAGCATGGGCACTTCCCCCATGAGCACTGTCACTATGAGAACTGCTACCATGGGGATTTTCACCATGAGTACTGTCACCCTGTGTATTGTCACCATTTGCACTGTCACCATGAAGACTATAACCGTGAGCGCTATCACCATGAGATCTCTCACCATGGTCACTGTCACCATGGCACCTTGCACAATGGGGGCTGTCAACATGAGTGCTGTCACCATTGGCACTATCACTGTGAGCATTCTCACTGTGGTCAGTGTCACCATGGGCACTGTCACCATGAGCACTGTCACCATAGGCAAAGTCACCTTGGTCAGTGTCACCATGAGCACTGTCAACATCGGCACTCATACAGTGGGCACTGTCACTGTGAGCACTGTCACCATGGGTACTGCCACCATGAGCAGTGTGTCTGTGAGTACTGCCAGCATGGGTTTTTACCGTGAGCACTGTCACCATGAGCCCTGTCACCATTTTTCAGTGACACCATGTGCACTACCACCATGCGCACTCTCACCATGGGCACTGTCACCATGGGCACTGTCACCGAGGAAACTGTCACCATATGTACTGTCTTCATGGGCACTGTCACCAAGGGCACGGCCAAAATGTGAACTGTAACCATTGTCAGTATCACTGTGAGAAGTGTCACCATGGGAATTCCCAACATAGGCACTGTCATCCTGAGCACTTTCAGAACGGGAACTGTCACAATTGGCACTATCACCGTGAGGACTCTCACCACGGGAATTATCGCCATGGGCACTATCAGCATTAGAACTGTCACCGTGGTCACTGTCACGATGGAATTTGTCACTGTGAGCACTGTCACGATAGGCAAAGTCACCGTTTGCACTGTCCCCTTGAGCCCTGTCACAGTGAGCACTATCACTTTGACGGTGATGTCCATGGGCACTGCCACCATGGACACTACCAACTTGAGATTTATCACCATTTGTTCTCTCAGCGTGGTCACGGTCAACAAGTGCAGTCTCACTATGCTCACTATGACCGTGAACACTGTCACCATGGGCACCTTAATCATGGGCACTATCACCGTGAGCACTATCACCATTGGCACTATCACTGTGATCACTGTCACCATAGACACTATCATGGTGAGCACAGTTAACATGAGCATTGTAACTGTGAGCACTGTCACAATGGGTAATGCAACCATGAGCAGTGTCTCTGTGAGTACTGTCGCATGGGTTTTTACCGTGAGCACTGTCACCATGAGCACTGTCACCATTTTTTACTGACACCATGTGCACTACCACCATGCGCACTCTCACCATGGGCACTGTCACCGAGAAAACTGTCACCATAAGTACTGTCTTCATGGGCACTGTCACCAAGGTCAAGGCCAACATGTGAACTGTAACCATTGTCAGTATCACCGTGAGAAGTTTCACCATGGGAATTACCAACATAGGCACTGTCATCATGAGCACTTTCAGAACGGGAACTGTCACCATGGGCACTATCACCGTGAGGACTCTCACCATGGGAATTATCGCCATGGGCACTATCAGCATTAGAACTGTCACCGTGGTCACTGTCACGATGGAATTTGTCACGGTGAGCACTGTCACGATAGGCAAAGTCACGGTTTGCACTGTCCCCTTGGGCCCTGTCACAATGAGCACTATCACTTTGACGGTGGTGGCCATGGGCACTGTCACCATGGACTCTACAAACTTGAGAATTATCACCATTTGTTCTCTCAGCGTTGTCACGGTCAACAAGTGCACTCTCACTGTGCTCACTATGACCGTGAACACTGACACCATGGGCACCTTAATCATGGGCACTATCACCGTGAGCACTATCACCATTGGCAATATCACTGTGATCACTGTCACCATAGACACTATCATGGTGAGCACAGTTAACATGAGCATTGTAACTGTGTGCACTGTCACAATGGGTAATGCAACCATGAGCCCAGTCACCGTGAGCACTGTCAGCATGGTTTGTCACCTTGTGCACGGTCAGCATGAGCACTGTCACCAAGGGACTATAACTATTTTTCAGTACCGCCATGTGCACTGTCACCTTGGACACTATCACCACGAGCACTGTCACCATGGGTACTGTCATCATGGGCAATGGCACAGCCACCATCTGCAATCTTACCATGGTCACTATCACTGTGAGCACTGTCACCAATGGAACTACCACCATGGGCACTGTCATCATGAGCACTTTCACCATACGAACTCTCACCATGGGCCCTATGAACGTGAGAACGGTCACCATGGGCACTGTCACCATGAGCATTGTCATCATAGGCAATGTCACCGTGAGAACTATCACCATGTGCACTGTCCACAAGGGTACTATCACATTGAGTTGTATCACCATGTGTACTCTCATCTTCGGCACAGTCACCATGGGCACACTCACCAAGTACACTATCACTATGCTCAGTATTACACTGAACACTGTCACCATGGGCACGGTAACCATGGGCACTATCACCGGGAGCATTATCAGCATCGGCTCAACAGGCGTGATAACTGTCACCATGGGTCATATCACCGTGAGCACGGTTGCCATGGGCACTGTCACGATGTGCAATGCCCCATTGGTACTCTCACCATGGGAACTGCCACCATGAGCACTGTCACCATGAGAACTGTTACTATGAGAAATGTAACCATGGGCAATTTCTCGATGAGTACTCTCACCATGGGTATTTTCACCTTGGGCACTCTCAACGTAAACAGTATTACCATGAGCACTTTCACTGTGAGCACTGTCACCATGGGCACTGTCACAATGCGGAGTGTCACCATAAGCCATGTCACCATGGGAAATGTCACCGTGAGAAGTGTCACCATAGGCAATGTCACCATGGGCAATGTCACCATGGGAAATGCCATTTTGAGCACTGTCACCATGGGTACTGCAACCATGAGTACTGTCACTATGAGTACTGTCACCATTGGCAGTATCACCAGGCGCACTGTCACCATGGGCACTGTCAGCATGACAACTCTCAGAGTGAGCACTGTCACTGTGGGCACTGCCATCGTGAGCAATTCCACCATGGGCAATGTCACCATGGGCACTAACGTTGTGAGAACTCTCAACATGAGCACGTCACCATGAGCCCTGTCACCATGGACAATATCACTGTGAGAAGTTTCACCATAGGCAACGTC
This sequence comes from Mesoplodon bidens, assembly GCF_964165515.1. NCBI lineage: Eukaryota > Metazoa > Chordata > Mammalia > Artiodactyla > Ziphiidae > Mesoplodon > Mesoplodon bidens. The sequence goes on from NW_027671983.1 coordinate 651,998, forward strand.
ACCGTGTGCACTGTCACCATGGTCACTGCCACCACACTCACTGTCATTTTGAGCACTGTCACCATGGGTACTGCAACCATGAGCACTGTCACCATGAGCCCTGTCACAATTTTTTAGTGACACCATGTGCACTACCACCATGCGCACTCTCACCATGGGCACTGTCACCGAGAAAACTGTCACCATAAGTACTGTCTTCATGGGCACTGTCACCAAGGGCACGGCCAACATGTGAACTGTAACCATTGTCAGTATCACTGTGAGAAGTGTCACCTTGGGAATTACCAAGATAGGCACTGTCATCATGAGCACTTTCAGAACGGGAACTGTCACCAAAGGCACTAACGCCATGAGCAATGTCACTGTGGGCCGTGTCACCAGGGGCACTATCACCATGGTTAATGTTATCATTGGCACTTTCCCCGTGAGCACTGTCACCCTGGGCACTGTCATCATGGGCACGGTCACCGTGAGCACTATCTCCATGAGCACAGCCAGTGTGAACACCATCACCATAATCACTGGCCTCATCGGTACTGTCACCATGAGCACTGCCACAATGAGCACTCTCAGCATGGGCACTTCCCCCATGAGCACTGTCACTATGAGAACTGCTACCATGGGTATTTTCACCATGAGTACTGTCACCCTGTGTATTGTCTCCATTTGCACTGTCACCATGAAGACTATAACCATGAGCGCTATCACCATGAGATCTCTCACCATGGTCACTGTCACCATGGCACCTTGCACAATGGGGGCTGTCAACATGAGTGCTGTCACCATTGGCACTATCACTGTGAGCATTCTCACTGTGGTCAGTGTCACCATGGGCACTGTCACCATGAGCACTGTCACCATAGGCAATGTCACCTTGGTCAGTGTCACCATGAGCACTGTCAACATGGGCACTCATACAGTGGGCACTGTCACTGTGAGCACTGTCACCAAGGGTACTGCCACCATGAGCAGTGTCTCTGTGAGTACTGTCAGCATGGGTTTTTACCGTGAGCACTGTCACCATGAGCCCTGTCAACATTTTTCAGTGACACCATGTGCACTACCACCATGCACACTCTCACCATGGGCACTGTCACCGAGAAAACTGTCACCATAAGTACTGTCTTCATGGGCACTGTCACCAAGGGCACGGCCAACATGTGAACTGTAACCATTGTCAGTATCACTGTGAGAAGTGTCACCATGGGAATTCCCAACATAGGCACTGTCATCCTTAGCACTTTCAGAAAGGGAACTGTCACAATGGGCACTATCACCGTGAGGACTCTCACCACGGGAATTATCGCCATGGGCACTATCAGCATTAGAACTGTCACCGTGGTCACTGTCACGATGGAATTTGTCACTGTGAGCACTGTCACGATAGGCAAAGTCACGGTTTGCACTGTCCCCTTGGGCCCTGTCACAGTGAGCACTATCACTTTGACGGTGATGTCCATGGGCACTGCCACCATGGACACTACCAACTTGAGAATTATCACCATTTGTTCTCTCAGCGTGGTCACGGTCAACAAGTGCACTCTCACTATGCTCACTATGACCGTGAACACTTTCACCATGGGCACCTTAATCATGGGCACTATCACCGTGAGCACTATCACCATCGGCACTATCACTGTGATCACTGTCACCATAGACACTATCATGTTGAGCACAGTTAACATGAGCATTGTAACTGTGAGCACTGTCACAATGGGTAATGCAACCATGAGCCCAGTCACCGTGAGCACTGTCAGCATGGGTTGTCACCTTTTGCACGGTCAGCATGAGCACTGTCACCATGGGCACTATAACTATTTTTCAGTGCCACCATGTGCACTGTCACCTTGGACACTATCACCACGAGCACTGTCACCATGAGTACTGTCATCATGGGCAATGGCACAGCCACCATCTGCAATCTTACCATGGTCACTATCACTGTGAGCACTGTCACCAATGGAACTACCAACATGGGCACTGTCATCATGAGCACTTTCACCATACGAACTCTCACCATGGGCACTATGAACGTGAGAATGGTCACCATGGGCACTGTCACCATGAGTTTTGTCATCATAGGCAATGTCACCGTGAGAACTATCACCATGCGCACTGTCCACAAGGGTACTATCACATTGAGTTGTATCACCATGTGTACTCTCATCTTGGGCACAGTCACAATGGGCACACTCACCAAGTACACTATCACTATGCTCACTACTACTCTGAACACTGTCACCATGGGCACCGTAACCATGGGCACTATCACCGGGAGCATTATCAGCATCGGCTCAACAGGCGTGATAACTGTCACCATGGGTCATATCACCGTTAGCACGGTTGCCATGGGCTCTGTCACGATGTGCAATGCCCCATTGGTACTCTCACCATGGGAACTGCCACCATGAGCACTGTCACCATGAGAACTGTTACTATGAGAAATGTAACCATGGGCAATTTCTCGATGAGTACTCTCACCATGGGTATTTTCACCTTGGGCACTCTCAACGTAAACAGTATTACCATGAGCACTTTCACTGTGAGCACTGTCACCATGGGCACTGTCACAATGCGGAGTGTCACCATGTGCCATGTCACCATGGGAAATGTCAACGTGAGAAATGTCACCATAGGCAATGTCACCATGGACAATGACACAATGGGAAATGCCATTTTGAGCACTGTCACCATGGGTACTGCAACCATGAGTACTGTCACCATGAGTACTGTCACCATTGGCAGTATCACCAGGCGCACTGTCACCATGGGCACTATCACCATGACAACTCTCAGAGTGAGCACTGTCACTGTGGGCACTGCCATCGTGAGCAATTCCACCATGGGCAATGTCACCATGGGCACTAACGTTGTGAGCACTCTCAACATGAGCACGTCACCATGAGCCCTGTCACCATGGGCAATGTCACTGTGAGAAGTTTCACCATAGGCAATGTCACCGTGGGCACTGTCACCATGGTCACTGCTACCACTGTCACTGTCATTTTGAGCACTGTCACCATGGGTACTGCAACCATGAGCACTGTCACCATGAGCACTGTCACCATTGCGAGTATCACCATGTGCACTTTCACCATGGGCACTATCACAATGAGAACTGTCAGCGTGGGCAGTGTCACTGTTGGCAAGGGCACCATGGCCACTTCCACCATGGGCAATGTCACCATGGGCACTATCACTGTGAGCACTGTCAACATGAGCACGTCACCATGGGCACTGTCAACATGGGTACTATCTCAAAGGGCAATGTCACCATGAGCATTGTCAGGATGGGCAATTTCACCATGGGCACTGTCACCAAAGGCACTATCGCCATGAGCAATGTCACTGTGGGCCGTGTCACCAGGGGCACTATCACCATGGTTAATGTTATCATTGGCACTTTCCCCGTGAGCACTGTCACCCTGGGCACTGTCATCATGGGCACGGTCACTGTGAGCACTATCTCCATGAGCACAGCCACTGTGAACACCATCACCATAATCACTGGCCTCATCGGTACTGTCACCATGAGCACTGCCACAATGAGCACTGTCAGCAGGGCACTTCCCCCATGAGCACTGTCACTATGAGAACTGCTACCATGGGTATTTTCACCATGAGTACTGTCACCCTGTGTATTGTCACCATTTGCACTGTCACCATGAAGACTATAACCGTGAGCGCTATCACCATGAGATCTCTCACCATGGTCACTGTCACCATGGCACCTTGCACAATGGGGGCTGTCAACATGAGTGCTGTCACCATTGGCACTATCACTGTGAGCATTCTCACTGTGGTCAGTGTCACCATGGGCACTGTCACCATGAGCACTGTCACCATAGGCAATGTCACCGTGGTCAGTGTCACCATGAGCACTGTCAACATGGGCACTCATACAGTGGGCACTGTCACTGTGAGCACTGTCACCGTGGGTACTGCCAACATGAGCAGTGTCTCTGTGAGTACTGTCAGCATGTGTTTTTACCGTGAGCACTGTCACCATGAGCCCTGTCACCATTTTTTAGTGACACCATGTGCACTACCACCATGCGCACTCTCACCATGGGCACTGTCACCGAGAAAACTGTCACCATAAGTACTGTCTTCATGGGCACTGTCACCAAGGGCACGGCCAACATGTGAACTGTAACCATTGTCAGTATCACTGTGAGGAGTGTCACCATGGGAATTACCAACATAGGCACTGTCATCATGAGCACTTTCAGAACGGGAACTGTCACCATGGGCACTATCACCGTGAGGCCTCTCACCACGGGAATTATCGCCATGGGCACTATCAGCATTAGAACTGTCACCGTGGTCACTGTCACGATGGAATTTGTCACTGTGAGCACTGTCACGATAGGCAAAGTCACGGTTTGCACTGTCCCCTTGGGCCCTGTCACAGTGAGCACTATCACTTTGACGGTGATGTCCATGGGCACTGCCACCATGGACACTACCAACTTGAGAATTATCACCTTTTGTTCTCTCAGCGTGGTCACGGTCAACAAGTGCACTCTCACTATGCTCACTATGACCGTGAACACTGTCACCATGGGCACCTTAATCATGGGCACTATCACTGTGAGCACTATCACCATTGGCACTATCACTGTGATCACTGTCATCATAGACACTATCATGGTGAGCACAGTTAACATGAGCATTGTAACTGTGAGCACTGTCACAATGGGTAATGCAACCATGAGCCCATTCACCGTGAGCACTGTCAGCATGGGTTGTCACCTTGTGCACGGTCAGCATGAGCACTGTCACCAAGGGACTATAACTATTTTTCATTGCCGCCATGTGCACTGTCACCTTGGACACTATCACCACGAGCACTGTCACCATGAGTACTGTCATCATGGGCAATGGCACAGCCACCATCTGCAATCTTACCATGGTCACTATGACTGTGAGCACTGTCACCAATGGAACTACCAACATGGGCACTGTCATCATGAGCACTTTCACCATACGAACTCTCACCATGGGCACTATGAACGTGAGAACGGTCACCATGGGCACTGTCACCATGAGCATTGTCATCATAGGCAATGTCACCGTGAGAACTATCACCATGCGCACTGTCCACAAGGGCACTATCACATTGAGTTGTATCACCATGTGTACTGTCATCTTGGGCACAGTCACCATGGGCACACTCACCAAGTACACTATCACTATGCTCACTATTACTCTGAACACTGTCACCATGGGCACCGTAACCATGGGCACCATCACCGGGAGCATTATCAGCATCGGCACAACAGGCGTGATAACTGTCACCATGGGTCATATCACCGTGAGCACGGTTGCCATGGGCACTGTCACGATGTGCAATGCCCCATTGGTACTCTCACCATGGGAACTGCCACCATGAGCACTGTCACCATGAGCACTGGCACCACCATCACTGCCACCGAGGGCACTGCAACCATGAGCACTGTCACCATGAGAACTGTTACTATGTGAAATGTAACCATGGGCAATTTCTCGATGAGTACTCTCACCATGGGTATTTTCACCTTGGGCACTCTCAACGTAAACAGTATTACCATGAGCACTTTCACTGTGAGCACTGTCACCATGGGCACTGTCACAATGCGGAGTGTCACCATGAGCCATGTCACCATGGGAAATGTCACCGTGAGAAGTGTCACCATAGGCAATGTCACCATGGGCAATGTCACCATGGGAAATGCCATTTTGAGCACTGTCACCATGGGTACTGCCACCATGAGTACTGTCACCATGAGTACTGTCACCATTGGCAGTATCACCAGGCGCACTGTCACCATGGGCACTATCACCATGACAACTCTCAGAGTGAGCACTGTCACTGTGGGCACTGCCATCGTGAGCAATTCCACCATGGGCAATGTCACCATGGGCACTAACGTTGTGAGCACTCTCAACATGAGCACGTCACCATGAGCCCTGTCACCATGGGCAATGTCACTGTGAGAAGTTTCACCATAGGCAATGTCACCGTGGGCACTGTCACCATCGTCACTGCCACCACTGTCACTGTCATTTTGAGCACTGTCACCATGGGTACTGCAACCATGAGCACTGTCACCATGAGCACTGTCACCATTGCGATTATCACCATGTGCACTGTCACCATGAGCACTATCACAATGAGAACTGTCAGCGTGGGCAGTGTCACTGTTGGCAAGGGCACCATGGCCACTTCCACCATGGGCAATGTCAACATGGGCACTATCACTGTGAGCACTGTCAACATGAGCACGTCACCATGGGCACTGTCAACATGGGTACTACCTCAAAGGGCAATGTCACCATGAGCATTGTCAGGATGGGCAATTTCACCATGAGCACTGTCACCAAAGGCACTAACGCCATGACCAATGTCACTGTTGGCCGTGTCACCAGGGGCACTATCACCATGGTTAATGTTATCATTGGCACTTTCCCCGTGAGCACTGTCACCCTGGGCACTGTCATCATGGGCACGGTCACCGTGAGCACTATCTCCATGAGCACAGCCACTGTGAACACCATCACCATAATCACTGGTCTCATCGGTACTGTCACCATGAGCACTGCCACAATGAGCACTGTCAGCATGAGCACTTCCCCCATGAGCACTGTCACTATGAGAACTGCTACCATGGGTATTTTCACCATGAGTACTGTCACCCTGTGTATTGTCACCATTTGCACTGTCACCATGAAGACTATAACCGTGAGCGCTATCACCATGAGACCTCTCACCATGGTCACTGTCACCATGGCACCTTGCACAATGGGGGCTGTCAACATGAGTGCTGTCACCATTGGCACTATCACTGTGAGCATTCTCACTGTGGTCAGTGTCACCATGGGCACTGTCACCATGAGCACTGTCACCATAGGCAATGTCACCGTGGTCAGTGTCACCATGAGCACTGTCAACATGGGCACTCATACAGTGGGCACTGTCACTGTGAGCACTGTCACCATGGGTACTGCCACCATAAGCAGTGTCTCTGTGAGTACTGTCAGCATGGGTTTTTACCGTGAGCACTGTCACCATGAGACCTGTCACCATTTTTTAGTGACACCATGTGCACTACCACCATGCGCACTCTCACCATGGGCACTGTCACCGAGAAAACTGTCACCATAGGTACTGTCTTCATGGGCAATGTCACCAAGGGCACGGCCAACATGTGAACTGTAACCATTGTCAGTATCACTGTGAGAAGTGTCACCATGGGAATTCCCAACATAGGCACTGTCATCCTTAGCACTTTCAGAAAGGGAACTGTCACAATGGGCACTATCACCGTGAGGACTCTCACCAAGGGAATTCTCGCCATGGGCACTATCAGCATTAGAACTGGCACCGTGGTCACTGTCACGATGGAATTTGTCACGGTGAGCACTGTCACGATAGGCAAAGTCACGGTTTGCACTGTCCCCTTGGGCCCTGTCACAGTGAGCACTATCACTTTGACGGTGATGTCCATGGGCACTGCCACCATGGACACTACCAACTTGAGAATTATCACCATTTGTTCTCTCAGCGTGGTCACGGTCAACAAGTGCAGTCTCAGTATGCTCACTATGACCGTGAACACTGTCACCATGGGCACCTTAATCATGGGCACTATCACCGTGAGCACTATCACCATCGGCACTATCACTGTGATCACTGTCACCATAGACACTATCATGGTGAGCACAGTTAACATGAGCATTGTAACTGTGAGCACTGTCACAATGGGTAATGCAACCATGAGCCCATTCACCGTGAGCACTGTCAGCATGGGTTGTCACCTTGTGCACGGTCAGCATGAGCACTGTCACCATGGGCACTATAACTATTTTTCAGTGCCACCATGTGCACTGTCACCTTGGACACTATCACCACGAGCACTGTCACCATGAGTACTGTCATCATGGGCAATGGCACAGCCACCATCTGCAATCTTTCCATGGTCACTATCACTGTGAGCACTGTCACCAATGGAACTACCAACATGGGCACTGTCATCATGAGCACTTTCACCATACGAACTCTCACCATGGGCACTATGAATGTGAGAATGGTCACCATGGGCACTGTCACCATGAGCATTGTCATCATAGGCAATGTCACCGTGAGAACTATCACCATGCGCACTGTCCACAAGGGTACTATCACATTGAGTTTTATCACCATGTGTACTGTCATGTTGGGCACAGTCACCATGGGCACACTCACCAAGTACACTATCACTATGCTCACTATTACTCTGAACAATGTCACCATGGGCACCGTAACCATGGGCACTATCACCGGGAGCATTATCAGCATCGGCTCAACAGGCGTGATAACTGTCACCATGGGTCATATCACCGTGAGCACGGTTGCCATGGGCACTGTCACGATGTGCAATGCCCCATTGGTACTCTCACCATGGGAACTGCCACCATGAGCACTGTCACCATGAGAACTGTTACTATGAGAAATGTAACCATGGGCAATTTCTCGATGAGTACTCTCACCATGGGTATTTTCACCTTGGGCACTCTCAACGTAAACAGTATTACCATGAGCACTTTCACTGTGAGCACTGTCACCATTGGCACTGTCACAATGCGGAGTGTCACCATGAGCCATGTCACCATGGGAAATGTCAACGTGAGAAGTGTCACCATAGGCAATGTCACCATGGACAATGACACCATGGGAAATGCCATTTTGAGCACTGTCACCATGGGTACTGCAACCATGAGTACTGTCACCATGAGTACTGTCACCATTGGCAGTATCACCAGGCGCACTGTCATCATGGGCACTATCCCCATGACAACTCTCAGAGTGAGCACTGTCACTGTGGGCACTGCCATCGTGAGCAATTCCACCATGGGCAATGTCACCATGGGCACTAACGTTGTGAGAACTCTCAACATGAGCACGTCACCATGAGCCCTGTCACCATGGACAATGTCACTGTGAGAAGTTTCACCATAGGCAATGTCACCGTGGGCACTGTCACCATGGTCACTGCCACCACTCTCACTGTCATTTTGAGCACTGTCACCATGGGTACTGCAACCATGAGCACTGTCACCATGAGCCCTGTCACAATTTTTTAGTGACACCATGTGCACTACCACCATGCGCACTCTCACCATGGGCACTGTCACCGAGAAAACTGTCACCATAAGTACTGTCTTCATGGGCACTGTCACCAATGGCACGGCCAACATGTGAACTGTAACCATTGTCAGTATCACTGTGAGAAGTGTCACCATGGGAATTACCAACATAGGCACTGTCATCTTGAGCACTTTCAGAACGGGAACTGTCACCATGGGCACTATCACCGTGAGGACTCTCACCATGGGAATTATCGCCATGGGCACTATCAGCATTAGAACTGTCACCGTGGTCACTGTCACGATGGAATTTGTAACGGTGAGCACTGTCACGATAGGCAAAGTCACGGTTTGCACTGTCCCCTTGGGCCCTGTCACAGTGAGCACTATCACTTTGACGGAGGTGGCCATGGGCACTGCCACCATGGACACTACCAACTTGAGAATTATCACCATTTGTTCTCTCAGCGTGGTCACGGTCAACAAGTGCAGTCTCATTATGCTCACTATGACCGTGAACACTGTCACCATGGGCACCTTAATCATGGGCACTATCACCGTGAGCACTATCACCATCGGCACTATCACTGTGATCACTGTCACCATAGACACTATCATGGTGAGCACAGTTAACATGAGCATTGTAACTGTGAGCACTGTCACAATGGGTAATGCAACCATGAGCCCATTCACCGTGAGCACTGTCAGCATGGGTTGTCACCTTGTGCACGGTCAGCATGAGCACTGTCACCATGGGCACTATAACTATTTTTCAGTGCCACCATGTGCACTGTCACCTTGGCCACTATCACCACGAGCACTGTCACCATGAGTACTGTCATCATGGGCAATGGCACAGCCACCATCTGCAATCTTACCATGGTCACTATCACTGTGAGCACTGTCACCAATGGAACTACCAACATGGGCACTGTCATCATGAGCACTTTCACCATACGAACTCTCACCATGGGCACTATGAACGTGAGAACGGTCACCATGGGCACTGTCACCATGAGCATTGTAATCATAGGCAATGTCACCGTGAGAACTATCACCATGCGCACTGTCCACAAGGGTACTATCACATTGAGTTGTATCACCATGTGTACTGTCATCTTGGGCACAGTCACCATGGGCACACTCACCAAGTACACTATCACTATGCTCACTATTACTCTGAACACTGTCACCATGGGCACCGTAACCATGGGCACTATCACCGGGAGCGTAATCAGCATCGGCACAACAGGAGTGATAACTGTCACCATGGGTCATATCACCGTGAGCACGGTTGCCATGGGCACTGTCACGATGTGCAATGCCCCATTGGTACTCTCACCATGGGAACTGCCACCATGAGCACTGTCACCATGAGCACTGACACCACCATCACTGCCACCGAGGGCACTGCAACCATGAGCACTGTCACCATGAGAACTGTTACTATGTGAAATGTAACCATGGGCAATTTCTCGATGAGTACTCTCACCATGGGTATTTTCACCTTGGGCACTCTCAACGTAAACAGTATTACCATGAGCACTTTCACTGTGAGCACTGTCACCATGGGCACTGTCACAATGAGGAGTGTCACCATGAGCCATGTCACCATGGGAAATGTCACCGTGAGAAGTGTCACCATAGGCAATGTCACCATGGGCAATGTCACCATGGGAAATGCCATTTTGAGCACTGTCACCATGGGTACTGCCACCATGAGTACTGTCACCATGAGTACTGTCACCATTGGCAGTATCACCAGGCGCACTGTCACCATGGGCACTATCACCATGACAACTCTCAGAGTGAGCACTGTCACTGTGGGCACTGCCATCGTGAGCAATTCCACCATGGGCAATGTCACCATGGGCACTAACGTTGTGAGCACTCTCAACATGAGCACGTCACCATGAGCCCTGTCACCATGGGCAATGTCACTGTGAGAAGTTTCACCATAGGCAATGTCACCATGGGCACTGTCACCATGGTCACTGCCACCAGTGTCACTGTCATTTTGAGCACTGTCACCATGGGTACTGCAACCATGAGCACTGTCACCATGAGCACTGTCACCATTGCGAGTATCACCATGTGCACTGTCACCATGAGCACTATCACAATGAGAACTGTCAGCGTGGGCAGTGTCACTGTTGGCAAGGGCACCATGGCCACTTCCACCATGGGCAATGTCAACATGGGCACTATCACTGTGAGCACTGTCAACATGAGCACGTCACCATGGGCACTGTCAACATGGGTACTACCTCAAAGGGCAATGTCACCATGAGCATTGTCAGGATGGGCAATTTCACCATGAGCACTGTCACCAAAGGCACTAACGCCATGAGCAATGTCACTGTGGGCCGTGTCACCAGGGGCACTATCACCATGGTTAATGTTATCATTGGCACTTTCCCCGTGAGCACTGTCACCCTGGGCACTGTCATCATGGGCACGGTCACCGTGAGCACTATCTCCATGAGCACAGCCACTGTGAACACCATCACCATAATCACTGGTCTCATCGGTACTGTCACCATGAGCACTGCCACAATGAGCACTGTCAGCATGAGCACTTCCCCCATGAGCACTGTCACTATGAGAACTGCTACCATGGGTATTTTCACCATGAGTACTGTCACCATGTGTATTGTCACCATTTGCACTGTCACCATGAAGACTATAACCGTGAGCGCTATCACCATGAGATCTCTCACCATGGTCACAGTCACCATGGCACCTTGCACAATGGGGGCTGTCAACATGAGTGCTGTCACCATTGGCACTATCACTGTGAGCATTCTCACTGTGGTCAGTGTCACCATGGGCACTGTCACCATGAGCACTGTCACCATAGGCAATGTCACCGTGGTCAGTGTCACCATGAGCACTGTCAACATGGGCACTCATACAGTGGGCACTGTCACTGTGAGCACTGTCACCATGGGTACTGCCACCATAAGCAGTGTCTCTGTGAGTACTGTCAGCATGGGTTTTTACCGTGAGCACTGTCACCATGAGACCTGTCACCATTTTTTAGTGACACCATGTGCACTACCACCATGCGCACTCTCACCATGGGCACTGTCACCGAGAAAACTGTCACCATAAGTACTGTCTTCATGGGCACTGTCACCAAGGGCACGGCCAACATGTGAACTGTAACCATTGTCAGTATCACTGTGAGAAGTGTCACCATGGGAATTCCCAACATAGGCACTGTCATCCTTAGCACTTTCAGAAAGGTAACTGTCACCATGGGCACTATCACCGTGAGGACTCTCACCACGGGAATTATCGCCATGGGCACTATCAGCATTAGAACTGTCACCGTGGTCACTGTCACGATGGAATTTGTCACTGTGAGCACTGTCACGATAGGCAAAGTCACGGTTTGCACTGTCCCCTTGGGCCCTGTCACAGTGAGCACTATCACTTTGACGGTGATGTCCATGGGCACTGCCACCATGGACACTACCAACTTGAGAATTATCACCATTTGTTCTCTCAGCGTGGTCACGGTCAACAAGTGCACTCTCACTATGCTCACTATGACCGTGAACACTGTCACCATGGGCACCTTAATCATGGGCACTATCAGCGTGAGCACTATCACCATCGGGACTATCACTGTGATCACTGTCACCATAGACACTATCATGGTGAGCACAGTTAACATGAGCATTGTAACTGTGAGCACTGTCACAATGGGTAATGCAACCATGAGCCCAGTCACCGTGAGCACTGTCAGCATGGGTTGTCACCTTGTGCACGGTCAGCATGAGCACTGTCACCATGGGCACTATAACTATTTTTCAGTGCCACCATGTGCACTGTCACCTTGGACACTATCACCACGAGCACTGTCACCATGAGTACTGTCATCATGGGCAATGGCACAGCCACCATCTGCAATCTTACCATGGTCACTATCACTGTGAGCACTGTCACCAATGGAACTACCAACATGGGCACTGTCATCATGAGCACTTTCACCATACGAACTCTCACCATGGGCACTATGAACATGAGAATGGTCACCATGGGCACTGTCACCATGAGCATTGTCATCATAGGCAATGTCACCGTGAGAACTATCACCATGCGCACTGTCCACAAGGGTACTATCACATTGAGTTGTATCACCATGTGTACTGTCATCTTGGGCACAGTCACCATGGGCACACTCACCAAGTACACTATCACTATGCTCACTATTACTCTGAACACTGTCACCATGGGCACCGTAACCATGGGCACTATCACCGGGAGCATTATCAGCATCGGCTCAACAGGCGTGATAACTGTCACCATGGGTCATATCACCGTGAGCACGGTTGCCATGGGCACTGTCACGATGTGCAATGCCCCATTTGTACTCTCACCATGGGACCTGCCACCATGAGCACTGTCACCATGAGAACTGTTACTATGAGAAATGTAACCATGGGCAATTTCTCGATGAGTACTCTCACCATGGGTATTTTCACCTTGGGCACTCTCAACGTAAACAGTATTACCATGAGCACTTTCACTGTGAGCACTGTCACCATGGGCACTGTCACAATGCGGAGTGTCACCATGAGCCATGTCACCATGGGAAATGTCACCGTGAGAAGTGTCACCATAGGCAATGTCACCATGGGCAATGTGACCATGGGAAATGCCATTTTGAGCACTGTCACCATGGGTACTGCAACCATGAGTACTGTCACCATGAGTACTGTCACCATTGGCAGTATCACCAGGCGCACTGTCATCATGGGCACTATCCCCATGACAACTCTCAGAGTGAGCACTGTCACTGTGGGCACTGCCATCGTGAGCAATTCCACCATGGGCAATGTCACCATGGGCACTAACGTTGTGAGAACTCTCAACATGAGCACGTCACCATGAGCCCTGTCACCATGGACAATGTCACTGTGAGAAGTTTCACCATAGGCAATGTCACCGTGGGCACTGTCACCATGGTCACTGCCACCACTCTCACTGTCATTTTGAGCACTGTCACCATGGGTACTGCAACCATGAGCACTGTCACCATGAGCCCTGTCACAATTTTTTAGTGACACCATGTGCACTACCACCATGCGCACTCTCACCATGGGCACTGTCACCGAGAAAACTGTCACCATAAGTACTGTCTTCATGGGCACTGTCACCAAGGGCACGGCCAACATGTGAACTGTAACCATTGTCAGTAACACTGTGAGAAGTGTCACCATGGGAATTACCAACATAGGCACTGTCATCATGAGCACTTTCAGAACGGGAACTGTCACCATGGGCACTATCACCGTGAGGACTCTCACCATGGGAATTATCGCCATGGGCACTATCAGCATTAGAACTGTCACCGTAGTCACTGTCACGATGGAATTTGTAACGGTGAGCACTGTCACGATAGGCAAAGTCAGGGTTTGCACTGTCCCCTTGGGCCCTGTCACAGTGAGCACTATCACTTTGACGGTGGTGTCCATGGGCACTGCCACCATGGACACTACCAACTTGAGAATTATCACCATTTGTTCTCTCAGCGTGGTCACGGTCAACAAGTGCAGTCTCAGTATGCTCACTATAACCGTGAACACTGTTACCATGGGCACCTTAATCATGGGCACTATCACCGTGAGCACTATCACCATCGGCACTATCACTGTGATCACTGTCACCATAGACACTATCATGGTGAGCACAGTTAACATGAGCATTGTAACTGTGAGCACTGTCACAATGGGTAATGCAACCATGAGCCCAGTCACCGTGAGCACTGTCAGCATGGGTTGTCACCTTGTGCACGGTCAGCATGAGCACTGTCACCATGGGCACTATAACTATTTTTCAGTGCCACCATGTGCACTGTCACCTTGGACACTATCACCACGAGCACTGTCACCATGAGTACTGTCATCATGGGCAATGGCACAGCCACCATCTGCAATCTTTCCATGGTCACTATCACTGTGAGCACTGTCACCAATGGAACTACCAACATGGGCACTGTCATCATGAGCACTTTCACCATACGAACTCTCACCATGGGCACTATGAATGTGAGAATGGTCACCATGGGCACTGTCACCATGAGCATTGTCATCATAGGCAATGTCACCGTGAGAACTATCACCATGCGCACTGTCCACAAGGGTACTATCACATTGAGTTTTGTCACCATGTGTACTGTCATGTTGGGCACAGTCACCATGGGCACACTCACCAAGTACACTATCACTATGCTCACTATTACTCTGAACAATGTCACCATGGGCACCGTAACCATGGGCACTATCACCGGGAGCATTATCAGCATCGGCTCAACAGGCGTGATAACTGTCACCATGGGTCATATCACCGTGAGCACGGTTGCCATGGGCACTGTCACGATGTGCAATGCCCCATTGGTACTCTCACCATGGGAACTGCCACCATGAGCACTGTCACCATGAGAACTGTTACTATGAGAAATGTAACCATGGGCAATTTCTCGATGAGTACTCTCACCATGGGTATTTTCACCTTGGGCACTCTCAACGTAAACAGTATTACCATGAGCACTTTCACTGTGAGCACTGTCACCATGGGCACTGTCACAATGCGGAGTGTCACCATGAGCCATGTCACCATGGGAAATGTCACCGTGAGAAGTGTCACCATAGGCAATGTCACCATGGGCAATGTGACCATGGGAAATGCCATTTTGAGCACTGTCACCATGGGTACTGCAACCATGAGTACTGTCACCATGAGTACTGTCACCATTGGCAGTATCACCAGGCGCACTGTCATCATGGGCACTATCCCCATGACAACTCTCAGAGTGAGCACTGTCACTGTGGGCACTGCCATCGTGAGCAATTCCACCATGGGCAATGTCACCATGGGCACTAACGTTGTGAGAACTCTCAACATGAGCACGTCACCATGAGCCCTGTCACCATGGACAATGTCACTGTGAGAAGTTTCACCATAGGCAATGTCACCGTGGGCACTGTCACCATGGTCACTGCCACCACTCTCACTGTCATTTTGAGCACTGTCACCATGGGTACTGCAACCATGAGCACTGTCACCATGAGCCCTGTCACAATTTTTTAGTGACACCATGTGCACTACCACCATGCGCACTCTCACCATGGGCACTGTCACCGAGAAAACTGTCACCATAAGTACTGTCTTCATGGGCACTGTCACCAATGGCACGGCCAACATGTGAACTGTAACCATTGTCAGTATCACTGTGAGAAGTGTCACCATGGGAATTACCAACATAGGCACTGTCATCTTGAGCACTTTCAGAACGGGAACTGTCACCATGGGCACTATCACCGTGAGGACTCTCACCATGGGAATTATCGCCATGGGCACTATCAGCATTAGAACTGTCACCGTGGTCACTGTCACGATGGAATTTGTAACGGTGAGCACTGTCACGATAGGCAAAGTCACGGTTTGCACTGTCCCCTTGGGCCCTGTCACAGTGAGCACTATCACTTTGACGGAGGTGGCCATGGGCACTGCCACCATGGACACTACCAACTTGAGAATTATCACCATTTGTTCTCTCAGCGTGGTCACGGTCAACAAGTGCAGTCTCATTATGCTCACTATGACCGTGAACACTGTCACCATGGGCACCTTAATCATGGGCACTATCACCGTGAGCACTATCACCATCGGCACTATCACTGTGATCACTGTCACCATAGACACTATCATGGTGAGCACAGTTAACATGAGCATTGTAACTGTGAGCACTGTCACAATGGGTAATGCAACCATGAGCCCATTCACCGTGAGCACTGTCAGCATGGGTTGTCACCTTGTGCACGGTCAGCATGAGCACTGTCACCATGGGCACTATAACTATTTTTCAGTGCCACCATGTGCACTGTCACCTTGGACACTATCACCACGAGCACTGTCACCATGAGTACTGTCATCATGGGCAATGGCACAGCCACCATCTGCAATCTTACCATGGTCACTATCACTGTGAGCACTGTCACCAATGGAACTACCAACATGGGCACTGTCATCATGAGCACTTTCACCATACGAACTCTCACCATGGGCACTATGAACGTGAGAACGGTCACCATGGGCACTGTCACCATGAGCATTGTAATCATAGGCAATGTCACCGTGAGAACTATCACCATGCGCACTGTCCACAAGGGTACTATCACATTGAGTTGTATCACCATGTGTACTGTCATCTTGGGCACAGTCACCATGGGCACACTCACCAAGTACACTATCACTATGCTCACTATTACTCTGAACACTGTCACCATGGGCACCGTAACCATGGGCAATATCACCGGGAGCGTAATCAGCATCGGCACAACAGGAGTGATAACTGTCACCATGGGTCATATCACCGTGAGCACGGTTGCCATGGGCACTGTCACGATGTGCAATGCCCCATTGGTACTCTCACCATGGGAACTGCCACCATGAGCACTGTCACCATGAGCACTGACACCACCATCACTGCCACCGAGGGCACTGCAACCATGAGCACTGTCACCATGAGAACTGTTACTATGTGAAATGTAACCATGGGCAATTTCTCGATGAGTACTCTCACCATGGGTATTTTCACCTTGGGCACTCTCAACGTAAACAGTATTACCATGAGCACTTTCACTGTGAGCACTGTCACCATTGGCACTGTCACAATGAGGAGTGTCACCATGAGCCATGTCACCATGGGAAATGTCACCGTGAGAAGTGTCACCATAGGCAATGTCACCATGGGCAATGTCACCATGGGAAATGCCATTTTGAGCACTGTCACCATGGGTACTGCCACCATGAGTACTGTCACCATGACTACTGTCACCATTGGCAGTATCACCAGGCGCACTGTCACCATGGGCACTATCACCATGACAACTCTCAGAGTGAGCACTGTCACTGTGGGCACTGCCATCGTGAGCAATTCCACCATGGGCAATGTCACCATGGGCACTAACGTTGTGAGCACTCTCAACATGAGCACGTCACCATGAGCCCTGTCACCATGGGCAATGTCACTGTGAGAAGTTTCACCATAGGCAATGTCACCATGGGCACTGTCACCATGGTCACTGCCACCAGTGTCACTGTCATTTTGAGCACTGTCACCATGGGTACTGCAACCATGAGCACTGTCACCATGAGCACTGTCACCATTGCGAGTATCACCATGTGCACTGTCACCATGAGCACTATCACAATGAGAACTGTCAGCGTGGGCAGTGTCACTGTTGGCAAGGGCACCATGGCCACTTCCACCATGGGCAATGTCAACATGGGCACTATCACTGTGAGCACTGTCAACATGAGCACGTCACCATGGGCACTGTCAACATGGGTACTACCTCAAAGGGCAATGTCACCATGAGCATTGTCAGGATGGGCAATTTCACCATGAGCACTGTCACCAAAGGCACTAACGCCATGAGCAATGTCACTGTGGGTCGTGTCACCAGGGGCACTATCACCATGGTTAATGTTATCATTGGCACTTTCCCCGTGAGCACTGTCACCCTGGGCACTGTCATCATGGGCACGGTCACCGTGAGCACTATCTCCATGAGCACAGCCACTGTGAACACCATCACCATAATCACTGGTCTCATCGGTACTGTCACCATGAGCACTGCCACAATGAGCACTGTCAGCATGAGCACTTCCCCCATGAGCACTGTCACTATGAGAACTGCTACCATGGGTATTTTCACCATGAGTACTGTCACCATGTGTATTGTCACCATTTGCACTGTCACCATGAAGACTATAACCGTGAGCGCTATCACCATGAGATCTCTCACCATGGTCACAGTCACCATGGCACCTTGCACAATGGGGGCTGTCAACATGAGTGCTGTCACCATTGGCACTATCACTGTGAGCATTCTCACTGTGGTCAGTGTCACCATGGGCACTGTCACCATGAGCACTGTCACCATAGGCAATGTCACCGTGGTCAGTGTCACCATGAGCACTGTCAACATGGGCACTCATACAGTGGGCACTGTCACTGTGAGCACTGTCACCATGGGTACTGCCACCATGAGCAGTGTCTCTGTGAGTACTGTCAGCATGGGTTTTTACCGTGAGCACTGTCACCATGAGACCTGTCACCATTTTTTAGTGACACCATGTGCACTACCACCATGCGCACTCTCACCATGGGCACTGTCACCGAGAAAACTGTCACCATAAGTACTGTCTTCATGGGCACTGTCACCAAGTGCACGGCCAACATGTGAACTGTAACCATTGTCAGTATCACTGTGAGAAGTGTCACCATGGGAATTCCCAACATAGGCACTGTCATCCTTAGCACTTTCAGAAAGGGAACTGTCACCATGGGCACTATCACCGTGAGGACTCTCACCACGGGAATTATCGCCATGGGCACTATCAGCATTAGAACTGTCACCGTGGTCACTGTCACGATGGAATTTGTCACTGTGAGCACTGTCACGATAGGCAAAGTCACGGTTTGCACTGTCCCCTTGGGCCCTGTCACAGTGAGCACTATCACTTTGACAGTGATGTCCATGGGCACTGCCACCATGGACACTACCAACTTGAGAATTATCACCATTTGTTCTCTCAGCGTGGTCACGGTCAACAAGTGCACTCTCACTATGCTCACTATGACCGTGAACACTGTCACCATGGGCACCTTAATCATGGGCACTATCACCGTGAGCACTATCACCATCGGGACTATCACTGTGATCACTGTCACCATAGACACTATCATGGTGAGCACAGTTAACATGAGCATTGTAACTGTGAGCACTGTCACAATGGGTAATGCAACCATGAGCCCAGTCACCGTGAGCACTGTCAGCATGGGTTGTCACCTTGTGCACGGTCAGCATGAGCACTGTCACCATGGGCACTATAACTATTTTTCAGTGCCACCATGTGCACTGTCACCTTGGACACTATCACCACGAGCACTGTCACCATGAGTACTGTCATCATGGGCAATGGCACAGCCACCATCTGCAATCTTACCATGGTCACTATCACTGTGAGCACTGTCACCAATGGAACTACCAACATGGGCACTGTCATCATGAGCACTTTCACCATACGAACTCTCACCATGGGCACTATGAACATGAGAATGGTCACCATGGGCACTGTCACCATGAGCATTGTCATCATAGGCAATGTCACCGTGAGAAC
This sequence comes from Mesoplodon bidens, assembly GCF_964165515.1. Taxonomy (NCBI): domain Eukaryota; kingdom Metazoa; phylum Chordata; class Mammalia; order Artiodactyla; family Ziphiidae; genus Mesoplodon; species Mesoplodon bidens. Next base: position 672,308 of record NW_027671983.1, read on the forward strand.
TATCACCATGCGCACTGTCCACAAGGGTACTATCACATTGAGTTGTATCACCATGTGTACTGTCATCTTGGGCACAGTCACCATGGGCACACTCACCAAGTACACTATCACTATGCTCACTATTACTCTGAACACTGTCACCATGGGCACCGTAACCATGGGCACTATCACCGGGAGCATTATCAGCATCGGCTCAACAGGCGTGATAACTGTCACCATGGGTCATATCACCGTGAGCACGGTTGCCATGGGCACTGTCACGATGTGCAATGCCCCATTTGTACTCTCACCATGGGACCTGCCACCATGAGCACTGTCACCATGAGAACTGTTACTATGAGAAATGTAACCATGGGCAATTTCTCGATGAGTACTCTCACCATGGGTATTTTCACCTTGGGCACTCTCAACGTAAACAGTATTACCATGAACACTTTCACTGTGAGCACTGTCACCATGGGCACTGTCACAATGCGGAGTGTCACCATGAGCCATGTCACCATGGGAAATGTCACCGTGAGAAGTGTCACCATAGGCAATGTCACCATGGGCAATGTGACCATGGGAAATGCCATTTTGAGCACTGTCACCATGGGTACTGCAACCATGAGTACTGTCACCATGAGTACTGTCACCATTGGCAGTATCACCAGGCGCACTGTCATCATGGGCACTATCCCCATGACAACTCTCAGAGTGAGCACTGTCACTGTGGGCACTGCCATCGTGAGCAATTCCACCATGGGCAATGTCACCATGGGCACTAACGTTGTGAGAACTCTCAACATGAGCACGTCACCATGAGCCCTGTCACCATGGACAATGTCACTGTGAGAAGTTTCACCATAGGCAATGTCACCGTGGGCACTGTCACCATGGTCACTGCCACCACTCTCACTGTCATTTTGAGCACTGTCACCATGGGTACTGCAACCATGAGCACTGTCACCATGAGCCCTGTCACAATTTTTTAGTGACACCATGTGCACTACCACCATGCGCACTCTCACCATGGGCACTGTCACCGAGAAAACTGTCACCATAAGTACTGTCTTCATGGGCACTGTCACCAAGGGCACGGCCAACATGTGAACTGTAACCATTGTCAGTAACACTGTGAGAAGTGTCACCATGGGAATTACCAACATAGGCACTGTCATCATGAGCACTTTCAGAACGGGAACTGTCACCATGGGCACTATCACCGTGAGGACTCTCACCATGGGAATTATCGCCATGGGCACTATCAGCATTAGAACTGTCACCGTAGTCACTGTCACGATGGAATTTGTAACGGTGAGCACTGTCACGATAGGCAAAGTCAGGGTTTGCACTGTCCCCTTGGGCCCTGTCACAGTGAGCACTATCACTTTGACGGTGGTGTCCATGGGCACTGCCACCATGGACACTACCAACTTGAGAATTATCACCATTTGTTCTCTCAGCGTGGTCACGGTCAACAAGTGCAGTCTCATTATGCTCACTATAACCGTGAACACTGTTACCATGGGCACCTTAATCATGGGCACTATCACTGTGAGCACTATCACCATCGGCACTATCACTGTGATCACTGTCACCATAGACACTATCATGGTGAGCACAGTTAACATGAGCATTGTAACTGTGAGCACTGTCACAATGGGTAATGCAAACATGAGCCCATTCACCGTGAGCACTGTCAGCATGGGTTGTCACCTTGTGCACCGTCAGCATGAGCACTGTCACCATGGGCACTATAACTATTTTTCAGTGCCACCATGTGCACTGTCACCTTGGACACTATCACCACGAGCACTGTCACCATGAGTACTGTCATCATGGGCAATGGCACAGCCACCATCTGCAATCTTACCATGGTCACTATGACTGTGAGCACTGTCACCAATGGAACTACCAATATGGGCACTGTCATCATGAGCACTTTCACCATACGAACTCTCACCATGGGCACTATGAACGTGAGAACGGTCACCATGGGCACTGTCACCATGAGCATTGTCATCATAGGCAATGTCACCGTGAGAACTATCACCATGCGCACTGTCCACAAGGGCACTATCACATTGAGTTGTATCACCATGTGTACTGTCATCTTGGCATAGTCACCATGGGCACACTCACCAAGTACACTATCACTATGCTCAATATTACTCTGAACACTGTCACCATGGGCACCGTAACCATGGGCACTATCACCGGGAGCATTATCAGCATCGGCACAACTGGCGTGATAACTGTCACCATGGGTCATATCACCGTGAGCACGGTTGCCATGGGCACTGTCACGATGTGCAATGCCCCATTGGTACTCTCACCATGGGAACTGCCACCATGAGCTCTGTCACCATGAGCACTGACACCACCATCACTGCCACCGAGGGCACTGCAACCATGAGCACTGTCACCATGAGAACTGTTACTATGTGAAATGTAACCATGGGCAATTTCTCGATGAGTACTCTCACCATGGGTATTTTCACCTTGGGCACTCTCAACGTAAACAGTATTACCATGAGCAGTTTCAATGTGAGCACTGTCACCATGGGCACTGTCACAATGCGGAGTGTCACCATGAGACATGTCACCATGGGGAATGTCACCGTGAGAAGTGTCAACATAGGCAATATCACCATGGGCAATGTCACCATGGGAAATGCCATTTTGAGCACTGTCACCATGGGTACTGCAACCATGAGTACTGTCACCATGAGTACTGTCACCATTGGCATTATCACCAGGCGCACTGTCACCATGGGCACTATCACCATGACAACTCTCAGAGTGAGCACTGTCACTGTGGGCACTGCCATCGTGAGCAATTCCACCATGGGCAATGTCACCATGGGCACTAACGTTGTGAGCACTCTCAACATGAGCACGTCACCATGAGCCCTGTCACCATGGGCAATGTCACTGTGAGAAGTTTCACCATAGGCAATGTCACCGTGGGCACTGTCACCATGGTCACTGCCACCACTGTCACTGTCATTTTGAGCACTGTCACCATGGGTACTGCAACCATGAGCACTGTCACCATGAGCACTGTCACCATTGCGAGTATCACCATGTGCACTTCCACCATGGGCACTATCACAATGAGAACTGTCAGCGTGGGCAGTGTTACTGTTGGCAAGGGCACCATGGCCACTTCCACCATGGGCAATGTCACCATGGGCACTATCACTGTGAGCACTGTCAACATGAGCACGTCACCATGGGAACTGTCAACATGGGTACTATCTCAAAGGGCAATGTCACCATGAGCATTGTCAGGATGGGCAATTTCACCATGGGCACTGTCACCAAAGGCACTATCGCCATGAGCAATGTCACTGTGGGCCGTGTCACCAGGGGCACTATCACCATGGTTAATGTTATCATTGGCACTTTCCCCGTGAGCACTGTCACCCTGGGCACTGTCATCATGGGCACGGTCACCGTGAGCACTATCTCCATGAGCACAGCCACTGTGAACGCCATCACCATATTCACTGGCCTCATCGGTACTGTCACCATGAGCACTGTCAGCATGGGCACTTCCCCCATGAGCACTGTCACTATGAGAACTGCTACCATGGGTATTTTCACCATGAGTATTGTCACCCTGTGTATTGTCACCATTTGCACTGTCACCATGAAGACTATAACCGTGAGCGCTATCACCATGAGATCTCTCACCATGGTCACTGTCACCATGGCACCTTGCACAGTGGGGGCTGTCAACATGAGTGCTGTCACCATTGGCACTATCACTGTTAGCATTCTCACTGTGGTCAGTGTCACTATGGGCATTGTCACCATGAGCACTGTCACCATAGGCAATGTCACCTTGGTCAGTGTCACCATGAGCACTGTCAACATCGGCACTCATACAGTGGGCACTGTCACTGTGAGCACTGTCACCATGGGTACTGCCACCATGAGCAGTGTCTATGTGAGTACTGTCAGCATGTGTTTTTACCGTGAGCACTGTCACCATGAGCCCTGTCACCATTTTTCAGTGACACAATGTGCACTACCACCATGCGCACTCTCACCATGGGCACTGTCACCGAGAAAACTGTCACCATAAGTACTGTCTTCATGGGCACTGTCACCAAGGGCACGGCCAAAATGTGAACTGTAACCATTGTCAGTATCACTGTGAGAAGTGTCACCATGGGAATTCCCAACATAGGCACTGTCATCCTTAGCACTTTCAGAAAGGGAACTGTCACAATGGGCACTATCTCCGTGAGGACTCTCACCACGGGAATTATCGCCATGGGCACTATCAGCATTAGAACTGTCACCGTGGTCACTGTCACGATGGAATTTGTCACTGTGTGCACTGTCACGATAGGCAAAGTCACGGTTTGCACTGTCCCCTTGGGCCCTGTCACAGTGAGCACTATCACTTTGATGGTGATGTCCATTGGCACTGCCACCATGGACACTACCAACTTGAGAATTATCACCATTTGTTCTCTCAGCGTGGTCACGGTCAACAAGTGCACTCTCACTATGCTCACTATGACCGTGAACACTGTCACCATGGGCACCTTAATCATGGGCACTATCACCGTGAGCACTATCACCATCGGCACTATCACTGTGATCACTGTCACCATAGACACTATCATGCTGAGCACAGTTAACATGAGCATTGTAACTGTGAGCACTGTCACAATGGGTAATGCAACCATGAGCCCAGTCACCGTGAGCACTGTCAGCATGGGTTGTCACCTTGTGCACGGTCAGCATGAGCACTGTCACCATGGGCACTATAACTATTTTTCAGTGCCACCATGTGCACTGTCACCTTGGACACTATCACCACGAGCACTGTCACCATGAGTACTGTCATCATGGGCAATGGCACAGCCACCATCTGCAATCTTACCATGGTCACTATCACTGTGAGCACTGTCACCAATGGAACTACCAACATGGGCACTGTCATCATGAGCACTTTCACCATACGAATTCTCACCATGGGCACTATGAACGTGAGAATGGTCACCATGGGCACTGTCACCATGAGCATTGTCATCATAGGCAATGTCACCGTGAGAACTATCACCATGCGCACTGTCCACAAGGGTACTATCACATTGAGTTGTATCACCATGTGTACTGTCATCTTGGGCACAGTCACCATGGGCACACTCACCAAGTACACTATCACTATGCTCACTATTACTCTGAACACTGTCACCATGGGCACCGTAACCATGGGCACTATCACCGGGAGCATTATCAGCATCGGCTCAACAGGCGTGATAACTCTCACCATGGGTCATATCACCGTAAGCACGGTTGCCATGGGCACTGTCACGATGTGCAATGCCCCATTGGTACTCTCACCATGGGAACTGCCACCATGAGCACTGTCACCATGAGAACAGTTACTATGAGAAATGTAACCATGGGCAATTTCTCGATGAGTACTCTCACCATGGGTATTTTCACCTTGGGCACTCTCAAAGTAAACAGTATTACCATGAGCACTTTCACTGTGAGCACTGTCACCATGGGCACTGTCACAATGCGGAGTGTCACCATGAGCCATGTCACCATGGGAAATGTCACCGTGAGAAGTGTCACCATAGGCAATGTCACCATGGGCAATGTCACCATGGGAAATGCCATTTTGAGCACTGTCACCATGGGTACTGCCACCATGAGTACTGTCACCATGAGTACTGTCACCATTGGCAGTATCACCAGGCGCACTGTCACCATGGGCACTATCACCATGACAACTCTCAGAGTGAGCACTGTCACTGTGGGCACTGCCATCGTGAGCAATTCCACCATGGGCAATGTCACCATGGGCACTAACGTTGTGAGCAATCTCAACATGAGCACGTCACCATGAGCCCTGTCACCATGGGCAATGTCACTGTGAGAAGTTTCATCATAGGCAATGTCACCGTGGGCACTGTCACCATGATCACTGCCACCACTGTCACTGTCATTTTGAGCACTGTCACCATGGGTACTGCAACCATGAGCACTGTCACCATGAGCACTGTCACCATTGCGAGTATCACCATGTGCACTTTCACCATGGGCACTATCACAATGAGAACTGTCAGCGTGGGCAGTGTCACTGTTGGCAAGTGCACCATGGCCACTTCCACCATGGGCAATGTCACCATGGGCACTATCACTGTGAGCACTGTCAACATGAGCACGTCACCATGGGCACTGTCAACATGGGTACTATCTCAAAGGGCAATGTCACCATGAGCATTGTCAGGATGGGCAATTTCACCATGGGCACTGTCACCAAAGGCACTATCGCCATGAGCAATGTCACTGTGGGCCGTGTCACCAGGGGCACTATCACCATGGTTAATGTTATCATTGGCAATTTCCCCGTGAGCACTGTCACCCTGGGCACTGTCATCATGGGCACGGTCACCGTGAGCACTATCTCCATGAGCACAGCCACTGTGAACACCATCACCATAATCACTGGCCTCATCGGTACTGTCACCATGAGCACTGCCACAATGAGCACTGTCAGCATGGGCACTTCCCCCATGAGCACTGTCACTATGAGAACTGCTACCATGGGTATATTCACCATGAGTACTGTCACCCTGTGTATTGTCACCATTTGCACTGTCACCATGAAGACTATAACCGTGAGCGCTATCACCATGAGATCTCTCACCATGGTCACTGTCACCATGGCACCTTGCACAATGGGGGCTGTCAACATGAGTGCTGTCACCATTGGCACTATCACTGTGAGCATTCTCACTGTGGTCAGTGTCACCATGGGCACGGTCACCATGAGCACTGTCACCATAGGCAATGTCACCGTGGTCAGTGTCACCATGAGCACTGTCAACATGGGCACTCATACAGTGGGCACTGTCACTGTGAGCACTGTGACCATGGGTACTGCCACCATGACCAGTGTCTCTGTGAGTACTGTCAGCATGGGTTTTTACCGTGAGCACTGTCACCATGAGCCCTGTCACTATTTTTCAGTGACACCATGTGCACTACCACCATGCGCACTCTCACCATGCGCACTGTCACCGAGAAAACTGTCACCATAAGTACTGTCTTCTTGGGCACTGTCACCAAGGGCACGGCCAACATGTGAACTGTAACCATTGTCAGTATCACTGTGAGAAGTGTCACCATGGGAATTACCAACATAGGCACTGTCATCATGAGCACTTTCAGAACGGGAACTGTCACCATGGGCACTATCACCGTGAGGACTCTCACCATGGGAGTTATCGCCATGGGCACTATCAGCATTAGAACTGTTACCGTGGTCACTGTAACGATGGAATTTGTCACGTTGAGCACTGTCACGATAGGCTAAGTCACGGTTTGCACTGTGCCCTTGGGCCCTGTCACAGTGAGCACTATCACTTTGACGGTGGTGGCCATGGGCACTGCCCCCGTGGACACTACCAACTTGAGAATTATCACCATTTGTTCTCTCAGCGTGGTCACGGTCAACAAGTGCAGTCTCAGTATGCTCACTATGACCGTGAACACTGTCAACATGGGCACCTTAATCATGGGCACTATCACTGTGAGCACTATCACCATCGGCACTATCACTGTGATCACTGTCACCATAGACACTATCATGGTGAAAACAGTTAACATGAGCATTGTAACTGTGAGCACTGTCACAATGGGTAATGCAACCATGAGCCCAGTCACCGTGAGCACTATCAGCATGGGTTGTCACCTTGTGCACGGTCAGCATGAGCACTGTCACCATGGGCACTATAACTATTTTTCAGTGCCACCATGTGCACTGTCACCTTGGACACTATCACCACGAGCACTGTCACCATGAGTACTGTCATCATGGGCAATGGCACAGCCACCATCTGCAATCTTACCATGGTCACTATCACTGTGAGCACTGTCACCAATGGAACTACCAACATGGGCACTGTCATCATGAGCACTTTCACCATACGAACTCTCACCATGGGCACTATGAACGTGAGAACGGTCACCATGGGCACTGTCACCATGAGCATTGTCATCATAGGCAATGTCACCGTGAGAACTATCACCATGCGCACTGTCCACAAGGGCACTATCACATTGAGTTGTATCACCATGTGTACTGTCATCTTGGCATAGTCACCATGGGCACACTCACCAAGTACACTATCACTATGCTCAATATTACTCTGAACACTGTCACCATGGGCACCGTAACCATGGGCACTATCACCGGGAGCATTATCAGCATCGGCACAACAGGCGTGATAACTGTCACCATGGGTCATATCACCGTGAGCACGGTTGCCATGGGCACTGTCACGATGTGCAATGCCCCATTGGTACTCTCACCATGGGAACTGCCACCATGAGCTCTGTCACCATGAGCACTGACACCACCATCACTGCCACCGAGGGCACTGCAACCATGAGCACTGTCACCATGAGAACTGTTACTATGTGAAATGTAACCATGGGCAATTTCTCGATGAGTACTCTCACCATGGGTATTTTCACCTTGGGCACTCTCAACGTAAACAGTATTACCATGAGCAGTTTCAATGTGAGCACTGTCACCATGGGCACTGTCACAATGCGGAGTGTCACCATGAGACATGTCACCATGGGGAATGTCACCGTGAGAAGTGTCAACATAGGCAATATCACCATGGGCAATGTCACCATGGGAAATGCCATTTTGAGCACTGTCACCATGGGTACTGCAACCATGAGTACTGTCACCATGAGTACTGTCACCATTGGCAGTATCACCAGGCGCACTGTCACCATGGGCACTATCACCATGACAACTCTCAGAGTGAGCACTGTCACTGTGGGCACTGCCATCGTGAGCAATTCCACCATGGGCAATGTCACCATGGGCACTAACGTTGTGAGCACTCTCAACATGAGCACGTCACCATGAGCCCTGTCACCATGGGCAATGTCACTGTGAGAAGTTTCACCATAGGCAATGTCACCGTGGGCACTGTCACCATGGTCACTGCCACCACTGTCACTGTCATTTTGAGCACTGTCACCATGGGTACTGCAACCATGAGCACTGTCACCATGAGCACTGTCACCATTGCGAGTATCACCATGTGCACTTCCACCATGGGCACTATCACAATGAGAACTGTCAGCGTGGGCAGTGTTACTGTTGGCAAGGGCACCATGGCCACTTCCACCATGGGCAATGTCACCATGGGCACTATCACTGTGAGCACTGTCAACATGAGCACGTCACCATGGGCACTGTCAACATGGGTACTATCTCAAAGGGCAATGTCACCATGAGCATTGTCAGGATGGGCAATTTCACCATGGGCACTGTCACCAAAGGCACTATCGCCATGAGCAATGTCACTGTTGGCCGTGTCACCAGGGGCACTATCACCATGGTTAATGTTATCATTGGCATTTTCCCCGTGAGCACTGTCACCCTGGGCACTGTCATCATGGGCACGGTCACCGTGAGCACTATCTCCATGAGCACAGCCACTGTGAACACCATCACCATATTCACTGGCCTCATCGGTACTGTCACCATGAGCACTGTCAGCATGGGCACTTCCCCCATGAGCACTGTCACTATGAGAACTGCTACCTTGGGTATTTTCACCATGAGTATTGTCACCCTGTGTATTGTCACCATTTGCACTGTCACCATGAAGACTATAACCGTGAGCGCTATCACCATGAGATCTCTCACCATGGTCACTGTCACCATGGCACCTTGCACAGTGGGGGCTGTCAACATGAGTGCTGTCACCATTGGCACTATCACTGTTAGCATTCTCACTGTGGTCAGTGTCACTATGGGCACTGTCACCATGAGCAATGTCACCATAGGCAATGTCACCTTGGTCAGTGTCACCATGAGCACTGTCAACATGGGCACTCATACAGTGGGCACTGTCACTGTGAGCACTGTCACCATGGGTACTGCCACCATGAGCAGTGTCTATGTGAGTACTGTCAGCATGGGTTTTTACCGTGAGCACTGTCACCATGAGCCCTGTCACCATTTTTCAGTGACACCATGTGCACTACCACCATGCGCACTCTCACCATGGGCACTGTCACCGAGAAAACTGTCACCATAAGTTCTGTCTTCATGGGCACTGTCACCAAGGGCACGGCCAAAATGTGAACTGTAACCATTGTCAGTATCACTGTGAGAAGTGTCACCATGGGAATTCCCAACATAGGCACTGTCATCCTTAGCACTTTCAGAAAGGGAACTGTCACAATGGGCACTATCTCCGTGAGGACTCTCACCACGGGAATTATCGCCATGGGCACTATCAGCATTAGAACTGTCACCGTGGTCACTGTCACGATGGAATTTGTCACTGTGAGCACTGTCACGATAGGCAAAGTCACGGTTTGCACTGTCCCCTTGGGCCCTGTCACAGTGAGCACTATCACTTTGATGGTGATGTCCATGGGCACTGCCACCATGGACACTACCAACTTGAGAATTATCACCATTTGTTCTCTCAGCGTGGTCACGGTCAACAAGTGCACTCTCACTATGCTCACTATGACCGTGAACACTGTCACCATGGGCACCTTAATCATGGGCACTATCACCGTGAGCACTATCACCATCGGCACTATCACTGTGATCACTGTCACCATAGACACTATCATGTTGAGCACAGTTAACATGAGCATTGTAACTGTGAGCACTGTCACAATGGGTAATGCAACCATGAGCCCAGTCACCGTGAGCACTGTCAGCATGGGTTGTCACCTTGTGCACGGTCAGCATGAGCACTGTCACCATGGGCACTATAACTATTTTTCAGTGCCACCATGTGCACTGTCACCTTGGACACTATCACCACGAGCACTGTCACCATGAGTACTGTCATCATGGGCAATGGCACAGCCACCATCTGCAATCTTACCATGGTCACTATCACTGTGAGCACTGTCACCAATGGAACTACCAACATGGGCACTGTCATCATGAGCACTTTCACCATACGAACTCTCACCATGGGCACTATGAACGTGAGAATGGTCACCATGGGCACTGTCACCATGAGCATTGTCATCATAGGCAATGTCACCGTGAGAACTATCACCATGCGCACTGTCCACAAGGGTACTATCACATTGAGTTGTATCACCATGTGTACTGTCATCTTGGGCACAGTCACCATGGGCACACTCACCAAGTACACTATCACTATGCTCACTATTACTCTGAACACTGTCACCATGGGCACCGTAACCATGGGCACTATCACCGGGAGCATTATCAGCATCGGCTCAACAGGCGTGATAACTCTCACCATGGGTCATATCATCGTAAGCACGGTTGCCATGGGCACTGTCACGATGTGCAATGCCCCATTGGTACTCTCACCATGGGAACTGCCACCATGAGCACTGTCACCATGAGAACTGTTACTATGAGAAATGTAACCATGGGCAATTTCTCGATGAGTACTCTCACCATGGGTATTTTCACCTTGGGCACTCTCAACGTAAACAGTATTACCATGAGCACTTTCACTGTGAGCACTGTCACCATGGGCACTGTCACAATGCGGAGTGTCACCATGAGCCATGTCACCATGGGAAATGTCACCGTGAGAAGTGTCACCATAGGCAATGTCACCATGGGCAATGTCACCATGGGAAATGCCATTTTGAGCACTGTCACCATGGGTACTGCCACCATGAGTACTGTCACCATGAGTACTGTCACCATTGGCAGTATCACCAGGCGCACTGTCACCATGGGCACTATCACCATGACAACTCTCAGAGTGAGCACTGTCACTGTGGGCACTGCCATCGTGAGCAATTCCACCATGGGCAATGTCACCATGGGCACTAACGTTGTGAGCAATCTCAACATGAGCACGTCACCATGAGCCCTGTCACCATGGGCAATGTCACTGTGAGAAGTTTCACCATAGGCAATGTCACCGTGGGCACTGTCACCATGGTCACTGCCACCACTGTCACTGTCATTTTGAGCACTGTCACCATGGGTACTGCAACCATGAGCACTGTCACCATGAGCACTGTCACCATTGCGAGTATCACCATGTGCACTTTCACCATGGGCACTATCACAATGAGAACTGTCAGCGTGGGCAGTGTCACTGTTGGCAAGTGCACCATGGCCACTTCCACCATGGGCAATGTCACCATGGGCACTATCACTGTGAGCACTGTCACCGTGAGTACTGCCACCATGAGCAGAGTCTCTGTGAGTACTCTCAGCATGGGTTTTTACCGTGAGCACTGTCACCATGAGCCCTGTCACCATTTTTTAGTCACACCATATGCACTACCACCATGCGCACTCTCACCATGGGCACTGTCACCGAGAAAACTGTCACCATAAGTACTGTCTTCATGGGCACTGTCACCAAGGGCACGGCCAACATGTGAACTGTAACCATTGTCAGTATCACTGTGAGAAGTGTCACCATGGGAATTACCAACATAGGCACTGTCATCATGAGCACTTTCAGAACGGGAACTGTCACCATGGGCACTATCACCGTGAGGACTCTCACCATGGGAATTATCGCAATGGGCTCTATCAGCATTAGAACTGTCACCGTGGTCACTGTCACGATGGAATTTGTCACGGTGAGCAGTGTCACGATAGGCAATGTCACGGTTTGCACTGTCCCCTTGGGCCCTGTCACAGAGAGCACTATCACTTTGACGGTGGTGGCCATGGGCACTGCCACCATGGACACTACCACCTTGAGAATTATCACCATTTGTTCTCTCAGCGTGGTCACGGTCAACAAGTGCAGTCTCAGTATGCTCACTATGACCGAGAACACTGTCACAATGGTCACCTTAATCATGGGCACTATCACCGTGAGCACTATCACCATCGGCACTCTCACTGTGATCACTGTCACCATAGACACTATCATGGTGAGCACAGTTAACATGAGCATTGTAACTGTGAGCACTGTCACAATGGGTAATGCAACCATGAGCCCAGTCACCGTGAGCACTGTCAGCATGGGTTGTCACCTTGTGCACGGTCAGCATGAGCACTGTCACCATGGGCACTATAACTATCTTCCAGTGCCACCATGTGCACTGTCACCTTGGACACTATCACCACGAGCACTGTCACCATGAGTACTGTCATCATGGGCAATGGCACAGCCACCATCTGCAATCTTACCATGGTCACTATCACTGTGAGCACTGTCACCAATGGAACTACCACCATGGGCACTGTCATCATGAGCAGTTTCACCATACGAACTCTCACCATGGGCACTATGAACGTGAGAACGGTCACCATGGGCACTGTCACCATGAGCATTGTCATCATAGGCAATGTCACCGAGAGAACTATCACCATGCACACTGTCCACAAGGGTACTGTCACATTGAGTTGTATCACCATGTGTACTGTCATCCTGGGCACAGTCACCATGGGCACACTCACCAAGTACACTATCACTATGCTCACTATTACTCTGAACACTGTCACCATGGGCACCGTAACCATGGGCACTATCACCGGGAGCATTATCAGCATCGGCTCAACAGACGTGATAACTGTCACCATGGGTCATATCACCGTGAGCACGGTTGTCATTGGCACTGTCACGATGTGCAATGCCCCATTGGTACTCTCACCATGGGAACTGCCACCATGAGCACTGTCACCATGAGAACTGTTACTATGAGAAATGTAACCATGGGCAATTTCTCGATGTGTACTCTCACCATGGGTATTTTCACCTTGGGCACTCTCAACGTAAACACTATTACCATGTGCACTTTTACTGTGAGAACTGACACCATGGGCACTGTCACACTGCGGAGTGTCACCATGAGCCATGTCATCATGGGAAATGTCACCGTGAGAAGTGTCACCATAGGCAATATCACCATGGGCAATGTCACCATGGGAAATGCCATTTTGAGCACTGTCACCATGGGTACTGCAACCATGAGTACTGTCACCATGAGTACTGTCACCATTGGCAGTATCACCAGGCGCACTGTCACCATGGGCACTATCACCATGACAACTCTCAGAGTGAGCACTGTCACTGTGGGCACTGCCATCGTGAGCAATTCCACCATGGGCAATGTCACCATGGGCACTAACGTTGTGAGCACTCTCAACATGAGCACGTCACCATGAGCCCTGACACCATGGACAATGTCACTGTGAGAAGTTTCACCATAGGCAATGTCACCGTGGGCACTGTCACCATGGTCACTGCCACCACTGTCACTGTCATTTTGAGCACTGTCACCATGGGTACTGCAACCATGAGCACTGTCACCATGAGCACTGTCACCATTGCGAGTATCACCATGTGCACTTTCACCATGGGCACTATCACAATGAGAACTGTCAGCGTGGGCACTGTCACTGTTGGCAAGGCACCATGGCCACTTGCAACATGGGCAATGTCACCATGGGCACTATCACTGTGAGCACTGTCAACATGAGCACGTCACCATGGGCACTGTCAACATGGGTACTATCTCAAAGGGCAATGTCACCATGAGCATTGTCAGGATGGGCAATTTCACCATGGGCACTGTCACCAAAGGCACTATCGCCATGAGCAATGTCACTGTGGGCCGTGTCACCAGGGGCACTATCACCATGGTTAATGTTATCATTGGCACTTTCCCAGTGAGCACTGTCACCCTGGGCACTGTCATCATGGGCACGGTCACCGTGAGCACTATCTCCATGAGCACAGCCACTGTGAACACCATCGCAATAATCACTGGCCTCATCGGTACTATCACCATGAGCACTGCCACAATGAGCACTGTCAGCATGGGCACTTCCCCATGAGCACTGTCACTATGAGAACTGCTACCATGGGTATTTTCACCATGAGTACTGTCACCCTGTGTATTGTCACCATTTGCACTGTCACCATGAAGACTATAACCGTGAGCACTATCACCATGAGATCTCTCACCATGGTCACTGTCACCATGGCACCTTGCACAATGGGGGCTGTCAACATGAGTGTGTCACCATTGGCACTATCACTGTGAGCATTCTCACTTTGGTCAGTGTCACCATGGGCACTGTCACCATGAGCACTGTCACCATAGGTAATATCACCGTGGTCAGTGTCACCATGAGCACTGTCAACTGGGCACTCATACAGTGGGCACTGTCACAGTGAGCACTGTCACCATGGGTACTGCCACCATGAGCAGTGTCTCTGTGAGTACTGTCAGCATGGGTTTTTACCGTGAGCACTGTCACCATGAGCCCTGTCACCATTTTTTAGTGACACCATGTGCACTACCACCATGCGCACTCTCACCATGGGCACTGTCACCGAGAAAACTGTCACCATAAGTACTGTCTTCATGGGCACTGTCACCAAGGGCACGGCCAACATGTGAACTGTAACCATTGTCAGTATCACTGTGAGAAGTGTCACCATGGGAATTACCAACATAGGCACTGTCATCATGAGCACTTTCAGAACGGGAACTGTCACCATGGGCACTATCACCATGCGGACTCTCACCATGGGAATTATCCCCATGGGCACTATCAGCATTAGAACTGTCACCGTGGTCACTGTCACGATGGAATTTGTCACGGTGAGAACTGTCACGATAGTCAAAGTCACGGTTTGCACTGTCCCCTTGGGCCCTGTCACAGTGAGCACTATCACTTTGACGGTGGTGGCCATGGGCACTGCCACCATGGAAAATACCAACTTGAGAATTATCACCATTTGTTCTCTCAGCGTGGTCACGGTCAACAAGTGCAGTCTCAGTATGCTCACTATGACCGTGAACACTGTCACCATGGGCACCTTAATCATGGGCACTATCACTGTGAGCACTATCACCATCGGCACTATCACTGTGATCACTGTCACCATAGACACTATCATAGTGAGCACAGTTAACATGAGCATTGTAACTGTGAGCAGTGTCACAATGGGTAATGCAACCATGAGCCCAGTCACAGTGAGCACTGTCAGCATGGGTTGTCACCTTGTGCACGGTCAGCATGAGCACTGTCACCATGGGCACTATAACTATTTTTCAGTGTCACCATGTGCACTGTCACCTTGGACACTATCACCACGAGCACTGTCACCATGAGTACTGTCATCATGGGCAATGGCACAGCCACCATCTGCAATCTTACCATGGTCACTATCACTGTGAGCACTGTCACCAATGGAACTACCAACATGGGCACTGTCATCATGAGCACTTTCACCATACGAACTCTCACCATGGGCACTATGAACGTGAGAACCGTCACCATGGGCACTGTCACCATGAGCATTGTCATCATAGGCAATGTCACCGTGAGAACTATCACCATGCGCACTGTCCACAAGGGTACTATCACATTGAGTTGTATCACCATGTGTACTGTCATCTTGGGCACAGTCACCATGGGCACACTCACCAAGTACACTATCACTATGCTCACTATTACTCTGAACACTGTCACCATGGGCACCGTAACCATGGGCACTATCACCGGGAGCATTATCAGCATCGGCTCAACAGGCGTGATAACTGTCACCATGGGTCATATCACCGTGAGCACGGTTGTCATGGGCACTGTCACGATGTGCAATGCCCCATTGGTACTCTCACCATGGGAAGTGCCATCATGAGCACTGTTACCATGAGAACTGTTACTATGAGAAATGTAACCATGGGCAATTTCTCGATGAGTACTCTCACCATGGGTATTTTCACCTTGGGCACTCTCAACGTAAACAGTATTACCATGAGCACTTTCACTGTGAGCACTGTCACCATGGGCACTGTCACAATATGGAGTGTCACCATGAGCCATGTCACCATGGGAAATGTCACCGTGAGAAGTGTCACCATAGGCAATGTCACAATGGGAAATGCCATTTTGAGCACTGTCACCATGGGTACTGCAACCATGAGTACTGTCACCATGAGTACTGTCACCATTGGCAGTATCACCAGGCGCACTGTCACCATGGGCACTATCACCATGACAACTCTCAGAGTGAGCACTGTCACTGTGGGCACTGCCATCGTGAGCAATTCCACCATGGGCAATGTCACCATGGGCACTAACGTTGTGAGCACTCTCAACATGAGCACGTCACCATGATCCCTGTCACCATGGGCAATGTCACTGTGAGAAGTTTCACCATAGGCAATGTCACCGTGGGCACTGTCACCATGGTCACTGCCACCACTGTCACTGTCATTTTGAGCACTGTCACCATGGGTAGTGCAACCATGAGCACTGTCACCATGAGCAATGTCACCATTGCGAGTATCACCATGTGCACTTTCACCATGGGCACTATCACAATGAGAACTGTCAGCGTGGGCAGTGTCACTGTTGGCAAGGGCACCATGGCCACTTCCACCATGGGCAATGTCACCATAGGCACTATCACTGTGAGCACTGTCAACATGAGCACGTCACCATGGGCACTGTCAACATGGGTACTATCTCAAAGGGCAATGTCACCATGAGCATTGTCAGGATGGGCAATTTCACCATGGGCACTGTCACCAAAGGCACTATTGCCATGAGCAATGTCACTGTGGGCCGTGTCACCAGGGGCACTATCACCATGGTTAATGTTATCATTGTCACTTTCCCCGTGAGCACTGTCACCCTGGGCACTGTCATCATGGGCACGGTCACCGTGAGCACTATCTCCATGAGCACAGCCACTGTGAACACCATCACCATAATCACTGGCCTCATCGGTACTGTCACCATGAGCACTGCCCCAATGAGCACTGTCAGCATGGGCACTTCCCCCATGAGCACTGTCACTATGAGAACTGCTACCATGGGTATTTTCACCATGAGTACTGTCACCCTGTGTATTGTCACCATTTGCACTGTCACCATGAAGACTATAACCGTGAGCGCTATCACCATGAGATCTCTCACCATGGTCACTGTCACCATGGCACCTTGCACAATGGGGGCTGTCAACATGAGTGCTGTCACCATTGGCACTATCACTGTGAGCATTCTCACTGTGGTCAGTGTCACCATGGGCACGGTCACCATGAGCACTGTCACCATAGGCAATGTCACCGTGGTCAGTGTCACCATGAGCACTGTCAACATGGGCACTCATACAGTGGGCACTGTCACTGTGAGCACTGTCACCATGGGTACTGCCACCATGAGCAGTGTCTCTGTGAGTACTGTCAGCATGGGTTTTTACCGTGAGCACTGTCACCATGAGCCCTGTCACCATTTTTCAGTGACACCATGTGCACTACCACCATGCGCACTCTCACCATGGGCACTGTCACTGAGAAAACTGTCACCATAAATACTGTCTTCATGGGCACTGTCACCAAGGGCACGGCCAACATGTGAACTGTAACCATTGTCAGTATCACTGTGAGAAGTGTCACCATGGGAATTACCAACATAGGCACTGTCATCATGAGCACTTTCAGAACGGGAACTGTCACCATGGGCACTATCACCGTGAGGACTCTCACCATGGGAGTTATCGCCATGGGCACTATCAGCATTAGAACTGTCACCGTGGTCACTGTCACGATGGAATTTGTCACGTTGAGCACTGTCACGATAGGCTAAGTCACGGTTTGCACTGTGCCCTTGGGCCCTGTCACAGTGAGCACTATCACTTTGACGGTGGTGGCCATGGGCACTGCCACGGTGGACACTACCAACTTGAGAATTATCACCATTTGTTCTCTCAGCGTGGTCACGGTCAACAAGTGCAGTCTCAGTATGCTCTCTATGACCGTGAACACTGTCACCATGGGCACCTTAATCATGGGCACTATCACTGTGAGCACTATCACCATCGGCACTATCACTGTGATCACTGTCACCATAGACACTATCATGGTGAGCACAGTTAACATGAGCATTGTAACTGTGAGCACTGTCACAATGGGTAATGCAACCATGAGCCCAGTCACCGTGAGCACTATCAGCATGGGTTGTCACCTTGTGCACGGTCAGCATGAGCACTGTCACCATGGGCACTATAACTATTTTTCAGTGCCACCATGTGCACTGTCACCTTGGACACTATCACCACGAGAACTGTCACCATGAGTACTGTCATCATGGGCAATGTCACAGCCACCATCTGCAATCTTACCATGGTCACTATCACTGTGAGCACTGTCACCAATGGAATTACCAACATGGGCACTGTCATCATGAGCACTTTCACCATACGAACTCTCAACATGGGCACTATAAACGTGAGAACGGTCACCATGGGCACTGTCACCATGAGCATTGTCATCATAGGCAATGTCACCGTGAGAACTATCACCATGCGCACTGTCCACAAGGGCACTATCATATTGAGTTGTATCACCATGTGTACTGTCATCTTGGGCACAGTCACCATGGGCACACTCACCAAGTACACTATCACTATGCTCACTATTACTCTGAACACTGTCACCATGGGCACCGTAACCATGGGCACTATCACCGGGAGCATTATCAGCATCGGCACAACAGGCGTGATAACTGTCACCATGGGTCATATCACCGTGAGCACGGTTGCCATGGGCACTGTCACGATGTGCAATGCCCCATTGGTACTCTCACCATGGGAACTGCCACCATGAGCACTGTCACCATGAGCACTGACACCACCATCACTGCCACCGAGGGCACTGCAACCATGAGCACTGTCACCATGAGAACTGTTACTATGAGAAATGTAACCATGGGCAATTTCTCGATGTGTACTCTCACCATGTGTATTTTCACCTTGGGCACTCTCAACGTAAACAGTATTACCATGAGCACTTTCACTGTGAGCACTGTCACCATGGGCACTGTCACAATGCGGAGTGTCACCATGAGCCATGTCACCATGGGAAATGTCACCGTGAGAAGTGTCACCATAGGCAATGTCACCATGGACAATGTCACCATGGGAAATGCCATTTTGAGCACTGTCACCATGGGTACTGCAACCATTAGTACTGTCACCATGAGTACTGTCACCATTGGCAGTATCACCAGGCGCACTGTCACCATGGGCACTATCACCATGACAACTCTCAGAGTGAGCACTGTCACTGTGGGCACTGCCATCGTGAGCAATTCCACCATGGGCAATGTCACCATGGGCAATAACGTTGTGAGCACTCTCAACATGATCACGTCACCATGAGCCCTGACACCATGGACAATGTCACTGTGAGAAGTTCCACCATAGGCAATGTCACCGTGGGCACTGTCACCATGGTCACTGCCACCACTGTCACTGTCATTTTAAGCACTGTCACCATGGGTACTGCAACCATGAGCACTGTCACCATGAGCACTGTCACCATTGCGAATATCACCATGTGCACTTTCACCATGGGCAATATCACAATGAGAACTGTCAGCGTGGGCACTGTCACTGTTGGCAAGGGCACCATGGCCACTTCCACCATGGGCAATGTCACCATGGGCACTATCACTGTGAGCACTGTCAACATGAGCATGTCACCATGGGCACTGTCAACATGGGTACTATCTCAAAGGGCAATGTCACCATGAGCATTGTCAGGATGGTCATTTTTACCATGGGCACTGTCACCAAAGGCACTATCGCCATGAGCAATGTCACTGTGGGCCGTGTCACCAGGGGCACTATCACCATGGTTAATATTATCATTGGCACTTTCCCCGTGAGCACTGTCACCCTGGGCACTGTCATCATGGGCACGGTCACCGTGAGCACTATCTCCATGAGCACAGCCACTGAGAACACCATCACCATAATCACTGGCCCAATCGGTACTGTCACCATGAGCACTGCCACAATGAGCACTGTCAGCATGGGCACTTCCCCCATGAGCACTGTCACTATGAGAACTGCTACCATGAGTATTTTCACCATGAGTACTGTCACCCTGTGTATTGTCACCATTTGCACTGTCACCATGAAGACTATAACCGTGAGCCCTATCACCATGAGATCTCTCACCATGGTCACTGTCACCATGGCACCTTGCACAATGGGGGATGTCAACATGAGTGCTGTCACCATTGGCACTATCACTGTGAGCATTCTCACTGTGGTCAGTGTCACCATGGGCACTGTCACCATGAGCACTGTCACCATAGGCAATGTCACCGTGGTCAGTGTCACCATGAGCACTGTCAACATGGGCACTCATACAGTGGGCACTGTCACTGTGAGCACTGTCACCATGGGTACTGCCACCATGAGCAGAGTCTCTGTGAGTACGGTCAGCATGGGTTTTTACCGTGAGCACTGTCACCATGAGCCCTGTCACCATTTTTTAGTGACACCATATGCACTACCACCATGCGCACTCTCACCATGGGCACTGTCACCGAGAAAACTGTCACCATAAGTACTGTCTTCATGGGCACTGTCACCAAGGGCACGGCCAACATGTGAACTGTAACCATTGTCAGTATCACCGTGAGAAGTGTCACCATGGGAATTACCAACATAAGCAGTGTCATCATGAGCACTTTCAGAACGGGAACTGTCACCATGGGCACTATCACCGTGAGGACTCTCACCATGGGAATTATCGCCATGGGCTCTATCAGCATTAGAACTGTCACCGTGGTCACTGTCACGATGGAATTTGTCACGGTGAGCAGTGTCACGATAGGCAATGTCACGGTTTGCACTGTCCCCTTGGGCCCTGTCACGGAGAGCACTATCACTTTGACGGTGGTGGCCATGGGCACTGCCACCATGGACACTACCACCTTGAGAATTATCACCATTTGTTCTCTCAGCGTGGTCACGGTCAACAAGTGCAGTCTCAGTATGCTCACTATGACCGAGAACACTGTCACAATGGTCACCTTAATCATGGGCACTATCACCGTGAGCACTATCACCATCGGCACTCTCACTGTGATCACTGTCACCATAGACACTATCATGGTGAGCACAGTTAACATGAGCATTGTAACTGTGAGCACTGTCACAATGGGTAATGCAACCATGAGCCCAGTCACCGTGAGCACTGTCAGCATGGGTTGTCACCTTGTGCACGGTCAGCATGAGCACTGTCACCATGGGCACTATAACTATCTTCCAGTGCAACCATGTGCACTGTCACCTTGGACACTATCACCACGAGCACTGTCACCATGAGTACTGTCATCATGGGCAATGGCACAGCCACCATCTGCAATCTTACCATGGTCACTATCACTGTGAGCACTGTCAACAATGGAACTACCACCATGGGCACTGTCATCATGAGCACTTTCACCATACGAACTCTCACCATGGGCACTATGAACGTGAGAACGGTCACCATGGGCACTGTCACCATGAGCATTGTCATCATAGGCAATGTCACCGTGAGAACTATCACCATGCACACTGTCCACATGGGTACTATCACATTGAGTTTTATCACCATGTGTACTGTCATCCTGGGCACAGTCACCATGGGCACACTCACCAAGTACACTATCACTATGCTCACTATTACTCTGAACACTGTCACCATGGGCACCGTAACCATGGGCACTATCACCGGGAGCATTATCAGCATCGGCTCAACAGACGTGATAACTGTCACCATGGGTCATATCACCGTGAGCACGGTTGCCATGGGCACTGTCAAGATGTGCAATGCCCCATTGGTACTCTCACCATGGGAACTGCCACCATGAGCACTGTCACCATGAGAACTGTTACTATGAGAAATGTAACCATGGGCAATTTCTCGATGAGTACTCTCACCATGGGTATTTTCACCTTGGGCACTCTCAACGTAAACACTATTACCATGAGCACTTTTACTGTGAGCACTGACACCATGGGCACTGTCACAATGCGGAGAGTCACCATGAGCCATGTCACCATGGGAAATGTCACCGTGAGAAGTGTCACCATAGGCAATGTCACCATGGGCAATGTCACCATGGGAAATGCCATTTTGAGCACTGTCACCATGGGTACTGCAACCATGAGTACTGTCACCATGAGTACTGTCACCATTGGCAGTATCACCAGGCGCACTGTCACCATGGGCACTATCACCATGACAACTCTCAGAGTGAGCACTGTCACTGTGGGCACTGCCATCGTGAGCAATTCCACCATGGGCAATGTCACCATGGGCACTAACGTTGTGAGCACTCTCAACATGAGCACGTCACCATGAGCCCTGACACCATGGACAATGTCACTGTGAGAAGTTTCACCATAGGCAATGTCACCGTGGGCACTGTCACCATGGTCACTGCCACCACTGTCACTGTCATTTTGAGCACTGTCACCATGGGTACTGCAACCATGAGCACTGTCACCATGAGCACTGTCACCATTGCGAGTATCACCATGTGCACTTTCACCATGGGCACTATCACAATGAGAACTGTCAGCGTGGGCACTGTCACTGTTGGCAAGGGCACCATGGCCACTTGCACAATGGGCAATGTCACCATGGGCACTATCACTGTGAGCACTGTCAACATGAGCACGTCACCATGGGCACTGTCAACATGGGTACTATCTCAAAGGGCAATGTCACCATGAGCATTGTCAGGATGGGCAATTTCACCATGGGCACTGTCACCAAAGGCACTATCGCCATGAGCAATGTCACTGTGGGCCGTGTCACCAGGGGCACTATCACCATGGTTAATGTTATCATTGGCACTTTCCCCGTGAGGACTGTCACCCTGGGCACTGTCATCATGGGCACGGTCACCGTGAGCACTATCTCCATGAGCACAGCCACTGAGAACACCATCACCATAATCACTGGCCTCATCGGTACTGTCACCATGAGCAGTGCCACAATGAGCACTGTCAGCATGGGCACTTCCCCCATGAGCACTGTCACTATGAGAACTGCTACCATGGGTATTTTCACCATGAGTACTGTCACCCTGTGTATTGTCACCATTTGCACTGTCACCATGAAGACTATAACCGTGAGCACTATCACCATGAGATCTCTCACCATGGTCACTGTCACCATGGCACCTTGCACAATGGGGGCTGTCAACATGAGTGCTGTCACCATTGGCACTATCACTGTGAGCATTCTCACTGTGGTCCGTGTCACCATGGGCACTGTCACCATGAGCACTGTCACCATAGGCAATGTCACCGTGGTCAGTGTCACCATGAGCACTGTCAACTGGGCACTCATACAGTGGGCACTGTCACAGTGAGCACTGTCACCATGGGTACTGCCACCATGAGCAGTGTCTCTGTGTGTACTGTCAGCATGGGTTTTTACCGTGAGCACTGTCACCATGAGCCCTGTCACCATTTTTTAGTGACACCATGTGCACTACCACCATGCGCACTCTCACCATGGGCACTGTCACCGAGAAAACTGTCACCATAAGTACTGTCTTAATGGGCACTGTCACCAAGGGCACGGCCAACATGTGAACTGTAACCATTGTCAGTATCACTGTGAGAAGTGTCACCATGGGAATTACCAACATAGGCACTGTCATCATGAGCACTTTCAGAACGGGAACTGTCACCATGGGCACTATCACCGTGCGGACTCTCACCATGGGAATTATCCCCATGGGCACTATCAGCATTAGAACTGTCACCGTGGTCACTGTCACGATGGAATTTGTCACGGTGAGCACTGTCACGATAGGCAAAGTCACGGTTTGCACTGTCCCCTTGGGCCCTGTCACAGTGAGCACTATCACTTTGACGGTGGTGGCCATGGGCAGTGCCACCATGGAAACTACCAACTTGAGAATTATCACCATTTGTTCTCTCAGCGTGGTCACGGTCAACAAGTGCAGTCTCAGTATGCTCACTATGACCGTGAACACTGTCACCATGGGCACCTTAATCATGGGCAATATCACCGTGAGCACTATCACCATCGGCACTATCACTGTGATCACTGTCACCATAGACACTATCATGGTGAGCACAGTTAACATGAGCATTGTAACTGTGAGCACTGTCACAATGGGTAATGCAACCATGAGCCCAGTCACCGTGAGCACTTTCAGCATGGGTTGTCACCTTGTGCACGGTCAGCATGAGCACTGTCACCATGGGCACTCTAACTATTTTTCAGTGCCACCATGTGCACTGTCACCTTGGACACTATCACCACGAGCACTGTCACCATGAGTACTGTCATCATGGGCAATGGCACAGCCACCATCTGCAATCTTACCATGGTCACTATCACTGTGAGCACTGTCACCAATGGAACTACCAACATGGGCACTGGCATCATGAGCACTTTCACCATACGAACTCTCACCATGGGCAGTATGAACGTGAGAACGGTCACCATGGGCACTGTCACCATGAGCATTGTCATCATAGGCAATGTCACCGTGAGAACTATCACCATGCGCACTGTCCGCAAGGGCACTATCACATTGAGTTGTATCACCATTTGTATTGTCATCTTGGGCACAGTCACCATGGGCACACTCACCAAGTACACTATCACTATGCTCACTATTACTCTGAACACGGTCACCATGGGCACCGTAACCATGGGCACTATCACCGGGAGCATTATCAGCATCGGCACAACAGGCGTGATAACTGTCACCATGGGTCATATCACCGTGAGCACGGTTGCCATGGGCACTGTCACGATGTGCAATGCCCCATTAGTACTCTCACCATGGGAACTGCCACCATGAGCACTGTCACCATGAGCACTGACACCACGATCACTGCCACCGAGGGCACTGCAACCATGAGCACTGTCACCATGAGAACTGTTACTATGTGAAATGTAACCATGGGCAATTTCTCGATGAGTACTCTCACCATGGGTATTTTCACCTTGGGCACTCTCAACGTAAACAGTATTACCATGAGCAGTTTCACTGTGAGCACTGTCACCATGGGCACTGTCACAATGCGGAGTGTCACCATGAGCCATGTCACCATGGGAAATGTCACCGTGAGAAGTGTCACCATAGGCAATGTCACCATGGGCAATGTCACCATGGGAAATGCCATTTTGAGCACTGTCAACATGGGTACTGCAACCATGAGTACTGTCACCATGAGTACTGTCACCATTGGCAGTATCACCAGGCGCACTGTCACCATGGGCACTATCACCATGACAACTCTCAGAGTGAGCACTGTCACTGTGGGCACTGCCATCGTGAGCAATTCCACCATGGGCAATGTCACCATGGGCACTAACGCTGTGAGCACTCTCAACATGAGCACGTCACCATGAGCCCTGTCACCATGGACAATGTCACTGTGAGAAGTTTCACCATAGGCAATGTCACCGTGGGAACTGTCACCATGGTCACTGCCACCACTGTCACTGTCATTTAGAGCACTGTCACCATGGGTACTGCAACCATGAGCACTGTCACCATGAGCACTGTCACCATTGCGAGTATCACCATGTGCACTGTCACCATGGGCACTATCACAATGAGAACTGTCAGCGTGGGCACTGTCATCATGGGCACGGTCACAGTGAGCACTATCTCCATGAGCACAGCCACTGTGAACACCATCACCATAATCACTGGCCTCATCGGTACTGTCACCATGGGCACTGCCACAATGAGCACTGTCAGCATGGGCACTTCCCCCATTAGCACTGTCACTATGAGAACTGCTACCATGGGTATTTTCACCATGAGTACTGTCACCCTGTGTGTTGTCACCATTTGCACTGTCACCATGAAGACTATAAACGTGAGCGCTATCACCATGAGATCTCTCACCATGGTCACTGTGATCATGGCACCTTGCACAATGGTGGCTGTCAACATGAGTGCTGTCACCATTGGCACTATCACTGTGAGCATTCTCACTGTGCTCAGTGTCACCATGGGCACTGTCACCATGAGCACTGTCACCATAGGCAATGTCACCGTGGTCAGTGTCACCATGAGCACTGTCAAAATGGGCACTCATACCGTGGGCACTGTCACTGTGAGCACTGTCACCATGGGTACTGCCACCATGAGCAGTGTCTCTGTGAGTACTGTCAGCATGGGTTTTTACCGTGAGCACTGTCACCATGAGCCCTGTCACCATTTTTTAGTGACACCATGTGCACTACCACCATGCGCACTCTCACCATGGGCACTGTCACCGAGAAAACTGTCACCATAAGTACTGTCTTCATGGGCACTGTCACCAAGGGCACGGCCAACATGTGAACTGTAACCATTGTCAGTATCACTGTGAGAAGTGTCACCAAGGGTATTACCAACATAGGCACTGTCATCATGAGCACTTTCAGAACGGGAACTGTCACCATGGGCACTATCACCGTGAGGATTCTCACCATGGGAATTATAGCCATGGGCACTATCAGCATTAGAACTGACACCGTGGTCACTGTCACGATGGAATTTGTCACGGTGAGCACTGTCACGATAGGCAAAGTCACGGTTTGCACTGTCCACTTGGGATCTGTCACAGTGAGCACTATCACTTTGACGGTGGTGGCCATGGGCACGGCCACCATGGACACTACCAACTTGAGAATTATCAACATTTGTTCTCTCAGCGTGGTCACGGTCAACAAGTGCAGTCTCAGTATGCTCACTATGACCGTGAACACTGTCACCATGGGCACCTTAATCATGGGCACTATCACTGTGAGCACTATCACCATCGGCACTATCACTGTGATCACTGTCACCATAGACACTATCTTGGTGAGCACAGTTAACATGAGCATTGTAACTGTGAGCACTGTCACAATGGGTAATGCAACCATGAGCCCAGTCACAGTGAGCACTGTCAGCATGGGTTGTCACCTTGTGCACGGTCAGCATGAGCACTGTCACCATGGGCACTATAACTATTTTTCAGTGCCACCATGTGCACTGTCACCTTGGACACTATCATCACGCGCACTGTCACCATGAGTACTGTCATCATGGGCAATGGCACAGCCACCATCTGTAATCTTACCATGGTCACTATCACTGTGAGCACTGTCACCAATGGAACTACCAACATGGGCACTGTCATCATGAGCACTTTCACCATACGAACTCTCACCATGGGCACTATAAACGTGAGAACGGTCACCATGGGCACTGTCACCATGAGCATTGTCATCATAGGCAATGTCACCGTGAGAACTATCACCATGCGCACTGTCCACAAGGGCACTATCACATTGAGCTGTATCACCATGTGTACTGTCATCTTGGGCACAGTCACCATGGGCACACTCACCAAGTACACTATCACTATGCTCACTATTACTCTGAAAACTGTCACCATGGGCACCGTAACCATGGGCACTATCACCGGGTGCATTATCAGCATCGGCACAACAGGCGTGATAACTGTCACCATGGGTCATATCACCGTGAGCACGGTAGCCATGGGCACTGTCACGATGTGCAATGCCCCATTGGTACTCTGACCATGGGAACTGCCACAATGAGCACTGTCACCATG
This sequence comes from Mesoplodon bidens, assembly GCF_964165515.1. Classification (NCBI taxonomy): domain Eukaryota; kingdom Metazoa; phylum Chordata; class Mammalia; order Artiodactyla; family Ziphiidae; genus Mesoplodon; species Mesoplodon bidens. The sequence goes on from NW_027671983.1 coordinate 700,705, forward strand.
AGCACTGTCACCATTGGCAGTATCACCAGGCGCACTGTCACCATGGGCACTATCACCATGACAACTCTCAGAGTGAGCACTGTCACTGTGGGCACTGCCATCGTGAGCAATTCCAACATGGAAATGTCACCATGGGCACTAACGTTGTGAGCACTCTCAACATGAGCACGTCACCATGAGCCCTGTCACCATGGGCAATGTCACTGTGAGAAGTTTCACCATAGGCAATGTCACCATGGGCACTGTCACCATGGTCACTGCCACCACTGTCACTGTCATTTTGAGCACTGTCACCATGGGTACTGCAACCATGAGCACTGTCACCATGAGCACTGTCACCATTGCGAGTATCACCATGTGCACTGTCACCATGGGCACTACCACAATGAGAACTGTCAGCGTGGGCACTGTCACTGTTGGCAAGGGCACCATGGCCACTTCCACCATGGGCAATGTCACCATGGGCACTATCACTGTGAGCACTGTCAACATGAGCACGTCACCATGGGCACTGTCAACATGGGTACTATCTCAAAGGGCAATGTCACCATGAGCATTGTCAGGATGGGCAATTTCACCATGGGCACTGTCACCAAAGGCACTATCGCCATGAGCAATGTCACTGTGGGCCGTGTCACCAGGGGCACTATCACCATGGTTAATGTTATCATTGGCACTTTCCCCGTGAGCACTGTCACCCTGGGCACTGTCATCATGGGCACGGTCACCGTGAGCACTATCTCCATGAGCACAGCCACTGTGAACACCATCACCATAATCACTGGCCTCATCGGTACTGTCACCATGGGCACTGCCTCAATGAGCACTGTCAGCATGGGCACTTCCCCCATGAGCACTGTCACTATGAGAACTGCAACCATGGGTATTTTCACCATGAGTACTGTCACCCTGTGTATTGTCACCATTTGCACTGTCACCATGAAGTCTATAACCGTGAGCACTATCACCATGAGATCTCTCACCATGGTCACTGTCACCATGGCACCTTGCACAATGGGGGCTGTCAACATGAGTGCTGTCACCATTGGCACTATCACTGTGAGCATTCTCACTGTGGTCAGTGTCACCAAGGGCACTGTCACCATGAGCACTGTCACCATAGGCAATGTCACCATGGTCAGTGTCACCATGAGCACTGTCAACATGGGCACTCATACAGTGGGCACTGTCACTGTGAGCACTGTCACCATGGGTACTGCCACCATGAGCAGAGTCTCTGTGAGTACTGTCAGCATGGGTTTTTACCGTGAGCACTGTCACCATGAGCCCTGTCACCATTTTTTAGTGACACCATATGCACTACCACCATGCGCACTCTCACCATGGGCACTGTCACCGAGAAAACTGTCACCATAAGTACTGTCTTCATGGGCACTGTCACCAAGGGCACGGCCAACATGTGAACTGTAACCATTGTCAGTATCACCGTGAGAAGTGTCACCATGGGAATTACCAACATAAGCAGTGTCATCATGAGCACTTTCAGAACGGGAACTGTCACCATGGGCACTATCACCGTGAGGACTCTCACCATGGGAATTATCGCCATGGGCTCTATCAGCATTAGAACTGTCACCGTGGTCACTGTCACGATGGAATTTGTCACGGTGAGCAGTGTCACGATAGGCAATGTCACGGTTTGCACTGTCCCCTTGGGCCCTGTCACAGAGAGTACTATCACTTTGACGGTGGTGGCCATGGGCACTGCCACCATGGACATTACCACCTTGAGAATTATCACCATTTGTTCTCTCAGCGTGGTCACGGTCAACAAGTGCAGTCTCAGTATGCTCACTATGACCGAGAACACTGTCACAATGGTCACCTTAATCATGGGCACTATCACCGTGAGCACTATCACCATCGGCACTCTCACTGTGATCACTGTCACCATAGACACTATCATGGTGAGCACAGTTAACATGAGCATTGTAACTGTGAGCACTGTCACAATGGGTAATGCAACCATGAGCCCAGTCACCGTGAGCACTGTCAGCATGGGTTGTCACCTTGTGCACGGTCAGCATGAGCACTGTCACCATGGGCACTATAACTATCTTCCAGTGCCACCATGTGCACTGTCACCTTGGACACTATCACCACGAGCACTGTCACCATGAGTACTGTCATCATGGGCAATGGCACAGCCACCATCTGCAATTTTACCATGGTCACTATCACTGTGAGCACTGTCAACAATGGAACTACCACCATGGGCACTGTCATCATGAGCACTTTCACCATACGAACTCTCACCATGGGCACTATGAACGTGAGAACGGTCACCATGGGCACTGTCACCATGAGCATTGTCATCATAGGCAATGTCACCGTGAGAACTATCACCATGCACACTGTCCACAATGGTACTATCACATTGAGTTGTATCACCATGTGTACTGTCATCCTGGGCTCAGTCACCATGGGCACACTCACCAAGTACACTATCACTATGCTCACTATTACTCTGAACACTGTCACCATGGGCACCGTAACCATGGGCACTATCACCGGGAGCCTTATCAGCATCGGCTCAACAGACGTGATAACTGTCACCATGGGTCATATCACCGTGAGCACGGTTGCCATGGGCACTGTCAAGATGTGCAATGCCCCATTGGTACTCTCACCATGGGAACTGCCACCATGAGCACTGTCACCATGAGAACTGTTACTATGAGAAATGTAACCATGGGCAATTTCTCGATGAGTACTCTCACCATGGGTATTTTCACCTTGGGCACTCTCAACGTAAACACTATTACCATGAGCACTTTTACTGTGAGCACTGACACCATGGGCACTGTCACAATGCGGAGTGTCACCATGAGCCATGTCACCATGGGAAATGTCACCGTGAGAAGTGTCACCATAGGCAATGTCACCATGGGCAATGTCACCATGGGAAATGCCATTTTGAGCACTGTCACCATGGGTACTGCAACCATGAGTACTGTCACCATGAGTACTGTCACCATTGGCAGTATCACCAGGCGCACTGTCACCATGGGCACTATCACCATGACAACTCTCAGAGTGAGCACTGTCACTGTGGGCACTGCCATCGTGAGCAATTCCACCATGGGCAATGTCACCATGGGCACTAACGTTGTGAGCACTCTCAACATGAGCACGTCACCATGAGCCCTGACACCATGGACAATGTCACTGTGAGAAGTTTCACCATAGGCAATGTCACCGTGGGCACTGTCACCATGGTCACAGCCACCACTGTCACTGTCATTTTGAGCACTGTCACCATGGGTACTGCAACCATGAGCACTGTTACCATGAGCACTGTCACCATTGCGAGTATCACCATGTGCACTTTCACCATGGGCACTATCACAATGAGAACTGTCAGCGTGGGCACTGTCACTGTTGGCAAGGGCACCATGGCCACTTGCACTATGGGCAATGTCACCATGGGCACTATCACTGTGAGCACTGTCAACATGAGCACGTCACCATGGGCACTGTCAACATGGGTACTATCTCAAAGGGCAATGTCACCATGAGCATTGTCAGGATGGGCAATTTCACCATGGGCACTGTCACCAAAGGCACTATCGCCATGAGCAATGTCACTGTGGGCCGTGTCACCAGGGGCACTATCACCATGGTTAATGTTATCATTGGCACTTTCCCCGTGAGGACTGTCACCCTGGGCACTGTCATCATGGGCACGGTCACCGTGAGCACTATCTCCATGAGCACAGCCACTGAGAACACCATCACCATAATCACTGGCCTCATCGGTACTGTCACCATGAGCAGTGCCACAATGAGCACTGTCAGCATGGGCACTTGCCCCATGAGCACTGTCACTATGAGAACTGCTACCATGGGTATTTTCACCATGAGTACTGTCACCCTGTGTATTGTCACCATTTGCACTGTCACCATGAAGACTATAACCGTGAGCACTATCACCATGAGATCTCTCACCATGGTCACTGTCACCATGGCACCTTGCACAATGGGGGCTGTCAACATGAGTGCTGTCACCATTGGCACTATCACTGTGAGCATTCTCACTGTGGTCAGTGTCACCATGGGCACTGTCACCATGAGCACTGTCACCATAGGCAATGTCACCGTGGTCAGTGTCACCATGAGCACTGTCAACTGGGCACTCATACAGTGGGCACTGTCACAGTGAGCACTGTCACCATGGGTACTGCCACCATGAGCAGTCTCTGTGAGTACTGTCAGCATGGGTTTTTACCGTGAGCACTGTCACCATGAGCCCTGTCACCATTTTTTAGTGACACCATGTGCACTACCACCATGCGCACTCTCACCATGGGCACTGTCACCGAGAAAACTGTCACCATAAGTACTGTCTTCATGGGCACTGTCACCAAGGGCACGGCCAACATGTGAACTGTAACCATTGTCAGTATCACTGTGAGAAGTGTCACCATGGGAATTACCAACATAGGCACTGTCATCATGAGCACTTTCAGAACGGGAACTGTCACCATGGGCACTATCACCGTGCGGACTCTCACCATGGGAATTATCCCCATGGGCACTATCAGCATTAGAACTGTCACCATGGTCACTGTCACGATGGAATTTGTCACGGTGAGCACTGTCACGATAGGCAAAGTCACGGTTTGCACTGTCCCCTTGGGATCTGTCACAGTGAGCACTATCACTTTGACGGTGGTGTCCATGGGCACTGCCACCATGGACACTACCAACTTGAGAATTATCACCATTTGTTTTCTCAGCGTGGTCACGGTCAACAAGTGCAGTCTCAGTATGCTCACTATGACCGTGAACAATGTCACCATGGGCACCTTAATCATGGGCACTATCACTGTGAGCACTATCACCATCGGCACTATCACTGTGATCACTGTCACCATAGACACTATCATAGTGAGCACAGTTAACATGAGCATTGTAACTGTGAGCACTGTCACAATGGGTAATGCAACCATGAGCCCAGTCACCGTGAGCACTGTCAGCATGGGTTGTCACCTTGTGCACGGTCAGCATGAGCACTGTCACCATGGGCACTATAACTATTTTTCAGTGCCACCATGTGCACTGTCACCTTGGACACTATCACCACGAGCACTGTCACCATGAGTACTGTCATCATGGGCAATGGCACAGCCACCATCTGCAATCTTACCATGGTCACTATCACTGTGAGCACTGTCAACAATGGAACTACCACCATGGGCACTGTCATCATGAGCACTTTCACCATACGAACTCTCACCATGGGCACTATGAACGTGAGAACGGTCACCATGGGCACTGTCACCATGAGCATTGTCATCATAGGCAATGTCACCGTGAGAACTATCACCATGCACACTGTCCACAATGGTACTATCACATTGAGTTGTATCACCATGTGTACTGTCATCCTGGGCTCAGTCACCATGGGCACACTCACCAAGTACACTATCACTATGCTCACTATTACTCTGAACACTGTCACCATGGGCACCGTAACCATGGGCACTATCACCGGGAGCATTATCAGCATCGGCTCAACAGACGTGATAACTGTCACCATGGGTCATATCACCGTGAGCACGGTTGCCATGGGCACTGTCAAGATGTGCAATGCCCCATTGGTACTCTCACCATGGGAACTGCCACCATGAGCACTGTCACCATGAGAACTGTTACTATGAGAAATGTAACCATGGGCAATTTCTCGATGAGTACTCTCACCATGGGTATTTTCACCTTGGGCACTCTCAACGTAAACACTATTACCATGAGCACTTTTACTGTGAGCACTGACACCATGGGCACTGTCACAATGCGGAGTGTCACCATGAGCCATGTCACCATGGGAAATGTCACCGTGAGAAGTGTCACCATAGGCAATGTCACCATGGGCAATGTCACCATTGGAAATGCCATTTTGAGCACTGTCACCATGGGTACTGCAACCATGAGTACTGTCACCATGAGTACTGTCACCATTGGCAGTATCACCAGGCGCACTGTCACCATGGGCACTATCACCATGACAACTCTCAGAGTGAGCACTGTCACTGTGGGCACTGCCATCGTGAGCAATTCCACCATGGGCAATGTCACCATGGGCACTAACGTTGTGAGCACTCTCAACATGAGCACGTCACCATGAGCCCTGACACCATGGACAATGTCACTGTGAGAAGTTTCACCATAGGCAATGTCACCGTGGGCACTGTCACCATGGTCACAGCCACCACTGTCACTGTCATTTTGAGCACTGTCACCATGGGTACTGCAACCATGAGCACTGTCACCATGAGCACTGTCACCATTGCGAGTATCACCGTGTGCACTTTCACCATGGGCACTATCACAATGAGAACTGTCAGCGTGGGCACTGTCACTGTTGGCAAGGGCACCATGGCCACTTGCACCATGGGCAATGTCACCATGGGCACTATCACTGTGAGCACTGTTAACATGAGCACGTCACCATGGGCACTGTCAACATGGGTACTATCTCAAAGGGCAATGTCACCATGAGCATTGTCAGGATGGGCAATTTCACCATGGGCACTGTCACCAAAGGCACTATCGCCATGAGCAATGTCACTGTGGGCCGTGTCACCAGGGGCACTATCACCATGGTTAATGTTATCATTGGCACTTTCCCCGTGAGGACTGTCACCCTGGGCACTGTCATCATGGGCACGGTCACCGTGAGAACTATCTCCATGAGCACAGCCACTGAGAACACCATCACCATAATCACTGGCCTCATCGGTACTGTCACCATGAGCAGTGCCACAATGAGCACTGTCAGCATGGGCACTTCCCCCATGAGCACTGTCACTATGAGAACTGCTACCATGGGTATTTTCACCATGAGTACTGTCACCCTGTGTATTGTCACCATTTGCACTGTCACCATGAAGACTATAACCGTGAGCACTATCACCATGAGATCTCTCACCATGGTCACTGTCACCATGGCACCTTGCACAATGGGGGCTGTCAACATGAGTGCTGTCACCATTGGCACTATCACTGTGAGCATTCTCACTGTGGTCAGTGTCACCATGGGCACTGTCACCATGAGCACTGTCACCATAGGCAATGTCACCGTGGTCAGTGTCACCATGAGCACTGTCAACTGGGCACTCATACAGTGGGCACTGTCACAGTGAGCACTGTCATCATGGGTACTGCCACCATGAGCAGTGTCTCTGTGTGTACTGTCAGCATGGGTTTTTACCGTGAGCACTGTCACCATGAGCCCTGTCACCATTTTTTAGTGACACCATGTGCACTACCACCATGCGCACTCTCACCATGGGCACTGTCACCGAGAAAACTGTCACCATAAGTACTGTCTTAATGGGCACTGTCACCAAGGGCACGGCCAACATGTGAACTGTAACCATTGTCAGTATCACTGTGAGAAGTGTCACCATGGGAATTACCAACATAGGCACTGTCATCATGAGCACTTTCAGAACGGGAACTGTCACCATGGGCACTATCACCGTGCGGACTCTCACCATGGGAATTATCCCAATGGGCACTATCAGCATTAGAACTGTCACCGTGGTCACTGTCACGATGGAATTTGTCACGGTGAGCACTGTCACGATAGGCAAAGTCACGGTTTGCACTGTCCCCTTGGGATCTGTCACAGTGAGCACTATCACTTTGATGGTGGTGGCCATGGGCACCGCCACCATGGACACTACCAACTTGAGAATTATCACCATTTGTTTTCTCAGCGTGGTCACGGTCAACATGTGCAGTCTCAGTATGCTCACTATGACCGTGAACAATGTCACCATGGGCACCTTAATCATGGGCACTATCACTGTGAGCACTATCACCATCGGCACTATCACTGTGATCACTGTCACCATAGACACTATCATAGTGAGCACAGTTAACATGAGCATTGTAACTGTGAGCACTGTCACAATGGGTAATGCAACCATGAGCCCAGTCACCGTGAGCACTGTCAGCATGGGTTGTCACCTTGTGCACGGTCAGCAAGAGCACTGTCACCATGGGCACTATAACTATTTTTCAGTGCCACCATGTGCACTGTCACCTTGGACACTATCACCACGAGCACTGTCACCATGAGTACTGTCATCATGGGCAATGGCACAGCCACCATCTGCAATCTTACCATGGTCACTATCACTGTGAGCACTGTCACCAATGGAACTACCAACATGGGCACTGTCATCATGAGCACTTTCACCATACGAACTCTCACCATGGGCACTATGAACGTGAGAACGGTCACCATGGGCACTGTCACCATGAGCATTGTCATCATAGGCAATGTCACCATGAGAACTATCACCATGCGCACTGTCCACAAGGGCACTATCACATTGAGTTGTATCACCATGTGTACCGTCATCTTGGGCACAGTCACCATGGGCACACTCACCAAGTACACTATCACTATGCTCACTATTACTCTGAACACGGTCACCATGGGCACCGTAACCATGGGCACTATCACCGGGAGCATTATCAGCATCGGCACAACAGGCGTGATAACTGTCACCATGGGTCATATCACCGTGAGCACGGTTGCCATGGGAACTGTCACGATGTGCAATGCCCCATTGGTACTCTCACCATGGGAACTGCCACCATGAGCACTGTCACCATGAGCACTGACACCACGATCACTGCCACCGAGGGCACTGCAACCATGAGCACTGTCACCATGAGAACTGTTACTATGAGAAATGTAAACATGGGCAATTTCTCGATGAGTACTCTCACCATGGGTATTTTCACATTGGGCACTCTCAACGTAAACAGTATTACCATGAGCACTTTCACTGTGAGCACTGTCACCATGGGCACTGTCACAATGCGGAGTGTCACCATGAGACATGTCACCATGGGGAATGTCACCGTGAGAAGTGTCAGCATAGGCAATGTCACCATGGGCAATGTCACCATGGGAAATTCCATTTTGAGCACTGTCACCATGGGTACTGCAACCATGAGTACTGTCACCATGAGTACTGTCACCATTGGCAGTATCACCAGGCGCACTGTCACCATGGGCACTATCACCATGACTACTCTCAGAGTGAGCACTGTCACTTTGGGCACTGCCATCGTGAGCAATTCCACCATGGGCAATGTCACCATGGGCACTAACGTTGTGAGCACTCTCAACATGAGCACGTCAGCATGAGCCCTGTCACCATGGGCAATGTCACTGTGAGAAGTTTCACCATAGGCAATGTCACCGTGGGCACTGTCACCATGGTCACTGCCACCACTGTCACTGTCATTTTGAGCACTGTCACCATGGGTACTGCAACCATGAGCACTGTCACCATGAGCACTGTCACCATTGCGAGTATCACCATGTGCACTTTCACCATGGGCACTATCACAATGAGAACTGTCAGCGTGGGCAGTGGCACTGTTGGCAAGGTCACCATGGCCACTTGCACCATGGGCAATGTCACCATGGGCACTATCACTGTGAGCACTGTCAACATGAGCACGTCACCATGGGCACTGTCAACATGGGTACTATCTCAAAGGGCAGTGTCACCATGGGCATTGTCAGGATGGGCAATTTCACCATGGGCACTGTCACCAAAGGCACTATCGCCATGAGCAATGTCACTGTGGGCCGTGTCACAAGGGGCACTATCACCATGGTTAATGTTATCATTGGCACTTTCCCCGTGAGCACTGTCACCCTGGTCACTGTCATCATGGGCACGGTCACCCTGAGCACTATCTCCATGAGCACAGCCACTGTGAACACCATTACCATAATCACTGGCCTCATCGGTACTGTCACCATGAGCACTGCCACAATGAGCACTGTCAGCATGGGCACTTCCCCCATGAGCACTGTCACTATGAGAACTGCTACCATGGGTATTTTCACCATGAGTACTGTCACCCTGTGTATTGTCACCATTTGCACTGTCACCATGAAGACTATAACCGTGAGCGCTATCACCATGAGATCTCTCACCATGGTCACGGTCACCATTGCACCATGCACAATGGGGGCTGTCAACATGAGTGCTGTCACCATTGGCACTATCACTGTGAGCATTCTCACTGTGGTCAGTGTCACCATGGGCACTGTCACCATGAGCACTGTCACCATAGGAAATGTCACCGTGGTCAGTGTCACCATGAGCACTGTCAACATGGGCACTCATACAGTGGGCACTGTCACTGTGAGCACTGTCACCATGGGTACTGCCACCATGAGCAGTGTCTCTGTGAGTACTGTCAGCATGGGTATTTACCGTGAGCACTGTCACCATGAGCCCTGTCACCATTTTTGAGTGACACCATGTGCACTATCACCATGCGCACTCTCACCATGGGCACTGTCACCGAGAAAACTGTCACCATAAGTACTGTCTTCATGGGCACTGTCACCAAGGGCACGGCCAACATGTGAACTGTAACCATTGTCAGTATCACCGTGAGAAGTGTCACCATGGGAATTACCAACATAGGCACTGTCATCATGAGCACTTTCAGAACGGGAACTGTCACCATGGGCACTATCACCGTGAGGACTCTCACCATGGGAATTATCGCCTTGGGCACTATCAGCATTAGAACTGTCACCGTGGTCACTGTCATGATGGAATTTGTCACTGTGAGCACTGTCACGATAGGCAAAGTCACGGTTTGCACTGTCCCCTTAGGCCCTGTCACAGTGAGCACTATCACTTTGACGGTGGTGGCCATGGGCACTGCCACCATGGACACTACCAACTTGAGAATTATCACCATTTGTTCTCTCAGCGTGGTCACGGTCAACAAGTGCAGTCTCACTATGCTCACTATGACCGTGAACACTGTCACCATGGGCACCTTAATCATGGGCACTATCACCGTGAGCACTATCACCATCGGCACTATCACTGTGATCACTGTCAACATAGACACTATCATGGTGAGCACAGTTAACATGAGCATTGTAACTGTGAGCACTGTCACAATGGGTAATGCAACCATGAGCCCAGTCACCGTGAGCACTGTCAGCATGGGTTGTCACCTTGTGCACGGTCAGCATGAGCACTGTCACCAAGGGACTATAACTCTTTTTCAGTGCCACCATGTGCACTGTCACCTTGGACACTATCACCACGAGCACTGTCACCATGGGTACTGTCATCATGGGCAATGGCACAGCCACCATCTGCAATCTTACCATGGTCACTATCACTGTGAGCACTGTCACCAATGGAACTACCAACATGGGCACTGTCATCATGAGCACTTTCAACATACGAACTCTCACCATGGGCACTATGAACGTGAGAACCGTCACCATGGGCACTGTCACCATGAGCATTGTCATCATAGGCAATGTCACCGTGAGAACTATCACCATGCGCACTGTCCACAAGGGTACTATCACATTGAGTTGTATCACCATGTGTACTGTCATCTTGGGCACAGTCACCATGGGCACACTCACCAAGTACACTATCACTATGCTCACTATTACTCTGAACACTGTCACCATGGGCACCGTAACCATGGGCACTATCACCGGGAGCATTATCAGCATCGGCTCAACAGGCGTGATAACTGTCACCATGGGTCATATCACCGTGAGCACGGTTGTCATGGGCACTGTCACGATGTGCAATGCCCCATTGGTACTCTCACCATGGGAACTGCCACCATGAGCACTGTCACCATGAGAACTGTTACTATGAGAAATGTAACCATGGGCAATTTCTCGATGAGTACTCTCACCATGGGTATTTTCACCTTGGGCACTCTCAACGTAAAAAGTATTACCATGAGCACTTTCACTGTGAGCACAGTCACCATGGGCACTGTCACAATGCGGAGTGTCACTATGAGCCATGTCACCATGGGAATTGTCACCGTGAGAAGTGTCACCATAGGCAATGTCACCATGGGCATTGTCACCATGGGAAATGCCATTTTGAGCACTGTCACCATGGGTACTGCAACCATGAGTACTGTCACCATGAGTACTGTCACCATTGGCAGTATCACCAGGCGCACTGTCACCATGGGCACTATCACCATGACAACTCTCAGAGTGAGCACTGTCACTGTGGGTACTGCCATCGTGAGCAATTCCACCATGGGCAATGTCACCATGGGCACTAACGTTGTGAGCACTCTCAACATGAGCACGTCACCATGAGCACTGTCACCATGGACAATGTCACTGTGAGAAGTTTCACCATAGGCAATGTCACCGTGGGCACTGTCACTATGGTCACTGCCACCACTGTCACTGTCATTTTGAGCACTGTCACCATGGGTACTGCAACCATGAGCACTGTCACCATGAGCAATGTCACCTTTGCGAGTATCACCATGTGCACTGTCACCATGGGCACTATCACAATGAGAACTCTCAGCGTGGGCACTGTCACTGTTGGCAAGGGCACCATGGCCACTTCCACCATGGGCAATGTCACCATGGGCACTATCACTGTGAGCACTGTCAACATGAGCACGTCACCATGGGCACTGTCAACATGGGTACTATCTCAAAGGGCAATGTCACCATGAGCATTGTCAGGATGGGCAATTTCACCATGGGCACTGTCACCAAAGGCACTATCGCCATGAGCAATGTCACTGTGGGCCGTGTCACCAGGGGCACTATCACCATGTTTAATGTTATCATTGGCACTTTCCCCGTGAGCACTGTCACCCTGGGCACTGTCATCATGGGCACGGTCACCGTGAGCACTATCTCCATGAGCACAGCCACTGTGAACACCATCACCATAATCACTGTCCTCATCGGTACTGTCACCATGGGCACAGCCACAATGAGCACTGTCAGCATGGGCACTTCCCCCATGAGCACTGTCACTATGAGAACTGCTACCATGGGTATTTTCACCATGAGAACTGTCACCCTGTGTATTGTCACCATTTGCACTGTCACCATGAAGACTATAACCGTGAGCGCTATCACCATGAGATCTCTCACCATGGTCACTGTCACCATGGCACCTTGCACAATGGGGGCTGTCAACATGAGTGCTGTCAACATTGGCACTATCACTGTGAGCATTCTCACTGTGGTCAGTGTCACCATGGGCACTGTCACCATGAGCACTGTCACCATAGGCAATGTCACCGTGGTCAGTGTCACCATGAGCACTGTCAACATGGGCACTCATACAGTGGGCACTGTCACTGTGAGCACTGTCACCATGGGTACTGCCACCATGAACAGTGTCTCTGTGAGTACTGTCAGCATGGGTTTTTACCGTGAGCACTGTCACCATGAGCCCTGTCACCATTTTTCAGTGACACCATGTGCACTACCACCATGCGCACTCTCACCATGGGCACTGTCACCGAGAAAACTGTCACCATAAGTACTGTCTTCATGGGCACTGTCACCAAGGGCACGGCCAACATGTGAAATGTAACCATTGTCAGTATCACTGTGAGAAGTGTCCCCATGGGAATTACCAACATAGGCCCTGTCATCCTGAGCACTTTCAGAACGGGAACTGTCACAATGGGCACTATCACCGTGAGGACTCTCACCACGGGAATTATCGCCATGGGCACTATCAGCATTAGACCTGTCACCGTGGTCACTCTCACGATGGAATTTGCCACTGTGAGCACTGTCACGATAGGCAAAGTCACGGTTTGCACTGTCCCCTTGGGCCCTGTCACAGTGAGCACTATCACTTTGACGGTGATGTCCATGGGCACTGCCACCATGGACACTACCACCTTGAGAATTATCACCATTTGTTCTCTCAGCGTGGTCACGGTCAACAAGTGCACTCTCACTATGCTCACTATGACCGTGAACACTGTCACCATGGGCACCTTAATCATGGGCACTATCACCGTGAGCACTATCACCATCAGCACTATCACTGTGATCACTGTCACCATAGACACTATCATGGTGAGCACAGTTAACATGAGCATTGTAACTGTGAGCACTGTCACAATGGGTAATGCAACCATGAGCCCAGTCACCGTGAGCACTGTCAGCATGGGTTGTCACCTTGTGCACGGTCAGCATGAGCACTGTCACCATGGGCACTATAACTATCTTTCAGTGCCACCATGTGCACTGTCACCTTGGACACTATCACCACGAGCACTGTCACCATGAGTACTGTCATCATGGGCAATGGCACAGCCATCATCTGCAATCTTACCATGGTCACTATCACTGTGAGCACTGTCACCAATGGAACTACCACCATGGGCACTGTCATCATGAGCACTTTCACCATACGAACTCTCACCATGGGCACTATGAACGTGAGAACGGTCACCATGGGCAATGTCACCATGAGCATTGTCATCATAGGCAATGTCACCGTGAGAACTATCACCATGCGCACTGTCCACAAGGGCACTATCACATTGAGTTGTATCACCATGTGTACTGTCATCTTGGGCACAGTCACCATGAGCACACTCACCAAGTACACTATCACTATGCGCACTATTTCTCTGAACACGGTCACCATGGGCACCGTAACCATGGGCACTATCACCGGGAGCATTATCAGCATCGGCACAACAGGCGTGATAACTGTCAGCATGGGTCATATCACCATGAGCACGGTTGCCATGGGCACTGTCACGATGTGCAATGCCCCATTGGTACTCTAACCATGGGAACTGCCACCATGAGCACTGTCACCATGAGCACTGACACCACGATCACTGCCACCGAGGGCACTGCAACCATGAGCAGTGTCACCATGAGAACTGTTCCTATGTGAAATGTAACCATGGGCAATTTCTCGATGAGTACTCTCACCATGGGTATTTTCACCTTGGGCACTCTCAACGCAAACAGTATTACCATGAGCACTTTCACTGTGAGCACTGTCACCATGGGCACTGTCACAATGCGGAGTGTCACCATGAGCCATGTCACCATGGGAAATGTCACCGTGAGAAGTGTCACCATAGGCAATGTCACCATGGGCAATGTCACCATGGGAAATGCCATTTTGAGCACTGTCACCATGGGTACTGCAACCATGAGTACTGTCACCATGAGTACTGTCACCATTGGCAGTATCACCAGGCGCACTGTCACCATGGTCACTATCACCATGACAACTCTCAGAGTGAGCACTGTCACTGTGGGCACTGTCATCGTGAGCAATTCCACCATGGGCAATGTCACCATGGGCACTAACGCTGTGAGCACTCTCAACATGAGCACGTCACCATGAGCCCTGTCACCATGGACAATGTCACTGTGAGAAGTTTCACCATAGGCAATGTCACCGTGGGCACTGTCACCATGGTCACTGCCACCACTGTCACTGTCATTTTGAGCACTGTCACCATAGGTACTGCAACCATGAGCACTGTCACCATGAGCACTGTCACCATTGCGAGTATCACCATGTGCACTGTCACCGTGGGCACTATCACAATGAGAACTGTCAGCGTGGGCACTGTCACTGTTGGCAAGGGCACCAAGGCCACTTCCACCATGGGCAATATCACCATGGGCACTATCACTGTGAGCACTGTCAACATGAGCACGTCACCATGGGCACTGTCAACATGGGTACTATCTCAAAGGGCAATGTCACCATGAGCATTGTCAGGATGGGTAATTTCACCATGGGCACTGTCACCAAAGGCACTATCGCCATGAGCAATGTCACTGTGGGCCGTGTCACCAGGGGCACTATCACCATGGTTAATGTTATCATTGGCACTTTCCCCGTGAGCACTGTCACCCTGGGCACTGTCATCATGGGCACGGTCACCGTGAGCACTATCTCCATGAGAACAGCCACTGTGAACACCATCACCATAATCACTGGCCTCATCGGTACTGTCACCATGGGCACTGCCACAATGAGCACTGTCAGCATGGGCACTTCCCCAATGAGCACTGTCACTATGAGAACTGCTACCATGGGTATTTTCACCATGAGTACTGTCACCCTGTGTATTGTCACCATTTGCACTGTCACCATGAAGACTATAACCGTGAGCGCTATCACCATGAGATCTCTCACCATGGTCACTGTCACCATGGCACCTTGCACAATGGGGGCTGTGAACATGAGTGCTGTCAACATTGGCACTATCACTGTGAGCATTCTCACTGTGGTCAGTGTCACCATGGGCACTGTCACCATGAGCACTGTCACCATAGGCAATGTCACCGTGGTCAGTGTCACCATGAGCACTGTCAACATGGGCACTCATACAGTGGGCACTGTCACTGTGAGCACTGTCACCATGGGTACTGCCACCATGAGCAGTTTCTCTGTGAGTACTGTCTGCATGGGTTTTTACCGTGAGCACTGTCACCATGAGCCCTGTCACCATTTTTTAGTGACACCATGTGCACTACCACCATGCGCACTCTCACCATGGGCACTGTCACCGAGAAAACTGTCACCATATGTACTGTCTTCATGGGCACTGTCACCAAGCGCACGGCAAACATGTGAACTGTAACCATTGTCAGTATCACTGTGAGAAGTGTCACCATGGGAATAACCAACATAAGCAGTGTCATCATGAGCACTTTCAGAACGGGAACTGTCACCATGGGCACTATCACCGTGAGGACTCTCACCATGGGAATTATCGCCATGGGCACTATCAGCATTAGAACTGTCACCGTGGTCACTGTCACGATGGAATTTGTCACTGTGAACACTGTCACGATAGGCAAAGTCACGGTTTGCACTGTCCCCTTGGGCCCTGTCACAGTGAGCAATATCACTTTGAGGGTGGTGGCCATGGGCACTGCCACCATGGACACTACCAACTTGAGAATTATCACCATTTGTTCTCTCAGCGTGGTCACGGTCAACAAGTGCAGTCTCAGTATGCTCACTATGACCGTGAACACTGTCACCATGGGCACCTTAATCATGGGCACTATCACTGTGAGCACTATCACCATCGGCACTATCACTGTGATCACTGTCACCATAGACACTATCATGGTGAGCACAGTTAACATGAGCATTGTAACTGTGAGCACTGTCACAATGGGTAATGCAACCATGAGCCCAGTCACCGTGAGCACTGTCAGCATGGGTTGTCACCTTGTGCACGGTCAGCATGAGCACTGTCACCATGGGCACTAAAACTATTTTTCAGTGCCACCATGTGCACTGTCACCTTGGACACTATCACCACGAGCACTGTCACCATGAGTACTGTCATCATGGGCAATGGCACAGCCACCATCTGCAATCTTACCATGGTCACTATCACTGTGAGCACTGTCACCAATGGAACTACCAACATGGGCACTGTCATCTTGAGCACTTTCACCATACGAACTCTCACCATGGGCACTATGAACGTGAGAACGGTCACCATGGGCACTGTCACCATGAGCATTGTCATCATAGGCAATGTCACCGTGAGAACTATCACCATGCGCACTGTCCACAAGGGCACTATCACATTGAGTTGTATCACCATGTGTACTGTCATCTTGGGCACAGTCACCATGGGCACACTCACCAAGTACACTATCACTATGCTCACTATTACTCTGAACACTGTCACCATGGGCACCGTAACCATGGGCACTATCACCGGGAGCATTATCAGCATCGGCTCAACAGGCGTGATAACTGTCACCATGGGTCATATCACCGTGAGCACGGTTGCCATGGGCACTGTCACGATGTGCAATGCCCCATTGGTACTCTCACCATGGGAACTGCCACCATGAGCACTGTCACCATGAGCACTGACACCACGATCACTGCCACCGAGGGCACTGCAACCATGAGCACTGTCACCATGAGAACTGTTACTATGAGAAATGTAAACATGGGCAATTTCTCGATGAGTACTCTCACCATGGGTATTTTCACATTGGGCACTCTCAACGTAAACAGTATTACCATGAGCACTTTCACTGTGAGCACTGTCACCATGGGCACTGTCACAATGCGGAGTGTCACCATGAGACATGTCACCATGGGGAATGTCACCGTGAGAAGTGTCAGCATAGGCAATGTCACCATGGGCAATGTCACCATGGGAAATTCCATTTTGAGCACTGTCACCATGGGTACTGCAACCATGAGTACTGTCACCATGAGTACTGTCACCATTGGCAGTATCACCAGGCGCACTGTCACCATGGGCACTATCACCATGACTACTCTCAGAGTGAGCACTGTCACTTTGGGCACTGCCATCGTGAGCAATTCCACCATGGGCAATGTCACCATGGGCACTAACGTTGTGAGCACTCTCAACATGAGCACGTCAGCATGAGCCCTGTCACCATGGGCAATGTCACTGTGAGAAGTTTCACCATAGGCAATGTCACCGTGGGCACTGTCACCATGGTCACTGCCACCACTGTCACTGTCATTTTGAGCACTGTCACCATGGGTACTGCAACCATGAGCACTGTCACCATGAGCACTGTCACCATTGCGAGTATCACCATGTGCACTTTCACCATGGGCACTATCACAATGAGAACTGTCAGCGTGGGCAGTGGCACTGTTGGCAAGGTCACCATGGCCACTTGCACCATGGGCAATGTCACCATGGGCACTATCACTGTGAGCACTGTCAACATGAGCACGTCACCATGGGCACTGTCAACATGGGTACTATCTCAAAGGGCAGTGTCACCATGGGCATTGTCAGGATGGGCAATTTCACCATGGGCACTGTCACCAAAGGCACTATCGCCATGAGCAATGTCACTGTGGGCCGTGTCACAAGGGGCACTATCACCATGGTTAATGTTATCATTGGCACTTTCCCCGTGAGCACTGTCACCCTGGTCACTGTCATCATGGGCACGGTCACCCTGAGCACTATCTCCATGAGCACAGCCACTGTGAACACCATTACCATAATCACTGGCCTCATCGGTACTGTCACCATGAGCACTGCCACAATGAGCACTGTCAGCATGGGCACTTCCCCCATGAGCACTGTCACTATGAGAACTGCTACCATGGGTATTTTCACCATGAGTACTGTCACCCTGTGTATTGTCACCATTTGCACTGTCACCATGAAGACTATAACCGTGAGCGCTATCACCATGAGATCTCTCACCATGGTCACGGTCACCATTGCACCATGCACAATGGGGGCTGTCAACATGAGTGCTGTCACCATTGGCACTATCACTGTGAGCATTCTCACTGTGGTCAGTGTCACCATGGGCACTGTCACCATGAGCACTGTCACCATAGGAAATGTCACCGTGGTCAGTGTCACCATGAGCACTGTCAACATGGGCACTCATACAGTGGGCACTGTCACTGTGAGCACTGTCACCATGGGTACTGCCACCATGAGCAGTGTCTCTGTGAGTACTGTCAGCATGGGTATTTACCGTGAGCACTGTCACCATGAGCCCTGTCACCATTTTTGAGTGACACCATGTGCACTATCACCATGCGCACTCTCACCATGGGCACTGTCACCGAGAAAACTGTCACCATAAGTACTGTCTTCATGGGCACTGTCACCAAGGGCACGGCCAACATGTGAACTGTAACCATTGTCAGTATCACCGTGAGAAGTGTCACCATGGGAATTACCAACATAGGCACTGTCATCATGAGCACTTTCAGAACGGGAACTGTCACCATGGGCACTATCACCGTGAGGACTCTCACCATGGGAATTATCGCCTTGGGCACTATCAGCATTAGAACTGTCACCGTGGTCACTGTCATGATGGAATTTGTCACTGTGAGCACTGTCACGATAGGCAAAGTCACGGTTTGCACTGTCCCCTTAGGCCCTGTCACAGTGAGCACTATCACTTTGACGGTGGTGGCCATGGGCACTGCCACCATGGACACTACCAACTTGAGAATTATCACCATTTGTTCTCTCAGCGTGGTCACGGTCAACAAGTGCAGTCTCACTATGCTCACTATGACCGTGAACACTGTCACCATGGGCACCTTAATCATGGGCACTATCACCGTGAGCACTATCACCATCGGCACTATCACTGTGATCACTGTCAACATAGACACTATCATGGTGAGCACAGTTAACATGAGCATTGTAACTGTGAGCACTGTCACAATGGGTAATGCAACCATGAGCCCAGTCACCGTGAGCACTGTCAGCATGGGTTGTCACCTTGTGCACGGTCAGCATGAGCACTGTCACCAAGGGACTATAACTCTTTTTCAGTGCCACCATGTGCACTGTCACCTTGGACACTATCACCACGAGCACTGTCACCATGGGTACTGTCATCATGGGCAATGGCACAGCCACCATCTGCAATCTTACCATGGTCACTATCACTGTGAGCACTGTCACCAATGGAACTACCAACATGGGCACTGTCATCATGAGCACTTTCAACATACGAACTCTCACCATGGGCACTATGAACGTGAGAACCGTCACCATGGGCACTGTCACCATGAGCATTGTCATCATAGGCAATGTCACCGTGAGAACTATCACCATGCGCACTGTCCACAAGGGTACTATCACATTGAGTTGTATCACCATGTGTACTGTCATCTTGGGCACAGTCACCATGGGCACACTCACCAAGTACACTATCACTATGCTCACTATTACTCTGAACACTGTCACCATGGGCACCGTAACCATGGGCACTATCACCGGGAGCATTATCAGCATCGGCTCAACAGGCGTGATAACTGTCACCATGGGTCATATCACCGTGAGCACGGTTGTCATGGGCACTGTCACGATGTGCAATGCCCCATTGGTACTCTCACCATGGGAACTGCCACCATGAGCACTGTCACCATGAGAACTGTTACTATGAGAAATGTAACCATGGGCAATTTCTCGATGAGTACTCTCACCATGGGTATTTTCACCTTGGGCACTCTCAACGTAAAAAGTATTACCATGAGCACTTTCACTGTGAGCACAGTCACCATGGGCACTGTCACAATGCGGAGTGTCACTATGAGCCATGTCACCATGGGAATTGTCACCGTGAGAAGTGTCACCATAGGCAATGTCACCATGGGCATTGTCACCATGGGAAATGCCATTTTGAGCACTGTCACCATGGGTACTGCAACCATGAGTACTGTCACCATGAGTACTGTCACCATTGGCAGTATCACCAGGCGCACTGTCACCATGGGCACTATCACCATGACAACTCTCAGAGTGAGCACTGTCACTGTGGGTACTGCCATCGTGAGCAATTCCACCATGGGCAATGTCACCATGGGCACTAACGTTGTGAGCACTCTCAACATGAGCACGTCACCATGAGCACTGTCACCATGGACAATGTCACTGTGAGAAGTTTCACCATAGGCAATGTCACCGTGGGCACTGTCACTATGGTCACTGCCACCACTGTCACTGTCATTTTGAGCACTGTCACCATGGGTACTGCAACCATGAGCACTGTCACCATGAGCAATGTCACCTTTGCGAGTATCACCATGTGCACTGTCACCATGGGCACTATCACAATGAGAACTCTCAGCGTGGGCACTGTCACTGTTGGCAAGGGCACCATGGCCACTTCCACCATGGGCAATGTCACCATGGGCACTATCACTGTGAGCACTGTCAACATGAGCACGTCACCATGGGCACTGTCAACATGGGTACTATCTCAAAGGGCAATGTCACCATGAGCATTGTCAGGATGGGCAATTTCACCATGGGCACTGTCACCAAAGGCACTATCGCCATGAGCAATGTCACTGTGGGCCGTGTCACCAGGGGCACTATCACCATGTTTAATGTTATCATTGGCACTTTCCCCGTGAGCACTGTCACCCTGGGCACTGTCATCATGGGCACGGTCACCGTGAGCACTATCTCCATGAGCACAGCCACTGTGAACACCATCACCATAATCACTGTCCTCATCGGTACTGTCACCATGGGCACAGCCACAATGAGCACTGTCAGCATGGGCACTTCCCCCATGAGCACTGTCACTATGAGAACTGCTACCATGGGTATTTTCACCATGAGAACTGTCACCCTGTGTATTGTCACCATTTGCACTGTCACCATGAAGACTATAACCGTGAGCGCTATCACCATGAGATCTCTCACCATGGTCACTGTCACCATGGCACCTTGCACAATGGGGGCTGTCAACATGAGTGCTGTCAACATTGGCACTATCACTGTGAGCATTCTCACTGTGGTCAGTGTCACCATGGGCACTGTCACCATGAGCACTGTCACCATAGGCAATGTCACCGTGGTCAGTGTCACCATGAGCACTGTCAACATGGGCACTCATACAGTGGGCACTGTCACTGTGAGCACTGTCACCATGGGTACTGCCACCATGAACAGTGTCTCTGTGAGTACTGTCAGCATGGGTTTTTACCGTGAGCACTGTCACCATGAGCCCTGTCACCATTTTTCAGTGACACCATGTGCACTACCACCATGCGCACTCTCACCATGGGCACTGTCACCGAGAAAACTGTCACCATAAGTACTGTCTTCATGGGCACTGTCACCAAGGGCACGGCCAACATGTGAAATGTAACCATTGTCAGTATCACTGTGAGAAGTGTCCCCATGGGAATTACCAACATAGGCCCTGTCATCCTGAGCACTTTCAGAACGGGAACTGTCACAATGGGCACTATCACCGTGAGGACTCTCACCACGGGAATTATCGCCATGGGCACTATCAGCATTAGACCTGTCACCGTGGTCACTCTCACGATGGAATTTGCCACTGTGAGCACTGTCACGATAGGCAAAGTCACGGTTTGCACTGTCCCCTTGGGCCCTGTCACAGTGAGCACTATCACTTTGACGGTGATGTCCATGGGCACTGCCACCATGGACACTACCACCTTGAGAATTATCACCATTTGTTCTCTCAGCGTGGTCACGGTCAACAAGTGCACTCTCACTATGCTCACTATGACCGTGAACACTGTCACCATGGGCACCTTAATCATGGGCACTATCACCGTGAGCACTATCACCATCAGCACTATCACTGTGATCACTGTCACCATAGACACTATCATGGTGAGCACAGTTAACATGAGCATTGTAACTGTGAGCACTGTCACAATGGGTAATGCAACCATGAGCCCAGTCACCGTGAGCACTGTCAGCATGGGTTGTCACCTTGTGCACGGTCAGCATGAGCACTGTCACCATGGGCACTATAACTATCTTTCAGTGCCACCATGTGCACTGTCACCTTGGACACTATCACCACGAGCACTGTCACCATGAGTACTGTCATCATGGGCAATGGCACAGCCATCATCTGCAATCTTACCATGGTCACTATCACTGTGAGCACTGTCACCAATGGAACTACCACCATGGGCACTGTCATCATGAGCACTTTCACCATACGAACTCTCACCATGGGCACTATGAACGTGAGAACGGTCACCATGGGCAATGTCACCATGAGCATTGTCATCATAGGCAATGTCACCGTGAGAACTATCACCATGCGCACTGTCCACAAGGGCACTATCACATTGAGTTGTATCACCATGTGTACTGTCATCTTGGGCACAGTCACCATGAGCACACTCACCAAGTACACTATCACTATGCGCACTATTTCTCTGAACACGGTCACCATGGGCACCGTAACCATGGGCACTATCACCGGGAGCATTATCAGCATCGGCACAACAGGCGTGATAACTGTCAGCATGGGTCATATCACCATGAGCACGGTTGCCATGGGCACTGTCACGATGTGCAATGCCCCATTGGTACTCTAACCATGGGAACTGCCACCATGAGCACTGTCACCATGAGCACTGACACCACGATCACTGCCACCGAGGGCACTGCAACCATGAGCAGTGTCACCATGAGAACTGTTCCTATGTGAAATGTAACCATGGGCAATTTCTCGATGAGTACTCTCACCATGGGTATTTTCACCTTGGGCACTCTCAACGCAAACAGTATTACCATGAGCACTTTCACTGTGAGCACTGTCACCATGGGCACTGTCACAATGCGGAGTGTCACCATGAGCCATGTCACCATGGGAAATGTCACCGTGAGAAGTGTCACCATAGGCAATGTCACCATGGGCAATGTCACCATGGGAAATGCCATTTTGAGCACTGTCACCATGGGTACTGCAACCATGAGTACTGTCACCATGAGTACTGTCACCATTGGCAGTATCACCAGGCGCACTGTCACCATGGTCACTATCACCATGACAACTCTCAGAGTGAGCACTGTCACTGTGGGCACTGTCATCGTGAGCAATTCCACCATGGGCAATGTCACCATGGGCACTAACGCTGTGAGCACTCTCAACATGAGCACGTCACCATGAGCCCTGTCACCATGGACAATGTCACTGTGAGAAGTTTCACCATAGGCAATGTCACCGTGGGCACTGTCACCATGGTCACTGCCACCACTGTCACTGTCATTTTGAGCACTGTCACCATAGGTACTGCAACCATGAGCACTGTCACCATGAGCACTGTCACCATTGCGAGTATCACCATGTGCACTGTCACCGTGGGCACTATCACAATGAGAACTGTCAGCGTGGGCACTGTCACTGTTGGCAAGGGCACCAAGGCCACTTCCACCATGGGCAATATCACCATGGGCACTATCACTGTGAGCACTGTCAACATGAGCACGTCACCATGGGCACTGTCAACATGGGTACTATCTCAAAGGGCAATGTCACCATGAGCATTGTCAGGATGGGTAATTTCACCATGGGCACTGTCACCAAAGGCACTATCGCCATGAGCAATGTCACTGTGGGCCGTGTCACCAGGGGCACTATCACCATGGTTAATGTTATCATTGGCACTTTCCCCGTGAGCACTGTCACCCTGGGCACTGTCATCATGGGCACGGTCACCGTGAGCACTATCTCCATGAGAACAGCCACTGTGAACACCATCACCATAATCACTGGCCTCATCGGTACTGTCACCATGGGCACTGCCACAATGAGCACTGTCAGCATGGGCACTTCCCCAATGAGCACTGTCACTATGAGAACTGCTACCATGGGTATTTTCACCATGAGTACTGTCACCCTGTGTATTGTCACCATTTGCACTGTCACCATGAAGACTATAACCGTGAGCGCTATCACCATGAGATCTCTCACCATGGTCACTGTCACCATGGCACCTTGCACAATGGGGGCTGTGAACATGAGTGCTGTCAACATTGGCACTATCACTGTGAGCATTCTCACTGTGGTCAGTGTCACCATGGGCACTGTCACCATGAGCACTGTCACCATAGGCAATGTCACCGTGGTCAGTGTCACCATGAGCACTGTCAACATGGGCACTCATACAGTGGGCACTGTCACTGTGAGCACTGTCACCATGGGTACTGCCACCATGAGCAGTTTCTCTGTGAGTACTGTCTGCATGGGTTTTTACCGTGAGCACTGTCACCATGAGCCCTGTCACCATTTTTTAGTGACACCATGTGCACTACCACCATGCGCACTCTCACCATGGGCACTGTCACCGAGAAAACTGTCACCATATGTACTGTCTTCATGGGCACTGTCACCAAGCGCACGGCAAACATGTGAACTGTAACCATTGTCAGTATCACTGTGAGAAGTGTCACCATGGGAATAACCAACATAAGCAGTGTCATCATGAGCACTTTCAGAACGGGAACTGTCACCATGGGCACTATCACCGTGAGGACTCTCACCATGGGAATTATCGCCATGGGCACTATCAGCATTAGAACTGTCACCGTGGTCACTGTCACGATGGAATTTGTCACTGTGAACACTGTCACGATAGGCAAAGTCACGGTTTGCACTGTCCCCTTGGGCCCTGTCACAGTGAGCAATATCACTTTGAGGGTGGTGGCCATGGGCACTGCCACCATGGACACTACCAACTTGAGAATTATCACCATTTGTTCTCTCAGCGTGGTCACGGTCAACAAGTGCAGTCTCAGTATGCTCACTATGACCGTGAACACTGTCACCATGGGCACCTTAATCATGGGCACTATCACTGTGAGCACTATCACCATCGGCACTATCACTGTGATCACTGTCACCATAGACACTATCATGGTGAGCACAGTTAACATGAGCATTGTAACTGTGAGCACTGTCACAATGGGTAATGCAACCATGAGCCCAGTCACCGTGAGCACTGTCAGCATGGGTTGTCACCTTGTGCACGGTCAGCATGAGCACTGTCACCATGGGCACTAAAACTATTTTTCAGTGCCACCATGTGCACTGTCACCTTGGACACTATCACCACGAGCACTGTCACCATGAGTACTGTCATCATGGGCAATGGCACAGCCACCATCTGCAATCTTACCATGGTCACTATCACTGTGAGCACTGTCACCAATGGAACTACCAACATGGGCACTGTCATCTTGAGCACTTTCACCATACGAACTCTCACCATGGGCACTATGAACGTGAGAACGGTCACCATGGGCACTGTCACCATGAGCATTGTCATCATAGGCAATGTCACCGTGAGAACTATCACCATGCGCACTGTCCACAAGGGCACTATCACATTGAGTTGTATCACCATGTGTACTGTCATCTTGGGCACAGTCACCATGGGCACACTCACCAAGTACACTATCACTATGCTCACTATTACTCTGAACACTGTCACCATGGGCACCGTAACCATGGGCACTATCACCGGGAGCATTATCAGCATCGGCTCAACAGGCGTGATAACTGTCACCATGGGTCATATCACCGTGAGCACGGTTGCCATGGGCACTGTCACGATGTGCAATGCCCCATTGGTACTCTCACCATGGGAACTGCCACCATGAGCACTGTCACCATGAGCACTGACACCACGATCACTGCCACCGAGGGCACTGCAACCATGAGCACTGTCACCATGAGAACTGTTACTATGTGAAATGTAACCATGGGCAATTTCTCGATGAGTACTCTCACCATGGGTATTTTCACCTTGGGCACTCTCAACGTAAACAGTATTACCATGAGCAGTTTCACTGTGAGCACTGTCACCATGGGCACTGTCACAATGCGGAGTGTCACCATGAGCCATGTCACCATGGGAAATGTCACCGTGAGAAGTGTCACCATAGGCAATGTCACCATGGGCAATGTCACCATGGGAAATGCCATTTTGAGCACTGTCACCATGGGTACTGCAACCATGAGTACTGTCACCATGAGTACTGTCACCATTGGCAGTATCACCAGGCGCACTGTCACCATGGGCACTATCACCATGACAACTCTCAGAGTGAGCACTGTCACTGTGGGCACTGCCATCGTGAGCAATTCCACCATGGGCAATGTCACCATGGGCACTAACGCTGTGAGCACTCTCAACATGAGCACGTCACCATGAGCCCTGTCACCATGGACAATGTCACTGTGAGAAGTTTCACCAATAGCAATGTCACCGTGGGCACTGTCACCATGGTCACTGCCACCACTGTCACTGTCATTTTGAGCACTGTCACCATGGGTACTGCAACCATGAGCACTGTCACCATTGCGAGTATCACCATGTGCACTGTCGCCATGGGCACTATCACAATGAGAACTGTCAGCGTGGGCACTGTCACTGTTGGCAAGGGCACCATGGCCACTTCCACCATGGGCAATGTCACCATGGGCACTATCACTGTGAGCACTGTCAACATGAGCACCTGACCATGGGCACTGTCAACATGGGTACTATCTCAAAGGGCAATGTCACCATGAGCATTGTCAGGATGGGTAATTTCACCATGGGCACTGTCACCAAAGGCACTATCGCCATGAGCAATGTCACTGTGGGCCGTGTCACCAGGGGCACTATCACCATGGTTAATGTTATCATTGGCACATTCCCCGTGAGCACTGTCACCCTGGGCACTGTCATCATGGGCACGGTCACCGTGAGCACTATCTCCATGAGCACAGCCACTGTGAACACCATCACCATAATCACTGGCCTCATCGGTACTGTCACCATGGGCACTGCCACAATGAGCACTGTCAGCATGGGCACTTCCCCCATGAGCACTGTCACTATGAGAACTGCTACCATGGGTATTTTCACCATGAGTACTGTCACCCTGTGTATTGTCACCATTTGCACTGTCACCATGAAGACTATAACCGTGAGCGCTATCACCATGAGATCTCTCACCTTGGTCACTGTCATCATGGCACCTTGCACCATGGGGGCTGTCAACATGAGTGCTGTCACCATTGGCACTATCACTGTGAGCATTCTCACTGTGGTCAGTGTCACCATGGGCACTGTCACCATGAGCACTGTCACCATAGGCAATGTCACCGTGGTCAGTGTCACCATGAGCACTGTCAACATGGGCACTCATACAGTGGGCACTGTCACTGTGAGCACTGTCACCATGGGTACTGCCACCATGAGCAGTGTCTCTGTGAGTACTGTCAGCATGGGTTTTTACCGTGAGCACTGTCACCATGAGCCCTGTCACCATTTTTTAGTGACAACATGTGCACTACCACCATGCACACTCTCAGCATGGGCACTGTCACCGAGAAAACTGTCACCATAAGTACTGTCTTCATGGGCACTGTCACCAAGGGCACGGCCAACATGTGAACTGTAACCATTGTCAGTATCACTGTGAGAAGTGTCACCATGGGAATTACCAACATAGGCACTGTCATCATGAGCACTTTCAGAACGGGAACTGTCACCATGGGCACTATCACCGTGAGTATTCTCACCATGGGAATTATCGCCAAGGGCACTATCAGCATTAGAACTGACACCGTGGTCACTGTCACGATAGAATTTGTCACGGTGAGCACTGTCACGATAGGCAAAGTCACGGTTTGCACTGTCCCCTTGGGCCATGTCACAGTGAGCACTATCACTTTGACGGTGGTGGCCATGGGCACTGCCACCATGGACACTACCAACTTGAGAATTATCACCATTTGTTCTCTCAGCGTGGTCACGGTCAACAAGTGCAGTCTCAGTATGCTCACTATGACCGTGAACACTGTCACCATGGGCACCTTAATCATGGGCACTATCACTGTGAGCACTATCACCATCGGCACTATCACTGTGATCACTGTCACCATAGACACTATCTTGGTGAGCACAGTTAACATGAGCATTGTAACTGTGAGCACTGTCACAATGGGTAATGCAACCATGAGCCCAGTCACAGTGAGCACTGTCAGCATGGGTTGTCACCTTGTGCACGGTCAGCATGAGCACTGTCACCATGGGCACTATAACTATTTTTCAGTGCCACCATGTGCACTGTCACCTTGGACACTATCAACACGAGCACTGTCACCATGAGTACTGTCATCATGGGCAATGGCACAGCCACCATCTGCAATCTTACCATGGTCACTATCACAGTGAGCACTGTCACCAATGGAACTACCAACATGGGCACTGTCATCATGAGCACTTTCACCATACGAACTCTCACCATGGGCACTATAAACGTGATAACGGTCACCATGGGCACTGTCACCATGAGCATTGTCATCATAGGCAATGTCACCGTGAGAACTATCACCATGCGCACTGTCCACAAGGGTACTATCACATTGAGTTGTATCACCATGTGTACTGTCATCTTGGGCACAGTCACCATGGGCACACTCACCAAGTACACTATCACTATGCTCACTATTAATCTGAACACTGTCACCATGGGCACCGTAACCATGGGCACTATCACCGGGAGCATTATCAGCATCGGCACAACAGGCGTGATAACTGTCACCATGGGTCATATCACCGTGAGCACGGTAGCCATGGGCACTGTCACGATGTGCAATGCCCCATTGGTACTCTCACCATGGGAACTGCCACAATGAGCACTGTCACCATGAGCACTGTCACCATTGGCAGTATCACCAGGCGCAGTGTCACCATGGGCACTATCACCATGACAACTCTCAGAGTGAGCACTGTCACTGTGGGCACTGCCATCGTGAGCAATTCCACCATGGGCAATGTCATCATGGGCACTAACGCTGTGAGAACTCTCAACATGAGCACGTCACCATGAGCCCTGTCACCATGGGCAATGTCACTGTGAGAAGTTTCACCATAGGCAATGTCACCGTGGGCACTGTCACCATGGTCACTGCCACCACTGTCACTGTCATTTTGAGCACTGTCATCATGGGTACTGCAACCATGAGCACTGTCACCATGAGCACTGTCACCATTGCGAGTATCAACATGTGCACTGTCACCATGAGCACTATCACAATGAGAACTGTCAGCGTGGGCAGTGTCACTGTTGGCAAGGGCACCATGGCCACTTCCACCATGGGCAATGTCACCATGGGCACTATCACTGTGAGCACTGTCAACATGAGCACGTCACCATGGGCACTGTCAACATGGGTACTATCTCAATGGGCAATGTCACCATGAGCATTGTCAGGATGGGCAATTTCACCATGGGCACTGTCACCAAAGGCACTATCGCCATGAGCAATGTCACTGTGGGCCGTGTCACCAGGGGCACTATCACCATGGTTAATGTTATCATTGGCTCTTTCCCCGTGAGCACTGTCACCCTGGGCACTGTCATCATGGGCACGGTCACCGTGAGCACTATCTCCATGAGCACAGCCACTGTGAACACCATCACCATAATCACTGGCCTCATCAGTACTGTCACCATGAGCACTGCCACAATGAGCACTGTCAGCATGGGCACTTCCCCCATGAGCACTGTCACTATGAGAACTGCTACCATGGGTATTTTCACCATGAGTACTGTCACCCTGTGTATTGTCACCATTTGCACTGTCACCATGAAGACTATAACCGTGAGCGCTATCACCATGAGATCTCTCACCATGGTCACTGTCACCATGGCACCTTGCACAATGGGGGCTGTCAACATGAGTGCTGTCACCATTGGCACTATCACTGTGAGCATTCTCACTGTGGTCAGTGTCACCATGGGCACTGTCACCATGAGCACTGTCACCATAGGCAATGTCACCGTGGTCAGTGTCACCATGAGCACTGTCAACATGGGCACTCATACAGTGGGCACTGTCACTGTGAGCACTGTCACCATGGGTACTGCCACCATGAGCAGTGTCTCTGTGAGTACTGTCAGCATGGGTTTTTACCGTGAGCACTGTCACCATGAGCCCTGTCACCATTTTTTAGTGACAACATGTGCACTACCACCATGCACACTCTCAGCATGGGCACTGTCACCGAGAAAACTGTCACCATAAGTACTGTCTTCATGGGCACTGTCACCAAGGGCACGGCCAACATGTGAACTGTAACCATTGTCAGTATCACTGTGAGAAGTGTCACCATGGGAATTACCAACATAGGCACTGTCATCATGAGCACTTTCAGAACGGGAACTGTCACCATGGGCACTATCACCGTGAGTATTCTCACCATGGGAATTATCGCCAAGGGCACTATCAGCATTAGAACTGACACCGTGGTCACTGTCACGATAGAATTTGTCACGGTGAGCACTGTCACGATAGGCAAAGTCACGGTTTGCACTGTCCCCTTGGGCCATGTCACAGTGAGCACTATCACTTTGACGGTGGTGGCCATGGGCACTGCCACCATGGACACTACCAACTTGAGAATTATCACCATTTGTTCTCTCAGCGTGGTCACGGTCAACAAGTGCAGTCTCAGTATGCTCACTATGACCGTGAACACTGTCACCATGGGCACCTTAATCATGGGCACTATCACTGTGAGCACTATCACCATCGGCACTATCACTGTGATCACTGTCACCATAGACACTATCTTGGTGAGCACAGTTAACATGAGCATTGTAACTGTGAGCACTGTCACAATGGGTAATGCAACCATGAGCCCAGTCACAGTGAGCACTGTCAGCATGGGTTGTCACCTTGTGCACGGTCAGCATGAGCACTGTCACCATGGGCACTATAACTATTTTTCAGTGCCACCATGTGCACTGTCACCTTGGACACTATCAACACGAGCACTGTCACCATGAGTACTGTCATCATGGGCAATGGCACAGCCACCATCTGCAATCTTACCATGGTCACTATCACAGTGAGCACTGTCACCAATGGAACTACCAACATGGGCACTGTCATCATGAGCACTTTCACCA
This sequence comes from Mesoplodon bidens, assembly GCF_964165515.1. Taxonomy (NCBI): domain Eukaryota; kingdom Metazoa; phylum Chordata; class Mammalia; order Artiodactyla; family Ziphiidae; genus Mesoplodon; species Mesoplodon bidens. The sequence continues at coordinate 732,808 of NW_027671983.1, forward strand.
TACGAACTCTCACCATGGGCACTATAAACGTGATAACGGTCACCATGGGCACTGTCACCATGAGCATTGTCATCATAGGCAATGTCACCGTGAGAACTATCACCATGCGCACTGTCCACAAGGGTACTATCACATTGAGTTGTATCACCATGTGTACTGTCATCTTGGGCACAGTCACCATGGGCACACTCACCAAGTACACTATCACTATGCTCACTATTACTCTGAACACTGTCACCATGGGCACCGTAACCATGGGCACTATCACCGGGAGCATTATCAGCATCGGCACAACAGGCGTGATAACTGTCACCATGGGTCATATCACCGTGAGCACGGTAGCCATGGGCACTGTCACGATGTGCAATGCCCCATTGGTACTCTCACCATGGGAACTGCCACAATGAGCACTGTCACCATGAGCACTGTCACCATTGGCAGTATCACCAGGCGCAGTGTCACCATGGGCACTATCACCATGACAACTCTCAGAGTGAGCACTGTCACTGTGGGCACTGCCATCGTGAGCAATTCCACCATGGGCAATGTCATCATGGGCACTAACGCTGTGAGAACTCTCAACATGAGCACGTCACCATGAGCCCTGTCACCATGGGCAATGTCACTGTGAGAAGTTTCACCATAGGCAATGTCACCGTGGGCACTGTCACCATGGTCACTGCCACCACTGTCACTGTCATTTTGAGCACTGTCATCATGGGTACTGCAACCATGAGCACTGTCACCATGAGCACTGTCACCATTGCGAGTATCAACATGTGCACTGTCACCATGAGCACTATCACAATGAGAACTGTCAGCGTGGGCAGTGTCACTGTTGGCAAGGGCACCATGGCCACTTCCACCATGGGCAATGTCACCATGGGCACTATCACTGTGAGCACTGTCAACATGAGCACGTCACCATGGGCACTGTCAACATGGGTACTATCTCAATGGGCAATGTCACCATGAGCATTGTCAGGATGGGCAATTTCACCATGGGCACTGTCACCAAAGGCACTATCGCCATGAGCAATGTCACTGTGGGCCGTGTCACCAGGGGCACTATCACCATGGTTAATGTTATCATTGGCTCTTTCCCCGTGAGCACTGTCACCCTGGGCACTGTCATCATGGGCACGGTCACCGTGAGCACTATCTCCATGAGCACAGCCACTGTGAACACCATCACCATAATCACTGGCCTCATCAGTACTGTCACCATGAGCACTGCCACAATGAGCACTGTCAGCATGGGCACTTCCCCCATGAGCACTGTCACTATGAGAACTGCTACCATGGGTATTTTCACCATGAGTACTGTCACCCTGTGTATTGTCACCATTTGCACTGTCACCATGAAGACTATAACCGTGAGCGCTATCACCATGAGATCTCTCACCATGGTCACTGTCACCATGGCACCTTGCACAATGGGGGCTGTCAACATGAGTGCTGTCACCATTGGCACTATCACTGTGAGCATTCTCACTGTGGTCAGTGTCACCATGGGCACTGTCACCATGAGCACTGTCACCATAGGCAATGTCACCGTGGTCAGTGTCACCATGAGCACTGTCAACATGGGCACTCATACAGTGGGCACTGTCACTGTGAGCAGTGTCACCATGGGTACTGCCACCATGAGCAGTGTCTCTGTGAGTACTGTCAGCATGGGTTTTTACCGTGAGCACTGTCACCATGAGCCCTGTCACCATTTTTCAGTGACACCATGTGTAGTACCACCATGCGCACTCTCACCATGGGCACTGTCACCGAGAAAACGGTCACCATAAGTACTGTCTTCATGGGCACTGTCACCAAGGGCACGGCCAACATGTGAACTGTAACCATTGTCAGTATCACCGTGAGAAGTGTCACCATGGGAATTACCAACATAGGCACTGTCATCATGAGCACTTTCAGAACGGGAACTGTCACCATGGGCACTACCACCATGAGGACTCTCACCATGGGAATTATCGCCATGGGCACTATCAGCATTAGAACTGTCACCGTGGTCACTGTCACGATGGAATTTGTCACTGTGAGCACTGTCACGATAGGCAAAGTCACGGATTGCACTGTCCCTTTGGGCCCTGTCACAGTGAGCACTATCACTTTGACGGTGGTGGCCATGGGCACTGCCACCATGGACACTACCAACTTGAGAATTATCACCATTTGTTCTCTCAGCGTTGTCACGGTCAACAAGTGCACTCTCACTATGCTCACTATGACCGTGAACACTGTCACCATGGGCACCTTAATCATGGGCACTATCACCGTGAGCACTATCACCATCGGCACTATCACTGTGATCACTGTCACCATAGACACTATCATGGTGAGCACAGTTAACATGAGCATTGTAACTGTGAGCACTGTCACAATGGGTAAAGCAACCATGAGCCCAGTCACCGTGAGCACTGTCAGCATGGGTTGTCACCTTGTGCACGGTCAGCATGAGCACTGTCACCAAGGGACTATAACTATTTTTCAGTGCCACCATGTGCACTTTCACCTTGGACACTATCACCACGAGCACTGTCACCATGAGTACTGTCATCATGGGCAATGGCACAGCCACCATCTGCAATCTTATCATGGTCACTATCACTGTGAGCACTGTCACCAATGGAACTACCAACATGGGCACTGTCATCATGAGCACTTTCACCATACGAACTCTCACCATGGGCACTATGAACGTGAGAACGGTCACCATGGGCACTGTCACCATGAGCAATGTCATCATAGGCAATGTGACCATGAGAACTATCACCATGCGCACTGTCCACAAGGGCACTATCACATTGAGTTGTATCACCATGTGTACTGTCATCTTGGGCACAGTCACCATGGGCACACTCACCAAGTACACTATCACTATGCTCACTATTACTCTGAACAGTGTCACCATGGGCACCGTAACCATGGGCACTATCACCGGGAGCATTATCAGCATCTGCACAACAGGCGTGATAACTGTCACCATGGGTCATATCACCGTGAGCACGGTTGCCATGGGCACTGTCACGATGTGCAATGCCCCATTGGTACTCTCAACATGGGAACTGCCACCATGAGCACTGTCACCATGAGCACTGACACCACGATCACTGCCACCTAGGGCACTGCAACCATGAGCACTGTCACCATGAGAAATGTTACTATGAGAAATGTATCCATGGGCAATTTCTCGATGAGTACTCTCACCATGGGTATTTTCACATTGGGCACTCTCAACGTAAACAGTATTACCATGAGCACTTTCACTGTGAGCACTGTCACCATGGGCACTGTACCAATGCGGAGTGTCACCATGAGACATGTCACCATGGGGAATGTCACCGTGAGAAGTGTCAACATAGGCAATGTCACCATGGGCAATGTCACCATAGGACATGCCATTTTGAGCACTGTCACCATGGGTACTGCAACCATGAGTCCTGTCACCATGAGTACTGCCACCATTGGCAGTATCACCAGGCGCACTGTCACCATGGGCACTATCACCATGACAACTCTCAGAGTGAGCACTGTCACTGTGGGCACTGCCATCGTGAGCAATTCCACCATGGGCAATGTCACCATGGGCACTAACGTTGTGAGCACTCTCAACATGAGCACGTCACCATGAGCCCTGTCACCATGGGCAATGTCACTGTGAGAAGTTTCACAATAGGCAATGTCACCGAGGGCACTGTCACCATGGTCACTGCCACCACTGTCACTGTCATTTTGAGCACTGTCACCAGGGGAACTGCAACCATGAGCACTGTCACCATGAGCACTGTCACCATTGCGAGTATCACCATGTGCAGTGTCACCATGAGCACTATCACAATGAGAACTGTCAGCGTGGGCACTGTCACTGTTGGCAAGGGCACCATGGCCACTTCCACCATTGGCAATGTCACCATGGGCACTATCACTGTGAGCACTGTCAACATGAGCACCTCACCATGGGCACTGTCAACATGGGTACTATCTCAAAGGGCAATGTCACCATGAGCATTGTCAGGATGGGCAATTTCACCATGGGCACTGTCACCAAAGGCACTATCGCCATGAGCAATGTCACTGTGGGCCGTGTCACCAGGGGCACTATCACCATGGTTAATGTTATCATTGGCACTTTCCCCGTGAGCACTGTCACCCTGGGCACTGTCATCATCGGCACGGTCACCGTGAGCACTATCTCCATGAGCACAGCCACTGTGAACACCATCACCATTATCACTGGCCTCATCGGTACTTTCACCATGGGCACTGCCACAATGAGCACTGTCAGCATGGGCACTTCCCCCATGAGCACTGTCACTATGAGAACTGCTACCATGGGTATTTTCACCATGAGTACTGTCACCCTGTGTATTGTCACCATTTGCACTGTCACCATGAAGACTGTAACCGTGAGCGCTATCACCATGAGATCTCTCACCATGGTCACTGTCACCATGGCACCTTGCACAATGGGGTCTGTGAACATGAGTGCTGTCAACATTGGCACTATCACTGTGAGCATTCTCACTGTGGTCAGTGTCACCATGGGCACAGTCACCATGAGCACTGTCACCATAGGCAATGTCACCGTGGTCAGTGTCACCATGAGCACTGTCAACATGGGCACTCATACAGTGGGCACTGTCACTGTGAGCACTGTCACCATGGGTACTGCCACCATGAGCAGTTTCTCTGTGAGTACTGTCAGCATGGGTTTTTACCGTGAGCACTGTCACCATGAGCCCTGTCACCATTTTTTAGTGACACCATGTGCACTACCACCATGCGCACTCTCACCATGGGCACTGTCACCGAGAAAACTGTCACCATAAGTACTGTCTTCATGGGCACTGTCACCAAGCGCACGGCAAACATGTGAACTGTAACCATTGTCAGTATCACTGTGAGAAGTGTCACCATGGGAATAACCAACATAAGCAGTGTCATCATGAGCACTTTCAGAACGGGAACTGTCACCATGGGCACTATCACCGTGAGGACTCTCACCATGGGAATTATCGCCATGGGCACTATCAGCATTAGAACTGTCACCGTGGTCACTGTCACGATGGAATTTGTCACTGTGAACACTGTCACGATAGGCAAAGTCACGGTTTGCACTGTCCCCTTGGGCCCTGTCACAGTGAGCAATATCACTTTGAGGGTGGTGGCCATGGGCACTGCCACCATGGACACTACCAACTTGAGAATTATCACCATTTGTTCTCTCAGCGTGGTCACGGTCAACAAGTGCAGTCTCAGTATGCTCACTATGACCGTGAACACTGTCACCATGGGCACCTTAATCATGGGCACTATCACTGTGAGCACTATCACCATCGGCACTATCACTGTGATCACTGTCACCATAGACACTATCATGGTGAGCACAGTTAACATGAGCATTGTAACTGTGAGCACTGTCACAATGGGTAATGCAACCATGAGCCCAGTCACCGTGAGCACTGTCAGCATGGGTTGTCACCTTGTGCACGGTCAGCATGAGCACTGTCACCATGGGCACTAAAACTATTTTTCAGTGCCACCATGTGCACTGTCACCTTGGACACTATCACCACGAGCACTGTCACCATGAGTACTGTCATCATGGGCAATGGCACAGCCACCATCTGCAATCTTACCATGGTCACTATCACTGTGAGCACTGTCACCAATGGAACTACCAACATGGGCACTGTCATCTTGAGCACTTTCACCATACGAACTCTCACCATGGGCACTATGAACGTGAGAACGGTCACCATGGGCACTGTCACCATGAGCATTGTCATCATAGGCAATGTCACCGTGAGAACTATCACCATGCGCACTGTCCACAAGGGCACTATCACATTGAGTTGTATCACCATGTGTACTGTCATCTTGGGCACAGTCACCATGGGCACACTCACCAAGTACACTATCACTATGCTCACTATTACTCTGAACACTGTCACCATGGGCACCGTAACCATGGGCACTATCACCGGGAGCATTATCAGCATCGGCTCAACAGGCGTGATAACTGTCACCATGGGTCATATCACCGTGAGCACGGTTGCCATGGGCACTGTCACGATGTGCAATGCCCCATTGGTACTCTCACCATGGGAACTGCCACCATGAGCACTGTCACCATGAGCACTGACACCACGATCACTGCCACCGAGGGCACTGCAACCATGAGCACTGTCACCATGAGAACTGTTACTATGTGAAATGTAACCATGGGCAATTTCTCGATGAGTACTCTCACCATGGGTATTTTCACCTTGGGCACTCTCAACGTAAACAGTATTACCATGAGCAGTTTCACTGTGAGCACTGTCACCATGGGCACTGTCACAATGCGGAGTGTCACCATGAGCCATGTCACCATGGGAAATGTCACCGTGAGAAGTGTCACCATAGGCAATGTCACCATGGGCAATGTCACCATGGGAAATGCCATTTTGAGCACTGTCACCATGGGTACTGCAACCATGAGTACTGTCACCATGAGTACTGTCACCATTGGCAGTATCACCAGGCGCACTGTCACCATGGGCACTATCACCATGACAACTCTCAGAGTGAGCACTGTCACTGTGGGCACTGCCATCGTGAGCAATTCCACCATGGGCAATGTCACCATGGGCACTAACGCTGTGAGCACTCTCAACATGAGCACGTCACCATGAGCCCTGTCACCATGGACAATGTCACTGTGAGAAGTTTCACCAATAGCAATGTCACCGTGGGCACTGTCACCATGGTCACTGCCACCACTGTCACTGTCATTTTGAGCACTGTCACCATGGGTACTGCAACCATGAGCACTGTCACCATTGCGAGTATCACCATGTGCACTGTCGCCATGGGCACTATCACAATGAGAACTGTCAGCGTGGGCACTGTCACTGTTGGCAAGGGCACCATGGCCACTTCCACCATGGGCAATGTCACCATGGGCACTATCACTGTGAGCACTGTCAACATGAGCACCTGACCATGGGCACTGTCAACATGGGTACTATCTCAAAGGGCAATGTCACCATGAGCATTGTCAGGATGGGTAATTTCACCATGGGCACTGTCACCAAAGGCACTATCGCCATGAGCAATGTCACTGTGGGCCGTGTCACCAGGGGCACTATCACCATGGTTAATGTTATCATTGGCACATTCCCCGTGAGCACTGTCACCCTGGGCACTGTCATCATGGGCACGGTCACCGTGAGCACTATCTCCATGAGCACAGCCACTGTGAACACCATCACCATAATCACTGGCCTCATCGGTACTGTCACCATGGGCACTGCCACAATGAGCACTGTCAGCATGGGCACTTCCCCCATGAGCACTGTCACTATGAGAACTGCTACCATGGGTATTTTCACCATGAGTACTGTCACCCTGTGTATTGTCACCATTTGCACTGTCACCATGAAGACTATAACCGTGAGCGCTATCACCATGAGATCTCTCACCTTGGTCACTGTCATCATGGCACCTTGCACCATGGGGGCTGTCAACATGAGTGCTGTCACCATTGGCACTATCACTGTGAGCATTCTCACTGTGGTCAGTGTCACCATGGGCACTGTCACCATGAGCACTGTCACCATAGGCAATGTCACCGTGGTCAGTGTCACCATGAGCACTGTCAACATGGGCACTCATACAGTGGGCACTGTCACTGTGAGCACTGTCACCATGGGTACTGCCACCATGAGCAGTGTCTCTGTGAGTACTGTCAGCATGGGTTTTTACCGTGAGCACTGTCACCATGAGCCCTGTCACCATTTTTTAGTGACAACATGTGCACTACCACCATGCACACTCTCAGCATGGGCACTGTCACCGAGAAAACTGTCACCATAAGTACTGTCTTCATGGGCACTGTCACCAAGGGCACGGCCAACATGTGAACTGTAACCATTGTCAGTATCACTGTGAGAAGTGTCACCATGGGAATTACCAACATAGGCACTGTCATCATGAGCACTTTCAGAACGGGAACTGTCACCATGGGCACTATCACCGTGAGTATTCTCACCATGGGAATTATCGCCAAGGGCACTATCAGCATTAGAACTGACACCGTGGTCACTGTCACGATAGAATTTGTCACGGTGAGCACTGTCACGATAGGCAAAGTCACGGTTTGCACTGTTCCCTTGGGCCATGTCACAGTGAGCACTATCACTTTGACGGTGGTGGCCATGGGCACTGCCACCATGGACACTACCAACTTGAGAATTATCACCATTTGTTCTCTCAGCGTGGTCACGGTCAACAAGTGCAGTCTCAGTATGCTCACTATGACCGTGAACACTGTCACCATGGGCACCTTAATCATGGGCACTATCACTGTGAGCACTATCACCATCGGCACTATCACTGTGATCACTGTCACCATAGACACTATCTTGGTGAGCACAGTTAACATGAGCATTGTAACTGTGAGCACTGTCACAATGGGTAATGCAACCATGAGCCCAGTCACAGTGAGCACTGTCAGCATGGGTTGTCACCTTGTGCACGGTCAGCATGAGCACTGTCACCATGGGCACTATAACTATTTTTCAGTGCCACCATGTGCACTGTCACCTTGGACACTATCAACACGAGCACTGTCACCATGAGTACTGTCATCATGGGCAATGGCACAGCCACCATCTGCAATCTTACCATGGTCACTATCACTGTGAGCACTGTCACCAATGGAACTACCAACATGGGCACTGTCATCATGAGCACTTTCACCATACGAACTCTCACCATGGGCACTATAAACGTGAGAACGGTCACCATGGGCACTGTCACCATGAGCATTGTCATCATAGGCAATGTCACCGTGAGAACTATCACCATGCGCACTGTCCACAAGGGTACTATCACATTGAGTTGTATCACCATGTGTACTGTCATCTTGGGCACAGTCACCATGGGCACACTCACCAAGTACACTATCACTATGCTCACTATTACTCTGAACACTGTCACCATGGGCACCTTTACCATGGGCACTATCACCGGGAGCATTATCAGCATCGGCACAACAGGCGTGATAACTGTCACCATGGGTCATATCACCGTGAGCACGGTAGCCATGGGCACTGTCACGATGTGCAATGCCCCATTGGTACTCTCACCATGGGAACTGCCACAATGAGCACTGTCACCATGAGCACTGTCACCATTGGCAGTATCACCAGGCGCAGTGTCACCATGGGCACTATCACCATGACAACTCTCAGAGTGAGCACTGTCACTGTGGGCACTGCCATCGTGAGCAATTCCACCATGGGCAATGTCATCATGGGCACTAACGCTGTGAGAACTCTCAACATGAGCACGTCACCATGAGCCCTGTCACCATGGGCAATGTCACTGTGAGAAGTTTCACCATAGGCAATGTCACCGTGGGCACTGTCACCATGGTCACTGCCACCACTGTCACTGTCATTTTGAGCACTGTCACCATGGGTACTGCAACCATGAGCACTGTCACCATGAGCACTGTCACCATTGCGAGTATCAACATGTGCACTGTCACCATGAGCACTATCACAATGAGAACTGTCAGCGTGGGCAGTGTCACTGTTGGCAAGGGCACCATGGCCACTTCCACCATGGGCAATGTCACCATGGGCACTATCACTGTGAGCACTGTCAACATGAGCACGTCACCATGGGCACTGTCAACATCGGTACTATCTCAATGGGCAATGTCACCATGAGCATTGTCAGGATGGGCAATTTCACCATGGGCACTGTCACCAAAGGCACTATCGCCATGAGCAATGTCACTGTGGGCCGTGTCACCAGGGGCACTATCACCATGGTTAATGTTATCATTGGCTCTTTCCCCGTGAGCACTGTCACCCTGGGCACTGTCATCATGGGCACGGTCACCGTGAGCACTATCTCCATGAGCACAGCCACTGTGAACACCATCACCATAATCACTGGCCTCATCAGTACTGTCACCATGAGCACTGCCACAATGAGCACTGTCAGCATGGGCACTTCCCCCATGAGCACTGTCACTATGAGAACTGCTACCATGGGTATTTTCACCATGAGTACTGTCACCCTGTGTATTGTCACCATTTGCACTGTCACCATGAAGACTATAACCGTGAGCGCTATCACCATGAGATCTCTCACCATGGTCACTGTCACCATGGCACCTTGCACAATGGGGGCTGTCAACATGAGTGCTGTCACCATTGGCACTATCACTGTGAGCATTCTCACTGTGGTCAGTGTCACCATGGGCACTGTCACCATGAGCACTGTCACCATAGGCAATGTCACCGTGGTCAGTGTCACCATGAGCACTGTCAACATGGGCACTCATACAGTGGGCACTGTCACTGTGAGCAGTGTCACCATGGGTACTGCCACCATGAGCAGTGTCTCTGTGAGTACTGTCAGCATGGGTTTTTACCGTGAGCACTGTCACCATGAGCCCTGTCACCATTTTTCAGTGACACCATGTGCAGTACCACCATGCGCACTCTCACCATGGGCACTGTCACCGAGAAAACGGTCACCATAAGTACTGTCTTCATGGGCACTGTCACCAAGGGCACGGCCAACATGTGAACTGTAACCATTGTCAGTATCACCGTGAGAAGTGTCACCATGGGAATTACCAACATAGGCACTGTCATCATGAGCACTTTCAGAACGGGAACTGTCACCATGGGCACTACCACCATGAGGACTCTCACCATGGGAATTATCGCCATGGGCACTATCAGCATTAGAACTGTCACCGTGGTCACTGTCACGATGGAATTTGTCACTGTGAGCACTGTCACGATAGGCAAAGTCACGGATTGCACTGTCCCTTTGGGCCCTGTCACAGTGAGCACTATCACTTTGACGGTGGTGGCCATGGGCACTGCCACCATGGACACTACCAACTTGAGAATTATCACCATTTGTTCTCTCAGCGTTGTCACGGTCAACAAGTGCACTCTCACTATGCTCACTATGACCGTGAACACTGTCACCATGGGCACCTTAATCATGGGCACTATCACCGTGAGCACTATCACCATCGGCACTATCACTGTGATCACTGTCACCATAGACACTATCATGGTGAGCACAGTTAACATGAGCATTGTAACTGTGAGCACTGTCACAATGGGTAAAGCAACCATGAGCCCAGTCACCGTGAGCACTGTCAGCATGGGTTGTCACCTTGTGCACGGTCAGCATGAGCACTGTCACCAAGGGACTATAACTATTTTTCAGTGCCACCATGTGCACTTTCACCTTGGACACTATCACCACGAGCACTGTCACCATGAGTACTGTCATCATGGGCAATGGCACAGCCACCATCTGCAATCTTATCATGGTCACTATCACTGTGAGCACTGTCACCAATGGAACTACCAACATGGGCACTGTCATCATGAGCACTTTCACCATACGAACTCTCACCATGGGCACTATGAACGTGAGAACGGTCACCATGGGCACTGTCACCATGAGCAATGTCATCATAGGCAATGTGACCATGAGAACTATCACCATGCGCACTGTCCACAAGGGCACTATCACATTGAGTTGTATCACCATGTGTACTGTCATCTTGGGCACAGTCACCATGGGCACACTCACCAAGTACACTATCACTATGCTCACTATTACTCTGAACAGTGTCACCATGGGCACCGTAACCATGCGCACTATCACCGGGAGCATTATCAGCATCGGCACAACAGGCGTGATAACTGTCACCATGGGTCATATCACCGTGAGCACGGTTGCCATGGGCACTGTCACGATGTGCAATGCCCCATTGGTACTCTCACCATGGAACTGCCACCATGAGCACTGTCACCATGAGAATTGTTACTATGAGAAATGTAACCATGGGCAATTTCTCGATGAGTACTCTCACCATGGGTATTTTCACCTTGGGCACTCTCAACGTAAACAGTATTACCATGAGCACTTTCACTGTGAGCACTGTCACCATGGGCACTGTCACAATGCGGAGTGTCACCATGAGCCATGTCACCATGGGAAATGTCACCGTGAGAAGTGTCACCATAGGCAATGTCACCATGGGCAATGTCACCATGGGAAATGCCATTTTGAGCACTGTCACCATGGGTACTGCAACCATGAGTACTGTCACCATGAGTACTGTCACCATTGGCAGTATCACCAGGCGCACTGTCACCATGGGCACTATCACCATGACAACTCTCAGAGTGAGCACTGTCACTGTGGGCACTGCCATCGTGAGCAATTCCAACATGGGCAATGTCACCATGGGCACTAACGCTGTGAGCACTCTCAACATGAGCACGTCACCATGAGCCCTGTCACCATGGTCAATGTCACTGTGAGAAGTTTCACCATAGGCAATGTCACCGTGGGCACTGTCACCATGGTCACTGCCACCACTGTCACTGTCATTTTGAGCACTGTCACCATGAGCACTGTCACCATTGCGAGTATCACCATGTGCACTGTCACCATGGGCACTATCACAATGAGAACTGTCAGCGTGGGCAGTGTCACTGTTGGCAAGGGCACCATGGCCACTTCCACCATGGGCAATGTCACCATGGGCACTATCACTGTGAGCACTGTCAACATGAGCACGTCACCATGGGCACTGTCAACATGGGTACTATCTCAAAGGGCAATGTCACCATGAGCATTGTCAGGATGGGCAATTTCACCATGGGCACTGTCACCAAAGGCACTATGGCCATGAGCAATGTCACTGTGGGCCGTGTCACCAGGGGCACTATCACCATGGTTAATGTTATCATTGGCACTTTCCCCGTGAGCACTGTCACCCTGGGCACTGTCGTCATGGGCACGGTCACCGTGAGCACTATCTCCATGAGCACAGCCACTGTGAACACCATCACCATAATCACTGGCCTCATCGGTACTGTCACCATGGGCACTGCCACAATGAGCACTGTCAGCATGGGCACATCCCCCATGAGCACTGTCACTATGAGAACTGCTACCATGGGTATTTTCACCATGAGTACTGTCACCCTGTGTATTGTCACCATTTGCACTGTCACCATGAAGACTATAACCGTGAGCCCTATCACCATGAGATCTCTCACCATGGTCACTGTCTCCATGGCACCTTGCACAATGGGGGCTGTCAACATGAGTGCTGTCACCATTGGCACTATCACTGTGAGCATTCTCACTGTGGTCAGTGTCACCATGGGCACTGTCACCATGAGCACTGTCACCATAGGCAATGTCACCGTGGTCAGTGTCACCATGAGCACTGTCAACATGGGCACTCATACAGTGGGCACTGTCACTGTGAGCACTGTCACCATGGGTACTGCCACCATGAGCAGTGTCTCTGTGAGTACTGTCAGCATGGGTTTTTACCGTGAGCACTGTCACCATGAGCCCTGTCACCATTTTTTAGTGACACCATGTGCACTACCACCATGCGCACTCTCACCATGGGCACTGTCACCGAGAAAACTGTCACCATAAGTACTGTCTTCATGGGCACTGTCACCAAGGGCACGGCCAACATGTGAACTGTAACCATTGTCAGTATCACTGTGAGAAGTGTCACCATGGGAATTACCAACATAAGCAGTGTCATCATGAGCACTTTCAGAACGGGAACTGTCACCATGGGCACTATCACCGTGAGGACTCTCACCATGGGAATTATCGCCATGGGCACTATCAGCATTAGATCTGTCACCGTGGTCACTGTCACGATGGAATTTGTCACGGTGAGCAGTGTCACGATAGGCAAAGTCACGGTTTGCACTGTCCCCTTGGGCCCGGTCACAGTGAGCACTATCACTTTGACGGTGTTGGCCATGGGCACTGCCACCATGGACACTACCACCTTGAGAATTATCACCATTTGTTCTCTCAGCGTGGTCACGGTCAACCAGTGCAGTCTCAGTATGCTCACTATGACCGTGAACACTGTCACCATGGGCACCTTAATCATGGGCACTATCACTGTGAGCACTATCACCATTGGCACTATCACTGTGATCACTGTCACCATAGACACTATCATGGTGAGCTCAGTTAACATGAGCACTGTAACTGTGAGCACTGTCACAATGGGTAATGCAACCATGAGCCCAGTCACCGTGAGCACTGTCAGCATGGGTTGTCACCTTGTGCACGGTCAGCACGAGCACTGTCACCATGGGCACTATAACTATTTTTTAGTGCCACCATGTGCACTGTCACCTTGGACACTATCACCACGAGCACTGTCACCATGAGTACTGTCATCATGGGCAATGGCACAGCCACCATCTGCAATCTTACCATGGTCACTATCACTGTGAGCACTGTCACCAATGGAACTACCAACATGGGCACTGTCATCATGAGCACTTTCACCATACGAACTCTCACCATGGGCACTATGAACGTGAGAACGGTCACCATGGGCACTGTCACCATGAGCATTGTCATCATAGGCAATGTCACCGTGAGAACTATCACCAAGCGCACTGTCCACAAGGGCACTATCACATTGAGTTGTATCACCATGTGTACTGTCATCTTGGGCAGAGTCACCATGGGCACACTCACCAAGTACACTATCACTATGCTCACTATTACTCTGAACACTGTCACCATGGGCACCGTAACCATGGGCACTATCACCGTGAGCATTATCAGCATCGGCACAACAGGCGTGATAACTGTCACCATGGGTCATATCACCATGAGCACGGTTGCCATGGGCACTGTCACGATGTGCAATGCCCCATTGGTACTCTCACCATGGGAACTGCCACCATGAGCACTGTCACCATGAGCACTGACACCACGATCACTGCCACCGAGGGCACTGCAACCATGAGCAGTGTCACCATGAGAACTGTTCCTATGTGAAATGTAACCATGGGCAATTTCTCGATGAGTACTCTCACCATGGGTATTTTCACCTTGGGCACTCTCAACGCAAACAGTATTACCATGAGCACTTTCACTGTGAGCACTGTCACCATGGGCACTGTCACAATGCGGAGTGTCACCATGAGCCAGGTCACCATGGGAAATGTCACCGTGAGAAGTGTCACCATAGGCAATGTCACCATGGGCAATGTCACCATGGGAAATGCCATTTTGAGCACTGTCACCATGGGTACTGCAACCATGAGTACTGTCACCATGAGTACTGTCACCATTGGCAGTATCACCAGGCGCACTGTCACCATGGGCACTATCACCATGACAACTCTCAGAGTGAGCACTGTCACTGTGGGCACTGCCATCGTGAGCAATTCCACCATGGGCAATGTCACCATGGGCACTAACGCTGTGAGCACTCTCAACATGAGCACGTCACCATGAGCCGTGTCACCATGGGCAATGTCACTGTGAGAAGTTTCACCATAGGCAATGTCACCATGGGCACTGTCACCATGGTCACTGCCACCACTGTCACTGTCATTTTGAGCACTGTCACCATGGGTACTGCAACCATGAGCACTGTCACCATGAGCACTGTCACCATTGTGAGTATCACCATGTGCACTGTCACCATGGGCACTATCATAATGAGAACTGTCAGCGTGGGCACTGTCACTGTTGGCAAGGGCACCATGGCCACTTCCACCATGGGCAATGTCACCATGGGCACTATCACTGTGAGCACTGTCAATATGAGCACGTCACCATGGGCACTGTCAACATGGGTACTATCTCAAAGGGCAATGTCACCATGAGCATTGTCAGGATGGGCAATTTCACCATTGGCACTGTCACCAAAGGCACTATCGCCGTGAGCAATGTCACTGTGGGCCGTGTCACCAGGGGCACTATCACCATGGTTAATGTTATCATTGGCACATTCCCCGTGAGCACTGTCACCCTGGGCACTGTCATCATGGGCACGGTCACCGTGAGCACTATCTCCATGAGCACAGCCACTGTGAACACCATCACTATAATCACTGGCCTCATCGGTACTGTCACCATGGGCACTGCCACAATGAGCACTGTCAGCATGGGCACTTCCCCCGTGAGAACTGTCACTATGAGAACTGCTACCATGGGTATTTTCACCATGAGTACTCTCACCCTGTGTATTGTCACCATTTGCACTGTCACCATGAAGACTATAACCGTGAGCGCTATCACCATGAGATCTCTCACCATGGTCACTGTCACCATGGCACCTTGCACAATGGGGGCTGTCAACATGAGTGCTGTCACCATTGGCACTATCACTGTGAGCATTCTCACTGTGGTCAGTGTCACAATGGGCACTGTCACCATGAGTACTGTCACCATAGGCAATGTCACCGTGGTCAGTGTCACCATGAGCACTGTCAACATGGGCACTCATACAGTGGGCACTGTCACTGTGAGCACTGTCACCATGGGTACTGCCACCATGAGCAGTGTCTCTGTGAGTACTGTCAGCATGTGTTTTTACCGTGAGCACTATCACCGTGAGCCCTGTCACCATTTTTTAGTGACACCATGTGCACTACCACCATGCGCACTCTCACCATGGGCACTGTCACCGAGAAAACTGTCACCATAAGTACTGTCTTCATGGGCACTGTCACCAAGGGCACGGCCAACATGTGAACTGTAACCATTGTCAGTATCACTGTGAGAAGTGTCACCATGGGAATTACCAACATAGGCACTGTCATCATGAGCACTTTCAGAACGGGAACTGTCACCATGGGCACTATCACCATGAGTATTCTCACCATGGGAGTTATCGCCATGGGCACTATCAGCATTAGAACTGTCACCGTGGTCACTGTCACGATGGAATTTGTCACGGTGAGCACTGTCACGATAGGCAAAGTCACGGTTTGCACTGTCCCGTTGGGCCCTGTCACAGTGAGCACTATCACTTTGACGGTGGTGGCCATGGGCACTGCCACCATGGACACTACCAACTTGAGAATTATCACCATTTGTTCTCTCAGCGTGGTCACGGTCAACAAGTGCAGTCTCACTAAGCTCACTATGACCGTGAACACTGTCACCATGGGCACCTTAATCATGGGCACTATCACCGTGAGCACTATCACCATCGGCACTGTCACTGTGATCACTGTCACCATAGACACTATCATGGTGAGCACAGTTAACATGAGCATTGTAACTGTGAGCACTGTCACAATGGGTAATGCAACCATGAGCCCAGTCACCGTGAGCACTGTCAGCATGGGTTGTCACCTTGTGCACGGTCAGCATGAGCACTGTCACCAAGGGACTATAACTATTTTTCAGTGCCACCATGTGCACTGTCACCTTGGACACTATCACCACGAGCACTGTCACCATGAGTACTGTCATCATGGGCAATGGCACAGCCACCATCTGCAATCTTAACATGGTCACTATCTCTGTGAGCACTGTCACCAATGGAACTACCAACATGGGCACTGTCATCATGAGCACTTTCACCATACGAACTCTCACCATGGGCACTATGAACGTGAGAACGGTCACCATTGGCACTGTCACCATGAGCATTGTCATCATAGGCAATGTCACCATGAGAACTATCACCATGCGCACTGTCTACAAGGGTACTATCACATTGAGTTGTATCACCATGTGTACTGTCATCTTGGGCACAGTCACCATGGGCACACTCACCAAGTACACTATCACTATGCTCACTATTACTCTGAACACTGTGACCATGGGCACCGTAACCATGGGCACTATCACCGGGAGCATTATCAGCATCGGCTCAACAGGCGTGATAACTGTCACCATGGGTCATATCACCGTGAGCACGGTTGCCATGGGCACTGTCACGATGTGCAATGCCCCATTGGTACTCTCACCATGGGAACTGCCACCATGAGCACTGTCACCATGAGAACTGTTACTATGAGAAATGTAACCATGGGCAATTTCTCGATGAGTACTCTCACCATGGGTATTTTCACCTTGGGCACTCTCAACGTAAACAGTATTACCATGAGCACTTTCACTGTGAGCACTGTCACCATGGGCACTGTCACAATGCGGAGTGTCACCATGAGCCATGTCACCATGGGAAATGTCACCGTGAGAAGTGTCACCATAGGCAATGTCACCATGGGCAATGTCACCATGGGAAATGCCATTTTGAGCACTGTCACCATGGGTACTGCAACCATGAGTACTGTCACCATGAGTACTGTCACCATTGGCAGTATCACCAGGCGCACTGTCACCATGGGCACTATCACCATGACAACTCTCAGAGTGAGCACTGTCACTGTGGGCACTGCCATCGTGAGCAATTCCAACATGGGCAATGTCTCCATGGGCACTAACGCTGTGAGCACTCTCAACATGAGCACGTCACCATGAGCCCTGTCACCATGGGCAATGTCACTGTGAGAAGTTTCACCATAGGCAATGTCACGGTGGGCACTGTCACCACGGTCACTGCCACCACTGTCACTGTCATTTTGAGCACTGTCACCATGAGCACTGTCACCATTGCGAGTATCACCATGTGCACTGTCACCATGGGCACTATCACAATGAGAACTGTCAGCGTGGGCACTGTCACTGTTGGCAAGGGCACCATGGCCACTTCCACCATGGGCAATGTCACCATGGGCACTATCACTGTGAGCACTGTCAACATGAGCACGTCACCATGGGCACTGTCAACATGGGTACTATCTCAAAGGGCAATGTCACCATGAGCATTGTCAGGATGGGCAATTTCACCATGGGCACTGTCACCAAAGGCACTATCGCCATGAGCAATGTCACTGTGGGCCGTGTCACCAGGGGCACTATCACCATGGTTAATGTTATCATTGGCACTTTCCCCGTGAGCACTGTCACCCTGGGCACTGTCATCATGGGCACGGTCACCGTGAGCACTATCTCCATGAGCACAGCCACTGTGAACACCATCACCATAATGACTGGCCTCATCGGTACTGTCACCATGGGCACTGCCACAATGAGCACTGTCAGCATGGGCACTTCCCCCATGAGCACTGTCACTATGAGAACTGCTACCATGGGTATTTTCACCATGAGTACTGTCACCCTGTGTATTGTCACCATTTGCACTGTCACCATGAAGACTATAACCGTGAGCGCTATCACCATGAGATCTCTCACCATGGTCACTGTCACCATGGCACCTTGCACAATGGGGGCTGTCAACATGAGTGCTGTCACCATTGGCACTATCACTGTGAGCATTCTCACTGTGGTCAGTGTCACCATGGGCACTGTCACCATGAGCACTGTCACCATAGGCAATGTCACCGTGGTCAGTGTCACCATGAGCACTGTCAACATGGGCACTCATACAGTGGGCACTGTCACTGTGAGCACTGTCACCATGGGTACTGCCACCATGAGCAGTGTCTCTGTGAGTACTGTCAGCATGGGTTTTTACCGTGAGCACTGTCACCATGAGCCCTGTCACCATTTTTTAGTGACACCATGTGCACTACCACCATGCGCACTCTCACCATGGGCACTGTCACCGAGAAAACTGTCACCATAAGTACTGTCTTCATGGGCACTGTCACCTAGGGCACGGCCAACATGTGAACTGTAACCATTGTCAGTATCACTGTGAGAAGTGTCACCATGGGAATTCCCAACATAGGCACTGTCATCATGAGCACTTTCAGAACGGGAACTGTCACCATGGGCACTATCACCGTGAGTATTCTCACCATGGGAGTTATCGCCATGGGCACTATCAGCATTAGAACTGTCACCGTGGTCACTGTCACGATGGAATTTGTCACGGTGAGCACTGTCACGATAGGCAAAGTCACGGTTTGCACTGTCCCGTTGGGCCCTGTCACGGTAGGCTCTATCACTTTGACGGTGGTGTCCATGGGCACTGCCACCATGGACACTACCAACTTGAGAATTATCACCATTTGTTCTCTCAGCGTGGTCACGGTCAACAAGTGCAGTCTCACTATGCTCACTATGACCGTGAACACTGTCACCATGGGCACCTTAATCATGGGCACTATCACCGTGAGCACTATCACCATCGGCACTATCACTGTGATCACTGTCACCATAGACACTATCATGGTGAGCACAGTTAACATGAGCATTGTAACTGTGAGCACTGTCACAATGGGTAATGCAACCATGAGCCCAGTCACCGTGAGCACTGTCAGCATGGGTTGTCACCTTGTGCACGGTCAGCATGAGCACTGTCACCAAGGGACTATAACTATTTTTCAGTGCCACCATGTGCACTGTCACCTTGGACACTATCACCACGAGCACTGTCACCATGAGTACTGTCATCATGGGCAATGGCACAGCCACCATCTGCAATCTTACCATGGTCACTATCTCTGTGAGCACTGTCACCAATGGAACTACCAACATGGGCACTGTCATCATGAGCACTTTCACCATACGAACTCTCACCATGGGCACTATGAACGTGAGAACGGTCACCATGGGCACTGTCACCATTAGCACTGTCATCATAGGCAATGTCACCGTGAGAACTATCACCATGCGCACTGTCCACAAGGGTACTATCACATTGAGTTGTATCACCATGTGTACTGTCATCTTGGGCACAGTCACCATGGGCACACTCACCAAGTACACTATCACTATGCTCACTATTACTCTGAACACTGTCACCATGGGCACCGTAACCATGGGCACTATCACCGGGAGCATTATCAGCATCGGCTCAACAGGCGTGATAACTGTCACCATGGGTCATATCACCGTGAGCACGGTTGCCATGGGCACTGTCACGATGTGCAATGCCCCATTGGTACTCTCACCATGGGTACTGCCACCATGAGCACTGTCACCATGAGAACTGTTACTATGAGTAATGTAACCATGGGCAATTTCTCGATGAGTACTCTCACCATGAGTATTTTCACCTTGGGCACTCTCAACGTAAACTGTATTACCATGAGCACTTTCACTGTGAGCACTGTCACCATGGGCACTGTCACAATGCGGAGTGTCACCATGAGCCATGTCACCATGGGAAATGTCACCGTGAGAAGTGTCACCATAGGCAATGTCACCATGGGCAATGTCACCATGGGAAATGCCATTTTGAGCACTGTCACCATGGGTACTGCAACCATGAGTACTGTCACCATGAGTACTGTCACCATTGGCAGTATCACCAGGCGCACTGTCACCATGGGCACTATCACCATGACAACTCTCAGAGTGAGCACTGTCACTGTGGGCACTGCCATCGTGAGCAATTCCAACATGGAAATGTCACCATGGGCACTAACGTTGTGAGCACTCTCAACATGAGCACGTCACCATGAGCCCTGTCACCATGGGCAATGTCACTGTGAGAAGTTTCACCATAGGCAATGTCACCGTGGGCACTGTCACCTTGGTCACTGCCACCACTGTCACTGTCATTTTGAGCACTGTCACCATGGGTACTGCAACCATGAGCACTGTCACCATGAGCACTGTCACCATTGCGAGTATCACCATGTGCACTGTCACCATGGGCACTATCACAATGAGAACTGTCAGCGTGGGCACTCTCACTGTTGGCAAGGGCACCATGGCCACTTCCACCATGGGCAAAGTCACCATGGGCACTATCACTGTGAGCACTGTCAACATGAGCACGTCACCATGGGCACTGTCAACATGGGTACTATCTCAAAGGGCAATGTCACCATGAGCATTGTCAGGATGGGCAATTTCACCATGGGCACTGTCACCAAAGGCACTATCGCCATGAGCAATGTCACTGTGGGCCGTGTCACCAGGGGCACTATCACCATGGTTAATGTTATCATTGGCACTTTCCCCGTGAGCACTGTCACCCTGGGCACTGTCATCATGGGCACGGTCACCGTGAGCACTATCTCCATGAGCACAGCCACTGTGAACACCATCACCATAATCACTGGCCTCATCGGTACTGTCACCATGGGCACTGCCACAATGAGCACTGTCAGCATGGGCACTTCCCCCATGAGCACTGTCACTATGAGAACTGCTACCATGGGTATTTTCACCATGAGTACTGTCACCCTGTGTATTGTCACCATTTGCACTGTCACCATGAAGACTATAACCGTGAGCGCTATCACCATGAGATCTCTCACCATGGTCACTGTCACCATGGCACCTTGCACAATGGGGGCTGTCAACATGAGTGCTGTCACCATTGGCACTATCACTGTGAGCATTCTCACTGTGGTCAGTGTCACCATGGGCACTGTCACCATGAGCACTGTCACCATAGGCAATGTCACCGTGGTCAGTGTCACCATGAGCACTGTCAACATGGGCACTCATACAGTGGGCACTGTCACTGTGAGCACTGTCACCATGGGTACTGCCACCATGAGCAGTGTCTCTGTGAGTACTGTCAGCATGGGTTTTTACCGTGAGCACTGTCACCATGAGCCCTGTCACCATTTTTTAGTGACACCATGTGCACTACCACCATGCGCACTCTCACAATTGGCACTGTCACCGAGAAAACTGTCTCCATAAGTACTGTCTTCATGGGCACTGTCACCAACGGCACGGCCAACATATGAACTGTAACCATTGTCAGTATCACTGTGAGAAGTGTCACCATGGGAATTACCAACATAAGCAGTGTCACCATGAGCACTTTCAGAACGGGAACTGTCACCATGGGCACTATCACCGTGAGGACTCTCACCATGGGAATTATCGCCATGGGCACTATCAGCATTAGAACTGTCACCGTGGTCACTGTCACGATGGAATTTGTCACGGTGAGCAGTGTCACGATAGGCAAAGTCACGGTTTGCACTGTCCCCTTGGGCCCTGTCACAGTGAGCACTATCACTTTGACAGTGTTGTCCATGGGCACTGCCACCATGGACACTACCAACTTGAGAATTATCACCATTTATTCTCTCAGCGTGGTCACGGTCAACAAGTGCACTCTCACTATGCGCACTATGACCGTGAACACTGTCACCATGGGCACCTTAATCATGGGCACTATCACCGTGAGCACTATCACCATCGGCACTATCACTGTGATCACTGTCACCATAGACACTATCATGGTGAGCACAGTTAACATGAGCATTGTAACTGTGAGCACTGTCACAATGGGTAATGCAACCATGAGCCCAGTCACCGTGAGCACTGTCAGCATGGGTTGTCACCTTGTGCACAGTCAGCATGAGCACTGTCAGAAAGGGACTATAACTATTTTTCAGTGCCACCATGTGCACTGTCACCTTGGACACTATCACCACGAGCACTGTCACCATGAGTACTGTCATCATGGGCAATGGCACAGCCACCATCTGCAATCTTACCATGGTCACTATCTCTGTGAGCACTGTCACCAATGGAACTACCAACATGGGCACTGTCATCATGAGCACTTTCACCATACGAACTCTCACCATGGGCACTATGAACGTGAGAACGGTCACCATGGGCACTGTCACCATGAGCATTGTCATCATAGGCAATGTCACCGTGAGAACTATCACAATGCGCACTGTCCACAAGGGTACTATCACATTGAGTTGTATCACCATGTGTACTGTCATCTTGGGCACAGTCACCATGGGCACACTCACCAAGTACACTATCACTATGCTCACTATTACTCTGAACACTGTCACCATGGGCACCGTAACCATGGGCACTATCACCGGGAGCATTATCAGCATCGGCTCAACAGGCGTGATAACTGTCACCATGGGTCATATCACCGTGAGCACGGTTGCCATGGGCACTGTCACGATGTGCAATGCCCCATTGGTACTCTCACCATGGAACTGCCACCATGAGCACTGTCACCATGAGAACTGTTACTATGAGAAATGTAACCATGGGCAATTTCTCGATGAGTACTCTCACCATGGGTATTTTCACCTTGGGCACTCTCAACGTAAACAGTATTACCATGAGCACTTTCACTGTGAGCACTGTCACCATGGGCACTGTCACAATGCGGAGTGTCACCATGAGCCATGTCACCATGGGAAATGTCACCGTGAGAAGTGTCACCATAGGCAATGTCACCATGGGCAATGTCACCATGGGAAATGCCATTTTGAGCACTGTCACCATGGGTACTGCAACCATGAGTACTGTCACCATGAGTACTGTCACCATTGGCAGTATCACCAGGCGCACTGTCACCATGGGCACTATCACCATGACAACTCTCAGAGTGAGCACTGTCACTGTGGGCACTGCCATCGTGAGCAATTCCACCATGGGCAATGTCACCATGGGCACTAACGTTGTGAGCACTCTCAACATGAGCACGTCACCATGAGCCCTGTCACCATGGGCAATGTCACTGTGAGAAGTTTCACCATAGGCAATGTCACCGTGGGCACTGTCACCATGGTCACTGCCACCACTGTCACTGTCATTTTGAGCACTGTCACCATGGGTACTGCAACCATGAGCACTGTCACCATGGGCACTGTCACCATTGCGAGTATCACCATGTGCACTGTCACCATGGGCACTATCACAATGAGAACTGTCAGCGTGGGCAGTGTCACTGTTGGCAAGGGCACCATGGCCACTTCCACCATGGGCAATGTCACCATGGGCACTATCACTGTGAGCACTGTCAACATGAGCACGTCACCATGGGCACTGTCAACATGGGTACTATCTCAAAGGGCAATGTCACCATGAGCATTGTCAGGATGGGCAATTTCACCATGGGCACTGTCACCAAAGGCACTATGGCCATGAGCAATGTCACTGTGGGCCGTGTCACCAGGGGCACTATCACCATGGTTAATGTTATCATTGGCACTTTCCCCGTGAGCACTGTCACCCTGGGCACTGTCATCATGGGCACGGTCACCGTGAGCACTATCTCCATGAGCACAGCCACTGTGAACACCATCACCATAATCACTGGCCTCATCGGTACTGTCACCATGGGCACTGCCACAATGAGCACTGTCAGCATGGGCACATCCCCCATGAGCACTGTCACTATGAGAACTGCTACCATGGGTATTTTCACCATGAGTACTGTCACCCTGTGTATTGTCACCATTTGCACTGTCACCATGAAGACTATAACCGTGAGCCCTATCACCATGAGATCTCTCACCATGGTCACTGTCTCCATGGCACCTTGCACAATGGGGGCTGTCAACATGAGTGCTGTCACCATTGGCACTATCACTGTGAGCATTCTCACTGTGGTCAGTGTCACCATGGGCACTGTCACCATGAGCACTGTCACCATAGGCAATGTCACCGTGGTCAGTGTCACCATGAGCACTGTCAACATGGGCACTCATACAGTGGGCACTGTCACTGTGAGCACTGTCACCATGGGTACTGCCACCATGAGCAGTGTCTCTGTGAGTACTGTCAGCATGGGTTTTTACCGTGAGCACTGTCACCATGAGCCCTGTCACCATTTTTTAGTGACACCATGTGCACTACCACCATGCGCACTCTCACCATGGGCACTGTCACCGAGAAAACTGTCACCATAAGTACTGTCTTCATGGGCACTGTCACCAAGGGCACGGCCAACATGTGAACTGTAACCATTGTCAGTATCACTGTGAGAAGTGTCACCATGGGAATTACCAACATAAGCAGTGTCATCATGAGCACTTTCAGAACGGGAACTGTCACCATGGGCACTATCACCGTGAGGACTCTCACCATGGGAATTATCGCCATGGGCACTATCAGCATTAGAACTGTCACCGTGGTCACTGTCACGATGGAATTTGTCACGGTGAGCAGTGTCACGATAGGCAAAGTCACGGTTTGCACTGTCCCCTTGGGCCCGGTCACAGTGAGCACTATCACTTTGACGGTGTTGGCCATGGGCACTGCCACCATGGACACTACCACCTTGAGAATTATCACCATTTGTTCTCTCAGCGTGGTCACGGTCAACAAGTGCACTCTCACTATGCTCACTATGACCGTGAACACTGTCACCATGGGCACCTTAATCATGGGCACTATCACTGTGAGCACTATCACCATTGGCACTATCACTGTGATCACTGTCACCATAGACACTATCATGGTGAGCACAGTTAACATGAGCACTGTAACTGTGAGCACTGTCACAATGGGTAATGCAACCATGAGCCCAGTCACCGTGAGCACTGTCAGCATGGGTTGTCACCTTGTGCACGGTCAGCACGAGCACTGTCACCATGGGCACTATAACTATTTTTTAGTGCCACCATGTGCACTGTCACCTTGGACACTATCACCACGAGCACTGTCACCATGAGTACTGTCATCATGGGCAATGGCACAGCCACCATCTGCAATCTTACCATGGTCACTATCACTGTGAGCACTGTCACCAATGGAACTACCAACATGGGCACTGTCATCATGAGCACTTTCACCATACGAACTCTCACCATGGGCACTATGAACGTGAGAACGGTCACCATGGGCACTGTCACCATGAGCATTGTCATCATAGGCAATGTCACCGTGAGAACTATCACCAAGCGCACTGTCCACAAGGGCACTATCACATTGAGTTGTATCACCATGTGTACTGTCATCTTGGGCACAGTCACCATGGGCACACTCACCATGTACACTATCACTATGCTCACTATTACTCTGAACACTGTCACCATGGGCACCGTAACCATGGGCACTATCACCGTGAGCATTATCAGCATCGGCACAACAGGCGTGATAACTGTCACCATGGGTCATATCACCATGAGCACGGTTGCCATGGGCACTGTCACGATGTGCAATGCCCCATTGGTACTCTCACCATGGGAACTGCCACCATGAGCACTGTCAACATGAGCACTGACACCACGATCACTGCCACCGAGGGCACTGCAACCATGAGCAGTGTCACCATGAGAACTGTTCCTATGTGAAATGTAACCATGGGCAATTTCTCGATGAGTACTCTCACCATGGGTATTTTCACCTTGGGCACTCTCAACGCAAACAGTATTACCATGAGCACTTTCACTGTGAGCACTCTCACCATGGGCACTGTCACAATGCGGAGTGTCACCATGAGCCAGGTCACCATGGGAAATGTCACCGTGAGAAGTGTCACCATAGGCAATGTCACCATGGGCAATGTCACCATGGGAAATGCCATTTTGAGCACTGTCACCATGGGTACTGCAACCATGAGTACTGTCACCATGAGTACTGTCACCATTGGCAGTATCACCAGGCGCACTGTCACCATGGGCACTATCACCATGACAACTCTCAGAGTGAGCACTGTCACTGTGGGCACTGCCATCGTGAGCAATTCCACCATGGGCAATGTCACCATGGGCACTAACGCTGTGTGCACTCTCAACATGAGCACGTCACCATGAGCCCTGTCACCATGGACAATGTCACTGTGAGAAGTTTCACCATAGGCAATGTCACCATGGGCACTGTCACCATGGTCACTGCCACCACTGTCACTGTCATTTTGAGCACTGTCACCATGGGTACTGCAACCATGAGCACTGTCACCATGAGCACTGTCACCATTGCGAGTATCACCATGTGCACTGTCACCATGGGCACTATCATAATGAGAACTGTCAGCGTGGGCACTGTCACTGTTGGCAAGGGCACCATGGCCACTTCCACCATGGGCAATGTCACCATGGGCACTATCACTGTGAGCACTGTCAATATGAGCACGTCACCATGGGCACTGTCAACATGGGTACTATCTGAAAGGGCAATGTCACCATGAGCATTGTCAGGATGGGCAATTTCACCATGGGCACTGTCACCAAAGGCACTATCGCCATGAGCAATGTCACTGTGGGCCGTGTCACCAGGGGCACTATCACCATGGTTAATGTTATCATTGGCACTTTCCCCGTGAGCACTGTCACACTGGGCACTGTCATCATGGGCACGGTCACCGTGAGCACTATCTCCATGAGCACAGCCACTGTGAACACCATCACCATAATCACTGGCCTCATCGGTACTGTCACCATGGGCACTGCCACAATGAGCACTGTCAGCATGGGCACTTCCCCCGTGAGAACTGTCACTATGAGAACTGCTACCATGGGTATTTTCACCATGAGTACTCTCACCCTGTGTATTGTCACCATTTGCACTGTCACCATGAAGACTATAACCGTGAGCGCTATCACCATGAGATCTCTCACCATGGTCACTGTCACCATGGCACCTTGCACAATGGGGGCTGTCAACATGAGTGCTGTCACCATTGGCACTATCACTGTGAGCATTCTCACTGTGGTCAGTGTCACAATGGGCACTGTCACCATGAGTACTGTCACCATAGGCAATGTCACCGTGGTCAGTGTCACCATGAGCACTGTCAACATGGGCACTCATACAGTGGGCACTGTCACTGTGAGCACTGTCACCATGGGTACTGCCACCATGAGCAGTGTCTCTGTGAGTACTGTCAGCATGTGTTTTTACCGTGAGCACTATCACCGTGAGCCCTGTCACCATTTTTTAGTGACACCATGTGCACTACCACCATGCGCACTGTCACCATGGGCACTGTCACCGAGAAAACTGTCACCATAAGTACTGTCTTCATGGGCACTGTCACCAAGGGCACGGCCAACATGTGAACTGTAACCATTGTCAGTATCACTGTGAGAAGTGTCACCATGGGAATTACCAACATAGGCACTGTCATCATGAGCACTTTCAGAACGGTAACTGTCACCATGGGCACTATCACCGTGAGTATTCTCACCATGGGAGTTATCGCCATGGGCACTATCAGCATTAGAACTGTCACCGTGGTCATTGTCACGATGGAATTTGTCACGGTGAGCACTGTCACGATAGGCAAAGTCACGGTTTGCACTGTCCCGTTGGGCCCTGTCACAGTGAGCACTATCACTTAGACGGTGGTGGCCATGGGCACTGCCACCATGGACACTACCAACTTGAGAATTATCACCATTTGTTCTCTCAGCGTGGTCACGGTCAACAAGTGCAGTCTCACTAAGCTCACTATGACCGTGAACACTGTCACCATGGGCACCTTAATCATGGGCACTATCACCGTGAGCTCTATCACCATCGGCACTATCACTGTGATCACTGTCACCATAGACACTATCATGGTGAGCACAGTTAACATGAGCATTGTAACTGTGAGCACTGTCACAATGGGTAATGCAACCATGAGCCCAGTCACCGTGAGCACTGTCAGCATGGGTTGTCACCTTGTGCACGGTCAGCATGAGCACTATCACCAAGGGACTATAACTATTTTTCAGTGCCACCATGTGCACTGTCACCTTGGACACTATCACCACGAGCACTGTCACCATGAGTACTGTCATCATGGGCAATGGCACAGCCACCATCTGCAATCTTAACATGGTCACTATCTCTGTGAGCACTGTCACCAATGGAACTACCAACATGGGCACTGTCATCATGAGCACTTTCACCATACGAACTCTCACCATGGGCACTATGAACGTGAGAACGGTCACCATTGGCACTGTCACCATGAGCATTGTCATCATAGGCAATGTCACCATGAGAACTATCACCATGCGCACTGTCTACAAGGGTACTATCACATTGAGTTGTATCACCATGTGTACTGTCATCTTGGGCACAGTCACCATGGGCACACTCACCAAGTACACTATCACTATGCTCACTATTACTCTGAACACTGTCACCATGGGCACCGTAACCATGGGCACTATCACCGGGAGCATTATCAGCATCGGCTCAACAGGCGTGATAACTGTCACCATGGGTCATATCACCGTGAGCACGGTTGCCATGGGCACTGTCACGATGTGCAATGCCCCATTGGTACTCTCACCATGGGAACTGCCACCATGAGCACTGTCACCATGAGATCTGTTACTATGAGAAATGTAACCATGGGCAATTTCTCGATGAGTACTCTCACCATGGGTATTTTCACCTTGGGCACTCTCAACGTAAACAGTATTACCATGAGCACTTTCACTGTGAGCACTGTCACCATGGGCACTGTCACAATGCGGAGTGTCACCATGAGCCATGTCACCATGGGAAATGTCACCGTGAGAAGTGTCACCATAGGCAATGTCACCATGGGCAATGTCACCATGGGAAATGCCATTTTGAGCACTGTCACCATGGGTACTGCAACCATGAGTACTGTCACCATGAGTACTGTCACCATTGGCAGTATCACCAGGCGCACTGTCACCATGGGCACTATCACCATGACAACTCTCAGAGTGAGCACTGTCACTGTGGGCACTGCCATCGTGAGCAATTCCAACATGGGCAATGTCTCCATGGGCACTAACGCTGTGAGCACTCTCAACATGAGCACGTCACCATGAGCCCTGTCACCATGGGCAATGTCACTGTGAGAAGTTTCACCATAGGCAATGTCACGGTGGGCACTGTCACCACGGTCACTGCCACCACTGTCACTGTCATTTTGAGCACTGTCACCATGAGCACTGTCACCATTGCGAGTATCACCATGTGCACTGTCACCATGGGCACTATCACAATGAGAACTGTCAGCGTGGGCACTGTCACTGTTGGCAAGGGCACCATGGCCACTTCCACCATGGGCAATGTCACCATGGGCACTATCACTGTGAGCACTGTCAACATGAGCACGTCACCATGGGCACTGTCAACATGGGTACTATCTCAAAGGGCAATGTCACCATGAGCATTGTCAGGATGGGCAATTTCACCATGGGCACTGTCAC
Source organism: Mesoplodon bidens (assembly GCF_964165515.1). Classification (NCBI taxonomy): domain Eukaryota; kingdom Metazoa; phylum Chordata; class Mammalia; order Artiodactyla; family Ziphiidae; genus Mesoplodon; species Mesoplodon bidens. The sequence goes on from NW_027671983.1 coordinate 763,509, forward strand.
CAAAGGCACTATCGCCATGAGCAATGTCACTGTGGGCCGTGTCACCAGGGGCACTATCACCATGGTTAATGTTATCATTGGCACTTTCCCCGTGAGCACTGTCACCCTGGGCACTGTCATCATGGGCACGGTCACCGTGAGCACTATCTCCATGAGCACAGCCACTGTGAACACCATCACCATAATCACTGGCCTCATCGGTACTGTCACCATGGGCACTGCCACAATGAGCACTGTCAGCATGGGCACTTCCCCCATGAGCACTGTCACTATGAGAACTGCTACCATGGGTATTTTCACCATGAGTACTGTCACCCTGTGTATTGTCACCATTTGCACTGTCACCATGAAGACTATAACCGTGAGCGCTATCACCATGAGATCTCTCACCATGGTCACTGTCACCATGGCACCTTGCACAATGGGGGCTGTCAACATGAGTGCTGTCACCATTGGCACTATCACTGTGAGCATTCTCACTGTGGTCAGTGTCACCATGGGCACTGTCACCATGAGCACTGTCACCATAGGCAATGTCACCGTGGTCAGTGTCACCATGAGCACTGTCAACATGGACACTCATACAGTGGGCACTGTCACTGTGAGCACTGTCACCATGGGTACTGCCACCATGAGCAGTGTCTCTGTGAGTACTGTCAGCATGGGTTTTTACCGTGAGCACTGTCACCATGAGCCCTGTCACCATTTTTTAGTGACACCATGTGCACTACCACCATGCGCACTCTCACCATGGGCACTGTCACCGAGAAAACTGTCACCATAAGTACTGTCTTCATGGGCACTGTCACCTAGGGCACGGTCAACATGTGAACTGTAACCATTGTCAGTATCACTGTGAGAAGTGTCACCATGGGAATTCCAACATAGGCACTGTCATCATGAGCACTTTCAGAACGGGAACTGTCACCATGGGCACTATCACCGTGAGTATTCTCACCATGGGAGTTATCGCCATGGGCACTATCAGCATTAGAACTGTCACCGTGGTCACTGTCACGATGGAATTTGTCACGGTGAGCACTGTCACGATAGGCAAAGTCACGGTTTGCACTGTCCCGTTGGGCCCTGTCACGGTAGGCACTATCACTTTGACGGTGGTGTCCATGGGCACTGCCACCATGGACACTACCAACTTGAGAATTATCACCATTTGTTCTCTCAGCGTGGTCACGGTCAACAAGTGCAGTCTCAGTATGCTCACTATGACCGTGAACACTGTCACCATGGGCACCTTAATCATGGGCACTATCACTGTGAGCACTATCACCATCGGCACTATCACTGTGATCACTGTCACCATAGACACTATCATGGTGAGCACAGTTAACATGAGCATTGTAACTGTGAGCACTGTCACAATGGGTAATGCAACCATGAGCCCAGTCACCGTGAGCACTGTCAGCATGGGTTGTCACCTTGTGCACGGTCAGCATGAGCACTGTCACCAAGGGACTATAACTATTTTTCAGTGCCACCATGTGCACTGTCACCTTGGACACTATCACCACGAGCACTGTCACCATGAGTACTGTCATCATGGGCAATGGCACAGCCACCATCTGCAATCTTACCATGGTCACTATCTCTGTGAGCACTGTCACCAATGGAACTACCAACATGGGCACTGTCATCATGAGCACTTTCACCATACGAACTCTCACCATGGGCACTATGAACGTGAGAACGGTCACCATGGGCACTGTCACCATGAGCACTGTCATCATAGGCAATGTCACCGTGAGAACTATCACCATGCGCACTGTCCACAAGGGTACTATCACATTGAGTTGTATCACCATGTGTACTGTCATCTTGGGCACACTCACCAAGTACACTATCACTATGCTCACTATTACTCTGAACACTGTCACCATGGGCACCGTAACCATGGGCACTATCACCGGGAGCATTATCAGCATCGGCTCAACAGGCGTGATAACTGTCACCATGGGTCATATCACCGTGAGCACGGTTGCCATGGGCACTGTCACGATGTGCAATGCCCCATTGGTACTCTCACCATGGAACTGCCACCATGAGCACTGTCACCATGAGAACTGTTACTATGAGAAATGTAACCATGGGCAATTTCTCGATGAGTACTCTCACCGTGGGTATTTTCACCTTGGGCACTCTCAACGTAAACAGTATTACCATGAGCACTTTCACTGTGAGCACTGTCACCATGGGCACTGTCACAATGCGGAGTGTCACCATGAGCCATGTCACCATGGGAAATGTCACCGTGAGAAGTGTCACCATAGGCAATGTCACCATGGGCAATGTCACCATGGGAAATGCCATTTTGAGCACTGTCACCATGGGTACTGCAACCATGAGTACTGTCACCATGAGTACTGTCACCATTGGCAGTATCACCAGGCGCACTGTCACCATGGGCACTATCACCATGACAACTCTCAGAGTGAGCACTGTCACTGTGGGCACTGCCATCGTGAGCAATTCCAACATGGAAATGTCACCATGGTCACTAACGTTGTGAGCACTCTCAACATGAGCACGTCACCATGAGCCCTGTCACCATGGGCAATGTCACTGTGAGAAGTTTCACCATAGGCAATGTCACCGTGGGCACTGTCACCATGGTCACTGCCACCACTGTCACTGTCATTTTGAGCACTGTCACCATGGGTACTGCAACCATGAGCACTGTCACCATGAGCACTGTCACCATTGCGAGTATCACCATGTGCACTGTCACCATGGGCACTATCACAATGAGAACTGTCAGCGTGGGCACTCTCACTGTTGGCAAGGGCACCATGGCCACTTCCACCATGGGCAATGTCACCATGGGCACTATCACTGTGAGCACTGTCAACATGAGCACGTCACCATGGGCACTGTCAACATGGGTACTATCTCAAAGGGCAATGTCACCATGAGCATTGTCAGGATGGGCAATTTCACCATGGGCACTGTCACCAAAGGCACTATCGCCATGAGCAATGTCACTGTGGGCCGTGTCACCAGGGGCACTATCACCATGGTTAATGTTATCATTGGCACTTTCCCCGTGAGCACTGTCACCCTGGGCACTGTCATCATGGGCACGGTCACCGTGAGCACTATCTCCATGAGCACAGCCACTGTGAACACCATCACCATAATCACTGGCCTCATCGGTACTGTCACCATGGGCACTGCCACAATGAGCACTCTCAGCATGGGCACTTCCCCCATGAGCACTGTCACTATGAGAACTGCTACCATGGGTATTTTCACCATGAGTACTGTCACCCTGTGTATTGTCACCATTTGCACTGTCACCATGAAGACTATAACCGTGAGCGCTATCACCATGAGATCTCTCACCATGGTCACTGTCACCATGGCACCTTGCACAATGGGGGCTGTCAACATGAGTGCTGTCACCATTGGCACTATCACTGTGAGCATTCTCACTGTGGTCAGTGTCACCATGGGCACTGTCACCATGAGCACTGTCACCATAGGCAATGTCACCGTGGTCAGTGTCACCATGAGCACTGTCAACATGGACACTCATACAGTGGGCACTGTCACTGTGAGGACTGTCACCGTGGGTACTGCCACCATGAGCAGTGTCTCTGTGAGTACTGTCAGCATGGGTTTTTACCGTGAGCACTGTCACCATGAGCCCTGTCACCATTTTTTAGTGACACCATGTGCACTACCACCATGCGCACTCTCACCATGGGCACTGTCACCGAGAAAACTGTCACCATAAGTACTGTCTTCATGGGCACTGTCACCAAGGGCACGGCCAACATGTGAACTGTAACCATTGTCAGTATCACTGTGAGAAGTGTCACCATGGGAATTACCAACATAAGCAGTGTCATCATGAGCACTTTCAGAACGGGAACTATCACCATGGGCACTATCACCGTGAGGACTCTCACCATGGGAATTATCGCCATGGGCACTATCAGCATTAGAACTGTCACCGTGGTCACTGTCACGATGGAATTTGTCACGGTGAGCACTGTCACGATAGGCAAAGTCACGGTTTGCACTGTCCCCTTGGGCCCTGTCACAGTGAGCACTATCACTTTGACGGTGGTGGCCATGGGCACTGCCACCATGGACACTACCACCTTGAGAATTATCACCATTTGTTCTCTCAGCGTGGTCACGGTCAACAAGTGCACTCTCACTATGCACACTATGACCGTGAACACTGTCACAATGGGCACCTTAATCATGGGCACTATCACTGTGAGCACTATCACCATCGGCACTATCACTGTGATCACTGTCACCATAGACACTATCATGGTGAGCACAGTTAACATGAGCATTGTAACTGTGAGCACTGTCACAATGGGTAATGCAACCATGAGCCCAGTCACCGTGAGCACTGTCAGCATGGGTTGTCACCTTGTGCACGGTCAGCATGAGCACTGTCACCATGGGCACTATAACTATTTTTCAGTGCCACCATGTGCACTGTCACCTTGGACTCTATCACCACGAGCACTGTCACCATGAGTACTGTCATCATGGGCAATGGCACAGCCACCATCTGCAATCTTACCTTGGTCACTATCACTGTGAGCACTGTCACCAATGGAACTACCAACATGGGCACTGTCATCATGAGCACTTTCACCATACGAACTCTCACCATGGGCACTATGAACGTGAGAACGGTCACCATGGGCACTGTCACCATGAGCATTGTCATCATAGGCAATGTCACCGTGAGAACTATCACCATGCGGACTGTCTACAAGGGCACTATCACATTGAGTTGTATCACCATGTGTACTGTCATCTTGGGCACAGTCACCATGGGCACACTCACCAAGTACACTATCACTATGCTCACTATTACTCTGAACACTGTCACCATGGGCACCGTAACCATGGGCACTATCACCGGGAGCATTATCAGCATCGGCTCAACAGGCGTGATAACTGTCACCATGGGTCATATCACCGTGAGCACGGTTGCCATGGGCACTGTCACGATGTGCAATGCCCCATTGGTACTCTCACCATGGGAACTGCCACCATGAGCACTGTCACCATGAGCACTGACACCACGATCACTGCCACCGAGGGCACTGCAACCATGAGCACTGTCACCATGAGAACTGTTACTATGAGAAATGTAACCATGGGCAATTTCTCGATGAGTACTCTCACCATGGGTATTTTCACCTTGGGCACTCTCAACGTAAATAGTATTACCATGAGCACTTTCACTGTGAGCACTGTCACCATGGGCACTGTCACAATGCGGAGTGTCACCATGAGCCATGTCACCATGGGAAATGTCACCGTGAGAAGTGTCACCATAGGCAATGTCACCATGGGCAATGTCACCATGGGAAATGCCATTTTGAGCACTGTCACCATGGGTACTGCAACCATGAGTACTGTCACCATGAGTACTGTCACCATTGGCAGTATCACCAGGCGCACTGTCACCATGGGCACTATCACCATGACAACTCTCAGAGTGAGCACTGTCACTGTGGGCACTGCCATCGTGAGCAATTCCAACATGGGCAATGTCACCATGGGCACTAACGCTGTGAGCACTCTCAACATGAGCACGTCACCATGAGCCCTGTCACCATGGGCAATGTCACTGTGAGAAGTTTCACCATAGGCAATGTCACCGTGGGCACTGTCACCATGGTCACTGCCACCACTGTCACTGTCATTTTGAGCACTGTCACCATGGGTACTGCAACCATGAGCACTGTCACCATGAGCACTGTCACCATTGCGAGTATCACCATGTGCACTGTCACCATGGGCACTATCACTATGAGAACTGTCAGCGTGGGCACTGTCACTGTTGGCAAGGGCACCATGGCCACATCCACCATGGGCAATGTCACCATGGGCACTATCACTGTGAGCACTGTCAACATGAGCACGTCACCATGGGCACTGTCAACATGGGTACTATCTCAAAGGGCAATGTCACCATGAGCATTGTCAGGATGGGAATTTCACCATGGGCACTGTCACCAAAGGCACTATCGCCATGAGCAATGTCACTGTGGGCCGTGTCACCAGGGGCACTATCACCATGGTTAATGTTATCATTGGCACTTTACCCGTGAGCACTGTCACCCTGGGCACTGTCATCATGGGCACGGTCACCGTGAGCACTATCTCCATGAGCACAGCCACTGTGAACACCATCACCATAATCACTGGCCTCATCGGTACTGTCACCATGGGCACTGCCACAATGAGCACTCTCAGCATGGGCACTTCCCCCATGAGCACTGTCACTATGAGAACTGCTACCATGGGTATTTTCACCATGAGTACTGTCACCCTGTGTATTGTCACCATTTGCACTGTCACCATGAAGACTATAACCGTGAGCCCTATCACCATGAGATCTCTCACCATGGTCACTGTCTCCATGGCACCTTGCACAATGGGGTCTGTCAACATGAGTGCTGTCACCATTGGCACTATCACTGTGAGCATTCTCACTGTGGTCACTGTCACCATGGGCACTGTCACCATGAGCACTGTCACCATAGGCAATGTCACCGTGGTCAGTGTCACCATGAGCACTGTCAACCTGGGCACTCATACAGTGGGCACTGTCACTGTGAGCACTGTCACCATGGGTACTGCCACCATGAGCAGTGTCTCTGTGAGTACTGTCAGCATGGGTTTTTACCGTGAGCACTGTCACCATGAGCCCTGTCACCATTTTTTAGTGACACCATGTGCACTACCACCATGCGCACTCTCACCATGGGCACTGTCACCGAGAAAACTGTCACCATAAGTACTGTCTTCATGGGCACTGTCACCAAAGGCACGGCCAACATGTGAACTGTAACCATTGTCAGTATCACTGTGAGAAGTGTCACCATGGGAATTACCAACATAAGCAGTGTCATCATGAGCACTTTCAGAACGGGAACTGTCACCATGGGCACTATCACCATGAGGACTCTCACCATGGGAATTATCGCCATGGGCACTATCAGCATTAGAACTGTCACCGTGGTCACTGTCACGATGGAATTTGTCACGGTGAGCAGTGTCACGATAGGCAAAGTCACGGTTTGCACTGTCCCCTTGGGCCCTTTCACAGTGAGCACTATCACTTTGACGGTGTTGGCCATGGGCACTGCCACCATGGACACTACCACCTTGAGAATTATCACCATTTGTTCTCTCAGCGTGGTCACGGTCAACAAGAGCAGTCTCAGTATGCTCACTATGACCGTGAACACTGTCACCATGGGCACCTTAATCATGGGCACTATCACTGTGAGCACTATCACCATTGGCACTATCACTGTGATCACTGTCACCATAGACACTATCATGGTGAGCACAGTTAACATGAGCACTGTAACTGTGAGCACTGTCACAATGGGTAATGCAACCATGAGCCCAGTCACCGTGAGCACTGTCAGCATGGGTTGTCACCTTTTGCACGGTCAGCACGAGCACTGTCACCATGGGCACTATAACTATTTTTTAGTGCCACCATGTGCACTGTCACCTTGGACACTATCACCACGAGCACTGTCACCATGAGTACTGTCATCATGGGCAATGGCACAGCCACCATCTGCAATCTTACCATGGTCACTATCACTGTGAGCACTGTCACCAATGGAACTACCAACATGGGCACTGTCATCATGAGCACTTTCACCATACGAACTCTCACCATGGGCACTATGAACGTGAGAACGGTCACCATGGGCACTGTCACCATGAGCATTGTCATCATAGGCAATGTCACCGTGAGAACTATCACCAAGCGCACTGTCCACAAGGGCACTATCACATTGAGTTGTATCACCATGTGTACTGTCATCTTGGGCACAGTCACCATGGGCACTCTCACCAAGTACACTATCACTATGCTCACTATTACTCTGAACACTGTCACCATGGGCACCGTAACCATGGGCACTATCACCGTGAGCATTATCAGCATCGGCACAACAGGCGTGATAACTGTCACCATGGGTCATATCACCATGAGCACGGTTGCCATGGGCACTGTCACGATGTGCAATGCCCCATTGGTACTCTCACCATGGGAACTGCCACCATGAGCACTGTCACCATGAGCACTGACACCACGATCACTGCCACCGAGGGCACTGCAACCATGAGCAGTGTCACCATGAGAACTGTTCCTATGTGAAATGTAACCATGGGCAATTTCTCGATGAGTACTCTCACCATGGGTATTTTCACCTTGGGCACTCTCAACGCAAACAGTATTACCATGAGCACTTTCACTGTGAGCACTGTCACCATGGGCACTGTCACAATGCGGAGTGTCACCATGAGCCATGTCACCATGGGAAATGTCACCGTGAGAAGTGTCACCATAGGCAATGTCACCATGGGCAATGTCACCATGGGAAATGCCATTTTGAGCACTGTCACCATGGGTACTGCAACCATGAGTACTGTCACCATGAGTACTGTCACCATTGGCAGTATCACCAGGCGCACTGTCACCATGGGCACTATCACCATGACAACTCTCAGAGTGAGCACTGTCACTGTGGGCACTGCCATCGTGAGCAATTCCACCATGGGCAATGTCACCATGGGCACTAACGCTGTGAGCACTCTCAACATGAGCACGTCACCATGAGCCCTGTCACCATGGACAATGTCACTGTGAGAAGTTTCACCATAGGCAATGTCACCATGGGCACTGTCACCATGGTCACTGCCACCACTGTCACTGTCATTTTGAGCACTGTCACCATGGGTACTGCAACCATGAGCACTGTCACCATGAGCACTGTCACCATTGCGAGTATCACCATGTGCACTGTCACCATGGGCACTATCATAATGAGAACTGTCAGCGTGGGCACTGTCACTGTTGGCAAGGGCACCATGGCCACTTCCACCATGGGCAATGTCACCATGGGCACTATCACTGTGAGCACTGTCAATATGAGCACGTCACCATGGGCACTGTCAACATGGGTACTATCTGAAAGGGCAATGTCACCATGAGCATTGTCAGGATGGGCAATTTCACCATGGGCACTGTCACCAAAGGCACTATCGCCATGAGCAATGTCACTGTGGGCCGTGTCACCAGGGGCACTATCACCATGGTTAATGTTATCATTGGCACTTTCCCCGTGAGCACTGTCACCCTGGGCACTGTCATCATGGGCACGGTCACCGTGAGCACTATCTCCATGAGCACAGCCACTGTGAACACCATCACCATAATCACTGGCCTCATCGGTACTGTCACCATGGGCACTGCCACAATGAGCACTGTCAGCATGGGCACTTCCCCCATGAGCACTGTCACTATGAGAACTGCTACCATGGGTATTTTCACCATGAGTACTCTCACCCTGTGTATTGTCACCATTTGCACTGTCACCATGAAGACTATAACCGTGAGCGCTATCACCATGAGATCTCTCACCATGGTCACTGTCACCATGGCACCTTGCACAATGGGGGCTGTCAACATGAGTGCTGTCACCATTGGCACTATCACTGTGAGCATTCTCACTGTGGTCAGTGTCACAATGGGCACTGTCACCATGAGTACTGTCACCATAGGCAATGTCACCGTGGTCAGTGTCACCATGAGCACTGTCAACATGGGCACTCATACAGTGGGCACTGTCACTGTGAGCACTGTCACCATGGGTACTGCCACCATGAGCAGTGTCTCTGTGAGTACTGTCAGCATGTGTTTTTACCGTGAGCACTATCACCGTGAGCCCTGTCACCATTTTTTAGTGACACCATGTGCACTACCACCATGCGCACTCTCACCATGGGCACTGTCACCGAGAAAACTGTCACCATAAGTACTGTCTTCATGGGCACTGTCACCAAGGGCACGGCCAACATGTGAACTGTAACCATTGTCAGTATCACTGTGAGAAGTGTCACCATGGGAATTACCAACATAGGCACTGTCATCATGAGCACTTTCAGAACGGGAACTGTCACCATGGGCACTATCACCGTGAGTATTCTCACCATGGGAGTTATCGCCATGGGCACTATCAGCATTAGAACTGTCACCGTGGTCACTGTCACGATGGAATTTGTCACGGTGAGCACTGTCACGATAGGCAAAGTCACGGTTTGCACTGTCCCGTTGGGCCCTGTCACAGTGAGCACTATCACTTTGACGGTGGTGGCCATGGGCACTGCCACCATGGACACTACCAACTTGAGAATTATCACCATTTGTTCTCTCAGCGTGGTCACGGTCAACAATTGCAGTCTCACTAAGCTCACTATGACCGTGAACACTGTCACCATGGGCACCTTAATCATGGGCACTATCACCGTGAGCACTATCACCATCGGCACTATCACTGTGATCACTGTCACCATAGACACTATCATGGTGAGCACAGTTAACATGAGCATTGTAACTGTGAGCACTGTCACAATGGGTAATGCAACCATGAGCCCAGTCACCGTGAGCACTGTCAGCATGGGTTGTCACCTTGTGCACGGTCAGCATGAGCACTGTCACCAAGGGACTATAACTATTTTTCACTGCCACCATGTGCACTGTCACCTTGGACACTATCACCACGAGCACTGTCACCATGAGTACTGTCATCATGGGCAATGGCACAGCCACCATCTGCAATCTTACCATGGTCACTATCTCTGTGAGCACTGTCACCAATGGAACTACCAACATGGGCACTGTCATCATGAGCACTTTCACCATACGAACTCTCACCATGGGCACTATGAACGTGAGAACGGTCACCATGGGCACTGTCAACATGAGCATTGTCATCATAGGCAATGTCTCCGTGAGAACTATCACAATGCGCACTGTCCACAAGGGTACTATCACATTGAGTTGTATCACCATGTGTACTGTCATCTTGGGCACAGTCACCATGGGCACACTCACCAAGTACACTATCACTATGCTCACTATTACTCTGAACACTGTCACCATGGGCACCATAACCATGGGCACTATCACCGGGAGCATTATCAGCATCGGCTCAACAGGCGTGATAACTGTCACCATGGGTCATATCACCGTGAGCACGGTTGCCATGGGCACTGTCACGATGTGCAATGCCCCATTGGTACTCTCACCATGGGAACTGCCACCATGAGCACTGTCACCATGAGAATTGTTACTATGAGAAATGTAACCATGGGCAATTTCTCGATGAGTACTCTCACCATGGGTATTTTCACCTTGGGCACTCTCAACGTAAACAGTATTACCATGAGCACTTTCACTGTGAGCACTGTCACCATGGGCACTGTCACAATGCGGAGTGTCACCATGAGCCATGTCACCATGGGAAATGTCACCGTGAGAAGTGTCACCATAGGCAATGTCACCATGGGCAATGTCACCATGGGAAATGCCATTTTGAGCACTGTCACCATGGGTACTGCAACCATGAGTAGTGTCACCATGAGTACTGTCACCATTGGCAGTATCACCAGGCGCACTGTCACCATGGGCACTATCACCATGACAACTCTCAGAGTGAGCACTGTCACTGTGGGCACTGCCATCGTGAGCAATTCCAACATGGGCAATGTCACCATGGGCACTAACGCTGTGAGCACTCTCAACATGAGCACGTCACCATGAGCCCTGTCACCATGGGCAATGTCACTGTGAGAAGTTTCACCATAGGCAATGTCACCGTGGGCACTGTCACCATGGTCACTGCCACCACTGTCACTGTCATTTTGAGCACTGTCACCATGAGCACTGTCACCATTGCGAGTATCACCATGTGCACTGTCACCATGGGCACTATCACAATGAGAAATGTCAGCGTGGGCACTGTCACTGTTGGCAAGGGCACCATGGCCACTTCCACCATGGGCAATTTCACCATGGGCACTATCACTGTGAGCACTGTCAACATGAGCACGTCACCATGGGCACTGTCAACATGGGTACTATCTCAAAGGGCAATGTCACCATGAGCATTGTCAGGATGGGCAATTTCACCATGGGCACTGTCACCAAAGGCACTATCGCCATGAGCAATGTCACTGTGGGCCGTGTCACCAGGGGCACTATCACCATGGTTAATGTTATCATTGGCACTTTCCCCGTGAGCACTGTCACCCTGGGCACTGTCATCATGGGCACGGTCACCGTGAGCCCTATCTCCATGAGCACAGCCACTGTGAACACCATCACCATAATCACTGGCCTCATCGGTACTTTCACCATGGGCACTGCCACAATGAGCACTGTCAGCATGGGCACTTCCCCCATGAGCACTGTCACTATGAGAACTGCTACCATGGGTATTTTCACCATGAGTACTGTCACCCTGTGTATTGTCACCATTTGCACTGTCACCATGAAGACTATAACCGTGAGCGCTATCACCATGAGATCTCTCACCATGGTCACTGTCACCATGGCACCTTGCACAATGGGGGCTGTCAACATGAGTGCTGTCACCATTGGCACTATCACTGTGAGCATTCTCACTGTGGTCAGTGTCACCATGGGCACTGTCACCATGAGCACTGTCACCATAGGCAATGTCACCGTGGTCAGTGTCACCATGAGCACTGTCAACATGGGCACTCATACAGTGGGCACTGTCACTGTGAGCACTGTCACCATGGGTACTGCCACCATGAGCAGTGTCTCTGTGAGTACTGTCAGCATGGGTTTTTACCGTGAGCACTGTCACCATGAGCCCTGTCACCATTTTTTAGTGACACCATGTGCACTACCACCATGCGCACTCTCACCATGGGCACTGTCACCGAGAAAACTGTCACCATAAGTACTGTCTTCATGGGCACTGTCACCAAGGGCACGGCCAACATGTGAACTGTAACCATTGTCAGTATCACTGTGAGAAGTGTCACCATGGGAATTACCAACATAGGCACTGTCATCATGAGCACTTTCAGAACGGGAACTGTCACCATGGGCACTATCACCGTGAGTATTCTCACCATGGGAGTTATCGCCATGGGCACTATCAGCATTAGAACTGTCACCGTGGTCACTGTCACGATGGAATTTGTCACGGTGAGCACTGTCACGATAGGCAAAGTCACGGTTTGCACTGTCCCGTTGTGCCCTGTCACGGTAGGCACTATCACTTTGACGGTGGTGTCCATGCGCACTGCCACCATGGACACTACCAACTTGAGAATTATCACCATTTGTTCTCTCAGCGTGGTCACGGTCAACAAGTGCAGTCTCACTATGCTCACTATGACCGTGAACACTGTCACCATGGGCACCTTAATCATGGGCACTATCACCGTGAGCACTATCACCATCGGCACTATCACTGTGATCACCGTCACCATAGACACTATCATGGTGAGCACAGTTAACATGAGCATTGTAACTGTGAGCACTGTCACAAAGGGTAATGCAACCATGAGCCCAGTCACCGTGAGCACTGTCAGCATGGGTTGTCACCTTGTGCACGGTCAGCATGAGCACTGTCACCAAGGGACTATAACTTTTTTCAGTGCCACCATGTGCACTGTCACCTTGGACACTATCACCACGAGCACTGTCACCATGAGTACTGTCATCATGGGCAATGGCACAGCCACCATCTGCAATCTTACCATGGTCACTATCTCTGTGAGCACTGTCACCAATGGAACTACCAACATGGGCACTGTCATCATGAGCACTTTCACCATACGAACTCTCACCATGGGCACTATGAACGTGAGAACGGTCACCATGGGCACTGTCAACATGAGCATTGACATCATAGGCAATGTCACCGTGAGAACTATCACAATGCGCACTGTCCACAAGGGTACTATCACATTGAGTTGTATCACCATGTGTACTGTCATCTTGGGCACAGTCACCATGGGCACACTCACCAAATACACTATCACTATGCTCACTATTACTCTGAACACTGTCACCATGGGCACCGTAACCATGGGCACTATCACCGGGAGCATTATCAGCATCGGCTCAACAGGCGTGATAACTGTCACCATGGGTCATATCACCGTGAGCACGGTTGCCATGGGCACTGTCACGATGTGCAATGCCCCATTGGTACTGTCACCATGGGAACTGCCACCATGAGCACTGTCACCATGAGAACTGTTACTATGAGAAATGTAACCATGGGCAATTTCTCGATGAGTACTCTCACCTTGGGTATTTTCACCTTGGGCACTGTCAACGTAAACAGTATTACCATGAGCACTTTCACTGTGAGCACTGTCACCATGGGCTCTGTCACAATGCGGAGTGTCACCATGAGCCATGTCACCATGGGAAATGTCACCGTGAGAAGTGTCACCATAGGCAATGTCACCATGGGCACTGTCACCATGGTCACTGCCACCACTGTCACTGTCATTTTGAGCACTGTCACCATGGGTACTGCAACCATGAGCACTGTCACCATGAGCACTGTCACCATTGCGAGTATCACCATGTGCACTGTCACCATGGGCACTATCATAATGAGAACTGTCAGCGTGGGCACTGTCACTGTTGGCAAGGGCACCATGGCCACTTCCACCATGGGCAATGTCACCATGGGCACTATCACTGTGAGCACTGTCAATATGAGCACGTCACCATGGGCACTGTCAACATGGGTACTATCTCAAAGGGCAATGTCACCATGAGCATTGTCAGGATGGGCAATTTCACCATGGGCACTGTCACCAAAGGCACTATCGCCATGAGCAATGTCACTGTGGGCCGTGTCACCAGGGGCACTATCACCATGGTTAATGTTATCATTGGCACTTTCCCCGTGAGCACTGTCACCCTGGGCACTGTCATCATGGGCACGGTCACCGTGAGCACTATCTCCATGAGCACAGCCACTGTGAACACCATCACCATAATCACTGGCCTCATCGGTACTGTCACCATGGGCACTGCCACAATGAGCACTGTCAGCATGGGCACTTCCCCCGTGAGAACTGTCACTATGAGAACTGCTACCATGGGTATTTTCACCATGAGTACTCTCACCCTGTGTATTGTCACCATTTGCACTGTCACCATGAAGACTATAACCGTGAGCGCTATCACCATGAGATCTCTCACCATGGTCACTGTCACCATGGCACCTTGCACAATGGGGGCTGTCAACATGAGTGCTGTCACCATTGGCACTATCACTGTGAGCATTCTCACTGTGGTCAGTGTCACAATGGGCACTGTCACCATGAGTACTGTCACCATAGGCAATGTCACCGTGGTCAGTGTCACCATGAGCACTGTCAACATGGGCACTCATACAGTGGGCACTGTCACTGTGAGCACTGTCACCATGGGTACTGCCACCATGAGCAGTGTCTCTGTGAGTACTGTCAGCATGTGTTTTTACCGTGAGCACTATCACCGTGAGCCCTGTCACCATTTTTTAGTGACACCATGTGCACTACCACCATGCGCACTCTCACCATGGGCACTGTCACCGAGAAAACTGTCACCATAAGTACTGTCTTCATGGGCACTGTCACCAAGGGCACGGCCAACATGTGAACTGTAACCATTGTCAGTATCACTGTGAGAAGTGTCACCATGGGAATTACCAACATAGGCACTGTCATCATGAGCACTTTCAGAACGGGAACTGTCACCATGGGCACTATCACCGTGAGTATTCTCACCATGGGAGTTATCGCCATGGGCACTATCAGCATTAGAACTGTCACCGTGGTCACTGTCACGATGGAATTTGTCACGGTGAGCACTGTCACGATAGGCAAAGTCACGGTTTGCACTGTCCCGTTGGGCCCTGTCACAGTGAGCACTATCACTTTGACGGTGGTGGCCATGGGCACTGCCACCATGGACACTACCAACTTGAGAATTATCACCATTTGTTCTCTCAGCGTGGTCACGGTCAACAATTGCAGTCTCACTAAGCTCACTATGACCGTGAACACTGTCACCATGGGCACCTTAATCATGGGCACTATCACCGTGAGCACTATCACCATCGGCACTATCACTGTGATCACTGTCACCATAGACACTATCATGGTGAGCACAGTTAACATGAGCATTGTAACTGTGAGCACTGTCACAATGGGTAATGCAACCATGAGCCCAGTCACCGTGAGCACTGTCAGCATGGGTTGTCACCTTGTGCACGGTCAGCATGAGCACTGTCACCAAGGGACTATAACTATTTTTCACTGCCACCATGTGCACTGTCACCTTGGACACTATCACCACGAGCACTGTCACCATGAGTACTGTCATCATGGGCAATGGCACAGCCACCATCTGCAATCTTACCATGGTCACTATCTCTGTGAGCACTGTCACCAATGGAACTACCAACATGGGCACTGTCATCATGAGCACTTTCACCATACGAACTCTCACCATGGGCACTATGAACGTGAGAACGGTCACCATGGGCACTGTCAACATGAGCATTGTCATCATAGGCAATGTCTCTGTGAGAACTATCACAATGCGCACTGTCCACAAGGGTACTATCACATTGAGTTGTATCACCATGTGTACTGTCATCTTGGGCACAGTCACCATGGGCACACTCACCAAGTACACTATCACTATGCTCACTATTACTCTGAACACTGTCTCCATGGGCACCATAACCATGGGCACTATCACCGGGAGCATTATCAGCATCGGCTCAACAGGCGTGATAACTGTCACCATGGGTCATATCACCGTGAGCACGGTTGCCATGGGCACTGTCACGATGTGCAATGCCCCATTGGTACTCTCACCATGGGAACTGCCACCATGAGCACTGTCACCATGAGAATTGTTACTATGAGAAATGTAACCATGGGCAATTTCTCGATGAGTACTCTCACCATGGGTATTTTCACCTTGGGCACTCTCAACGTAAACAGTATTACCATGAGCACTTTCACTGTGAGCACTGTCACCATGGGCACTGTCACAATGCGGAGTGTCACCATGAGCCATGTCACCATGGGAAATGTCACCGTGAGAAGTGTCACCATAGGCAATGTCACCATGGGCAATGTCACCATGGGAAATGCCATTTTGAGCACTGTCACCATGGGTACTGCAACCATGAGTAGTGTCACCATGAGTACTGTCACCATTGGCAGTATCACCAGGCGCACTGTCACCATGGGCACTATCACCATGACAACTCTCAGAGTGAGCACTGTCACTGTGGGCACTGCCATCGTGAGCAATTCCAACATGGGCAATGTCACCATGGGCACTAACGCTGTGAGCACTCTCAACATGAGCACGTCACCATGAGCCCTGTCACCATGGGCAATGTCACTGTGAGAAGTTTCACCATAGGCAATGTCACCGTGGGCACTGTCACCATGGTCACTGCCACCACTGTCACTGTCATTTTGAGCACTGTCACCATGAGCACTGTCACCATTGCGAGTATCACCATGTGCACTGTCACCATGGGCACTATCACAATGAGAAATGTCAGCGTGGGCACTGTCACTGTTGGCAAGGGCACCATGGCCACTTCCACCATGGGCAATGTCACCATGGGCACTATCACTGTGAGCACTGTCAACATGAGCACGTCACCATGGGCACTGTCAACATGGGTACTATCTCAAAGGGCAATGTCACCATGAGCATTGTCAGGATGGGCAATTTCACCATGGGCACTGTCACCAAAGGCACTATCGCCATGAGCAATGTCACTGTGGGCCGTGTCACCAGGGGCACTATCACCATGGTTAATGTTATCATTGGCACTTTCCCCGTGAGCACTGTCACCCTGGGCACTGTCATCATGGGCACGGTCACCGTGAGCCCTATCTCCATGAGCACAGCCACTGTGAACACCATCACCATAATCACTGGCCTCATCGGTACTTTCACCATGGGCACTGCCACAATGAGCACTGTCAGCATGGGCACTTCCCCCATGAGCACTGTCACTATGAGAACTGCTACCATGGGTATTTTCACCATGAGTACTGTCACCCTGTGTATTGTCACCATTTGCACTGTCACCATGAAGACTATAACCGTGAGCGCTATCACCATGAGATCTCTCACCATGGTCACTGTCACCATGGCACCTTGCACAATGGGGGCTGTCAACATGAGTGCTGTCACCATTGGCACTATCACTGTGAGCATTCTCACTGTGGTCAGTGTCACCATGGGCACTGTCACCATGAGCACTGTCACCATAGGCAATGTCACCGTGGTCAGTGTCACCATGAGCACTGTCAACATGGGCACTCATACAGTGGGCACTGTCACTGTGAGCACTGTCACCATGGGTACTGCCACCATGAGCAGTGTCTCTGTGAGTACTGTCAGCATGGGTTTTTACCGTGAGCACTGTCACCATGAGCCCTGTCACCATTTTTTAGTGACACCATGTGCACTACCACCATGCGCACTCTCACCATGGGCACTGTCACCGAGAAAACTGTCACCATAAGTACTGTCTTCATGGGCACTGTCACCAAGGGCACGGCCAACATGTGAACTGTAACCATTGTCAGTATCACTGTGAGAAGTGTCACCATGGGAATTACCAACATAGGCACTGTCATCATGAGCACTTTCAGAACGGGAACTGTCACCATGGGCACTATCACCGTGAGTATTCTCACCATGGGAGTTATCGCCATGGGCACTATCAGCATTAGAACTGTCACCGTGGTCACTGTCACGATGGAATTTGTCACGGTGAGCACTGTCACGATAGGCAAAGTCACGGTTTGCACTGTCCCGTTGGGCCCTGTCACGGTAGGCACTATCACTTTGACGGTGGTGTCCATGCGCACTGCCACCATGGACACTACCAACTTGAGAATTATCACCATTTGTTCTCTCAGCGTGGTCACGGTCAACAAGTGCAGTCTCACTATGCTCACTATGACCGTGAACACTGTCACCATGGGCACCTTAATCATGGGCACTATCACCGTGAGCACTATCACCATCGGCACTATCACTGTGATCACCGTCACCATAGACACTATCATGGTGAGCACAGTTAACATGAGCATTGTAACTGTGAGCACTGTCACAATGGGTAATGCAACCATGAGCCCAGTCACCGTGAGCACTGTCAGCATGGGTTGTCACCTTGTGCACGGTCAGCATGAGCACTGTCACCAAGGGACTATAACTTTTTTCAGTGCCACCATGTGCACTGTCACCTTGGACACTATCACCACGAGCACTGTCACCATGAGTACTGTCATCATGGGCAATGGCACAGCCACCATCTGCAATCTTACCATGGTCACTATCTCTGTGAGCACTGTCACCAATGGAACTACCAACATGGGCACTGTCATCATGAGCACTTTCACCATACGAACTCTCACCATGGGCACTATGAACGTGAGAACGGTCACCATGGGCACTGTCAACATGAGCATTGTCATCATAGGCAATGTCACCGTGAGAACTATCACAATGCGCACTGTCCACAAGGGTACTATCACATTGAGTTGTATCACCATGTGTACTGTCATCTTGGGCACAGTCACCATGGGCACACTCACCAAATACACTATCACTATGCTCACTATTACTCTGAACACTGTCACCATGGGCACCGTAACCATGGGCACTATCACCGGGAGCATTATCAGCATCGGCTCAACAGGCGTGATAACTGTCACCATGGGTCATATCACCGTGAGCACGGTTGCCATGGGCACTGTCACGATGTGCAATGCCCCATTGGTACTGTCACCATGGGAACTGCCACCATGAGCACTGTCACCATGAGAACTGTTACTATGAGAAATGTAACCATGGGCAATTTCTCGATGAGTACTCTCACCATGGGTATTTTCACCTTGGGCACTGTCAACGTAAACAGTATTACCATGAGCACTTTCACTGTGAGCACTGTCACCATGGGCTCTGTCACAATGCGGAGTGTCACCATGAGCCATGTCACCATGGGAAATGTCACCGTGAGAAGTGTCACCATAGGCAATGTCACCATGGGCACTGTCACCATGGTCACTGCCACCACTGTCACTGTCATTTTGAGCACTGTCACCATGGGTACTGCAACCATGAGCACTGTCACCATTGCGAGTATCACCATGTGCACTGTCACCATGGGCACTATCATAATGAGAACTGTCAGCGTGGGCACTGTCACTGTTGGCAAGGGCACCATGGCCACTTCCACCATGGGCAATGTCACCATGGGCACTATCACTGTGAGCACTGTCAATATGAGCACGTCACCATGGGCACTGTCAACATGGGTACTATCTCAAAGGGCAATGTCACCATGAGCATTGTCAGGATGGGCAATTTCACCATGGGCACTGTCACCAAAGGCACTATCGCCATGAGCAATGTCACTGTGGGCCGTGTCACCAGGGGCACTATCACCATGGTTAATGTTATCATTGGCACTTTCCCCGTGAGCACTGTCACCCTGGGCACTGTCATCATGGGCACGGTCACCGTGAGCACTATCTCCATGAGCACAGCCACTGTGAACACCATCACCATAATCACTGGCCTCATCGGTACTGTCACCATGGGCACTGCCACAATGAGCACTGTCAGCATGGGCACTTCCCCCGTGAGAACTGTCACTATGAGAACTGCTACCATGGGTATTTTCACCATGAGTACTCTCACCCTGTGTATTGTCACCATTTGCACTGTCACCATGAAGACTATAACCGTGAGCGCTATCACCATGAGATCTCTCACCATGGTCACTGTCACCATGGCACCTTGCACAATGGGGGCTGTCAACATGAGTGCTGTCACCATTGGCACTATCACTGTGAGCATTCTCACTGTGGTCAGTGTCACAATGGGCACTGTCACCATGAGTACTGTCACCATAGGCAATGTCACCGTGGTCAGTGTCACCATGAGCACTGTCAACATGGGCACTCATACAGTGGGCACTGTCACTGTGAGCACTGTCACCATGGGTACTGCCACCATGAGCAGTGTCTCTGTGAGTACTGTCAGCATGTGTTTTTACCGTGAGCACTATCACCGTGAGCCCTGTCACCATTTTTTAGTGACACCATGTGCACTACCACCATGCGCACTCTCACCATGGGCACTGTCACCGAGAAAACTGTCACCATAAGTACTGTCTTCATGGGCACTGTCACCAAGGGCACGGCCAACATGTGAACTGTAACCATTGTCAGTATCACTGTGAGAAGTGTCACCATGGGAATTACCAACATAGGCACTGTCATCATGAGCACTTTCAGAACGGGAACTGTCACCATGGGCACTATCACCGTGAGTATTCTCACCATGGGAGTTATCGCCATGGGCACTATCAGCATTAGAACTGTCACCGTGGTCACTGTCACGATGGAATTTGTCACGGTGAGCACTGTCACGATAGGCAAAGTCACGGTTTGCACTGTCCCGTTGGGCCCTGTCACAGTGAGCACTATCACTTTGACGGTGGTGGCCATGGGCACTGCCACCATGGACACTACCAACTTGAGAATTATCACCATTTGTTCTCTCAGCGTGGTCACGGTCAACAATTGCAGTCTCACTAAGCTCACTATGACCGTGAACACTGTCACCATGGGCACCTTAATCATGGGCACTATCACCGTGAGCACTATCACCATCGGCACTATCACTGTGATCACTGTCACCATAGACACTATCATGGTGAGCACAGTTAACATGAGCATTGTAACTGTGAGCACTGTCACAATGGGTAATGCAACCATGAGCCCAGTCACCGTGAGCACTGTCAGCATGGGTTGTCACCTTGTGCACGGTCAGCATGAGCACTGTCACCAAGGGACTATAACTATTTTTCACTGCCACCATGTGCACTGTCACCTTGGACACTATCACCACGAGCACTGTCACCATGAGTACTGTCATCATGGGCAATGGCACAGCCACCATCTGCAATCTTACCATGGTCACTATCTCTGTGAGCACTGTCACCAATGGAACTACGAACATGGGCACTGTCATCATGAGCACTTTCACCATACGAACTCTCACCATGGGCACTATGAACGTGAGAACGGTCACCATGGGCACTGTCAACATGAGCATTGTCATCATAGGCAATGTCTCCGTGAGAACTATCACAATGCGCACTGTCCACAAGGGTACTATCACATTGAGTTGTATCACCATGTGTACTGTCATCTTGGGCACAGTCACCATGGGCACACTCACCAAGTACACTATCACTATGCTCACTATTACTCTGAACACTGTCACCATGGGCACCGTAACCATGGGCACTATCACCGGGAGCATTATCAGCATCGGCTCAACAGGCGTGATAACTGTCACCATGGGTCATATCACCGTGAGCACGGTTGCCATGGGCACTGTCACGATGTGCAATGCCCCATTGGTACTGTCACCATGCTAACTGCCACCATGAGCACTGTCACCATGAGAACTGTTACTATGAGAAATGTAACCATGGGCAATTTCTCGATGAGTACTCTCACCATGGGTATTTTCACCTTGGGCACTGTCAACGTAAACAGTATTACCATGAGCACTTTCACTGTGAGCACTGTCACCATGGGCTCTGTCACAATGCGGAGTGTCACCATGAGCCATGTCACCATGGGAAATGTCACCGTGAGAAGTGTCACCATAGGCAATGTCACCATGGGCACTGTCACCATGGTCACTGCCACCACTGTCACTGTCATTTTGAGCACTGTCACCATGGGTACTGCAACCATGAGCACTGTCACCATGAGCACTGTCACCATTGCGAGTATCACCATGTGCACTGTCACCATGGGCACTATCATAATGAGAACTGTCAGCGTGGGCACTGTCACTGTTGGCAAGGGCACCATGGCCACTTCCACCATGGGCAATGTCACCATGGGCACTATCACTGTGAGCACTGTCAATATGAGCACGTCACCATGGGCACTGTCAACATGGGTACTATCTCAAAGGGCAATGTCACCATGAGCATTGTCAGGATGGGCAATTTCACCATGGGCACTGTCACCAAAGGCACTATCGCCATGAGCAATGTCACTGTGGGCCGTGTCACCAGGGGCACTATCACCATGGTTAATGTTATCATTGGCACTTTCCCCGTGAGCACTGTCACCCTGGGCACTGTCATCATGGGCACGGTCACCGTGAGCACTATCTCCATGAGCACAGCCACTGTGAACACCATCACCATAATCACTGGCCTCATCGGTACTGTCACCATGGGCACTGCCACAATGAGCACTGTCAGCATGGGCACTTCCCCCGTGAGAACTGTCACTATGAGAACTGCTACCATGGGTATTTTCACCATGAGTACTCTCACCCTGTGTATTGTCACCATTTGCACTGTCACCATGAAGACTATAACCGTGAGCGCTATCACCATGAGATCTCTCACCATGGTCACTGTCACCATGGCACCTTGCACAATGGGGGCTGTCAACATGAGTGCTGTCACCATTGGCACTATCACTGTGAGCATTCTCACTGTGGTCAGTGTCACAATGGGCACTGTCACCATGAGTACTGTCACCATAGGCAATGTCACCGTGGTCAGTGTCACCATGAGCACTGTCAACATGGGCACTCATACAGTGGGCACTGTCACTGTGAGCACTGTCACCATGGGTACTGCCACCATGAGCAGTGTCTCTGTGAGTACTGTCAGCATGTGTTTTTACCGTGAGCACTATCACCGTGAGCCCTGTCACCATTTTTTAGTGACACCATGTGCACTACCACCATGCGCACTCTCACCATGGGCACTGTCACCGAGAAAACTGTCACCATAAGTACTGTCTTCATGGGCACTGTCACCAAGGGCACGGCCAACATGTGAACTGTAACCATTGTCAGTATCACTGTGAGAAGTGTCACCATGGGAATTACCAACATAGGCACTGTCATCATGAGCACTTTCAGAACGGGAACTGTCACCATGGGCACTATCACCGTGAGTATTCTCACCATGGGAGTTATCGCCATGGGCACTATCAGCATTAGAACTGTCACCGTGGTCACTGTCACGATGGAATTTGTCACGGTGAGCACTGTCACGATAGGCAAAGTCACGGTTTGCACTGTCCCGTTGGGCCCTGTCACAGTGAGCACTATCACTTTGACGGTGGTGGCCATGGGCACTGCCACCATGGACACTACCAACTTGAGAATTATCACCATTTGTTCTCTCAGCGTGGTCACGGTCAACAATTGCAGTCTCACTAAGCTCACTATGACCGTGAACACTGTCACCATGGGCACCTTAATCATGGGCACTATCACCGTGAGCACTATCACCATCGGCACTATCACTGTGATCACTGTCACCATAGACACTATCATGGTGAGCACAGTTAACATGAGCATTGTAACTGTGAGCACTGTCACAATGGGTAATGCAACCATGAGCCCAGTCACCGTGAGCACTGTCAGCATGGGTTGTCACCTTGTGCACGGTCAGCATGAGCACTGTCACCAAGGGACTATAACTATTTTTCACTGCCACCATGTGCACTGTCACCTTGGACACTATCACCACGAGCACTGTCACCATGAGTACTGTCATCATGGGCAATGGCACAGCCACCATCTGCAATCTTACCATGGTCACTATCTCTGTGAGCACTGTCACCAATGGAACTACGAACATGGGCACTGTCATCATGAGCACTTTCACCATACGAACTCTCACCATGGGCACTATGAACGTGAGAACGGTCACCATGGGCACTGTCAACATGAGCATTGTCATCATAGGCAATGTCTCCGTGAGAACTATCACAATGCGCACTGTCCACAAGGGTACTATCACATTGAGTTGTATCACCATGTGTACTGTCATCTTGGGCACAGTCACCATGGGCACACTCACCAAGTACACTATCACTATGCTCACTATTACTCTGAACACTGTCACCATGGGCACCGTAACCATGGGCACTATCACCGGGAGCATTATCAGCATCGGCTCAACAGGCGTGATAACTGTCACCATGGGTCATATCACCGTGAGCACGGTTGCCATGGGCACTGTCACGATGTGCAATGCCCTATTGGTACTGTCACCATGGGAACTGCCACCATGAGCACTGTCACCATGAGAACTGTTACTATGAGAAATGTAACCATGGGCAATTTCTCGATGAGTACTCTCACCATGGGTATTTTCACCTTGGGCACTGTCAACGTAAACAGTATTACCATGAGCACTTTCACTGTGAGCACTGTCACCATGGGCTCTGTCACAATGCGGAGTGTCACCATGAGCCATGTCACCATGGGAAATGTCACCGTGAGAAGTGTCACCATAGGCAATGTCACCATGGGCACTGTCACCATGGTCACTGCCACCACTGTCACTGTCATTTTGAGCACTGTCACCATGGGTACTGCAACCATGAGCACTGTCACCATGAGCACTGTCACCATTGCGAGTATCACCATGTGCACTGTCACCATGGGCACTATCATAATGAGAACTGTCAGCGTGGGCACTGTCACTGTTGGCAAGGGCACCATGGCCACTTCCACCATGGGCAATGTCACCATGGGCACTATCACTGTGAGCACTGTCAATATGAGCACGTCACCATGGGCACTGTCAACATGGGTACTATCTCAAAGGGCAATGTCACCATGAGCATTGTCAGGATGGGCAATTTCACCATGGGCACTGTCACCAAAGGCACTATCGCCATGAGCAATGTCACTGTGGGCCGTGTCACCAGGGGCACTATCACCATGGTTAATGTTATCATTGGCACTTTCCCCGTGAGCACTGTCACCCTGGGCACTGTCATCATGGGCACGGTCACCGTGAGCACTATCTCCATGAGCACAGCCACTGTGAACACCATCACCATAATCACTGGCCTCATCGGTACTGTCACCATGGGCACTGCCACAATGAGCACTGTCAGCATGGGCACTTCCCCCGTGAGAACTGTCACTATGAGAACTGCTACCATGGGTATTTTCACCATGAGTACTCTCACCCTGTGTATTGTCACCATTTGCACTGTCACCATGAAGACTATAACCGTGAGCGCTATCACCATGAGATCTCTCACCATGGTCACTGTCACCATGGCACCTTGCACAATGGGGGCTGTCAACATGAGTGCTGTCACCATTGGCACTATCACTGTGAGCATTCTCACTGTGGTCAGTGTCACAATGGGCACTGTCACCATGAGTACTGTCACCATAGGCAATGTCACCGTGGTCAGTGTCACCATGAGCACTGTCAACATGGGCACTCATACAGTGGGCACTGTCACTGTGAGCACTGTCACCATGGGTACTGCCACCATGAGCAGTGTCTCTGTGAGTACTGTCAGCATGTGTTTTTACCGTGAGCACTATCACCGTGAGCCCTGTCACCATTTTTTAGTGACACCATGTGCACTACCACCATGCGCACTCTCACCATGGGCACTGTCACCGAGAAAACTGTCACCATAAGTACTGTCTTCATGGGCACTGTCACCAAGGGCACGGCCAACATGTGAACTGTAACCATTGTCAGTATCACTGTGAGAAGTGTCACCATGGGAATTACCAACATAGGCACTGTCATCATGAGCACTTTCAGAACGGGAACTGTCACCATGGGCACTATCACCGTGAGTATTCTCACCATGGGAGTTATCGCCATGGGCACTATCAGCATTAGAACTGTCACCGTGGTCACTGTCACGATGGAATTTGTCACGGTGAGCACTGTCACGATAGGCAAAGTCACGGTTTGCACTGTCCCGTTGGGCCCTGTCACAGTGAGCACTATCACTTTGACGGTGGTGGCCATGGGCACTGCCACCATGGACACTACCAACTTGAGAATTATCACCATTTGTTCTCTCAGCGTGGTCACGGTCAACAATTGCAGTCTCACTAAGCTCACTATGACCGTGAACACTGTCACCATGGGCACCTTAATCATGGGCACTCTCACCGTGAGCACTATCACCATCGGCACTATCACTGTGATCACTGTCACCATAGACACTATCATGGTGAGCACAGTTAACATGAGCATTGTAACTGTGAGCACTGTCACAATGGGTAATGCAACCATGAGCCCAGTCACCGTGAGCACTGTCAGCATGGGTTGTCACCTTGTGCACGGTCAGCATGAGCACTGTCACCAAGGGACTATAACTATTTTTCACTGCCACCATGTGCACTGTCACCTTGGACACTATCACCACGAGCACTGTCACCATGAGTACTGTCATCATGGGCAATGGCACAGCCACCATCTGCAATCTTACCATGGTCACTATCTCTGTGAGCACTGTCACCAATGGAACTACCAACATGGGCACTGTCATCATGAGCACTTTCACCATACGAACTCTCACCATGGGCACTATGAACGTGAGAAAGGTCACCATGGGCACTGTCAACATGAGCATTGTCATCATAGGCAATGTCTCCGTGAGAACTATCACAATGCGCACTGTCCACAAGGGTACTATCACATTGAGTTGTATCACCATGTGTACTGTCATCTTGGGCACAGTCACCATGGGCACACTCACCAAGTACACTATCACTATGCTCACTATTACTCTGAACACTGTCACCATGGGCACCGTAACCATGGGCACTATCACCGGGAGCATTATCAGCATCGGCTCAACAGGCGTGATAACTGTCACCATGGGTCATATCACCGTGAGCACGGTTGCCATGGGCACTGTCACGATGTGCAATGCCCCATTGGTACTGTCACCATGGGAACTGCCACCATGAGCACTGTCACCATGAGAACTGTTACTATGAGAAATGTAACCATGGGCAATTTCTCGATGAGTACTCTCACCATGGGTATTTTCACCTTGGGCACTGTCAACGTAAACAGTATTACCATGAGCACTTTCACTGTGAGCACTGTCACCATGGGCTCTGTCACAATGCGGAGTGTCACCATGAGCCATGTCACCATGGGAAATGTCACCGTGAGAAGTGTCACCATAGGCAATGTCACCATGGGCACTGTCACCATGGTCACTGCCACCACTGTCACTGTCATTTTGAGCACTGTCACCATGGGTACTGCAACCATGAGCACTGTCACCATGAGCACTGTCACCATTGCGAGTATCACCATGTGCACTGTCACCATGGGCACTATCATAATGAGAACTGTCAGCGTGGGCACTGTCACTGTTGGCAAGGGCACCATGGCCACTTCCACCATGGGCAATGTCACCATGGGCACTATCACTGTGAGCACTGTCAATATGAGCACGTCACCATGGGCACTGTCAACATGGGTACTATCTCAAAGGGCAATGTCACCATGAGCATTGTCAGGATGGGCAATTTCACCATGGGCACTGTCACCAAAGGCACTATCGCCATGAGCAATGTCACTGTGGGCCGTGTCACCAGGGGCACTATCACCATGGTTAATGTTATCATTGGCACTTTCCCCGTGAGCACTGTCACCCTGGGCACTGTCATCATGGGCACGGTCACCGTGAGCACTATCTCCATGAGCACAGCCACTGTGAACACCATCACCATAATCACTGGCCTCATCGGTACTGTCACCATGGGCACTGCCACAATGAGCACTGTCAGCATGGGCACTTCCCCCGTGAGAACTGTCACTATGAGAACTGCTACCATGGGTATTTTCACCATGAGTACTCTCACCCTGTGTATTGTCACCATTTGCACTGTCACCATGAAGACTATAACCGTGAGCGCTATCACCATGAGATCTCTCACAATGGTCACTGTCACCATGGCACCTTGCACAATGGGGGCTGTCAACATGAGTGCTGTCACCATTGGCACTATCACTGTGAGCATTCTCACTGTGGTCAGTGTCACAATGGGCACTGTCACCATGAGTACTGTCACCATAGGCAATGTCACCGTGGTCAGTGTCACCATGAGCACTGTCAACATGGGCACTCATACAGTGGGCACTGTCACTGTGAGCACTGTCACCATGGGTACTGCCACCATGAGCAGTGTCTCTGTGAGTACTGTCAGCATGTGTTTTTACCGTGAGCACTATCACCGTGAGCCCTGTCACCATTTTTTAGTGACACCATGTGCACTACCACCATGCGCACTCTCACCATGGGCACTGTCACCGAGAAAACTGTCACCATAAGTACTGTCTTCATGGGCACTGTCACCAAGGGCACGGCCAACATGTGAACTGTAACCATTGTCAGTATCACTGTGAGAAGTGTCACCATGGGAATTACCAACATAGGCACTGTCATCATGAGCACTTTCAGAACGGGAACTGTCACCATGGGCACTATCACCGTGAGTATTCTCACCATGGGAGTTATCGCCATGGGCACTATCAGCATTAGAACTGTCACCGTGGTCACTGTCACGATGGAATTTGTCACGGTGAGCACTGTCACGATAGGCAAAGTCACGGTTTGCACTGTCCCGTTGGGCCCTGTCACAGTGAGCACTATCACTTTGACGGTGGTGGCCATGGGCACTGCCACCATGGACACTACCAACTTGAGAATTATCACCATTTGTTCTCTCAGCGTGGTCACGGTCAACAATTGCAGTCTCACTAAGCTCACTATGACCGTGAACACTGTCACCATGGGCACCTTAATCATGGGCACTATCACCGTGAGCACTATCACCATCGGCACTATCACTGTGATCACTGTCACCATAGACACTATCATGGTGAGCACAGTTAACATGAGCATTGTAACTGTGAGCACTGTCACAATGGGTAATGCAACCATGAGCCCAGTCACCGTGAGCACTGTCAGCATGGGTTGTCACCTTGTGCACGGTCAGCATGAGCACTGTCACCAAGGGACTATAACTATTTTTCACTGCCACCATGTGCACTGTCACCTTGGACACTATCACCACGAGCACTGTCACCATGAGTACTGTCATCATGGGCAATGGCACAGCCACCATCTGCAATCTTACCATGGTCACTATCTCTGTGAGCACTGTCACCAATGGAACTACCAACATGGGCACTGTCATCATGAGCACTTTCACCATACGAACTCTCACCATGGGCACTATGAACGTGAGAACGGTCACCATGGGCACTGTCAACATGAGCATTGTCATCATAGGCAATGTCTCCGTGAGAACTATCACAATGCGCACTGTCCACAAGGGTACTATCACATTGAGTTGTATCACCATGTGTACTGTCATCTTGGGCACAGTCACCATGGGCACACTCACCAAGTACACTATCACTATGCTCACTATTACTCTGAACACTGTCACCATGGGCACCATAACCATGGGCACTATCACCGGGAGCATTATCAGCATCGGCTCAACAGGCGTGATAACTGTCACCATGGGTCATATCACCGTGAGCACGTTTGCAATGGGCACTGTCACGATGTGCAATGCCCCATTGGTACTCTCACCATGGGAACTGCCACCATGAGCACTGTCACCATGAGAACTGTTAGTATGAGAAATGTAACCATGGGCAATTTCTCGATGAGTACTCTCACCATGGGTATTTTCTCCTTGGGCACTCTCAACGTAAACAGTATTACCATGAGCACTTTCACTGTGAGCACTGTCACCATGGGCACTGTCACAATGCGGAGTGTCACCATGAGCCATGTCACCATGGGAAATGTCACCGTGAGAAGTGTCACCATAGGCAATGTCACCATGGGCAATGTCACCATGGGAAATGCCATTTTGAGCACTGTCACCATGGGTACTGCAACCATGAGTAGTGTCACCATGAGTACTGTCACCATTGGCAGTATCACCAGGCGCACTGTCACCATGGGCACTATCACCATGACAACTCTCAGAGTGAGCACTGTCACTGTGGGCACTGCCATCGTGAGCAATTCCAACATGGGCAATGTCACCATGGGCACTAACGCTGTGAGCACTCTCAACATGAGCACGTCACCATGAGCCCTGTCACCATGGGCAATGTCACTGTGAGAAGTTTCACCATAGGCAATGTCACCGTGGGCACTGTCACCATGGTCACTGCCACCACTGTCACTGTCATTTTGAGCACTGTCACCATGAGCACTGTCACCATTGCGAGTATCACCATGTGCACTGTCACCATGGGCACTATCACAATGAGAAATGTCAGCGTGGGCACTGTCACTGTTGGCAAGGGCACCATGGCCACTTCCACCATGGGCAATGTCACCATGGGCACTATCACTGTGAGCACTGTCAACATGAGCACGTCACCATGGGCACTGTCAACATGGGTACTATCTCAAAGGGCAATGTCACCATGAGCATTGTCAGGATGGGCAATTTCACCATGGGCACTGTCACCAAAGGCACTATCGCCATGAGCAATGTCACTGTGGGCCGTGTCACCAGGGGCACTATCACCATGGTTAATGTTATCATTGGCACTTTCCCCGTGAGCACTGTCACCCTGGGCACTGTCATCATCGGCACGGTCACCGTGAGCACTATCTCCATGAGCACAGCCACTGTGAACACCATCACCATAATCACTGGCCTCATCGGTACTTTCACCATGGGCACTGCCACAATGAGCACTGTCAGCATGGGCACTTCCCCCATGAGCACTGTCACTATGAGAACTGCTACCATGGGTATTTTCACCATGAGTACTGTCACCCTGTGTATTGTCACCATTTGCACTGTCACCATGAAGACTATAACCGTGAGCGCTATCACCATGAGATCTCTCACCATGGTCACTGTCACCATGGCACCTTGCACAATGGGGGCTGTCAACATGAGTGCTGTCACCATTGGCACTATCACTGTGAGCATTCTCACTGTGGTCAGTGTCACCATGGGCACTGTCACCATGAGCACTGTCACCATAGGCAATGTCACCGTGGTCAGTGTCACCATGAGCACTGTCAACATGGGCACTCATACAGTGGGCACTGTCACTGTGAGCACTGTCACCATGGGTACTGCCACCATGAGCAGTGTCTCTGTGAGTACTGTCAGCATGGGTTTTTACCGTGAGCACTGTCACCATGAGCCCTGTCACCATTTTTTAGTGACACCATGTGCACTACCACCATGCGCACTCTCACCATGGGCACTGTCACCGAGAAAACTGTCACCATAAGTACTGTCTTCATGGGCACTGTCACCAAGGGCACGGCCAACATGTGAACTGTAACCATTGTCAGTATCACTGTGAGAAGTGTCACCATGGGAATTACCAACATAGGCACTGTCATCATGAGCACTTTCAGAACGGGAACTGTCACCATGGGCACTATCACCGTGAGTATTCTCACCATGGGAGTTATCGCCATGGGCACTATCAGCATTAGAACTGTCACCGTGGTCACTGTCACGATGGAATTTGTCACGGTGAGCACTGTCACGATAGGCAAAGTCACGGTTTGCACTGTCCCGTTGGGCCCTGTCACGGTAGGCACTATCACTTTGACGGTGGTGTCCATGCGCACTGCCACCATGGACACTACCAACTTGAGAATTATCACCATTTGTTCTCTCAGCGTGGTCACGGTCAACAAGTGCAGTCTCACTATGCTCACTATGACCGTGAACACTGTCACCATGGGCACCTTAATCATGGGCACTATCACCGTGAGCACTATCACCATCGGCACTATCACTGTGATCACCGTCACCATAGACACTATCATGGTGAGCACAGTTAACATGAGCATTGTAACTGTGAGCACTGTCACAATGGGTAATGCAACCATGAGCCCAGTCACCGTGAGCACTGTCAGCATGGGTTGTCACCTTGTGCACGGTCAGCATGAGCACTGTCACCAAGGGACTATAACTTTTTTCAGTGCCACCATGTGCACTGTCACCTTGGACACTATCACCACGAGCACTGTCACCATGAGTACTGTCATCATGGGCAATGGCACAGCCACCATCTGCAATCTTACCATGGTCACTATCTCTGTGAGCACTGTCACCAATGGAACTACCAACATGGGCACTGTCATCATGAGCACTTTCACCATACGAACTCTCACCATGGGCACTATGAACGTGAGAACGGTCACCATGGGCACTGTCAACATGAGCATTGTCATCATAGGCAATGTCACCGTGAGAACTATCACAATGCGCACTGTCCACAAGGGTACTATCACATTGAGTTGTATCACCATGTGTACTGTCATCTTGGGCACAGTCACCATGGGCACACTCACCAAATACACTATCACTATGCTCACTATTACTCTGAACACTGTCACCATGGGCACCGTAACCATGGGCACTATCACCGGGAGCATTATCAGCATCGGCTCAACAGGCGTGATAACTGTCACCATGGGTCATATCACCGTGAGCACGGTTGCCATGGGCACTGTCACGATGTGCAATGCCCCATTGGTACTGTCACCATGGGAACTGCCACCATGAGCACTGTCACCATGAGAACTGTTACTATGAGAAATGTAACCATGGGCAATTTCTCGATGAGTACTCTCACCATGGGTATTTTCACCTTGGGCACTGTCAACGTAAACAGTATTACCATGAGCACTTTCACTGTGAGCACTGTCACCATGGGCTCTGTCACAATGCGGAGTGTCACCATGAGCCATGTCACCATGGGAAATGTCACCGTGAGAAGTGTCACCATAGGCAATGTCACCATGGGCAATGTCACCATGGGAAATGCCATTTTGAGCACTGTCACCATGGGTACTGCAACCATGAGTACTGTCACCATGAGTACTGTCACCATTGGCAGTATCACCAGGCGCACTGTCACCATGGGCACTATCACCATGACAACTCTCAGAGTGAGCACTGTCACTGTGGGCACTGCCATCGTGAGCAATTCCAACATGGGCAATGTCACCATGGGCACTAACGCTGTGAGCACTCTCAACATGAGCACGTCACCATGAGCCCTGTCACCATGGGCAATGTCACTGTGAGAAGTTTCACCATAGGCAATGTCACCGTGGGCACTGTCACCATGGTCACTGCCACCACTGTCACTGTCATTTTGAGCACTGTCACCATGGGTACTGCAACCATGAGCACTGTCACCATGAGCACTGTCACCATTGCGAGTATCACCATGGGCAATGTCACCATGGGCACTATCACTGTGAGCACTGTCAACATGAGCACGTCACCATGGGCACTGTCAACATGGGTACTATCTCAAAGGGCAATGTCACCATGAGCATTGTCAGGATGGGCAATTTCACCATGGGCACTGTCACCAAAGGCACTATCGCCATGAGCAATGTCACTGTGGGCCGTGTCACCAGGGGCACTATCACCATGGTTAATGTTATCATTGGCACTTTCCCCGTGAGCACTGTCACCCTGGGCACTGTCATCATGGGCACGGTCACCGTGAGCACTATCTCCATGAGCACAGCCACTGTGAACACCATCACCATAATCACTGGCCTCATCGGTACTGTCACCATGGGCACTGCCACAATGAGCACTGTCAGCATGGGCACTTCCCCCATGAGCACTGTCACTATGAGAACTGCTACCATGGGTATTTTCACCATGAGTACTGTCACCCTGTGTATTGTCACCATTTGCACTGTCACCATGAAGACTATAACCGTGAGCGCTATCACCATGAGATCTCTCACCATGGTCACTGTCACCATGGCACCTTGCACAATGGGGGCTGTCAACATGAGTGCTGTCACCATTGGCACTATCACTGTGAGCATTCTCACTGTGATCAGTGTCACCATGGGCACTGTCACCATGAGCACTGTCACCATAGGCAATGTCACCGTGGTCAGTGTCACCATGAGCACTGTCAACATGGGCACTCATACAGTGGGCACTGTCACTGTGAGCACTGTCACCATGGGTACTGCCACCATGAGCAGTGTCTCTGTGAGTACTGTCAGCATGGGTTTTTACCGTGAGCACTGTCACCATGAGCCCTGTCACCATTTTTTAGTGACACCATGTGCACTACCACCATGCGCACTCTCACCATGGGCACTGTCACCGAGAAAACTGTCACCATAAGTACTGTCTTCATGGGCACTGTCACCTAGGGCACGGCCAACATGTGAACTGTAACCATTGTCAGTATCACTGTGAGAAGTGTCACCATGGGAATTACCAACATATGCACTGTCATCATGAGCACTTTCAGAACGGGAACTGTCACCATGGGCACTATCACCGTGAGTATTCTCACCATGGGAGTTATCGCCATGGGCACTATCAGCATTAGAACTGTCACCGTGGTCACTGTCACGATGGAATTTGTCACGGTGAGCACTGTCACGATAGGCAAAGTCACGGTTTGCACTGTCCCGTTGGGCCCTGTCACGGTAGGCACTATCACTTTGACGGTGGTGTCCATGGGCACTGCCACCATGGACACTACCAACTTGAGAATTATCACCATTTGTTCTCTCAGCGTGGTCACGGTCAACAAGTGCAGTCTCACTATGCTCACTATGACCGTGAACACTGTCACCATGGGCACCTTAATCATGGGCACTATCACCGTGAGCACTATCACCATCGGCACTATCACTGTGATCACTGTCACCATAGACACTATCATGGTGAGCACAGTTAACATGAGCATTGTAACTGTGAGCACTGTCACAATGGGTAATGCAACCATGAACCCAGTCACCGTGAGCACTGTCAGCATGGGTTGTCACCTTGTGCACGGTCAGCATGAGCACTGTCACCAAGGGACTATAACTATTTTTCAGTGCCACCATGTGCACTGTCACCTTGGACACTATCACCACGAGCACTGTCACCATGAGTACTGTCATCATGGGCAAAGGCACAGCCACCATCTGCAATCTTACCATGGTCACTATCTCTGTGAGCACTGTCACCAATGGAACTACCAACATGGGCACTGTCATCATGAGCACTTTCACCATACGAACTCTCACCATGGGCACTATGAACGTGAGAACGGTCACCATGGGCACTGTCACCATGAGCATTGTCATCATAGGCAATGTCACCGTGAGAACTATCACCATGCGCACTGTCCACAAGGGTACTATCACATTGAGTTGTATCACCATGTGTACTGTCATCTTGGGCACACTCACCAAGTACACTATCACTATGCTCACTATTACTCTGAACACTTTCACCATGGGCACCGTAACCATGGGCACTATCACCGGGAGCATTATCAGCATCGGCTCAACAGGCGTGATAACTGTCACCATGGGTCATATCACCGTGAGCACGGTTGCCATGGGCACTGTCACGATGTGCAATGCCCCATTGGTACTCTCACCATGGGAACTGCCACCATGAGCACTGTCACCATGAGAACTGTTACTATGAGAAATGTAACCATGGGCAATTTCTCGATGAGTACTCTCACCATGGGTATTTTCACCTTGGGCACTCTCAACGTAAACCGTATTACCATGAGCACTTTCACTGTGAGCACTGTCACAATGCGGAGTGTCACCATGAGCCATGTCACCATGGGAAATGTCACCGTGAGAAGTGTCACCATAGGCAATGTCACCATGGGCAATGTCACCATGGGAAATGCCATTTTGAGCACTGTCACCATGGGTACTGCAACCATGAGTACTGTCACCATGAGTACTGTCACCATTGGCAGTATCACCAGGCGCACTGTCACCATGGGCACTATCACCATGACAACTCTCAGAGTGAGCACTGTCACTGTGGGCACTGCCATCGTGAGCAATTCCAACATGGGCAATGTCACCATGGGCACTAACGCTGTGAGCACTCTCAACATGAGCACGTCACCATGAGCCCTGTCACCATGGGCAATGTCACTGTGAGAAGTTTCACCATAGGCAATGTCACCGTGGGCACTGTCACCATGGTCACTGCCACCACTGTCACTGTCATTTTGAGCACTGTCACCATGAGCACTGTCACCATTGCGAGTATCACCATGTGCACTGTCACCATGGGCACTATCACAATGAGAACTGTCAGCGTGGGCACTGTCACTGTTGGCAAGGGCACCATGGCCACTTCCACCATGGGCAATGTCACCATGGGCACTATCACTGTGAGCACTGTCAACATGAGCACGTCACCATGGGCACTGTCAACATGGGTACTATCTCAAAGGGCAATGTCACCATGAGCATTGTCAGGATGGGCAATTTCACCATGGGCACTGTCACCAAAGGCACTATCGCCATGAGCAATGTCACTGTGGGCCGTGTCACCAGGGGCACTATCACCATGGTTAATGTTATCATTGGCACTTTCCCCGTGAGCACTGTCACCCTGGGCACTGTCATCATGGGCACGGTCACCGTGAGCACTATCTCCATGAGCACAGCCACTGTGAACACCATCACCATAATCACTGGCCTCATCGGTACTGTCACCATGGGCACTGCCACAATGAGCACTGTCAGCATGGGCACTTCCCCCATGAGCACTGTCACTATGAGAACTGCTACCATGGGTATTTTCACCATGAGTATTGTCACCCTGTGTATTGTCACCATTTGCACTGTCACCATGAAGACTATAACCGTGAGCGCTATCACCATGTGATCTCTCACCATGGTCACTGTCACCATGGCACCTTGCACAATGGGGGCTGTCAACATGAGTGCTGTCACCATTGGCACTATCACTGTGAGCATTCTCACTGTGGTCAGTGTCACCATGGGCACTGTCCTCATGAGCACTTTCACCATACGTACTCTCACCATGGGTACTATGAACGTGAGAACGGTCACCATGGTCACTGTCACCATGTGCATTTTCATCATATGCAATGTCACCAT
The DNA here is from genome assembly GCF_964165515.1 of Mesoplodon bidens. Taxonomy (NCBI): domain Eukaryota; kingdom Metazoa; phylum Chordata; class Mammalia; order Artiodactyla; family Ziphiidae; genus Mesoplodon; species Mesoplodon bidens. Next base: position 801,207 of record NW_027671983.1, read on the forward strand.
GAGAACTCTCACCATGCGCACTGTCCACAAGGGCACTATCACATTGAGCTGTATCACCATGTGTACTGTCATCTTGGACACAGTCACCATGGGCACACTCACCAAATACACTATCACTTTGCTCACTATAACACTGAACACTGTCACCAGGGGCACCGTAACCATCGGCACTATCACCGGGAGCATTATCAGCATCGGCACAACAGGCGTGATAACTGTCACCATGGGTCATATCACCGTGAGCACGGTTACCATGGGCACTGTCAGGATGTGCACTGCCCCATCGGTACTCTCACCATGGGAACTGCCACCATGAGCACTGTCACAATGAGCACCGACACCACGAGCACTGCCACTGAGGGCACTGCAACCATGAGCACTGTCACCATGCATACTGTTACTATGAGAAATGTAACCATGGGCAATTTCTCGATGAGTACTCTCACCATGGGTATTTTCACCTTGGGCACTCTCAACGTAAACATTATTACCATGAGCAGTTTCACTGTGAGCACTGTCACCATGGGCACTCTCACAATGTGGAGTGTCATCATGAGCCATGTCACCATGGGAAATGTCACCGTGAGAAATGTCACCATAGGCAATGTGACCATGGGCAATATCACCTTGGGAAATGCCGTTTTAGCACTTTCATCATGGGTAATGCCACCATGAGTACTGTCACTATGAGTACTGTCACCATTGGCAGTATCACCAGGCGCACTCTCACCATGGGCACTATCATCCTGACAACTCTCAGAGTGAGCACTGTCACTGTGGGCACTGGCATCGTGAGCAATTCCACCATGGGCAATGTCACCATGGGCACTATCACTGTGAGCACTCTCAACATGAGCATGTCAACATGAGGCCTGTCACCATGGGCAATGTCACCATATGTGTCACCATACACAATGTCACCATGGGCACTGTCACCATGGTCTCTGCCACCATTGGCACTGTCATTTTGAGCACTGTTACCATGGGTACTGCAACCATGAGCACTGTCACCATGAGCAATCTCACCATTGGCAGTATCACCAACTGCACAGTCACCATGGGCACTATAACAATGAGAACTGTCAGCATGCCTACTGTCACTGTTGGCATGGACACCGTGGGCACTTCCACCATGGACAATGTCACCATGGGCACTATCACTGTGAGCACTGTCAACATCAGCACATCACCATGGGCACTTTCAACATGGGTACTCTCTTGAAGGGCAAAGTCACCATGAGCATTGTCAGGATGGGCAATTTCACCATGAGCACTGTCACCAAAGGCACTATCACCATGAGCAATGTCACTGTGGGCCTTATCACCAGGGGCACTATCACCATGGTTAATGTTATCATTGGCACTTTCCCCGTGAGCACTGTCACCCTGGGCACTGTCATCATGGGCACGGTCACCGTGAGCACTATTTCCATGAGCACAGCCGCTGTGAACACCATCAGCATAAGCACTGGCTTCATCGGCACTGTCAACGTTAGCACTGCCACAAGGAGCACTGTCAGCATTGGCCCTTCTAACATGAGCACTGTCACTATGAGAACTGCCACCATGGGTATTTTCACCATGATTACTGTCACCCTGTGTATTGTCACCATTTGCACAGTCACCTTGAGCACTATTACCGTGAGCACTATCACCGTGAGATCTCTCACCATGGTCACTGTCACCATGGGCAATCGCACAATGGTGTTGTCACCATGAGTGATGTCACCATTGGCACTATCACTGTGAAAACTCTCACTGTGGTCAGTGTCACCATGGGCACTGTCACCGTGAGCACTGTCACCATAGGAAATGTCACCATGGGCAGTGTCACCACGAGTAGTGTCACTATGGCCACTCATACAGTGGGCACTGTCACTGTGAGCACTGTCACCATGGGTCCTGCAACCATGAGCAGTGGTTCTGTGAGTACTGTCAGCATGGGTTTTCACTGTGTGCACTGTGACCATGGGCACTGTCACCATTTTCACTGCCACCATGTGCACTACCATTATGTGCACTCTCACCATTGGCACTATCACTGTGAGAACTGTCCCCATGAGTACTGCCTTCATGGGCACTGTCATCAAGGGCACAGCCACCATGTGAACTGTTAGCAACGTCAATATCACTGTGAGCAGTGTCACCATGGGAATTAACAACATAGGCACTGTCATCATGAGCACCTTCAGAATGGGAACTGTCACCATGGGCACTCTCACCATGAGGACTCTCACCATGGGCACTATCGCCATGGGCCCTACCACCTTGAGAATTATCACCATGAGTACTTTCACCATGGGTATTGTCTCTCTGGGCATTATCAGCATTAGAACTGTCACCATGGTCACTGTCACGATGGAATTTGTCACTGTGAGCACTGTCACAATAGGCAAAGTCACGGTTTGCACTGTCCCCATGGGCCCTGTCAGAGTCAGCACTATCACCTTGAGGGTGGTGTCCATGTGCACTGCCACCATGGGCACTACCAACCTGAGAATTATCACCAGGTGTACTCTCAGCATGGGCACGGTCAACAAGTGCACTATCCCTATGCTCACTATGACCGTGAGCACTGTCACCATGGCCAACTTAACCATGGGCACTATCACCGTGAGCACTATCACCGTCAGCACTCTCACTGTGATCACTGTCACCATGGACACTATCATGGTGAGCATAGTTAACATGGGCATTGTAACTGTGAGCACTGTCACCATGGGTAATGCAAACTTGAGCCCAGTCACCGTGAGCACTGTCAGCATGGGTTGTCACCTTGTGCACTGTCAGCATGAGCACTATCACCATGAGCACTATAACCTTTTTTCACTGTCACCATGTGCATTACAACCATGTGAACTGTCACCATGGACACTATCACCACGAGCACTGTCACCATGAGTACTGTCATCATGGGCAATGGCACAGCCACCATCTGCAATCTTACCATGGTCACTATGACTGTGAGCACTGTCACCAATGGAACTATCAACATGGGCACTGTCATCATGAGCACTTTCACCATATGAACTCTCACCATGGGCACTATGAACGTGAGAACGGTCACCATGGGCACTGTCACCATGAGCGTTTTCATCATAGGCACTCTCACCATGAGAACTGTCACCGTGCGCACTGTCCACAAGGGCACTATCACATTGAGCTGTATCACCATGTGTACTGTCATCTTGGGCACAGTCACCAATGGCACACTCACCAAGTACACTATCCGTTTGCTCACTATAACTCTGAACACTGTCACCATGGGCACCATAACCATGGGCACTATCACCGGGAGCATTATCAGCATCGGCACAATAGGCGTGATAACTGTCACCATGAGCCCTGTCACTATGGGCAATTTCACCATGAGAAGTGTCACAATAGGCAATGTCACCTTTGGCAATGTCACCATGGGCAATGCCATTTTGAGCACTGTCACCATGGGTACTGCAAATATTGGCACTGTCACCTTGAGTACTGTCACCATTGGCAGTATCACCATGTGCACTGTCACCATGGGCACTGTCACCATGAGAACTGTCAGCATGAGCACTGTCACTGTTGGCACTGATATCTTGAGCAATTCCACCATGGGCATTGTCACCATTGGAACTAGCACTGTGAGCACTGTAAACATGAGCACGTCACCATGCTAAATCTCAACATGTGTACTCTCTCCAATGGCAATGTCACTGTGAGCATTGTCAGCATGGGCAATTTCACCATGAGTACTGTCAACAAAGGCAATATTTCCATGAGCAATGTCACCATGGGCACTGTCAGCAGGGGCACTATCACCGTGGTTAATGTTATCATTAGCACTTTCCTCATGAGCACTGTCACTATGGGCTGTGTTATCATGGACATTTTCACCATGAGCACTGTCACGATGAGTATTGTCTCTATGACGATTGCCTCCGGTGGCACTGTCACCTTTTCACTGTCACCGTGAGCTCTCTCAACATTGCTCTGTGATCTAGGGCACTCTCAACATGGGTCTATCATCGTGGGTATTGCCAGCATGAGCAGTGTCACTATGGGCACTGCCACCATGAGCACTATCACCTTGAACACAGACACTATGAACACTCTCATCATAAGCACTCTCATCATTGGCACTGTCCCCATGAGCAGTGCCACAATGAGCACTGTCACCATGGGAACTTCCACCATGAGCACTGTAACCATGAGTACTGTCACAATAAGTGACTGTACCATGAGTACTGTCACAATAAGGAGGGTCTCCATGTGCAATGTCACAATGGGCACTATCACCGTGTGCACGGTTACCATAGGCACGTATACCATAGGCACGGTTACCATAGGCACTGTCACCTTGTGCACTACCCCATCGTTACTCTCACCATGGGAACTGCCACCATGAGCACTGTCACCATGAGCACTGTTACCACGAGCACTGCCTCCCAGGGCACTGCTACCATGAGCACTGTCACCATGAAAACTGTCATTATGAGAATTGCCACCATGGGCACTTTCACAATGAGTACTGTCACCATGGGTAATTTCACCTTGGGCACTGTCACCATGAGCAGTATTACCATGAGCACTTTCACTGTGAGAATTGTCACCATGGGCACTGGCACAATGCGAACTGTCAACATGAGCCCTGTCACCATGGGCACTATCACCGTGAGCACTCTCACCTTGGTCACTGTCACCATGGACACTGTCACCATGAGCACTGTCACCTTCGGCACTGGCACAATGCGGACTGTCACATTGTGGCCTGTCACCATGGGAAATGTCACCGTGAGAACTGTCACCATAGCCAATGTCACCGTGGGCACTGTCATCATGGGCACTGCCACCATTGGCACTGTTATTTTGAGCACTGTCACCATGGGTACTGCAACCATGAGCACTGTCGCCATTTGCAGTATCACCATGTGCACTGTCACCCTGGGCATTATCACCATGAGAACTGTCAGCATGGGCACTGTCACTGTGGGCAATGGCACTGTGGACACTTCCACCATGGGCAATGTCACCATGGGCACTATCACTGGAGCACTGTCAACATGAGCACGTCACCATGGGCACTGTCAATATGGGTACTCTGTCGAAGAGCAATGTCACCATGAGCATTGTCAGGATGGGCAATTTCACCATGAGCGCTGTCACCAAAGGCACTGTCACCATAAGCTATGTCACCTTCGGCACTGTCACCATGGGCACTATCATCATGGTTAATATTATCATGGACAGTTTCCCCGTGAGCACTGTCACCCTGGGCACTGTCATCATAGGCACTGTCACCGTGAGCACTATCTCCATGAGCACAGCCACTGTGAACACCATCACCATAAGCACTGGCATCAATGTCACTGTCACCATGAGCACTGCCACAATGAGCACTGTCAGCATGGGCACTTCCCCCATGAGCACTGTCACTATGAGCACTGCTACCATGTGTATTTTCACCATGAGTACTGTAACCCTGGGTATTGTCACCATTGGCACTGTCACCATGAGCACTATTACCATGAGCACTATCACCGTGAGATCTCTCACCATGGTCACTGTCACCATGGGCACTGTCACGATGGGCAATGGCAAAATGGGGACTGTCACCATGAGTGTTGTCCCCATGGGCACTATCGCCATGAGCACTCTCACTGTGGTCAGTGTCACCATGTGCACTGTCTCCGTGAGCACTCTCAGCATACGCAATGTCACCATGGGGACTGTCATCATGGGCAGTGTCACCATGAGCACTGTCACCATGGGCACTCATACCGTGGGCACTGTCACTGTGAGCTCTGTCACCATGGGTACTGCAACCATGAGCAGTGTCACTGTGAGTACTGTCAGCATGGGTTTTCACTGTGTGCACTGTCACGTTGAGCACTCTCACCATTTTTCACTGTCACCATGTGCACTCCCACCATGTGCACTCTCACCATGGGCACTATCACTGTGAGCACTGTCACAATGAGTACTGTCATTATGGGCACTGTCACCAAGGGCACGGCCACCATGTGAACTGTTACCATCATCAGTATCACTGTGAGCACTGACACCATGGGAATTACCAACATAGGCCCTGTCATCATGAGCACTTTCAGAATGGGAACTATCACCATGGGCACTATCACCGTGAGGACTCTCACCATGGGCACTATCGCCATGGGCACTATCACCTTGAGAATTATCACCATGAGTACTGTCACCACGGGTATTGTCACTATGGGTACTTGCAGCATTAGAACTGTCACCATCATCACTGTCACCATGGACTTTGTCACTGTGAGCACAGTCTTGATAGGAAAAGTCACAGTTTGCACTGTCCCCATGGGCCCTGTCACAGTAAGCACTATCACATTGAGGGTGGTGTCCATGGGCACTGCCACCATGGGCACTACCCACTTGAGAATTATCACCATGTGTACTGTCAGCATGGGCACGGTCAACATGTGCACTATCACTGTGCTCACTATGACCGTTAGCACTGTCACCATGGGCAACTTAACCATGGGCACTATCACTGTGAGCACTATTACCATCAACACTATCACAGTGATCACTGTCACCATGGACACTATTATGGTGAGCCCGGTTACAATGGACACTCTAACTCTGAGCACTGTCACAATGTGTAATGCAACCATTAGCCCTGTCACCCTGTGCACTGTCACCATGAGCACTATCACCATGGGCTCTGTCACCATTTTTCACTGCCACCATGTGCATTACAACAATGTGCACTCTCACTATGGACACTATCACCATGAACACTGTCACCATGAGTACTGTCATCATGGGCAATGTCTCCAATTGCATGGCCACCAACTGCAACCTTGCCATGGTCACTATCACTGTGAGCACTGTCATCAATGGAACTACCAACATGGGCACTGTCATCATGAGAACTGTCATTATGAGAATTGCCTCCATGGGCACTTTCTCAATGAGTACTGTCACCATTGGTAATTTCACCTTGGGCACTGTCACCATGAGCAGTATTACCATGAGCACTTTCACTGTGAGTACTCTCACCGTGGGCACTGGCACAGTGAGTACTGTATCATGAGGCCTGTCACCATGGGCACTATCACCATGAGCACCCTCACCTTGGTCACTGTCACCATGGACACTGTCACCGTGAGCACTGTCACTTTCGGCAATGGCACAATGCGGACTGTCATATTGATCCCTGTCACCATGGGCAATGCCACCGTGAGAAGTGTCACCATACGCAAAGTCACTGTTGGCACTGTCACCATGGGCAGTGCCACCATTGGCAATGACATTTTTAGCACTGTCACCATGGGTACTGCAACCATGAGCACTGTCACCATGAGTACTGTAACCATTGGCAGTATCACCATGTGCACTGTCACCATGGGCACTATCACCATGAGAACTCTCAGCGTGGTCACTGTCACTGTGCGCAAGGGCACGGTGGGCACTTCCACCATGGGCAATGTCACCATGGGCACTATGACTGTGAGCACTGTCAACATGAGCACATCACCATGGGCACTGTCAATATGGGTACTCTCTCGAAGGGCAATGTCACCATGAGCATTGTCAGGATGGGCAATTTCACCATGAGCACTGTCACCAAAGGCACTATCACCATGAGAAATATCACCGTGGGCCGTGTCACCAGGGGCACTATCACCATTGTTAATGTTATCATGGGCAGTTTCCCCATGAGCACTGTCACCCTGGGCACTGTCATCATAGGCACTGTCACCGTGAGCACTATCTCCATAAGCATAGCCACTGTGAACACCATCACCATAAGCACTGGCATCATCGTCACTGTCACCATGAGCACTGCTACAATGAGCACTGTCAGCATGGGCAGTGCCACCACGAGCACTCTCACTATAAGAACTGCCACCATGGGTATTTTCACCATGAGTACTGTCACCCTGGTTATTGTCACTATTGGCACTTTCACCATGAGCACTATTACCGTGAGCACTATAACCATGAGACATCTCACCGTGGTCACTGTCACCATGGGCAATGGCACAATGAGGACTGTCACCATGAGTGCTGTCGCCATGGGCACTATCACCGAGAGCATTCTCACTGTGGTCAGTGTCACCATGTGCACTGTCTCCGTGAGCAATGTCACAATATGCAATGTCACCATGGGCACTGTCACCATGGGCACTCTCATCATGGGCAGTGTCACCATGAGCACTGTCACCATGGGCACTCATACCGTGGGCACTGTCACAGTGAGCACTGTCACCATGGGTACTGCAACCATGAGCAGTGTCACTGTGAGTACTGTCAGCATGGGTTTTCACTGTGTACACTATCACCTTGAGCATTGTCACCATTTTTCACTGCCAGCATGTGCACTCCCACCATGTGCACTCTCACCATGGGCACTATCACCATGAGTACTGACATCATGGGCACTGTTACCAAGGGTACAGCCACCATGTGAACTGTTACCACCGTCAGTATCACCGTGAGCACTGTCACCATTGGAATTGCCAACATAGGCACTGTCATCATGAGCACATTCAGAATGGGAACTATCAGCATTGGCACTATCACCGTGAGGCCTCTCACCATGGGCACTATCCCCATGGGCACTATCACCTTGAGCATTATCACCATGAGTACTGTCACCATGGGTATTGTCACTATGGGTACTATCAGCTTTAGAACTGTCACCGTGGTCACTGTCACCATGGGCTTTGTCACTGTGATCACACTCTCAATAGGCAAAGTCACAGTTTGCACTGTCCCCATGGGCCCTGTCACAGTGAGCACTATCACCTTGAGGGTGCTGTCCATGGGCACTGCCACCATGGGCACTACCAACCTGAGAATTATCACCATGTGTACTGTCAGCATGGGCATGGTCAACAAGTGCACTATCACTATGCTCACTATTACCGTGAGCACTGTCACCATGGGCAACTTAACCATGGGCACTATCACTGTGAACACTGTCACCATCGGCACTCTCACTGTGATCACTGTCACCATGGATACTATCATGGTGAGCACGGTTACAATGGGCACTGCAAATGTGAGCACTGTCACAATGTGTAATGCAACCATGAGCCCTGTCACCGTGTGCACTGTCACCATGGGCTCTGTCACCATTTTTCACTGCCACCATGTGCATTACAACAATGTGCACTGTCACTATGGACACTATCACCGTGAGAACTGTCATCATGAGGACTGTCATCATGGGCAATGTCACCAATGTCACGGCCATCATCTTCAATTTTACCATGGTCACTATCACTGTGAGCACTGTCACCAATGGTACTACCAACATGGACACTGTCATCAGGAGAATTTTCACCAAGCGAACTGTCACCAGGGGCACTATCAATGTGAGAATGGTCACCATGGGAACTGTCACCATGAGTATTGTCACAATAGGCACTGTCACTGTGAGAACTATCACCATGTGCACTGTCACCAAGGGCACTATAACCTTGAGCACAGACACTGTGAACACTATCACCATAAGCACTGTCATCATCGGCACTGCCCCTTTAGCACTGCCACAATGAGCAATGTCACCATGGGTGTTTCCAGCATGAGCACTGTAACCATGAGTACTGTCACAGTGAGGATGGTCTCCATTGGCAATGTCACAATGGGCACTATCACCTTTTGCACTATCACCATGAGCATGGTTACAATGGGCACTCTCACCTTGTGCAATACCCCATCGGTACTCTCACCATGGGATCTGCCACCATCAGCACTGTCACCATGAACACTTCCACCCAGGGCACTTGCACCATGACCTTTGTCACCATGAGAACTATCATTATGAGAATTGCCACAATGGGCATTATCTCGATGAGTGCTGTCACCATGGGAAATTTCACATTGGGCACTGTCACAGTGAGCAGTATTACCATGAGCACTTTCACTATGAGCACTGCAACCATGGGCATTGGCACAATGTGGACTGTCCCCATGAGGCCTGTCACCATGGGCACTATCACCGTGAGCACTCTCACATTGGTCACTGTCACCATGGACACTGTCACTGTTAGCACTGTCACCATCGGCACCGGCACAATGCAGGCTGTCACCATGAGCCCTGACACCATGTGCAATGTCACCATGAGAAGTGTCTCCATAGGAAATGTCACCGTGGGCACTGTTCCCTATGGGCACTCTCATCATGGGCAATGTCACCAATGGCATGGCCATCATCTGCAATCTTACCATGGTCACTATCACTGTGAGCACTGTCACCAATGGAACTACCAACATGGGCACTCTCATCATGAGCACTTTCACCTCACAATGCTCCATGCCCTTGTCATTACAATCCTCCATGACCATGAATCACAGGGTTCTGTGCCGTGGTCATCACAATGCTCATTGCCCACTCTCATCACAATAATCCATGGAATATTTCAGACCAATGCTCCATGACCTTGTCATCACAATGATCCATTACACCTGTCATAACAGTGCTCCATGACCCCTGCCATCACAATGTTCCAAGGCCGTGTCATCACAAGGCTCCATGACCCTTGTCATCACAATGCTCCCAGACCCCTGTAATCACAATGCTCCATGCCACTTTTCATCTCAAAGCTCCATGAACCCTATCATCACAATGCACCATGCCCATTATCATAATGCTTCATGCTATTGTCATTAAAATGAAATCAAAATGCTCCATGACCTCTGTCATCACAATGCTCCAAACCCTTGAGATCACAATGTTCCATAACACTTGTCATCACAACGTCCCATGATGCTTGTCATCACAATTATCCATGGTCTTCTCATCACAAGGCTCCATGAACGTTGTCATTACAATGCTCAATACAGTTGTCATCACAATGCTCCCTGACACATGCTGTCAGTATGCTCCTTGAACACTGTCATGACAAGGCTCCATGCCTTTTTCATAACAATTATCCATGCCCTTTTAATCACAATGCTGCAAGACCACTGGAGTCACAATGCTCCATGCCCTTGTCATCACAAAGCTCCATGACGCATGTCATCAGAGTGCTCCATGGACTTCTCCTCACAATCCTCCAAGCCCTTGTCATCACAATGCTCCCAGAACCCTGTAATCACAATGCTCCACGCCACTTTTTATCTCAATGCTCCATGAACCCTGTCATCACAATGCACCATGTCCATCATCATAATGCTTCATACTATTGTCATCACAATGAAATCAAAATGCTCCATGACTTCTATCATCACAATGCTCCAAACCCTTCTGATCATAATGTTCCATAACACTTGTCATCACAATGATCCATGATCACTGTCATCACAACGCTCCATGAACCCTGACAACACAATGATACGGGACTCTTGTCATCACAATGCTCCGTGACACTTTTCATCACAGTGCTCCATGACCCTTGTCATCACAATGCTCCATGACTTTGTCAGCAAAATGCTACATGACCTTGTTATCACAATGCTCCATGCGCTTGTCATCACAATCCTCCATGAACCCTGGGATCACATTGCTTCCTGCCATTGTCATTACAATGCTCCATGCTCCTTGAAAGCAAAATGATCCATGACCTATCTCATCACAATGCTCCAAACCCTTGTGATCACAATGTTCCATAACACTTGTCATCACAAAGCTCCATGATGACTGTCATCACAATAATCCATGCCCTTTTCATCACAATGCTCCATGACCTTTGTCATCACAATGATCCATGACCCCTGTCTTCACAATGCTCCATAACACCTGTCATCACAATGCTCTATTACATTTGTCATCACAATCCTCCATGACACTTGGCATTACAATGCTCCATGCCATTTGCATCACAATGGACCATGACATATGTCATCACAATGCTCCCTGTCACCTGTTTTCACAATACTCCATGACCTTGTCATCACAATGCACCATGCCCTTGTCATTACAGTGTGCCATGCCCACTGTCATCACAATAATCCATGAAACTTGTCAGACCAATGCTCCATGCCCCATCATCACAATGCTACATGCCCTTGTCATCACAATGCTCCATGACACATGTCATCACAATGCTCCGTGACTCCAGTCATCAAAATGCTTCATGACCTTTGTCATCACAATGGTCCATGCCCTCTTCATCACAAGGCTCTGTGACCTTTGTCACCACAATGTTCCATGAGCTTTTCATCACAATGCTCTGTGACCCTTGTCATCACAATGCTCCACGCCTTTGTCAGCACAATGCTGCATGACCCTTGTCATCACAATGCTCCATGCGCTTGTCAGCACAATGCTCCATGAACCATGTCATCACAAAGCACAAAGCGCTTGTCAGCACAATGCTCCATAAACATTGTCGTCACAATGCTCCATGCACTTCTCATCAAAATGCTCTCTCACCACTGATATCACAATGTTCCATCACTAGTCATCAAAATACTACCTCACCCCTGTCATCACAATGTTCCATGACCCCATCATCACAATGCTACATGTCCTTATACTCACAATACTCCATGAAGCCTGACATCACAATGTTCCATAACACCTGTCATCCAAATGCTCCATGACAGGCTTCATCACAGTGCTCCATGACACCTGACATCACAGTGTTCCATAACACCTGTCATCAAAATGTTCCATGACCATATTCATCAAATTGCTCCATAACTCTGTCATCACAATGCTCCCTGCCCTTCTCATCACAATGCACCATGCCCTTGTCATCACAATGCTCCAAGACCCCTGTAATCACAATGTTCCATTCCCCTTTTCATCAGAATGCGCCATGAGACTTGTCATAACAAGGCTCCATTGTCTTCTCATCACAAAGCTCCAGGACTTTTTCATCACAATACTCCATTCCTTTGTCATCAGAGTGCTCCATGACCCTTGTCATCACAATGCTCAACGCCTTTGCCAGCAAAATGCTCCATGTCCATTGTCATCACAATTCTCCTTGTCCTTGTCTTCACAATGCTCCATGACAGTTCTCATCACAATGTTACATGCTCTTGTCATCACAATTCTCCATGCACTTGTCATCACAATGCTCCATAACCCCTGTCATAGCAAGCTTCATGTGCTTGTCATCACAATGCTTCACGAACTTTCCATGAAAATTCTCAATAACCCTTATCATCACAATGCTCCATGCACTTGTCATAACAATGCTCCTTTACCTTTCTCATCAAAAACCTCCGTGACACTTGGCATCACAATGCTCCATGCCACTGTCATCACAATGGACCATGACATATGTCATCACAATGCTCCCTGACACCAGTCTTCACAATTGTCCATGAACTTGTCATTACAATGCACCATGCCTTTGTCATCACAATGCTCCATGACACCTGTCAACCCAATGCTCCGTGACTCCAGTCATGACAATGCTTCATGACCTTTGTCATCAGAATGGTCCATGCCCTCGTCATCAGAAGGCTCTGTGACATTTGTCACCACAATGTTCCATGAACTTTTCATCAGAATGCTCCATGACAATTGTCATCACAATGCTTCATGCGTTGTCAGCACCATGCCCCATGACTCATGTCATCACACAGCGACATGCACTTGTCATCACAATGCTACTCAAACTTGTCATCACAATGCTCCATAAACCTTGTCATCACAATGCTCCATGCACTTCTCATCAAAATGCTCTCTCACCACTGACATCACAATATTCCATCACTACTCATCACAATACTCCCTCACCCATGTAATCAAAATGTTCCATGAACCCTGTCATCACAATGCTACATCCCCTTATCATCACAATACTCCATGACCCCTGACATCACAATGTTCCATAATCCTGTCCTCAAAATTCTCCATGACCCTTTTCATCACAATGCTCCATAACCCCTGATATCACAATGTTCCATATTCCCTGTCATCAAAATATTCCATGACACTTTTCATCAAAGTGCTTCATGAACCTGTCATCACAATGCTCCCTGCCCTTGTCATCACAATGCACCACGCCCTTGTCATCAAAATGTTCCATGTCCATTGTCATCACAAAGCTCCATAACCATTGGCATCAAAATGCTCCATGCAATTGTCATCACAATGCTCCATGAACCCTCTCATCGCATTGCTCCATGCCCTTGGCATCACAAAGCTCCATGACGCTTGTCATCACAATGCTCGATTCATTTCTCATCACAATGCTCCATGCACTTGTCATTACAATCCTCCACGACCCATGTATCACAGTATTCCGTGACCTTGTTATCACAATGCTCCATGCCCAATCTCATCACAATAATACAAGAAACATTTCAGACCAATGTTTCATTCCTTTGTCCTCACAATGCTCCATTACCCCTGTCATAACAATGTTCCATGAACACTGCCATCACAATGTTCCACGGCCTGGTCTTCACAAGACTCCTTAGCTCTTGTCATCACAATGCTCCATTATGCATGTCATCAGAGTGCTCCATGGACTTCTCATTATAATGCTACATTCCCTTCTCATCACAATGCTCCAAGATGGCTGTAATCAGAATGCTCCATGCCCCTTTTCATCTCAGTGCTCCATGAACCCTGTCATCACAATGCTCCAAACCCTTGTCACCACAATGTCCCATAACACTTGTCATCACAATGCACCTTGACTCTCGTCATCACAATTTTCCACGTCCTTCTCATCAAAATGCTGCATGACACTTCTCATCACAATGTTACATGCTCTTGTCATCACAATTCTCCATGAACTTGTCATCGCAATGCTCCATGAACCCTGTCATAGCAAGCTCCATGCGCTTGTCATCACAATGCTTCACGAACTTGTCATCAAAATTCTCAATGGCACTTGTCATTACAATGCTCCATGACCCTTGTCATCACAATGCTCCATCCCCTTGTCATCACAATGCTCCATTTCCTTTGTCATCACAATCCTCCATGACACTAGGCATCACAATGCTCCATGCCATGTCATCATAATGGACCATGACATATGTCATCACAATGCTCCCTGACACTTGTCTTCACAATATTCCATGACTGTGTCATCACAATTCTCCATGACACTGTCATCACAATGCTCCGTGACTCCAGTCATCACAATACTTCATGACCTTTGTCATCACAATGGTCAATGCCCACGTCATCACAAGGTTCTGTGACCTCTGTCACCACAATGCTCCATGAACATTTCCTCACAATGCTCCATGACCCTTGTCATCACAATGCTCCATGCATTTGTCAGCACAATTCTCCATGACCCATATCATCAAAATGCTCCATGCGCTTGTCTGTGCAATGCTCCATGATCCATGTCATCACAATGTGCCATGAGATTGTGATGACAATTCTCCACAACCTTCTCATCACAATTCTCCATAAACCTTGTTATCTCAATGCTCCATGCACTTCTCATCAAAATGCTCACTCACCACTGATATCACGATGTTCCATCACTAGTCATCACAATACTCCCTCTCCCGTGTCATCACAATCTTCCATGACACCTGTCATCACAATGCTACATGGCCTTATCATCACAATGCTCCATGAACACTGACATCACAATGCTCCATATCAACTGTCATCAAAATGTTCCATGACCCTTTTCATCACAATGCTCCATGACCCCTGACATCACAATGTTCCATAAACATTGTCATCACAAATTTCCATAACCCCTGTCATCAAAATGTTCCATGACTATTTTCATAAAATTGTTCCATGAACCTGTCATCTCAATGCTCACTGCCCTTCTCATCACAATGCACCACGCACTTGTCATCAAAATGCCCCATGACCATTGTCATCACAAAGCTCTATGACACTAGGCCTCACAATGCTCCATTCCATTGTCATCAAAATGCTCCATGAACACTCTCATCACATTGCTCCATGCCCTTTTCATCAGAAAGCTCCATGATGCTTGTCATCACAATGTTCCATGCCCTTGTCATTACAATCCTCCATGACCCATGTATCACAGTGTTCCGTGCCCTTGTCATCAGAATGCTCCATACACAATCTCATCACAATAATCTGTGAAACTTTTCAGACCAATGCTCCATGTACCTGTCATCACAATGCTCCATTACCCCTGTCATAACAATGCTCCATGACACCTGCCATCAAAATGTTCCATGGCCTTGGCATCACAAGGCTCCATGACCCTTGTCATCACAATGCTCCAAGACCCCTGTAATCACAATACTCCATGCCCTTGTCATCACAAAGCTCCATGACGCATATCATCAGAATGCTCCATGGCCTTCTCATCACAATGCTCCATGCCCTTGTCATCACAAGGCTCCAAGAACCCTGTAATCACAATGTTCCATGCCCCTTTTCATCGCAATGCTCCATGAACCCTGTCATCAAAATGCACCACGCCCATCATCATAATGCTTCATGCTATTGTCATCACAATGAAATCAAAATGCGCCATGACCTCTGTCATCACAATGCTCCAAACCATTGTGATCACAATGTTCCATATGACTTGTCATCACAATGCCCAATGACGCTCGTCATCACAATTATCCATGGTCTTCTCATCACAATGCTCGGTGACCTTTGTCATCACAATGCTCAATACATTTGTCATCACAATGCTCCCGGAAACTTGTCATCAGTATGCCCCTTGAACCCTGTCATGACAAGGATCCATGCCTTTTTCATCACAATGATCCATGCCAATTTCATCACAATGCTCCACGACCACTGTAATCACAATGCTCAATGCCCTTGTCATCACAAAACTCCTTGACGCATGTCATCAGAATGCTCCATGGCCTTCTCATCACAATGCTCCATGCTCTTGTCATCACAATGCTCCAAGACCCCTGTAATCACAATGCTCCATGCCCCTTTTCATCAGAATGCCCCATGAGACTTGTCATCAGAATGCTCCATGGTCTTCTCATCACAATGCTCCAGGATCTTGTCTATCACAATACTCCATGACCTTGTCATCACAGTGCTCCATGCCCTTGTCATCACAAAGAGCCATGCCCACTGTCATCACAATAATCCATGAAACTTGTCAGACCAATGCTCCATGCCCCTGTCATCACAATTCTCCATGCACTTGTCATCAAAATGCTCCATGACCACTGTTATAACAATGCTCTGTGACTCCAGTCATCACAATGCTTCATGAACATTGTCATCACAATGGACCATGCCGTCGTCATCACAATGCTCCATGCGCTACTCAGCACAATGATCCATGACCCATGTCATCATAATTCACCATGCGCGTGTCATCACAACGCTCCACAACCTTCTCATCACAATGCTCCATAAATTTGTCATCAAAATGCTCCATGCCCTTCTCATCAAAATGCTCTCTCAACACTGATATCACAATGTTCCATCACTAGTCATCACAATACTCCCTCAGCCCTGTCATCACAATGTTCCATGACCCCGTCATCAAAATGCTACATGCCCTCATCATCACAATGCTCCATGACCCCTGACATCACAATGTTCCATAAACCCTGTCATCAAAATGCTCCATGACGCTTTTCAACACAATGCTCCATGAACCCTGACATCATAATGTTCCATAACACCTGTCATCCAAAGGTTCCATGAACCTTTTCATCAAATTGCTCCAGGACCCTGTCATCTCAATGCTCACTGCCCTTCTCATCACAATGCACCATGCACTTTTAATCAAAATGGTCCATGACCCTTGTCATCACAATGCTCCAAGACCCCTGTAATCACAATACTCCATGCCCTTGTCATCACAAAGCTCCATGACGCATATCATCAGAATGCTCCAGGTCCTTCTCATCACAGTGCTCCATGCCCTTGTCATCACAATGCTCCAAGACCCCTGTAATCACAATGTTCCATGCCACTTTTCATCGCAATGCTCCATGAACCCTGTCATCACAATGCACCATGCCCATCATCATAATGCTTCATCCTATTGTCATCACAATGAAATCAAAATGCTCCATGACCTCTGTCATCACAATGTTACAAACCCTTGTGATCACAATGTTCCATAACACTTGTCATCACAATGCCCAATGACGTTCGTCATCAAAATTTTCCCTTGGCATCACAGTGTTCCATGCCATTGTAATCACAATCCTGCATGAACCCTCTTATCACAATGCTCCATGCACTTTTCATCACAAAGCTCCATGATGCTTGTCATCCCAATGCTTGATGCGCTTCTCATCACAATGCTCCATGCCATTGTCATCACAATACTCCACGAGCTTGTCATCAGAATGCTCCATGAGCCTTGTCATCACAATGCTCCATGACACCTATCATCACAATGCTTCATGCCCCTTGTCATTACAGTGCTCCATGACGCTCGTCATTACAATTATCCATGGTCTTCTCATCACAATGCTCCACGATTTTGCCATCACAAGGCTCCATGCCCTGGTCATCACAATGCTACATGTCCTTTGTCATCAAAATTCCACACGTCCTTTCCATCACAATGTTCCATGACACTACTCATCACAATGTTTCATGCTCTTGACATCACAGTTCTCCATGCACTTGTCATCGCAATGCTCCATGACCCATGTCATAGCAAGCTCCATGCGCTTGTAATCTCAATGCTTCATGACCTTGTCATCAAAATTCTCAATGGCCCTTGTCATCACAATGCTCCAAGCCCTTGTCATCACAATGCTCCATTACCTTTGTCATCACAATCCTCCATGACACATGGCATCACAATGCATCGTGCCACTGTCATCACAATGGACCATGACCTATGTCATCACAATGTTCCCTGACACCTGTCTTCACAATACTCCATGACCTTGTCATCACAGTGCTCCATGACCTTGTCATCACAATGAGCCATGCCCACTGTCATCACAATAATCCATGAAACTTGTCAGACCCATGCTCCATGTCCCTGTCATCACAATTCTCCATGCCCTTGTCATCAAAATGCTCCATGACCACTGTTATAACAATGCTCTGTGACTCCAGTCATCACAATGCTTCATGAACATTGTCATCACAATGGTCCATGCCCTCGTCATTACAAGGCTCTGTGACATTTGTCACCACAATTCTCCATGAACTTCTCATCACAATGCTCCATGACCCTTGTCATCACAATGCTCCATGCGCTTCTCAGCACAATGATCCATGCCTCATGTCATCATAATGCACCATGTGCTTGTCATCACAACGTTCCACAACCTTCTCATCACAATGCTCAATAAATTTGTCATCAAAATGCTCCATGCCCTTCTCATCAAAATGCACTCTCACCACTGATATCACAATGTTCCATCACTAGTCATCACAATACTCCCTCAGCCCTGTCATCACAATGTTACATGACCCCGTCATTAAAATGCTACATGCCCTTATCATCACAATGCTCAATGACCCCTGACATCACAATTTTTTATAACCCCTGTCATCAAAATGCTCCATGACGCTTTTCAACACAATGCTCCATGAACCCTGACATCACAATGTTTCATAACACCTGTCATCAAAAGGTTCCATGACCCTTTTCATCAAATTGCTCCATGACCTTGTCATCACAATGCTCCCTGTCCTTCTCATCACAATGCACCACGCTCTTGTCATCCCAATGCTCCCTGACACTTGCCATCAGTATGCTCCTTGAACCCTGTCATGACAAGGCTCCATGCCTTTTTCATCACAATGATCCATGCCCTTTTCATCACAATGCTGCAAGACCCATGTATTCACAATGCTCCATACCCTTTTCATGACAAATCTCCGTGACGAATGTCATCAGAATTCTCCATGTCCTTCACCTCACAATGCTCCATTCCCTTGTCATCACAATGCTCCAAGACCTCTGTAATCACAATGCTCCATGCCCCTTTTCATCAGAATGCTCCATGAGACTTCTCATCACAAGCCTCCATGGTCTTCTCATCACAATGCTCCAGGACCTTGTTATCACAATGCTCCTTTCCCTTGTCATCACCATGATCCATGACCCCTTTCATCACAATACTACATGAATATTTTCAGCCCAATGCTCCATGACCTTCTCAGCACAATGCTCCCTGACCACTGTCATCACAATGCTCCATGACCACAGTCATCACAACGCTACATGAACCCTGAAAACACAATGATCTGGGACTCTTGTCATTAAAATGCTCCATGACCCTTGTCATCACGATGATCCATGCCCTTGTCATCCCAATGCTCCATGACCCCTGTAATCGCGATGCTTCGTGACAATTGTCATCATATTACTCCATTACCATTGTCATCACAATCCTCCGTGAACGTTGGGATCACAATGTTTCATGCCCTTTTCATCACAAAGCGCCATCCTCCTTGAAATCAAAATGATCCATGACCTATGTGATCACAATGCTCCAAACATTTGTGATCACAATGTTCCATAACACTTGTCATCACAACGCTCCATGATGCCTGTCATCACAATACTCCATGCACTTGTCATCACAATGCTCCATGACCTTTGTCATCACAATGCTGAATACACTTGTCATCACAATGCTCCCTGCCACTTTTCGTCAGTATGCTCCTTGAACCCTGTCATGACAAGGCTCCATGCCTTTTTCATCACAAGGCACCATGCACTTTTCATCACAATGCTCCATGCTATTCTCATCACAATACTCCACAAGCTTGTCATCAGAATGCTCCCTAACCCTTGTCATCACAATGATCCATGACACCTGCCAACACAATGCTCCATGACACCTGTCATCACAATGCTCCATGCCCATTGTCATTACAGTTCTCCATGATGCTCGTGATCAAAAATATCCATGGCCTTCTCATCACAGTGCTCCACGGTCTTGCCATCACAATGCTCTATGCCCTGGTCATCACAATGCTCTATATCACTTGTCATCACAATTCCCCACGTCCTTGTCATCACAATTCTCCATGACATTTCTCATCACAATGTTACATGCTCTTGTCATCACAATTCTCCACGCACTTGGCATCGCGATGCTCCATGACCCCTGTCATAGCAAGCTCCTTGCTCTTGTCATCACAATGCTTCATGACCTTGTCATGAAAATTCTCAATGGCCCTTGTCATCACAATGTTCCATGCCCTTGTCATCACAATGCTCCATGACCCTTATCATCACAATGCTCCAAGCCCTTGTCATCACAATGCTCCATGCTCTTCTCTTCACAATGCTCCATGACTGCTTTCGTCACAATGCTCCAGGACACCTGACATCACAATGCTCCATGACCGTGGTAATTACAGTGCTCCATGATGATCGTCATCACAATTATCACGGTCTTCTCATCACAATCCCCCACGGTCTTGCCATCACTTTGCTCCATGCCATGGTTATCACAATGCTCCATATCCCTTGTCATCAGAATTCACCACGTCCTTGTCATCAAAATACTCCATGACATTTCTCATCACAATGTTACATGCTCTTGTCATCACAATTCTCCATGCACTTGTCATCGCAATGTTTCACGAACTTGTCATCAAAATCCTCAATGGCTCTTATCATCACAATGCTCCTTGCCATTGTCATCACAATGCTCCATGACCGTAGTCATCACAATGCTCCAAGCCCTTGTCATCACAATGCTCCATTACCTTTGTCATCACAATCCTCCATGACACTTGGCATCACAATGATCCATGACATTGTCATCACAATGGACCATGACATATATCATCACAATGCTCCCTAAAACATGTCTTCACAATACTCCATGACCTTGTCATCACAATGCTGCATGGCTTTGTCATCACAATGTGCCATGCCCACTGTCATCACAATAATCCTTGAAACTTGTCAGGCCAATGCTCGATGCCCATGTCATCACAATGATCCATGACCGCTATCATCAGAATGCTCCGTGCCTCCAGTCATCATAATGCTTCCTGACATTTGTCATCACAATGGCCCATGCCCAAGTCTTCAGAAGGATCTGTGACCTTTGTCACAACAATGATCCATGAAATTTTCATCACAATGCTCCATGACCCTTGTCATCACAATGCTCCATGCGCTTGTCAGCACAATGCTCCATGACACATCATCACAATGCATCATGCGCTTGTCATCACAGTATTCCACAACATTTTCATCACAATGCTCCATGCACTTCTCATCAAAATGCTATATCACCACTGATATCACAATGTTCAATCACAAGTCATCACAATAGTCCCTCACACATTTCATCACAATGTTCCATGAACACTGTCATCAAAATGCTACATGCCCTTATAATCACAATGCTCCATGACCCTTTTCATCACAATGGTCCATCACCCCTGACATAACAATGTTCCATGAACACTGTCATCAAAATGCTACATGCCCTTATCATCACAATGCTCCATGACCCTTTTCATCACAATGGTCCATCACCCCTGACATCACAATGTTCCATAATCCCTGTCATCAAAATGTTCCAAGACACTTTTCATCAAATTGCTCCATGACCCTTGGCATCACAGTGCTTCATGCCATTGTCATCACAAGGCAACATGAATCCTCTCATCACATTGCTCCATGACCTTGTCATCACAAAGCTCGTGATGCTCGTCATCACAATGCTCGGTGCCCTTCTCATCACAATGCTCGATGCCCTTGTCATTACAATCCTCCATGTCCCATGTATCACAGAGTTCCATGCCCTTTTCATCACAATACTCTATGCCCACTCTAATCACAATAATACATTAAATTTTTCAGATCAATGCTCCATGCCCTTCTCACCACAATGCTCCATTACACCTGTCATAACAATGCTCCATGACCACTGTCATCTCAATGTTCCACGGCCTTGTCATCACAAGCCTCCATGACCCTTGTCATCACAATGATCCAAGACCCATGTAATCACAATGCTCCATGCCCCTTTTCATCTCATTGCTCCATGAATCCTGTCATTACCATGCACCATGCCCATTATTATAATGATTCATGCTATTGTCATCACAATGAAATCAAAATGCTCCATGACCTGTGTCATCACAATGCTCCAAACTCTTGTGATCACAATGTTCCATAACACTTGTCATCACAACGCCCCATGACGCTCATCATCACAATTATCCCAGGTCTTCTCATCACAATGCTCCATGACTTTTGTCATCACAATGCTCAATACACTTGTCATAACAATGCTCCCTGACACTTTTCATCAGTATGCTCCTTGAACCCTGTTATCACAAAGCTCCATGCCTTTTTCATCACAATGATCCATGCCCTTTTCATCACAATGCTCCAAGACCCCTGTAATCACAATGCTCCATGCCCCTGTCATCACAAACCTCCATGCCGCATGTCATCAGAATTTTCCATGGCCTTCTCATCACAATGCTCCTTGCTCTTGTCATCACAATGCTCCAAGACCCCTGTAATCACAACGCTCCATGCCTCTTTTCATCAGAATGCTCCATGAGACTTGTCATCAAATGGCTACATGGACTTCTCATCACAATGCTCCAGGAACTTGTCTTCACAATGCTCCATTCCCCGGTCATCACAATGCTCCATGACCCCTGTCATCACAATACTCCATGAACATTTTCAGCCCAATGCTCCATGACCTTCTCATCACAATGCTCCATGACTCGTGTCATCACAATGCTCCATGACCACTGTCATAACAATGCTCCATGACCCATGACAACAGAATGATCCGGGACTTTTTTCATCAAAATGCACCATGACGCTTGTCATCACAATGATCCATGCCCTTGTCATCCCAATGCTCCATGACTCCTGTAAGCACAATGTTTCCTGACGCTTGTCATCCGAGTGCTCCATGACCCTTGTCATCACAATGCTCCATGCCTTTATCAGCAAAATGCTACATGACCTTGTCATCACAATGCTCCATGCGCTTGTCATCAGAATATTCCATTACCATTGTCATCAAAATCCACCGTGAACCTTGTCAGCACAATGCTCCATGCCCTTTTCATAACAAAGCTCCATGCTCCATGAATTCAAAATGTTCTTTGACCTCTGTCATCACAATGCTCCAAACCTTTGTGATCACGAAGTTCCATAACACTTGTCATCACATCGCGCCATGATGCCTGTCATCACCAGGCTCCCTGACACCTGTCATCACAATGCTCCATGACCCTTGTAATTACAGTGTTCCATGATGCTCGTCATCACACATATCCACGGTCTTCTCATCACAATGTTCCACGGTCTTGCCATCACAATGCTCCATGCCCTGGTCATCACAAAGCTCCATATCCTTTGTCATCACAATTCTCCAAGTCCTGGTCATCACAATGGTCCATGACACTACTCATCAAAATGTCACATGCTCTTGGCATCAAAATTCTCCATGCACTTGTCATTGTAATGCTCCATGACCCCTGTCATAGCAAGCTCCATGCACTTGTCATCACAAAGTTTCAAGACCTTGTCATCAAAATTCTCAATGGCACTTATCATCACAATGCTCCATGCCCTTGTCATCACAATGTTCCAAGCCCTTGTCATCAAAATGTTCCATTACCTTTGTCATCACATTCCTCCATGACATTTCGCATCACAATGCTCAATGCCATTGTCATCACAATGGAGCATGACATATGTCATCACAATTCTCCCTGACATCTGTCTTCACAATACTCCATGACCTTGTCATCACAATGCTCCATGCCCTAGTCATCACAATGTGCCATGCCCACTCTCATCACAATAATCCCTGAAACTTGTCAGACCAATGCTCCATGACCCTGTCATGACAATGCTCCATGCCCTTGTCATCACAATGCTCCATGATAGCTGTCATCACAATGCTCCATAACCACGGTAATCACAATGCTCCCTGACTCCAGTGATCATAATGCTTCATGACCTTTGTCATCACAATGGTCCATGCCCTCGTCATCACAAGGCTCAGTGACCTTTGTCACCACAATGCTCCATGAACTTTTCATCACAATGCTCCATGACCCTTGTCATCACAATGCTCCATGCCTTTCTCAGCAAAATTCTCCATGACACTTGTCATTATAATTCTCCATGTGCTTATCAGCACAATGCTCGATGACACATGCCATCACAGTGTGCCATGCGCTTATCATCACAATGCTCCATAACCTTGTCATCACAATGCTCCATGCACTTCTCATCAAAATGCTTTCTCAACACTGATATCACAGTGTTCCATAACTAGTCATCACCATACTACCTCACATATGTCATCACAAAGTTTCATGACCCGTCATCAAAATACTACATGCCCTTATCATCACAATGCTCCATGACCGCTGACATCACAACGTTCCATACTCCCTGTCATCAAAATGCTCCATGACCCTTTTCATCAAAATGGTCCATGACCCCTGACATCACAATGTTCCATAATCACTTTCTTCAAAATGTTCCAAGACAATTTTCTTCAAATTGCTCCATGACCATTTCATCACAATGCCCCCTGCCCTTCTCATCACAGTGCACCACACACTTGTCATCAAAATGCTCCATGACGTTTGTCATCACAAAATTCCATGACCATTGGCATCACAATGCTCCATGCCATTGTCATCACAATGTTCCATAACCCCTCTAATCACAATGCTCTCTGACAATTGTCATCGCAGTGTACCATGACACTTGTCATCACAATGCTCTATGCCTATGTCAGCAAAATGCTTCATGACTTGTCATCACAATGCTCCATGCGCTTGTCATCAAAATACTTCTTTACCATTGTCATTCACAATCCTCCATGAACATTGGCATCACATTACTTCATGCCCTTGTCATCACCATGCTCCATGCTCCTTGAAATCAAAATGATCCATGACCTCTGTCATCACAATGTTCCAAACCCTTGTGATCACAATTTTCCATAACACTTGTCATCAAAACGCTCCATGATTCCTTTCATCACAATACTCCATGCACTTGTTATCACAATACTCCATGAACTTTGTCATCACAATGCTCAATACACATGTCATCACAATGCTCCCTGACACTTGTCGTGAAAATGCTCCTTGAAACCTATCATGAAAAGTCTCCATGCCTTTTTCATCACAATGCTCCATGCACTTTTCATCACAATGCTCCATGCCATTGTCATCACAATACTCCACAAGCTTGTCATCAGAATGCTCCATGAGCCTTGTCATCAGAATGCTCCATGAACCCTGTCATCACAATGCTCCATGACACCTATCATCAAAATGTTTCATGCCCCTTGTCATTACAGTGCTCCATGACGCTCGTCATTACAATTATCCATGGTCTTCTCATCACAATGCTCCACAATTGTGCCATCAGAATGCTCCATGCCATAGTCATCACAATGCTACATGTCCTTTGTCATCAAAATTCCCCACGTCCTTTTCATCACAATGTTCCATGACACTACTCATCACAATGTTTCATGCTCTTGACCTCACAATTCTCCATGCACTTGTCATCGCAATGCTCCATGACCCCTGTCATAGCAAGCTCCATGCGCTAGTAATCTCAATGATTCACGACCTTGTCATCAAAATTCTCAATGGCCCCTGTCATCACAATGCTCCAAGCCCTTGTCATCACAATGCTCCATTACCTTTGCCATCACAATCCTCCTTGACACATGGCATCACAATGCTTCATGCCATTGTCATCACAATGGAACATGACCTATGTCATCACAATGCTCCCTGACACCTGTCTTCACAATACTCCGTGACCTTGTCATCACAATGTTCCATGCCCTTGTCATCACAATGCGCCATGCCCACTGTCATCACAATAATCCATGAAACTTGTCAGACCAATGCTCCATGCCCCTTTTCATCTCAAAACACCATGAACCCTGTCATCACAATGCACCATGCCCATCATCATAATGCTCCATGCTATTGTCATCACAATGAAATCAAAATTCTCCATGACCTCTGTCTTCACAATGCTCCAAACCCTTGTGATCACAATGTTCCATAACACTTGTAATCACATCGCCCCATGACGCTCTTCATTACAATAATCCATGGTTTTCTCATCACAATGCTCCATGACCTTTGTCATCACAATGTTCCATGACATTTCTCTCACAAAGCTCCATGACCCTTGGCATCACAAGGCCTCATTCCATTGTCATCACAATGCAACATGAACCCTGTCATCACATTGCTCCATGCCCTTGTCATTCCAAAGCTCCATGACACTTGTCATCACAATGCTCGATGTCCTCCTCATCACAATGCTCCATGCCCTTGTCAATACAATCTTCCATGACCCATGTATCACACTGTTCCATGCCCTTGTCATCACAATGCTCTTTACCACTGTGATAACAATGTTCCATGACCGCTGTTATCAAAATGTTCCACGGCCTTGTCATCACAAGCCTCCATGCCGCTTGCCATCACAATGCTCTAAGACCCCTGTAATCACAATACTCCATGCCCCCGTCATCACAGTGCTCCATGAACTTTGTCATCACAATGCTCAATACACTTGTCATCACAATGCTCCCTGACACTTGTCGTCAGAATGCTCCTTATACCCTGTTATGAAAAGGCTCCATGCCATTTTTATTACAATGTTAAATGCCCTTTTCATCACAATGCTCCATGCCATTTTCATCACAATACTCCCCAAGCTTCTCATCAGAATGCTCCATGAGCCTTGTCATCACAATGATCCATGACCCCTGTCATCACAATGCTCCATGACACCTGTCATCACAATGCTCCATGCCCGTTGTCATTACAGTGCTCCATGACGCTCGTCATCGCAATTATCCATGCCCTTCTCATCACCTTGCTCCACAGTTTTGCCATCACAATGCTCCATGCCCTGGTTATGACAATGCTCCATGTCCCTTGTCATCACAATTCTCCACGTCCTAGTCATCACAATGCTCCATTACAATTCTCATCACAATATTACATGCTCTTGTCATCACAATTATCCATGCACTTGTCATTGAAATGCTCCATGACCCCTATCATAGTAAGCTCCATGTGCTTATCACCACAATGCTTCACTAACTTGTCATGAAAATTCGCAATGGCAATTTTCATCACAATGTTCCATTACCTTTGTCATCACAATCCACCATGACACTTGGCATCATAATTCTCCATGACCCTTGTCATCACAATGCTCCATGCGGTTGTCAGCACAAAGCTCCAAGGCCCATGTCATCATAATGCACCATGTGATTGTCATCACAATGCTCCACAACCTTTTCATCACAATGCTCCATAAACCATGTCATAACAATGCTCCATGCACTTATCATCTAAATGCTCTCTCACTACCGATATCACAATGTTCCATCAATTGTCATCACAAAACTCCCTCACCGCTGTCATCACAATATACCATGACCCCTGTCATCACAATGCTACATGCACTTCTCATCAAAATGCTCCATGAACCCTCTCATCACATTGCTCCATAACGCTTGTCATCACAATGCTCGATGCCATTCTCATCACAATGCTCCATGCCCTTGTCATTTCACTCTTCCATGACCCATGTATCACAGTGTTCCGTGCCCTTGTCATCACAATGCTCCATTCCGAATCTCATAACAATAATCCATGAAACTTTTTAGACCAATGCTCCATGCCCTTGTCATCACAATGCTCCATGACCCCTGTCATAACAATGATCCATGACCCCTGCCATCACAATGTTCCACAGCTTTGTCATCACAATGTTCCCTGCGCTTCTCATCACATTGCACCATGCCCTTGTCATCAAAATGCTCAATGACCTTTGTCATCACAAAGCTCCATGAACGTTGGCATCAAAATGCTCCATGCCATTGTCATCACAATGCTCCAAGAGGGCTCTCATCACATTGCTCCATGCCCATCTCAACACAACGCTCCATGACATTTGTCAGCACAATGCTCGATGCCCTTCTCATTACAATGCTCCATGCCCTTGTCATTACAATCCTCCATGACCCATGTATCACAGTGTTCCGTGCCCTTGTCATCACAATGCTCCATTCCCACTCTCATCACAATAATCCATGAAACTTTTCAGACGAATGCTCCATTCCCTTCTCATAACAATGCTCCATGACACCTGCCATCACAATGTTCCACGGCCTTGTCATCACAAGGCTCCATGACCCTTGTCATCACAATGCTCCAAGACCCCTGTAATCACAATGCTCCATGCCCTAGTCATCAAAAAGCTCAATGACGCATGTCATCAGAATGCTTCATGGCCGTCTCATCCAAAGCACCATGCCCTTGTCATCACAATGCTCCAAGACCCATGTAATCACAATGCCCAATGCCCCATTTCATCTCAATGCTCCATGGAAACTGTCATCACTGTGCACCACGCCCATCATCCTAATGCTTCATGCTATTGTCGTCGCAATGAAATCAAAATGCTCCATGACCTCTGTCATCACAATGCTCCAAACCCTTGTGATCACAATGTTCCATAACACTTGTCATCACAATGCCCCATGACGCTCGTCATCCCATATATCCATGGTGTTCTCATCACAATGCTCCATGACCTTTGTCATCACAATGCTCAATACACTTGTCATCACAATGTTGCCTGACACTTGTCGTCAGTATGCTCCTTGAACCCTGTCATGACTAGGCTCCATGCCTTTTTCATCACAATGATCCATGCCCTTTTCATCACAATGCTCCAAGACCCCTGTAATCACAATGCTCCATTCCCTTGTCATCACAGAGCTCCATGACGCATGTCATCAGAATGCTCCATGGCATTCTCATCAAAATGCTCCTTGCCCTTGTCATCACAATGCTCCAAGACCCCTGTAATCACAATGCTCCATGACCCTTTTCATCACAATTCTCCATGAGACTTGTTATCACAAGTCTCCATGGTCCTCTCATCACAATGCTCCAGGAACTTGTCATCACAATGTTCCATTCCCTTGTCATCACAATGGTCCATGAACATTTTCAGCCCAATGCTCCATGACCTTCTCATCACAATGCTTCATGACCCCTTTCATCACGATGCTCCATGACCACTGTCATCACAATGCTCCATGACCCCTGACAACACAATGATCTGGAACTCTTGTAATCAAAATGCTCCATTACCCTTGAAATCACAATGATCCATGCCCTTGTCACCCCAATGCTCCATGACCCATAATCACAATGCTCTGTGACGCTTGTCATCACAGTGCTCCATTACACTTGTCCTCACAATGCTCCATTTCTTTATCAGCAAAATGCTACATGACCTTGAAATCACAATGCTCCATGCCCTTGTCATCACAACGCTCAAAAACCCATGTAATCACAATGCTTCATGCCCCATTTCATCTCAATGCTCCATGAACCCTGTCATCACAATGCACCATGCCCATCATCATAATGCTTCATGCTATTGTCATCGCAATGAAATCAAAATGCTCCATGACCTCTGTCATCACAATGCTCCAAACCCTTCTGATCACAATGTTCCATAACACTTGTTATCACAACGCCCCATGACGCTCGTCATCACAATTATCCATGGTCTTCTCATCACAAGGCTCCAAGACCTTTGTCATCACAATGCTCAATACACATGTCATCACAATGCTCCCTGACACTTGTCGTCAGTATGCTCCTTGAACCCTGTCATGACTAGGCTCCATGCCCTTTTCATCACAATGCTCCAAGACCCCTGTCATCACAATGCTCTATGCCCTTGTCATCACAAAGCTCCATGACACATGTCATCAGAATGCTCCATGGCCTTCTCATCAGAATGCTCCATGCCCTTGCAATCACAATGCTCCAAGACCCTTGTAATTACAATGCTCCATGCCCCTGTTCATCTCAAAGCTCCATGAACCCTATCATCACAATGCACCATGCCCATCATCATAATGATTCATGCTATTCTCATGACAATGAAATCAAAGTGCTCCATGACGTGTGTCATCACAATGCTCCAAACCCATGTGATCACAATGTTCCATAACACTTGTCATCACAACGCCTCATGATGTTCATCATTACAGTGCTCCCTACGCTTCTCATGACAATGCACCATGCCCATGTCATCAAAATGTTCCATGACCTTTTTCATCTCAAAGCTCCATGACCCTTGGCATCACAATGCTCCATGATCCCTCTCATCACATTGTTCCATGAAACCTGTGATCACATTGCTCCATTACGCTTTTCATCACAATGCTCGATGCCCTTCTAATCACATTGCACCATGACCTTGTCATTACAATCCTCCATTACCCATGTATCACAGTGTTCCATGCCCTTGTCATCACAATGCTCTATGCTCACTCTCATCACAATAATCCATGAAACTTTTCAGACAAATATTCGATGGCCTTGTCATCACAATGCTAAATTACCCCTGTCAAAACAATGCTCCATGACCCCTGCAATCACAATGTTCCACGGCCTTGTCATCACAATGCTCCATGACCATCGTCATCACAATGCTCAATACACTTGTCATCACAATGCTCCCTGACACTTGTCATCAGTATGCTCCTTGAACCCTGTCATGACAAGGCTCCATGCCTTTTTCATCACAATGCTCCAAGACCCCTGTAATCACAATGCTCCATGCCCTTCTCATCACAAAACACCATGACGCAGGCCATCAGAAAGCTCCATGGCCTTCTCATCACAATGTTCCATGCCCTTGTCATCACAATCCTCCACGATCCCTGTAATCACAATGCTTCATGCACTTGTCATCACAAAGCTCCATGACGCATGTAATCAGAATGCTCCATGGCCTTCTCATCACAATGCTCCTTGCCCTTGTCATCACAATGCTCCAAGACCCCTGTAATCACAATGCTCCATGCCACTTTTCATCAGAATGCTCCATGAGACTTGTCATCACAAGGCTCCATGGTCTTCTCATCACAATGCTCCATGCACTTGTCATCACAGTCCTCCATGAACCTTGGGATCACATTGCTTCATGCCCTTGTCATCACAATGGTCCATGCTCCTTGAAATCAAAATGATACATGACCACTGTCATCACAATGCTTCAAACCATTTGATCACAATGTTCCATAACATTTGTCATCACCACACTCCATGATGCCTGTCATCGCAATACTCCATGCCCTTCTCATCACAATGGTCCATGATATTTGTCATCACAATGCTCAATATACTTGTCATCACAGTGCTCCTTTACACATTTCCTCAGAATGCTCCTTGAAAACTGTCATCAAAAGGCGCCATTCCTTTTTGATCACAATGCTCCATGCCCTTTTAATCACAATGCTCCATGCCATTGTCATCACAATACTCCACAAGGTTGTCATCAGAATGCTCCATGACTCTTGTCATCACAATGCTCCATGCCCCTTGTCATTACAGTGCTCCATGACGCTTGCCAACACAATTATCCATGGTCTTCTCATCACAATGCTCCACGGTCTTGCCATCACAATGCTCCATGCCCTGGTCATCACAATGCTCCATGTCCCTTGTCATCACAATTCTCCACGTCCTTGTCATCACAATGTTCCTTGACACTTGTCATCACAATATTACATGCTCTTGTCATCACAATTATCCATGCACTTGTGATCGCAATGCTCCATGTCCCTGACATAGCAAGCTCCATGCCCTTGTCATCAAAATGCTCCATGCCCTTGTCATCAAAATGCTCCATGACCCTTGTCATAACAAGGTTCCAAGCCCTTGTCATCACAATGCTCCATTACCTTTGTCATCACCATCCTCCATGACACTTGGCCTCACAGTGCTCCATGCCATTGCCATCGCAATGGACCATGACATATGTCATCACAGTGCTCTCTGACACCTGTCTTCACAATATTCCAGGACATTGTCATCACAATGTGCAATGCCCACTGTCATCACAATAATCCATCAAACATTCAGACCAATGCCCCATGCCCATGTCTTCACAATGCTCCATGAACCCTCTCATCACATTGCTCCATGCCCTTGTCATCAGAAAGCTCCATGACGCTTGTCATCACAATGCTCCATGCCCTTGTCATTACAATCCTCCATGACCCATGTATCACAGTGTTCCATGCCCTTGTCATCACAATGCTCCATGCCCACTCTCATCACAATAATCCTTGAAACTTTTCAGACCAATGCTCCATACCCTTGTCATCACAATGCT
Organism: Mesoplodon bidens; assembly: GCF_964165515.1. Lineage (NCBI taxonomy): Eukaryota > Metazoa > Chordata > Mammalia > Artiodactyla > Ziphiidae > Mesoplodon > Mesoplodon bidens. Next base: position 834,230 of record NW_027671983.1, read on the forward strand.
CCATTACCCCTGTCATAACAATGCTCCATGACACCTGCCATTGCAATGTTCCACAGCCTTTTCATCACGTGGCTCCATGACCCTTGTCATCACAATTTACCAAGACCACTGTAATCACAATGATCCATGCCCCTTTTCATTAAAGTGCTCCATAATGCTCGTCATCACAATTATCCATGGTCTTCTCTTCAAAATGCTCCACGTTCTTTCCATCACAATGATCCATATCCTGGTCATCACAATGCTCCATGTCCCTTGTCTTCACAATTCTCCACGTCCTTGTCATCACAATGCTCCATTACACTTCTCATCACAATGTTACATGCCCGTGTCATCACAATTTTCCATACACTTGTCATCACAATGCTCCATGACCCCTGTCATTGCAAGCACCATGCACTTGTCATCACAATGCTTCACGACCTTGTCATCAAAATTCTCAATGGCCCTTGCCATCACAATGCTCCATGACACTTGTCATGACAATGCTCCATGACCCTAGTCATCACAATGCTCCATGACTTTGTCATCACAATCCTCCATGACACTTGGCATCACAATGCTTCATGCCATTGTCATCACAATGGACCATGACATATGTCATCACAATGCTCCCTGACACCTGTCTTCACAATACTCCATGACCTTGTCATCACAATGCTCCATGCCCTTGTCATAACAATGTGCCATGCCCAGTATCATCACAACAATCCACGAAACTCGTAAGAACAATGCTCCATGCCCCTGTCATCACAATGCTCCATGCCCTAGTCATCACAATTCTCCATGACGCCTGTCATCACAATGCCTCGTGACTCCAGTCATCACAATGCTTCATGACATTTGTCATCACAATGGTCCATGCCCTAGTCATCACATGGCTATGTGACATTTGTCACAGCAATGCTCCATGAACTTTTCATCACAATACTCTGTGACGCTTGTCATCACAATGCTGCAAGCGTTTGTCAGCACAATGCTCCATGACACTTGCCATCAGTATGATCCTTGAACCCTGTCATAACAAGGCTCCATGCCATTTTCATCACAATGATCCATGCCATTTTATTCACAATACACCAATACCCCTGTAATGACAATGCACCATGGCCTTGTCATCAAAAAGCTCCATGAGGCATGTCATCAGAGTGCTCCATGGACTTCTCATCACAATGCTCCATGCCCTTGTCATCACAATGCTTCAAGACACCTGTAATCACAATGCTCCATGCCCCTTTTCATCAGAATGCTCCATGAGACTTGTCATCACAAAGCTCCATGGTGTTCTCATCACAATGCTCCAGGAATTTGTCATCACCATACTCCTTTCCCTTGTCATCACAAAGTTCCATGACCCCTGTCATCACAATACTCCATGAACATTTTCAGCCCAATTCCCTTTGACCTTCTCATCACAATGCTCCATGACCAATGTCATCACAATATTCCATGAATATTTTCAGCCCAATGCTCCATGACCTTCTCATCACAATTCTCCAGGACCACAGTCATCACAATGCTCCATGACCCTGACAACAAAATGATCCTGGACTCTTGTCATCAAAATACTCCATGACACTTGTCATCACAATGCTCCATGATGCCTTTCATCACAATAATCCATTCCCTTGTCATCACAATGCTCCATGACGTTTGTCATCATAATGCTCAATACGCTTGTCATCACACTGCTCCCTGAGACTTGTCATCACAATGCTCCTTGAACCCTGTCCTGAAAAGGCTCCTTGCCTTTTTCATCACAAGGATCCATGCACTTTTCATCAAATGCTCCATGCCATTGTCATCACAATACTCCACAAGCTTGTCATCAGAATGTTCCATGAATATTGTCATCTCAATGGACCATGACCCCTGTCATCACAATGGTCCATGACACCTGTCATAACAATGCTCCATGCACCTTGTCATTACACTGCTCCATGACGCTCGTCATCACAATTATCCATGGACTTCTCATCACAATGCTCCTCGGTCTTGCCATCACAATGCTCCATGCCCTTGTCATCACAAAGCTCCATGAGGCATGTCATCAGAGTGCTGCATGGCCTTCTCATCACAATGCTCCATGCACTTGTCATCACAATGCTCCAAGACACCTGTAATCACAATGTTTCATGCCCCTTTTCATCAGAATGCTCCATGAGACTTGTCATCACGAAGCTCCATGGTGTTCTCATCACAATGCTCCAGGAACTTGTCATCACCATACTCCACTCCCTTGTCATCACAATGTTCCATGACCCCTGTCATCACAATACTCCATGAACATTTTCAGCCCAATTCTTTTGACCTCATCACAATGCTCCATGACCACTGTCACCACAATACTCCATGAATATTTTCAGCCCAATGCTCCATGACCTTCTCATCACAATGCTCCATGACCACTGTCATCACAATGCTCCATGACCCTGAAAACAAAATGATCCGGGGCTCTTGTCATCAAACTGCTCCATGACACTTGTCATCACAATGACCCATGCCCTTGTTATCCCAATGCTCCATGACCCTTGTAATCAAAATTCTCCGTGATGCTAGTCATCACAGTGCTCCATGACACTTGTCATCACAATGCTCCATGCCTTTGTCAGAAAAATGCTACATGACCTTGTCATCACAATGCTCCATGCGCTTGTCATCACAATCCTCCATGAACCTTGGGATCACATTGCTTCATGCCCTTGTCATCACAATGCTCCATGTCCCTTGTCATCACAATTCTCCACGTCCTTGTCATCACAATGCTCCATGACACTTCTCATCACAATGATACATGCTCTTGTCATCACAATTCTCCATGCACTTGTCATCGCAATGCTCCATGAACCCTGTCATAGCAAGCTCCATGCGCTTGTCATCACAATTCTTGATGACCTTGTCATCAAAGTACTCAATGGCCCTTGTCATCACAATGCTACATGCCCTTGTCATCACAATGCTCCGTCACCCATGTCATTACAATGCTCCAAGATCTTGTCATCACAATGTTCCATGCCGTTGTCAGCACAATGCTCCATGACCCTTGTCATCACAATGCTCCATTCGCTTGTCAGCACAATGCTCCATGACCCATGCCATCACAAAGCACCATGCGCTTGTTATCACAATGCTCCACAACCTTGTCATGACACTACTCCATAAAGCTTGTCATCACAATGCTTCATGCACTTCTCAACAAAATGATCTCTCACCACTGATATCACAATGTTCCATCACTACTTATCACAATACACCCTAACCTCTGTCATCACAATATTCCATGACCCCTGTCATCACAATGCTACATGCCCTTATCATCACAATGCTCCATGACACCTGACATCACAATGTTCCATAAACCCTGTCATCAAAATATTCCATGACTTTTTCATCAAATTGCTCCATGACCCTGTCTTCACAATGATCCCTGCCCGTCTCATCACAATGCACCACGCACTTGGCATCAAAATGCTCCATGACATTTGTCTTCACAAAGCTCCATGACCCTTAGCATCACAATGCTCCATGCCACTGTCATCACAATGCTCCATGAACCCTCTCATCACATTGCTCCATGCCCTTGTCATCACAAAGCTCCATGAGGCTTGTCATCACAATGCTCGATGTCCTTCTCATCACAAAGCTCCATGCCCTTGTCATTACAATCCTCTATGACCCAGTTATCACATTGTTCCGGCCCTTGTCATCACAATGCTCCATGCCCACTCTCCTCACAATAATCCATGAAACTTTTCAGACCAATGCTCCATGCCCTTGTCATCAAAATGCTCCATTACCCCTGTCATAACAATGCTCCATGTCCCCTGCCATCACAATGTTCCACGGCCTTGTCATCACAAGACTCCATGACCATTGTCATCACGATGCTCCAAGAGCCCTGTAATCACAATGCTCCATGCCCTTGTCATCACAAAGCTCCATGATGCATGTCATCAAAATGCTCCATGGCCTTCTCCTCACAATGTTCCATGCCGTTGTCATCACAAAGCTCCATGACACATGTCATCACAAAGCTCGATGCCCTTCTCATCACAATGTTCCATGTCCTTCTCATTACAGTCCTCCATGACCCATGTATCATAGTGTTCCGAGCCCTTGTAATCATAATGCTCCATGCCCACCCTCATCAGAAAAATCCATGAAACATTTCATACCAATGCTCCATGCCCTTGTCATCACAATACGCCATGTCCACTGTCATCACAATAATCCATGAAACTTGTCAGACCAATGCTCCATGCCCCTTTTCATCTCAAAACACCATGAACCCTGTCATCAGAATGCACCATGCCCATCATCATAATGCTTCATGCTATTGCATCACAATGAAATCAAAATGCTCAATGACCCCTGTCATCACAATGCTCCAAACCCTTGTGATCACAATGTTCCATAACACTTGTCATCACAACGCCCCATGACGCTCGTCCTCACAATTATCCATGGACTTCTCATCACAATGCTCCATGGACTTTGTCATCGCAATGCTCAATACACTTGTCATCATAATGCTCCCTGACACTTGTCATCTGTATGCTCCTTAATCCCTGTCATGACAATGCTCCATGCCGTTTTCATCACAATGATCCTTGCCCTTTCCATCACAATTCTCCAGGAACCCTTTAATCACAATGCTCCATGCCCTTGTCATCACAAAACTCCCTGATGCATGTCATCAGAATGCTCCATGCCCTTCTCATCACAATTCTCCATGCACTTTACATCACAAAGCTCCATGCCCTTGTCATCACAAAGCTCCATGACACATGTCATCAGAATGCTCCATGGACTTCCCTTCACAATGCTCCTTGTCCTTGTCATCACAATGCTCCAAGCCACTGTAATCACAATGCTCCATGCCCCATTACATCAGAATGCTCCATGAGACTTGTCATCACAAGACTCCATTGTCTTCTTATCACAATTCTCCAGGACCTTGTCACCACAATGCTCCATTCGCTTGTCATCAAAATGCTCCATGAAACCTGTCATCACAATACTCCATGAACATTTGCAGGCCAATGCTTCATGACCTTCTCATCACAATGCTCCATGACCCCTGACATCACGATGCTCCTTGCCATTGTCATTACAATGGACCATGACATATCTCATCACAATGCTTCCAGACACCTGTCTTCACAATACTCCATGACCTTGTCATCACAATGCTCGATGCCCTTGTCATCACAATGTGCCATGCTCACTGTCATCACCATAATCCATGAAACATTCAGACCAATGCTTCATGCCCCTGTCATCAAAATGCTCCATGCCCTTATCATCACAATGCTCCATGACACCTGTCATCACAATGCTCCATGACTTCAGTCATAACATTGCTTCATGACCTTTGTCATCACAGTGGTCCATGCCCTCGTCATCACAAGGCTCTGTGACCATTGTAACCACAATGCTCCAGGAACTTTTCATCACAATGCTCCATGTCCCTTGTCATCCCAATTCTCTACGTCCTTGTCATCACAATGCTCCATGACAATTCTCATCACAATGTTACATGCTCTTGTCATCCCAATTCTCCATGCACTTGTCATCACCATGCTCCATGACACCTGTCATAGCACGCTCCATTCACTTGTCATCACAAAGCCTCACGACTTTGTCATCAAAATTCTCAATGGTCGTTGTCATCAGAATGATCCATGCCCTTGTAATCACAATGCTCCCTGACCCTTGTCATCACAATGCTCCAAGCCCTTGTCATCACAATGCTCCATTACCTTTGTCATCACAATCCTCCATGACACTTGGCACCACAATGCACCATGCCATTTTCATGACAATGGACCATGACATATGTCATCACAATGCTCCTTGAGACCTGTCTTCAAAATACTCCATGACCTTGTCATCACCATGCTCCATGCCCTTGTCATCACAATGCACCATGCCCACTGTCATCACAATAATCCATGAAACTTGTCAGACCAATGCTCCATGCCCCTTTAATCACAATTCTCCATGCCCTTGTCCTCACAATGCTCCATGACCCCAGTCATCACAATGCTCCATGACCCCTGCCATCACAATGTTCCGTGACTCCAGTCATCACAATGCTTCATGACCTTTTTCACCACAATGGTCCATGCCCTCGTCATCAGAAGGCTCTGTGACTTTTGTCACCAGAATGCTCCATGAACATTTCATCACAATGCTCCATGACCTTTGTCATCACAATGCTCCATGCGCTTGTCAGCACCATGGTCCATGACCCATATCATCACAATGTGCCATGCGCTTGTCATCACATTCTTCCACAAACTTGTCATCACAATGCTTCATAAAACTTGTCATCTCAATGCTCCATGCACTTCCCATCAAAATGGTTTCTCACCACTGAAATCACAATGTTCCATAACTAGTCATCACAATACTCCCTCACCACTCTCATCACAATGTCCCATGACCCCTGTCATGACAGTGCTACATGCCCTTATCATCACAATGCACCATGACCTCTGACATCACAATGTTCCATAATCCCTGTCATCAACGTGCTCCATGACCCATTTCATCACAATGCTCCATGACCTCTGACATCACAATATTCCATAACCCCTGTCATCAAAATGATCCATGACCCTTTTCATCAAATTGCTCAAAGCTGGTGTCATCTCAATGCTCCCTGCCCTTCTCATTACAATGCACAATGCCCTTGTCAACAAAATGCTCCATGACCTTTGTTATCACACAGTTCCTTGACCCTTGGCATCATAATTCTCCATGTCAATTTTATCACAGTGCTCCATGAACCCTCACATCACATTGCTCCATGACCTTGTCATCACAAAGCTCCATGACGTTTGTCATCACAATGTTCGATGCCCTTCTCATCACAATGCTCCACCCCCTTGTCATTACAATACTCCATGACCCATGTATCACAGTGTTCCTTGCCCTTGTCATCACAATGTTCCATGCCCACTCTCATCACATCAATCCATGAAAATTTTCAGACCAATGCTCCATGCCCTTGTCATCACAATGCTCCATTACCCCTGTCATCACAATGCTCCATGACACCTTCCATTTCAATGTTCCACAGCCTTTTTGTCACGTGGCTCCATGACCCTTGTCATCACAATGCTCCAAGACCCCTGTAATCACAATGATCCATGCCCTTGTCACGCAAACCTCCATGACGCATGTCATCAGAATACTCCATGGCCTTCTCATCAGAATGCTCCATGCCCTTGTCATCACAAGGCTCCATGAGCCTTGTTATCACAATGCTCCAAGACCACTGTAATCAAAATGATCCATGCCTCTTGTCATTAAAGTGCTCCATAATGCTCATCATCAAAATTATCCATGGTCTTCTCTTCACAATGCTCCACGGTCTTTCCATTACAATGCTCCATATCCTGGTCATCACAGTGCTCCATGTCCCTTGTCATCACAATTCTCCACGTCCTTGTCATCACAATGCTCCATGACACTTATCATCACAATATTACATGCTCTTGTCATGCACTTGTCATCACAATGCTCCATGACCACTGTCATTGCAAGCAACATGCACTGGTCATCACAATATTTCACGACATTGTCATCAAAATTCTCAATGGCCCTTGTCATCACAATGCTCCATGACCCTTGTCATCACAATGCTACATTACATTTGTCATCACAATCCTCCATAACACTTGGCATCACGATGCGCCATGCCATTGTCGTCACAATGGACCATGACATATGTCATCAAAATGCTCCCTGACACCTGTCTTCACAATACACTATGACCTTGTCATCACCATGTTCCATGCCCTTGTCATCACAATGTGCCATGCCCACTGTCATCACATCAATCCATGAAACTTGTAAGACCAATGCTCCTTGCCCCTGTCATCACAATGCTCCATGCCCTTGTCATCACAATGTTCCATGACGCCTGTAATCACAATGCTCCGTGACTCCAGTCATCAGAATGATTCATGACATTTGTCATCACAATGGTCCATGCCCTCGTCATCACATGGCTATGTGACCTTTGTCACCATAATGCTCCATGAAATTTGCATCACAATGCTCTGTGACCCTTGTTATCACAATGCTCCAAACCTTTGTCAGCACAATGCTCCATGACACTTGCCATCAGTATCCTCTTTGGACCCTGTCATGACAAGGCTCCATGCCTTTTTTCATCACAATGATCCATGCCATTTTCTTCACAATACTCCAAAACCCCTGTAATGACAATGCTCCATGCCCTTGTCATCACAAAGCTCCATGAGGCATGTCATCAGAGTGCTGCATGGCCTTCTCATCACAATGCTCCATGCACTTGTCATCACAATGCTCCAAGACACCTGTAATCACAATGTTTCATGCCCCTTTTCATCAGATTGCTCCATGAGACTTGCCATCACGAAGCTCCATGGTGTTCTCATCACAATGCTCCAGGAACTTGTCATCACCATACTCCACTCCCTTGTCATCACAATGTTCCATGACCCCTGTCATCACAATACTCCATGAACATTTTCAGCCCAATTCTTTTGACCTCATCACAATGCTCCATGACCACTGTCATCACAATACTCCATGAATAATTTCAGCCCAATGCTCCATGACCTCATCACAATGCTCCATGACCACTGTCATCACAATGCTCCATGACCCTGAAAACAAAATGATCCGGGGCTCTTGTCATCAAACTGTTCCATGACACTTGTCATCACAATGATCCATGCCCTTGTTATCCCAATGCTCCATGACCCTTGTAATCAAAATTCTCCGTGATGCTTGTCATCAGAGGGGCTCCATGACCCTTGTCATCACAATGCTCCATGCCTTTGTCAGAAAAATGCTACATGACCTTGTCATGACAATGCTCCATGCGCTTGTCATCACAATCCTCCATGAACCTTGGGATCACATTGCTTCATGCCCTTGTCATCACAATGCTCCATGCTCCTTGAAATCAAAATGATCCATGAACTCTGTCATCACAATGTTTCAAAACCTTGTGATCACAATGTTCCATAACACTTGTCATCACAATGCTCCATGATGCCTGTCATCACAATTCTCCACGTCCTTGTCATCACAATGCTCCATGACCTTTGTCATCACAATGCGCCATGCGCTTGTCAGCACCATGGTCCATGACCCATATCATCACAATGTGCCATGCGCTTGTCATCACATTCTTCCACAAACTTGTCATCACAATGCTTCATAAAACTTGTCATCTCAATGCTCCATGCACTTCCCATCAAAATGGTTTCTCACCACTGAAATCACAATGTTCCATAACTAGTCATCACAATACTCCCTCACCACTCTCATCACAATGTCCCATGACCCCTGTCATGACAGTGCTACATGCCCTTATCATCACAATGCACCATGACCTCTGACATCACAATGTTCCATAATCCCTGTCATCAACGTGCTCCATGACCCATTTCATCACAATGCTCCATGACCTCTGACATCACAATATTCCATAACCCCTGTCATCAAAATGATCCATGACCCTTTTCATCAAATTGCTCAAAGCTGGTGTCATCTCAATGCTCCCTGCCCTTCTCATTACAATGCACAATGCCCTTGTCAACAAAATGCTCCATGACCTTTGTTATCACACAGTTCCTTGACCCTTGGCATCATAATTCTCCATGTCAATTTTATCACAGTGCTCCATGAACCCTCACATCACATTGCTCCATGACCTTGTCATCACAAAGCTCCATGACGTTTGTCATCACAATGTTCGATGCCCTTCTCATCACAATGCTCCACCCCCTTGTCATTACAATACTCCATGACCCATGTATCACAGTGTTCCTTGCCCTTGTCATCACAATGTTCCATGCCCACTCTCATCACATCAATCCATGAAAATTTTCAGACCAATGCTCCATGCCCTTGTCATCACAATGCTCCATTACCCCTGTCATCACAATGCTCCATGACACCTTCCATTTCAATGTTCCACAGCCTTTTTGTCACGTGGCTCCATGACCCTTGTCATCACAATGCTCCAAGACCCCTGTAATCACAATGATCCATGCCCTTGTCACGCAAACCTCCATGACGCATGTCATCAGAATACTCCATGGCCTTCTCATCAGAATGCTCCATGCCCTTGTCATCACAAGGCTCCATGAGCCTTGTTATCACAATGCTCCAAGACCACTGTAATCAAAATGATCCATGCCTCTTGTCATTAAAGTGCTCCATAATGCTCATCATCAAAATTATCCATGGTCTTCTCTTCACAATGCTCCACGGTCTTTCCATTACAATGCTCCATATCCTGGTCATCACAGTGCTCCATGTCCCTTGTCATCACAATTCTCCACGTCCTTGTCATCACAATGCTCCATGACACTTATCATCACAATATTACATGCTCTTGTCATGCACTTGTCATCACAATGCTCCATGACCACTGTCATTGCAAGCAACATGCACTGGTCATCACAATATTTCACGACATTGTCATCAAAATTCTCAATGGCCCTTGTCATCACAATGCTCCATGACCCTTGTCATCACAATGCTACATTACATTTGTCATCACAATCCTCCATAACACTTGGCATCACGATGCGCCATGCCATTGTCGTCACAATGGACCATGACATATGTCATCACAATGCTCCCTGACACCTGTCTTCACAATACACTATGACCTTGTCATCACCATGTTCCATGCCCTTGTCATCACAATGTGCCATGCCCACTGTCATCACATCAATCCATGAAACTTGTAAGACCAATGCTCCTTGCCCCTGTCATCACAATGCTCCATGCCCTTGTCATCACAATGTTCCATGACGCCTGTAATCACAATGCTCCGTGACTCCAGTCATCAGAATGATTCATGACATTTGTCATCACAATGGTCCATGCCCTCGTCATCACATGGCTATGTGACCTTTGTCACCATAATGCTCCATGAAATTTGCATCACAATGCTCTGTGACCCTTGTTATCACAATGCTCCAAACCTTTGTCAGCACAATGCTCCATGACACTTGCCATCAGTATCCTCTTTGGACCCTGTCATGACAAGGCTCCATGCCTTTTTTCATCACAATGATCCATGCCATTTTCTTCACAATACTCCAAAACCCCTGTAATGACAATGCTCCATGCCCTTGTCATCACAAAGCTCCATGAGGCATGTCATCAGAGTGCTGCATGGCCTTCTCATCACAATGCTCCATGCACTTGTCATCACAATGCTCCAAGACACCTGTAATCACAATGTTTCATGCCCCTTTTCATCAGATTGCTCCATGAGACTTGCCATCACGAAGCTCCATGGTGTTCTCATCACAATGCTCCAGGAACTTGTCATCACCATACTCCACTCCCTTGTCATCACAATGTTCCATGACCCCTGTCATCACAATACTCCATGAACATTTTCAGCCCAATTCTTTTGACCTCATCACAATGCTCCATGACCACTGTCATCACAATACTCCATGAATAATTTCAGCCCAATGCTCCATGACCTCATCACAATGCTCCATGACCACTGTCATCACAATGCTCCATGACCCTGAAAACAAAATGATCCGGGGCTCTTGTCATCAAACTGTTCCATGACACTTGTCATCACAATGATCCATGCCCTTGTTATCCCAATGCTCCATGACCCTTGTAATCAAAATTCTCCGTGATGCTTGTCATCAGAGGGCTCCATGACCCTTGTCATCACAATGCTCCATGCCTTTGTCAGAAAAATGCTACATGACCTTGTCATGACAATGCTCCATGCGCTTGTCATCACAATCCTCCATGAACCTTGGGATCACATTGCTTCATGCCCTTGTCATCACAATGCTCCATGCTCCTTGAAATCAAAATGATCCATGAACTCTGTCATCACAATGTTTCAAAACCTTGTGATCACAATGTTCCATAACACTTGTCATCACAATGCTCCATGATGCCTGTCATCACAATTCTCCACGTCCTTGTCATCACAATGCTCCATGACCTTTGTCATCACAATGCGCCATGCGCTTGTCAGCACCATGGTCCATGACCCATATCATCACAATGTGCCATGCGCTTGTCATCACATTCTTCCACAAACTTGTCATCACAATGCTTCATAAAACTTGTCATCTCAATGCTCCATGCACTTCCCATCAAAATGGTTTCTCACCACTGAAATCACAATGTTCCATAACTAGTCATCACAATACTCCCTCACCACTCTCATCACAATGTCCCATGACCCCTGTCATGACAGTGCTACATGCCCTTATCATCACAATGCACCATGACCTCTGACATCACAATGTTCCATAATCCCTGTCATCAACGTGCTCCATGACCCATTTCATCACAATGCTCCATGACCTCTGACATCACAATATTCCATAACCCCTGTCATCAAAATGATCCATGACCCTTTTCATCAAATTGCTCAAAGCTGGTGTCATCTCAATGCTCCCTGCCCTTCTCATTACAATGCACAATGCCCTTGTCAACAAAATGCTCCATGACCTTTGTTATCACACAGTTCCTTGACCCTTGGCATCATAATTCTCCATGTCAATTTTATCACAGTGCTCCATGAACCCTCACATCACATTGCTCCATGACCTTGTCATCACAAAGCTCCATGACGTTTGTCATCACAATGTTCGATGCCCTTCTCATCACAATGCTCCACCCCCTTGTCATTACAATACTCCATGACCCATGTATCACAGTGTTCCTTGCCCTTGTCATCACAATGTTCCATGCCCACTCTCATCACATCAATCCATGAAAATTTTCAGACCAATGCTCCATGCCCTTGTCATCACAATGCTCCATTACCCCTGTCATCACAATGCTCCATGACACCTTCCATTTCAATGTTCCACAGCCTTTTTGTCACGTGGCTCCATGACCCTTGTCATCACAATGCTCCAAGACCCCTGTAATCACAATGATCCATGCCCTTGTCACGCAAACCTCCATGACGCATGTCATCAGAATACTCCATGGCCTTCTCATCAGAATGCTCCATGCCCTTGTCATCACAAGGCTCCATGAGCCTTGTTATCACAATGCTCCAAGACCACTGTAATCAAAATGATCCATGCCTCTTGTCATTAAAGTGCTCCATAATGCTCATCATCAAAATTATCCATGGTCTTCTCTTCACAATGCTCCACGGTCTTTCCATTACAATGCTCCATATCCTGGTCATCACAGTGCTCCATGTCCCTTGTCATCACAATTCTCCACGTCCTTGTCATCACAATGCTCCATGACACTTATCATCACAATATTACATGCTCTTGTCATGCACTTGTCATCACAATGCTCCATGACCACTGTCATTGCAAGCAACATGCACTGGTCATCACAATATTTCACGACATTGTCATCAAAATTCTCAATGGCCCTTGTCATCACAATGCTCCATGACCCTTGTCATCACAATGCTACATTACATTTGTCATCACAATCCTCCATAACACTTGGCATCACGATGCGCCATGCCATTGTCGTCACAATGGACCATGACATATGTCATCACAATGCTCCCTGACACCTGTCTTCACAATACACTATGACCTTGTCATCACCATGTTCCATGCCCTTGTCATCACAATGTGCCATGCCCACTGTCATCACATCAATCCATGAAACTTGTAAGACCAATGCTCCTTGCCCCTGTCATCACAATGCTCCATGCCCTTGTCATCACAATGTTCCATGACGCCTGTAATCACAATGCTCCGTGACTCCAGTCATCAGAATGATTCATGACATTTGTCATCACAATGGTCCATGCCCTCGTCATCACATGGCTATGTGACCTTTGTCACCATAATGCTCCATGAAATTTGCATCACAATGCTCTGTGACCCTTGTTATCACAATGCTCCAAACCTTTGTCAGCACAATGCTCCATGACACATGCCATCAGTATCCTCTTTGGACCCTGTCATGACAAGGCTCCATGCCTTTTTTCATCACAATGATCCATGCCATTTTCTTCACAATACTCCAAAACCCCTGTAATGACAATGCTCCATGCCCTTGTCATCACAAAGCTCCATGAGGCATGTCATCAGAGTGCTGCATGGCCTTCTCATCACAATGCTCCATGCACTTCTCATCACAATGCTCCAAGACACCTGTAATCACAATGTTTCATGCCCCTTTTCATCAGATTGCTCCATGAGACTTGCCATCACGAAGCACCATGGTGTTCTCATCACAATGCTCCAGGAACTTGTCATCACCATACTCCACTCCCTTGTCATCACAATGTTCCATGACCCCTGTCATCACAATACTCCATGAACATTTTCAGCCCAATTCTTTTGACCTCATCACAATGCTCCATGACCACTGTCATCACAATACTCCATGAATAATTTCAGCCCAATGCTCCATGACCTCATCACAATGCTCCATGACCACTGTCATCACAATGCTCCATGACCCTGAAAACAAAATGATCCGGGGCTCTTGTCATCAAACTGTTCCATGACACTTGTCATCACAATGATCCATGCCCTTGTTATCCCAATGCTCCATGACCCTTGTAATCAAAATTCTCCGTGATGCTTGTCATCAGAGTGCTCCATGACCCTTGTCATCACAATGCTCCATGCCTTTGTCAGAAAAATGCTACATGACCTTGTCATGACAATGCTCCATGCGCTTGTCATCACAATCCTCCATGAACCTTGGGATCACATTGCTTCATGCCCTTGTCATCACAATGCTCCATGCTCCTTGAAATCAAAATGATCCATGAACTCTGTCATCACAATGTTTCAAAACCTTGTGATCACAATGTTCCATAACACTTGTCATCACAATGCTCCATGATGCCTGTCATCACAATTCTCCACGTCCTTGTCATCACAATGCTCCATGACCTTTGTCATCACAATGCACAATACACTTGTCATCACAATGCTCCCGGAACTTGCCATCAGTATGCATTTGAACCATGTCATGACAATGCTCCATGACTTTTTCATCACAATGATCCATGCCCTTTTCATCACAATGCTCCAAGACTCCTTTAATCACAATGCTCCATGCCTTTTTCAGCAAAATGCTTCATGACCTTGTCATCACAATGCTCCATGAGCTTGTTATCACCAATACTCCATTCCCATTATCATCACAATCCTCCATGAAATTTGGGATCACATTGCTTCATGCCCTTGTCATCACAATGCTCCCTGCTCTTCTCATCACAATGCACCATGCCCTTGTCATCAAAATGCTCCATGACCAATGTCATCACACTGTTCCTTGACCCTTGGCATCACAACGCTCCATGTAATTGTCATCACAATGCTCCATGAACCCTCTCATCACATTGCTCCATGCTCTTCTCATCACAAAGTTCCATGACGATTGTCATCACAATGTTTGATGACTTTCTCATCACCGTGCTCCATTCCCTTGTCATTAGAATCCTCCATGACCCATGTATCACAGTGTTCCGTGCCCTTGTCATCACAAAGCTCCATGCCCACTCTCATCACAATAATCCATGAAAATTTTCAGACCAATACTCCATGCCTTTGTCATCACAATGCTCCATTACCCCGGTCATCACAATGCTCCATGACAACTGCCATTGCAATGTTTCACAGCCTTTTCATCACATGGCTCCATGACTATTGTCATCACGATGCTCCATGACCCCTGTAATCACAATGCACCATGCCCTGGTCACACAAAGCTCAATGACGAATGTCATCAGAATGCTCCATGGCCTTCTCATCAGAATGCTCCATGCTCTTGTCATCACAAGGCTCCATGACACTTGTCATCACAATGCTCCAAGAACCCTGTAATCACAATGATCCATGCCCCTTGTCATTAAAGTGCTCCATAATGCTCGTCATCACAGTTATCCATGGACTTCTCATTACAATGCTCCACGGTCTTTCCATCAACATGCTCCACGCCCTGATCATCACAATGCTCCATGTCCCTTGTCATCAGAATTCTCCACGTCCTTGTCATCACAATGCTCCATGACACTTCTCATCACAATGTTACATGCTCTTGTCATCACAATTCTCCATGCACTTGTCATCGCAATGCTCCATGAACCCTGTCATAGCAAGCTCCATGTGCTTGTCATCACAATTCTTGATGACCTTGTCATCAAAGTACTCAATGGCCCTTGTCATCACAATGCTCCATGCCCTTGTCATCACAATGCTCCGTCACCCATGTCATCACAATGCTCCAAGATCTTGTCATCACAATGTCCCATGCCGTTGTCAGCACAATGCTCCATGACCCTTGTCATCACAATGCTCCATTCGCTTGTCAGCACAATGCTCCATGACCCATGCCATCACAATGCGCCATGTGCTTGTCATCACAATGCTCCACAAACTTGTCATGACAATAATCCATAAAGCTTGTCATCACAATGCTCCATGCACTTCTCAACAAAATGCTCTCTCACCACTGATATCACAATGTTCCATCACTACTTATCACAATACACCCTAACCTCTGTCATCACAATATTCCATGACTCCTGTCATCACAATGCTACATGCCCTTATCATCACAATGCTCCATGACACCTGACATCACAATGTTCCATAAACCCTGTCATCAAAATATTCCATGACTTTTTCATCAAATTGCTCCATGACCCTGTCTTCACAATGATCCCTGCCCGTCTCATCACAATGCACCACGCACTTGGCATCAAAATGCTCCATGACATTTGTCTTCACAAAGCTCCATGACCCTTAGCATCACAATGCTCCATGCCACTGTCATCACAATGCTCCATGAACCCTCTCATCACATTGCTCCATGCCCTTGTCATCACAAAGCTCCATGAGGCTTGTCATCACAATGCTCGATGTCCTTCTCATCACAAAGCTCCATGCCCTTGTCATTACAATCCTCTATGACCCAGTTATCACATTGTTCCGGCCCTTGTCATCACAATGCTCCATGCCCACTCTCCTCACAATAATCCATGAAACTTTTCAGACCAATGCTCCATGCCCTTGTCATCAAAATGCTCCATTACCCCTGTCATAACAATGCTCCATGTCCCCTGCCATCACAATGTTCCACGGCCTTGTCATCACAAGACTCCATGACCATTGTCATCACGATGCTCCAAGAGCCCTGTAATCACAATGCTCCATGTCCTTGTCATCACAAAGCTCCATGATGCATGTCATCAAAATGCTCCATGGCCTTCTCCTCACAATGTTCCATGCCTTTGTCATCACAATGCTCCAATCCCCCTGTAATCACAATGCTCCATGCCCCTTTTCATCAGAATGCTCCATGAGACTTGTCATCACAAGGCTCCATGGTTTTCTCATCACAATGCTTCAGGACCTTCTCATCACAATGCTCCATTCCGTTGTCATCACAATGTTCCCTGACACTTGTCGTCAGAATGCTCTTTGAACCCTGTCATGAAAAGGCTCCATGCCTTTTTCAGCACAATTCTCCTTGCCCTTTTCATCTCAATGCTCCATGCCATTCTCATCACAATACTCCACAAGCTTGTCATCAGAATTCTCCATGACCCTTGTCAACACAATGCTCCATAAATACTCTCATAACAATTCTCCATGAACTTCTCATCAAAATGCTCTCTCAGCACTGATATCACAATGTTCCATAACTAGTCATCAGAATATTCCCTCACCCCTGTCATCAAAATGTTCCATGACCCTGTCATCACACTGCTACATGCCCTTATCATCACAATGCTCCATGACTCCTGACATCACAATGTTCCATAAACCCTGTCATCAAAATGATCCATGACCCTTTTAATCACAATGCTCCATGACCCCTGATATCACAATGTTCCATAACCTCTGTCATCCAAATGTGTCATGACCCATTTCATCAAATTGCTCCATGACCCTGTCATCCCAATGCTCCCTGCCCTTCTCATTACAATGCACCACACCCTTGTCATCAAAAGGCTCCCTGACTTATTTCATCACAATGCTCTACTGCCCTTCTCATCACAAAGAACCACGCCCTTGTCATCAAAATGCTCCATGACCGTTGTCATCACAAATCTTCATGACGCTTGTCATCACGATGCTCCATGCCATTGTCATCACAATTCTCCAAGATATCTGTTATAACAATGCTCCATGCCCCTTTTCATCTAAATGCTCCATGCCTTTGTCATCACAAAGCTCCATGACACATGTCATCAGAGAGGTCCATGGACTTCTCATCACAATGCTCCATGTCATTGTCATCACAATGCTCCAATACCCCTGTAATCACAATGCTCCATGCCCTTTTTCATCTAAATGCTCCATGCCTTTCTCATCACAAAGCTCCATGACGCATGTCATCAGAGTTGTCCATGGACTTATCATCACAATGCTCCATGCCATTGTCATCATAATGCTCCAAGACCCCTGCAATCACAATGCTCCATGCCCATTTTCATCTCAATGCTCCATGAACCCTGTCATCAAAATGCACCATGCCCATCATCATAATGCTTCATGCTATTGTCATCACAATGAAATCAAAACGCTCCATGACCTCTGTCATCACAATGCTCCAAACCCTTGTGATCACAATGTTCCATAACACTTGTCATCACAAAGCCCCATGACGCTTGTCATCACAATTATCCATGGTCTTCTCATCACAATGCTCCATGATGTTTGTTATCATAATGCTCAATACCCTTGCCATCACAATGCTCCTTGACACTTGTCATCAGTGTGCACCTTGAGACCAGTGATGACAAGGCTCCATGCATTTTTCAATCACAATGATCCATGACTCTTTTAATCACAATGCTCCATGACCCCTGATATCACAATATTCCATAACCCCTGTCATCCAAATGTGTCATAACCCATTTCATCATATTGCTCCATGACCCTGTCATCACAATGCTCCCTGCCCTTCTCATTACAATGCACCATACCCTTGTCATCAAAAGGCTCCCTGACTTATTTCATCACAATGCTCTACTGCCCTTCTCATCACAAAGAACCACGCCCTTGTCATCAAAATGCTCCATGACCGTTGTCATCACAAATCTTCATGACGCTTGTCATCACGATGCTCCATGCCATTGTCATCACAATTCTCCAAGATATCTGTTATAACAATGCTCCATGCCCCTTTCCATCTAAATGCTCCATGCCTTTGTCATCACAAAGCTCCATGACACATGTCATCAGAGAGGTCCATGGACTTCTCATCACCATGCTCCATGCCACTGTCATCACAATGCTCCAATACCCCTGTAATCACAATGCTCCATGCCCCTTTTCATCTAAATGCTCCATGCCTTTGTCATCACAAAGCTCCATGACGCATGTCATCAGAGTTGTCCATGGACTTATCGTCACAATGCTCCATGCCATTGTCATCATAATGCTCCAAGACCCCTGCAATCACAATGCTCCATGCCCATTTTCATCTCAATGCTCCATGAACCCTGTCATCACAATGCACCATGCCCATCATCATAATGCTTCATGCTATTGTCATCACAATGAAATCAAAACGCTCCATGACCTCTGTCATCACAATGCTCCAAACCCTTGTGATCACAATGTTCCATAACACTTGTCATCACAAAGCCCCATGACGCTTGTCATCACAATTATCCATGGTCTTCTCATCACAATGCTCCATGATGTTTGTCATCATAATGCTCAATATCCTTGCCATCACAATGCTCCTTGACACTTGTCATCAGTGTGCTCCTTGAACCTTTGATGACAAGGCTCCATCCATTTTTGAATCACAATGATCCATGCCATTTTCATCACAATGCTCCATGACCACTGTAATCACAATGCTCCATGCCCTTGTCATCACAAAGCTCCTTGACGCATGTCATCAGAAAGTTCCATGGCCTTCTCATCACAATGCTCCATTCCCTTGTCATCACAATGCTCCACGACCCCTGGAATCACAATAATCCATTCCCTTTTTCATCAGAATGCTCCATGAGACTTGTCATCACAAGGCTCCATAGTCTTCCCCTCACAATGCTCCAGGACCTTGTCATCACAATACTCCATGACCTTTGTCATCACAAAGCACAATACACTTCTCATCACAATGCTCCCTGGCACTTTCCATCAGTATGCACTTGAACCATGTCATGAAAATGCTCCATGCCTTTTTCATCACAATGATCCATGCCCTTTTCATCACAATGCTCCAAGACTCATGTAATCACAATGCTCCATGCCTTTTACAGCAAAATGCGACAAGACCTTGTCACCACAAAGCTCCATGCAGTTGTCATCACAATCCTCCATGAAACTTGGGATCACATTGCTTCATGGTCTTGGCATCACAATGCTCCATGCTCCTTGAAATCAAAATGATCCATGGCCACATTCATCACAACGCTCTAAATGCTTGTGACCACAATGGTCCATAACACTTGTCATCAAAACGCTCCATGATGCATGTCATCACAATAATCCATGCCCTTGTCATCACAATGCGCCAAGGCCATTGTCATCACAATGCTCAATACACTTGTCATCACAATGCTCCCTGACATTTGTCGTCAGAATGCTCCTTGAACACTCTCATAAAAAGACTCCATGCTTTTTTCATCACAATGCTCCATCCAAATGTCATCACAGTACTCCACAAGCTTGTCATCACAATGCTCCATGACACTTGTCATCAAAATGCTCCATGACCCTTCTCAATCACAATGCTCCATGACACCTGTAATCACAATGCTCCATGGCTCTTGTTATTAAAGTGCTCCATGACACTCGTCATCAACATAATCCATGGACTTCTCATCACAATGCTCCACGGTTTTGCCATCACAATGATCCATTCCCTGATCATCGCAATGCTCCAAGTCCCTTGTCATCACATTTCTCCACGTCCTCCTCATAACAATGCTACATGACATTTCTCATCACAATGTTACATGCTCTTGTCATCACAATTCTCCATGCACTTGTCATCGCAATGCTCCTTGACCCCTGTCATAGCAAGCTCCATGCCTTTCTCATCACAATGCACCACGCCCTTGTCATCAAAATGCTCCATGACCTTTGTCATCACAAACCTCCTTGATCGTTGACATCACAATGCTCCATGCTATTGTCATCACAATGCTCCATGAACCCTCTCATCACATTGCTCAATGCCGTTGTCATCACAATGCTCCATGACGCTTGTCATCAAAATGCTCGACTCACTTCTCATCACAATTATCCACGCCCTTGTCATTACAATCCACCATGACTCATGTATCACAGTGATCCGTGCCCTTGTCATCACAATGCTCCATGCCCACTCTCATCAAAATAATCCATGAAATATTTCAGACCAATGATCCATGCCCTTGTCATCACAATGCTCCATTACCCCTCTCATAACAATGCTCCATGATCCCTGCCATAACAGTGTTCCACGGTCTTGTCATCACAAGGTTCCATGACACTTGTCATCACAATGCTCCAAGACCCATGTAATCACAATGCTCCCTGCCCTTTCCATCACAAAGCTCCATGACACATGTCATCAGAATGCTCCATGGCCTTCTCATCACATTGCTGGAAGCCCTTGTCATCACAATGCTCCATAACATTTGTCATCAAAATCCTCCATGACATTTGGCATCATAATGCTCCAATCCATTGTCATCACAATGGAGCATGACATATGTCATCACAATGCTCCCTGACACCTGTCTTCACAATACTCCATGCCCTTGTCATCACAATACTCCATGCCCTTGTCATCACAATGCTCCATGACCGCTGTCATCACAATGTTCCGTGACTCCAGTCATCACAATGCTTCATGACTTTTGTCATCACAATGGTCCATGTCCTCGTCATCACAAGGCTCTCTGACATTTGTCACCACAATGATCCATGAACTTTTCATCACAAAGCCCCTTGACCCATGTCCTCACAATGCTCCATTGCTTTGTCAGCCGAATGCTCCATTACGCTTGTCATCACAATGCTCCATGCACATGTCAGCAAAATGCTCCATTACCTTTGTCATCACAATCCACCATGACACATGGCATCACAATGCTTCATGCCGTTGTCATCACAATGGGCGATGACCTATGTCATCACAATGCTCCCTAACACCTCTCTTCACAATACTCCGTGACCTTGTCATCACAATGTTCCATGCCCTTGTCATCACAATGCGCCATGCCCACAGTGATCACAATAATCCTTGAAACTTGTCTGTCCAATGCTCCATGCCCCTTTTCATCTCGAAACACCATGAACCCTGTCATCACAGTGCACCATGCCCATCATCATAATGCTTCATGCTATTGTCATCACAGTGAAATCAAAATGCTCCATGACATCTATCTTCACAATGCTTCAAACCCTTGTGAGTACAATGTTCCATAACACTTGTTATCACATCGCCCCATGACGCCCGTCATTACAATTAACCATGGTCTTCTCATCATAATGCTTCATGACATTTGTCATCACAATGCTCAATACACTTGTCATCACAATGCTCCCTGACACTTTCCGTCAGTATGCTCCTTGAACCCTGTCATGACAAGGCTCCATGTCTTTTCATCACAATGATCCATGCCCTATTCATCACAATGCTCCAAGACACCTGTAATCAAAATGCTCCATGACGTTGTCATCACAAAGTTCCATGACGCATGTCATCAGTATGCTCCATGGCCTTCTCATCACAATGCTCCATGCCTTTCTCATCACAATGCACCACGACCTTGTCATCAAAATGCTCCATGACATTGGTCATCACAAAGCTCCATGACCCTTGGTATCTCAATGCTCCTTGCCATTGTCATCACAATGCTCCATGAACCTTCTCATCACATTGATCCATGCCCTTGTCATCACAACGCTCCATGACGCTTGTCAGCACAACGCACGATGCCATTGTCATCAAAATGCTCCATGCCCTTCTCATTACAATCCACCATGACCCATGTATCACAGTGTTCCGTGCCCTTGTCATCACAATTCTCCATGCCCAATCTCATCACAATAATCCGTGAAACTTTTCAGACCAATGCTCCATAAACTTTTCAACGCAATGCTCCATTATCACTGACATAACAATGCTCCATGTACCCTGCCATCACAGTGTCCAAGGCCTTGTCATCACAAGGCTCCATGACTCTTGTCATCACAATGCTCCAAGACCCCTGTAATCATAATGCTCCATGCCCTTGTCATCACAAACCTCCATGACGCATGTCATTACTATGCTCCATGGTCTTCTCATCATAGTGCTCCATGGCCTTCTCATCACAATGCTCCAAGATCCCTATAATCACAATGCTCCTTGCCGCTTTTCATCTCAATGCTCCATGAACCCTGTCATCACAATGCACCATGCCCATCATCATAATGCTTCATGCTATTTTCATCACAATGAAATCAAAGTGCTCCATGACCTCTGTGATTACCATGCTCCAAACCCTTGTGATCAGAGTGTTCCATAACACTTGTCATCACAGTGCCCAATGACGCTCGTCATCACAATTATCAATGGACTTCTCAGCACAATGCTCCTTAACTTTGTCATCACAATGCTCAATACACTTGTCATCACAATGTTGCCTGACACTTGTCGTCAGTATGCTCCTTGAACCCTGTCATGACAAGGCTCCATGCCTTTTTCATCACAGTGATCCATGCCCATTTCATCACAGTACTCAAAGACCCATGTAATCACAATGTCCCATGCCCTTGTCATCACAAGCTTCCATGATGCATGTTATCAGAATGCTCCATGGCCTTCTCATCACAATGCTATTAGCACTTCTCATCACAATGCTCCAAGACCCCTGTAATCACAATGCCCCATGCCTCTTTTACTGAGAATGCTCCATGATAATTGTCATGACAAGGCTCCATGGTCCACTCATCACAATGCTCTAGGACGTTGTCATCAAAATGCTCCATTCCCTTGTCATCTCAATACTCCATGAATATTTTCAGCTCAATGCTCCATGACCTTCTCATCACAATGCTCCATGACCCCTGTCATCACACTGCTCCATGACCACAGTAATCACAATGATCCATGACCCCTGAGAACACAATGATCCTGGACTCTTGTCATCAAAATACTCCATGACACTTGTCATCACAAGATCCATGCTCATGTCATCCCAATGTTCCATGTCCCCTGTAATCACAATGCTCCGTGACGCTTTTCATCACAGTGCTCCATCACATTTGTCATCACAATGCTCCATGCCTTTGTCAGAAAAATGCTACATGAACTTGTCATCACAATTCTCCATGCGCTTGTCATCTCAATCCTCCATGAACCTTGGGATCACATTACTTAATGCCCTTGTAATCACAATGCTCCATGCTCCTTAAAATCAATATGATCCATGAACATTGTCATCAAAATCATCCAAACCCTTGTGATCACAATGTTCCATAACACTTGTCATCACAACACCACATGACGCTCATCATCACAATTATCGATGGTCTTCTCATCACAATGCTCCATGACATTTGTCACCACAATGTTCCATAACCTCTCTAATCAGAATGCTTTCTGAAAATTGTCGCCACACTGTACCATGGCCTTTGTCATCACAATGCTCCATGCCTGTGTCAGCAAAATGATACATGACTTGTCATCACAATGCTCCATCCACTTGTCATCACAATACTTCTTTACCATTGTCATTCAAAATCCTCCATGAACATTGGCATCACATTACTTCATGCCCTTGTCATCACAATGCTCCATGCTCCTTGAAATCAAAATGATCCATGACCTCTGTCATCACAATGCTCCAAACCCTTGTGATCACAATTTTCCATAACACTTGTCATCAAAACGCTCCATGATTCCTTTCATCACAATACTCCATGCACTTGTCATCACAATGCTCCATGAACTTTGTCATCACAATGCTCAATACACATGTCATCACAATGCTCCCTGACACTTGTCGTCAAAATGCTCCTTGAAACCTATCATGAAAAGTCTCCATGTCTTTTTCATCACAATGCTCCATGCCCTTTTCATCACAATGCTCCATGCCACTGTCCTCACAATACTCCAAAAGCTTGTCATCAGAATGCTCCAAGAGACTTCTCATCAGAATGCTCCATGACCCCTGTCATCACAATGCTCCATGACACCTATCATCACAATGCTTCATGCCTCTTGTCATTACAGTGCTCCAGGACGCTCGTCATTACAATTATCCATGGTCTTCTCATCACAATGCTCCACGATTTTGCCATCACAGTACTCCATGCACTGGTCATCACAATGCTACATGTCCTTTGTCATCAAAATTCCCCACGTCCTTTTCATCACAATGTTTCATGACACTACTCATCACAATGTTTCATGCTCTTGACATCACAATTCTCCATGCACTTTTCATCGCAGTGCTCCATGACTCCTGTCATAGCAAGCTCCATGCGCTTGTAATCTCAGTGCTTCATGACCTTGTCATCAAAATTCCCAAGGGCCCTTGTCATCACAATGCTTCAAGCCCTTGGCATCACAATGTTCCATTACCTTTGTCATCACAATCCTCCATGACACATGGTATCACAAGGCTTCATGCCACTGTCATCACAATGGACCATGACCTATGTCACCACAATGCTCCCTGACACCTGTCTTCACAATACTCCGTGACCTTGTCATCAAAATGTTCCATGCCCTTGTCATCACAATGCGCCATGCCCACTGTCATCACAGTAATCCATGAAACGTCTCAGACCAATGTTCCATGCCCCTTTTCATCTCAAAACACCATGAACACTGTCATCACAATGCACCATGCCCATCATCATAATGCTTCATGCTACTGTCATCACAGTGAAATCAAAATGCTCCATGACCTCTGTCTTCACAATGCTCCAAACCCTTGTGATCACAATGTACCATAACACTTGTTATCACATCGCCCCATGACGCTCGTCATTACAATTATCCATGGTCTTCTCATCACAATGCTCCATGACCTTGTCATCACAACACTCAATAAACTTCTCATCACAATGCTCCCTGCCAATTTTCGTCAGTATGCTCCTTGAACCCTGTTATGACAAGGCTGCATGCCTTTTTCATCACAATGATCCATGCCCTTTTCATCCCAATGCTCCATAACCCCTGTCATAACAATGCTCCTTGATCCCAGCCATCACAATGTTCCACGGTCTTGTCATCACAAGGCTCCATGACACTTGTCATCACAAGGCTCCAAGACCCCTGTAATCACAATGCTCTATGCCCTTTTCATCACAAAGCTCCATGATGCATGTCATCAGAAGGCTCCATGGCCTTCTCATCTCATTGCTCGAAGCCCTAGTCATCAAAATGCTCCATAACCTTTGTCGTCACAATCGACAATGACACTTGGCATCACAATGCTCCATTCCATTGTCATCACAATGAAACATGACATATGTCATCACAATGCTCCCTGACACCTGTCTTCACAATACTCCATGACCTTGTCATCACAATACTCCATGCCCTTGTCATCACAATGCTCCATGACCGCTGTCATCACAATGTTCCAAGACTCTAGTCATCACAATTCTTCATGACTTTTGTCATCACAATGGTCCATGCCCTCGTCATCACAATGCTCTGTGACATTTGTCACCACAATGCTCCATGAACTTTTCATCACAAAGCTCCTTGACCCATGTCATCACAATGCTCCATTCTTTGTCAGCACAATGCTCCATGACCCTTGTCATCACAATGCTCCATGCCCATGTCAGCAAAATGCTCCATGACCCACGTCATCACAATAAGCCATGCGCTTGTAAACACAATGCTCTACAAAATTGTCATCACATTGCTCCATAAAACTTGTCATCACAATGCTCCATTCACTTCTCATCAAAATGCTCTCTGACAACTGATATCACAAGGTTCCATCACTAGTCATCACAATAATCCCTCACCCCTGTCATCACAATGTTCCATGACCCCTGTCATCACAATGCTACATGCCCTTATCCTCAAAATGCTCCATGACCACTGACATCACAATGTTCCATAACCTCTGTCATCAAAATATGCCTTGACACTTTTCATCAAATTGCTCCTTGATCCGGTCATCACAAGGCTTCCTGCACTTCTCATCACAATGAACAATGCCCTTGTCATCAAAGTGCTCCATAACCTTTGTCATAACAAAGCTCCATGGCCCTTGGCATCACAATGCTCCATGACGCTTGTCATCACAATGCTCGATGCCCTTCTCATCAAAATACTCCATGTCTTTTTCACTACAATCCTCCATGACCCATGTATCACAGTGTTCCGTGGCCTTTTCATCACAATGCTCCATGCCCACGCTCATCATAATAATCCATGAAACATTTCAGACTTATGCTCCATGACCCCTGACATCACAATGTTCCACAGCCTTGTCATCACAAGGCTCCATGACCCTTGTCATCCCAATGCTCCAAGACCCCTGTTATCACAATGCTCCATGCCCTTATCATCACAAAGCTCCATGACGCATGTCATCAGTATGCTCCATGGCTTTCTCATCACAATGCCTCATGCCCTTGTCATCAAAATGCTTCAAGACCGTGGTAATCACAAAGCTCCATGCCGCTTTTCATCTTAATGCTCCATGAACCCTGTCATCAGAATGCACCATGCCCTTCATCATAATGCTTCATGCTATTGCCATCACAATGAAATCAAAATGCACCAAGACCTCTGTCATCATAATGCTCCAAACCCTTCTGATCACATTGTTCCATAACACTTGTCCTCACAACGCCCCATGATGCTCCTCATCACAATTATCCATGGTCTTCTCATCACAAAGCTCCATAAACATTGTCATCACACTGCTCAATACAATTGTCATCACAATGTTGCCTGACACTTGTCGTCAGTATGCTCCTTGAACCTTATCATGACAAGGCTCCATGCCTTTTTCATCAAAATGATCCATGCCATTTTCATCACAATGCTCCATTACACCTGTCATAACAATGCTCCATGATCCCTGCCATCACAATTTTCCACGGTCTAGTCATCACAAGGCTCCATGACACTTGTCATCACAAGGCTCCAAGCCCCCTGTAATCACAATGCTCCATGCCCTTTTCATCACAAAGCTCCATGATGCATGTCATCAGAAGGCTCCATGTCATTCTCATCTCATTGCTAGAAGCCCTAGTCATCACAATGCTCCATAACCTTTGTCATCACAATCCTCCATGACACTTGTCATCACAATGCTCCATTCCATTGTCATCACAATTAAACATGACATATGTCATCACAATGCTCCCTGACACCTGTCTTCACAATACTCCATGACCTTGTCATCACAATACTCCATGCCCTTGTCATCACAATGCTCCATGACCGCTGTCATCACAATGTTCCGTGACTCCAGTCAGCACAATGCTTCATGACTTTTGTCATCACAATGGTCCATGCCCTCGTCATAACAGGGCTCTGTGACATTTGTCACCACAATGCTCCATGAACTTTTCATCACAAAGCTCCTTGACCCATGTCATCACAAAGCTCCTTTCCTTTGTCAGCACAATGCTCCATGACCCTTATCATCACAATGCTCCATGCCCATGTAAGCCAAATGCTCCATGACCCACGTCATCACAATAAGCCATGCGCTTGTCAACACAATGCTCTACAACATTGTCATCACATTGCTCCATACAATTTGTCATCACAATGCTCCATTCACTTCTCATCAAAATGCTCTCTGACAACTGATATCACAAGGTTCCATCACTAGTCATCACAATAATCCCTCACCCCTGTCATCACAATGTTCCATGACCCCCGTCATCACAATGCTACATGCCCTTATCCTCAAAATGCTACATGACCACTGACATCACAATGTTCATTAACCTCTGTCATCAAAATATGCCTTGACACTTTTCATCAAATTGCTCCTTGATCCTGTCATCACAAGGCTTCCTGAGCTTCTCATCACAATGAACAACGCCCTTGTCATCAAAATGCTCCATAACCTTTGTCATCACAAAGCTCCATGACCCTTGGCATCACAATGCTCCATGACGCTTGTCATCACAATGCTCGATGCCCTTCTCATCAAAATACTCCATGGCTTTTTCATTACAATCCTCCATGTCCCATGTATCACAGTGTTCCGTGGCCTTTTCATCACAATGCTCCATGCCCACGCTCATCATAATAATCCATGAAACATTTCAGACTTATGCTCCATGACCCATGACATCACAGTGTTCCACAGCCTTGTCATCACAAGGCTCCATGACCCTTGTCATCACAATGGTCCAAGGCCCCTGTTGTCACAATGCTCCATGCCCTTATCATCACAAAGCTCCATGACGCATGTCATCAGTATGCTCCATGGCTTTCTCATCACAATGCCTCATGCCCTTGTCATCAAAATGCTTCAAGACCGTTGTAATCACAAAGCTCCATGCCGCTTTTCATCTTAATGCTCCATGAACACTGTCATCAGAATGCACCATGCCCTTCATCATAATGCTTCATGCTATTGCCATCAAAATGAAATCAAAATGCACCAAGACCTCTGTCATCATAATGCTCCAAACCCTTGTGATCACATTGTTCCATAACACTTGTCATCACAACGCCCCATGATGCTCCTCATCACAATTATCCATGGTCTCTTCATCACAATGCTCCATAAACGTTGTCGTCACACTGCTCAATACAATTGTCATCACAATGTTGCCTGACACTTGTCGTCAGTATGCTCCTTGAACCCTGTCATGACAAGGCTCCATGCCTTTTTCATCAAAATGATCCATGCCCTTTTCATCACAATGCTCCATTACCCCTGTCATAACAATGCTCCATGATCCCTGCCATCACAATGTTCCACGGTCTTGTCATCACAAGGCTCCATGACACTTGTCATCACAAGGCTCCAAGACCCCTGTAATCACAATGCTCCATGCCCTTTTCATCACAAAGCTCCATGATGCATGTCATCAGAAGGCGCCATGGCTTTCTCATCTCATTGCTCGAAGCCCTAGTCATCACAATGCTCCATAACCTATGTCATCACAATCCTCCATGACACTGGGCATCACAATGCTCCATTCCATTCTCATCACAATTAAACATGACATGTGTCATCACAATGCTCCCTGACACCTGTCTTCACAATACTCCATGACCTTGTCATCACAATACTCCATGCCCTTGTCATCACAATGCTCAATGACCGCTGTCATAACAATGTTCCGTGACTCCAGTCAGCACAATGCTTCATGAATTTTGTCATCACAATGGTCCATGCCCTCGTCATCACAAGGCTCTGTGACATTTGTCACCACAATGCTCCATGAATTTTTCATCAAAAATCTCCTTGCCCCATGTCATCACAATGCTCCATTCCTTTGTCAGCACAATGCTCCATGACCCTTGTCATCACAATGCTCCATGCCCATGTCAGCAAAATGCTCCATGACCCACGTCATCACAATAAGCCATGCACTTGTAAACACAATGCTCTACAACATTGTCATCACATTGCTCCATAAAACTTGTCATCACAATGCTCCATTCACTTCTCATCAAAATGCTCTCTGACAACTGATATCACAAGGTTCCATCACTAGTCATCACAATAATCCCTCACCCCTGTCATCACAATGTTCCATGACCCCTGTCATCACAATGCTACATGCCCTTATCCTCACAATGCTCCATGACCCCTGACATCACAATGTTCCATAACCCCTGTCATCAAAATATTCCTTGACACTTTTCATCAAATTGCTCCTTGATCCTGTCATCACAATGCTTCCTGCCCTTTTCATCACAATGCACAACGCCCTTGTCATCAAAATGCTCCATAACTTTTGTCATCACAAAGCTCCATGACCCTTGGCATCACAATGCTCCATAACGCTTGTCATCACAACGCTCGATGCCCTTCTCATCAAAATACTCCATGGCTTTTTCATTACAATCCTCCATGTCCCATGTATCACAGTGTTCCGTGGCCTTTTCATCACAATGCTCCATGCCCACGCTCATCATAATAATCCATGAAACATTTCAGACTTATGCTCCATGACCCATGACATCACAGTGTTCCACAGCCTTGTCATCACAAGGCTCCATGACCCTTGTCATCACAATGGTCCAAGGCCCCTGTTGTCACAATGCTCCATGCCCTTATCATCACAAAGCTCCATGACGCATGTCATCAGTATGCTCCATGGCTTTCTCATCACAATGCCTCATGCCCTTGTCATCAAAATGCTTCAAGACCGTTGTAATCACAAAGCTCCATGCCGCTTTTCATCTTAATGCTCCATGAACACTGTCATCAGAATGCACCATGCCCTTCATCATAATGCTTCATGCTATTGCCATCAAAATGAAATCAAAATGCACCAAGACCTCTGTCATCATAATGCTCCAAACCCTTGTGATCACATTGTTCCATAACACTTGTCATCACAACGCCCCATGATGCTCCTCATCACAATTATCCATGGTCTCTTCATCACAATGCTCCATAAACTTTGTCGTCACACTGCTCAATACAATTGTCATCACAATGTTGCCTGACACTTGTCGTCAGTATGCTCCTTGAACCCTGTCATGACAAGGCTCCATGCCTTTTTCATCAAAATGATCCATGCCCTTTTCATCACAATGCTCCATTACCCCTGTCATAACAATGCTCCATGATCCCTGCCATCACAATGTTCCACGGTCTTGTCATCACAAGGCTCCATGACACTTGTCATCAAAAGGCTCCAAGACCCCTGTAATCACAATGCTCCATGCCCTTTTCATCACAAAGCTCCATGATGCATGTCATCAGAAGGCGCCATGGCTTTCTCATCTCATTGCTCGAAGCCCTAGTCATCACAATGCTCCATAACCTATGTCATCACAATCCTCCATGACACTGGGCATCACAATGCTCCATTCCATTGTCATCACAATTAAACATGACATATGTCATCACAATGCTCCCTGACACCTGTCTTCACAATACTCCATGACCTTGTCATCACAATACTCCATGCCCTTGTCATCACAATGCTCAATGACCGCTGTCATAACAATGTTCCGTGACTCCAGTCAGCACAATGCTTCATGAATTTTGTCATCACAATGGTCCATGCCCTCGTCATCACAAGGCTCTGTGACATTTGTCACCACAATGCTCCATGAATTTTTCATCAAAAATCTCCTTGCCCCATGTCATCACAATGCTCCATTCCTTTGTCAGCACAATGCTCCATGACCCTTGTCATCACAATGCTCCATGCCCATGTCAGCAAAATGCTCCATGACCCACGTCATCACAATAAGCCATGCACTTGTAAACACAATGCTCTACAACATTGTCATCACATTGCTCCATAAAACTTGTCATCACAATGCTCCATTCACTTCTCATCAAAATGCTCTCTGACAACTGATATCACAAGGTTCCATCACTAGTCATCACAATAATCCCTCACCCCTGTCATCACAATGTTCCATGACCCCTGTCATCACAATGCTACATGCCCTTATCCTCACAATGCTCCATGACCCCTGACATCACAATGTTCCATAACCCCTGTCATCAAAATATTCCTTGACACTTTTCATCAAATTGCTCCTTGATCCTGTCATCACAATGCTTCCTGCCCTTTTCATCACAATGCACAACGCCCTTGTCATCAAAATGCTCCATAACTTTTGTCATCACAAAGCTCCATGACCCTTGGCATCACAATGCTCCATAACGCTTGTCATCACAACGCTCGATGCCCTTCTCATCAAAATACTCCATGGCTTTTTCATTACAATCCTCCATGACCCATGTATCACAGTGTTCCGTGGCCTTTTCATCACAATGCTCCATGCCCACGCTCATCATAATAATCCATGAAACATTTCAGACTTATGCTCCATGACCCATGACATCACAATGTTCCACAGACTTGTCATCACAAGGCTCCATGACCCTTGTCATCCCAATGCTCAAAGACCCCTGTTATCACAATGCTCCAAGCCCTTATCATCACAAAGCTCCATGATGCATGTCATCAGTATGCTCCATGGATTTCTCATCACAATGCTCCAAGCCCTTGTCATCACAATGCTTCAAGACCCTTGTAGTCACAACGCTCCATGCCGCTTTTCATCTCAATGCTCCATGAACCCTGTCATCACAATGCGCATTGCCCTTCATCATAATGCTTCATGCTCTTGCCATCACAATGAAATCAAAATGCACCAAGACCTCTGTCATCATAATGCTCCAAACCCTTGTGATCACATTGTTCCATAACACTTTTCATCACAACACACCATGATGCTCCACATCACAATTATCCATGGTCTTCTCATCACAATGCTCCATGCCTTTGTCATCACAATGCTCAATACACTTGTCATCACAATGCTCCCTGACACTTGTCGTCAGTATGCTCCTTGAACCCTGTCATGACAAGGCTCCGTTTTATTTCATCACAATGGTCCATGCCCTTTGCATCACAATGCTCCAAGACCCCTGTAATGACAATGCTCCATGCCCTTGTGATCACAAAGCTCCATGACCCCTGTCATGACAATGCTACATGCCCTTATCATCACAATGCTACATCACTCCTGACATCACAATGTTCCATAACACTTGTCATCAAAATATTCCATGACCCTTTTCATCAAATTGCTCCATGACCCTGTCATCACAATGCTCCCTGCGCTTCTCATCACAGTGCACCACACACTTGTCATCAAAATGCTCCATGACCTTTGTCATCACAAACCTCCATGACCCTTGGCATCACAATGCTCCATGCCATTGTCTTCACAATGCTCCATGAACCCTCTTATCACATTGTTCCAAGCCCTTTTCATCACAAAGCTCCATGACGCTTGTCATCACAATGCTTGATGCATTTCTCATCACAATGATTCATGCCCTTCTCATTACAATGCTCCATGTCCCATGTATCACAGTGTTCCGTGCCGTTGTTATCACAGTCCTCTATGCCCAGTCTCATCACAATAATCCATGAAACTTTTCAGACCAATGTTCCATGCCCTTGTCATCACAATGCTCCATGAACACTGTCATCACAATGCACCATGCCCATCATCATAATGCTTCATGCTATTGTCATCGCAATGAAATCAACATGCTCCATGACCTCTATCATCACAATGCTCCAAACCCTTGTGATCAAAATGTTCCATATCACTTGTCATCACAACGCCCCATGACGCTCATCATCACAATTATCCATGGTCTTCTCATCACAATGCTCCATGACATTTGTCATCACAATGTTCTATAACCCCTCTAATCAAAATGCTCTCTGGCAATTGTCACCGAACTGTACCATGACCCTTGTCATCACAATGCTCCATGGTTATGTCAGCAAAATGCTACATGACTTGTCATCACAATGCTCCTTGTGCTTGTCATCACAATACTTCTTTACCATTGTCATTCACAATCCTCCATGAACATTGGCATCACAATACTTCATGCCCTTGTCATCACAATGCTCCATGCTCATTGAAATCAAAATGATCCATTACCTCTGTCATCACAATGCTCCAAACCCTTGTGATCACAATTTTCCATAGCACTTGTAATCAAAACGCTCCATGATTCCTTTCATCACAATACTCCATGCACTTGTCATCACAATGCTCCATGAACTTTGTCATCACAATGTTCAATACACATGTCATCACAATGCTCCCTGATACTTGTCGTCTAAATGCTCCTTGAAACCTATCATGAAAAGTCTCCATGCCTTTTTCATCACAATGCTCCATGCCCTTTTCATCACAATGCTCCATGCCATTGTCATCACAATACTCCACAAGCTGTTCATCAGAATGCTCCATGAGCCTTGTCATCAGAATGCTCCATGACCCCTGTCATCACAATGCTCCATGACACCTATCATCACAATGCTTCATGCCTCTTGTCATTACAGTGCTCCAGTACGCTCATCATTACAATTATCCATGGTCTTCTCATCACAATGCTCCACGATTTTGCCATCACAGTGCTCCATGCCCTGGTCATCACAATGCTACATGTCCTTTGTCATCAAAATTCCCCACGTCCTTTTCATCACAATGTTCCATGTCACTACTCATCACAATGTTTCATGCACTTGACATCACAATTCTCCATGCACCTGTCATCGCAATGCTCCATGACCCCTGTCATAGCAAGCTCCATGCGCTTGTAATCTCAATGCTTCATGACCTTGTCATCAAAATTCTCAAGGGCCCTTGTCATCACAATGCTCCAAGCCCATGGCATCTCAAGGCTCCATTACCTTTGTCATCACAATCCTCCATGACACATGGCATCACAATGCTTCATGCCATTGTCATCACAATGGACCATGACCTATGACATCACAATGCTCCCTGACACCTGTCTTCACAATATTCCGTGACCTTGTCATCACAATGTCCCATGCCCTTGTCATCACAATGCGCCATGCCCACTGTCATCACAGTAATCCATGAAACCTGTCAGACCAATGCTCCATGCCCCTTTTCATCTCAAAACACCATGAACCCTGTCATCACAAATCACCATGCCCATCATCATAATGCTTCATGCTATTGACATCACAATGAAATCAAAATGCTCCATGACCTCTGTCTTCACAATGCTCCAAACCCTTGTGATCACAATGTTCCATAACACTTGTTATCACATCGCCCCATGACGCTCGTCATTACAATTATCCATGGTCTTCTCATCACAATGCTCCATGACCTTTGTCATCACAACACTCAATACATTTCTCATCACAATGCTCCCTGCCACTTTTCGTCAGTATGCTCTTGAACACAGTCATGACAAGGCTCCTTGCCTTTTTCATCACAATGATCCATGCCCTTCTCATCACGATGCTCCATTACCCCTGTCATAACAATGCTCCATGATCCCTGCCATCACAATGTTCCACGGTCTAGTCATCACAAGGCTCCATGACACTTGTCATCACAAGGCTCCAAGACCCCTGTAATCACAATGCTCCATGACCTTTTCATCACAAAGCTCCATGATGCATGTCATCAGAAGGCTCCATGGCTTTCTCATCTCATTGCTCGAAGCCCTAGTCATCACAATGCTCCATAACCTTTGTCATCACAATCCTCCATGACACTTGGCATCACAATGCTCCATTCCATTGTCATCACAATTAAACATGACATTTGTCATCACAATGCTCCCTGACACCTGTCTTCACAATACTCCATGACCTTGTCATCACAATACTCCATGCCCTTGTCATCACAGTGCTCCATGACCGCTGTCATCACAATGTTCCGTGACTCCAGTCATCACAATTCTTCATGACTTTTGTCAACACAAGGGTCCATGCCCTCGTCATCACAAGGCTCTGTGACATTTGTCACCACAATGCTCCATGAACTTTTCATCACAAAGCTCCTTGACCCATGTCATCACAATGCTCCATTCCTTTTTCAGCACAATGCTCCATGACCCTTGTCATCACAATGCTCCATGCCCATGTCAGCAAAATGCTCCATGACCCATGTCATCACAATAAGCCATGCGCTTGTCAACACAATGCTCTACAACATTGTCATCACAATGCTCCATAAAACTTGTCATCACAATGCTCCATTCACTTCTCATCAAAATGCTCTCTGACAACTGATATCAAAAGATTCCATCTCTAGTCATCACAATAATCCCTCACCCCTGTCATCACAATGTTCCATGACCCCTGTCATCACAATGCTACATGCCCTTATCCTCACAATGCTCCATGGCCCCTGACATCACAATGTTCCATAACCTCTGTCATCAAAATATTCCTTGAAATTTTTCATCAAATTGCTCCTTGATCCAGTCATCACAATGCTTCCTGCCCTTCTCATCACAATGCACAACGCCCTTGTCATCAAAATGCTCCATAACATTTGTCATCACCAAGCTCCATGACCCGTGGCATCACAATGCTCCATGACGCTTGTCATCACAATGCTCGATGCCCTTCTCATCAAAATACTCCATGGCTTTGTCATTACAATCCTCCATGACCCATGTATCACAGTGTTCCGTGACCTTTTCTTCACAATGCTCCATGTCCACGCTCATCATAATAATCCATGAAACATTTCAGACTTATGCTCCATGAACCCTGACATCACAATGTTCCACGGCGTTGTCATCACAAGGCTCCATGCCCTTGTCATCACAATTCCCCAAGACCCCTGTAATCACAAAACTCCATGCCGCTTTTCATCTCAATGCTCCATGAACCCTGTCATCACAATGCTCCCTGCCCTTCTCATCACAGTGCACCACACACTTGTCATCAAAATGCTCCATGACCTTTGTCATCACAAACCTCCATGACACTTGGAATCAAAATGCTACATGCCATTGTCATCACAATGCTCCATGAACCCTCTTATCACATTGTTCCATGCCCTTTTCATCACAAAGCTCCATGACGCTTGTCATCACAATGCTTGATGCATTTCTCATCACAATGCTTCATGCCCTTCTCATTACAATGCTCCATGACCCATGTATCCCAGTGTTCCGTGCCATTGTCATCACAGTCCTCCATGCCCACTCTCATCACAATAATCCATGAAAATTTTCAGACCAATGTTCCATGCCCTTGTCATCACAATGCTTCATTACACCTGTCATAAAAATGCTCCATGACCCCTGGCATCACAATATTCCATGGCCTTGTCATAACACTTCCCCATGACCCTTGTCATCACAGTGCTCCAAGACCCCTGTATTCACAATGCTCCATGCTCTTGTCATCACAAAGCTCCATGACACATGTCATCAGAATGCTCCATGGCTTTCTCATCACAATGCTCCATACCTTTGTCATCTCAATGCTCCATGAACCCTGTCATCACAATGCAACATGCCCATCATCATAATGCTTCATGCTATTATCATCACAATGAA
Source organism: Mesoplodon bidens (assembly GCF_964165515.1). NCBI lineage: Eukaryota > Metazoa > Chordata > Mammalia > Artiodactyla > Ziphiidae > Mesoplodon > Mesoplodon bidens. The sequence continues at coordinate 872,211 of NW_027671983.1, forward strand.
ATCAACATGCTCCATGACCTCTGTCATCACAATGCTCCAAACCCTTGTGATCAAAATGTTCCATATCACTTGTCATCACAACGCCCCATGACGCTCATCATCACAATTATCCATGGTCTTCTCATCACAATGCTCCGTGACATTTGTCACCACAATGTTCCATAACCCCTCTAATCACAATGCTCTCTGACAATTGTCACCGCACTGTACAATGACCCTTGTCATCACAATGCTCCATGCCTATGTCAGCAAAATGCTACATGACTTGTCATCACAATGCTCCATGTGCTTGTCATCACAATACTTCTTTAACATTGTCATTCACAATCCTCCATGAACATTGGCATCACATTACTTCATGCCCTTGTCATCAGAATGCTCCATGCTCCTTGAAATCAAAATGATCCATGACCTCTGTCATCACAATGCTCCAAACCCTTGTGATCACAATTTTCCATAACACTTGTCATCAAAACGCTCCATGATTCCTTTCATCACAATACTCCATGCACTTGTCATCACAATGCTCCATGAACTTTGTCATCACAATGTTCAATACACATGTCATCACAATGCTCCCTGACACTTCTCGTCAAAATGCTCCTTGAAACCTATCATGAAAAGTCTCCATGCCTTTTTCATCACAATGCTCCATGCTCTTTTCATCACAATGCTCCATGCCATTTTCATCACAATACTCCACAAGCTTTTCATCAGAATGCTCCATGAGCCTTGTCATCAGAATGCTCCATGACCCCTGTCATCACAATGCTCCATGACACCTATCATCACAATGCTTCATGCTTCTTTTCATTTCAGTGCTCCAGTACGCTCATCATTGCAATTATCCATGGTGTTCTCATCACAATGCTCCACGATATTGCCATCACAGTGCTCCATGCCCTGGTCATCACAATGCTACATGTCCTTTGTCATCAAAATTCCCCACGTCCTTTTCATCACAATGTTCCATGTCACTACTCATCAAAATGTTTCATGCTCTTGACATCACAATTCTCCATGCACCTGTCATCGCAATGCTCCATGACCCCTGTCATAGCAAGATCCATGCGCTTGTAATCTCAATGCTTCATGACCTTGTCATCAAAATTCTCAAGGGCCCTTGTCATCACAATGCTCCAAGCCCTTGGCATCACAATGCTCCATGACACATGGCATCACAATGCTTCATGCCACTGTCATCACAATGGACCATGACCTATGTCATCACAATGCTCCCTGACACCTGTCGTCACAATATTCCGTGACCTTGTCATCACAATGTTCCATGCCCTTGTCATCACAATGTGCCATGCCCACTGTCATCACAGTAATCCATGAAACCTGTCAGTCCAATGCTCCATGCCCCTTTTCATCTCAAAACACCATGAACCCTGTCATCACAATGCACCATGCCCATCATCATAATGCTTCATGCTATTGACATCACAATGAAATCAAAATGCTCTATGACCTCTGTCTTCACAATGCTCCAAACCCTTGTGATCACAGTGTTCCATAACACTTGTTATCACATCGCCCCATGACGCTCGTCATTACAATTATCCATGGTCTTCTCATCACAATGCTCCATGACCTTTGTCATCACAACACTTAATACACTTCTCATCACAATGCTCCCTGCCACTTTTTGTCAGTATGCTCTTTAAACCCTGCCATTACAAGGCTCCATGCCTTTTTCATCACAATGATCCATGCCCTTTTCATCACGATGCTCCATTACACCTGTCATAAAAATGCTCCATGATCCCTGCCATCACAATTTTCCACGGTCTAGTCATCACAAGGCTCCATGACACTTGTCATCACAAGGCTCCAAGACCCCTGTAATCACAATGCTCCATGACCTTTTCATCACAAAGCTCCATGATGCATGTCATCAGAAGGCTCCATGGCTTTCTCATCTCATTGCTCGAAGCCCTAGTCATCACAATGCTCCATAACCTTTGTCATCACAATCCTCCATGACACTTGGCATCACAATGCTCCATTCCATTGTCATCACAATTAAACATGACATATGTCGTCACAATGCTCCCTGACACCTGTCTTCACAATACTCCATGACCTTGTCATCACAATACTCCATGCCCTTGTCATCACAATGCTCCATGACCGCTTTCATCACAATGTTCCGTGACTCCAGTCATCACAATGCTTCATGAATTTTGTCATCACAATGGTCCATGCCCTCGTCATCACAAGGCTCTCTGACATTTGTCACCACAATGCTCCATGAACATTTCATCACCAAGCACCTTGCCCCATGTCATCACAATGCTCCATTCCTTAGTCAGCACAATGCTCCATGACTCTTGTCATCACAATGCTCCATGCCCATGTCAGCAAAATGCTCCATGACCCACGTCATCACAATAAGCCATGCACTTGTAAACACAATGCTCTACAACATTGTCATCACATTGCTCCATAAAACTTGTCATCACAATGCTCCATTCATTTCTCATCAAAATGCTCTCTGACAACTGATATCACAAGGTTCCATCACTAGTCATCACAATAATCCCTCACCCCTGTCATCACAATGCTACATGCCCTTATCCTCACAATGCTCCATGACCCCTGACATCACAATATTCCATAACCTCTGTCATCAAAATATTCCTTGACACTTTTCATCAAATTGCTCCTTGATCCTGTCATCACAATGCTTCCTGCCCTTCTCATCACAATGCACAACGCCCTTGTCATCAAAATGCTCCATAACATTTGTCACAACAAAGCTCCATGACCCTTGGCATCACAATGCTCCATGACGCTTGTCATCACAATGCTCGATGCCCTTCTCATCAAAATACTCCATGGCTTTGTCATTACAATCCTCTATGACCCATGTATCACAGTGTTCCGTGGCCTTTTCATCACAATGCTCCATGCCCACGCTCATCATAATAATCCATGAAACATTTCAGACTTATGCTCCATGACCCAAGACATCACAATGTTCCACAGCCTTGTCATCACAAGGCTCCATGACCATTGTCATCACAATGCTCCAAGACCCCTGTTATCACAATGCTCCATGCCCTTATCATCACAAAGCTCCATGACGCATGTCATCAGTATGCTCCATGGCTTTCTCATCACAGTGCTCCAAGCCCTTGTAATCACAATGCTTCAAGACCCTTGTAATCACAAAGCTCCTTGCCGCTTTTCATCTCAATGCTCCATGAACCCTGTCATCACAATGCACCATGCCCTTCATCATAATGCTTCATGCTGTTGCAATCACAATGAAATCAAAATGCACCAAGACCTCTGTCATCATAATGCTCCAAACCCTTGTGATCACATTGTTCCATAACACTTGTCATCACAACGACCCATGATGCTCCTCATCACAATTATCCATGGTCTTCTCATCACAATGCTCCATGCCTTTGTCATCACAATGCTCAATACACTTGTCATCACAATGCTCCCTGACACTTGTCGTCAGTATGCTCCTTGAACCCTGTCATGACAAGGCTCCGTTTTATTTCATCACAATGGTCCATGCCCGTTTCATCACAATGTTCCAAGTCCCCTGTTATGACAATGCTCCATGCCCTTGTGATCACAAAGCTCCATGACCCCTGTCATCACAATGCTACATGCCCTTATCATCACAATGCTCCATCACTCCTGACATCACAATGTTCCATAACACTTTTCATCAAAATATTACATGACCCTTTTCATCCAATTGCTCCATGACCCTGTCATCACAATGCTCCCTGCCCTTCTCATCACAGTGCACCACACACTTGTCATCAAAATGCTCCATGACCTTTGTCATCACAAACCTCCATGACCCTTGGCATCACAATGCTCCATGCCATTGTCATCACAATGGTCCATGAACACTCTTATCACATTGCTCCAAGCCCTTTGCATCACAAAGCTCCATGACGCTTGTCATCACAATGCTTGATGCATTTCTCATCACAATGCTTCATGCCCTTCTCATTACAATGCTCCATGACCCATGTATCACAGTGTTCCGTGCCATTGTTATCACAGTCCTCCATGCCCACTCTCATCACAATAATCCATGAAACTTTTCAGACCAATGTTCCATGCCCTTGTCATCACAATGCTTCATTACACCTGTCATAAAAATGCTCAATGACCCCTGGCATCACAATATTCCATGGCCTTGTCATAACACTTCCCCATGACCCTTGTCATCACAGTGCTCCAAGACCCCTGTATTCACAATGCTCCATGCCCTTGTCATCACAAAGCTCCATGACACATGTCATCAGAATGTTCCATGGCTTTCTCATCACAATGCTCCATACACTTGTCATCTCAATGCTCCATGAACCCTGTCATCACAATGCAACATGCCCATCATCATAATGCTTCATGCTATTGTCATCACAATGAAATCAACATGCTCCATGACCTCTGTCATCACAATGCTCCAAACCCTTGTGATCAAAATGTTCCATATTACTTGTCACTACAACGCCCCATGACGCTCATCATCACAATTATCCATGGTCTTCTCATCACAATATTCCATGACATTTGTCACCACAGTGTTCCATAACCCCTCTAATCACAATGCTCTCTGACAATTGTCACCGCACTGTACCATGACCCTTGTCATCACAATGCTCCATGACTATGTCAGCAAAATGCTACATGACTTGTCATCACAATGCTCCATGTGCTTGTCATCACAATACTTCTTTACCATTGTCATTCACAATCCTCCATGAACATTGGCATGACATTACTTCATGCCCTTGTCATCACAATGCTCCATGCTCCTTGAAATCAAAATGATTCAGGACGTCTGTCATCACAATGCTCCAAACCCTTGTGATCACAATTTTCCATAACACTTGTCATCAAAACGCTCCATGATTCCTTTCATCACAATACTCCATGCAATTGTCATCACAATGCTCCATGAACTTTGTCATCACAATGTTCAATACACATGTCAACACAATGTTCCCTGTCACTTCTCGTCTAAATGCTCCTTGAAACCTATCATGAAAAGTCTCCATGCCTTTTTCATCACAATGCTCCATGCTCTTTTCATCACAATGCTCCATGCCATTGTCATCACAATACTCCACAAGCTTTTCATCAGAATGCTCCATGAGCCTTGTCATCAGAATGCTCCATGACCCCTGTCATCACAATGCTCCATGACACCTATCATCACAATGCTTCATTCCTCTTGTCATTACCGTGCTCCAGGACGCTCGTCATTACAATTATCCATGGTCTTCTCATCACAATGCTCCACGATTTTGCCATCACAGTGCTCCATGCCCTGGTCATCACAATGCTACATGTCCTTTGTCATCAAAATTCCCCACGTCCTTTTCATCACAATAATCCATGTCACTACTCATCACAATGTTTCATGCTCTTGACATCACAATTCACCATGCACCTGTCATCGCAATGCTCCATGACCCCTGTCATAGCAAGCTACATGTGCTTGTAATCTCAATGCTTCATGACCTTGTCATCAAAATTCTCAAGGGCCCTTGTCATCACAATGCTCCCTGCCACTTTTCGTCAGTATGCTCCTTGAACCCTGTCATGACAAGGCTCCATGCCTTTTTCATCACAATGATTCATTCCCTTTTCATCATGATGCTCCATTACCCCTGTCATAACAATGCTCCATGATCCCTGCCATCACAATGTTCCACGCGCTAGTCATCACAAGGCTCCATGACACTTGTCATCACAAGGCTCCAAGACCCCTGTAATCACAATGCTCCATGACCTTTTCATCACAAAGCTCCATGATGCATGTCATCAGAAGGCTCCATGGCCTTCTCATCTCATTGCTCGAAGCCCTAGTCATCACAATGCTCCATAACCTTTGTCATCACAATCCTCCATGACACTTGGCGTCACAATGCTCCATTCCATTGTCATCACAATTAAACATGACATATGTCATCACAATGCTCCCTGACACCTGTCTTCACAATACTGCATGACCTGGTCATCACAATACTCCATGCCCTTGTCATCACAATGCTCCATGACCGCTGTCATCACAATGTTCCAGGACTCCAGTCATCACAATGCTTCATGACTTTTGTCATCACAATGATCCATGCCCTGGTCATCACAAGTCTCTGTGACATTTGTCACCACAATGCTCCATGAACTTTTCATCACCAAGCTCCTTGCCCCATTTCATCACAATGCTCCATTCCTTTGTCAGCACAATGCTCCATGACCCTTGTCATCACAATGCTCCATGCCCATGTCAGCAAAATGCTCCATGACCCACGTCATCACAATAAGCCATACGCTTGTCAACACAATGCTCTACAACATTGTCATCACATTGCTCCATAAAACTTGTCATCACAATGCTCCATTCACTTCTCATCAAAATGCTCTCTGACAACTGATATCACAAGGTTCCATCACTAGTCTTCAAAATAATACCTCAACCCGGTCATCACAATGTTCCATGACCCCTGTCATCACAATGCTACATGCCCTTATCCTCACAATGCTCCATGACCCCTGACATCACAATGTTCCATAACCTCTGTCATCAAAATATTACTTGACACTTTTCATCAAATTGCTCCTTGATCCTGTCATCACAATGCTTCCTGCCCTTCTCATCACAATGCACAACGCCCTTGTCATCAAAATGCTCCATAACATTTGTCATCACCAAGCTCCATGACCCGTGGCATCACAATGCTCCATGACGCTTGTCATCACAATGCTCGATGCCCTTCTCATCAAAATACTCCATGGCTTTGTCATTACAATCCTCCATGACCCATGTATCACAGTGTTCCGTGGCCTTTTCATCACAGTGCTCCATGCCCACGCTCATCATAATAATCCATGAAACATTTCAGACTTATGCTCCATGACCCCTGACATCACAATGTTCCACAGCCTTGTCATCACAAGGCTCCATGACCCTTGTCATCACAATGCTCCAAGACCCCTGTTATCACAATGCTTCATGCCCTTATCATCACAAAGCTCCATGACGCATGTCATCAGTATGCTCCATGGATTTCTCATCACAATGCTCCATGCCCTTGTCATCACAATGCTTCAAGACCCTTGTAATCACAAAGCTCCATGCCGCTTTTCATCTCAATGCTCCATGAACACTGTCATCAGAATGCACCATGCCCTTCATCATAATGCTTCATTCTATTGTCATCACAATGAAATCAACATGCTCCTTGACCTCTGTCATCACAATGCTCCAAACTCTTGTGATCACATTGTTCCATAACACTTGTCGTCACAACGCCCCATGATGCTTCTCATCACAATTATCCATGGTCTTCTCATCACAATGCTCCATGCCTCTGTCATCACAATGCTCAATACACTTGTCATCACAATGCTCCCTGACACTTGTCGTCAGTATGTTCCTTGAACCGTGTCATGACTAGGCTCCGTGTTATTTCATCACAATGATCCATGCACTTTTCATCACAATGCTCCAAGACCCCTGTAATGACAATGCTCCATGCCCTTGTGATCACAAAGCTCCATGACCCCTGTCATTACAATGCTACATGCCCTTATCATCAAAATGCTCCATCACTCCTGACATCACAATGTTCCATAACACATGTCATCAAAATATTCCATGACACTTTTCATCCAATTGCTCCATGACCCTTTCATCACAATGCTCCCTGCCCTTCTCATCACAGTGCACCACACACTTGTCATCAAAATGCTCCATGACCTTTGTCATCACAAACCTCCATGACCCTTGGCATCACAGTGCTCCATGCCATTGTCATCACAATGTTCCATGAACACTCTTATCACATTGCTCCATGCCCTTTTCATCACAAAGCTCCATGACGATTGTCATCACAATGCTTGATGCACTTCTCATCACAATGCTTCATGCATTTCTCATTACAGTGCTCCATGACCCATGTATCACAGTGTTCGGTGCCCTTGTCATCACAGTGCTCCGTGCCCACTCTCATCACAATAATCCATGAAACATTTCAGACCAATGTTCCATGCCCTTATCATCACAATGCTCCATTACACCTGTCATAAAAATGCTCCATGACCCCTGGCATCACAATATTCCATGGCCTTGTCATGACACTTCCCCCTGACCCTTGTCATGACAGTGCTCCAAGATCCCTGTATTCACAATGCTCCATGCCCTTGTCATCACAAAGCTCCATGAAACATGTCATCAGAATGCTCCATGGCTTTCTCATCACAATGCTCCATGCCCTTGTCATCTCAATGTTCCATGAACCCTGTCATCACAATGCACCATGCCCATCATCATAATGCTTCATGCTATCGTCATCACAATGAAATCAACATGCTCCATGACCACTGTCATAAAAATGCTCCAAACCCTTGTGATCAAAATGTTCCATATCACTTGTCTTCAAAACGCCCCGTGACGCTCATCACCACAATTATCCATGGTCTTCTCATCACAATGCTCCATGACATTTGTCATCACAATGTTCCATAACCCCTCTAATCACAATGCTCTCTGACAATTGTCATCGCAGTGTACCATGACCCTTGTCATCACAATGCTCCATGCCTATGTCAGCAAAATGCTACATGACTTGTCATCACAATGCTCCATGCACTTGTCATCATAATACTTCTTTACCAGTGTCATTCACAATCCTCCTTGAACATTGGCATCACATTACTTCATGCCCTTGTCATCACAATGCTCCATGCTCTTTGAAATCAAAATGATCCATGACCTCTGTCATCACAAAGCTCCAAACCCTTGTGATCACAATTTTCCATAACACTTGTCATCAAAACGCTCCATGATTCCTTTCATCACAATATTCCATGCACTTGTCATCACAATGCTCCATGAAATTCGTCATCACAATGCTCAATACACATGTCATCACAATGCTCCCTGACACTTGTCATCAATATCCTCCTTGAATCCTATCATGAAAAGTCTCCATGCATTTTTCATCACAATGCTCCATGCCCTTTTCATCACAATGCTCCATGCCATTGTCATCACAATACTCCACGAGCTTGTCATCAGAATGCTCCATGAGCCTTGTCATCAGAATTCTCCATGACACCTGTCATCACAATGCTTCCTGCCCCTTGTCATTGCAGTGCTGCATGACGCTCGTCATTACAATTATCCATGGTCTCCTCATCACAATGCTCCACGATTTTGCCATCACAATGCTCCATGCCCTGGTCATCACAATGCTACATGTCCTTTGTCACCAAAATTCCCCACGTCCTTTTCATCACAATGTTCCATGACACTACTCATCACAATGTTTCATGCACTTGACATCAGAGTTCTCCATGCACTTGTCATCGCAGTGCTCCATGACACCTGTCATAGCAAGCTCCATGTGCTTGTAATCTCAATGCTTCACGACCTTGTCATCAAAATTCTCAATGGCCCTTGTCATCACAATGCTCCATTACCTTTGTCATGACAATCCTCCATGACACATGGCATCTCAATGCTTCATGCCATTGTCATCACAATGGACCCTGACATATGACATCACAATGCTCCCTGACACCTGTCTTCAAAATAATCTGTGACCTTGTCATCACAATGTTCCATGCCCTTGTCATCACAATGTGCCATGTCAACTGTCATCACAGTAATCCATGAAACTTGTCAGACCAATGCTCCATGCCCCTTTTCATCTCAATACACCATGAACCCAGTCATCACAGTGCACCATGCCCATCATCATAATGCTGCATGCTATGGTCATCACAATGCAATTAAAATGCTCCATGACCTGTGTCTTCACCATGCTCCAAACCCTTGTGATCACAATGTTCCATAACACTTTTTATCACATCACCCCTTGACGCTCGTCATTACAATTATGCATGGTCTTCTCATCACAATGCTCAATACACTTGTCATCACAATGCTCCCTGCCACTTTTCGTCAGTATGCTCCTTGAACCCTGTCATGACAAGGCTCCATGACTTTTTCATCACAATGATCCATGCCCTTCTCATCACAATGCACCACGACCTTGTCATCAAAATGCTCCATGACATTGGTAATCACAAAGCTCCACGACCCTTGGTATCACAATGCTCCATGCCATTGTCATCACAATGCTCCATGAACCCTCTCATCACATTGCTCCAAGCCCTTTTCATCACAACGCTCCATGACACTTGTCATCACAACGCACGATGCCCTTCTCATCACAATGCTCCATGCCCTTTTCATTACAATCCTCCATGACCCATGTATCACAGTGTTCCGTGCCCTTGTCATCACAATGCTCCTTGCCCAATCTCATCACAATAATCCGTGAAACTTTTCAGACCAATGCTCCATAACCTTTTCATCACAATGCTCCATTATCAGTGTCATAACAATGCTCCATGAACCCTGCCATCACAGTGTTCCACGGCCTTATCATCGCATGGCTACATGACCCTTGTCATCACAATGCTCCAAGACCCTGTAATCACAATGCTCCATGCCCTTGTCATCACAAAGCTCCATGACGCATGTCATCACTATGATCCATGGTCTTCTCATCATAATGCTCCATGGCCTTCTCATCACAATGCTCCAAGACCCCTATAATCACAATGCCCCTTGCCGCTTTTCATCTCAATGCTCCATGAACCCTGTCATTACAATGCACCATGCCCATCATCATAATGCTTCAAGCTATTGTCATCACAATGAAATCAAAATGCTCCATGACCTCTGTCATTACCATGCTCCACACCCTAGTGATCACAGTGTTCCATAACACTTGTCATCACAATGCCCAATGACGCTCGTCATCACAATAATCAATGGTCTTCTCATCACTATGCTCCATAAACTTTGTCATCACAATGCTCAATACAATTGTCATCACAATGTTGCCTGACACTTGTCGTCATTATGCTCCTTGAACCCTGTCATGACAAGGCTCCATGTCTCTTTCATCACAATGATCCATGCCCTTTTCATCACAATACTCCAAGACGCCTGTAATCACAATGTCCCATGCCCTTGTCATCACAAAGCTCCATGATGCATGTTATCAGAATGCTCCATGGCCTTCTCATCACAATGCTATTAGCACTTTTCTTCACAATGCTCCAATATCCCTGCAATCACAATGCCCCATGCCTCTTTTAGTGAGAATGCTCCATGATAATTGTCATCACAAGGCTCCATGGTCCGCTCATCAAAATGCTCCAGGACGTTGTCATCAAAATGCTCCATTCCCTTGTCATCTCAATTCTCCATGAATATTTTCAGCTCAATGCTCCATGACCTTCTCATCACAATGCTCCATGACCCCTGTCATCACAATGCTCCATGACCACAGTAATCACAATGCTCCATGACCTCTGACAACACAATGATCCTGGACTCTTGTCATCAAAATACTCCATGACACTTTTCATCACAAGTTCCATGCTCATGTCATCCCAATGTTCCATGTCCCCTGTAATCACAATGCTCCGTGACTCTTGTCTTCACAGTGCTCCATCACCCTTGTCATCACAATGCTCCATGCCTTTGTCAGAAAAATGCTACATGACCTTGTCATCACAATGCTCCATGCGCTTGTCATCACAATCCTCCATTAACCTTGGGATCACATTGCTTCATGCCCTTGTCATCACAATGCTCCACGCTCCTTGAAATCAAAATGATCCATGAACTCTGTCATCACAATGATCCAAACCCTTGTGATCACAATGTTCCATAACACTTGTGATCACAATGCTCCATGATGCCTGTCATCACAATAATCCATGCCCTTGTCATCACAATGATCCATGACCTTTGTCATCACAATGCACAATACACTTGTCATTACAATGCTCCCTGGCACTTGCCATCAGTATGCACTTGAACCATGTCATGACAATGCTCCATGCATTTTTCATCACAATAATCCATGCCCTTTTCATCACAATGCTCCCTGACACGTCTTCACAATACTCCATGACTTTGTCATTACAATACTCCTTGCCCTTGTCATCAAAATGCTCCATGACCGCTGTCATCACAATGTCCCATGACTCCAGTCATCACAATGCTTCATGACTTGTGTCATCACAATGGTCCATGCCCTCGTCATCTCAAGGCTCTGTGACATTTGTCACCACAATGCTCCATGAACTTTTCATCAAAAAGCTCCTTGACCCAATTCATCACAATGCTCCATTCCTTTGTCAGCCCAATGCTCCATGACCATTGTCATCACAATGCTCCATGCCCATGTCAGCAAAATGCTCCATGACCCATGTCATCACAATAAGCCATGCGCTTGTCAACACAGTGCTCTAAAACATTGTCATCAGAATGCTCCATAAAACTTTTCATCACAATGCCCCATTCACTTCACATCAAAATGCTGTCTGACAACTGATATCACAAGGTTCCATCACTAGTCATCACAATAATCCCTCAAACCTGTCACCTCAATGTTCCATGACCCCTGTCATCACAATGCTACATGCCCTTATCCTCACAATGCTCCATGACCCCTGACATCACAATGTTCCATAACCTCTGTCATCAAAATATTGCTTGACACTTTTCATCAAATTGCTCCTTGATCCTCACATCACAATGCTTCCTGCCCTTCTCATCTCAATGCACAACGCCCTTGTCATCAAAATGCTCCATGACACTTTTCATCACAAGATCCATGCTCATGTCATCCCAATGTTCCATGTCCCCTGTAATCACAATGCTCCGTGATGCTTGTCTTCACAGTGCTCCATCACCCTTGTCATCACAATGCTCCATGCCTTTGTCAGAAAAATGCTACATGACCTTGTCATCACAATGCTCCATGCGCTTGTCATCACAATCCTCCATTAACCTTGGGATCACATTGCTTCATGCCCTTGTCATCACAATGCTCCATGCTCCTTGAAATCAAAATGATCCATGAACTCTGTCATCACAATGATCCAAACCCTTGTGATCACAATGTTCCATAACACTTGTGATCACAATGCTCCATGATACCTGTCATCACAATAATCCATGCCCTTGTCATCAAAATGATGCATGACCTTTGTCATCACAATGCACAATACACTTGTCATTACAATGCTCCCAGGCACTTGCCATCAGTATGCACTTGAACCATGTCATGACAATGCTCCATACATTTTTCATCACAATAATCCATGCCCTTTTCATCACAATGCTCCAAGACTCCTGTAATCACAATGTTCCATGCCTGTTTCAGCAAAATGCTACAAGACCTTGTCAGCACAATGCTCCATGCGCTTGTCATCACAATCCTCCATGAACCTTGGGATCACATTGCTTCATGATCTTGGCATCACAATGCTCCATGCTCCTTGAAATCAAAATGATCCATGACCACTTTCATCACAATGCTCTAAATGCTTGTGATCACAATGTTCCATAACCCTTGTCATCACAACGCTCCATGATGCCTGTCATCACAATACTCCATGCCCTTGTCATCACAATGTGCCATGACCATTGTCATCACAATGCTCAATACACTTGTCATCACAATGCTGCCTGACATTTGTCGTCAGAATGCTCCTTGAACACTCATAAAAAGTCTCCATGCCTTTTTCATCACAATGCTCCATCCAAATGTCATCACAATACTCCACAAGCTTGTCATCACAATGCTCCATGACACTTGTCATCACAATGCTCCATGACCCCTGTCATCACAGTGCTCCATGACACCAGTAATCACAATGCTCCATGGCTCTGGTAATTAGAGTGCTCCATGACACTCGTCATCAACATAATCCATGGACTTCTCATCACTAAGCTCCACGGTCTTGCCATCACAATGATCCATTCCCTGATCATCACAATGCTCCAAGTCCCTTGTCATCACATTTCTCCACGTCCTCCTCATAACAATGCTACATGACATTTCTCATCGCAATGTTACATGCTCTTGTCATTACAATTCTCCATGCACTTGTCATCGCAATGCTCCATGACCCCTGTCATAGCAAGCTCCATGCCCTTCTCATCACAATGCACCACGACCTTGTCATTAAAATGCTCCATGACCTTTGTCATCACAAAGCTCCTTGATCCTTGGCATCACAATGCTCCAAGCTATTGTCATCACAATGCTCCATGAACCCTCTCATCACATTGCTCAATGCCGTTGTCGTCACAATGCTCCATGACTCTTGTCATCAAAATGCTCGATTCACTTCTCATCACAATTCTCCACGCCCTTGTCATTACAATCCTCCCTGACTCATGTATCACAGTGATCCGTGCCCTTGTCATCACAATGCTCCATGCCCACTCTCATCAATATAATCCATGAAACTTTTCAGACCAATGCTCCATGCCCTTGTCATCAGAGTGCTCCATTACCCCTGTCATAACAATGCTCCATGATCCCTGCCATCACAATGTTCCACGGTCTTGTCATCACAAGGCTCCATGACACTTGTCATCACAATGCTCTAAGACCACTGTAATCACAATGCTTCATGCCCTTTTCATCACAAAGCTCCATGACGCATGTCATCAGAAGGCTCCATGGCCTTCTCATCACATTGATCGAAGCCCCTGTCATCACAGTGTTCCATAAGCTTTGTCATCACAATCCTCCATGACACTTGGCATCACAATGCTCCATTCATTGTCATCACAATGGAGCATGACATATTTCATCACAATGCTCCCTGACACATGTCTTCACAATACTCCATGACTTTGTCATCACAATACTCCTTGCCCTTGTCATCACAATGCTCCATGACCGCTGTCATCACAATGTCCCGTGACTCCAGTCATCACAATGCTTCATGACTTGTGTCATCACAATGGTCCATGCCCTCCTCATCACAAGGCTCTGTGACATTTGTCACCACAATGCTCCATGAACTTTTCATCACAAAGCTCCTTGACCCATTTTATCACAATGTTCCATTCCTTTGTCAGCCCAATGCTCCATGACCATTGTCATCACAATGCTCCATGCCCATGTCAGCAAAATGCTCCATGACCCATGTCATCACAATAAGCCATGCGCTTGTCAACACAGTGCTCTAAAACATTGTCATCACAATGCTCCATAAAACTTGTCATCACAATGCTCCATTCACTTCTCATCAAAATGCTGTCTGACAACTGATATCACAAGGTTCCATCACTAGTCATCACAATAATCCCTCAACCCTGTCACCTCAATGTTCCATGACCCCTGTCATCACAATGCTACATGCCCTTATCCTCACAATGCTCCATGACCCCTGACATCACAATGTTCCATAACCTCTGTCATCAAAATATTGCATGACACTTTTCATCAAATTGCTCCTTGATCCTCACATCACAATGCTTCCTTCCCTTCTCATCACAATGCACAACGCCCTTGTCATCAAAATGCTCCATAACCTTTGTCATCATAAAGCTCCATGACCCTTGGCATCACAATGCTCCATGACTCTTGTCATCACCATGCTCGATGCCCTTCTCATCAATATACTCCATGGCTTTTTCATTACAATCCTCCATGACCCATGTATCTCAGTGTTCCGTGGCCTTTTCATCTCAATGCTCCATGTCCACGCTCATCATAAAAATCCATGAAATATTTCAGACTTATGCTTCATGACCCCTGACATCACAATGTTCCACGGCCTTGTCATCACATGGCTCCATGACCCTTCTCATCACAATGCTCCAAGACCCCTGTTATCACAATGCTCCATGCCCTTATCCTCACAAAGCTCCATGACGCATGTCATCAGTATGCTCCATGGATTTCTTATCACAATGCTCCATGCCCTTGTCATCACAATGCTTCAAGACCACTGTAAGCACAAAATTCCATGCCGCTGTTCATCTCAATGCTCCATGGACCCTGACATCACAATGCACCATGCCCTTCATCAAAATTATTCGTGCTATTGCCATCACAATGAAATCAAAATGCACCAAGACCTCTGTCATCATAATGCTCCAATCCCTTGGGATCACATTGTTCCCTAACACTTGTCATCACAACGCCCCATGATGTTTCTCATCACAATTATCCATGGTCTTCTCATCAAAATGCTCCATTCCTTTGTCATCACAATGCTCAATACACTTGTCATCACAATGCTCCCTGACACTTGTCATCAGTATGCTCCTAGAACCCTGTCATGACAAGGCTCCGTGTAATTTCATCACAATGCTCCATGCCCTTTTCATCACAATGCTCCAAGACCCCTGTGATGACAATGCTCCATGCCCTTGTGATCACAAAGCTCCATGACCCCTGTCATGACAATGCTACATGCCCTTATCATCACAATGCTCCATCACTCCTGACATCACAATGTTCCATAACACTTTAATCAAAATATTCCATGACCCTTTTCATCAAATTGCTCCATGACCCTTTCATCACAATGCTCCCTGCCCTTCTCATCACAGTGCACCACACACTTGTCATCAAAATGCTCCATGACATTTTTCATCACAAACATCCATGACCCTTGGCATCACAATGTTCCATGCCATTGTCATCACAATCCTGCATGAACCCTCTTATCACATTGTTCCATGCCCTTTTCATCACAAAGCTCCATGACTCTTGTCATCACAATGCTTGATGCACTTCTCATCACAATGCTTCATGCCCTTCTCATTACAATGCTCCATAACCCATGTATCACAGTGTTCCGTGCCCTTGTCATCACAGTGCTCCATGCCCAATCTCATCACATTAATAGATGAAACTTTTCAGACCAATGTTCCATGCCCTTGTCATCACAATGCTCCATTGCCCCTGTCATAACAATGCTCCATGACCCCTGGCATCACAATATTCCATGGCCTTGTCATAACACTTCCCCATGACCCTTGTCATCACAGTGCTCCAAGACCCCTGTATTCACAATGCTCCATGCCCTTGTCATCACAAAACTCCATGACACATGTCATCAGAATGCTCCATGACTTTCTCATCACAATCCTCCATGCCCTTGTCATCTCAATGCTCCTTGAACCCTGTCGTTACACTGTACCATGCCCATCATCATAATGATTCATGTGTTTGTCATCACAATGAAATCAACATGCTCCATGACCTCTGTCATCACAATGCTCCAAACCCTTGTGATCAAAATATTCCATATCACTTCTCATCACAACGCCCCGTGACGCTCATCATCACAATTATCCATGGTCTTCTCATCACAATGCTCCATGACATTTGTCATCACAATGTTCCATAACACCTCTAATCAAAATGCTCTCTGACAATTGTCATCGCAGTGTACAATGACCCTTGTCATCACAATGCTCCATGCCTATGTCAGCAAAATGCTACATGACTTGTCATCACAATGCTCCATGCGCTTGTCATCACAATACTTCTTTACCATTGTCATTCACAATCCTCCATGAACATTGGCATCACATTACTTCATGCCCTTGTCCTCACAATGCTCCATGCTCCTTGAAATCAAAATGATCCATGACCTCTGTCATCTCAAAGCTCCAAACCCTTGTGATCACAATTTTCCATAACACTTGTCATCAAAACGCTCCATGATTCCTTTCATCACAATACTCCATGCACTTGTCATCACAAAGCCCCATGAACTTTGTCATCACAATGCTCAATACACATGTCATCACAATGCTCCCTGACACTTATCGTCAAAATGCTCCTTGAAACCTATCATAAAAAGTCTCCATGCCTTTTTCATCACAATGCTCCATGCCCTTTTCATCACAATGCTCCATGATCCTTGAAATCAAAATGATCCATGACCTCTGTCATCACAAAGCTCCAAACCCTTGTGATCACAATTTTCCATAACACTTGTCATCAAAACGCTCCATGATTCCTTTCATCACAATACTCCATGCACTTGTCATCACAATGCTCCATGAACTTTGTCATCACAATGCTCAATACACATGTCATCACAATGCTCCCTGACACTTGTCGTCAAAGTGCTCCTTGAAACCTATCATGAAAAGTCTCCATGACTTTTTCATCACAATGCTCCATGCCCTTTTCATCACAATGCTCCGTGCCATTGTCATCACAATACTCCACGAGCTTGTCATCAGAATGCTCCATGAGCCTTGTCATCAGAATGCTCCATGACCCCTGTCATCACAATGCTCCATGACACCTATTATCACAATGCTTCATGCCCCTTGTCATTACAGTGCTCCATGACGCTCGTCATTACAATTATCCATGGTTTTCTCATCACAATGCTCCAAGTTTTTGCCATCACAATGCTCCATGCCCTGGTCATCACAATGCTACATGTCCTTTGTCATCAAAATTCCCCACGTCCTTTTCATCACAATGTTCCATGACACTACTCATCACAATGTTTCATGCTCTTGACATCACAGATCTCCAAGCAATTTTTATCGCACTGCTCCATGAACCCTGTCATAGCAAGCTCCATGCCTTTGTAATCTCAATGCTTCACGACCTTGTCATCAAAATTCTCAATGGCCCTTTTCATCACAATGCTCCAAGCCCTTGTCATCACAATGCTCCATTACCTTTGTCATCACAATCCTCCATGACACATGGCATCACAATGCTTCATGCCATTGTCATCACAATGGACCATGACCTATGACATCACAATGCTCCCTGACACCTATCTTCACAATACTCTGTGACCTTGTCATCACAATGTTCCATGCCCTTGTCATCACAATGCGCCATGTCCACTGTCATCACAATAATCTATGAAACTTGTCAGACCAATGCTCCATGCCCCTTTTCATCTCAAAACACCATGAACCCTGTCATCACAATGCACCATGCCTATCATCATAATGCTTCATGCTATTGTCATCACAATGAAATCAAAATGCTCCATGGCCTCTGTCTTCACAATGCTCCAAACCCTTGTGATCACAATGTTCCATAACACTTGTTATCACATAGCCCCATGACGCTCGTCATTACAATTATCCATGGTCTTCTCAACACAATCCTCCATGACCCATGTATCACAGTGTTCCATGCCCTTGTCATCACAATGCTCCAGGCCCAATCTCATCACAATAATCCGTGAAACTTTTCAGACCAATGCTCCATAACCTTATCATCACAATGCTCCATTATCACTGTCATAACAATGCTCCATGAACCCTGCCATCACAGTGTTCCACAGCCTTGTCATCACATGGCTACATGACCCTGGTCATCACAATGCTCCAAGACCCCTGTAATCTCAATGCCCCATGCCCATGTCATCACAAAGCTCCATGACGCATGTCATCACTATGCTCCATGGTCTTCTCATCATAATGCTCCATGGCCTTCTCATCACAATGCTCCAAGACCCCTATAATCACAATGCCCCTTGCCGCTTCTCATCTAAATGCTCCATGAACCCTGTCATCACAATTCACCACGCCCATCATCATAATGCTTCATGCTATTGTCACCACAATGAAATCAAAATGCTCCATGACCTCTGTCATTACCATGCTCCAAACCCTAGTGATCACAGTGTTCCATAACACTTGTCATCGCAATGCCCAATGACGCTCGTCATCACAATAATCAATGGTCTTCTCATCACAATGCTCCATAAACTTTGTCATCATAGTGCTCAATACAATTGTCATCACAATGTTGCCTGACACTTGTCGTCAGTATGCTCCTTGAACCCTGTCATGACAAGGCTCCATGCCTTTTTCATCACAATGATCCATGCCCTTTTCATCACAATACTACAAGACCCCTGTAATCACAATGTCCCATGCCCTTGTCATCACAAAGCTCCATGATGCATGTTATCAGAATGCTCCATGGCCTTCTCATCACAATGCTATTAGCACTTGTCATCACAATGCTCCAAGACCCATGTAATCACAATGCCCCATGCCTCTTTTAGTGAGAATGTTCCATGATAATTGTCATCACAAGGCTCCATTGTCCACTCATCAAAATGCTCCAGGACGTTGTCATCAAAATGCTCCATTCCCTTGTCATCTCAAAACTCCATGAATATTTTCAGCTCAATGCTCCATGACCTTCTCATCACAATGCTCCATGACCCCTGTCATCACAATGCTCCATGACCACAGTAATCACAATGCTCCATGTCCCCTGACAACAAAATGATTCTGGACTCTTGTCATCAAAATACTCCATGACACTTTTCATCACAAGTTCCATGCTCATGTCATCCCAATGTTCCATATCCCCTGTAATCACAATGCTCCGTGACGCTTGTCTTCACAGTGCTCCATCACCTTTGTCATCACAATGCTCCATGCCTTTGTCAGAAAAATGCTCCATGACCTTTGTCATCACAATGCAAAATACACTTGTCATCACAATGCTCCCTGGCACTTGCTATCAGTATGCACTTGAAACATGTCATGACAATGCTCCATGCCTTTTTCATCACAATGATCCATGCCCTTTTCATCACAATGCTCCAAGACTCCTGTAATCAGAATGCTCCATGCCTTTTTCAGCAAAATGCTACAAGACGTTGTCACCACAATGCTCCATGCGCTTGTTATCACAATCCTCCATGAACCTTGGGATCACATTGCTTCATGATCTTGGCATCACAATTCTCCATGCTCCTTGAAATCAAAATGATCCATGACCACTTTCATCACAATGATCTAAATGCTTGTGATCACAAGGTTCCATAACACTTGTCATCACAACGCTCCATGATGCCTGTCATCACAATGTTCCCTGACTCCAGTCATCACAATGCTTCATGACTTTTGTCAACACAAGGGTCCATGTCCTCGTCATCACAAGGCTCTGTGACATTTGTCACCACAATGCTCCATGAACTTTTCATCACAAAGCTCCTTGACCCCTGTCATGACAATGCGCCATTCCTTTGTCAGCACAATGCTCCATGACCCTTGTCATCACAATGCTCCATGCCCATGTCAGCAAAATGCTCCATGACCCATGTCATCACAATAAGCCATGCGCTTGTCAACACAATGCTCTACAACATTGTCATCACAATGCTCCATAAAACTTGTCATCACAATGCTCCATGTGCTTGTCATCACAATACTTCTTTACCCTTGTCATTCACAATCCTCCATGAACATTGGCATCACATTATTTCATGCCCTTGTCATCACAATGCTCCATGCTCCTTGAAATCAAAATGATCCATGACCTCTGTCATCACAATGCTCCAAACCCTTGTAATCAGAATTTTCCATAACACTTGAAATCAAAACGCTCCATGATTCCTTTCATCACAATACTCCATGCACTTGTCATCACAATCCTCCATGAACTTTGTCATCACAGTGCTCAATACACATGTCGTCACAATGCTCCATGACACTTGTCATCAAAATGCTCCTTGAAACCTATCACGAAAAGTCTCCATGCCTTTTTCATCACAATGCTCCATGCCCTTTTCAGCACAATGCTCCATGCCATTGTCATCACAATACTCCACAAGCTTGTCATCAGAATGCTCCATGAGCCTTGTCATCAGAATGCTCCATGACCCCTGTCATCACCATGCTCCAAGACACCTGTAAGCAAAATACTCTATGACATTGTCATCACAAAGCTCCATGACGCATGTCATCATTATGCTGCATTTAATTCTCATAACAGTGCTCCATGCTCTTCTCATCACAATGCACCACGACCTTGTCATCAGAATGCTCCATGACATTGGTCATCACAAAGCTCAATGACCCTAGGTATCACAATGCTCCATGCCATTGTCATCACAATGCTCCATGAACCCTCTCATCACATTGCTTCATGCCCTTGTCATCACAATGCTCCATGACGCTTGTCATCACAGCGCATGATGCCCTTCTCATCACAGTGCTCCATGCCCTTGTCATTACAGTCCTCCATGACCCATGTATCATAGTGTTCCGTGCCCTTGTCATCACAATGCTCCATGCCTAATCTCATCACAATAATCCGTGAAACTTTTCAGACCAAGCTCCATAACCTTATCATCACAATGCTCCATTATCACTATCATCACAATGCTCCATGAACCCTGCCATCTCAGTATTCCACAGCCTTGTCATCACATGGCTCCATGACCCTTGTCATCACAATGCTCCAAGAGCCCGGTAATCACAATGCTCCATGTGCTTCTCATCACAAAGTTCCATGACGCATGTCATCACTATGCTCCATGGTCTTCTCATCATAATGTTCCATGGCCTTCTCATCACAATGCTCCAAGACCCCTGTAGTCACAATGCTCCTTGCCGCTTTTCATCTCAATGCTCCATGAACCCTGTCATCACAATGCAACATGCCCATCATCATAATGCTTCATGCTATTGTCATCACAAGGAAATCAAAATGCTCCATGACCTCTGTCATTACCATGCTCCAAACCCTAGTGATCACAGTGTTCCATAACACTTGTCATCACAATGCCCAATGACGCTCGTCAACACAATTATCAATGGTCTTCTCTTCACAATGCTACATAAATTTTGTCATCACAATGCTCAATACACTTGTCATCACAATGTTGCCTAACACTTGTCGTCTGTATGCTCCTTGAACCCTGTCATAACAAGGCTCCATGCCATTATCATCACAATGATCCATGCCTTTTCCATCACAGTCCTCCAAGACCCCTGTAATCACAATGTCCCATGCCCTCTTCATCACAAAGCTCCATGATGCATGTTATCAGAATGCTCCATGGACTTCTCATCACAATGCTATTAGCAGTTGTCATCACAATGCTCCAAGACCACTGTAATCACAATGCCCCATGCTTCTTTTAGTGAGAACGCTCCATGATAATTGTCATCACAAGGCTCCATGGTCCGCTCATCACAATGCTCCAGGACGTTTTCATCAAAATGCTCCATTCCCTTGTCATCTCAATGCTCCATGAATATTTTCAGCTCAATGCTCCATGACCTTCTCCTCACAATGCTCCATGACACCTGTCATCACAATGCTCCATGACCACAGTAATCACAATGCTCCATGACCCCTGCCAACACGATGATCCTGGACTCTTGTCATCAAAATACTCCATGACAATTGTCATCACAAGGTCCATGCTCTTGTCATCCTAATGTTCCATGTCCCCTGTAATCACAATGCTCCGTTACGCTTGTCATCACACTGCTCCATCACACTTCTCATCACAATGCTCCATGCCTTTGTCAGAAAAATGCTACATGACCTTGTCATCACAAAGATCCATGCGTTTGTCATCACAATCCTCCATGAACCTTGGGATCACATTGCTTCATGCCCTTGTCATCACAATGCTCCATGCTCCTTGAAATCAAATTGATCCATGAACTGTGTCATCACAATGATCCAAACCCTTGTGTTCACAATGTTCCATAACACTTGTCATCACACTGCTCCATGATGCCTGTCATCACAATACTCCATGCCCTTGTCATCACAATGCTCCATGACCTTTGTCATCACAATGCACAATACAATCGTCATCACAATGCTCCCTGGAATTTGCCATCAGTATGCACTTGAACCATATCATGAAAATGCTCCATGCCTTTTTCATCGCAATGATCCATGCCCTTTTCATCACAATGCTCCAAGACACCTGTAATCACAATGCTCCATGCCTTTTTCAGCAAAATGCCAGAAGACCTTGTCACCACAAAGCTCCATGCACTTGTCATCACAATCCTTCATGAACCTTGGGATCACATTGCTTCATGATCTTGGCATCACAATGCTCCATGCTCCTTGAAATCAAAATGATCCATGACCACTTTCATCACAATGTTCTAAATGCTTGTGTTCACAATGTTCCATAACACTTGTCATCACAACGCTCCATGATGCCTCTCGTCACAATACTCCATGCCCTTGTCATCACAATGCACCATGACCATTGTCATCACAATGCTCAATACACTTGTCATCACAATTCTCCCTGACATTTGTCGTCAGAATGCTCCTTGAACACTCTCATAAAAAGACTCCATGCCTTTTTCATCACAATGCTAAATCCAAATGTCATCACAATACTCCACAAGCTTGTCATCACAAAGCTCCATGACACTTGTCATCACAATGCTCCATGACACCTGTAATCACAATGCTCCATGACACCTGTAATCACAATGCTCCATGGCTCTGGTAATTAGAGTTCTCCATGACACTCGTCATCAACATAAACCATGGACTTCTCATCACTATGCTCCACGGTCTTGCCATCACAATGATCCATTCCCTGATCATCGCAATGCTCCAAGTCCCTT
The DNA here is from genome assembly GCF_964165515.1 of Mesoplodon bidens. Classification (NCBI taxonomy): domain Eukaryota; kingdom Metazoa; phylum Chordata; class Mammalia; order Artiodactyla; family Ziphiidae; genus Mesoplodon; species Mesoplodon bidens. Next base: position 896,452 of record NW_027671983.1, read on the forward strand.
GTTATCACATTTCTCCACGTCCTCCTCATAACAATGCTACATGACATTTCTCATCGCAATGTTACATGCTCTTGTCATCACAATTCTCCATGCACTTGTCATCGCAATGCTCCATGACCCCTGTCATAGCAAGCTCCATGCCCTTCTCATCACAATGCTCCACGCCCTTGTCATCAAAATGCTCCATGACCTTTGTCATCACAAAGCTCCTTGATCCTTGGCATCACAATGCTCCATGCTATTGTCATCACAATGCTCCATGAACCCTCTCATCACATTGCTCAATGCCGTTGTCATCACAATGCTCCATGACTCCTGTCATCAAAATGCTCGATTCACTTCTCATCACAATTCTCCACGCCCTTGTCATTACAATCCTCCCTGACTCATGTATCACAGTGATCCGTGCCCTTGTCATCACAATGCTCCATGCCCACTCTGATCAAAATAATCCATGAAACATTTCAAACCAATGATCCATGCCCTTGTCATCACAATGATCCATTACCCCTGTCATAATAATGCTCCATGATCCCTACCATCAAAATGTTCCACTGTCTTGTCATCACAAGGCCCCAGGACCCCTGTAATCACTGTGCTCCATGCCTTTTTCGTCACAAAGCTCCATGACGCATGTCATCAGAAGGCTCCATGGCCTTCTCATCACATTGCTCGAAGCCCTTGTCATCACAATGCTCCATAACTTTTGTCATCACAATCCTCCATGACACTTCGCATCACAAAGCTCCAATCCATTGTCATCACAATGGAGCATGACATATGTCATCACAATGCTCCCTGACACCTGTCTTCACAATACTCCATGACTTTCTCATCACAATACTCCATGCCCTTGTCAGCACAATGCTCCATGACCGCTGTCATCGCAATGTTCCGTGACTACAGTCATCACAATGCTTCATGACATTTGTCATCACAATGGTCCATGCCCTCGTCACCACAAGGCTCTGTGACATTTGTCACCACAATGCTCCATGAACTTTTCATCACAAAGCTCCTTGACCCATGTCATCACAATGCTCCATTCCTTTGTCAGCACCATGCTCCATGACCCTTGTCATCACAATGCTCCATGCCCATGTCAGCAAAATGCTCCATGACCCAAGTCATCAAAATAAGCCATGTGCTTGTCAACACAATGCTCTACAACATTGTCATCACAATGCTCCATAAAACTTGTCATCACAATGCTCCATTCACTTCTCATCAAAATGCTCTCTGACAACTGATATCACAAGGTTCCATCAGTAGTCATCACAATAATCCCTCACCCCTGTCATCACAATATTACATGACCCCTGTCATCACAATGCTACATGCCCTTATCCTCACAATGCTCCATGACCCCTGACATCACAATGTTCCATAACCTCTGTCATCAAAATATTCCTTGACACTTGTCATCAAATTGCTCCTTGATCGTGTCATCACAATGCTTCCTGCCCTTCTCATCACAATGCACAACGCCCTTGTCATCAAAATGCTCCATAACCTTTGTCATCACAAAGCTCCATGACCCTTTGCATCACAATGCTCCATGACGCTTCTCATCACAATGCACGATGCCCTGCTCATCAAAATACTCCATGGTTTGCCATTACAATCCTCCATGACCCATGTATCACAGTGTTCCGTGGCCTTTTCATCACAATGCTCCATGTCCACGCTCATCATATTAATCCATGAAACATTTCAGACTTATGTTCCATGACCCCTGACATCACAATGTTCCACGGCCTTGTCACCACAAGGCTCCATGACCCTTGTCATCACAATGCTCCACGACTCCTGTTATCACAATGCTCCATGCCCTTATCATCATAAAGCTCCATGATGCATGTCATCAGTATGCTCCATGTCTTTCTCATCAAAATGCCCCATGCCCTTGTCATCACAATGCTTCAAGACCTCTGTAATCACAAAGCTCCATGCTGCTTTTCATCTCAATGCTCCATGAACCCTGTTATCACAATACACCATGCCCTTCATCTTAATGCTTCATGCTATTGCCATCACAATGAAATCAAAATGCACCAAGACCTCTGTCATCATAATGCTCCAAACCCTTGGGATCACATTATTCCATAACACTTGTCATCACAACGCCTCATGATGCTCCTCATCACAATTATCCATGGTCTTCTCATCACAATGCTCCATGCCTTTGTCATCACAATGCTCAATACACTTGTCATCACAATGCTCCCTGACACTTTTCGTCAGTATGCTCCTTGAACCCTGTCATGACAAGGCTCCGTGTTATTTCATCACAATGATCCATGCCCTTTTCATTACAATGCTCCAATACCCCTGTAATGACAATGCTCCATGCCCTTGTGATCACAAAGATCCATGACCCCTGTCATCACAATGCTACATGCCCTTATCATCACAATGCTCCATCACTCCTGACATCACAATGTTCCATAACACTTGTCATCAAAATATTCCAGGACCACTTTCATCAAATTGCTCCATGTCCCTGTCATCACAATGCTCCCTGCCGTTCTCATCACAGTGCACCACACACTTCTCATCAAAATGCTCCATGACCTTTGTCCTCAAAAACCTCCATGACCCTTGGCATCACAATGCTCGATGCCATTGTCATCAAAATGCTCCATGAACCCTCTTATCACATTGCTCCATGCCCTTTTCATCACAAAGCTCCATGACGCTTGTCATCACAATGCTTAATGCACTTCTCATGACAATGCTTCATGCCCTTCTCATTACAATGCTCCATGAACCATGTATCACAGTGTTCCGTGCCCTTGTCATCACAGTGCTCCATGCCCACTCTCATCACAATAATCCATGAAACTTTTCAGACCATTGTTCCATGCCCTTGTCATCACAATGCTCCATTGCCCCTGTCATAAAAAATGCTCCATGAATCCTGGCATCACAATATTCCATGGCCTTGTCATAACACTTCCCCATGACCCTTGTCATCACAGTGCTCCATCACCCTTGTCATCACAATGCTCCATGGATTTGTCAGAAAAATGCTACATGACCCTGTCATCACAATGCTCCATGCACTTGTCATCACAATCCTCCAGGAACCTTGGGATCACATTGCTTCATGCCCTTGTCATCACACTGCTCCATGCTCCTTGAAATCAAATGATCCATGAACTCTGTCATCACAATGAACCAAACCCTTGTGATCACAATGTTCCATAACACTTGTCATCACAATGCTCCATGATGCTTGTCATCACAATAGTCCATTCCCTTGTCATCACAATGCTCCATGACCTTTGTCATCACAATGCACAATACACTCGTCATCACAATGCTCCCTGGCACTTGCCATCAGTATGTACTTGAACCATGTCATGACAATGATCCATGCCCTTTTCATCACAATGCTCCAAGACTCCTGTAATCACAATGCTCCATGCCTTTTTCAGCAAAATGCTACAAGACCTTGTCACCGCAAAGCTCCATGCGCTTGCCATCACAATCCTCCATGAACCCTGGGATCACATTGCTTCATGATCTTGGCATCACAATGCTCCATGCTCTTTGAAATCAAAATGATCCATGACCACTTTCATCACAACGCGCTAAATGCTTGTGATCACAATGTTCCATAACACTTGTCATGACAACGCTGCATGATGCCTGTCATCACAATACTCCATGCCTTTGTCATCACAATGTGCCATGGCCATTGTCATCACAATGCTTACTACACTTGTCATCACAATGCTCCCTGACATTTGCCGTCAGAATGCACCTTGAACACTCTCATTAAAAGACGCCATGGCTTTTTCATCACAGTGCTCCATTAAAATGTCATCACAATACTCCACAAGCTTGTCATCACAATGCACCATGACACTTGTCATCACAATGCTCCAAGTCCCTTGTCATCACATTTCTCCACGTCCTCCTCATAACAATGCTACATGACATTTCTCATCACAATGTTACATGCTCTTGTCATCACAATTCTCCATGCACTTGTTATCACAATGCTCCATGACCCCTGTCATAGCAAGCTCCATGCCCTTCTCATCACAATGCACCACGCTCTTGTCATCAAAATGCTCCATGACCTTTGTCATCACAAAGCTCCTTGATCCTTGGCATCACAATGCTCCATGCTATTGTCATCACAATGCTCCATGAACCCTCTCATCACATTGCTCAATGCCGTTGTCATCACAAGGCTCCATGACTCTTGTCAGCAAAATGCTCGATTCACTTCTCATCACAATTATCCACGCACTTGTCATTACAATCCTCCCTGACTCATGTATCACACTGATCTGTGCCCTTGTCATCACAATGCTCCATGCCCACTCTCATCAAAATAATCCATGAAACATTTCAGACCAAAGATCCATGCCCTTGTCATCACAATGTTGCATTACCCCTGTCATTACAATGCTCCATGATCCCCACCATCAAAATGTTCCACGGACTTGTCATCACAAGGCTCCAAGACGCCTGTAATCACAATTCTCCATGCCTTTTTCGTCACAAAGCTCCATGACGCATGTCATCAGAATGCTCCATGGCCTTCTCATCACATTGCTCTAAGCCCTTGTCATCACAATGCTCCATAACCTTTGTCATAACAATCCTCCATGACACTTCGCATCACAATGCTCCATTCCATTGTCATCACAATTAAACATGATATATGTCATCAAAATGCTCCCTGACACCTGTCTTCACAATACTCCATGACCTTGTCATCACAATACTCCATGCCCTTGTCAGCAGAATGCTCCATGACCGCTGTCATCGCAATGTTCCGTGACTCCAGTCATCACAATGCTTCATGACTTTTGTCATCACAATGGTCCATGCCCTCGTCATCACAAGGCTCTGTGACATTTGTCACCACAATGCACCATGAACTTTTCATCACAAATCTCCTTGCCCCATGTCATCACAATGCTCCATTCCTTTGTCAGCACAATGCTCCATGACCCTTGTCATCACAATGCTCCATGCCCATGTCAGCAAAATGCTCCATGACCCATGTCATCACAATAAGCCATGTGCTTGTCAACACAATGCTCTACAACATTGTCCTCACAATGCTCCATAAAACTTGTCATCACAATGCTCCATTCACTTCTCATCAAAATGCTTTCTGACAACTGATATCACAAGGTTCTATCACTAGTCATCACAATAATCCCTCACCCCTGTCATCACAATGTTCCATGACCCCTGTCATCTCAGTGCTACATGCCCTTATCCTCACAATGCTCCATGACCCCTGACATCACAATGTTCCATAACTTCTGTCATAAAAATAATCCTTGACACTTTTCATCAAATTGCTCCTTGATCCTGTCATCACAATGCTTCCTGCCCTTCTCATGACAATGCACAAAGCCCTTGTCATCAAAATGCTCCATAACCTTTGTCATCACAAAACTCCATGACCCTTGGCATCACAATGCTCCATGACGCTTGTCATCATAATGTTCGATGCCCTTCTCATCAAAATACTCCATGGCTTTGTCATTACAATCCTCCATGTCCCATGTATCACAGTGTTCCGTGGCCTTTTCATCACAATGCTCCATGTCCACGCTCATCATAATAATCCATGAAACATTTCAGACTTATGCTCCATGACCCATGACATCACAATGTTCCATAACCTCTGTCATCAAAATATTCCTTGACACTTTTCATCAAATTGCTCCTTGATCCTGTCATCACAATGCTTCCTGCCCTTCTCATCACAATGCACAACACCCTTGTCATCAAAATGCTCCATAACCTTTGTCATCACAAAACTCCATGACCCTTGGCATCACAATGCTCCATGACGCTTGTCATCATAATGTTCGATGCCCTTCTCATCAAAATACTCCATGGCTTTGTCATTACAATCCTCCATGACCCATGTATCACAGTGTTCCGTGGCCTTTTCATCACAATGCTCCATGTCCACGCTCATCATAATAATCCATGAAACATTTCAGACTTATGTTCCATGACCCCTGACATCACAATGTTCCACGGCCTTGTCACCACAAGGCTCCATAACCCTTGTCATCACAATGCTCCAAGACCCCTGTTATCACAATGCTCCATGCCCTTATCATCACAAAGCTCCATGACGCATGTCATCAGTATGCTCCATTGCTTTCTCATCAAAATGCCCCATGCCCTTGTCATCACAATGCTTCAAGACCTCTGTAATCACAAAGCTCCATGCTGCTTTTCATCTCAATGCTCCATGAACCCTGTCATCACAATGCACCATGCCCTTCATCATAATGCTTCATGCTATTGCCATCACAATGAAATGAAAATGCACCAAGACCTCTGTCATCATAATGCTCCAAACCCTTGGGATCACATTTTTCCATAACACTTGTCATCACAACGCCTCATGATGCTCCTCATCACAATTATCCATGGTCTTCTCATCACAATGCTCCATGCCTTTGTCATCACAAACCTCAATACACTTGTCATCACAATGCTCCCTGACACTTGTTGTCTGTATGCTCCTTGAACCCTGGCATGACAAGGCTCCGTGTTATTTCATCACAATGATCCATGCCCTTTTCATCACAATGCTCCAAGTCCCCTGTAATGACAATGCTCCATGCCCTTGTGATCACAAAGCTCCATGACCCCTGTCATCACAATGCTCCATCACTCCTGACATCACAATGTTCCATAACACTTGTCATGAAAATATTCCATGACCCTTTTCATCAAATTGCTCCATGACCCTGTCATCACAATGCTCCCTGCCCTTCTCATCACAGTGCACCACACACTTGTCATCAAAATGCTCCACGACCTTTGTCATCACAAAGCTCCATGACCCTTGGCATCACAATGCTCCATGTCATTGTCATCACCATGCTCCATGCACTTTTCATCAAAATGCTCTCTCACCATTGATATCACATTGTTACATCACTAGTCATCACAATACTCCCTCACCCCTGTCATCACAATGTTCTGAAACCCCTGTCAGCATAATGCTAAATGCCCTTATCGTCACAATGCTCCATGACCCCTGACATCACAATGTTCCATAACCCATGTCATCAAAATGCTCCATGACTTTTTTCATCACAATGCTCCATGACCCCTGACATCACAATGCTCCATAATCACTGTCATCAAAATATTCCTTGACCCTTTTCATCAATTTGCTCCATGACCCTGTCATCACAATTCTTCCTGCCCTTCTCATCACAATGCTCCATGCCTTTGTCATTACAGTCCTCCACGACCCATGTATCACAGTGTTCCGTGCCCTTGTCATCACAATGCTCCATGCCCACTCCCATCACAATAATTCAAGAAACATTTCAGAGCAATGATCCATGCCCTTGTCATCACAATGCTCCACTATCCTTGTCATAAGAATGGTCCATGACCGCTACCATCACAATGTTCCACGGCCTTGTCATCACAGGGCTCCATGACCCTTGTCATCACAATGCTCCAAAGCCCTGTGATCACAATGCTCCATGACCTTGTCATCACAAAGCTCCATGACGGATGTCATCCGAATGTTCCATGGCCTTCTCATCACAGTGATCCATGCCCTTGTCATTAAAATGATCCAAGACCCATTTAACCACAATGCTCCATCCCCCTTTTCATCTCAATGCTCCATGAACCCTGTCATCAAAATGCACCATGCCCATCATCATAATGCTTCATGCTATTGTCATCACAATGAAATCACAATGTCCCATTACCTCTGTCATCATAATGCTCCAAACCCTTGTGATAACAGTGTTCCATATCATTGTCATCACAATGCCCCATGACGCACGTCATCACAATTATCCATGGTCTTCTCATCACAATGCTCCATGACCTCTGTCATCACAATGCTCAATACACTTGTCATCACTATGCTCCCTGACACTTGCCGTCAGTATGCTCCTTGAACCCTGTCATGACACGGCTCTATGCCATTTTCATCACAATGATCATTGCTCTTTTCATCACAATGTTCCAGGAATCCTGTAATCACAATGCTCCATGCACTTGTCATCACAAAGCTCCATGACGCCTGTCATCAGAAGGCTCCATGGCCTTCTCATCACAATGCTCCATGCCCTTGTCATCACAATGCTCCAAGAACCCTGTGATCACAATGCTCCATCCCCGTTTTCATCAGGATGCTCCATGAGACTTGCAATTACAAGTTTCCATGTTCTTTTCATCACAATGCTCCTGGACATTTTCATCCCAATGCTTCATTCCCTTGTCATCACAATGCTCCATGCCTTTTTCTGAAAAATGCTACATGAACATGTCATCACAATGCTTCATGCACTTGTCATCACAAACCTCCATGAAACTTGGGATCACATTGCTTCATGCCCTTGTCATCACAATGCTCCATGCTCCTTGAAATCAAAATGATCCATGACCTCTGTCATCACAATGCTCCTAACCCTTGTGATCACAATGTTCCATAACGCTTGTCATCACAACGCTCCATGATGCCTGTCATCACAATACTCCATGCCCTTGTCACCACAATGCTCCATGACCTTTGTCATCACAAAACTCATTACACTTGTCATCACAATGCTCCCTGACACTTGACGTCAGAATGCTCCTTGAACCCTGTCATGAAAAGTCTCCATACCTTTTTCATCACAGTGCTTCATGCCATATTCATCACAATGCTCCATGCCACTGTCATCACAATACTCCACAAGCTGGTCATCAGAATGCTCCATGACCCTTGTCATCACAATGCTCCATAGCCCCTTGTCATTACAGTGCTCCAGGTCCTTTCTCATCACAATTCTCCACATCCTTGTCATCACAATGCTCCATGACACTTCTCTTCACAATGTTACATGCATTTGTCATCACAATTCTCCATGCACTTGTCATTGCAATGCTCCATGACACCTGTCATAGCAAGCTCCATGAGCTTGTCATCACAATGTTTCACGAACTTGTCATCAAAATTCTCAATGACCCTTGTCATCACAATGCTCCATGCCTTTATCAGAACTATGCTCCATAATGCTTGTTATTACAATGCTCTATTACCCCTGTCATAACAATGCTCCATGACCCCTTTCATCACAATGCTCCAAGCACTTGTCATCACAATGCTCCATTACCTTTGTCATGACAATCCTCCATGACACTTGGCATCACAATGGACCATGACATTTGTCATCACAATGCTCCCTGACACCTGTCTTCACAATATTCCATGACCTTGTCATCACAATGCTCCATGCCCTTGTCATCACAATGCTCAATGCCCTTGTCATCACAATGTGCAGTGCCCACTGTCATCGCAATAGTCCATGAAACTTGTAAGACCTATGCTCCATGCCCCTGTCATCAGAATGCTCCATGCCCTTGTCATCAAAGTGCTCCATGACCCCTGTAATCACAATGCTCCGTGACTGCAGTCATTACAATGCCTCATGACTTTGGCATCAAAATTGTCCATGCCCTCGTCATAACAAGGCTCTGTGACCATTGTCACCACAATGCTCCATGAACTTTTCATCACAATGCTCTATGACACTTCTCATCACAATGCCCCATGCCTTTATCAGCACAATGCTCCATGACATGTCATCACAATGCTCCATGCGGTTGTCAGCACAATGCTCCATGACCCATGTCATCACAATGCGCCATCTGCTTGTCATCACAATGCTCCATTACATTAGTCATCACAATGGACCATAACATATGTCATCACTATGTTCCAACATTAGTCATTACAATATTCCATCACACCTGTCATCACAATGTTCCATGACCCCAGTCATCACAGTGCTATATGCTCTTATCATCACAATGCTCCTTGACCCCTGCCATCACCGTGTTCCACAGCCTTGTCATCACAAGGCTCGTTGACCCTTATCATCTCAATGCTCCAAGACCCCTGTAATCACAATGCACCATGCCCATCATCATAATGATTCATGCTATTGTCATCAAAATAAAATCAAAATGCTCCAGGACCTCTGTCACCACAATGCTCCAAACCCTAGTGATCACAATGTTCCAAAACACTTTTCATCACAACGCCCCATGACGCTTGTCATCACAATTATCCATGGTCTTCTCATCACAATGCTCCATGACCTTTGTCATCACAATGCTCAATACACTTGTCATCACAATGCTCCCTGCGACTTTTCATCAGTATGCTCCTTGATCGCTGTCATGACAAGGCTCCTTGCCATTTTCATCACAATTATCCATGCCCTTTTGATCACAATGTTCCAAGAACCCTGTAATCACAAAGCTCCATGCACTTGTCATCACGAAGCTCCATGACGCATGTCATCAGAAGGCTCCATGGCCTTCTCATCACAATGCTACATGCCCTTGTCATCACAATGCTCCAAGACCCCTGTACTCACAATGCTCCATGTCCCTTTTCATTAGGATGCTCCATGAGACTTGTAATCACAAGGTTCCATGGTCTTATCATCACAATTCTCCTGGACATTGTCATCACAATGCTCCATTCCGTTGTCATCACAATTATCCATTTCTTTGTCAGCAAAATGCAACATGACCTTGTCATCTCTATGCTCCATGCATTTGTCATCAAAATCCTCCATGAACCTTGGGATCACATTGCTTCATGGCCTTGTCATCACAATGAGCCATGCTCCTGAAATCAAAATGATCAATAACATCTGTCATCACAATGCCTCAAACCCTTGTGATCACAATTTTCCATAATACTTGTCATCACAACACTCCATGAATCCTGTCATCACAATACTCCATGCAATTGTCATCACAATACTCCATGACCTTTGTCATCACAATGCTCAATACTCTTGTCATCACAATGCTCCCTGACACTTGGCATCAGAATGCTCCTTGAACCCTGTCATGAAAAGGCTCCATCCCTTTTTCATCACAATGCTTCATGCCGTATTCATCACAATGCTCAATGCCTTTGTCATCACAATAATCCACAAGCTGTTTATCAGAATGTTCCATGACCCTTTTTATCACTATTCTCCATGGCCCGTGGCAACACAATGCTCCATGACACCCATCATTACAATGCTCCATGCCTCGTGTCATTACAGTGCTCCTTGACGCTCTTCATCACAATAATCCATGGTCTTCTAATCACAAAACTCCACGGTCTTGCCATCATAATGCTCCATGCCCTGGTAATCACAGTGCTCCATGTCCTTTGTCATCACAATTCTCCACATCCTTGTCATCACAATGCTCCATGACACCTCTCATCACAATGATCCATGCCCTTGCCATCACAATGTTCCATGACCACTGTCAACACAGTGTTCCATGACCCCTGACCACACAATGATCCGGGATTTTTTCATCAAAATGCTCCATGACCCTTGTCATCACAATGATCCATGCCCTTGTCATCCCAGTGCTCCATGACCCCTGTAATCACAATGCTCCCTGACACTTATCATCACAGGGCTTCGTGACATTTGTCATCACAATGCTCCATGCCTTTCTCAGCAAAATGCTACATGACCTTGTCATCACAATGCTCCATGCGCTTGTCATAACAATCCTCCATGAACCTTAGGATCACATTGTTTCCTGCCCTTGTCATCACAATGCTCCATGCTGCTTGAAATCAAAATGATCCATGACCTTTGTCATCACAATTCTCCAAACCCTTGTGATCACAATGTTCCATAACACTTTTCATCACAACGCTCAATGATGCCTGTCATCACAATACTCCTTGACCTTGTCATCACAATGTTCCATGACCTTTGTCATCACAGTGCTCAATACACATGTCATCACAATGCTACCTGACAATTTTCGTCAGAATGCTCCTTGAAACCTGTCATGAAAAGGCTCCATGACTTTTTCATCACCATGCTCCATGCCCTTTTCATCACAATGCTCCATGCCCACTGTCATCACTGTAATCCATGAAACTTGTCAGACCAATGCTCCATGCCCGTGTCATGACATTGCTCCATACCCTTGTCATCACAATGCTCTGTGACTCCAGTCATCACAATGCTCCATGACCTTTGTCATCACAATGCTCCAAGAAACTTGTCATCACAATGCTCCAAACCCTTGTCATCACAATGCTCCATTACCCCTGTCGTAACAATGCTCCATGACCCCTGCCATCACAACGTTCCAAGGCCTTGTCATCACAAGCCTCCATGACCCTTGTCATCACAATGCTCCAAGACCCCTGTAAGCACAATGCGCCATGCACTTGTCATCACAATGCTCCACAACTTTGTCATCGCAATGCTCCACAAATCTCGTCATCACAATGCTCAATGCACTTCTCATCAAAATGCTCTCTCACCACTGATATCACAATGTTCCATCACTAGTCATCACAATACTCCCTCACCCCTTTCATCACAATGTTCCATGACCCATGTCAACACAATGCTCCATGACCTTGTCATCACAATGCTCCATGCCCACTCTCATCACAATAATCCATGAAACTTCTCAGACCAATGGTTCATGCCCTTGTCTCACAATGCTCCATTACAACTGTCATAACAATGCTCCATGAGCCCTGCCATCAGAATGTTCCACGGCCTTGTCATCACAAGTCTCCATGACCCTTGTCATCACAATTCTCCAAGACTACTGTAATTACATTGCTCCATGCCCTTGTCTTCACAAAGCTCCATGACCCCTGTCATCACAATACTCCATGAACACTTTCAGCCAAATTCTCCATGACATTCTCATCACAATGCTCCATAACACCTGTCATCACAACACTCCATGACCCCTGACAACACAATGATCCGGGACTCTTGTCATCAAAATGCTCCATGACACTTGTCATCACAATGATCCATGCCCTTCTCATCCCAATGCTCGATGAACCCTGTAGTCACAATGCTCCGTATCGCTTGCCATCACAGTACTCCATGACCGTTGTCATCACAATGCTCTATGCCTTTGTCAGCAAAATGCTAAATGACCTTGTCATCACAACATTCCATGCGCTTGTCATCACAATCCTCCATGAACTTTGGGATCACATTGCTTCAGGCCCTTGTCATCACAATGCTCCATTCTTTTGTCAGTACAATGCTCCATGACCCTTGTCATCACAATGCTCCATGCGCTTGTCAGCACAATGTTCCTTGACCCATGTCATCACAATGCGCCATGCGCTAGTCATCACAATGCTCCACAACCTTGTCATCACAATGCTCCATAAATCTTTTCATCACAATGTTCCATGCACTTCTCATCAAAATGCTCTCTCACAACTGATACCACAATGTTCCATCACTAGTCATCACAATACTCCCTCACCTCTGTCATCACAATGTTCCATGACCCCTGTCATCAGAATGATACATGCCCTTATCATCACAATGCTCCATGACCCGTGACATCAAAATGTTCCATAACCTCTGTCATCAAAGGCTCCATGACCCTTTTCATCACAATGTTACATAACCACTGTCATCAACATGTTCCATGACACTTTTCATCAAATTGTTCCATGACCCTGTCGTCACAATGCTCCCTGCCATTCTCATCACATTGCACCACGACCTTCTCATCAAAATGCTCCATGATCTTTGTCATCACAAACTCCATGACCCTTGGCATCACATTGCTCCATGCCCTTGTCATCACAAAGCTCCATGACGCTTGTCATCACTGTGCTCGATGACCTGCTCATCACAATGCCCCACGCCCTTGTCATTACAATCCTCCGTGACACATGTATCACAGTGTTCCGTGCCCTTGTCATCACAATGCGCCATGCCGACTCACAGCACAATAATCCATGAAAATTTTCAGAACTATGCTCCATGCCCTTGTCATCACGATGCTCCATTACCCCTGTCATAACAATGCTCCATGACAACTGCCATCACAATTTTCCACGTCCTTGTCATCACAAGGCTCCATGACACTTTTCATCACAATGCTCCAAGACCCCTGTAATCACAATGCTCCATGCCCTTGTCATCACAAAGTTCCATGACTAATGTCATCAGAATGCTCCATGGCCTTCTCATCACAATGCTCCATGCCCTTTTCATCACCATGCTCCATGACCCCTGTAATCAAAATTCTCCATGCCCATTTTCTTCAGAATGCTCTATGAGCCTTGTCATCACAAGGCTCCATGGTCTTCTCATCACAATGCTCCAGGACCTTGTCATCACAGTGCTACATTCCCTTGTCATCACTATGCTCCATTACCCCTGTCATCACAATGCTCCATGACCACTGTCATCACAACACTCCATGATCCCTGACAACAGAGTGATCCGGGACTCTTGTCAGCAAAATGCTCCATGACCCTTGTCATCACAATGATCCATCCCCTTGTCATCCCAAAGCTCCATGACGCCTGTAAACAAAATGCTCTGTGACGCTGGTCATCACATTGCTCCATGGCCCTTGTCAGCACAATGCTCCATGCCTTTGTCAGCAAAATGCTATATGACCTTGTCATCACTATGCTCCATGCGCTTGTCATCACAATCCTCCCTGAACATTGGGACCACATTGCTTCATGCCCTTGTCATCACAATGTTCCATGCTCCCTGAAATCAAAATGATCCATGACTTCTGTCATCACAATGCTCCAAACGCTTGTGATTGCAATGTTCCATAACACTTGTCATCACAATGCTCCATGATGGCTTTCATCACAATGCTCCATGACGTTTGTCATCACAATGCTCCCTGACACTTGTCGCAGAAAGCTCCATGACACCTGTCATGAAAAGGCTCCATGCCTTTTTCATCACAATGCTCCATGCCCCTTTCATCACAATGCTCCATGCCATTGTCATCACAATACACCACAAGATTGGCATCACAATGCTCCATGACCCTTGTCATCACAATATTCCATGTCCCCTGTCATAACAATGCTCCATGAACGCTGTCATCACAATGATCCATGCCCATTGTCATTACAGTTCTCCATGATGCTCATCATCACAATTATCCATGGCCTTCTCATCACAATGCTCCACCGTCTTGCCATCACAATGCTCCATGCCCTGATCAGCACAATGCTCCATGTTCATTGTCATCACAATTCTCCACGTCCTTGTCATCACAATGCTCCATGACATTTCTCATCACAATGTTACATGCTCCTGTCATCACAATTCTCCATGCAATTGTCATTGCAATGCTCCATGACGGCTGTCATAGCAAGCTCCATGTGCTTGTCATCACAATGCTTCACAAAAGTGTCATCAAAATTCTCAATGGCCCTTGTCATCACAATGCTCCATGACCCTTGTCATCACAATGCTCCAAGCCCTTTAAATCACAATGCTTCATTAAGTTTGTCATCACAATCCTACATGACACTTGGCATCACATTGCTACATGCCATTGTCCTCACAATGGACCATGACATATGTCATCACAATGCTCCCTGACACCTGTCTTCACAATACTCCATGATCTTGTCATCACGATGTTCATGCCCTTGACATCACAATGCACCTTGCCCACTGTCATCACAATACTCCATGAAACTTGTCAGACCTTTGCTCCATGCCCTTGTCATCACAATGCTCCATGACCCCTGTCATCACAATGTTCCATGGCCTTGTCATCACAAGGCTCCATGACCCTTGTATTAACCATGCTCCAAGAACCCTGTAGTCACAATGCTCCATGCCCGTCTCATCACTCAACTCCAAGACGGATGTCATCAGAATGCTCCATGGCCTTCTCATCACAATGCTCCATGTCCTTGTCATCACAATGCACCAAGACCCTTCTAATCACAATGCTCCGTGCCCCTTTTCATCTCAATGCTCCATGAACCCTGTCATCACAGTGCACCATGCCCATCATCATAATACTTCATGCTATTGTCATCACAATGAAATCAACATGCTCCATGACCTCTGTCATCACAATGCTCCAAACACTTGTGGTCACAATGTTCCATAACACTTTTCATCACAACGCCCCATGACGCTCGTCTTCACAGTTATCCATGGTCTTCTCATCACAATGGTCCATGACCTTTGTCATCACAATGCTCAGTACACTTGTCATCACAATGCTCCCTGACACTTGTCGTCAGTAAGCTTCTTGAACACTGTCATGACAAGGCTTCATGTCTTTTTCATCACAATGATCCATGCCCTTTTCACCTCAATGCTCCAAGAGACCTGTAATCACAATGCTATATGCATTTGTCATCACAAAGCTCCATGACGCATGTCATCAGAATGCTCCATGGCCTTCCCATCACAATGCTCCATGCCCTTGTCATCACAATGCTCCTAGACCCCTGTAATCAAAATGTCCCATGCCCACTTTCATCAGAATGCTCCATGAGACTTTTCTTCACAAAGCTCCATGGATTTCTCATCACTATGCTCCAGGACCTTGTCATCACAATGCTCCTTTCCCTTGTCATCACAATGCTCCATGACCACTGTCATAACATTACTCCATGAATATTTTCAACCCAATGCTCCATGATTTTCTCATCACAATGCTCCATGACCCCGTCATCACAACGCTCCATGACCCCTGACAACACAATGATCCGGGATTCTTGTCATCAAAATGCTACATGAAACTTGTCATCACAATGATCCATGCCCTTTTCATCCCAATGCTCCAGGAACATGAGGTTTAAGGCTAGGGCTCAGTGCTTGGTTCAGGATTAGAGGTCAGAGCAATATGGTTGGGGGGCTCCCTCATTCCCAGGTCTCTCCTTACTCCCACCTCTTCTCTGTGGTCCTAAGTCTACTGGAGTGGGAAAGATAGGACACAGCTGGTCCCCCAGATTCCCTGAGGACAATGGCAAGTAGCATGGTAAGACTGGGAAAGATCTCACCAAGGTCTCCATAGGCCTATCACAGTGACTGCATATCCCTCATCTGAGACCTACTACTCTCTTCGACAAGCAGGGCTAAAGGGAAAGTTCTTTGGAAGCAGGTCCATCTCCATATCACCCATCTCAGGACTCTAGGGCTTCACTCTGGTGGCCCAGCCAGTACTGTCCCTCTCCTCCATTATTTTTCTGTGCCGCAAACTGAGTCAGAAAATTATCGAGACCATGAGGGGAACCAGGCTTAGAACAACCACTTCTGCCATGCCTTCCCTATCCTGGGAATTGAGAGGGGATTTCTGAGGAGAGGGGCTGGTGAACTTCCAGGGGCACAAGGAAACTAGAGATGAGGGAGGGGAGAAAGTGTTTCCCACACCTGATGATAGGGATCCAAGAGACAGAGATCAGAGGAGGAGACCTATCAGGAGACAACAATTGTAGAGTGCTGACCCTTTAACTTAATTCTGTGGCGACCTCCCTGGAGCTGAGGCAAGTCCCTAACTGAAAGCAGACCCACTAGGAGTCCCTGACCCTTCATCACTTCAGTAGCTAGTCGATTTCAGCCCAACTCAGTGACAAGACAGAAAGGAAAGGTAGGGAGCAGTGGCCCTTGAGTTCTCCTAGGGAGGTTACACTTCGGGGGGTTGATGCCAAATAACTAAGTAACATTATAATTTAATTTTGGCTGCGCCATGTGTCATGCGATATCTTAATTCCCCAGCAAGGGATAGAACGCATACCCCCTGCAGTGGGAGCATGGAGTCTTATCCACTGGACCATCAGGGAAGTCCGTGATGCCCAGTATCTTTCAACTTGGGACCCAACTGAAGGAGCCAGAAGCTGGGGTGTTAACTGTAGGAAAGAACTCCAACAGTTCTCAGTCATTCCCCTATGGCAGGCCAAGGGTGGCAGCTTCTAGGAATCTTTCCCTCCTCTCACAGCCTACTTCCTACAACTATGGGCTTGAAATAATTTCGATCCACTCCCAGGAGGAGAAGATGCTTCAGGCACCAGGCAAAGTCCTGTCTAGGAGGAAGGTGGCAGCAGAGTGCTGGGATTGTGAGGATATATGGATGTGGGGACAAGGCTGGGAGGGAGATAAAGCCAGGATTATTTAGCTCCCTCCATACAGGCCACTCACAGAGACGAGTGTGTGTGTGGTGGGGCGGGGGGCTTAGGTGGTGGAAGGCAATGACTGGTCGTAAGGGGAGGCCTGACTCTGATGAGGGGCCCTTAGGAATAATGGGAGCCTGGACACGGATGGACCCCTTATCAGGGAGAGAGGCCCTGTCGATATGGAAACAGCCGGCATGGAGAATGGCTCCCAGCCCGAATGGCAGCAGCGGTGGCAGAATCAGGAGGGCAGGACGGTGGCTTCGGTTTAAATCTTTAACTCACCAGCTGGCTAGGCAGCGGCAGCAGGGGTGCGGTGGGGGATGTTGCGACCGGAGCCCTGGAGAGCAGTGCCCAGTCCGCTTGACAAACAGCTCATCAGGCCCTGCAGAAGCTCCAGCTTCTGCTCCCGAGGGTGCGCTGAGCTGTGTGGGGACCCGACACAGGCATGAGGCGGGGCGGGGGCTCCCGGCTTCCCCGCGACCGGTTCTCCCGGACTGAGCCTCGTCCATGCCCTGGGCGGGTGCGCGGTATCCCAAGCCCTTCGCCTCCGCTCCCTCCACCACATGCACAGCCAGGGGAAAAAGTAGAAACAGCCCCAGCCGATCCTGGAAAGAGAAGGCAGAGCAGGGCGGGGCGGGGCGGGGCTGACCCCACTGACTCCGCCCCTTGGACGCTTCTACCCTCTCGTGGAAGGCTCCGCCCTTTTAGAGGTGGTTAGAGGCGGTTTACAGGCGGTCTTTAGAGGCTCCGCCCTTTTAGAGGCGGTTAGAGGCGCTTTACAGGCGCTTTACAGGCGGTTTTTAGAGGCGGTTCCTCCAGTCCACGCCCCCTAAGAGGCCCCTCCCCTCCCGCTTCTCCCGCCCCTTCCCCACCAACCGGGAGCGGCTAGGTTCCTCCTCCGCAGAACCCCGCCTCCACTCACGCCTCCTCCTCCTCCTCCTCCCCAGCTTCCTGCATCACCTGGTATCTCCTCAATCCCGACATGTCCTGGGTTCCCAACGTCTCCTGGTGAGCGGCATGATTGGATCAAGGATTCCCCAAATCCCTGGGAGGATGCCCTTCTCTGTCATTCTCTGGACCAGTCTGAATTGTTCTCAGATAATATGAGACAGGTGCCCCCGGGAAGACTCAGTTGCCACATTGGGACAGGGTAGGATTGAAGATTTGGGAGGCACTAGTCGTTAAGGGATTGGGTGGTAGGGCCCCTCGGGGTCACGGGGCATTTAGGAGGTTAGAGCCAAAGGCCTTCGAGGTCATGGGGCTGGGATATTTGGGGTCCCGCGTGAGGATTTTCGGGGATTGTGGTCACCCGGATGCGGGTTGAGGGTTCGGCACAGCCTAAATGCCCACCGTCTCTGGCTCCACCCTGGAAACACGCCGGTGCATTAGGTCACAAAGACAGCATCACGCACTAGGGGTGGGGCTTACCTATTACCAGGAAGGGGCGGAGCCAGGGCATTTCTTCAGAGGAGGGGTAGTCCAGAAGGTGGAGCCAGAGCCTATCAATAAAGAGGTGGAGTTAGGTTTTGTTACAAAGAGGCAGGGCACGGACCCTCTTTTATAAGGGTGGAGTCAGATTTCAGAGCTGCACCCTGGGAAGACGGAGACCTCAGCCCCAGGCAGCAAGAAAAGAGCTTTGGGACGCTGTCCAGTACTGTTTTGCCAATCCCCTCTCCTCTCTGTCTTCCTGGCTTCTGCTCCGACAGTTACCTTTCTTGTCTGCCCCATTCTGTTTGTACGATTCTGGGCAGAGGAGGAATAGGGCTCCAGAGAGGGCCCAGTCTAGACAGGCCAGGCTATGGGAACACTTGTTGGCTGAGTGGCCTTGGCCAAGTCACTTCATGGTTAGAGGGTCACAGCCCTTCCTCTCTGAGCTGAGACCTCCTTTCATGTGATTTCTGTTCCTGCAGTCACTAATCAACAAATATTTATCGAGTGACTACTAGGTGCCGGGTGATGTGCTTGGGCATGAGGATACAGCAGGGAAGACAGGCACGGACTCTTCCCTCAGGGAGCTTGTCATCTGGGTTGGACAGGGCAGGGGAATCCAAAGAGACAATAAGATCACTACAATAGACGAAGCTGACTGGCTGGGGGCCGTGGAGGGTGCTTTGGCAAAGCCAAGAAAGAGCAATTAACCCAGTGTGGGAGGTTGGAAATAGCTGCCCTATTTGGTCTGGGGAGGGGGGAAGGGAGCCTTGTGGCTGGACGGTATGGGAGAGAATGACCAGAAATGAGTGAAATAAAAGTCCCCTCAGGCTGAAGTGTGGAGAATGGATTCACCTATCCTCTTCCCACCATTCCACACTCTTTTCCCCTCTCATACCTATCTTCCCCTGCCTGGGCTACAGACAGACAGGTGACAGACAGATCCACGGATGCCAGTGGGAAGCATTGCAGTCTGGGCATGGAGAAGCTGTGCTTCCACCGCACTCACCCTCACTTACACTCACACTCACAGTGACACTCCTGCCCTGCTGCAGCTGGGTCAAGTCTGGTGCACAGGAAGAGGAGGCCTGGTCCCCAGGGCTTCAGTAATTCACATCCCTTCAGTCAGATGCAGGGCTCTGTCTGTTGTATACTCAACAATTTGGCTTTTGTCCCTGGTCCCTGAGAGGGAGACTCTAAATCTTTGGAATACCTCAAGTAATACGAGTGTCTTTGTTATCTATGAGTCCCTCGGCTCACACCTGAGTTGATGCTAAGAGATGAGGTGACTTGGGCTGAGGCCTGGTCAGCAGAAAGACCAACCATATCACTGCAGAATTGGGGTTTTGAGCCAATCCGTCAGAGGAGATCGAGTCATGTTGCCAACAATTCATTCCTGCCTATGTATGAAATCTCAGTAAAAACTCTGTACACCAAAGCTCATGGAACTTCCTGGTTGGTGAACATATTGATGTACTGGGAGGGTGACGTGCCCTTTGTGTCTCCATGGGGAGAGAGCATGGGAGCAATGCACTGAGACCCTCCTTGTGTGTCTTTTCATTTGGATGTTCCTGATATATGTACTTTATAAAAAACTAGTTGTCAGGAGAGCACTTCCGAGTTGTGTGAGTCATTCTAGTGAACCCTTGGACCTGAGGTGGGTTTGAAGACCTCTGGACTTGTAGCCAGTTAGGCAGAACTGCAGGTGTCCTGGGGACCCCACTTGTGACTGGCAGCTCAAGTGGAGGCAGGCTTGTTGGGACTGTGCCCTTAAACCTGTGGAGTCGAACACTGGCTCTGGGTAGTGTCTGCATTGAATTGCAGTACATGAGTTGGCAGCAGAATACCTTTCCACTGAGTGCACTCCCCACTGTCTCCATCTATCTGGAACCTTTTCTCCCTTTCATAACTCCTTAGTAGCCTCCCTGTCCCCATTTCCCACTCTTTGTCTTTAGCTCTGAGAACCTCAGCACTCAACATTTTGGACAAGGGAAGTGGGTTGCATTGTCCCTGTTAGGGGAAGGTTTGCAGTGTCGTCCCCTTGAAGGCACTTGAACATGAGTTTTAAGGCTAGGGGTCAGAGCTTGGTTCAGGATTAGAGGTCAGAGCAATATGGTTGGGGGGCTCCCTCTTTCCCAGGTTTCTCCCTACTCCCACCTCTTCTCTGTGGTCCTAAGACTACTGGAGTGGGAAAGATGGGACCGAGCTGGTCCCCCAGATTCCCTGAGGACAATGGCAAGTAGCAGGGTAAGACTGGGGAGGATCTCCTCCCAGGTCTCCATAGGCCTATCACAGTGACTACACATCCCTCAGCTGAGACCTACTCCTCTCTTGGACAAGCAGGGCTAAAGGGAAAGTTCTTTGGAAGCAGGTCCAGTTCCCATATCTCACATCTCAGGACTCTAGGGCTTCCCCCTCCTGGCCCAGCCAGTACTGTCCCTCTCCCCCATTATTTTCCTGTGCCCCAAACTGAGTCAGAGAATTATCGATAGCATGAGGGGAACCCGGCTTAGAACACCCCCTTCTGCCATGCCTTCCCTATCCTGGGAATTGAAAGGGGATTTCTGAGGAGAGGGGCTGGTGAGCTCCCAGGGACACAAGGAAACTAGAGATGAGGGAGGGGAGCAAGTGTTTCCCCCACCTGATGAGAGGGACCCAAGAGACAGAGACCAGAGGAGGAGACCTCTCAGGAGACACCAATCGTAGAGTGCTGTCCCTTTAACTAAATTCTGTGGTGCCCTCCCCGGTGCTGGGGCCAGTCCCTAACTGAAAGCAGACCCACTAGGAGTCCCTGACCCTTCATCACTTCAGTTGCTAGTCGATTTCAGCCCAACTCGGTGACAAGACAGAAAGGAAAGGTAGGGAGCAGTGGCCCTTGGGTTCTCCTAGGGAGGTTACACTTCGGGGGGCTGATGCCAAGTATCTATGTACCCTTTTATTTTTACCTTTTTGGCTCTGCCGCACGGGCATGCGATATGTTAATTCCCCAGCCAGGGATAGAACGCATACCCCCTGCAGTGGGAGCATGGAGTCTTATCCACTGGACCATCAGGGAAGTCCCTGATGCCCAGTATCTTTCAACTCGGGATCCAACTGAAGGAGCCAGAAGCTGGGGTGTTAACTGTAGGAAAGACCTCCAACAGTTCTCAGTCATTCCCCTATGGCAGGCCAAGGGTGGCAGCTTCTAGGAATCTTTCCCTCCTCTCACAGCCTACTTCCTACAACTATGGGCTTGAAATAGTTTCGATCCACTCCCAGGAGGAGAAGATGCTTCAGGCACCAGGCAAAGTCCTGTCTAGGAGGAAGGTGGCAGCAGAGTGCTGGGATTGTGAGGATTTATGGATGTGGGGACAAGGCTGGGAGGAAGATAAAGCCAGGATTATTTAGCTCCCTCCATACAGGCCACTCACAGAGACGAGTGTGTGTGTGGTGGGGCGGGGGGCTTAGGTGGTGGAAGGCAATGACTGGTCGTAAGGGGAGGCCTGACTCTGATGAGGGGCCCTTAGGAATAATGGGAGCCTGGACACGGATGGAACCCTTATCAGGGAGAGAGACCCTGTCGATATGGAAACAGCCGGCATGGAGAATGGCTCCCAGCCCGAATGGCAGCAGCGGCGGCAGAATCAGGAGGGCAGGACGGTGGCTTCGGTTTAAATCTTTAACTCACCAGCTGGCTAGGCAGCGGCAGCAGGGGTGCGGTGGGGGATGTTGCGACCGGAGCCCTGGAGAGCAGTGCCCAGTCCGCTTGACAAACAGCTCATCAGGCCCCGCAGAAGCTCCAGCTTCTGCTTCCGAGGGTGCGCTGAGCTGTGTGGGGACCCGACACAGGCATGAGGCGGGGCGGGGGCTCCCGGCTTCCCCGCGACCGGTTCTCCCGGACTGAGCCTCGTCCATGCCCTGGGCGGGTGTGCGGTATCCCAAGCCCTTCGCCTCCGCTCCCTCCACCACATGCACAGCCAGGGGAAAAAGTAGAAACAGCCCCAGCCGATCCTGGAAAGAGAAGGCAGACCAGGGCGGAGTGGGGCGGGGCTGACCCCACTGACTCCGCCCCTTGGACGCTTCTACCCTCTCGTGGAAGGCTCTGCCCTTTTAGAGGTGGTTAGAGGCGGTTTACAGGCGGTCTTTAGAGGCTCCGCCCTTTTAGAGGCGGTTAGAGGCGCTTTACAGGCGCTTTACAGGCGGTTTTTAGAGGCGGTTCCTCCAGTCCACGCCCCCTAAGAGGCCCCTCCCCTCCCGCTTCTCCCGCCCCTTCCCCACCAACCGGGAGCGGCTAGGTTCCTCCTCCGCAGAACCCCGCCTCCACTCACGCCTCCTCCTCCTCCTCCTCCCCAGCTTCCTGCATCACCTGGTATCTCCTCAATCCCGACATGTCCTGGGTTCCCAACGTCTCCTGGTGAGCGGCATGATTGGATCAAGGATTCCCCAAATCCCTGGGAGGATGCCCTTCTCTGTCATTCTCTGGACCAGTCTGAATTGTTCTCAGATAATATGAGACAGGTGCCCCCGGGAAGACTCAGTTGCCACATTGGGACAGGGTTGGATTGAAGATTTGGGAGGCACTAGTCGTTAAGGGATTGGGTGGTAGGGCCCCTCGGGGTCACGGGGCATTTAGGAGGTTAGAGCCAAAGGCCTTCGAGGTCATGGGGCTAGGATATTTGGGGTCCCGCGTGAGGATTTTCGGGGATTGTGGTCACCCGGATGCGGGTTGAGGGTTCCGCACAGCCTAAATGCCCACCCTCTCTGGCTCCACCCTGGAAACACGCCGGTGCATTAGGTCACAAAGACAGCATCACGCACTAGGGGTGGGGCTTACCTATTACCAGGAAGGGGCGGAGCCAGGGCATTTCTTCAGAGGAGGGGTAGTCCAGAAGGTGGAGCCAGAGCCTATCAATAAAGAGGTGGAGTTAGGTTTTGTTACAAAGAGGCAGGGCACGGACCCTCTTTTATAAGGGTGGAGTCAGATTTCAGAGCTGCACCCTGGGAAGACGGAGACCTCAGCCCCAGGCAGCAAGAAAAGAGCTTTGGGACGCTGTCCAGTACTGTTTTGCCAATCCCCTCTCCTCTCTGTCTTCCTGGCTTCTGCTCCGACAGTTACCTTTCTTGTCTGCCCCAGTCTGTTTGTACGATTCTGGGCAGAGGAGGAATAGGGCTCCAGAGAGGGCCCAGTCTAGACAGGCCAGGCTATGGGAACACTTGTTGGCTGAGTGGCCTTGGCCAAGTCACTTCATGGTTAGAGGGTCACAGCCCTTCCTCTCTGAGCTGAGACCTCCTTTCATGTGATTTCTGTTCCTGCAGTCACTAATCAACAAATATTTATCGAGTGACTACTAGGTGCCGGGTGATGTGCTTGGGCATGAGGATACAGCAGGGAAGACAGGCACGGACTCTTCCCTCAGGGAGCTTGTCATCTGGGTTGGACAGGGCAGGGGAATCCAAAGAGACAATAAGACCACTACAATAGACGAAGCTGACTGGCTGGGGGCCGTGGAGGGTGCTTTGGCAAAGCCAAGAAAGAGCAATTAACCCAGTGCGGGAGGTTGGGAATAGCTGCCCTATTTGGTCTGGGGAGGGGGGAAGGGAGCCTTGTGGCTGGACGGTATGGGAGAGAATGACCAGAAATGAGTGAAATAAAAGTCCCCTCAGGCTGAAGTGTGGAGAATGGATTCACCTATCCTCTTCCCACCATTCCACACTCTTTTCCCCTCTCATACCTATCTTCCCCTGCCTGGGCTACAGACAGACAGGTGACAGACAGATCCACGGATGCCAGTGGGAAGCATTGCAGTCTGGGCATGGAGAAGCTGTGCTTCCACCGCACTCACCCTCACTTACACTCACACTCACAGTGACACTCCTGCCCTGCTGCAGCTGGGCCAAGTCTGGTGCACGGGAAGAGGAGGCCTGGTCCCCAGGGCTTCAGTAATTCACATCCCTTCACTCAGATGCAGGGCTCTGTCTGTGGTATACTCAACAATTTGGCTTTTGTCCCTGGTCCCTGAGAGGGAGACTCTAAATCTTTGGAATACCTCAAGTAATACGAGTGTCTTTGTTATCTATGAGTCCCTCGGCTCACACCTGAGTTGATGCTAAGAGATGAGGTGACTTGGGCTGAGGCCTGGTCAGCAGAAAGACCAACCATATCACTGCAGAATTGGGGTTTTGAGCCAATCCGTCAGAGGAGATCGAGTCATGTTGCCAACAATTCATTCCTGCCTATGTATGAAATCTCAGTAAAAACTCTGTACACCAAAGCTCATGGAACTTCCTGGTTGGTGAACATATTGATGTACTGGGAGGGTGACGTGCCCTTTGTGTCTCCATGGGGAGAGAGCATGGGAGCTCTGCACTGAGACCCTCCTTGTGTGTCTTTTCATTTGGATGTTCCTGATATATGTACTTTATAAAAAACTAGTTGTCAGGAGAGCACTTCCGAGTTGTGTGAGTCATTCTAGTGAACCCTTGGACCTGAGGGGGGTTTGAAGACCTCTGGACTTGTAGCTAGTTAGGCAGAACTGCAGGAGTGCTGGGGACCCCACTTGTGACTGGCAGCTCAAGTGGAGGCAGGCTTGTTGGGACTGTGCCCTTAAACCTGTGGAGTCGAACACTGGCTCTGGGTAGTTAGTGTCTGCATTGAATTGCAGTACATGAGTTGGCAGCAGAATACCTTTCCACTGAGTGCACTCCCCACTGTCTCCATCTATCTGGAACCTTTTCTCCCTTTCATAACTCCTTAGTAGCCTCCCTGTCCCCATTTCCCACTCTTTGTCTTTAGCTCTGAGAACCTCAGCACTCAACATTTTGGACAAGGGAAGTGGGTTGCATTGTCCCTGTTAGGGGAAGGTTTGCAGTGTCGTCCCCTTGAAGGCACTTGAACATGAGTTTTAAGGCTAGGGGTCAGAGCTTGGTTCAGGATTAGAGGTCAGAGCAATATGGTTGGGGGGCTCCCTCTTTCCCAGGTTTCTCCCTACTCCCACCTCTTCTCTGTGGTCCTAAGACTACTGGAGTGGGAAAGATGGGACCCAGCTGGTCCCCCAGATTCCCTGAGGACAATGGCAAGTAGCAGGGTAAGACTGGGGAGGATCTCCTCCCAGGTCTCCATAGGCCTATCACAGTGACTACACATCCCTCAGCTGAGACCTACTCCTCTCTTCGACAAGCAGGGCTAAAGGGAAAGTTCTTTGGAAGCAGGTCCAGTTCCCATATCTCACATCTCAGGACTCTAGGGCTTCCCCCTCCTGGCCCAGCCAGTACTGTCCCTCTCCCCCATTATTTTCCTGTGCCCCAAACTGAGTCAGAGAATTATCGATAGCATGAGGGGAACCCGGCTTAGAACACCCCCTTCTGCCATGCCTTCCCTATCCTGGGAATTGAAAGGGGATTTCTGAGGAGAGGGGCTGGTGAGCTCCCAGGGACACAAGGAAACTAGAGATGAGGGAGGGGAGCAAGTGTTTCCCCCACCTGATGAGAGGGACCCAAGAGACAGAGACCAGAGGAGGAGACCTCTCAGGAGACACCAATCGTAGAGTGCTGTCCCTTTAACTTAATTCTGTGGTGCCCTCCCCGGTGCTGGGGCCAGTCCCTAACTGAAAGCAGACCCACTAGGAGTCCCTGACCCTTCATCACTTCAGTTGCCAGTCGATATCAGCCCAACTCGGTGACAAGACAGAATGGAAAGGTAGGGAGCAGTGGCCATTGGGTTCTCCTAGGGAGGTTACACTTCGGGGGGCTGATGCCAAGTATCTATGTACCCTTTTATTTTTACCTTTTTGACTCTGCCGCACGGCATGCGATATGTTAATTCCCCAGCCAGGGATAGAACGCATACCCCCTGCAGTGGGAGCATGGAGTCTTATCCACTGGACCATCAGGGAAGTCCCTGATGCCCAGTATCTTTCAACTCGGGATCCAACGGAAGGAGCCAGAAGCTGGGGTGTTAACTGTAGGAAAGACCTCCAACAGTTCTCAGTCATTCCCCTATGGCAGGCCAAGGGTGGCAGCTTCTAGGAATCTTTCCCTCCTCTCACAGCCTACTTCCTACAACTATGGGCTTGAAATAGTTTCGATCCACTCCCAGGAGGAGAAGATGCTTCAGGCACCAGGCAAAGTCCTGTCTAGGAGGAAGGTGGCAGCAGAGTGCTGGGATTGTGAGGATTTATGGATGTGGGGACAAGGCTGGGAGGAAGATAAAGCCAGGATTATTTAGCTCCCTCCATACAGGCCACTCACAGAGACGAGTGTGTGTGTGGTGGGGCGGGGGGCTTAGGTGGTGGAAGGCAATGACTGGTCGTAAGGGGAGGCCTGACTCTGATGAGGGGCCCTTAGGAATAATGGGAGCCTGGACACGGATGGACCCCTTATCAGGGAGAGAGGCCCTGTCGATATGGAAACAGCCGGCATGGAGAATGGCTCCCAGCCCGAATGGCAGCAGCGGAGGCAGAATCAGGAGGGCAGGACGGTGGCTTCGGTTTAAATCTTTAACTCACCAGCTGGCTAGGCAGCGGCAGCAGGGGTGCGGTGGGGGATGTTGCGACCGGAGCCCTGGAGAGCAGTGCCCAGTCCGCTTGACAAACAGCTCATCAGGCCCCGCAGAAGCTCCAGCTTCTGCTTCCGAGGGTGCGCTGAGCTGTGTGGGGACCCAACACAGGCATGAGGCGGGGCGGGGGCTCCCGGCTTCCCCGCGACCGGTTCTCCCGGACTGAGCCTCGTCCATGCCCTGGGCGGGTGCGCGCTATCCCAAGCCCTTCGCCTCCGCTCCCTCCACCACATGCACAGCCAGGGGAAAAAGTAGAAACAGCCCCAGCCGATCCTGGAAAGAGAAGGCAGAGCAGGGCGGGGCGGGGCGGGGCTGACCCCACTGACTCCGCCCCTTGGACGCTTCTACCCTCTCGTGGAAGGCTCCGCCCTTTTAGAGGTGGTTAGAGGCGGTTTACAGGCGGTCTTTAGAGGCTCCGCCCTTTTAGAGGCGGTTAGAGGCGCTTTACAGGCGGTTTTTAGAGGCGGTTCCTCCAGTCCACGCCCCCTAAGAGGCCCCTCCCCTCCCGCTTCTCCCGCCCCTTCCCCACCAACCGGGAGCGGCTAGGTTCCTCCTCCGCAGAACCCCGCCTCCACTCACGCCTCCTCCTCCTCCTCCTCCCCAGCTTCCTGCATCACCTGGTATCTCCTCAATCCCGACATGTCCTGGGTTCCCAACGTCTCCTGGTGAGCGGCATGATTGGATCAAGGATTCCCCAAATCCCTGGGAGGATGCCCTTCTCTGTCATTCTCTGGACCAGTCTGAATTGTTCTCAGATAATATGAGACAGGTGCCCCCGGGAAGACTCAGTTGCCACATTGGGACAGGGTTGGATTGAAGATTTGGGAGGCACTAGTCGTTAAGGGATTGGGTGGTAGGGCCCCTCGGGGTCACGGGGCATTTAGGAGGTTAGAGCCAAAGGCCTTCGAGGTCATGGGGCTAGGATATTTGGGGTCCCGCGTGAGGATTTTCGGGGATTGTGGTCACCCGGATGCGGGTTGAGGGTTCGGCACAGCCTAAATGCCCACCCTCTCTGGCTCCACCCTGGAAACACGCCGGTGCATTAGGTCACAAAGACAGCATCACGCACTAGGGGTGGGGCTTACCTATTACCAGGAAGGGGCGGAGCCAGGGCATTTCTTCAGAGGAGGGGTAGTCCAGAAGGTGGAGCCAGAGCCTATCAATAAAGAGGTGGAGTTAGGTTTTGTTACAAAGAGGCAGGGCACGGACCCTCTTTTATAAGGGTGGAGTCAGATTTCAGAGCTGCACCCTGGGAAGACGGAGACCTCAGCCCCAGGCAGCAAGAAAAGAGCTTTGGGACGCTGTCCAGTACTGTTTTGCCAATCCCCTCTCCTCTCTGTCTTCCTGGCTTCTGCTCCGACAGTTACCTTTCTTGTCTGCCCCATTCTGTTTGTACGATTCTGGGCAGAGGAGGAATAGGGCTCCAGAGAGGGCCCAGTCTAGACAGGCCAGGCTATGGGAACACTTGTTGGCTGAGTGGCCTTGGCCAAGTCACTTCATGGTTAGAGGGTCACAGCCCTTCCTCTCTGAGCTGAGACCTCCTTTCATGTGATTTCTGTTCCTGCAGTCACTAATCAACAAATATTTATCGAGTGACTACTAGGTGCCGGGTGATGTGCTTGGGCATGAGGATACAGCAGGGAAGACAGGCACGGACTCTTCCCTCAGGGAGCTTGTCATCTGGGTTGGACAGGGCAGGGGAATCCAAAGAGACAATAAGACCACTACAATAGACGAAGCTGACTGGCTGGGGGCCGTGGAGGGTGCTTTGGCAAAGCCAAGAAAGAGCAATTAACCCAGTGCGGGAGGTTGGAAATAGCTGCCCTATTTGGTCTGGGGAGGGGGGAAGGGAGCCTTGTGGCTGGACGGTATGGGAGAGAATGACCAGAAATGAGTGAAATAAAAGTCCCCTCAGGCTGAAGTGTGGAGAATGGATTCACCTATCCTCTTCCCACCATTCCACACTCTTTTCCCCTCTCATACCTATCTTCCCCTGCCTGGGCTACAGACAGACAGGTGACAGACAGATCCACGGATGCCAGTGGGAAGCATTGCAGTCTGGGCATGGAGAAGCTGTGCTTCCACCGCACTCACCCTCACTTACACTCACACTCACAGTGACACTCCTGCCCTGCTGCAGCTGGGCCAAGTCTGGTGCACGGGAAGAGGAGGCCTGGTCCCCAGGGCTTCAGTAATTCACATCCCTTCACTCAGATGCAGGGCTCTGTCTGTGGTATACTCAACAATTTGGCTTTTGTCCCTGGTCCCTGAGAGGGAGACTCTAAATCTTTGGAATACCTCAAGTAATACGAGTGTCTTTGTTATCTATGAGTCCCTCGGCTCACACCTGAGTTGATGCTAAGAGATGAGGTGACTTGGGCTGAGGCCTGGTCAGCAGAAAGACCAACCATATCACTGCAGAATTGGGGTTTTGAGCCAATCCGTCAGAGGAGATCGAGTCATGTTGCCAACAATTCATTCCTGCCTATGTATGAAATCTCAGTCAAAACTCTGTACACCAAAGCTCATGGAACTTCCTGGTTGGTGAACATATTGATGTACTGGGAGGGTGACGTGCCCTTTGTGTCTCCATGGGGAGAGAGCATGGGGGCAATGCACTGAGACCCTCCTTGTGTGTCTTTTCATTTGGATGTTCCTGATATATGTACTTTATAAAAAACTAGTTGTCAGGAGAGCACTTCCGAGTTGTGTGAGTCATTCTAGTGAACCCTTGGACCTGAGGGGGGTTTGAAGACCTCTGGACTTGTAGCTAGTTAGGCAGAACTGCAGGAGTGCTGGGGACCCCACTTGTGACTGGCAGCTCAAGTGGAGGCAGGCTTGTTGGGACTGTGCCCTTAAACCTGTGGAGTCGAACACTGGCTCTGGGTAGTTAGTGTCTGCATTGAATTGCAGTACATGAGTTGGCAGCAGAATACCTTTCCACTGAGTGCACTCCCCACTGTCTCCATCTATCTGGAACCTTTTCTCCCTTTCATAACTCCTTAGTAGCCTCCCTGTCCCCATTTCCCACTCTTTGTCTTTAGCTCTGAGAACCTCAGCACTCAACATTTTGGACAAGGGAAGTGGGTTGCATTGTCCCTGTTAGGGGAAGGTTTGCAGTGTCGTCCCCTTGAAGGCACTTGAACATGAGTTTTAAGGCTAGGGGTCAGAGCTTGGTTCAGGATTAGAGGTCAGAGCAATATGGTTGGGGGGCTCCCTCTTTCCCAGGTTTCTCCCTACTCCCACCTCTTCTCTGTGGTCCTAAGACTACTGGAGTGGGAAAGATGGGACCCAGCTGGTCCCCCAGATTCCCTGAGGACAATGGCAAGTAGCAGGGTAAGACTGGGGAGGATCTCCTCCCAGGTCTCCATAGGCCTATCACAGTGACTACACATCCCTCAGCTGAGACCTACTCCTCTCTTCGACAAGCAGGGCTAAAGGGAAAGTTCTTTGGAAGCAGGTCCAGTTCCCATATCTCACATCTCAGGACTCTAGGGCTTCCCCCTCCTGGCCCAGCCAGTACTGTCCCTCTCCCCCATTATTTTCCTGTGCCCCAAACTGAGTCAGAGAATTATCGATAGCATGAGGGGAACCCGGCTTAGAACACCCCCTTCTGCCATGCCTTCCCTATCCTGGGAATTGAAAGGGGATTTCTGAGGAGAGGGGCTGGTGAGCTCCCAGGGACACAAGGAAACTAGAGATGAGGGAGGGGAGCAAGTGTTTCCCCCACCTGATGAGAGGGACCCAAGAGACAGAGACCAGAGGAGGAGACCTCTCAGGAGACACCAATCGTAGAGTGCTGTCCCTTTAACTTAATTCTGTGGTGCCCTCCCCGGTGCTGGGGCCAGTCCCTAACTGAAAGCAGACCCACTAGGAGTCCCTGACCCTTCATCACTTCAGTTGCCAGTCGATATCAGCCCAACTCGGTGACAAGACAGAATGGAAAGGTAGGGAGCAGTGGCCATTGGGTTCTCCTAGGGAGGTTACACTTCGGGGGGCTGATGCCAAGTATCTATGTACCCTTTTATTTTTACCTTTTTGACTCTGCCGCACGGCATGCGATATGTTAATTCCCCAGCCAGGGATAGAACGCATACCCCCTGCAGTGGGAGCATGGAGTCTTATCCACTGGACCATCAGGGAAGTCCCTGATGCCCAGTATCTTTCAACTCGGGATCCAACGGAAGGAGCCAGAAGCTGGGGTGTTAACTGTAGGAAAGACCTCCAACAGTTCTCAGTCATTCCCCTATGGCAGGCCAAGGGTGGCAGCTTCTAGGAATCTTTCCCTCCTCTCACAGCCTACTTCCTACAACTATGGGCTTGAAATAGTTTCGATCCACTCCCAGGAGGAGAAGATGCTTCAGGCACCAGGCAAAGTCCTGTCTAGGAGGAAGGTGGCAGCAGAGTGCTGGGATTGTGAGGATTTATGGATGTGGGGACAAGGCTGGGAGGAAGATAAAGCCAGGATTATTTAGCTCCCTCCATACAGGCCACTCACAGAGACGAGTGTGTGTGTGGTGGGGCGGGGGGCTTAGGTGGTGGAAGGCAATGACTGGTCGTAAGGGGAGGCCTGACTCTGATGAGGGGCCCTTAGGAATAATGGGAGCCTGGACACGGATGGACCCCTTATCAGGGAGAGAGGCCCTGTCGATATGGAAACAGCCGGCATGGAGAATGGCTCCCAGCCCGAATGGCAGCAGCGGAGGCAGAATCAGGAGGGCAGGACGGTGGCTTCGGTTTAAATCTTTAACTCACCAGCTGGCTAGGCAGCGGCAGCAGGGGTGCGGTGGGGGATGTTGCGACCGGAGCCCTGGAGAGCAGTGCCCAGTCCGCTTGACAAACAGCTCATCAGGCCCCGCAGAAGCTCCAGCTTCTGCTTCCGAGGGTGCGCTGAGCTGTGTGGGGACCCGACACAGGCATGAGGCGGGGCGGGGGCTCCCGGCTTCCCCGCGACCGGTTCTCCCGGACTGAGCCTCGTCCATGCCCTGGGCGGGTGCGCGCTATCCCAAGCCCTTCGCCTCCGCTCCCTCCACCACATGCACAGCCAGGGGAAAAAGTAGAAACAGCCCCAGCCGATCCTGGAAAGAGAAGGCAGAGCAGGGCGGGGCGGGGCGGGGCTGACCCCACTGACTCCGCCCCTTGGACGCTTCTACCCTCTCGTGGAAGGCTCCGCCCTTTTAGAGGTGGTTAGAGGCGGTTTACAGGCGGTCTTTAGAGGCTCCGCCCTTTTAGAGGCGGTTAGAGGCGCTTTACAGGCGGTTTTTAGAGGCGGTTCCTCCAGTCCACGCCCCCTAATAGGCCCCTCCCCTCCCGCTTCTCCCGCCCCTTCCCCACCAACCGGGAGCGGCTAGGTTCCTCCTCCGCAGAACCCCGCCTCCACTCACGCCTCCTCCTCCTCCACCTCCCCAGCTTCCTGCATCACCTGGTATCTCCTCAATCCCGACATGTCCTGGGTTCCCAACGTCTCCTGGTGAGCGGCATGATTGGATCAAGGATTCCCCAAATCCCTGGGAGGATGCCCTTCTCTGTCATTCTCTGGACCAGTCTGAATTGTTCTCAGATAATATGAGACAGGTGCCCCCGGGAAGACTCAGTTGCCACATTGGGACAGGGTTGGATTGAAGATTTGGGAGGCACTAGTCATTAAGGGATTGGGTGGTAGGGCCCCTCGGGGTCACGGGGCATTTAGGAGGTTAGAGCCAAAGGCCTTCGAGGTCATGGGGCTAGGATATTTGGGGTCCCGCGTGAGGATTTTCGGGGATTGTGGTCACCCGGATGCGGGTTGAGGGTTCGGCACAGCCTAAATGCCCACCCTCTCTGGCTCCACCCTGGAAACACGCCGGTGCATTAGGTCACAAAGACAGCATCACGCACTAGGGGTGGGGCTTACCTATTACCAGGAAGGGGCGGAGCCAGGGCATTTCTTCAGAGGAGGGGTAGTCCAGAAGGTGGAGCCAGAGCCTATCAATAAAGAGGTGGAGTTAGGTTTTGTTACAAAGAGGCAGGCCACGGACCCTCTTTTATAAGGGTGGAGTCAGATTTCAGAGCTGCACCCTGGGAAGACGGAGACCTCAGCCCCAGGCAGCAAGAAAAGAGCTTTGGGACGCTGTCCAGTACTGTTTTGCCAATCCCCTCTCCTCTCTGTCTTCCTGGCTTATGCTCCGACAATTACCTTTCTTGTCTGCCCCATTCTGTTTGTACGATTCTGGGCAGAGGAGGAATAGGGCTCCAGAGAGGGCCCAGTCTAGACAGGCCAGGCTATGGGAACACTTGTTGGCTGAGTGGCCTTGGCCAAGTCACTTCATGGTTAGAGGGTCACAGCCCTTCCTCTCTGAGCTGAGACCTCCTTTCATGTGATTTCTGTTCCTGCAGTCACTAATCAACAAATATTTATCGAGTGACTACTAGGTGCCGGGTGATGTGCTTGGGCATGAGGATACAGCAGGGAAGACAGGCACGGACTCTTCCCTCAGGGAGCTTGTCATCTGGGTTGGACAGGGCAGGGGAATCCAAAGAGACAATAAGACCACTACAATAGACGAAGCTGACTGGCTGGGGGCCGTGGAGGGTGCTTTGGCAAAGCCAAGAAAGAGCAATTAACCCAGTGCGGGAGGTTGGAAATAGCTGCCCTATTTGGTCTGGGGAGGGGGGAAGGGAGCCTTGTGGCTGGACGGTATGGGAGAGAATGACCAGAAATGAGTGAAATAAAAGTCCCCTCAGGCTGAAGTGTGGAGAATGGATTCACCTATCCTCTTCCCACCATTCCACACTCTTTTCCCCTCTCATACCTATCTTCCCCTGCCTGGGCTACAGACAGACAGGTGACAGACAGATCCACGGATGCCAGTGGGAAGCATTGCAGTCTGGGCATGGAGAAGCTGTGCTTCCACCGCACTCACCCTCACTTACACTCACACTCACAGTGACACTCCTGCCCTGCTGCAGCTGGGCCAAGTCTGGTGCACGGGAAGAGGAGGCCTGGTCCCCAGGGCTTCAGTAATTCACATCCCTTCACTCAGATGCAGGGCTCTGTCTGTGGTATACTCAACAATTTGGCTTTTGTCCCTGGTCCCTGAGAGGGAGACTCTAAATCTTTGGAATACCTCAAGTAATACGAGTGTCTTTGTTATCTATGAGTCCCTCGGCTCACACCTGAGTTGATGCTAAGAGATGAGGTGACTTGGGCTGAGGCCTGGTCAGCAGAAAGACCAACCATATCACTGCAGAATTGGGGTTTTGAGCCAATCCGTCAGAGGAGATCGAGTCATGTTGCCAACAATTCATTCCTGCCTATGTATGAAATCTCAGTAAAAACTCTGTACACCAAAGCTCATGGAACTTCCTGGTTGGTGAACATATTGATGTACTGGGAGGGTGACGTGCCCTTTGTGTCTCCATGGGGAGAGAGCATGGGGGCAATGCACTGAGACCCTCCTTGTGTGTCTTTTCATTTGGATGTTCCTGATATATGTACTTTATAAAAAACTAGTTGTCAGGAGAGCACTTCCGAGTTGTGTGAGTCATTCTAGTGAACCCTTGGACCTGAGGGGGGTTTGAAGACCTCTGGACTTGTAGCTAGTTAGGCAGAACTGCAGGAGTGCTGGGGACCCCACTTGTGACTGGCAGCTCAAGTGGAGGCAGGCTTGTTGGGACTGTGCCCTTAAACCTGTGGAGTCGAACACTAGCTCTGGGTAGT
The DNA here is from genome assembly GCF_964165515.1 of Mesoplodon bidens. Classification (NCBI taxonomy): domain Eukaryota; kingdom Metazoa; phylum Chordata; class Mammalia; order Artiodactyla; family Ziphiidae; genus Mesoplodon; species Mesoplodon bidens. The sequence continues at coordinate 932,056 of NW_027671983.1, forward strand.
TAGTGTCTGCATTGAATTGCAGTACATGAGTTGGCAGCAGAATACCTTTCCACTGAGTGCACTCCCCACTGTCTCCATCTATCTGGAACCTTTTCTCCCTTTCATAACTCCTTAGTAGCCTCCCTGTCCCCATTTCCCACTCTTTGTCTTTAGCTCTGAGAACCTCAGCACTCAACATTTTGGACAAGGGAAGTGGGTTGCATTGTCCCTGTTAGGGGAAGGTTTGCAGTGTCGTCCCCTTGAAGGCACTTGAACATGAGTTTTAAGGCTAGGGGTCAGAGCTTGGTTCAGGATTAGAGGTCAGAGCAATATGGTTGGGGGGCTCCCTCTTTCCCAGGTTTCTCCCTACTCCCACCTCTTCTCTGTGGTCCTAAGACTACTGGAGTGGGAAAGATGGGACCCAGCTGGTCCCCCAGATTCCCTGAGGACAATGGCAAGTAGCAGGGTAAGACTGGGGAGGATCTCCTCCCAGGTCTCCATAGGCCTATCACAGTGACTACACATCCCTCAGCTGAGACCTACTCCTCTCTTCGACAAGCAGGGCTAAAGGGAAAGTTCTTTGGAAGCAGGTCCAGTTCCCATATCTCACATCTCAGGACTCTAGGGCTTCCCCCTCCTGGCCCAGCCAGTACTGTCCCTCTCCCCCATTATTTTCCTGTGCCCCAAACTGAGTCAGAGAATTATCGATAGCATGAGGGGAACCCGGCTTAGAACACCCCCTTCTGCCATGCCTTCCCTATCCTGGGAATTGAAAGGGGATTTCTGAGGAGAGGGGCTGGTGAGCTCCCAGGGACACAAGGAAACTAGAGATGAGGGAGGGGAGCAAGTGTTTCCCCCACCTGATGAGAGGGACCCAAGAGACAGAGACCAGAGGAGGAGACCTCTCAGGAGACACCAATCGTAGAGTGCTGTCCCTTTAACTTAATTCTGTGGTGCCCTCCCCGGTGCTGGGGCCAGTCCCTAACTGAAAGCAGACCCACTAGGAGTCCCTGACCCTTCATCACTTCAGTTGCCAGTCGATTTCAGCCCAACTCGGTGACAAGACAGAATGGAAAGGTAGGGAGCAGTGGCCATTGGGTTCTCCTAGGGAGGTTACACTTCGGGGGGCTGATGCCAAGTATCTATGTACCCTTTTATTTTTACCTTTTTGACTCTGCCGCACGGCATGCGATATGTTAATTCCCCAGCCAGGGATAGAACGCATACCCCCTGCAGTGGGAGCATGGAGTCTTATCCACTGGACCATCAGGGAAGTCCCTGATGCCCAGTATCTTTCAACTCGGGATCCAACGGAAGGAGCCAGAAGCTGGGGTGTTAACTGTAGGAAAGACCTCCAACAGTTCTCAGTCATTCCCCTATGGCAGGCCAAGGGTGGCAGCTTCTAGGAATCTTTCCCTCCTCTCACAGCCTACTTCCTACAACTATGGGCTTGAAATAGTTTCGATCCACTCCCAGGAGGAGAAGATGCTTCAGGCACCAGGCAAAGTCCTGTCTAGGAGGAAGGTGGCAGCAGAGTGCTGGGATTGTGAGGATTTATGGATGTGGGGACAAGGCTGGGAGGAAGATAAAGCCAGGATTATTTAGCTCCCTCCATACAGGCCACTCACAGAGACGAGTGTGTGTGTGGTGGGGCGGGGGGCTTAGGTGGTGGAAGGCAATGACTGGTCGTAAGGGGAGGCCTGACTCTGATGAGGGGCCCTTAGGAATAATGGGAGCCTGGACACGGATGGACCCCTTATCAGGGAGAGAGGCCCTGTCGATATGGAAACAGCCGGCATGGAGAATGGCTCCCAGCCCGAATGGCAGCAGCGGAGGCAGAATCAGGAGGGCAGGACGGTGGCTTCGGTTTAAATCTTTAACTCACCAGCTGGCTAGGCAGCGGCAGCAGGGGTGCGGTGGGGGATGTTGCGACCGGAGCCCTGGAGAGCAGTGCCCAGTCCGCTTGACAAACAGCTCATCAGGCCCCGCAGAAGCTCCAGCTTCTGCTTCCGAGGGTGCGCTGAGCTGTGTGGGGACCCGACACAGGCATGAGGCGGGGCGGGGGCTCCCGGCTTCCCCGCGACCGGTTCTCCCGGACTGAGCCTCGTCCATGCCCTGGGCGGGTGCGCGCTATCCCAAGCCCTTCGCCTCCGCTCCCTCCACCACATGCACAGCCAGGGGAAAAAGTAGAAACAGCCCCAGCCGATCCTGGAAAGAGAAGGCAGAGCAGGGCGGGGCGGGGCGGGGCTGACCCCACTGACTCCGCCCCTTGGACGCTTCTACCCTCTCGTGGAAGGCTCCGCCCTTTTAGAGGTGGTTAGAGGCGGTTTACAGGCGGTCTTTAGAGGCTCCGCCCTTTTAGAGGCGGTTAGAGGCGCTTTACAGGCGGTTTTTAGAGGCGGTTCCTCCAGTCCACGCCCCCTAAGAGGCCCCTCCCCTCCCGCTTCTCCCGCCCCTTCCCCACCAACCGGGAGCGGCTAGGTTCCTCCTCCGCAGAACCCCGCCTCCACTCACGCCTCCTCCTCCTCCTCCTCCCCAGCTTCCTGCATCACCTGGTATCTCCTCAATCCCGACATGTCCTGGGTTCCCAACGTCTCCTGGTGAGTGGCATGATTGGATCAAGGATTCCCCAAATCCCTGGGAGGATGCCCTTCTCTGTCATTCTCTGGACCAGTCTGAATTGTTCTCAGATAATATGAGACAGGTGCCCCCGGGAAGACTCAGTTGCCACATTGGGACAGGGTTGGATTGAAGATTTGGGAGGCACTAGTCGTTAAGGGATTGGGTGGTAGGGCCCCTCGGGGTCACGGGGCATTTAGGAGGTTAGAGCCAAAGGCCTTTGAGGTCATGGGGCTAGGATATTTGGGGTCCCGCGTGAGGATTTTCGGGGATTGTGGTCACCCGGATGCGGGTTGAGGGTTCGGCACAGCCTAAATGCCCACCCTCTCTGGCTCCACCCTGGAAACACGCCGGTGCATTAGGTCACAAAGACAGCATCACGCACTAGGGGTGGGGCTTACCTATTACCAGGAAGGGGCGGAGCCAGGGCATTTCTTCAGAGGAGGGGTAGTCCAGAAGGTGGAGCCAGAGCCTATCAATAAAGAGGTGGAGTTAGGTTTTGTTACAAAGAGGCAGGGCACGGACCCTCTTTTATAAGGGTGGAGTCAGATTTCAGAGCTGCACCCTGGGAAGACGGAGACCTCAGCCCCAGGCAGCAAGAAAAGAGCTTTGGGACGCTGTCCAGTACTGTTTTGCCAATCCCCTCTCCTCTCTGTCTTCCTGGCTTCTGCTCCGACAGTTACCTTTCTTGTCTGCCCCAGTCTGTTTGTACGATTCTGGGCAGAGGAGGAATAGGGCTCCAGAGAGGGCCCAGTCTAGACAGGCCAGGCTATGGGAACACTTGTTGGCTGAGTGGCCTTGGCCAAGTCACTTCATGGTTAGAGGGTCACAGCCCTTCCTCTCTGAGCTGAGACCTCCTTTCATGTGATTTCTGTTCCTGCAGTCACTAATCAACAAATATTTATCGAGTGACTACTAGGTGCCGGGTGATGTGCTTGGGCATGAGGATACAGCAGGGAAGACAGGCACGGACTCTTCCCTCAGGGAGCTTGTCATCTGGGTTGGACAGGGCAGGGGAATCCAAAGAGACAATAAGACCACTACAATAGACGAAGCTGACTGGCTGGGGGCCGTGGAGGGTGCTTTGGCAAAGCCAAGAAAGAGCAATTAACCCAGTGCGGGAGGTTGGGAATAGCTGCCCTATTTGGTCTGGGGAGGGGGGAAGGGAGCCTTGTGGCTGGACGGTATGGGAGAGAATGACCAGAAATGAGTGAAATAAAAGTCCCCTCAGGCTGAAGTGTGGAGAATGGATTCACCTATCCTCTTCCCACCATTCCACACTCTTTTCCCCTCTCATACCTATCTTCCCCTGCCTGGGCTACAGACAGACAGGTGACAGACAGATCCACGGATGCCAGTGGGAAGCATTGCAGTCTGGGCATGGAGAAGCTGTGCTTCCACCGCACTCACCCTCACTTACACTCACACTCACAGTGACACTCCTGCCCTGCTGCAGCTGGGCCAAGTCTGGTGCACGGGAAGAGGAGGCCTGGTCCCCAGGGCTTCAGTAATTCACATCCCTTCACTCAGATGCAGGGCTCTGTCTGTGGTATACTCAACAATTTGGCTTTTGTCCCTGGTCCCTGAGAGGGAGACTCTAAATCTTTGGAATACCTCAAGTAATACGAGTGTCTTTGTTATCTATGAGTCCCTCGGCTCACACCTGAGTTGATGCTAAGAGATGAGGTGACTTGGGCTGAGGCCTGGTCAGCAGAAAGACCAACCATATCACTGCAGAATTGGGGTTTTGAGCCAATCCGTCAGAGGAGATCGAGTCATGTTGCCAACAATTCATTCCTGCCTATGTATGAAATCTCAGTAAAAACTCTGTACACCAAAGCTCATGGAACTTCCTGGTTGGTGAACATATTGATGTACTGGGAGGGTGACGTGCCCTTTGTGTCTCCATGGGGAGAGAGCATGGGGGCAATGCACTGAGACCCTCCTTGTGTGTCTTTTCATTTGGATGTTCCTGATATATGTACTTTATAAAAAACTAGTTGTCAGGAGAGCACTTCCGAGTTGTGTGAGTCATTCTAGTGAACCCTTGGACCTGAGGGGGGTTTGAAGACCTCTGGACTTGTAGCTAGTTAGGCAGAACTGCAGGAGTGCTGGGGACCCCACTTGTGACTGGCAGCTCAAGTGGAGGCAGGCTTGTTGGGACTGTGCCCTTAAACCTGTGGAGTCGAACACTGGCTCTGGGTAGTTAGTGTCTGCATTGAATTGCAGTACATGAGTTGGCAGCAGAATACCTTTCCACTGAGTGCACTCCCCACTGTCTCCATCTATCTGGAACCTTTTCTCCCTTTCATAACTCCTTAGTAGCCTCCCTGTCCCCATTTCCCACTCTTTGTCTTTAGCTCTGAGAACCTCAGCACTCAACATTTTGGACAAGGGAAGTGGGTTGCATTGTCCCTGTTAGGGGAAGGTTTGCAGTGTCGTCCCCTTGAAGGCACTTGAACATGAGTTTTAAGGCTAGGGGTCAGAGCTTGGTTCAGGATTAGAGGTCAGAGCAATATGGTTGGGGGGCTCCCTCTTTCCCAGGTTTCTCCCTACTCCCACCTCTTCTCTGTGGTCCTAAGACTACTGGAGTGGGAAAGATGGGACCCAGCTGGTCCCCCAGATTCCCTGAGGACAATGGCAAGTAGCAGGGTAAGACTGAGGAGGATCTCCTCCCAGGTCTCCATAGGCCTATCACAGTGACTACACATCCCTCAGCTGAGACCTACTCCTCTCTTCGACAAGCAGGGCTAAAGGGAAAGTTCTTTGGAAGCAGGTCCAGTTCCCATATCTCACATCTCAGGACTCTAGGGCTTCCCCCTCCTGGCCCAGCCAGTACTGTCCCTCTCCCCCATTATTTTCCTGTGCCCCAAACTGAGTCAGAGAATTATCGATAGCATGAGGGGAACCCGGCTTAGAACACCCCCTTCTGCCATGCCTTCCCTATCCTGGGAATTGAAAGGGGATTTCTGAGGAGAGGGGCTGGTGAGCTCCCAGGGACACAAGGAAACTAGAGATGAGGGAGGGGAGCAAGTGTTTCCCCCACCTGATGAGAGGGACCCAAGAGACAGAGACCAGAGGAGGAGACCTCTCAGGAGACACCAATCGTAGAGTGCTGTCCCTTTAACTTAATTCTGTGGTGCCCTCCCCGGTGCTGGGGCCAGTCCCTAACTGAAAGCAGACCCACTAGGAGTCCCTGACCCTTCATCACTTCAGTTGCCAGTCGATATCAGCCCAACTCGGTGACAAGACAGAATGGAAAGGTAGGGAGCAGTGGCCATTGGGTTCTCCTAGGGAGGTTACACTTCGGGGGGCTGATGCCAAGTATCTATGTACCCTTTTATTTTTACCTTTTTGACTCTGCCGCACGGCATGCGATATGTTAATTCCCCAGCCAGGGATAGAACGCATACCCCCTGCAGTGGGAGCATGGAGTCTTATCCACTGGACCATCAGGGAAGTCCCTGATGCCCAGTATCTTTCAACTCGGGATCCAACGGAAGGAGCCAGAAGCTGGGGTGTTAACTGTAGGAAAGACCTCCAACAGTTCTCAGTCATTCCCCTATGGCAGGCCAAGGGTGGCAGCTTCTAGGAATCTTTCCCTCCTCTCACAGCCTACTTCCTACAACTATGGGCTTGAAATAGTTTCGATCCACTCCCAGGAGGAGAAGATGCTTCAGGCACCAGGCAAAGTCCTGTCTAGGAGGAAGGTGGCAGCAGAGTGCTGGGATTGTGAGGATTTATGGATGTGGGGACAAGGCTGGGAGGAAGATAAAGCCAGGATTATTTAGCTCCCTCCATACAGGCCACTCACAGAGACGAGTGTGTGTGTGGTGGGGCGGGGGGCTTAGGTGGTGGAAGGCAATGACTGGTCGTAAGGGGAGGCCTGACTCTGATGAGGGGCCCTTAGGAATAATGGGAGCCTGGACACGGATGGACCCCTTATCAGGGAGAGAGGCCCTGTCGATATGGAAACAGCCGGCATGGAGAATGGCTCCCAGCCCGAATGGCAGCAGCGGAGGCAGAATCAGGAGGGCAGGACGGTGGCTTCGGTTTAAATCTTTAACTCACCAGCTGGCTAGGCAGCGGCAGCAGGGGTGCGGTGGGGGATGTTGCGACCGGAGCCCTGGAGAGCAGTGCCCAGTCCGCTTGACAAACAGCTCATCAGGCCCCGCAGAAGCTCCAGCTTCTGCTTCCGAGGGTGCGCTGAGCTGTGTGGGGACCCAACACAGGCATGAGGCGGGGCGGGGGCTCCCGGCTTCCCCGCGACCGGTTCTCCCGGACTGAGCCTCGTCCATGCCCTGGGCGGGTGCGCGGTATCCCAAGCCCTTCGCCTCCGCTCCCTCCACCACATGCACAGCCAGGGGAAAAAGTAGAAACAGCCCCAGCCGATCCTGGAAAGAGAAGGCAGAGCAGGGCGGGGCGGGGCGGGGCTGACCCCACTGACTCCGCCCCTTGGACGCTTCTACCCTCTCGTGGAAGGCTCCGCCCTTTTAGAGGTGGTTAGAGGCGGTTTACAGGCGGTCTTTAGAGGCTCCGCCCTTTTAGAGGCGGTTAGAGGCGCTTTACAGGCGGTTTTTAGAGGCGGTTCCTCCAGTCCACGCCCCCTAATAGGCCCCTCCCCTCCCGCTTCTCCCGCCCCTTCCCCACCAACCGGGAGCGGCTAGGTTCCTCCTCCGCAGAACCCCGCCTCCACTCACGCCTCCTCCTCCTCCTCCTCCCCAGCTTCCTGCATCACCTGGTATCTCCTCAATCCCGACATGTCCTGGGTTCCCAACGTCTCCTGGTGAGCGGCATGATTGGATCAAGGATTCCCCAAATCCCTGGGAGGATGCCCTTCTCTGTCATTCTCTGGACCAGTCTGAATTGTTCTCAGATAATATGAGACAGGTGCCCCCGGGAAGACTCAGTTGCCACATTGGGACAGGGTTGGATTGAAGATTTGGGAGGCACTAGTCATTAAGGGATTGGGTGGTAGGGCCCCTCGGGGTCACGGGGCATTTAGGAGGTTAGAGCCAAAGGCCTTCGAGGTCATGGGGCTAGGATATTTGGGGTCCCGCGTGAGGATTTTCGGGGATTGTGGTCACCCGGATGCGGGTTGAGGGTTCGGCACAGCCTAAATGCCCACCCTCTCTGGCTCCACCCTGGAAACACGCCGGTGCATTAGGTCACAAAGACAGCATCACGCACTAGGGGTGGGGCTTACCTATTACCAGGAAGGGGCGGAGCCAGGGCATTTCTTCAGAGGAGGGGTAGTCCAGAAGGTGGAGCCAGAGCCTATCAATAAAGAGGTGGAGTTAGGTTTTGTTACAAAGAGGCAGGGCACGGACCCTCTTTTATAAGGGTGGAGTCAGATTTCAGAGCTGCACCCTGGGAAGACGGAGACCTCAGCCCCAGGCAGCAAGAAAAGAGCTTTGGGACGCTGTCCAGTACTGTTTTGCCAATCCCCTCTCCTCTCTGTCTTCCTGGCTTCTGCTCCGACAGTTACCTTTCTTGTCTGCCCCATTCTGTTTGTACGATTCTGGGCAGAGGAGGAATAGGGCTCCAGAGAGGGCCCAGTCTAGACAGGCCAGACTATGGGAACACTTGTTGGCTGAGTGGCCTTGGCCAAGTCACTTCATGGTTAGAGGGTCACAGCCCTTCCTCTCTGAGCTGAGACCTCCTTTCATGTGATTTCTGTTCCTGCAGTCACTAATCAACAAATATTTATCGAGTGACTACTAGGTGCCGGGTGATGTGCTTGGGCATGAGGATACAGCAGGGAAGACAGGCACGGACTCTTCCCTCAGGGAGCTTGTCATCTGGGTTGGACAGGGCAGGGGAATCCAAAGAGACAATAAGACCACTACAATAGACGAAGCTGACTGGCTGGGGGCCGTGGAGGGTGCTTTGGCAAAGCCAAGAAAGAGCAATTAACCCAGTGCGGGAGGTTGGAAATAGCTGCCCTATTTGGTCTGGGGAGGGGGGAAGGGAGCCTTGTGGCTGGACGGTATGGGAGAGAATGACCAGAAATGAGTGAAATAAAAGTCCCCTCAGGCTGAAGTGTGGAGAATGGATTCACCTATCCTCTTCCCACCATTCCACACTCTTTTCCCCTCTCATACCTATCTTCCCCTGCCTGGGCTACAGACAGACAGGTGACAGACAGATCCACGGATGCCAGTGGGAAGCATTGCAGTCTGGGCATGGAGAAGCTGTGCTTCCACCGCACTCACCCTCACTTACACTCACACTCACAGTGACACTCCTGCCCTGCTGCAGCTGGGCCAAGTCTGGTGCACGGGAAGAGGAGGCCTGGTCCCCAGGGCTTCAGTAATTCACATCCCTTCACTCAGATGCAGGGCTCTGTCTGTGGTATACTCAACAATTTGGCTTTTGTCCCTGGTCCCTGAGAGGGAGACTCTAAATCTTTGGAATACCTCAAGTAATACGAGTGTCTTTGTTATCTATGAGTCCCTCGGCTCACACCTGAGTTGATGCTAAGAGATGAGGTGACTTGGGCTGAGGCCTGGTCAGCAGAAAGACCAACCATATCACTGCAGAATTGGGGTTTTGAGCCAATCCGTCAGAGGAGATCGAGTCATGTTGCCAACAATTCATTCCTGCCTATGTATGAAATCTCAGTCAAAACTCTGTACACCAAAGCTCATGGAACTTCCTGGTTGGTGAACATATTGATGTACTGGGAGGGTGACGTGCCCTTTGTGTCTCCATGGGGAGAGAGCATGGGGGCAATGCACTGAGACCCTCCTTGTGTGTCTTTTCATTTGGATGTTCCTGATATATGTACTTTATAAAAAACTAGTTGTCAGGAGAGCACTTCCGAGTTGTGTGAGTCATTCTAGTGAACCCTTGGACCTGAGGGGGGTTTGAAGACCTCTGGACTTGTAGCTAGTTAGGCAGAACTGCAGGTGTCCTGGGGACCCCACTTGTGACTGGCAGCTCAAGTGGAGGCAGGCTTGTTGGGACTGTGCCCTTAAACCTGTGGAGTCGAACACTGGCTCTGGGTAGTTAGTGTCTGCATTGAATTGCAGTACATGAGTTGGCAGCAGAATACCTTTCCACTGAGTGCACTCCCCACTGTCTCCATCTATCTGGAACCTTTTCTCCCTTTCATAACTCCTTAGTAGCCTCCCTGTCCCCATTTCCCACTCTTTGTCTTTAGCTCTGAGAACCTCAGCACTCAACATTTTGGACAAGGGAAGTGGGTTGCATTGTCCCTGTTAGGGGAAGGTTTGCAGTGTCGTCCCCTTGAAGGCACTTGAACATGAGTTTTAAGGCTAGGGGTCAGAGCTTGGTTCAGGATTAGAGGTCAGAGCAATATGGTTGGGGGGCTCCCTCTTTCCCAGGTTTCTCCCTACTCCCACCTCTTCTCTGTGGTCCTAAGACTACTGGAGTGGGAAAGATGGGACCCAGCTGGTCCCCCAGATTCCCTGAGGACAATGGCAAGTAGCAGGGTAAGACTGGGGAGGATCTCCTCCCAGGTCTCCATAGGCCTATCACAGTGACTACACATCCCTCAGCTGAGACCTACTCCTCTCTTCGACAAGCAGGGCTAAAGGGAAAGTTCTTTGGAAGCAGGTCCAGTTCCCATATCTCACATCTCAGGACTCTAGGGCTTCCCCCTCCTGGCCCAGCCAGTACTGTCCCTCTCCCCCATTATTTTCCTGTGCCCCAAACTGAGTCAGAGAATTATCGATAGCATGAGGGGAACCCGGCTTAGAACACCCCCTTCTGCCATGCCTTCCCTATCCTGGGAATTGAAAGGGGATTTCTGAGGAGAGGGGCTGGTGAGCTCCCAGGGACACAAGGAAACTAGAGATGAGGGAGGGGAGCAAGTGTTTCCCCCACCTGATGAGAGGGACCCAAGAGACAGAGACCAGAGGAGGAGACCTCTCAGGAGACACCAATCGTAGAGTGCTGTCCCTTTAACTTAATTCTGTGGTGCCCTCCCCGGTGCTGGGGCCAGTCCCTAACTGAAAGCAGACCCACTAGGAGTCCCTGACCCTTCATCACTTCAGTTGCCAGTCGATATCAGCCCAACTCGGTGACAAGACAGAATGGAAAGGTAGGGAGCAGTGGCCATTGGGTTCTCCTAGGGAGGTTACACTTCGGGGGGCTGATGCCAAGTATCTATGTACCCTTTTATTTTTACCTTTTTGACTCTGCCGCACGGCATGCGATATGTTAATTCCCCAGCCAGGGATAGAACGCATACCCCCTGCAGTGGGAGCATGGAGTCTTATCCACTGGACCATCAGGGAAGTCCCTGATGCCCAGTATCTTTCAACTCGGGATCCAACGGAAGGAGCCAGAAGCTGGGGTGTTAACTGTAGGAAAGACCTCCAACAGTTCTCAGTCATTCCCCTATGGCAGGCCAAGGGTGGCAGCTTCTAGGAATCTTTCCCTCCTCTCACAGCCTACTTCCTACAACTATGGGCTTGAAATAGTTTCGATCCACTCCCAGGAGGAGAAGATGCTTCAGGCACCAGGCAAAGTCCTGTCTAGGAGGAAGGTGGCAGCAGAGTGCTGGGATTGTGAGGATTTATGGATGTGGGGACAAGGCTGGGAGGAAGATAAAGCCAGGATTATTTAGCTCCCTCCATACAGGCCACTCACAGAGACGAGTGTGTGTGTGGTGGGGCAGGGGGCTTAGGTGGTGGAAGGCAATGACTGGTCGTAAGGGGAGGCCTGACTCTGATGAGGGGCCCTTAGGAATAATGGGAGCCTGGACACGGATGGACCCCTTATCAGGGAGAGAGGCCCTGTCGATATGGAAACAGCCGGCATGGAGAATGGCTCCCAGCCCGAATGGCAGCAGCGGAGGCAGAATCAGGAGGGCAGGACGGTGGCTTCGGTTTAAATCTTTAACTCACCAGCTGGCTAGGCAGCGGCAGCAGGGGTGCGGTGGGGGATGTTGCGACCGGAGCCCTGGAGAGCAGTGCCCAGTCCGCTTGACAAACAGCTCATCAGGCCCCGCAGAAGCTCCAGCTTCTGCTTCCGAGGGTGCGCTGAGCTGTGTGGGGACCCAACACAGGCATGAGGCGGGGCGGGGGCTCCCGGCTTCCCCGCGACCGGTTCTCCCGGACTGAGCCTCGTCCATGCCCTGGGCGGGTGCGCGGTATCCCAAGCCCTTCGCCTCCGCTCCCTCCACCACATGCACAGCCAGGGGAAAAAGTAGAAACAGCCCCAGCCGATCCTGGAAAGAGAAGGCAGAGCAGGGCGGGGCGGGGCGGGGCTGACCCCACTGACTCCGCCCCTTGGACGCTTCTACCCTCTCGTGGAAGGCTCCGCCCTTTTAGAGGTGGTTAGAGGCGGTTTACAGGCGGTCTTTAGAGGCTCCGCCCTTTTAGAGGCGGTTAGAGGCGCTTTACAGGCGGTTTTTAGAGGCGGTTCCTCCAGTCCACGCCCCCTAAGAGGCCCCTCCCCTCCCGCTTCTCCCGCCCCTTCCCCACCAACCGGGAGCGGCTAGGTTCCTCCTCCGCAGAACCCCGCCTCCACTCACGCCTCCTCCTCCTCCTCCTCCCCAGCTTCCTGCATCACCTGGTATCTCCTCAATCCCGACATGTCCTGGGTTCCCAACGTCTCCTGGTGAGCGGCATGATTGGATCAAGGATTCCCCAAATCCCTGGGAGGATGCCCTTCTCTGTCATTCTCTGGACCAGTCTGAATTGTTCTCAGATAATATGAGACAGGTGCCCCCGGGAAGACTCAGTTGCCACATTGGGACAGGGTTGGATTGAAGATTTGGGAGGCACTAGTCATTAAGGGATTGGGTGGTAGGGCCCCTCGGGGTCACGGGGCATTTAGGAGGTTAGAGCCAAAGGCCTTCGAGGTCATGGGGCTAGGATATTTGGGGTCCCGCGTGAGGATTTTCGGGGATTGTGGTCACCCGGATGCGGGTTGAGGGTTCGGCACAGCCTAAATGCCCACCCTCTCTGGCTCCACCCTGGAAACACGCCGGTGCATTAGGTCACAAAGACAGCATCACGCACTAGGGGTGGGGCTTACCTATTACCAGGAAGGGGCGGAGCCAGGGCATTTCTTCAGAGGAGGGGTAGTCCAGAAGGTGGAGCCAGAGCCTATCAATAAAGAGGTGGAGTTAGGTTTTGTTACAAAGAGGCAGGGCACGGACCCTCTTTTATAAGGGTGGAGTCAGATTTCAGAGCTGCACCCTGGGAAGACGGAGACCTCAGCCCCAGGCAGCAAGAAAAGAGCTTTGGGACGCTGTCCAGTACTGTTTTGCCAATCCCCTCTCCTCTCTGTCTTCCTGGCTTCTGCTCCGACAGTTACCTTTCTTGTCTGCCCCATTCTGTTTGTACGATTCTGGGCAGAGGAGGAATAGGGCTCCAGAGAGGGCCCAGTCTAGACAGGCCAGACTATGGGAACACTTGTTGGCTGAGTGGCCTTGGCCAAGTCACTTCATGGTTAGAGGGTCACAGCCCTTCCTCTCTGAGCTGAGACCTCCTTTCATGTGATTTCTGTTCCTGCAGTCACTAATCAACAAATATTTATCGAGTGACTACTAGGTGCCGGGTGATGTGCTTGGGCATGAGGATACAGCAGGGAAGACAGGCACGGACTCTTCCCTCAGGGAGCTTGTCATCTGGGTTGGACAGGGCAGGGGAATCCAAAGAGACAATAAGACCACTACAATAGACGAAGCTGACTGGCTGGGGGCCGTGGAGGGTGCTTTGGCAAAGCCAAGAAAGAGCAATTAACCCAGTGCGGGAGGTTGGAAATAGCTGCCCTATTTGGTCTGGGGAGGGGGGAAGGGAGCCTTGTGGCTGGACGGTATGGGAGAGAATGACCAGAAATGAGTGAAATAAAAGTCCCCTCAGGCTGAAGTGTGGAGAATGGATTCACCTATCCTCTTCCCACCATTCCACACTCTTTTCCCCTCTCATACCTATCTTCCCCTGCCTGGGCTACAGACAGACAGGTGACAGACAGATCCACGGATGCCAGTGGGAAGCATTGCAGTCTGGGCATGGAGAAGCTGTGCTTCCACCGCACTCACCCTCACTTACACTCACACTCACAGTGACACTCCTGCCCTGCTGCAGCTGGGCCAAGTCTGGTGCACGGGAAGAGGAGGCCTGGTCCCCAGGGCTTCAGTAATTCACATCCCTTCACTCAGATGCAGGGCTCTGTCTGTGGTATACTCAACAATTTGGCTTTTGTCCCTGGTCCCTGAGAGGGAGACTCTAAATCTTTGGAATACCTCAAGTAATACGAGTGTCTTTGTTATCTATGAGTCCCTCGGCTCACACCTGAGTTGATGCTAAGAGATGAGGTGACTTGGGCTGAGGCCTGGTCAGCAGAAAGACCAACCATATCACTGCAGAATTGGGGTTTTGAGCCAATCCGTCAGAGGAGATCGAGTCATGTTGCCAACAATTCATTCCTGCCTATGTATGAAATCTCAGTCAAAACTCTGTACACCAAAGCTCATGGAACTTCCTGGTTGGTGAACATATTGATGTACTGGGAGGGTGACGTGCCCTTTGTGTCTCCATGGGGAGAGAGCATGGGGGCAATGCACTGAGACCCTCCTTGTGTGTCTTTTCATTTGGATGTTCCTGATATATGTACTTTATAAAAAACTAGTTGTCAGGAGAGCACTTCCGAGTTGTGTGAGTCATTCTAGTGAACCCTTGGACCTGAGGGGGGTTTGAAGACCTCTGGACTTGTAGCTAGTTAGGCAGAACTGCAGGTGTGCTGGGGACCCCACTTGTGACTGGCAGCTCAAGTGGAGGCAGGCTTGTTGGGACTGTGCCCTTAAACCTGTGGAGTCGAACACTGGCTCTGGGTAGTTAGTGTCTGCATTGAATTGCAGTACATGAGTTGGCAGCAGAATACCTTTCCACTGAGTGCACTCCCCACTGTCTCCATCTATCTGGAACCTTTTCTCCCTTTCATAACTCCTTAGTAGCCTCCCTGTCCCCATTTCCCACTCTTTGTCTTTAGCTCTGAGAACCTCAGCACTCAACATTTTGGACAAGGGAAGTGGGTTGCATTGTCCCTGTTAGGGGAAGGTTTGCAGTGTCGTCCCCTTGAAGGCACTTGAACATGAGTTTTAAGGCTAGGGGTCAGAGCTTGGTTCAGGATTAGAGGTCAGAGCAATATGGTTGGGGGGCTCCCTCTTTCCCAGGTTTCTCCCTACTCCCACCTCTTCTCTGTGGTCCTAAGACTACTGGAGTGGGAAAGATGGGACCCAGCTGGTCCCACAGATTCCCTGAGGACAATGGCAAGTAGCAGGGTAAGACTGGGGAGGATCTCCTCCCAGGTCTCCATAGGCCTATCACAGTGACTACACATCCCTCAGCTGAGACCTACTCCTCTCTTCGACAAGCAGGGCTAAAGGGAAAGTTCTTTGGAAGCAGGTCCAGTTCCCATATCTCACATCTCAGGACTCTAGGGCTTCCCCCTCCTGGCCCAGCCAGTACTGTCCCTCTCCCCCATTATTTTCCTGTGCCCCAAACTGAGTCAGAGAATTATCGATAGCATGAGGGGAACCCGGCTTAGAACACCCCCTTCTGCCATGCCTTCCCTATCCTGGGAATTGAAAGGGGATTTCTGAGGAGAGGGGCTGGTGAGCTCCCAGGGACACAAGGAAACTAGAGATGAGGGAGGGGAGCAAGTGTTTCCCCCACCTGATGAGAGGGACCCAAGAGACAGAGACCAGAGGAGGAGACCTCTCAGGAGACACCAATCGTAGAGTGCTGTCCCTTTAACTTAATTCTGTGGTGCCCTCCCCGGTGCTGGGGCCAGTCCCTAACTGAAAGCAGACCCACTAGGAGTCCCTGACCCTTCATCACTTCAGTTGCCAGTCGATATCAGCCCAACTCGGTGACAAGACAGAATGGAAAGGTAGGGAGCAGTGGCCATTGGGTTCTCCTAGGGAGGTTACACTTCGGGGGGCTGATGCCAAGTATCTATGTACCCTTTTATTTTTAGCTTTTTGACTCTGCCGCACGGCATGCGATATGTTAATTCCCCAGCCAGGGATAGAACGCATACCCCCTGCAGTGGGAGCATGGAGTCTTATCCACTGGACCATCAGGGAAGTCCCTGATGCCCAGTATCTTTCAACTCGGGATCCAACGGAAGGAGCCAGAAGCTGGGGTGTTAACTGTAGGAAAGACCTCCAACAGTTCTCAGTCATTCCCCTATGGCAGGCCAAGGGTGGCAGCTTCTAGGAATCTTTCCCTCCTCTCACAGCCTACTTCCTACAACTATGGGCTTGAAATAGTTTCGATCCACTCCCAGGAGGAGAAGATGCTTCAGGCACCAGGCAAAGTCCTGTCTAGGAGGAAGGTGGCAGCAGAGTGCTGGGATTGTGAGGATTTATGGATGTGGGGACAAGGCTGGGAGGAAGATAAAGCCAGGATTATTTAGCTCCCTCCATACAGGCCACTCACAGAGACGAGTGTGTGTGTGGTGGGGCGGGGGGCTTAGATGGTGGAAGGCAATGACTGGTCGTAAGGGGAGGCCTGACTCTGATGAGGGGCCCTTAGGAATAATGGGAGCCTGGACACGGATGGACCCCTTATCAGGGAGAGAGGCCCTGTCGATATGGAAACAGCCGGCATGGAGAATGGCTCCCAGCCCGAATGGCAGCAGCGGAGGCAGAATCAGGAGGGCAGGACGGTGGCTTCGGTTTAAATCTTTAACTCACCAGCTGGCTAGGCAGCGGCAGCAGGGGTGCGGTGGGGGATGTTGCGACCGGAGCCCTGGAGAGCAGTGCCCAGTCCGCTTGACAAACAGCTCATCAGGCCCCGCAGAAGCTCCAGCTTCTGCTTCCGAGGGTGCGCTGAGCTGTGTGGGGACCCGACACAGGCATGAGGCGGGGCGGGGGCTCCCGGCTTCCCCGCGACCGGTTCTCCCGGACTGAGCCTCGTCCATGCCCTGGGCGGGTGCGCGCTATCCCAAGCCCTTCGCCTCCGCTCCCTCCACCACATGCACAGCCAGGGGAAAAAGTAGAAACAGCCCCAGCCGATCCTGGAAAGAGAAGGCAGAGCAGGGCGGGGCAGGGCGGGGCTGACCCCACTGACTCCGCCCCTTGGACGCTTCTACCCTCTCGTGGAAGGCTCCGCCCTTTTAGAGGTGGTTAGAGGCGGTTTACAGGCGGTCTTTAGAGGCTCCGCCCTTTTAGAGGCGGTTAGAGGCGCTTTACAGGCGGTTTTTAGAGGCGGTTCCTCCAGTCCACGCCCCCTAATAGGCCCCTACCCTACCGCTTCTCCCGCCCCTTCCCCACCAACCGGGAGCGGCTAGGTTCCTCCTCCGCAGAACCCCGCCTCCACTCACGCCTCCTCCTCCTCCTCCTCCCCAGCTTCCTGCATCACCTGGTATCTCCTCAATCCCGACATGTCCTGGGTTCCCAACGTCTCCTGGTGAGCGGCATGATTGGATCAAGGATTCCCCAAATCCCTGGGAGGATGCCCTTCTCTGTCATTCTCTGGACCAGTCTGAATTGTTCTCAGATAATATGAGACAGGTGCCCCCGGGAAGACTCAGTTGCCACATTGGGACAGGGTTGGATTGAAGATTTGGGAGGCACTAGTCATTAAGGGATTGGGTGGTAGGGCCCCTCGGGGTCACGGGGCATTTAGGAGGTTAGAGCCAAAGGCCTTCGAGGTCATGGGGCTAGGATATTTGGGGTCCCGCGTGAGGATTTTCGGGGATTGTGGTCACCCGGATGCGGGTTGAGGGTTTGGCACAGCCTAAATGCCCACCCTCTCTGGCTCCACCCTGGAAACACGCCGGTGCATTAGGTCACAAAGACAGCATCACGCACTAGGGGTGGGGCTTACCTATTACCAGGAAGGGGCGGAGCCAGGGCATTTCTTCAGAGGAGGGGTAGTCCAGAAGGTGGAGCCAGAGCCTATCAATAAAGAGGTGGAGTTAGGTTTTGTTACAAAGAGGCAGGGCACGGACCCTCTTTTATAAGGGTGGAGTCAGATTTCAGAGCTGCACCCTGGGAAGACGGAGACCTCAGCCCCAGGCAGCAAGAAAAGAGCTTTGGGACGCTGTCCAGTACTGTTTTGCCAATCCCCTCTCCTCTCTGTCTTCCTGGCTTCTGCTCCGACAGTTACCTTTCTTGTCTGCCCCAGTCTGTTTGTACGATTCTGGGCAGAGGAGGAATAGGGCTCCAGAGAGGGCCCAGTCTAGACAGGCCAGGCTATGGGAACACTTGTTGGCTGAGTGGCCTTGGCCAAGTCACTTCATGGTTAGAGGGTCACAGCCCTTCCTCTCTGAGCTGAGACCTCCTTTCATGTGATTTCTGTTCCTGCAGTCACTAATCAACAAATATTTATCGAGTGACTACTAGGTGCCGGGTGATGTGCTTGGGCATGAGGATACAGCAGGGAAGACAGGCACGGACTCTTCCCTCAGGGAGCTTGTCATCTGGGTTGGACAGGGCAGGGGAATCCAAAGAGACAATAAGACCACTACAATAGACGAAGCTGACTGGCTGGGGGCCGTGGAGGGTGCTTTGGCAAAGCCAAGAAAGAGCAATTAACCCAGTGCGGGAGGTTGGAAATAGCTGCCCTATTTGGTCTGGGGAGGGGGGAAGGGAGCCTTGTGGCTGGACGGTATGGGAGAGAATGACCAGAAATGAGTGAAATAAAAGTCCCCTCAGGCTGAAGTGTGGAGAATGGATTCACCTATCCTCTTCCCACCATTCCACACTCTTTTCCCCTCTCATACCTATCTTCCCCTGCCTGGGCTACAGACAGACAGGTGACAGACAGATCCACGGATGCCAGTGGGAAGCATTGCAGTCTGGGCATGGAGAAGCTGTGCTTCCACCGCACTCACCCTCACTTACACTCACACTCACAGTGACACTCCTGCCCTGCTGCAGCTGGGCCAAGTCTGGTGCACGGGAAGAGGAGGCCTGGTCCCCAGGGCTTCAGTAATTCACATCCCTTCACTCAGATGCAGGGCTCTGTCTGTGGTATACTCAACAATTTGGCTTTTGTCCCTGGTCCCTGAGAGGGAGACTCTAAATCTTTGGAATACCTCAAGTAATACGAGTGTCTTTGTTATCTATGAGTCCCTCGGCTCACACCTGAGTTGATGCTAAGAGATGAGGTGACTTGGGCTGAGGCCTGGTCAGCAGAAAGACCAACCATATCACTGCAGAATTGGGGTTTTGAGCCAATCCGTCAGAGGAGATCGAGTCATGTTGCCAACAATTCATTCCTGCCTATGTATGAAATCTCAGTAAAAACTCTGTACACCAAAGCTCATGGAACTTCCTGGTTGGTGAACATATTGATGTACTGGGAGGGTGACGTGCCCTTTGTGTCTCCATGGGGAGAGAGCATGGGGGCAATGCACTGAGACCCTCCTTGTGTGTCTTTTCATTTGGATGTTCCTGATATATGTACTTTATAAAAAACTAGTTGTCAGGAGAGCACTTCCGAGTTGTGTGAGTCATTCTAGTGAACCCTTGGACCTGAGGGGGGTTTGAAGACCTCTGGACTTGTAGCTAGTTAGGCAGAACTGCAGGTGTGCTGGGGACCCCACTTGTGACTGGCAGCTCAAGTGGAGGCAGGCTTGTTGGGACTGTGCCCTTAAACCTGTGGAGTCGAACACTGGCTCTGGGTAGTTAGTGTCTGCATTGAATTGCAGTACATGAGTTGGCAGCAGAATACCTTTCCACTGAGTGCACTCCCCACTGTCTCCATCTATCTGGAACCTTTTCTCCCTTTCATAACTCCTTAGTAGCCTCCCTGTCCCCATTTCCCACTCTTTGTCTTTAGCTCTGAGAACCTCAGCACTCAACATTTTGGACAAGGGAAGTGGGTTGCATTGTCCCTGTTAGGGGAAGGTTTGCAGTGTCGTCCCCTTGAAGGCACTTGAACATGAGTTTTAAGGCTAGGGGTCAGAGCTTGGTTCAGGATTAGAGGTCAGAGCAATATGGTTGGGGGGCTCCCTCTTTCCCAGGTTTCTCCCTACTCCCACCTCTTCTCTGTGGTCCTAAGACTACTGGAGTGGGAAAGATGGGACCCAGCTGGTCCCCCAGATTCCCTGAGGACAATGGCAAGTAGCAGGGTAAGACTGGGGAGGATCTCCTCCCAGGTCTCCATAGGCCTATCACAGTGACTACACATCCCTCAGCTGAGACCTACTCCTCTCTTCGACAAGCAGGGCTAAAGGGAAAGTTCTTTGGAAGCAGGTCCAGTTCCCATATCTCACATCTCAGGACTCTAGGGCTTCCCCCTCCTGGCCCAGCCAGTACTGTCCCTCTCCCCCATTATTTTCCTGTGCCCCAAACTGAGTCAGAGAATTATCGATAGCATGAGGGGAACCCGGCTTAGAACACCCCCTTCTGCCATGCCTTCCCTATCCTGGGAATTGAAAGGGGATTTCTGAGGAGAGGGGCTGGTGAGCTCCCAGGGACACAAGGAAACTAGAGATGAGGGAGGGGAGCAAGTGTTTCCCCCACCTGATGAGAGGGACCCAAGAGACAGAGACCAGAGGAGGAGACCTCTCAGGAGACACCAATCGTAGAGTGCTGTCCCTTTAACTTAATTCTGTGGTGCCCTCCCCGGTGCTGGGGCCAGTCCCTAACTGAAAGCAGACCCACTAGGAGTCCCTGACCCTTCATCACTTCAGTTGCCAGTCGATATCAGCCCAACTCGGTGACAAGACAGAATGGAAAGGTAGGGAGCAGTGGCCATTGGGTTCTCCTAGGGAGGTTACACTTCGGGGGGCTGATGCCAAGTATCTATGTACCCTTTTATTTTTACCTTTTTGACTCTGCCGCACGGCATGCGATATGTTAATTCCCCAGCCAGGGATAGAACGCATACCCCCTGCAGTGGGAGCATGGAGTCTTATCCACTGGACCATCAGGGAAGTCCCTGATGCCCAGTATCTTTCAACTCGGGATCCAACGGAAGGAGCCAGAAGCTGGGGTGTTAACTGTAGGAAAGACCTCCAACAGTTCTCAGTCATTCCCCTATGGCAGGCCAAGGGTGGCAGCTTCTAGGAATCTTTCCCTCCTCTCACAGCCTACTTCCTACAACTATGGGCTTGAAATAGTTTCGATCCACTCCCAGGAGGAGAAGATGCTTCAGGCACCAGGCAAAGTCCTGTCTAGGAGGAAGGTGGCAGCAGAGTGCTGGGGTTGTGAGGATTTATGGATGTGGGGACAAGGCTGGGAGGAAGATAAAGCCAGGATTATTTAGCTCCCTCCATACAGGCCACTCACAGAGACGAGTGTGTGTGTGGTGGGGCGGGGGGCTTAGGTGGTGGAAGGCAATGACTGGTCGTAAGGGGAGGCCTGACTCTGATGAGGGGCCCTTAGGAATAATGGGAGCCTGGACACGGATGGACCCCTTATCAGGGAGAGAGGCCCTGTCGATATGGAAACAGCCGGCATGGAGAATGGCTCCCAGCCCGAATGGCAGCAGCGGAGGCAGAATCAGGAGGGCAGGACGGTGGCTTCGGTTTAAATCTTTAACTCACCAGCTGGCTAGGCAGCGGCAGCAGGGGTGCGGTGGGGGATGTTGCGACCGGAGCCCTGGAGAGCAGTGCCCAGTCCGCTTGACAAACAGCTCATCAGGCCCCGCAGAAGCTCCAGCTTCTGCTTCCGAGGGTGCGCTGAGCTGTGTGGGGACCCAACACAGGCATGAGGCGGGGCGGGGGCTCCCGGCTTCCCCGCGACCGGTTCTCCCGGACTGAGCCTCGTCCATGCCCTGGGCGGGTGCGCGGTATCCCAAGCCCTTCGCCTCCACTCCCTCCACCACATGCACAGCCAGGGGAAAAAGTAGAAACAGCCCCAGCCGATCCTGGAAAGAGAAGGCAGAGCAGGGCGGGGCGGGGCGGGGCTGACCCCACTGACTCCGCCCCTTGGACGCTTCTACCCTCTCGTGGAAGGCTCCGCCCTTTTAGAGGTGGTTAGAGGCGGTTTACAGGCGGTCTTTAGAGGCTCCGCCCTTTTAGAGGCGGTTAGAGGCGCTTTACAGGCGGTTTTTAGAGGCGGTTCCTCCAGTCCACGCCCCCTAATAGGCCCCTCCCCTCCCGCTTCTCCCGCCCCTTCCCCACCAACCGGGAGCGGCTAGGTTCCTCCTCCGCAGAACCCCGCCTCCACTCACGCCTCCTCCTCCTCCTCCTCCCCAGCTTCCTGCATCACCTGGTATCTCCTCAATCCCGACATGTCCTGGGTTCCCAACGTCTCCTGGTGAGCGGCATGATTGGATCAAGGATTCCCCAAATCCCTGGGAGGATGCCCTTCTCTGTCATTCTCTGGACCAGTCTGAATTGTTCTCAGATAATATGAGACAGGTGCCCCCGGGAAGACTCAGTTGCCACATTGGGACAGGGTTGGATTGAAGATTTGGGAGGCACTAGTCATTAAGGGATTGGGTGGTAGGGCCCCTCGGGGTCACGGGGCATTTAGGAGGTTAGAGCCAAAGGCCTTCGAGGTCATGGGGCTAGGATATTTGGGGTCCCGCGTGAGGATTTTCGGGGATTGTGGTCACCCGGATGCGGGTTGAGGGTTCGGC
Source organism: Mesoplodon bidens (assembly GCF_964165515.1). Taxonomy (NCBI): domain Eukaryota; kingdom Metazoa; phylum Chordata; class Mammalia; order Artiodactyla; family Ziphiidae; genus Mesoplodon; species Mesoplodon bidens. The sequence goes on from NW_027671983.1 coordinate 954,180, forward strand.
ACAGCCTAAATGCCCACCCTCTCTGGCTCCACCCTGGAAACACGCCGGTGCATTAGGTCACAAAGACAGCATCACGCACTAGGGGTGGGGCTTACCTATTACCAGGAAGGGGCGGAGCCAGGGCATTTCTTCAGAGGAGGGGTAGTCCAGAAGGTGGAGCCAGAGCCTATCAATAAAGAGGTGGAGTTAGGTTTTGTTACAAAGAGGCAGGGCACGGACCCTCTTTTATAAGGGTGGAGTCAGATTTCAGAGCTGCACCCTGGGAAGACGGAGACCTCAGCCCCAGGCAGCAAGAAAAGAGCTTTGGGACGCTGTCCAGTACTGTTTTGCCAATCCCCTCTCCTCTCTGTCTTCCTGGCTTCTGCTCCGACAGTTACCTTTCTTGTCTGCCCCATTCTGTTTGTACGATTCTGGGCAGAGGAGGAATAGGGCTCCAGAGAGGGCCCAGTCTAGACAGGCCAGGCTATGGGAACACTTGTTGGCTGAGTGGCCTTGGCCAAGTCACTTCATGGTTAGAGGGTCACAGCCCTTCCTCTCTGAGCTGAGACCTCCTTTCATGTGATTTCTGTTCCTGCAGTCACTAATCAACAAATATTTATCGAGTGACTACTAGGTGCCGGGTGATGTGCTTGGGCATGAGGATACAGCAGGGAAGACAGGCACGGACTCTTCCCTCAGGGAGCTTGTCATCTGGGTTGGACAGGGCAGGGGAATCCAAAGAGACAATAAGACCACTACAATAGACGAAGCTGACTGGCTGGGGGCCGTGGAGGGTGCTTTGGCAAAGCCAAGAAAGAGCAATTAACCCAGTGTGGGAGGTTGGAAATAGCTGCCCTATTTGGTCTGGGGAGGGGGGAAGGGAGCCTTGTGGCTGGACGGTATGGGAGAGAATGACCAGAAATGAGTGAAATAAAAGTCCCCTCAGGCTGAAGTGTGGAGAATGGATTCACCTATCCTCTTCCCACCATTCCACACTCTTTTCCCCTCTCATACCTATCTTCCCCTGCCTGGGCTACAGACAGACAGGTGACAGACAGATCCACGGATGCCAGTGGGAAGCATTGCAGTCTGGGCATGGAGAAGCTGTGCTTCCACCGCACTCACCCTCACTTACACTCACACTCACAGTGACACTCCTGCCCTGCTGCAGCTGGGCCAAGTCTGGTGCACGGGAAGAGGAGGCCTGGTCCCCAGGGCTTCAGTAATTCACATCCCTTCACTCAGATGCAGGGCTCTGTCTGTGGTATACTCAACAATTTGGCTTTTGTCCCTGGTCCCTGAGAGGGAGACTCTAAATCTTTGGAATACCTCAAGTAATACGAGTGTCTTTGTTATCTATGAGTCCCTCGGCTCACACCTGAGTTGATGCTAAGAGATGAGGTGACTTGGGCTGAGGCCTGGTCAGCAGAAAGACCAACCATATCACTGCAGAATTGGGGTTTTGAGCCAATCCGTCAGAGGAGATCGAGTCATGTTGCCAACAATTCATTCCTGCCTATGTATGAAATCTCAGTAAAAACTCTGTACACCAAAGCTCATGGAACTTCCTGGTTGGTGAACATATTGATGTACTGGGAGGGTGACGTGCCCTTTGTGTCTCCATGGGGAGAGAGCATGGGGGCAATGCACTGAGACCCTCCTTGTGTGTCTTTTCATTTGGATGTTCCTGATATATGTACTTTATAAAAAACTAGTTGTCAGGAGAGCACTTCCGAGTTGTGTGAGTCATTCTAGTGAACCCTTGGACCTGAGGGGGGTTTGAAGACCTCTGGACTTGTAGCTAGTTAGGCAGAACTGCAGGTGTGCTGGGGACCCCACTTGTGACTGGCAGCTCAAGTGGAGGCAGGCTTGTTGGGACTGTGCCCTTAAACCTGTGGAGTCGAACACTGGCTCTGGGTAGTTAGTGTCTGCATTGAATTGCAGTACATGAGTTGGCAGCAGAATACCTTTCCACTGAGTGCACTCCCCACTGTCTCCATCTATCTGGAACCTTTTCTCCCTTTCATAACTCCTTAGTAGCCTCCCTGTCCCCATTTCCCACTCTTTGTCTTTAGCTCTGAGAACCTCAGCACTCAACATTTTGGACAAGGGAAGTGGGTTGCATTGTCCCTGTTAGGGGAAGGTTTGCAGTGTCGTCCCCTTGAAGGCACTTGAACATGAGTTTTAAGGCTAGGGGTCAGAGCTTGGTTCAGGATTAGAGGTCAGAGCAATATGGTTGGGGGGCTCCCTCTTTCCCAGGTTTCTCCCTACTCCCACCTCTTCTCTGTGGTCCTAAGACTACTGGAGTGGGAAAGATGGGACCCAGCTGGTCCCCCAGATTCCCTGAGGACAATGGCAAGTAGCAGGGTAAGACTGGGGAGGATCTCCTCCCAGGTCTCCATAGGCCTATCACAGTGACTACACATCCCTCAGCTGAGACCTACTCCTCTCTTCGACAAGCAGGGCTAAAGGGAAAGTTCTTTGGAAGCAGGTCCAGTTCCCATATCTCACATCTCAGGACTCTAGGGCTTCCCCCTCCTGGCCCAGCCAGTACTGTCCCTCTCCCCCATTATTTTCCTGTGCCCCAAACTGAGTCAGAGAATTATCGATAGCATGAGGGGAACCCGGCTTAGAACACCCCCTTCTGCCATGCCTTCCCTATCCTGGGAATTGAAAGGGGATTTCTGAGGAGAGGGGCTGGTGAGCTCCCAGGGACACAAGGAAACTAGAGATGAGGGAGGGGAGCAAGTGTTTCCCCCACCTGATGAGAGGGACCCAAGAGACAGAGACCAGAGGAGGAGACCTCTCAGGAGACACCAATCGTAGAGTGCTGTCCCTTTAACTTAATTCTGTGGTGCCCTCCCCGGTGCTGGGGCCAGTCCCTAACTGAAAGCAGACCCACTAGGAGTCCCTGACCCTTCATCACTTCAGTTGCCAGTCGATATCAGCCCAACTCGGTGACAAGACAGAATGGAAAGGTAGGGAGCAGTGGCCATTGGGTTCTCCTAGGGAGGTTACACTTCGGGGGGCTGATGCCAAGTATCTATGTACCCTTTTATTTTTACCTTTTTGACTCTGCCGCACGGCATGCGATATGTTAATTCCCCAGCCAGGGATAGAACGCATACCCCCTGCAGTGGGAGCATGGAGTCTTATCCACTGGACCATCAGGGAAGTCCCTGATGCCCAGTATCTTTCAACTCGGGATCCAACGGAAGGAGCCAGAAGCTGGGGTGTTAACTGTAGGAAAGACCTCCAACAGTTCTCAGTCATTCCCCTATGGCAGGCCAAGGGTGGCAGCTTCTAGGAATCTTTCCCTCCTCTCACAGCCTACTTCCTACAACTATGGGCTTGAAATAGTTTCGATCCACTCCCAGGAGGAGAAGATGCTTCAGGCACCAGGCAAAGTCCTGTCTAGGAGGAAGGTGGCAGCAGAGTGCTGGGATTGTGAGGATTTATGGATGTGGGGACAAGGCTGGGAGGAAGATAAAGCCAGGATTATTTAGCTCCCTCCATACAGGCCACTCACAGAGACGAGTGTGTGTGTGGTGGGGCGGGGGGCTTAGGTGGTGGAAGGCAATGACTGGTCGTAAGGGGAGGCCTGACTCTGATGAGGGGCCCTTAGGAATAATGGGAGCCTGGACACGGATGGACCCCTTATCAGGGAGAGAGGCCCTGTCGATATGGAAACAGCCGGCATGGAGAATGGCTCCCAGCCCGAATGGCAGCAGCGGAGGCAGAATCAGGAGGGCAGGACGGTGGCTTCGGTTTAAATCTTTAACTCACCAGCTGGCTAGGCAGCGGCAGCAGGGGTGCGGTGGGGGATGTTGCGACCGGAGCCCTGGAGAGCAGTGCCCAGTCCGCTTGACAAACAGCTCATCAGGCCCCGCAGAAGCTCCAGCTTCTGCTTCCGAGGGTGCGCTGAGCTGTGTGGGGACCCAACACAGGCATGAGGCGGGGCGGGGGCTCCCGGCTTCCCCGCGACCGGTTCTCCCGGACTGAGCCTCGTCCATGCCCTGGGCGGGTGCGCGGTATCCCAAGCCCTTCGCCTCCGCTCCCTCCACCACATGCACAGCCAGGGGAAAAAGTAGAAACAGCCCCAGCCGATCCTGGAAAGAGAAGGCAGAGCAGGGCGGGGCGGGGCGGGGCTGACCCCACTGACTCCGCCCCTTGGACGCTTCTACCCTCTCGTGGAAGGCTCCGCCCTTTTAGAGGTGGTTAGAGGCGGTTTACAGGCGGTCTTTAGAGGCTCCGCCCTTTTAGAGGCGGTTAGAGGCGCTTTACAGGCGGTTTTTAGAGGCGGTTCCTCCAGTCCACGCCCCCTAAGAGGCCCCTCCCCTCCCGCTTCTCCCGCCCCTTCCCCACCAACCGGGAGCGGCTAGGTTCCTCCTCCGCAGAACCCCGCCTCCACTCACGCCTCCTCCTCCTCCTCCTCCCCAGCTTCCTGCATCACCTGGTATCTCCTCAATCCCGACATGTCCTGGGTTCCCAACGTCTCCTGGTGAGCGGCATGATTGGATCAAGGATTCCCCAAATCCCTGGGAGGATGCCCTTCTCTGTCATTCTCTGGACCAGTCTGAATTGTTCTCAGATAATATGAGACAGGTGCCCCCGGGAAGACTCAGTTGCCACATTGGGACAGGGTTGGATTGAAGATTTGGGAGGCACTAGTCGTTAAGGGATTGGGTGGTAGGGCCCCTCGGGGTCACGGGGCATTTAGGAGGTTAGAGCCAAAGGCCTTCGAGGTCATGGGGCTAGGATATTTGGGGTCCCGCGTGAGGATTTTCGGGGATTGTGGTCACCCGGATGCGGGTTGAGGGTTTGGCACAGCCTAAATGCCCACCCTCTCTGGCTCCACCCTGGAAACACGCCGGTGCATTAGGTCACAAAGACAGCATCACGCACTAGGGGTGGGGCTTACCTATTACCAGGAAGGGGCGGAGCCAGGGCATTTCTTCAGAGGAGGGGTAGTCCAGAAGGTGGAGCCAGAGCCTATCAATAAAGAGGTGGAGTTAGGTTTTGTTACAAAGAGGCAGGGCACGGACCCTCTTTTATAAGGGTGGAGTCAGATTTCAGAGCTGCACCCTGGGAAGACGGAGACCTCAGCCCCAGGCAGCAAGAAAAGAGCTTTGGGACGCTGTCCAGTACTGTTTTGCCAATCCCCTCTCCTCTCTGTCTTCCTGGCTTCTGCTCCGACAGTTACCTTTCTTGTCTGCCCCATTCTGTTTGTACGATTCTGGGCAGAGGAGGAATAGGGCTCCAGAGAGGGCCCAGTCTAGACAGGCCAGGCTATGGGAACACTTGTTGGCTGAGTGGCCTTGGCCAAGTCACTTCATGGTTAGAGGGTCACAGCCCTTCCTCTCTGAGCTGAGACCTCCTTTCATGTGATTTCTGTTCCTGCAGTCACTAATCAACAAATATTTATCGAGTGACTACTAGGTGCCGGGTGATGTGCTTGGGCATGAGGATACAGCAGGGAAGACAGGCACGGACTCTTCCCTCAGGGAGCTTGTCATCTGGGTTGGACAGGGCAGGGGAATCCAAAGAGACAATAAGACCACTACAATAGACGAAGCTGACTGGCTGGGGGCCGTGGAGGGTGCTTTGGCAAAGCCAAGAAAGAGCAATTAACCCAGTGCGGGAGGTTGGAAATAGCTGCCCTATTTGGTCTGGGGAGGGGGGAAGGGAGCCTTGTGGCTGGACGGTATGGGAGAGAATGACCAGAAATGAGTGAAATAAAAGTCCCCTCAGGCTGAAGTGTGGAGAATGGATTCACCTATCCTCTTCCCACCATTCCACACTCTTTTCCCCTCTCATACCTATCTTCCCCTGCCTGGGCTACAGACAGACAGGTGACAGACAGATCCACGGATGCCAGTGGGAAGCATTGCAGTCTGGGCATGGAGAAGCTGTGCTTCCACCGCACTCACCCTCACTTACACTCACACTCACAGTGACACTCCTGCCCTGCTGCAGCTGGGCCAAGTCTGGTGCACGGGAAGAGGAGGCCTGGTCCCCAGGGCTTCAGTAATTCACATCCCTTCACTCAGATGCAGGGCTCTGTCTGTGGTATACTCAACAATTTGGCTTTTGTCCCTGGTCCCTGAGAGGGAGACTCTAAATCTTTGGAATACCTCAAGTAATACGAGTGTCTTTGTTATCTATGAGTCCCTCGGCTCACACCTGAGTTGATGCTAAGAGATGAGGTGACTTGGGCTGAGGCCTGGTCAGCAGAAAGACCAACCATATCACTGCAGAATTGGGGTTTTGAGCCAATCCGTCAGAGGAGATCGAGTCATGTTGCCAACAATTCATTCCTGCCTATGTATGAAATCTCAGTCAAAACTCTGTACACCAAAGCTCATGGAACTTCCTGGTTGGTGAACATATTGATGTACTGGGAGGGTGACGTGCCCTTTGTGTCTCCATGGGGAGAGAGCATGGGGGCAATGCACTGAGACCCTCCTTGTGTGTCTTTTCATTTGGATGTTCCTGATATATGTACTTTATAAAAAACTAGTTGTCAGGAGAGCACTTCCGAGTTGTGTGAGTCATTCTAGTGAACCCTTGGACCTGAGGGGGGTTTGAAGACCTCTGGACTTGTAGCTAGTTAGGCAGAACTGCAGGTGTCCTGGGGACCCCACTTGTGACTGGCAGCTCAAGTGGAGGCAGGCTTGTTGGGACTGTGCCCTTAAACCTGTGGAGTCGAACACTGGCTCTGGGTAGTTAGTGTCTGCATTGAATTGCAGTACATGAGTTGGCAGCAGAATACCTTTCCACTGAGTGCACTCCCCACTGTCTCCATCTATCTGGAACCTTTTCTCCCTTTCATAACTCCTTAGTAGCCTCCCTGTCCCCATTTCCCACTCTTTGTCTTTAGCTCTGAGAACCTCAGCACTCAACATTTTGGACAAGGGAAGTGGGTTGCATTGTCCCTGTTAGGGGAAGGTTTGCAGTGTCGTCCCCTTGAAGGCACTTGAACATGAGTTTTAAGGCTAGGGGTCAGAGCTTGGTTTAGGATTAGAGGTCAGAGCAATATGGTTGGGGGGCTCCCTCTTTCCCAGGTTTCTCCCTACTCCCACCTCTTCTCTGTGGTCCTAAGACTACTGGAGTGGGAAAGATGGGACCCAGCTGGTCCCCCAGATTCCCTGAGGACAATGGCAAGTAGCAGGGTAAGACTGGGGAGGATCTCCTCCCAGGTCTCCATAGGCCTATCACAGTGACTACACATCCCTCAGCTGAGACCTACTCCTCTCTTCGACAAGCAGGGCTAAAGGGAAAGTTCTTTGGAAGCAGGTCCAGTTCCCATATCTCACATCTCAGGACTCTAGGGCTTCCCCCTCCTGGCCCAGCCAGTACTGTCCCTCTCCCCCATTATTTTCCTGTGCCCCAAACTGAGTCAGAGAATTATCGATAGCATGAGGGGAACCCGGCTTAGAACACCCCCTTCTGCCATGCCTTCCCTATCCTGGGAATTGAAAGGGGATTTCTGAGGAGAGGGGCTGGTGAGCTCCCAGGGACACAAGGAAACTAGAGATGAGGGAGGGGAGCAAGTGTTTCCCCCACCTGATGAGAGGGACCCAAGAGACAGAGACCAGAGGAGGAGACCTCTCAGGAGACACCAATCGTAGAGTGCTGTCCCTTTAACTTAATTCTGTGGTGCCCTCCCCGGTGCTGGGGCCAGTCCCTAACTGAAAGCAGACCCACTAGGAGTCCCTGACCCTTCATCACTTCAGTTGCCAGTCGATATCAGCCCAACTCGGTGACAAGACAGAATGGAAAGGTAGGGAGCAGTGGCCATTGGGTTCTCCTAGGGAGGTTACACTTCGGGGGGCTGATGCCAAGTATCTATGTACCCTTTTATTTTTACCTTTTTGACTCTGCCGCACGGCATGCGATATGTTAATTCCCCAGCCAGGGATAGAACGCATACCCCCTGCAGTGGGAGCATGGAGTCTTATCCACTGGACCATCAGGGAAGTCCCTGATGCCCAGTATCTTTCAACTCGGGATCCAACGGAAGGAGCCAGAAGCTGGGGTGTTAACTGTAGGAAAGACCTCCAACAGTTCTCAGTCATTCCCCTATGGCAGGCCAAGGGTGGCAGCTTCTAGGAATCTTTCCCTCCTCTCACAGCCTACTTCCTACAACTATGGGCTTGAAATAGTTTCGATCCACTCCCAGGAGGAGAAGATGCTTCAGGCACCAGGCAAAGTCCTGTCTAGGAGGAAGGTGGCAGCAGAGTGCTGGGATTGTGAGGATTTATGGATGTGGGGACAAGGCTGGGAGGAAGATAAAGCCAGGATTATTTAGCTCCCTCCATACAGGCCACTCACAGAGACGAGTGTGTGTGTGGTGGGGCGGGGGGCTTAGGTGGTGGAAGGCAATGACTGGTCGTAAGGGGAGGCCTGACTCTGATGAGGGGCCCTTAGGAATAATGGGAGCCTGGACACGGATGGACCCCTTATCAGGGAGAGAGGCCCTGTCGATATGGAAACAGCCGGCATGGAGAATGGCTCCCAGCCCGAATGGCAGCAGCGGAGGCAGAATCAGGAGGGCAGGACGGTGGCTTCGGTTTAAATCTTTAACTCACCAGCTGGCTAGGCAGCGGCAGCAGGGGTGCGGTGGGGGATGTTGCGACCGGAGCCCTGGAGAGCAGTGCCCAGTCCGCTTGACAAACAGCTCATCAGGCCCCGCAGAAGCTCCAGCTTCTGCTTCCGAGGGTGCGCTGAGCTGTGTGGGGACCCGACACAGGCATGAGGCGGGGCGGGGGCTCCCGGCTTCCCCGCGACCGGTTCTCCCGGACTGAGCCTCGTCCATGCCCTGGGCGGGTGCGCGCTATCCCAAGCCCTTCGCCTCCGCTCCCTCCACCACATGCACAGCCAGGGGAAAAAGTAGAAACAGCCCCAGCCGATCCTGGAAAGAGAAGGCAGAGCAGGGCGGGGCGGGGCGGGGCTGACCCCACTGACTCCGCCCCTTGGACGCTTCTACCCTCTCGTGGAAGGCTCCGCCCTTTTAGAGGTGGTTAGAGGCGGTTTACAGGCGGTCTTTAGAGGCTCCGCCCTTTTAGAGGCGGTTAGAGGCGCTTTACAGGCGGTTTTTAGAGGCGGTTCCTCCAGTCCACGCCCCCTAATAGGCCCCTCCCCTCCCGCTTCTCCCGCCCCTTCCCCACCAACCGGGAGCGGCTAGGTTCCTCCTCCGCAGAACCCCGCCTCCACTCACGCCTCCTCCTCCTCCACCTCCCCAGCTTCCTGCATCACCTGGTATCTCCTCAATCCCGACATGTCCTGGGTTCCCAACGTCTCCTGGTGAGCGGCATGATTGGATCAAGGATTCCCCAAATCCCTGGGAGGATGCCCTTCTCTGTCATTCTCTGGACCAGTCTGAATTGTTCTCAGATAATATGAGACAGGTGCCCCCGGGAAGACTCAGTTGCCACATTGGGACAGGGTTGGATTGAAGATTTGGGAGGCACTAGTCATTAAGGGATTGGGTGGTAGGGCCCCTCGGGGTCACGGGGCATTTAGGAGGTTAGAGCCAAAGGCCTTCGAGGTCATGGGGCTAGGATATTTGGGGTCCCGCGTGAGGATTTTCGGGGATTGTGGTCACCCGGATGCGGGTTGAGGGTTCGGCACAGCCTAAATGCCCACCCTCTCTGGCTCCACCCTGGAAACACGCCGGTGCATTAGGTCACAAAGACAGCATCACGCACTAGGGGTGGGGCTTACCTATTACCAGGAAGGGGCGGAGCCAGGGCATTTCTTCAGAGGAGGGGTAGTCCAGAAGGTGGAGCCAGAGCCTATCAATAAAGAGGTGGAGTTAGGTTTTGTTACAAAGAGGCAGGCCACGGACCCTCTTTTATAAGGGTGGAGTCAGATTTCAGAGCTGCACCCTGGGAAGACGGAGACCTCAGCCCCAGGCAGCAAGAAAAGAGCTTTGGGACGCTGTCCAGTACTGTTTTGCCAATCCCCACTCCTCTCTGTCTTTCTGGCTTCTGCTCCGACAGTTACCTTTCTTGTCTGCCCCATTCTGTTTGTACGATTCTGGGCAGAGGATGAATAGGGCTCCAGAGAGGGCCCAGTCTAGACAGGCCAGGCTATGGGAACACTTGTTGGCTGAGTGGCCTTGGCCAAGTCACTTCATGGTTAGAGGGTCACAGCCCTTCCTCTCTGAGCTGAGACCTCCTTTCATGTGATTTCTGTTCCTGCAGTCACTAATCAACAAATATTTATCGAGTGACTACTAGGTGCCGGGTGATGTGCTTGGGCATGAGGATACAGCAGGGAAGACAGGCACGGACTCTTCCCTCAGGGAGCTTGTCATCTGGGTTGGACAGGGCAGGGGAATCCAAAGAGACAATAAGACCACTACAATAGACGAAGCTGACTGGCTGGGGGCCGTGGAGGGTGCTTTGGCAAAGCCAAGAAAGAGCAATTAACCCAGTGCGGGAGGTTGGAAATAGCTGCCCTATTTGGTCTGGGGAGGGGGGAAGGGAGCCTTGTGGCTGGACGGTATGGGAGAGAATGACCAGAAATGAGTGAAATAAAAGTCCCCTCAGGCTGAAGTGTGGAGAATGGATTCACCTATCCTCTTCCCACCATTCCACACTCTTTTCCCCTCTCATACCTATCTTCCCCTGCCTGGGCTACAGACAGACAGGTGACAGACAGATCCACGGATGCCAGTGGGAAGCATTGCAGTCTGGGCATGGAGAAGCTGTGCTTCCACCGCACTCACCCTCACTTACACTCACACTCACAGTGACACTCCTGCCCTGCTGCAGCTGGGCCAAGTCTGGTGCACGGGAAGAGGAGGCCTGGTCCCCAGGGCTTCAGTAATTCACATCCCTTCACTCAGATGCAGGGCTCTGTCTGTGGTATACTCAACAATTTGGCTTTTGTCCCTGGTCCCTGAGAGGGAGACTCTAAATCTTTGGAATACCTCAAGTAATACGAGTGTCTTTGTTATCTATGAGTCCCTCGGCTCACACCTGAGTTGATGCTAAGAGATGAGGTGACTTGGGCTGAGGCCTGGTCAGCAGAAAGACCAACCATATCACTGCAGAATTGGGGTTTTGAGCCAATCCGTCAGAGGAGATCGAGTCATGTTGCCAACAATTCATTCCTGCCTATGTATGAAATCTCAGTAAAAACTCTGTACACCAAAGCTCATGGAACTTCCTGGTTGGTGAACATATTGATGTACTGGGAGGGTGACGTGCCCTTTGTGTCTCCATGGGGAGAGAGCATGGGGGCAATGCACTGAGACCCTCCTTGTGTGTCTTTTCATTTGGATGTTCCTGATATATGTACTTTATAAAAAACTAGTTGTCAGGAGAGCACTTCCGAGTTGTGTGAGTCATTCTAGTGAACCCTTGGACCTGAGGGGGGTTTGAAGACCTCTGGACTTGTAGCTAGTTAGGCAGAACTGCAGGAGTGCTGGGGACCCCACTTGTGACTGGCAGCTCAAGTGGAGGCAGGCTTGTTGGGACTGTGCCCTTAAACCTGTGGAGTCGAACACTGGCTCTGGGTAGTTAGTGTCTGCATTGAATTGCAGTACATGAGTTGGCAGCAGAATACCTTTCCACTGAGTGCACTCCCCACTGTCTCCATCTATCTGGAACCTTTTCTCCCTTTCATAACTCCTTAGTAGCCTCCCTGTCCCCATTTCCCACTCTTTGTCTTTAGCTCTGAGAACCTCAGCACTCAACATTTTGGACAAGGGAAGTGGGTTGCATTGTCCCTGTTAGGGGAAGGTTTGCAGTGTCGTCCCCTTGAAGGCACTTGAACATGAGTTTTAAGGCTAGGGGTCAGAGCTTGGTTTAGGATTAGAGGTCAGAGCAATATGGTTGGGGGGCTCCCTCTTTCCCAGGTTTCTCCCTACTCCCACCTCTTCTCTGTGGTCCTAAGACTACTGGAGTGGGAAAGATGGGACCCAGCTGGTCCCCCAGATTCCCTGAGGACAATGGCAAGTAGCAGGGTAAGACTGGGGAGGATCTCCTCCCAGGTCTCCATAGGCCTATCACAGTGACTACACATCCCTCAGCTGAGACCTACTCCTCTCTTCGACAAGCAGGGCTAAAGGGAAAGTTCTTTGGAAGCAGGTCCAGTTCCCATATCTCACATCTCAGGACTCTAGGGCTTCCCCCTCCTGGCCCAGCCAGTACTGTCCCTCTCCCCCATTATTTTCCTGTGCCCCAAACTGAGTCAGAGAATTATCGATAGCATGAGGGGAACCCGGCTTAGAACACCCCCTTCTGCCATGCCTTCCCTATCCTGGGAATTGAAAGGGGATTTCTGAGGAGAGGGGCTGGTGAGCTCCCAGGGACACAAGGAAACTAGAGATGAGGGAGGGGAGCAAGTGTTTCCCCCACCTGATGAGAGGGACCCAAGAGACAGAGACCAGAGGAGGAGACCTCTCAGGAGACACCAATCGTAGAGTGCTGTCCCTTTAACTTAATTCTGTGGTGCCCTCCCCGGTGCTGGGGCCAGTCCCTAACTGAAAGCAGACCCACTAGGAGTCCCTGACCCTTCATCACTTCAGTTGCCAGTCGATATCAGCCCAACTCGGTGACAAGACAGAATGGAAAGGTAGGGAGCAGTGGCCATTGGGTTCTCCTAGGGAGGTTACACTTCGGGGGGCTGATGCCAAGTATCTATGTACCCTTTTATTTTTACCTTTTTGACTCTGCCGCACGGCATGCGATATGTTAATTCCCCAGCCAGGGATAGAACGCATACCCCCTGCAGTGGGAGCATGGAGTCTTATCCACTGGACCATCAGGGAAGTCCCTGATGCCCAGTATCTTTCAACTCGGGATCCAACGGAAGGAGCCAGAAGCTGGGGTGTTAACTGTAGGAAAGACCTCCAACAGTTCTCAGTCATTCCCCTATGGCAGGCCAAGGGTGGCAGCTTCTAGGAATCTTTCCCTCCTCTCACAGCCTACTTCCTACAACTATGGGCTTGAAATAGTTTCGATCCACTCCCAGGAGGAGAAGATGCTTCAGGCACCAGGCAAAGTCCTGTCTAGGAGGAAGGTGGCAGCAGAGTGCTGGGATTGTGAGGATTTATGGATGTGGGGACAAGGCTGGGAGGAAGATAAAGCCAGGATTATTTAGCTCCCTCCATACAGGCCACTCACAGAGACGAGTGTGTGTGTGGTGGGGCGGGGGGCTTAGGTGGTGGAAGGCAATGACTGGTCGTAAGGGGAGGCCTGACTCTGATGAGGGGCCCTTAGGAATAATGGGAGCCTGGACACGGATGGACCCCTTATCAGGGAGAGAGGCCCTGTCGATATGGAAACAGCCGGCATGGAGAATGGCTCCCAGCCCGAATGGCAGCAGCGGAGGCAGAATCAGGAGGGCAGGACGGTGGCTTCGGTTTAAATCTTTAACTCACCAGCTGGCTAGGCAGCGGCAGCAGGGGTGCGGTGGGGGATGTTGCGACCGGAGCCCTGGAGAGCAGTGCCCAGTCCGCTTGACAAACAGCTCATCAGGCCCCGCAGAAGCTCCAGCTTCTGCTTCCGAGGGTGCGCTGAGCTGTGTGGGGACCCGACACAGGCATGAGGCGGGGCGGGGGCTCCCGGCTTCCCCGCGACCGGTTCTCCCGGACTGAGCCTCGTCCATGCCCTGGGCGGGTGCGCGCTATCCCAAGCCCTTCGCCTCCGCTCCCTCCACCACATGCACAGCCAGGGGAAAAAGTAGAAACAGCCCCAGCCGATCCTGGAAAGAGAAGGCAGAGCAGGGCGGGGCGGGGCGGGGCTGACCCCACTGACTCCGCCCCTTGGACGCTTCTACCCTCTCGTGGAAGGCTCCGCCCTTTTAGAGGTGGTTAGAGGCGGTTTACAGGCGGTCTTTAGAGGCTCCGCCCTTTTAGAGGCGGTTAGAGGCGCTTTACAGGCGGTTTTTAGAGGCGGTTCCTCCAGTCCACGCCCCCTAAGAGGCCCCTCCCCTCCCGCTTCTCCCGCCCCTTCCCCACCAACCGGGAGCGGCTAGGTTCCTCCTCCGCAGAACCCCGCCTCCACTCACGCCTCCTCCTCCTCCTCCTCCCCAGCTTCCTGCATCACCTGGTATCTCCTCAATCCCGACATGTCCTGGGTTCCCAACGTCTCCTGGTGAGTGGCATGATTGGATCAAGGATTCCCCAAATCCCTGGGAGGATGCCCTTCTCTGTCATTCTCTGGACCAGTCTGAATTGTTCTCAGATAATATGAGACAGGTGCCCCCGGGAAGACTCAGTTGCCACATTGGGACAGGGTTGGATTGAAGATTTGGGAGGCACTAGTCGTTAAGGGATTGGGTGGTAGGGCCCCTCGGGGTCACGGGGCATTTAGGAGGTTAGAGCCAAAGGCCTTTGAGGTCATGGGGCTAGGATATTTGGGGTCCCGCGTGAGGATTTTCGGGGATTGTGGTCACCCGGATGCGGGTTGAGGGTTCGGCACAGCCTAAATGCCCACCCTCTCTGGCTCCACCCTGGAAACACGCCGGTGCATTAGGTCACAAAGACAGCATCACGCACTAGGGGTGGGGCTTACCTATTACCAGGAAGGGGCGGAGCCAGGGCATTTCTTCAGAGGAGGGGTAGTCCAGAAGGTGGAGCCAGAGCCTATCAATAAAGAGGTGGAGTTAGGTTTTGTTACAAAGAGGCAGGGCACGGACCCTCTTTTATAAGGGTGGAGTCAGATTTCAGAGCTGCACCCTGGGAAGACGGAGACCTCAGCCCCAGGCAGCAAGAAAAGAGCTTTGGGACGCTGTCCAGTACTGTTTTGCCAATCCCCTCTCCTCTCTGTCTTCCTGGCTTCTGCTCCGACAGTTACCTTTCTTGTCTGCCCCATTCTGTTTGTACGATTCTGGGCAGAGGAGGAATAGGGCTCCAGAGAGGGCCCAGTCTAGACAGGCCAGGCTATGGGAACACTTGTTGGCTGAGTGGCCTTGGCCAAGTCACTTCATGGTTAGAGGGTCACAGCCCTTCCTCTCTGAGCTGAGACCTCCTTTCATGTGATTTCTGTTCCTGCAGTCACTAATCAACAAATATTTATCGAGTGACTACTAGGTGCCGGGTGATGTGCTTGGGCATGAGGATACAGCAGGGAAGACAGGCACGGACTCTTCCCTCAGGGAGCTTGTCATCTGGGTTGGACAGGGCAGGGGAATCCAAAGAGACAATAAGACCACTACAATAGACGAAGCTGACTGGCTGGGGGCCGTGGAGGGTGCTTTGGCAAAGCCAAGAAAGAGCAATTAACCCAGTGCGGGAGGTTGGGAATAGCTGCCCTATTTGGTCTGGGGAGGGGGGAAGGGAGCCTTGTGGCTGGACGGTATGGGAGAGAATGACCAGAAATGAGTGAAATAAAAGTCCCCTCAGGCTGAAGTGTGGAGAATGGATTCACCTATCCTCTTCCCACCATTCCACACTCTTTTCCCCTCTCATACCTATCTTCCCCTGCCTGGGCTACAGACAGACAGGTGACAGACAGATCCACGGATGCCAGTGGGAAGCATTGCAGTCTGGGCATGGAGAAGCTGTGCTTCCACCGCACTCACCCTCACTTACACTCACACTCACAGTGACACTCCTGCCCTGCTGCAGCTGGGCCAAGTCTGGTGCACGGGAAGAGGAGGCCTGGTCCCCAGGGCTTCAGTAATTCACATCCCTTCACTCAGATGCAGGGCTCTGTCTGTGGTATACTCAACAATTTGGCTTTTGTCCCTGGTCCCTGAGAGGGAGACTCTAAATCTTTGGAATACCTCAAGTAATACGAGTGTCTTTGTTATCTATGAGTCCCTCGGCTCACACCTGAGTTGATGCTAAGAGATGAGGTGACTTGGGCTGAGGCCTGGTCAGCAGAAAGACCAACCATATCACTGCAGAATTGGGGTTTTGAGCCAATCCGTCAGAGGAGATCGAGTCATGTTGCCAACAATTCATTCCTGCCTATGTATGAAATCTCAGTAAAAACTCTGTACACCAAAGCTCATGGAACTTCCTGGTTGGTGAACATATTGATGTACTGGGAGGGTGACGTGCCCTTTGTGTCTCCATGGGGAGAGAGCATGGGGGCAATGCACTGAGACCCTCCTTGTGTGTCTTTTCATTTGGATGTTCCTGATATATGTACTTTATAAAAAACTAGTTGTCAGGAGAGCACTTCCGAGTTGTGTGAGTCATTCTAGTGAACCCTTGGACCTGAGGGGGGTTTGAAGACCTCTGGACTTGTAGCTAGTTAGGCAGAACTGCAGGAGTGCTGGGGACCCCACTTGTGACTGGCAGCTCAAGTGGAGGCAGGCTTGTTGGGACTGTGCCCTTAAACCTGTGGAGTCGAACACTGGCTCTGGGTAGTTAGTGTCTGCATTGAATTGCAGTACATGAGTTGGCAGCAGAATACCTTTCCACTGAGTGCACTCCCCACTGTCTCCATCTATCTGGAACCTTTTCTCCCTTTCATAACTCCTTAGTAGCCTCCCTGTCCCCATTTCCCACTCTTTGTCTTTAGCTCTGAGAACCTCAGCACTCAACATTTTGGACAAGGGAAGTGGGTTGCATTGTCCCTGTTAGGGGAAGGTTTGCAGTGTCGTCCCCTTGAAGGCACTTGAACATGAGTTTTAAGGCTAGGGGTCAGAGCTTGGTTCAGGATTAGAGGTCAGAGCAATATGGTTGGGGGGCTCCCTCTTTCCCAGGTTTCTCCCTACTCCCACCTCTTCTCTGTGGTCCTAAGACTACTGGAGTGGGAAAGATGGGACCCAGCTGGTCCCCCAGATTCCCTGAGGACAATGGCAAGTAGCAGGGTAAGACTGAGGAGGATCTCCTCCCAGGTCTCCATAGGCCTATCACAGTGACTACACATCCCTCAGCTGAGACCTACTCCTCTCTTCGACAAGCAGGGCTAAAGGGAAAGTTCTTTGGAAGCAGGTCCAGTTCCCATATCTCACATCTCAGGACTCTAGGGCTTCCCCCTCCTGGCCCAGCCAGTACTGTCCCTCTCCCCCATTATTTTCCTGTGCCCCAAACTGAGTCAGAGAATTATCGATAGCATGAGGGGAACCCGGCTTAGAACACCCCCTTCTGCCATGCCTTCCCTATCCTGGGAATTGAAAGGGGATTTCTGAGGAGAGGGGCTGGTGAGCTCCCAGGGACACAAGGAAACTAGAGATGAGGGAGGGGAGCAAGTGTTTCCCCCACCTGATGAGAGGGACCCAAGAGACAGAGACCAGAGGAGGAGACCTCTCAGGAGACACCAATCGTAGAGTGCTGTCCCTTTAACTTAATTCTGTGGTGCCCTCCCCGGTGCTGGGGCCAGTCCCTAACTGAAAGCAGACCCACTAGGAGTCCCTGACCCTTCATCACTTCAGTTGCCAGTCGATATCAGCCCAACTCGGTGACAAGACAGAATGGAAAGGTAGGGAGCAGTGGCCATTGGGTTCTCCTAGGGAGGTTACACTTCGGGGGGCTGATGCCAAGTATCTATGTACCCTTTTATTTTTAGCTTTTTGACTCTGCCGCACGGCATGCGATATGTTAATTCCCCAGCCAGGGATAGAACGCATACCCCCTGCAGTGGGAGCATGGAGTCTTATCCACTGGACCATCAGGGAAGTCCCTGATGCCCAGTATCTTTCAACTCGGGATCCAACGGAAGGAGCCAGAAGCTGGGGTGTTAACTGTAGGAAAGACCTCCAACAGTTCTCAGTCATTCCCCTATGGCAGGCCAAGGGTGGCAGCTTCTAGGAATCTTTCCCTCCTCTCACAGCCTACTTCCTACAACTATGGGCTTGAAATAGTTTCGATCCACTCCCAGGAGGAGAAGATGCTTCAGGCACCAGGCAAAGTCCTGTCTAGGAGGAAGGTGGCAGCAGAGTGCTGGGATTGTGAGGATTTATGGATGTGGGGACAAGGCTGGGAGGAAGATAAAGCCAGGATTATTTAGCTCCCTCCATACAGGCCACTCACAGAGACGAGTGTGTGTGTGGTGGGGCGGGGGGCTTAGGTGGTGGAAGGCAATGACTGGTCGTAAGGGGAGGCCTGACTCTGATGAGGGGCCCTTAGGAATAATGGGAGCCTGGACACGGATGGACCCCTTATCAGGGAGAGAGGCCCTGTCGATATGGAAACAGCCGGCATGGAGAATGGCTCCCAGCCCGAATGGCAGCAGCGGAGGCAGAATCAGGAGGGCAGGACGGTGGCTTCGGTTTAAATCTTTAACTCACCAGCTGGCTAGGCAGCGGCAGCAGGGGTGCGGTGGGGGATGTTGCGACCGGAGCCCTGGAGAGCAGTGCCCAGTCCGCTTGACAAACAGCTCATCAGGCCCCGCAGAAGCTCCAGCTTCTGCTTCCGAGGGTGCGCTGAGCTGTGTGGGGACCCAACACAGGCATGAGGCGGGGCGGGGGCTCCCGGCTTCCCCGCGACCGGTTCTCCCGGACTGAGCCTCGTCCATGCCCTGGGCGGGTGCGCGGTATCCCAAGCCCTTCGCCTCCGCTCCCTCCACCACATGCACAGCCAGGGGAAAAAGTAGAAACAGCCCCAGCCGATCCTGGAAAGAGAAGGCAGAGCAGGGCGGGGCGGGGCGGGGCTGACCCCACTGACTCCGCCCCTTGGACGCTTCTACCCTCTCGTGGAAGGCTCCGCCCTTTTAGAGGTGGTTAGAGGCGGTTTACAGGCGGTCTTTAGAGGCTCCGCCCTTTTAGAGGCGGTTAGAGGCGCTTTACAGGCGGTTTTTAGAGGCGGTTCCTCCAGTCCACGCCCCCTAATAGGCCCCTCCCCTCCCGCTTCTCCCGCCCCTTCCCCACCAACCGGGAGCGGCTAGGTTCCTCCTCCGCAGAACCCCGCCTCCACTCACGCCTCCTCCTCCTCCTCCTCCCCAGCTTCCTGCATCACCTGGTATCTCCTCAATCCCGACATGTCCTGGGTTCCCAACGTCTCCTGGTGAGCGGCATGATTGGATCAAGGATTCCCCAAATCCCTGGGAGGATGCCCTTCTCTGTCATTCTCTGGACCAGTCTGAATTGTTCTCAGATAATATGAGACAGGTGCCCCCGGGAAGACTCAGTTGCCACATTGGGACAGGGTTGGATTGAAGATTTGGGAGGCACTAGTCATTAAGGGATTGGGTGGTAGGGCCCCTCGGGGTCACGGGGCATTTAGGAGGTTAGAGCCAAAGGCCTTCGAGGTCATGGGGCTAGGATATTTGGGGTCCCGCGTGAGGATTTTCGGGGATTGTGGTCACCCGGATGCGGGTTGAGGGTTCGGCACAGCCTAAATGCCCACCCTCTCTGGCTCCACCCTGGAAACACGCCGGTGCATTAGGTCACAAAGACAGCATCACGCACTAGGGGTGGGGCTTACCTATTACCAGGAAGGGGCGGAGCCAGGGCATTTCTTCAGAGGAGGGGTAGTCCAGAAGGTGGAGCCAGAGCCTATCAATAAAGAGGTGGAGTTAGGTTTTGTTACAAAGAGGCAGGGCACGGACCCTCTTTTATAAGGGTGGAGTCAGATTTCAGAGCTGCACCCTGGGAAGACGGAGACCTCAGCCCCAGGCAGCAAGAAAAGAGCTTTGGGACGCTGTCCAGTACTGTTTTGCCAATCCCCTCTCCTCTCTGTCTTCCTGGCTTCTGCTCCGACAGTTACCTTTCTTGTCTGCCCCATTCTGTTTGTACGATTCTGGGCAGAGGAGGAATAGGGCTCCAGAGAGGGCCCAGTCTAGACAGGCCAGACTATGGGAACACTTGTTGGCTGAGTGGCCTTGGCCAAGTCACTTCATGGTTAGAGGGTCACAGCCCTTCCTCTCTGAGCTGAGACCTCCTTTCATGTGATTTCTGTTCCTGCAGTCACTAATCAACAAATATTTATCGAGTGACTACTAGGTGCCGGGTGATGTGCTTGGGCATGAGGATACAGCAGGGAAGACAGGCACGGACTCTTCCCTCAGGGAGCTTGTCATCTGGGTTGGACAGGGCAGGGGAATCCAAAGAGACAATAAGACCACTACAATAGACGAAGCTGACTGGCTGGGGGCCGTGGAGGGTGCTTTGGCAAAGCCAAGAAAGAGCAATTAACCCAGTGCGGGAGGTTGGAAATAGCTGCCCTATTTGGTCTGGGGAGGGGGGAAGGGAGCCTTGTGGCTGGACGGTATGGGAGAGAATGACCAGAAATGAGTGAAATAAAAGTCCCCTCAGGCTGAAGTGTGGAGAATGGATTCACCTATCCTCTTCCCACCATTCCACACTCTTTTCCCCTCTCATACCTATCTTCCCCTGCCTGGGCTACAGACAGACAGGTGACAGACAGATCCACGGATGCCAGTGGGAAGCATTGCAGTCTGGGCATGGAGAAGCTGTGCTTCCACCGCACTCACCCTCACTTACACTCACACTCACAGTGACACTCCTGCCCTGCTGCAGCTGGGCCAAGTCTGGTGCACGGGAAGAGGAGGCCTGGTCCCCAGGGCTTCAGTAATTCACATCCCTTCACTCAGATGCAGGGCTCTGTCTGTGGTATACTCAACAATTTGGCTTTTGTCCCTGGTCCCTGAGAGGGAGACTCTAAATCTTTGGAATACCTCAAGTAATACGAGTGTCTTTGTTATCTATGAGTCCCTCGGCTCACACCTGAGTTGATGCTAAGAGATGAGGTGACTTGGGCTGAGGCCTGGTCAGCAGAAAGACCAACCATATCACTGCAGAATTGGGGTTTTGAGCCAATCCGTCAGAGGAGATCGAGTCATGTTGCCAACAATTCATTCCTGCCTATGTATGAAATCTCAGTCAAAACTCTGTACACCAAAGCTCATGGAACTTCCTGGTTGGTGAACATATTGATGTACTGGGAGGGTGACGTGCCCTTTGTGTCTCCATGGGGAGAGAGCATGGGGGCAATGCACTGAGACCCTCCTTGTGTGTCTTTTCATTTGGATGTTCCTGATATATGTACTTTATAAAAAACTAGTTGTCAGGAGAGCACTTCCGAGTTGTGTGAGTCATTCTAGTGAACCCTTGGACCTGAGGGGGGTTTGAAGACCTCTGGACTTGTAGCTAGTTAGGCAGAACTGCAGGTGTCCTGGGGACCCCACTTGTGACTGGCAGCTCAAGTGGAGGCAGGCTTGTTGGGACTGTGCCCTTAAACCTGTGGAGTCGAACACTGGCTCTGGGTAGTTAGTGTCTGCATTGAATTGCAGTACATGAGTTGGCAGCAGAATACCTTTCCACTGAGTGCACTCCCCACTGTCTCCATCTATCTGGAACCTTTTCTCCCTTTCATAACTCCTTAGTAGCCTCCCTGTCCCCATTTCCCACTCTTTGTCTTTAGCTCTGAGAACCTCAGCACTCAACATTTTGGACAAGGGAAGTGGGTTGCATTGTCCCTGTTAGGGGAAGGTTTGCAGTGTCGTCCCCTTGAAGGCACTTGAACATGAGTTTTAAGGCTAGGGGTCAGAGCTTGGTTCAGGATTAGAGGTCAGAGCAATATGGTTGGGGGGCTCCCTCTTTCCCAGGTTTCTCCCTACTCCCACCTCTTCTCTGTGGTCCTAAGACTACTGGAGTGGGAAAGATGGGACCCAGCTGGTCCCCCAGATTCCCTGAGGACAATGGCAAGTAGCAGGGTAAGACTGGGGAGGATCTCCTCCCAGGTCTCCATAGGCCTATCACAGTGACTACACATCCCTCAGCTGAGACCTACTCCTCTCTTCGACAAGCAGGGCTAAAGGGAAAGTTCTTTGGAAGCAGGTCCAGTTCCCATATCTCACATCTCAGGACTCTAGGGCTTCCCCCTCCTGGCCCAGCCAGTACTGTCCCTCTCCCCCATTATTTTCCTGTGCCCCAAACTGAGTCAGAGAATTATCGATAGCATGAGGGGAACCCGGCTTAGAACACCCCCTTCTGCCATGCCTTCCCTATCCTGGGAATTGAAAGGGGATTTCTGAGGAGAGGGGCTGGTGAGCTCCCAGGGACACAAGGAAACTAGAGATGAGGGAGGGGAGCAAGTGTTTCCCCCACCTGATGAGAGGGACCCAAGAGACAGAGACCAGAGGAGGAGACCTCTCAGGAGACACCAATCGTAGAGTGCTGTCCCTTTAACTTAATTCTGTGGTGCCCTCCCCGGTGCTGGGGCCAGTCCCTAACTGAAAGCAGACCCACTAGGAGTCCCTGACCCTTCATCACTTCAGTTGCCAGTCGATATCAGCCCAACTCGGTGACAAGACAGAATGGAAAGGTAGGGAGCAGTGGCCATTGGGTTCTCCTAGGGAGGTTACACTTCGGGGGGCTGATGCCAAGTATCTATGTACCCTTTTATTTTTACCTTTTTGACTCTGCCGCACGGCATGCGATATGTTAATTCCCCAGCCAGGGATAGAACGCATACCCCCTGCAGTGGGAGCATGGAGTCTTATCCACTGGACCATCAGGGAAGTCCCTGATGCCCAGTATCTTTCAACTCGGGATCCAACGGAAGGAGCCAGAAGCTGGGGTGTTAACTGTAGGAAAGACCTCCAACAGTTCTCAGTCATTCCCCTATGGCAGGCCAAGGGTGGCAGCTTCTAGGAATCTTTCCCTCCTCTCACAGCCTACTTCCTACAACTATGGGCTTGAAATAGTTTCGATCCACTCCCAGGAGGAGAAGATGCTTCAGGCACCAGGCAAAGTCCTGTCTAGGAGGAAGGTGGCAGCAGAGTGCTGGGATTGTGAGGATTTATGGATGTGGGGACAAGGCTGGGAGGAAGATAAAGCCAGGATTATTTAGCTCCCTCCATACAGGCCACTCACAGAGACGAGTGTGTGTGTGGTGGGGCAGGGGGCTTAGGTGGTGGAAGGCAATGACTGGTCGTAAGGGGAGGCCTGACTCTGATGAGGGGCCCTTAGGAATAATGGGAGCCTGGACACGGATGGACCCCTTATCAGGGAGAGAGGCCCTGTCGATATGGAAACAGCCGGCATGGAGAATGGCTCCCAGCCCGAATGGCAGCAGCGGAGGCAGAATCAGGAGGGCAGGACGGTGGCTTCGGTTTAAATCTTTAACTCACCAGCTGGCTAGGCAGCGGCAGCAGGGGTGCGGTGGGGGATGTTGCGACCGGAGCCCTGGAGAGCAGTGCCCAGTCCGCTTGACAAACAGCTCATCAGGCCCCGCAGAAGCTCCAGCTTCTGCTTCCGAGGGTGCGCTGAGCTGTGTGGGGACCCAACACAGGCATGAGGCGGGGCGGGGGCTCCCGGCTTCCCCGCGACCGGTTCTCCCGGACTGAGCCTCGTCCATGCCCTGGGCGGGTGCGCGGTATCCCAAGCCCTTCGCCTCCGCTCCCTCCACCACATGCACAGCCAGGGGAAAAAGTAGAAACAGCCCCAGCCGATCCTGGAAAGAGAAGGCAGAGCAGGGCGGGGCGGGGCGGGGCTGACCCCACTGACTCCGCCCCTTGGACGCTTCTACCCTCTCGTGGAAGGCTCCGCCCTTTTAGAGGTGGTTAGAGGCGGTTTACAGGCGGTCTTTAGAGGCTCCGCCCTTTTAGAGGCGGTTAGAGGCGCTTTACAGGCGGTTTTTAGAGGCGGTTCCTCCAGTCCACGCCCCCTAAGAGGCCCCTCCCCTCCCGCTTCTCCCGCCCCTTCCCCACCAACCGGGAGCGGCTAGGTTCCTCCTCCGCAGAACCCCGCCTCCACTCACGCCTCCTCCTCCTCCTCCTCCCCAGCTTCCTGCATCACCTGGTATCTCCTCAATCCCGACATGTCCTGGGTTCCCAACGTCTCCTGGTGAGCGGCATGATTGGATCAAGGATTCCCCAAATCCCTGGGAGGATGCCCTTCTCTGTCATTCTCTGGACCAGTCTGAATTGTTCTCAGATAATATGAGACAGGTGCCCCCGGGAAGACTCAGTTGCCACATTGGGACAGGGTTGGATTGAAGATTTGGGAGGCACTAGTCATTAAGGGATTGGGTGGTAGGGCCCCTCGGGGTCACGGGGCATTTAGGAGGTTAGAGCCAAAGGCCTTCGAGGTCATGGGGCTAGGATATTTGGGGTCCCGCGTGAGGATTTTCGGGGATTGTGGTCACCCGGATGCGGGTTGAGGGTTCGGCACAGCCTAAATGCCCACCCTCTCTGGCTCCACCCTGGAAACACGCCGGTGCATTAGGTCACAAAGACAGCATCACGCACTAGGGGTGGGGCTTACCTATTACCAGGAAGGGGCGGAGCCAGGGCATTTCTTCAGAGGAGGGGTAGTCCAGAAGGTGGAGCCAGAGCCTATCAATAAAGAGGTGGAGTTAGGTTTTGTTACAAAGAGGCAGGGCACGGACCCTCTTTTATAAGGGTGGAGTCAGATTTCAGAGCTGCACCCTGGGAAGACGGAGACCTCAGCCCCAGGCAGCAAGAAAAGAGCTTTGGGACGCTGTCCAGTACTGTTTTGCCAATCCCCTCTCCTCTCTGTCTTCCTGGCTTCTGCTCCGACAGTTACCTTTCTTGTCTGCCCCATTCTGTTTGTACGATTCTGGGCAGAGGAGGAATAGGGCTCCAGAGAGGGCCCAGTCTAGACAGGCCAGACTATGGGAACACTTGTTGGCTGAGTGGCCTTGGCCAAGTCACTTCATGGTTAGAGGGTCACAGCCCTTCCTCTCTGAGCTGAGACCTCCTTTCATGTGATTTCTGTTCCTGCAGTCACTAATCAACAAATATTTATCGAGTGACTACTAGGTGCCGGGTGATGTGCTTGGGCATGAGGATACAGCAGGGAAGACAGGCACGGACTCTTCCCTCAGGGAGCTTGTCATCTGGGTTGGACAGGGCAGGGGAATCCAAAGAGACAATAAGACCACTACAATAGACGAAGCTGACTGGCTGGGGGCCGTGGAGGGTGCTTTGGCAAAGCCAAGAAAGAGCAATTAACCCAGTGCGGGAGGTTGGAAATAGCTGCCCTATTTGGTCTGGGGAGGGGGGAAGGGAGCCTTGTGGCTGGACGGTATGGGAGAGAATGACCAGAAATGAGTGAAATAAAAGTCCCCTCAGGCTGAAGTGTGGAGAATGGATTCACCTATCCTCTTCCCACCATTCCACACTCTTTTCCCCTCTCATACCTATCTTCCCCTGCCTGGGCTACAGACAGACAGGTGACAGACAGATCCACGGATGCCAGTGGGAAGCATTGCAGTCTGGGCATGGAGAAGCTGTGCTTCCACCGCACTCACCCTCACTTACACTCACACTCACAGTGACACTCCTGCCCTGCTGCAGCTGGGCCAAGTCTGGTGCACGGGAAGAGGAGGCCTGGTCCCCAGGGCTTCAGTAATTCACATCCCTTCACTCAGATGCAGGGCTCTGTCTGTGGTATACTCAACAATTTGGCTTTTGTCCCTGGTCCCTGAGAGGGAGACTCTAAATCTTTGGAATACCTCAAGTAATACGAGTGTCTTTGTTATCTATGAGTCCCTCGGCTCACACCTGAGTTGATGCTAAGAGATGAGGTGACTTGGGCTGAGGCCTGGTCAGCAGAAAGACCAACCATATCACTGCAGAATTGGGGTTTTGAGCCAATCCGTCAGAGGAGATCGAGTCATGTTGCCAACAATTCATTCCTGCCTATGTATGAAATCTCAGTCAAAACTCTGTACACCAAAGCTCATGGAACTTCCTGGTTGGTGAACATATTGATGTACTGGGAGGGTGACGTGCCCTTTGTGTCTCCATGGGGAGAGAGCATGGGGGCAATGCACTGAGACCCTCCTTGTGTGTCTTTTCATTTGGATGTTCCTGATATATGTACTTTATAAAAAACTAGTTGTCAGGAGAGCACTTCCGAGTTGTGTGAGTCATTCTAGTGAACCCTTGGACCTGAGGGGGGTTTGAAGACCTCTGGACTTGTAGCTAGTTAGGCAGAACTGCAGGTGTGCTGGGGACCCCACTTGTGACTGGCAGCTCAAGTGGAGGCAGGCTTGTTGGGACTGTGCCCTTAAACCTGTGGAGTCGAACACTGGCTCTGGGTAGTTAGTGTCTGCATTGAATTGCAGTACATGAGTTGGCAGCAGAATACCTTTCCACTGAGTGCACTCCCCACTGTCTCCATCTATCTGGAACCTTTTCTCCCTTTCATAACTCCTTAGTAGCCTCCCTGTCCCCATTTCCCACTCTTTGTCTTTAGCTCTGAGAACCTCAGCACTCAACATTTTGGACAAGGGAAGTGGGTTGCATTGTCCCTGTTAGGGGAAGGTTTGCAGTGTCGTCCCCTTGAAGGCACTTGAACATGAGTTTTAAGGCTAGGGGTCAGAGCTTGGTTCAGGATTAGAGGTCAGAGCAATATGGTTGGGGGGCTCCCTCTTTCCCAGGTTTCTCCCTACTCCCACCTCTTCTCTGTGGTCCTAAGACTACTGGAGTGGGAAAGATGGGACCCAGCTGGTCCCACAGATTCCCTGAGGACAATGGCAAGTAGCAGGGTAAGACTGGGGAGGATCTCCTCCCAGGTCTCCATAGGCCTATCACAGTGACTACACATCCCTCAGCTGAGACCTACTCCTCTCTTCGACAAGCAGGGCTAAAGGGAAAGTTCTTTGGAAGCAGGTCCAGTTCCCATATCTCACATCTCAGGACTCTAGGGCTTCCCCCTCCTGGCCCAGCCAGTACTGTCCCTCTCCCCCATTATTTTCCTGTGCCCCAAACTGAGTCAGAGAATTATCGATAGCATGAGGGGAACCCGGCTTAGAACACCCCCTTCTGCCATGCCTTCCCTATCCTGGGAATTGAAAGGGGATTTCTGAGGAGAGGGGCTGGTGAGCTCCCAGGGACACAAGGAAACTAGAGATGAGGGAGGGGAGCAAGTGTTTCCCCCACCTGATGAGAGGGACCCAAGAGACAGAGACCAGAGGAGGAGACCTCTCAGGAGACACCAATCGTAGAGTGCTGTCCCTTTAACTTAATTCTGTGGTGCCCTCCCCGGTGCTGGGGCCAGTCCCTAACTGAAAGCAGACCCACTAGGAGTCCCTGACCCTTCATCACTTCAGTTGCCAGTCGATATCAGCCCAACTCGGTGACAAGACAGAATGGAAAGGTAGGGAGCAGTGGCCATTGGGTTCTCCTAGGGAGGTTACACTTCGGGGGGCTGATGCCAAGTATCTATGTACCCTTTTATTTTTAGCTTTTTGACTCTGCCGCACGGCATGCGATATGTTAATTCCCCAGCCAGGGATAGAACGCATACCCCCTGCAGTGGGAGCATGGAGTCTTATCCACTGGACCATCAGGGAAGTCCCTGATGCCCAGTATCTTTCAACTCGGGATCCAACGGAAGGAGCCAGAAGCTGGGGTGTTAACTGTAGGAAAGACCTCCAACAGTTCTCAGTCATTCCCCTATGGCAGGCCAAGGGTGGCAGCTTCTAGGAATCTTTCCCTCCTCTCACAGCCTACTTCCTACAACTATGGGCTTGAAATAGTTTCGATCCACTCCCAGGAGGAGAAGATGCTTCAGGCACCAGGCAAAGTCCTGTCTAGGAGGAAGGTGGCAGCAGAGTGCTGGGATTGTGAGGATTTATGGATGTGGGGACAAGGCTGGGAGGAAGATAAAGCCAGGATTATTTAGCTCCCTCCATACAGGCCACTCACAGAGACGAGTGTGTGTGTGGTGGGGCGGGGGGCTTAGATGGTGGAAGGCAATGACTGGTCGTAAGGGGAGGCCTGACTCTGATGAGGGGCCCTTAGGAATAATGGGAGCCTGGACACGGATGGACCCCTTATCAGGGAGAGAGGCCCTGTCGATATGGAAACAGCCGGCATGGAGAATGGCTCCCAGCCCGAATGGCAGCAGCGGAGGCAGAATCAGGAGGGCAGGACGGTGGCTTCGGTTTAAATCTTTAACTCACCAGCTGGCTAGGCAGCGGCAGCAGGGGTGCGGTGGGGGATGTTGCGACCGGAGCCCTGGAGAGCAGTGCCCAGTCCGCTTGACAAACAGCTCATCAGGCCCCGCAGAAGCTCCAGCTTCTGCTTCCGAGGGTGCGCTGAGCTGTGTGGGGACCCAACACAGGCATGAGGCGGGGCGGGGGCTCCCGGCTTCCCCGCGACCGGTTCTCCCGGACTGAGCCTCGTCCATGCCCTGGGCGGGTGCGCGCTATCCCAAGCCCTTCGCCTCCGCTCCCTCCACCACATGCACAGCCAGGGGAAAAAGTAGAAACAGCCCCAGCCGATCCTGGAAAGAGAAGGCAGAGCAGGGCGGGGCAGGGCGGGGCTGACCCCACTGACTCCGCCCCTTGGACGCTTCTACCCTCTCGTGGAAGGCTCCGCCCTTTTAGAGGTGGTTAGAGGCGGTTTACAGGCGGTCTTTAGAGGCTCCGCCCTTTTAGAGGCGGTTAGAGGCGCTTTACAGGCGGTTTTTAGAGGCGGTTCCTCCAGTCCACGCCCCCTAATAGGCCCCTACCCTCCCGCTTCTCCCGCCCCTTCCCCACCAACCGGGAGCGGCTAGGTTCCTCCTCCGCAGAACCCCGCCTCCACTCACGCCTCCTCCTCCTCCTCCTCCCCAGCTTCCTGCATCACCTGGTATCTCCTCAATCCCGACATGTCCTGGGTTCCCAACGTCTCCTGGTGAGCGGCATGATTGGATCAAGGATTCCCCAAATCCCTGGGAGGATGCCCTTCTCTGTCATTCTCTGGACCAGTCTGAATTGTTCTCAGATAATATGAGACAGGTGCCCCCGGGAAGACTCAGTTGCCACATTGGGACAGGGTTGGATTGAAGATTTGGGAGGCACTAGTCATTAAGGGATTGGGTGGTAGGGCCCCTCGGGGTCACGGGGCATTTAGGAGGTTAGAGCCAAAGGCCTTCGAGGTCATGGGGCTAGGATATTTGGGGTCCCGCGTGAGGATTTTCGGGGATTGTGGTCACCCGGATGCGGGTTGAGGGTTTGGCACAGCCTAAATGCCCACCCTCTCTGGCTCCACCCTGGAAACACGCCGGTGCATTAGGTCACAAAGACAGCATCACGCACTAGGGGTGGGGCTTACCTATTACCAGGAAGGGGCGGAGCCAGGGCATTTCTTCAGAGGAGGGGTAGTCCAGAAGGTGGAGCCAGAGCCTATCAATAAAGAGGTGGAGTTAGGTTTTGTTACAAAGAGGCAGGGCACGGACCCTCTTTTATAAGGGTGGAGTCAGATTTCAGAGCTGCACCCTGGGAAGACGGAGACCTCAGCCCCAGGCAGCAAGAAAAGAGCTTTGGGACGCTGTCCAGTACTGTTTTGCCAATCCCCTCTCCTCTCTGTCTTCCTGGCTTCTGCTCCGACAGTTACCTTTCTTGTCTGCCCCATTCTGTTTGTACGATTCTGGGCAGAGGAGGAATAGGGCTCCAGAGAGGGCCCAGTCTAGACAGGCCAGGCTATGGGAACACTTGTTGGCTGAGTGGCCTTGGCCAAGTCACTTCATGGTTAGAGGGTCACAGCCCTTCCTCTCTGAGCTGAGACCTCCTTTCATGTGATTTCTGTTCCTGCAGTCACTAATCAACAAATATTTATCGAGTGACTACTAGGTGCCGGGTGATGTGCTTGGGCATGAGGATACAGCAGGGAAGACAGGCACGGACTCTTCCCTCAGGGAGCTTGTCATCTGGGTTGGACAGGGCAGGGGAATCCAAAGAGACAATAAGACCACTACAATAGACGAAGCTGACTGGCTGGGGGCCGTGGAGGGTGCTTTGGCAAAGCCAAGAAAGAGCAATTAACCCAGTGCGGGAGGTTGGAAATAGCTGCCCTATTTGGTCTGGGGAGGGGGGAAGGGAGCCTTGTGGCTGGACGGTATGGGAGAGAATGACCAGAAATGAGTGAAATAAAAGTCCCCTCAGGCTGAAGTGTGGAGAATGGATTCACCTATCCTCTTCCCACCATTCCACACTCTTTTCCCCTCTCATACCTATCTTCCCCTGCCTGGGCTACAGACACACAGGTGACAGACAGATCCACGGATGCCAGTGGGAAGCATTGCAGTCTGGGCATGGAGAAGCTGTGCTTCCACCGCACTCACCCTCACTTACACTCACACTCACAGTGACACTCCTGCCCTGCTGCAGCTGGGCCAAGTCTGGTGCACGGGAAGAGGAGGCCTGGTCCCCAGGGCTTCAGTAATTCACATCCCTTCACTCAGATGCAGGGCTCTGTCTGTGGTATACTCAACAATTTGGCTTTTGTCCCTGGTCCCTGAGAGGGAGACTCTAAATCTTTGGAATACCTCAAGTAATACGAGTGTCTTTGTTATCTATGAGTCCCTCGGCTCACACCTGAGTTGATGCTAAGAGATGAGGTGACTTGGGCTGAGGCCTGGTCAGCAGAAAGACCAACCATATCACTGCAGAATTGGGGTTTTGAGCCAATCCGTCAGAGGAGATCGAGTCATGTTGCCAACAATTCATTCCTGCCTATGTATGAAATCTCAGTAAAAACTCTGTACACCAAAGCTCATGGAACTTCCTGGTTGGTGAACATATTGATGTACTGGGAGGGTGACGTGCCCTTTGTGTCTCCATGGGGAGAGAGCATGGGGGCAATGCACTGAGACCCTCCTTGTGTGTCTTTTCATTTGGATGTTCCTGATATATGTACTTTATAAAAAACTAGTTGTCAGGAGAGCACTTCCGAGTTGTGTGAGTCATTCTAGTGAACCCTTGGACCTGAGGGGGGTTTGAAGACCTCTGGACTTGTAGCTAGTTAGGCAGAACTGCAGGTGTGCTGGGGACCCCACTTGTGACTGGCAGCTCAAGTGGAGGCAGGCTTGTTGGGACTGTGCCCTTAAACCTGTGGAGTCGAACACTGGCTCTGGGTAGTTAGTGTCTGCATTGAATTGCAGTACATGAGTTGGCAGCAGAATACCTTTCCACTGAGTGCACTCCCCACTGTCTCCATCTATCTGGAACCTTTTCTCCCTTTCATAACTCCTTAGTAGCCTCCCTGTCCCCATTTCCCACTCTTTGTCTTTAGCTCTGAGAACCTCAGCACTCAACATTTTGGACAAGGGAAGTGGGTTGCATTGTCCCTGTTAGGGGAAGGTTTGCAGTGTCGTCCCCTTGAAGGCACTTGAACATGAGTTTTAAGGCTAGGGGTCAGAGCTTGGTTCAGGATTAGAGGTCAGAGCAATATGGTTGGGGGGCTCCCTCTTTCCCAGGTTTCTCCCTACTCCCACCTCTTCTCTGTGGTCCTAAGACTACTGGAGTGGGAAAGATGGGACCCAGCTGGTCCCCCAGATTCCCTGAGGACAATGGCAAGTAGCAGGGTAAGACTGGGGAGGATCTCCTCCCAGGTCTCCATAGGCCTATCACAGTGACTACACATCCCTCAGCTGAGACCTACTCCTCTCTTCGACAAGCAGGGCTAAAGGGAAAGTTCTTTGGAAGCAGGTCCAGTTCCCATATCTCACATCTCAGGACTCTAGGGCTTCCCCCTCCTGGCCCAGCCAGTACTGTCCCTCTCCCCCATTATTTTCCTGTGCCCCAAACTGAGTCAGAGAATTATCGATAGCATGAGGGGAACCCGGCTTAGAACACCCCCTTCTGCCATGCCTTCCCTATCCTGGGAATTGAAAGGGGATTTCTGAGGAGAGGGGCTGGTGAGCTCCCAGGGACACAAGGAAACTAGAGATGAGGGAGGGGAGCAAGTGTTTCCCCCACCTGATGAGAGGGACCCAAGAGACAGAGACCAGAGGAGGAGACCTCTCAGGAGACACCAATCGTAGAGTGCTGTCCCTTTAACTTAATTCTGTGGTGCCCTCCCCGGTGCTGGGGCCAGTCCCTAACTGAAAGCAGACCCACTAGGAGTCCCTGACCCTTCATCACTTCAGTTGCCAGTCGATATCAGCCCAACTCGGTGACAAGACAGAATGGAAAGGTAGGGAGCAGTGGCCATTGGGTTCTCCTAGGGAGGTTACACTTCGGGGGGCTGATGCCAAGTATCTATGTACCCTTTTATTTTTACCTTTTTGACTCTGCCGCACGGCATGCGATATGTTAATTCCCCAGCCAGGGATAGAACGCATACCCCCTGCAGTGGGAGCATGGAGTCTTATCCACTGGACCATCAGGGAAGTCCCTGATGCCCAGTATCTTTCAACTCGGGATCCAACGGAAGGAGCCAGAAGCTGGGGTGTTAACTGTAGGAAAGACCTCCAACAGTTCTCAGTCATTCCCCTATGGCAGGCCAAGGGTGGCAGCTTCTAGGAATCTTTCCCTCCTCTCACAGCCTACTTCCTACAACTATGGGCTTGAAATAGTTTCGATCCACTCCCAGGAGGAGAAGATGCTTCAGGCACCAGGCAAAGTCCTGTCTAGGAGGAAGGTGGCAGCAGAGTGCTGGGATTGTGAGGATTTATGGATGTGGGGACAAGGCTGGGAGGAAGATAAAGCCAGGATTATTTAGCTCCCTCCATACAGGCCACTCACAGAGACGAGTGTGTGTGTGGTGGGGCGGGGGGCTTAGGTGGTGGAAGGCAATGACTGGTCGTAAGGGGAGGCCTGACTCTGATGAGGGGCCCTTAGGAATAATGGGAGCCTGGACACGGATGGACCCCTTATCAGGGAGAGAGGCCCTGTCGATATGGAAACAGCCGGCATGGAGAATGGCTCCCAGCCCGAATGGCAGCAGCGGAGGCAGAATCAGGAGGGCAGGACGGTGGCTTCGGTTTAAATCTTTAACTCACCAGCTGGCTAGGCAGCGGCAGCAGGGGTGCGGTGGGGGATGTTGCGACCGGAGCCCTGGAGAGCAGTGCCCAGTCCGCTTGACAAACAGCTCATCAGGCCCCGCAGAAGCTCCAGCTTCTGCTTCCGAGGGTGCGCTGAGCTGTGTGGGGACCCAACACAGGCATGAGGCGGGGCGGGGGCTCCCGGCTTCCCCGCGACCGGTTCTCCCGGACTGAGCCTCGTCCATGCCCTGGGCGGGTGCGCGGTATCCCAAGCCCTTCGCCTCCGCTCCCTCCACCACATGCACAGCCAGGGGAAAAAGTAGAAACAGCCCCAGCCGATCCTGGAAAGAGAAGGCAGAGCAGGGCGGGGCGGGGCGGGGCTGACCCCACTGACTCCGCCCCTTGGACGCTTCTACCCTCTCGTGGAAGGCTCCGCCCTTTTAGAGGTGGTTAGAGGCGGTTTACAGGCGGTCTTTAGAGGCTCCGCCCTTTTAGAGGCGGTTAGAGGCGCTTTACAGGCGGTTTTTAGAGGCGGTTCCTCCAGTCCACGCCCCCTAATAGGCCCCTCCCCTCCCGCTTCTCCCGCCCCTTCCCCACCAACCGGGAGCGGCTAGGTTCCTCCTCCGCAGAACCCCGCCTCCACTCACGCCTCCTCCTCCTCCTCCTCCCCAGCTTCCTGCATCACCTGGTATCTCCTCAATCCCGACATGTCCTGGGTTCCCAACGTCTCCTGGTGAGCGGCATGATTGGATCAAGGATTCCCCAAATCCCTGGGAGGATGCCCTTCTCTGTCATTCTCTGGACCAGTCTGAATTGTTCTCAGATAATATGAGACAGGTGCCCCCGGGAAGACTCAGTTGCCACATTGGGACAGGGTTGGATTGAAGATTTGGGAGGCACTAGTCATTAAGGGATTGGGTGGTAGGGCCCCTCGGGGTCACGGGGCATTTAGGAGGTTAGAGCCAAAGGCCTTCGAGGTCATGGGGCTAGGATATTTGGGGTCCCGCGTGAGGATTTTCGGGGATTGTGGTCACCCGGATGCGGGTTGAGGGTTCGGCACAGCCTAAATGCCCACCCTCTCTGGCTCCACCCTGGAAACACGCCGGTGCATTAGGTCACAAAGACAGCATCACGCACTAGGGGTGGGGCTTACCTATTACCAGGAAGGGGCGGAGCCAGGGCATTTCTTCAGAGGAGGGGTAGTCCAGAAGGTGGAGCCAGAGCCTATCAATAAAGAGGTGGAGTTAGGTTTTGTTACAAAGAGGCAGGGCACGGACCCTCTTTTATAAGGGTGGAGTCAGATTTCAGAGCTGCACCCTGGGAAGACGGAGACCTCAGCCCCAGGCAGCAAGAAAAGAGCTTTGGGACGCTGTCCAGTACTGTTTTGCCAATCCCCTCTCCTCTCTGTCTTCCTGGCTTCTGCTCCGACAGTTACCTTTCTTGTCTGCCCCATTCTGTTTGTACGATTCTGGGCAGAGGAGGAATAGGGCTCCAGAGAGGGCCCAGTCTAGACAGGCCAGGCTATGGGAACACTTGTTGGCTGAGTGGCCTTGGCCAAGTCACTTCATGGTTAGAGGGTCACAGCCCTTCCTCTCTGAGCTGAGACCTCCTTTCATGTGATTTCTGTTCCTGCAGTCACTAATCAACAAATATTTATCGAGTGACTACTAGGTGCCGGGTGATGTGCTTGGGCATGAGGATACAGCAGGGAAGACAGGCACGGACTCTTCCCTCAGGGAGCTTGTCATCTGGGTTGGACAGGGCAGGGGAATCCAAAGAGACAATAAGACCACTACAATAGACGAAGCTGACTGGCTGGGGGCCGTGGAGGGTGCTTTGGCAAAGCCAAGAAAGAGCAATTAACCCAGTGCGGGAGGTTGGAAATAGCTGCCCTATTTGGTCTGGGGAGGGGGGAAGGGAGCCTTGTGGCTGGACGGTATGGGAGAGAATGACCAGAAATGAGTGAAATAAAAGTCCCCTCAGGCTGAAGTGTGGAGAATGGATTCACCTATCCTCTTCCCACCATTCCACACTCTTTTCCCCTCTCATACCTATCTTCCCCTGCCTGGGCTACAGACAGACAGGTGACAGACAGATCCACGGATGCCAGTGGGAAGCATTGCAGTCTGGGCATGGAGAAGCTGTGCTTCCACCGCACTCACCCTCACTTACACTCACACTCACAGTGACACTCCTGCCCTGCTGCAGCTGGGCCAAGTCTGGTGCACGGGAAGAGGAGGCCTGGTCCCCAGGGCTTCAGTAATTCACATCCCTTCACTCAGATGCAGGGCTCTGTCTGTGGTATACTCAACAATTTGGCTTTTGTCCCTGGTCCCTGAGAGGGAGACTCTAAATCTTTGGAATACCTCAAGTAATACGAGTGTCTTTGTTATCTATGAGTCCCTCGGCTCACACCTGAGTTGATGCTAAGAGATGAGGTGACTTGGGCTGAGGCCTGGTCAGCAGAAAGACCAACCATATCACTGCAGAATTGGGGTTTTGAGCCAATCCGTCAGAGGAGATCGAGTCATGTTGCCAACAATTCATTCCTGCCTATGTATGAAATCTCAGTCAAAACTCTGTACACCAAAGCTCATGGAACTTCCTGGTTGGTGAACATATTGATGTACTGGGAGGGTGACGTGCCCTTTGTGTCTCCATGGGGAGAGAGCATGGGGGCAATGCACTGAGACCCTCCTTGTGTGTCTTTTCATTTGGATGTTCCTGATATATGTACTTTATAAAAAACTAGTTGTCAGGAGAGCACTTCCGAGTTGTGTGAGTCATTCTAGTGAACCCTTGGACCTGAGGGGGGTTTGAAGACCTCTGGACTTGTAGCTAGTTAGGCAGAACTGCAGGTGTGCTGGGGACCCCACTTGTGACTGGCAGCTCAAGTGGAGGCAGGCTTGTTGGGACTGTGCCCTTAAACCTGTGGAGTCGAACACTGGCTCTGGGTAGTTAGTGTCTGCATTGAATTGCAGTACATGAGTTGGCAGCAGAATACCTTTCCACTGAGTGCACTCCCCACTGTCTCCATCTATCTGGAACCTTTTCTCCCTTTCATAACTCCTTAGTAGCCTCCCTGTCCCCATTTCCCACTCTTTGTCTTTAGCTCTGAGAACCTCAGCACTCAACATTTTGGACAAGGGAAGTGGGTTGCATTGTCCCTGTTAGGGGAAGGTTTGCAGTGTCGTCCCCTTGAAGGCACTTGAACATGAGTTTTAAGGCTAGGGGTCAGAGCTTGGTTCAGGATTAGAGGTCAGAGCAATATGGTTGGGGGGCTCCCTCTTTCCCAGGTTTCTCCCTACTCCCACCTCTTCTCTGTGGTCCTAAGACTACTGGAGTGGGAAAGATGGGACCCAGCTGGTCCCACAGATTCCCTGAGGACAATGGCAAGTAGCAGGGTAAGACTGGGGAGGATCTCCTCCCAGGTCTCCATAGGCCTATCACAGTGACTACACATCCCTCAGCTGAGACCTACTCCTCTCTTCGACAAGCAGGGCTAAAGGGAAAGTTCTTTGGAAGCAGGTCCAGTTCCCATATCTCACATCTCAGGACTCTAGGGCTTCCCCCTCCTGGCCCAGCCAGTACTGTCCCTCTCCCCCATTATTTTCCTGTGCCCCAAACTGAGTCAGAGAATTATCGATAGCATGAGGGGAACCCGGCTTAGAACACCCCCTTCTGCCATGCCTTCCCTATCCTGGGAATTGAAAGGGGATTTCTGAGGAGAGGGGCTGGTGAGCTCCCAGGGACACAAGGAAACTAGAGATGAGGGAGGGGAGCAAGTGTTTCCCCCACCTGATGAGAGGGACCCAAGAGACAGAGACCAGAGGAGGAGACCTCTCAGGAGACACCAATCGTAGAGTGCTGTCCCTTTAACTTAATTCTGTGGTGCCCTCCCCGGTGCTGGGGCCAGTCCCTAACTGAAAGCAGACCCACTAGGAGTCCCTGACCCTTCATCACTTCAGTTGCCAGTCGATATCAGCCCAACTCGGTGACAAGACAGAATGGAAAGGTAGGGAGCAGTGGCCATTGGGTTCTCCTAGGGAGGTTACACTTCGGGGGGCTGATGCCAAGTATCTATGTACCCTTTTATTTTTACCTTTTTGACTCTGCCGCACGGCATGCGATATGTTAATTCCCCAGCCAGGGATAGAACGCATACCCCCTGCAGTGGGAGCATGGAGTCTTATCCACTGGACCATCAGGGAAGTCCCTGATGCCCAGTATCTTTCAACTCGGGATCCAACGGAAGGAGCCAGAAGCTGGGGTGTTAACTGTAGGAAAGACCTCCAACAGTTCTCAGTCATTCCCCTATGGCAGGCCAAGGGTGGCAGCTTCTAGGAATCTTTCCCTCCTCTCACAGCCTACTTCCTACAACTATGGGCTTGAAATAGTTTCGATCCACTCCCAGGAGGAGAAGATGCTTCAGGCACCAGGCAAAGTCCTGTCTAGGAGGAAGGTGGCAGCAGAGTGCTGGGATTGTGAGGATTTATGGATGTGGGGACAAGGCTGGGAGGAAGATAAAGCCAGGATTATTTAGCTCCCTCCATACAGGCCACTCACAGAGACGAGTGTGTGTGTGGTGGGGCGGGGGGCTTAGGTGGTGGAAGGCAATGACTGGTCGTAAGGGGAGGCCTGACTCTGATGAGGGGCCCTTAGGAATAATGGGAGCCTGGACACGGATGGACCCCTTATCAGGGAGAGAGGCCCTGTCGATATGGAAACAGCCGGCATGGAGAATGGCTCCCAGCCCGAATGGCAGCAGCGGAGGCAGAATCAGGAGGGCAGGACGGTGGCTTCGGTTTAAATCTTTAACTCACCAGCTGGCTAGGCAGCGGCAGCAGGGGTGCGGTGGGGGATGTTGCGACCGGAGCCCTGGAGAGCAGTGCCCAGTCCGCTTGACAAACAGCTCATCAGGCCCCGCAGAAGCTCCAGCTTCTGCTTCCGAGGGTGCGCTGAGCTGTGTGGGGACCCAACACAGGCATGAGGCGGGGCGGGGGCTCCCGGCTTCCCCGCGACCGGTTCTCCCGGACTGAGCCTCGTCCATGCCCTGGGCGGGTGCGCGGTATCCCAAGCCCTTCGCCTCCGCTCCCTCCACCACATGCACAGCCAGGGGAAAAAGTAGAAACAGCCCCAGCCGATCCTGGAAAGAGAAGGCAGAGCAGGGCGGGGCGGGGCGGGGCTGACCCCACTGACTCCGCCCCTTGGACGCTTCTACCCTCTCGTGGAAGGCTCCGCCCTTTTAGAGGTGGTTAGAGGCGGTTTACAGGCGGTCTTTAGAGGCTCCGCCCTTTTAGAGGCGGTTAGAGGCGCTTTACAGGCGGTTTTTAGAGGCGGTTCCTCCAGTCCACGCCCCCTAATAGGCCCCTCCCCTCCCGCTTCTCCCGCCCCTTCCCCACCAACCGGGAGCGGCTAGGTTCCTCCTCCGCAGAACCCCGCCTCCACTCACGCCTCCTCCTCCTCCTCCTCCCCAGCTTCCTGCATCACCTGGTATCTCCTCAATCCCGACATGTCCTGGGTTCCCAACGTCTCCTGGTGAGCGGCATGATTGGATCAAGGATTCCCCAAATCCCTGGGAGGATGCCCTTCTCTGTCATTCTCTGGACCAGTCTGAATTGTTCTCAGATAATATGAGACAGGTGCCCCCGGGAAGACTCAGTTGCCACATTGGGACAGGGTTGGATTGAAGATTTGGGAGGCACTAGTCATTAAGGGATTGGGTGGTAGGGCCCCTCGGGGTCACGGGGCATTTAGGAGGTTAGAGCCAAAGGCCTTCGAGGTCATGGGGCTAGGATATTTGGGGTCCCGCGTGAGGATTTTCGGGGATTGTGGTCACCCGGATGCGGGTTGAGGGTTCGGCACAGCCTAAATGCCCACCCTCTCTGGCTCCACCCTGGAAACACGCCGGTGCATTAGGTCACAAAGACAGCATCACGCACTAGGGGTGGGGCTTACCTATTACCAGGAAGGGGCGGAGCCAGGGCATTTCTTCAGAGGAGGGGTAGTCCAGAAGGTGGAGCCAGAGCCTATCAATAAAGAGGTGGAGTTAGGT
Organism: Mesoplodon bidens; assembly: GCF_964165515.1. Classification (NCBI taxonomy): domain Eukaryota; kingdom Metazoa; phylum Chordata; class Mammalia; order Artiodactyla; family Ziphiidae; genus Mesoplodon; species Mesoplodon bidens. Next base: position 992,812 of record NW_027671983.1, read on the forward strand.
TTTGTTACAAAGAGGCAGGGCACGGACCCTCTTTTATAAGGGTGGAGTCAGATTTCAGAGCTGCACCCTGGGAAGACGGAGACCTCAGCCCCAGGCAGCAAGAAAAGAGCTTTGGGACGCTGTCCAGTACTGTTTTGCCAATCCCCTCTCCTCTCTGTCTTCCTGGCTTCTGCTCCGACAGTTACCTTTCTTGTCTGCCCCATTCTGTTTGTACGATTCTGGGCAGAGGAGGAATAGGGCTCCAGAGAGGGCCCAGTCTAGACAGGCCAGGCTATGGGAACACTTGTTGGCTGAGTGGCCTTGGCCAAGTCACTTCATGGTTAGAGGGTCACAGCCCTTCCTCTCTGAGCTGAGACCTCCTTTCATGTGATTTCTGTTCCTGCAGTCACTAATCAACAAATATTTATCGAGTGACTACTAGGTGCCGGGTGATGTGCTTGGGCATGAGGATACAGCAGGGAAGACAGGCACGGACTCTTCCCTCAGGGAGCTTGTCATCTGGGTTGGACAGGGCAGGGGAATCCAAAGAGACAATAAGACCACTACAATAGACGAAGCTGACTGGCTGGGGGCCGTGGAGGGTGCTTTGGCAAAGCCAAGAAAGAGCAATTAACCCAGTGCGGGAGGTTGGAAATAGCTGCCCTATTTGGTCTGGGGAGGGGGGAAGGGAGCCTTGTGGCTGGACGGTATGGGAGAGAATGACCAGAAATGAGTGAAATAAAAGTCCCCTCAGGCTGAAGTGTGGAGAATGGATTCACCTATCCTCTTCCCACCATTCCACACTCTTTTCCCCTCTCATACCTATCTTCCCCTGCCTGGGCTACAGACACACAGGTGACAGACAGATCCACGGATGCCAGTGGGAAGCATTGCAGTCTGGGCATGGAGAAGCTGTGCTTCCACCGCACTCACCCTCACTTACACTCACACTCACAGTGACACTCCTGCCCTGCTGCAGCTGGGCCAAGTCTGGTGCACGGGAAGAGGAGGCCTGGTCCCCAGGGCTTCAGTAATTCACATCCCTTCACTCAGATGCAGGGCTCTGTCTGTGGTATACTCAACAATTTGGCTTTTGTCCCTGGTCCCTGAGAGGGAGACTCTAAATCTTTGGAATACCTCAAGTAATACGAGTGTCTTTGTTATCTATGAGTCCCTCGGCTCACACCTGAGTTGATGCTAAGAGATGAGGTGACTTGGGCTGAGGCCTGGTCAGCAGAAAGACCAACCATATCACTGCAGAATTGGGGTTTTGAGCCAATCCGTCAGAGGAGATCGAGTCATGTTGCCAACAATTCATTCCTGCCTATGTATGAAATCTCAGTCAAAACTCTGTACACCAAAGCTCATGGAACTTCCTGGTTGGTGAACATATTGATGTACTGGGAGGGTGACGTGCCCTTTGTGTCTCCATGGGGAGAGAGCATGGGGGCAATGCACTGAGACCCTCCTTGTGTGTCTTTTCATTTGGATGTTCCTGATATATGTACTTTATAAAAAACTAGTTGTCAGGAGAGCACTTCCGAGTTGTGTGAGTCATTCTAGTGAACCCTTGGACCTGAGGGGGGTTTGAAGACCTCTGGACTTGTAGCTAGTTAGGCAGAACTGCAGGTGTGCTGGGGACCCCACTTGTGACTGGCAGCTCAAGTGGAGGCAGGCTTGTTGGGACTGTGCCCTTAAACCTGTGGAGTCGAACACTGGCTCTGGGTAGTTAGTGTCTGCATTGAATTGCAGTACATGAGTTGGCAGCAGAATACCTTTCCACTGAGTGCACTCCCCACTGTCTCCATCTATCTGGAACCTTTTCTCCCTTTCATAACTCCTTAGTAGCCTCCCTGTCCCCATTTCCCACTCTTTGTCTTTAGCTCTGAGAACCTCAGCACTCAACATTTTGGACAAGGGAAGTGGGTTGCATTGTCCCTGTTAGGGGAAGGTTTGCAGTGTCGTCCCCTTGAAGGCACTTGAACATGAGTTTTAAGGCTAGGGGTCAGAGCTTGGTTCAGGATTAGAGGTCAGAGCAATATGGTTGGGGGGCTCCCTCTTTCCCAGGTTTCTCCCTACTCCCACCTCTTCTCTGTGGTCCTAAGACTACTGGAGTGGGAAAGATGGGACCCAGCTGGTCCCACAGATTCCCTGAGGACAATGGCAAGTAGCAGGGTAAGACTGGGGAGGATCTCCTCCCAGGTCTCCATAGGCCTATCACAGTGACTACACATCCCTCAGCTGAGACCTACTCCTCTCTTCGACAAGCAGGGCTAAAGGGAAAGTTCTTTGGAAGCAGGTCCAGTTCCCATATCTCACATCTCAGGACTCTAGGGCTTCCCCCTCCTGGCCCAGCCAGTACTGTCCCTCTCCCCCATTATTTTCCTGTGCCCCAAACTGAGTCAGAGAATTATCGATAGCATGAGGGGAACCCGGCTTAGAACACCCCCTTCTGCCATGCCTTCCCTATCCTGGGAATTGAAAGGGGATTTCTGAGGAGAGGGGCTGGTGAGCTCCCAGGGACACAAGGAAACTAGAGATGAGGGAGGGGAGCAAGTGTTTCCCCCACCTGATGAGAGGGACCCAAGAGACAGAGACCAGAGGAGGAGACCTCTCAGGAGACACCAATCGTAGAGTGCTGTCCCTTTAACTTAATTCTGTGGTGCCCTCCCCGGTGCTGGGGCCAGTCCCTAACTGAAAGCAGACCCACTAGGAGTCCCTGACCCTTCATCACTTCAGTTGCCAGTCGATATCAGCCCAACTCGGTGACAAGACAGAATGGAAAGGTAGGGAGCAGTGGCCATTGGGTTCTCCTAGGGAGGTTACACTTCGGGGGGCTGATGCCAAGTATCTATGTACCCTTTTATTTTTACCTTTTTGACTCTGCCGCACGGCATGCAATATGTTAATTCCCCAGCCAGGGATAGAACGCATACCCCCTGCAGTGGGAGCATGGAGTCTTATCCACTGGACCATCAGGGAAGTCCCTGATGCCCAGTATCTTTCAACTCGGGATCCAACGGAAGGAGCCAGAAGCTGGGGTGTTAACTGTAGGAAAGACCTCCAACAGTTCTCAGTCATTCCCCTATGGCAGGCCAAGGGTGGCAGCTTCTAGGAATCTTTCCCTCCTCTCACAGCCTACTTCCTACAACTATGGGCTTGAAATAGTTTCGATCCACTCCCAGGAGGAGAAGATGCTTCAGGCACCAGGCAAAGTCCTGTCTAGGAGGAAGGTGGCAGCAGAGTGCTGGGATTGTGAGGATTTATGGATGTGGGGACAAGGCTGGGAGGAAGATAAAGCCAGGATTATTTAGCTCCCTCCATACAGGCCACTCACAGAGACGAGTGTGTGTGTGGTGGGGCGGGGGGCTTAGGTGGTGGAAGGCAATGACTGGTCGTAAGGGGAGGCCTGACTCTGATGAGGGGCCCTTAGGAATAATGGGAGCCTGGACACGGATGGACCCCTTATCAGGGAGAGAGGCCCTGTCGATATGGAAACAGCCGGCATGGAGAATGGCTCCCAGCCCGAATGGCAGCAGCGGAGGCAGAATCAGGAGGGCAGGACGGTGGCTTCGGTTTAAATCTTTAACTCACCAGCTGGCTAGGCAGCGGCAGCAGGGGTGCGGTGGGGGATGTTGCGACCGGAGCCCTGGAGAGCAGTGCCCAGTCCGCTTGACAAACAGCTCATCAGGCCCCGCAGAAGCTCCAGCTTCTGCTTCCGAGGGTGCGCTGAGCTGTGTGGGGACCCAACACAGGCATGAGGCGGGGCGGGGGCTCCCGGCTTCCCCGCGACCGGTTCTCCCGGACTGAGCCTCGTCCATGCCCTGGGCGGGTGCGCGGTATCCCAAGCCCTTCGCCTCCGCTCCCTCCACCACATGCACAGCCAGGGGAAAAAGTAGAAACAGCCCCAGCCGATCCTGGAAAGAGAAGGCAGAGCAGGGCGGGGCGGGGCGGGGCTGACCCCACTGACTCCGCCCCTTGGACGCTTCTACCCTCTCGTGGAAGGCTCCGCCCTTTTAGAGGTGGTTAGAGGCGGTTTACAGGCGGTCTTTAGAGGCTCCGCCCTTTTAGAGGCGGTTAGAGGCGCTTTACAGGCGGTTTTTAGAGGCGGTTCCTCCAGTCCACGCCCCCTAATAGGCCCCTCCCCTCCCGCTTCTCCCGCCCCTTCCCCACCAACCGGGAGCGGCTAGGTTCCTCCTCCGCAGAACCCCGCCTCCACTCACGCCTCCTCCTCCTCCTCCTCCCCAGCTTCCTGCATCACCTGGTATCTCCTCAATCCCGACATGTCCTGGGTTCCCAACGTCTCCTGGTGAGCGGCATGATTGGATCAAGGATTCCCCAAATCCCTGGGAGGATGCCCTTCTCTGTCATTCTCTGGACCAGTCTGAATTGTTCTCAGATAATATGAGACAGGTGCCCCCGGGAAGACTCAGTTGCCACATTGGGACAGGGTTGGATTGAAGATTTGGGAGGCACTAGTCGTTAAGGGATTGGGTGGTAGGGCCCCTCGGGGTCACGGGGCATTTAGGAGGTTAGAGCCAAAGGCCTTCGAGGTCATGGGGCTAGGATATTTGGGGTCCCGCGTGAGGATTTTCGGGGATTGTGGTCACCCGGATGCGGGTTGAGGGTTCGGCACAGCCTAAATGCCCACCCTCTCTGGCTCCACCCTGGAAACACGCCGGTGCATTAGGTCACAAAGACAGCATCACGCACTAGGGGTGGGGCTTACCTATTACCAGGAAGGGGCGGAGCCAGGGCATTTCTTCAGAGGAGGGGTAGTCCAGAAGGTGGAGCCAGAGCCTATCAATAAAGAGGTGGAGTTAGGTTTTGTTACAAAGAGGCAGGGCACGGACCCTCTTTTATAAGGGTGGAGTCAGATTTCAGAGCTGCACCCTGGGAAGACGGAGACCTCAGCCCCAGGCAGCAAGAAAAGAGCTTTGGGACGCTGTCCAGTACTGTTTTGCCAATCCCCACTCCTCTCTGTCTTCCTGGCTTCTGCTCCGACAGTTACCTTTCTTGTCTGCCCCATTCTGTTTGTACGATTCTGGGCAGAGGAGGAATAGGGCTCCAGAGAGGGCCCAGTCTAGACAGGCCAGGCTATGGGAACACTTGTTGGCTGAGTGGCCTTGGCCAAGTCACTTCATGGTTAGAGGGTCACAGCCCTTCCTCTCTGAGCTGAGACCTCCTTTCATGTGATTTCTGTTCCTGCAGTCACTAATCAACAAATATTTATCGAGTGACTACTAGGTGCCGGGTGATGTGCTTGGGCATGAGGATACAGCAGGGAAGACAGGCACGGACTCTTCCCTCAGGGAGCTTGTCATCTGGGTTGGACAGGGCAGGGGAATCCAAAGAGACAATAAGACCACTACAATAGACGAAGCTGACTGGCTGGGGGCCGTGGAGGGTGCTTTGGCAAAGCCAAGAAAGAGCAATTAACCCAGTGCGGGAGGTTGGAAATAGCTGCCCTATTTGGTCTGGGGAGGGGGGAAGGGAGCCTTGTGGCTGGACGGTATGGGAGAGAATGACCAGAAATGAGTGAAATAAAAGTCCCCTCAGGCTGAAGTGTGGAGAATGGATTCACCTATCCTCTTCCCACCATTCCACACTCTTTTCCCCTCTCATACCTATCTTCCCCTGCCTGGGCTACAGACACACAGGTGACAGACAGATCCACGGATGCCAGTGGGAAGCATTGCAGTCTGGGCATGGAGAAGCTGTGCTTCCACCGCACTCACCCTCACTTACACTCACACTCACAGTGACACTCCTGCCCTGCTGCAGCTGGGCCAAGTCTGGTGCACGGGAAGAGGAGGCCTGGTCCCCAGGGCTTCAGTAATTCACATCCCTTCACTCAGATGCAGGGCTCTGTCTGTGGTATACTCAACAATTTGGCTTTTGTCCCTGGTCCCTGAGAGGGAGACTCTAAATCTTTGGAATACCTCAAGTAATACGAGTGTCTTTGTTATCTATGAGTCCCTCGGCTCACACCTGAGTTGATGCTAAGAGATGAGGTGACTTGGGCTGAGGCCTGGTCAGCAGAAAGACCAACCATATCACTGCAGAATTGGGGTTTTGAGCCAATCCGTCAGAGGAGATCGAGTCATGTTGCCAACAATTCATTCCTGCCTATGTATGAAATCTCAGTAAAAACTCTGTACACCAAAGCTCATGGAACTTCCTGGTTGGTGAACATATTGATGTACTGGGAGGGTGACGTGCCCTTTGTGTCTCCATGGGGAGAGAGCATGGGGGCAATGCACTGAGACCCTCCTTGTGTGTCTTTTCATTTGGATGTTCCTGATATATGTACTTTATAAAAAACTAGTTGTCAGGAGAGCACTTCCGAGTTGTGTGAGTCATTCTAGTGAACCCTTGGACCTGAGGGGGGTTTGAAGACCTCTGGACTTGTAGCTAGTTAGGCAGAACTGCAGGTGTGCTGGGGACCCCACTTGTGACTGGCAGCTCAAGTGGAGGCAGGCTTGTTGGGACTGTGCCCTTAAACCTGTGGAGTCGAACACTGGCTCTGGGTAGTTAGTGTCTGCATTGAATTGCAGTACATGAGTTGGCAGCAGAATACCTTTCCACTGAGTGCACTCCCCACTGTCTCCATCTATCTGGAACCTTTTCTCCCTTTCATAACTCCTTAGTAGCCTCCCTGTCCCCATTTCCCACTCTTTGTCTTTAGCTCTGAGAACCTCAGCACTCAACATTTTGGACAAGGGAAGTGGGTTGCATTGTCCCTGTTAGGGGAAGGTTTGCAGTGTCGTCCCCTTGAAGGCACTTGAACATGAGTTTTAAGGCTAGGGGTCAGAGCTTGGTTCAGGATTAGAGGTCAGAGCAATATGGTTGGGGGGCTCCCTCTTTCCCAGGTTTCTCCCTACTCCCACCTCTTCTCTGTGGTCCTAAGACTACTGGAGTGGGAAAGATGGGACCCAGCTGGTCCCCCAGATTCCCTGAGGACAATGGCAAGTAGCAGGGTAAGACTGGGGAGGATCTCCTCCCAGGTCTCCATAGGCCTATCACAGTGACTACACATCCCTCAGCTGAGACCTACTCCTCTCTTCGACAAGCAGGGCTAAAGGGAAAGTTCTTTGGAAGCAGGTCCAGTTCCCATATCTCACATCTCAGGACTCTAGGGCTTCCCCCTCCTGGCCCAGCCAGTACTGTCCCTCTCCCCCATTATTTTCCTGTGCCCCAAACTGAGTCAGAGAATTATCGATAGCATGAGGGGAACCCGGCTTAGAACACCCCCTTCTGCCATGCCTTCCCTATCCTGGGAATTGAAAGGGGATTTCTGAGGAGAGGGGCTGGTGAGCTCCCAGGGACACAAGGAAACTAGAGATGAGGGAGGGGAGCAAGTGTTTCCCCCACCTGATGAGAGGGACCCAAGAGACAGAGACCAGAGGAGGAGACCTCTCAGGAGACACCAATCGTAGAGTGCTGTCCCTTTAACTTAATTCTGTGGTGCCCTCCCCGGTGCTGGGGCCAGTCCCTAACTGAAAGCAGACCCACTAGGAGTCCCTGACCCTTCATCACTTCAGTTGCCAGTCGATATCAGCCCAACTCGGTGACAAGACAGAATGGAAAGGTAGGGAGCAGTGGCCATTGGGTTCTCCTAGGGAGGTTACACTTCGGGGGGCTGATGCCAAGTATCTATGTACCCTTTTATTTTTACCTTTTTGACTCTGCCGCACGGCATGCGATATGTTAATTCCCCAGCCAGGGATAGAACGCATACCCCCTGCAGTGGGAGCATGGAGTCTTATCCACTGGACCATCAGGGAAGTCCCTGATGCCCAGTATCTTTCAACTCGGGATCCAACGGAAGGAGCCAGAAGCTGGGGTGTTAACTGTAGGAAAGACCTCCAACAGTTCTCAGTCATTCCCCTATGGCAGGCCAAGGGTGGCAGCTTCTAGGAATCTTTCCCTCCTCTCACAGCCTACTTCCTACAACTATGGGCTTGAAATAGTTTCGATCCACTCCCAGGAGGAGAAGATGCTTCAGGCACCAGGCAAAGTCCTGTCTAGGAGGAAGGTGGCAGCAGAGTGCTGGGATTGTGAGGATTTATGGATGTGGGGACAAGGCTGGGAGGAAGATAAAGCCAGGATTATTTAGCTCCCTCCATACAGGCCACTCACAGAGACGAGTGTGTGTGTGGTGGGGCGGGGGGCTTAGGTGGTGGAAGGCAATGACTGGTCGTAAGGGGAGGCCTGACTCTGATGAGGGGCCCTTAGGAATAATGGGAGCCTGGACACGGATGGACCCCTTATCAGGGAGAGAGGCCCTGTCGATATGGAAACAGCCGGCATGGAGAATGGCTCCCAGCCCGAATGGCAGCAGCGGAGGCAGAATCAGGAGGGCAGGACGGTGGCTTCGGTTTAAATCTTTAACTCACCAGCTGGCTAGGCAGCGGCAGCAGGGGTGCGGTGGGGGATGTTGCGACCGGAGCCCTGGAGAGCAGTGCCCAGTCCGCTTGACAAACAGCTCATCAGGCCCCGCAGAAGCTCCAGCTTCTGCTTCCGAGGGTGCGCTGAGCTGTGTGGGGACCCAACACAGGCATGAGGCGGGGCGGGGGCTCCCGGCTTCCCCGCGACCGGTTCTCCCGGACTGAGCCTCGTCCATGCCCTGGGCGGGTGCGCGGTATCCCAAGCCCTTCGCCTCCGCTCCCTCCACCACATGCACAGCCAGGGGAAAAAGTAGAAACAGCCCCAGCCGATCCTGGAAAGAGAAGGCAGAGCAGGGCGGGGCGGGGCGGGGCTGACCCCACTGACTCCGCCCCTTGGACGCTTCTACCCTCTCGTGGAAGGCTCCGCCCTTTTAGAGGTGGTTAGAGGCGGTTTACAGGCGGTCTTTAGAGGCTCCGCCCTTTTAGAGGCGGTTAGAGGCGCTTTACAGGCGGTTTTTAGAGGCGGTTCCTCCAGTCCACGCCCCCTAAGAGGCCCCTCCCCTCCCGCTTCTCCCGCCCCTTCCCCACCAACCGGGAGCGGCTAGGTTCCTCCTCCGCAGAACCCCGCCTCCACTCACGCCTCCTCCTCCTCCTCCTCCCCAGCTTCCTGCATCACCTGGTATCTCCTCAATCCCGACATGTCCTGGGTTCCCAACGTCTCCTGGTGAGCGGCATGATTGGATCAAGGATTCCCCAAATCCCTGGGAGGATGCCCTTCTCTGTCATTCTCTGGACCAGTCTGAATTGTTCTCAGATAATATGAGACAGGTGCCCCCGGGAAGACTCAGTTGCCACATTGGGACAGGGTTGGATTGAAGATTTGGGAGGCACTAGTCGTTAAGGGATTGGGTGGTAGGGCCCCTCGGGGTCACGGGGCATTTAGGAGGTTAGAGCCAAAGGCCTTCGAGGTCATGGGGCTAGGATATTTGGGGTCCCGCGTGAGGATTTTCGGGGATTGTGGTCACCCGGATGCGGGTTGAGGGTTCAGCACAGCCTAAATGCCCACCCTCTCTGGCTCCACCCTGGAAACACGCCGGTGCATTAGGTCACAAAGACAGCATCACGCACTAGGGGTGGGGCTTACCTATTACCAGGAAGGGGCGGAGCCAGGGCATTTCTTCAGAGGAGGGGTAGTCCAGAAGGTGGAGCCAGAGCCTATCAATAAAGAGGTGGAGTTAGGTTTTGTTACAAAGAGGCAGGGCACGGACCCTCTTTTATAAGGGTGGAGTCAGATTTCAGAGCTGCACCCTGGGAAGACGGAGACCTCAGCCCCAGGCAGCAAGAAAAGAGCTTTGGGACGCTGTCCAGTACTGTTTTGCCAATCCCCACTCCTCTCTGTCTTCCTGGCTTCTGCTCCGACAGTTACCTTTCTTGTCTGCCCCATTCTGTTTGTACGATTCTGGGCAGAGGAGGAATAGGGCTCCAGAGAGGGCCCAGTCTAGACAGGCCAGGCTATGGGAACACTTGTTGGCTGAGTGGCCTTGGCCAAGTCACTTCATGGTTAGAGGGTCACAGCCCTTCCTCTCTGAGCTGAGACCTCCTTTCATGTGATTTCTGTTCCTGCAGTCACTAATCAACAAATATTTATCGAGTGACTACTAGGTGCCGGGTGATGTGCTTGGGCATGAGGATACAGCAGGGAAGACAGGCACGGACTCTTCCCTCAGGGAGCTTGTCATCTGGGTTGGACAGGGCAGGGGAATCCAAAGAGACAATAAGATCACTACAATAGACGAAGCTGACTGGCTGGGGGCCGTGGAGGGTGCTTTGGCAAAGCCAAGAAAGAGCAATTAACCCAGTGCGGGAGGTTGGAAATAGCTGCCCTATTTGGTCTGGGGAGGGGGGAAGGGAGCCTTGTGGCTGGACGGTATGGGAGAGAATGACCAGAAATGAGTGAAATAAAAGTCCCCTCAGGCTGAAGTGTGGAGAATGGATTCACCTATCCTCTTCCCACCATTCCACACTCTTTTCCCCTCTCATACCTATCTTCCCCTGCCTGGGCTACAGACACACAGGTGACAGACAGATCCACGGATGCCAGTGGGAAGCATTGCAGTCTGGGCATGGAGAAGCTGTGCTTCCACCGCACTCACCCTCACTTACACTCACACTCACAGTGACACTCCTGCCCTGCTGCAGCTGGGCCAAGTCTGGTGCACGGGAAGAGGAGGCCTGGTCCCCAGGGCTTCAGTAATTCACATCCCTTCACTCAGATGCAGGGCTCTGTCTGTGGTATACTCAACAATTTGGCTTTTGTCCCTGGTCCCTGAGAGGGAGACTCTAAATCTTTGGAATACCTCAAGTAATACGAGTGTCTTTGTTATCTATGAGTCCCTCGGCTCACACCTGAGTTGATGCTAAGAGATGAGGTGACTTGGGCTGAGGCCTGGTCAGCAGAAAGACCAACCATATCACTGCAGAATTGGGGTTTCGAGCCAATCCGTCAGAGGAGATCGAGTCATGTTGCCAACAATTCATTCCTGCCTATGTATGAAATCTCAGTCAAAACTCTGTACACCAAAGCTCATGGAACTTCCTGGTTGGTGAACATATTGATGTACTGGGAGGGTGACGTGCCCTTTGTGTCTCCATGGGGAGAGAGCATGGGGGCAATGCACTGAGACCCTCCTTGTGTGTCTTTTCATTTGGATGTTCCTGATATATGTACTTTATAAAAAACTAGTTGTCAGGAGAGCACTTCCGAGTTGTGTGAGTCATTCTAGTGAACCCTTGGACCTGAGGGGGGTTTGAAGACCTCTGGACTTGTAGCTAGTTAGGCAGAACTGCAGGTGTGCTGGGGACCCCACTTGTGACTGGCAGCTCAAGTGGAGGCAGGCTTGTTGGGACTGTGCCCTTAAACCTGTGGAGTCGAACACTGGCTCTGGGTAGTTAGTGTCTGCATTGAATTGCAGTACATGAGTTGGCAGCAGAATACCTTTCCACTGAGTGCACTCCCCACTGTCTCCATCTATCTGGAACCTTTTCTCCCTTTCATAACTCCTTAGTAGCCTCCCTGTCCCCATTTCCCACTCTTTGTCTTTAGCTCTGAGAACCTCAGCACTCAACATTTTGGACAAGGGAAGTGGGTTGCATTGTCCCTGTTAGGGGAAGGTTTGCAGTGTCGTCCCCTTGAAGGCACTTGAACATGAGTTTTAAGGCTAGGGGTCAGAGCTTGGTTCAGGATTAGAGGTCAGAGCAATATGGTTGGGGGGCTCCCTCTTTCCCAGGTTTCTCCCTACTCCCACCTCTTCTCTGTGGTCCTAAGACTACTGGAGTGGGAAAGATGGGACCCAGCTGGTCCCCCAGATTCCCTGAGGACAATGGCAAGTAGCAGGGTAAGACTGGGGAGGATCTCCTCCCAGGTCTCCATAGGCCTATCACAGTGACTACACATCCCTCAGCTGAGACCTACTCCTCTCTTCGACAAGCAGGGCTAAAGGGAAAGTTCTTTGGAAGCAGGTCCAGTTCCCATATCTCACATCTCAGGACTCTAGGGCTTCCCCCTCCTGGCCCAGCCAGTACTGTCCCTCTCCCCCATTATTTTCCTGTGCCCCAAACTGAGTCAGAGAATTATCGATAGCATGAGGGGAACCCGGCTTAGAACACCCCCTTCTGCCATGCCTTCCCTATCCTGGGAATTGAAAGGGGATTTCTGAGGAGAGGGGCTGGTGAGCTCCCAGGGACACAAGGAAACTAGAGATGAGGGAGGGGAGCAAGTGTTTCCCCCACCTGATGAGAGGGACCCAAGAGACAGAGACCAGAGGAGGAGACCTCTCAGGAGACACCAATCGTAGAGTGCTGTCCCTTTAACTTAATTCTGTGGTGCCCTCCCCGGTGCTGGGGCCAGTCCCTAACTGAAAGCAGACCCACTAGGAGTCCCTGACCCTTCATCACTTCAGTTGCCAGTCGATATCAGCCCAACTCGGTGACAAGACAGAATGGAAAGGTAGGGAGCAGTGGCCATTGGGTTCTCCTAGGGAGGTTACACTTCGGGGGGCTGATGCCAAGTATCTATGTACCCTTTTATTTTTACCTTTTTGACTCTGCCGCACGGCATGCGATATGTTAATTCCCCAGCCAGGGATAGAACGCATACCCCCTGCAGTGGGAGCATGGAGTCTTATCCACTGGACCATCAGGGAAGTCCCTGATGCCCAGTATCTTTCAACTCGGGATCCAACGGAAGGAGCCAGAAGCTGGGGTGTTAACTGTAGGAAAGACCTCCAACAGTTCTCAGTCATTCCCCTATGGCAGGCCAAGGGTGGCAGCTTCTAGGAATCTTTCCCTCCTCTCACAGCCTACTTCCTACAACTATGGGCTTGAAATAGTTTCGATCCACTCCCAGGAGGAGAAGATGCTTCAGGCACCAGGCAAAGTCCTGTCTAGGAGGAAGGTGGCAGCAGAGTGCTGGGATTGTGAGGATTTATGGATGTGGGGACAAGGCTGGGAGGAAGATAAAGCCAGGATTATTTAGCTCCCTCCATACAGGCCACTCACAGAGACGAGTGTGTGTGTGGTGGGGCGGGGGGCTTAGGTGGTGGAAGGCAATGACTGGTCGTAAGGGGAGGCCTGACTCTGATGAGGGGCCCTTAGGAATAATGGGAGCCTGGACACGGATGGACCCCTTATCAGGGAGAGAGGCCCTGTCGATATGGAAACAGCCGGCATGGAGAATGGCTCCCAGCCCGAATGGCAGCAGCGGAGGCAGAATCAGGAGGGCAGGACGGTGGCTTCGGTTTAAATCTTTAACTCACCAGCTGGCTAGGCAGCGGCAGCAGGGGTGCGGTGGGGGATGTTGCGACCGGAGCCCTGGAGAGCAGTGCCCAGTCCGCTTGACAAACAGCTCATCAGGCCCCGCAGAAGCTCCAGCTTCTGCTTCCGAGGGTGCGCTGAGCTGTGTGGGGACCCAACACAGGCATGAGGCGGGGCGGGGGCTCCCGGCTTCCCCGCGACCGGTTCTCCCGGACTGAGCCTCGTCCATGCCCTGGGCGGGTGCGCGGTATCCCAAGCCCTTCGCCTCCGCTCCCTCCACCACATGCACAGCCAGGGGAAAAAGTAGAAACAGCCCCAGCCGATCCTGGAAAGAGAAGGCAGAGCAGGGCGGGGCGGGGCGGGGCTGACCCCACTGACTCCGCCCCTTGGACGCTTCTACCCTCTCGTGGAAGGCTCCGCCCTTTTAGAGGTGGTTAGAGGCGGTTTACAGGCGGTCTTTAGAGGCTCCGCCCTTTTAGAGGCGGTTAGAGGCGCTTTACAGGCGGTTTTTAGAGGCGGTTCCTCCAGTCCACGCCCCCTAATAGGCCCCTCCCCTCCCGCTTCTCCCGCCCCTTCCCCACCAACCGGGAGCGGCTAGGTTCCTCCTCCGCAGAACCCCGCCTCCACTCACGCCTCCTCCTCCTCCTCCTCCCCAGCTTCCTGCATCACCTGGTATCTCCTCAATCCCGACATGTCCTGGGTTCCCAACGTCTCCTGGTGAGCGGCATGATTGGATCAAGGATTCCCCAAATCCCTGGGAGGATGCCCTTCTCTGTCATTCTCTGGACCAGTCTGAATTGTTCTCAGATAATATGAGACAGGTGCCCCCGGGAAGACTCAGTTGCCACATTGGGACAGGGTTGGATTGAAGATTTGGGAGGCACTAGTCGTTAAGGGATTGGGTGGTAGGGCCCCTCGGGGTCACGGGGCATTTAGGAGGTTAGAGCCAAAGGCCTTCGAGGTCATGGGGCTAGGATATTTGGGGTCCCGCGTGAGGATTTTCGGGGATTGTGGTCACCCGGATGCGGGTTGAGGGTTCGGCACAGCCTAAATGCCCACCCTCTCTGGCTCCACCCTGGAAACACGCCGGTGCATTAGGTCACAAAGACAGCATCACGCACTAGGGGTGGGGCTTACCTATTACCAGGAAGGGGCGGAGCCAGGGCATTTCTTCAGAGGAGGGGTAGTCCAGAAGGTGGAGCCAGAGCCTATCAATAAAGAGGTGGAGTTAGGTTTTGTTACAAAGAGGCAGGGCACGGACCCTCTTTTATAAGGGTGGAGTCAGATTTCAGAGCTGCACCCTGGGAAGACGGAGACCTCAGCCCCAGGCAGCAAGAAAAGAGCTTTGGGACGCTGTCCAGTACTGTTTTGCCAATCCCCTCTCCTCTCTGTCTTCCTGGCTTCTGCTGCGACAATTTCCTTTCTTGTCTGCCCCATTCTGTTTGTACGATTCTGGGCAGAGGAGGAATAGGGCTCCAGAGAGGGCCCAGTCTAGACAGGCCAGGCTATGGGAACACTTGTTGGCTGAGTGGCCTTGGCCAAGTCACTTCATGGTTAGAGGGTCACAGCCCTTCCTCTCTGAGCTGAGACCTCCTTTCATGTGATTTCTGTTCCTGCAGTCACTAATCAACAAATATTTATCGAGTGACTACTAGGTGCCGGGTGATGTGCTTGGGCATGAGGATACAGCAGGGAAGACAGGCACGGACTCTTCCCTCAGGGAGCTTGTCATCTGGGTTGGACAGGGCAGGGGAATCCAAAGAGACAATAAGACCACTACAATAGACGAAGCTGACTGGCTGGGGGCCGTGGAGGGTGCTTTGGCAAAGCCAAGAAAGAGCAATTAACCCAGTGCGGGAGGTTGGAAATAGCTGCCCTATTTGGTCTGGGGAGGGGGGAAGGGAGCCTTGTGGCTGGACGGTATGGGAGAGAATGACCAGAAATGAGTGAAATAAAAGTCCCCTCAGGCTGAAGTGTGGAGAATGGATTCACCTATCCTCTTCCCACCATTCCACACTCTTTTCCCCTCTCATACCTATCTTCCCCTGCCTGGGCTACAGACAGACAGGTGACAGACAGATCCACGGATGCCAGTGGGAAGCATTGCAGTCTGGGCATGGAGAAGCTGTGCTTCCACCGCACTCACCCTCACTTACACTCACACTCACAGTGACACTCCTGCCCTGCTGCAGCTGGGCCAAGTCTGGTGCACGGGAAGAGGAGGCCTGGTCCCCAGGGCTTCAGTAATTCACATCCCTTCACTCAGATGCAGGGCTCTGTCTGTGGTATACTCAACAATTTGGCTTTTGTCCCTGGTCCCTGAGAGGGAGACTCTAAATCTTTGGAATACCTCAAGTAATACGAGTGTCTTTGTTATCTATGAGTCCCTCGGCTCACACCTGAGTTGATGCTAAGAGATGAGGTGACTTGGGCTGAGGCCTGGTCAGCAGAAAGACCAACCATATCACTGCAGAATTGGGGTTTCGAGCCAATCCGTCAGAGGAGATCGAGTCATGTTGCCAACAATTCATTCCTGCCTATGTATGAAATCTCAGTAAAAACTCTGTACACCAAAGCTCATGGAACTTCCTGGTTGGTGAACATATTGATGTACTGGGAGGGTGACGTGCCCTTTGTGTCTCCATGGGGAGAGAGCATGGGGGCAATGCACTGAGACCCTCCTTGTGTGTCTTTTCATTTGGATGTTCCTGATATATGTACTTTATAAAAAACTAGTTGTCAGGAGAGCACTTCCGAGTTGTGTGAGTCATTCTAGTGAACCCTTGGACCTGAGGGGGGTTTGAAGACCTCTGGACTTGTAGCTAGTTAGGCAGAACTGCAGGTGTGCTGGGGACCCCACTTGTGACTGGCAGCTCAAGTGGAGGCAGGCTTGTTGGGACTGTGCCCTTAAACCTGTGGAGTCGAACACTGGCTCTGGGTAGTTAGTGTCTGCATTGAATTGCAGTACATGAGTTGGCAGCAGAATACCTTTCCACTGAGTGCACTCCCCACTGTCTCCATCTATCTGGAACCTTTTCTCCCTTTCATAACTCCTTAGTAGCCTCCCTGTCCCCATTTCCCACTCTTTGTCTTTAGCTCTGAGAACCTCAGCACTCAACATTTTGGACAAGGGAAGTGGGTTGCATTGTCCCTGTTAGGGGAAGGTTTGCAGTGTCGTCCCCTTGAAGGCACTTGAACATGAGTTTTAAGGCTAGGGGTCAGAGCTTGGTTCAGGATTAGAGGTCAGAGCAATATGGTTGGGGGGCTCCCTCTTTCCCAGGTTTCTCCCTACTCCCACCTCTTCTCTGTGGTCCTAAGACTACTGGAGTGGGAAAGATGGGACCCAGCTGGTCCCCCAGATTCCCTGAGGACAATGGCAAGTAGCAGGGTAAGACTGGGGAGGATCTCCTCCCAGGTCTCCATAGGCCTATCACAGTGACTACACATCCCTCAGCTGAGACCTACTCCTCTCTTCGACAAGCAGGGCTAAAGGGAAAGTTCTTTGGAAGCAGGTCCAGTTCCCATATCTCACATCTCAGGACTCTAGGGCTTCCCCCTCCTGGCCCAGCCAGTACTGTCCCTCTCCCCCATTATTTTCCTGTGCCCCAAACTGAGTCAGAGAATTATCGATAGCATGAGGGGAACCCGGCTTAGAACACCCCCTTCTGCCATGCCTTCCCTATCCTGGGAATTGAAAGGGGATTTCTGAGGAGAGGGGCTGGTGAGCTCCCAGGGACACAAGGAAACTAGAGATGAGGGAGGGGAGCAAGTGTTTCCCCCACCTGATGAGAGGGACCCAAGAGACAGAGACCAGAGGAGGAGACCTCTCAGGAGACACCAATCGTAGAGTGCTGTCCCTTTAACTTAATTCTGTGGTGCCCTCCCCGGTGCTGGGGCCAGTCCCTAACTGAAAGCAGACCCACTAGGAGTCCCTGACCCTTCATCACTTCAGTTGCCAGTCGATATCAGCCCAACTCGGTGACAAGACAGAATGGAAAGGTAGGGAGCAGTGGCCATTGGGTTCTCCTAGGGAGGTTACACTTCGGGGGGCTGATGCCAAGTATCTATGTACCCTTTTATTTTTACCTTTTTGACTCTGCCGCACGGCATGCGATATGTTAATTCCCCAGCCAGGGATAGAACGCATACCCCCTGCAGTGGGAGCATGGAGTCTTATCCACTGGACCATCAGGGAAGTCCCTGATGCCCAGTATCTTTCAACTCGGGATCCAACGGAAGGAGCCAGAAGCTGGGGTGTTAACTGTAGGAAAGACCTCCAACAGTTCTCAGTCATTCCCCTATGGCAGGCCAAGGGTGGCAGCTTCTAGGAATCTTTCGCTCCTCTCACAGCCTACTTCCTACAACTATGGGCTTGAAATAGTTTCGATCCACTCCCAGGAGGAGAAGATGCTTCAGGCACCAGGCAAAGTCCTGTCTAGGAGGAAGGTGGCAGCAGAGTGCTGGGATTGTGAGGATTTATGGATGTGGGGACAAGGCTGGGAGGAAGATAAAGCCAGGATTATTTAGCTCCCTCCATACAGGCCACTCACAGAGACGAGTGTGTGTGTGGTGGGGCGGGGGGCTTAGGTGGTGGAAGGCAATGACTGGTCGTAAGGGGAGGCCTGACTCTGATGAGGGGCCCTTAGGAATAATGGGAGCCTGGACACGGATGGACCCCTTATCAGGGAGAGAGGCCCTGTCGATATGGAAACAGCCGGCATGGAGAATGGCTCCCAGCCCGAATGGCAGCAGCGGTGGCAGAATCAGGAGGGCAGGACGGTGGCTTCGGTTTAAATCTTTAACTCACCAGCTGGCTAGGCAGCGGCAGCAGGGGTGCGGTGGGGGATGTTGCGACCGGAGCCCTGGAGAGCAGTGCCCAGTCCGCTTGACAAACAGCTCATCAGGCCCCGCAGAAGCTCCAGCTTCTGCTTCCGAGGGTGCGCTGAGCTGTGTGGGGACCCGACACAGGCATGAGGCGGGGCGGGGGCTCCCGGCTTCCCCGCGACCGGTTCTCCCGGACTGAGCCTCGTCCATGCCCTGGGCGGGTGCGCGGTATCCCAAGCCCTTCGCCTCCGCTCCCTCCACCACATGCACAGCCAGGGGAAAAAGTAGAAACAGCCCCAGCCGATCCTGGAAAGAGAAGGCAGAGCAGGGCGGGGCGGGGCGGGGCTGACCCCACTGACTCCGCCCCTTGGACGCTTCTACCCTCTCGTGGAAGGCTCCGCCCTTTTAGAGGTGGTTAGAGGCGGTTTACAGGCGGTCTTTAGAGGCTCCGCCCTTTTAGAGGCGGTTAGAGGCGCTTTACAGGCGGTTTTTAGAGGCGGTTCCTCCAGTCCACGCCCCCTAATAGGCCCCTCCCCTCCCGCTTCTCCCGCCCCTTCCCCACCAACCGGGAGCGGCTAGGTTCCTCCTCCGCAGAACCCCGCCTCCACTCACGCCTCCTCCTCCTCCTCCTCCCCAGCTTCCTGCATCACCTGGTATCTCCTCAATCCCGACATGTCCTGGGTTCCCAACGTCTCCTGGTGAGCGGCATGATTGGATCAAGGATTCCCCAAATCCCTGGGAGGATGCCCTTCTCTGTCATTCTCTGGACCAGTCTGAATTGTTCTCAGATAATATGAGACAGGTGCCCCCGGGAAGACTCAGTTGCCACATTGGGACAGGGTTGGATTGAAGATTTGGGAGGCACTAGTCATTAAGGGATTGGGTGGTAGGGCCCCTCGGGGTCACGGGGCATTTAGGAGGTTAGAGCCAAAGGCCTTCGAGGTCATGGGGCTAGGATATTTGGGGTCCCGCGTGAGGATTTTCGGGGATTGTGGTCACCCGGATGCGGGTTGAGGGTTTGGCACAGCCTAAATGCCCACCCTCTCTGGCTCCACCCTGGAAACACGCCGGTGCATTAGGTCACAAAGACAGCATCACGCACTAGGGGTGGGGCTTACCTATTACCAGGAAGGGGCGGAGCCAGGGCATTTCTTCAGAGGAGGGGTAGTCCAGAAGGTGGAGCCAGAGCCTATCAATAAAGAGGTGGAGTTAGGTTTTGTTACAAAGAGGCAGGGCACGGACCCTCTTTTATAAGGGTGGAGTCAGATTTCAGAGCTGCACCCTGGGAAGACGGAGACCTCAGCCCCAGGCAGCAAGAAAAGAGCTTTGGGACGCTGTCCAGTACTGTTTTGCCAATCCCCTCTCCTCTCTGTCTTCCTGGCTTCTGCTCCGACAGTTACCTTTCTTGTCTGCCCCATTCTGTTTGTACGATTCTGGGCAGAGGAGGAATAGGGCTCCAGAGAGGGCCCAGTCTAGACAGGCCAGGCTATGGGAACACTTGTTGGCTGAGTGGCCTTGGCCAAGTCACTTCATGGTTAGAGGGTCACAGCCCTTCCTCTCTGAGCTGAGACCTCCTTTCATGTGATTTCTGTTCCTGCAGTCACTAATCAACAAATATTTATCGAGTGACTACTAGGTGCCGGGTGATGTGCTTGGGCATGAGGATACAGCAGGGAAGACAGGCACGGACTCTTCCCTCAGGGAGCTTGTCATCTGGGTTGGACAGGGCAGGGGAATCCAAAGAGACAATAAGACCACTACAATAGACGAAGCTGACTGGCTGGGGGCCGTGGAGGGTGCTTTGGCAAAGCCAAGAAAGAGCAATTAACCCAGTGCGGGAGGTTGGAAATAGCT
Organism: Mesoplodon bidens; assembly: GCF_964165515.1. Taxonomy (NCBI): domain Eukaryota; kingdom Metazoa; phylum Chordata; class Mammalia; order Artiodactyla; family Ziphiidae; genus Mesoplodon; species Mesoplodon bidens. The sequence goes on from NW_027671983.1 coordinate 1,012,671, forward strand.
GCCCTATTTGGTCTGGGGATGGGGGAAGGGAGCCTTGTGGCTGGACGGTATGGGAGAGAATGACCAGAAATGAGTGAAATAAAAGTCCCCTCAGGCTGAAGTGTGGAGAATGGATTCACCTATCCTCTTCCCACCATTCCACACTCTTTTCCCCTCTCATACCTATCTTCCCCTGCCTGGGCTACAGACAGACAGGTGACAGACAGATCCACGGATGCCAGTGGGAAGCATTGCAGTCTGGGCATGGAGAAGCTGTGCTTCCACCGCACTCACCCTCACTTACACTCACACTCACAGTGACACTCCTGCCCTGCTGCAGCTGGGCCAAGTCTGGTGCACGGGAAGAGGAGGCCTGGTCCCCAGGGCTTCAGTAATTCACATCCCTTCACTCAGATGCAGGGCTCTGTCTGTGGTATACTCAACAATTTGGCTTTTGTCCCTGGTCCCTGAGAGGGAGACTCTAAATCTTTGGAATACCTCAAGTAATACGAGTGTCTTTGTTATCTATGAGTCCCTCGGCTCACACCTGAGTTGATGCTAAGAGATGAGGTGACTTGGGCTGAGGCCTGGTCAGCAGAAAGACCAACCATATCACTGCAGAATTGGGGTTTCGAGCCAATCCGTCAGAGGAGATCGAGTCATGTTGCCAACAATTCATTCCTGCCTATGTATGAAATCTCAGTAAAAACTCTGTACACCAAAGCTCATGGAACTTCCTGGTTGGTGAACATATTGATGTACTGGGAGGGTGACGTGCCCTTTGTGTCTCCATGGGGAGAGAGCATGGGGGCAATGCACTGAGACCCTCCTTGTGTGTCTTTTCATTTGGATGTTCCTGATATATGTACTTTATAAAAAACTAGTTGTCAGGAGAGCACTTCCGAGTTGTGTGAGTCATTCTAGTGAACCCTTGGACCTGAGGGGGGTTTGAAGACCTCTGGACTTGTAGCTAGTTAGGCAGAACTGCAGGTGTGCTGGGGACCCCACTTGTGACTGGCAGCTCAAGTGGAGGCAGGCTTGTTGGGACTGTGCCCTTAAACCTGTGGAGTCGAACACTGGCTCTGGGTAGTTAGTGTCTGCATTGAATTGCAGTACATGAGTTGGCAGCAGAATACCTTTCCACTGAGTGCACTCCCCACTGTCTCCATCTATCTGGAACCTTTTCTCCCTTTCATAACTCCTTAGTAGCCTCCCTGTCCCCATTTCCCACTCTTTGTCTTTAGCTCTGAGAACCTCAGCACTCAACATTTTGGACAAGGGAAGTGGGTTGCATTGTCCCTGTTAGGGGAAGGTTTGCAGTGTCGTCCCCTTGAAGGCACTTGAACATGAGTTTTAAGGCTAGGGGTCAGAGCTTGGTTCAGGATTAGAGGTCAGAGCAATATGGTTGGGGGGCTCCCTCTTTCCCAGGTTTCTCCCTACTCCCACCTCTTCTCTGTGGTCCTAAGACTACTGGAGTGGGAAAGATGGGACCCAGCTGGTCCCACAGATTCCCTGAGGACAATGGCAAGTAGCAGGGTAAGACTGGGGAGGATCTCCTCCCAGGTCTCCATAGGCCTATCACAGTGACTACACATCCCTCAGCTGAGACCTACTCCTCTCTTCGACAAGCAGGGCTAAAGGGAAAGTTCTTTGGAAGCAGGTCCAGTTCCCATATCTCACATCTCAGGACTCTAGGGCTTCCCCCTCCTGGCCCAGCCAGTACTGTCCCTCTCCCCCATTATTTTCCTGTGCCCCAAACTGAGTCAGAGAATTATCGATAGCATGAGGGGAACCCGGCTTAGAACACCCCCTTCTGCCATGCCTTCCCTATCCTGGGAATTGAAAGGGGATTTCTGAGGAGAGGGGCTGGTGAGCTCCCAGGGACACAAGGAAACTAGAGATGAGGGAGGGGAGCAAGTGTTTCCCCCACCTGATGAGAGGGACCCAAGAGACAGAGACCAGAGGAGGAGACCTCTCAGGAGACACCAATCGTAGAGTGCTGTCCCTTTAACTTAATTCTGTGGTGCCCTCCCCGGTGCTGGGGCCAGTCCCTAACTGAAAGCAGACCCACTAGGAGTCCCTGACCCTTCATCACTTCAGTTGCCAGTCGATATCAGCCCAACTCGGTGACAAGACAGAATGGAAAGGTAGGGAGCAGTGGCCATTGGGTTCTCCTAGGGAGGTTACACTTCGGGGGGCTGATGCCAAGTATCTATGTACCCTTTTATTTTTACCTTTTTGACTCTGCCGCACGGCATGCGATATGTTAATTCCCCAGCCAGGGATAGAACGCATACCCCCTGCAGTGGGAGCATGGAGTCTTATCCACTGGACCATCAGGGAAGTCCCTGATGCCCAGTATCTTTCAACTCGGGATCCAACGGAAGGAGCCAGAAGCTGGGGTGTTAACTGTAGGAAAGACCTCCAACAGTTCTCAGTCATTCCCCTATGGCAGGCCAAGGGTGGCAGCTTCTAGGAATCTTTCCCTCCTCTCACAGCCTACTTCCTACAACTATGGGCTTGAAATAGTTTCGATCCACTCCCAGGAGGAGAAGATGCTTCAGGCACCAGGCAAAGTCCTGTCTAGGAGGAAGGTGGCAGCAGAGTGCTGGGATTGTGAGGATTTATGGATGTGGGGACAAGGCTGGGAGGAAGATAAAGCCAGGATTATTTAGCTCCCTCCATACAGGCCACTCACAGAGACGAGTGTGTGTGTGGTGGGGCGGGGGGCTTAGGTGGTGGAAGGCAATGACTGGTCGTAAGGGGAGGCCTGACTCTGATGAGGGGCCCTTAGGAATAATGGGAGCCTGGACACGGATGGACCCCTTATCAGGGAGAGAGGCCCTGTCGATATGGAAACAGCCGGCATGGAGAATGGCTCCCAGCCCGAATGGCAGCAGCGGAGGCAGAATCAGGAGGGCAGGACGGTGGCTTCGGTTTAAATCTTTAACTCACCAGCTGGCTAGGCAGCGGCAGCAGGGGTGCGGTGGGGGATGTTGCGACCGGAGCCCTGGAGAGCAGTGCCCAGTCCGCTTGACAAACAGCTCATCAGGCCCCGCAGAAGCTCCAGCTTCTGCTTCCGAGGGTGCGCTGAGCTGTGTGGGGACCCAACACAGGCATGAGGCGGGGCGGGGGCTCCCGGCTTCCCCGCGACCGGTTCTCCCGGACTGAGCCTCGTCCATGCCCTGGGCGGGTGCGCGGTATCCCAAGCCCTTCGCCTCCGCTCCCTCCACCACATGCACAGCCAGGGGAAAAAGTAGAAACAGCCCCAGCCGATCCTGGAAAGAGAAGGCAGAGCAGGGCGGGGCGGGGCGGGGCTGACCCCACTGACTCCGCCCCTTGGACGCTTCTACCCTCTCGTGGAAGGCTCCGCCCTTTTAGAGGTGGTTAGAGGCGGTTTACAGGCGGTCTTTAGAGGCTCCGCCCTTTTAGAGGCGGTTAGAGGCGCTTTACAGGCGGTTTTTAGAGGCGGTTCCTCCAGTCCACGCCCCCTAATAGGCCCCTCCCCTCCCGCTTCTCCCGCCCCTTCCCCACCAACCGGGAGCGGCTAGGTTCCTCCTCCGCAGAACCCCGCCTCCACTCACGCCTCCTCCTCCTCCTCCTCCCCAGCTTCCTGCATCACCTGGTATCTCCTCAATCCCGACATGTCCTGGGTTCCCAACGTCTCCTGGTGAGCGGCATGATTGGATCAAGGATTCCCCAAATCCCTGGGAGGATGCCCTTCTCTGTCATTCTCTGGACCAGTCTGAATTGTTCTCAGATAATATGAGACAGGTGCCCCCGGGAAGACTCAGTTGCCACATTGGGACAGGGTTGGATTGAAGATTTGGGAGGCACTAGTCGTTAAGGGATTGGGTGGTAGGGCCCCTCGGGGTCACGGGGCATTTAGGAGGTTAGAGCCAAAGGCCTTCGAGGTCATGGGGCTAGGATATTTGGGGTCCCGCGTGAGGATTTTCGGGGATTGTGGTCACCCGGATGCGGGTTGAGGGTTCGGCACAGCCTAAATGCCCACCCTCTCTGGCTCCACCCTGGAAACACGCCGGTGCATTAGGTCACAAAGACAGCATCACGCACTAGGGGTGGGGCTTACCTATTACCAGGAAGGGGCGGAGCCAGGGCATTTCTTCAGAGGAGGGGTAGTCCAGAAGGTGGAGCCAGAGCCTATCAATAAAGAGGTGGAGTTAGGTTTTGTTACAAAGAGGCAGGGCACGGACCCTCTTTTATAAGGGTGGAGTCAGATTTCAGAGCTGCACCCTGGGAAGACGGAGACCTCAGCCCCAGGCAGCAAGAAAAGAGCTTTGGGACGCTGTCCAGTACTGTTTTGCCAATCCCCTCTCCTCTCTGTCTTCCTGGCTTCTGCTGCGACAATTTCCTTTCTTGTCTGCCCCATTCTGTTTGTACGATTCTGGGCAGAGGAGGAATAGGGCTCCAGAGAGGGCCCAGTCTAGACAGGCCAGGCTATGGGAACACTTGTTGGCTGAGTGGCCTTGGCCAAGTCACTTCATGGTTAGAGGGTCACAGCCCTTCCTCTCTGAGCTGAGACCTCCTTTCATGTGATTTCTGTTCCTGCAGTCACTAATCAACAAATATTTATCGAGTGACTACTAGGTGCCGGGTGATGTGCTTGGGCATGAGGATACAGCAGGGAAGACAGGCACGGACTCTTCCCTCAGGGAGCTTGTCATCTGGGTTGGACAGGGCAGGGGAATCCAAAGAGACAATAAGACCACTACAATAGACGAAGCTGACTGGCTGGGGGCCGTGGAGGGTGCTTTGGCAAAGCCAAGAAAGAGCAATTAACCCAGTGCGGGAGGTTGGAAATAGCTGCCCTATTTGGTCTGGGGAGGGGGGAAGGGAGCCTTGTGGCTGGACGGTATGGGAGAGAATGACCAGAAATGAGTGAAATAAAAGTCCCCTCAGGCTGAAGTGTGGAGAATGGATTCACCTATCCTCTTCCCACCATTCCACACTCTTTTCCCCTCTCATACCTATCTTCCCCTGCCTGGGCTACAGACAGACAGGTGACAGACAGATCCACGGATGCCAGTGGGAAGCATTGCAGTCTGGGCATGGAGAAGCTGTGCTTCCACCGCACTCACCCTCACTTACACTCACACTCACAGTGACACTCCTGCCCTGCTGCAGCTGGGCCAAGTCTGGTGCACGGGAAGAGGAGGCCTGGTCCCCAGGGCTTCAGTAATTCACATCCCTTCACTCAGATGCAGGGCTCTGTCTGTGGTATACTCAACAATTTGGCTTTTGTCCCTGGTCCCTGAGAGGGAGACTCTAAATCTTTGGAATACCTCAAGTAATACGAGTGTCTTTGTTATCTATGAGTCCCTCGGCTCACACCTGAGTTGATGCTAAGAGATGAGGTGACTTGGGCTGAGGCCTGGTCAGCAGAAAGACCAACCATATCACTGCAGAATTGGGGTTTCGAGCCAATCCGTCAGAGGAGATCGAGTCATGTTGCCAACAATTCATTCCTGCCTATGTATGAAATCTCAGTAAAAACTCTGTACACCAAAGCTCATGGAACTTCCTGGTTGGTGAACATATTGATGTACTGGGAGGGTGACGTGCCCTTTGTGTCTCCATGGGGAGAGAGCATGGGGGCAATGCACTGAGACCCTCCTTGTGTGTCTTTTCATTTGGATGTTCCTGATATATGTACTTTATAAAAAACTAGTTGTCAGGAGAGCACTTCCGAGTTGTGTGAGTCATTCTAGTGAACCCTTGGACCTGAGGGGGGTTTGAAGACCTCTGGACTTGTAGCTAGTTAGGCAGAACTGCAGGTGTGCTGGGGACCCCACTTGTGACTGGCAGCTCAAGTGGAGGCAGGCTTGTTGGGACTGTGCCCTTAAACCTGTGGAGTCGAACACTGGCTCTGGGTAGTTAGTGTCTGCATTGAATTGCAGTACATGAGTTGGCAGCAGAATACCTTTCCACTGAGTGCACTCCCCACTGTCTCCATCTATCTGGAACCTTTTCTCCCTTTCATAACTCCTTAGTAGCCTCCCTGTCCCCATTTCCCACTCTTTGTCTTTAGCTCTGAGAACCTCAGCACTCAACATTTTGGACAAGGGAAGTGGGTTGCATTGTCCCTGTTAGGGGAAGGTTTGCAGTGTCGTCCCCTTGAAGGCACTTGAACATGAGTTTTAAGGCTAGGGGTCAGAGCTTGGTTCAGGATTAGAGGTCAGAGCAATATGGTTGGGGGGCTCCCTCTTTCCCAGGTTTCTCCCTACTCCCACCTCTTCTCTGTGGTCCTAAGACTACTGGAGTGGGAAAGATGGGACCCAGCTGGTCCCCCAGATTCCCTGAGGACAATGGCAAGTAGCAGGGTAAGACTGGGGAGGATCTCCTCCCAGGTCTCCATAGGCCTATCACAGTGACTACACATCCCTCAGCTGAGACCTACTCCTCTCTTCGACAAGCAGGGCTAAAGGGAAAGTTCTTTGGAAGCAGGTCCAGTTCCCATATCTCACATCTCAGGACTCTAGGGCTTCCCCCTCCTGGCCCAGCCAGTACTGTCCCTCTCCCCCATTATTTTCCTGTGCCCCAAACTGAGTCAGAGAATTATCGATAGCATGAGGGGAACCCGGCTTAGAACACCCCCTTCTGCCATGCCTTCCCTATCCTGGGAATTGAAAGGGGATTTCTGAGGAGAGGGGCTGGTGAGCTCCCAGGGACACAAGGAAACTAGAGATGAGGGAGGGGAGCAAGTGTTTCCCCCACCTGATGAGAGGGACCCAAGAGACAGAGACCAGAGGAGGAGACCTCTCAGGAGACACCAATCGTAGAGTGCTGTCCCTTTAACTTAATTCTGTGGTGCCCTCCCCGGTGCTGGGGCCAGTCCCTAACTGAAAGCAGACCCACTAGGAGTCCCTGACCCTTCATCACTTCAGTTGCCAGTCGATATCAGCCCAACTCGGTGACAAGACAGAATGGAAAGGTAGGGAGCAGTGGCCATTGGGTTCTCCTAGGGAGGTTACACTTCGGGGGGCTGATGCCAAGTATCTATGTACCCTTTTATTTTTACCTTTTTGACTCTGCCGCACGGCATGCGATATGTTAATTCCCCAGCCAGGGATAGAACGCATACCCCCTGCAGTGGGAGCATGGAGTCTTATCCACTGGACCATCAGGGAAGTCCCTGATGCCCAGTATCTTTCAACTCGGGATCCAACGGAAGGAGCCAGAAGCTGGGGTGTTAACTGTAGGAAAGACCTCCAACAGTTCTCAGTCATTCCCCTATGGCAGGCCAAGGGTGGCAGCTTCTAGGAATCTTTCGCTCCTCTCACAGCCTACTTCCTACAACTATGGGCTTGAAATAGTTTCGATCCACTCCCAGGAGGAGAAGATGCTTCAGGCACCAGGCAAAGTCCTGTCTAGGAGGAAGGTGGCAGCAGAGTGCTGGGATTGTGAGGATTTATGGATGTGGGGACAAGGCTGGGAGGAAGATAAAGCCAGGATTATTTAGCTCCCTCCATACAGGCCACTCACAGAGACGAGTGTGTGTGTGGTGGGGCGGGGGGCTTAGGTGGTGGAAGGCAATGACTGGTCGTAAGGGGAGGCCTGACTCTGATGAGGGGCCCTTAGGAATAATGGGAGCCTGGACACGGATGGACCCCTTATCAGGGAGAGAGGCCCTGTCGATATGGAAACAGCCGGCATGGAGAATGGCTCCCAGCCCGAATGGCAGCAGCGGTGGCAGAATCAGGAGGGCAGGACGGTGGCTTCGGTTTAAATCTTTAACTCACCAGCTGGCTAGGCAGCGGCAGCAGGGGTGCGGTGGGGGATGTTGCGACCGGAGCCCTGGAGAGCAGTGCCCAGTCCGCTTGACAAACAGCTCATCAGGCCCCGCAGAAGCTCCAGCTTCTGCTTCCGAGGGTGCGCTGAGCTGTGTGGGGACCCGACACAGGCATGAGGCGGGGCGGGGGCTCCCGGCTTCCCCGCGACCGGTTCTCCCGGACTGAGCCTCGTCCATGCCCTGGGCGGGTGCGCGGTATCCCAAGCCCTTCGCCTCCGCTCCCTCCACCACATGCACAGCCAGGGGAAAAAGTAGAAACAGCCCCAGCCGATCCTGGAAAGAGAAGGCAGAGCAGGGCGGGGCGGGGCGGGGCTGACCCCACTGACTCCGCCCCTTGGACGCTTCTACCCTCTCGTGGAAGGCTCCGCCCTTTTAGAGGTGGTTAGAGGCGGTTTACAGGCGGTCTTTAGAGGCTCCGCCCTTTTAGAGGCGGTTAGAGGCGCTTTACAGGCGGTTTTTAGAGGCGGTTCCTCCAGTCCACGCCCCCTAATAGGCCCCTCCCCTCCCGCTTCTCCCGCCCCTTCCCCACCAACCGGGAGCGGCTAGGTTCCTCCTCCGCAGAACCCCGCCTCCACTCACGCCTCCTCCTCCTCCTCCTCCCCAGCTTCCTGCATCACCTGGTATCTCCTCAATCCCGACATGTCCTGGGTTCCCAACGTCTCCTGGTGAGCGGCATGATTGGATCAAGGATTCCCCAAATCCCTGGGAGGATGCCCTTCTCTGTCATTCTCTGGACCAGTCTGAATTGTTCTCAGATAATATGAGACAGGTGCCCCCGGGAAGACTCAGTTGCCACATTGGGACAGGGTTGGATTGAAGATTTGGGAGGCACTAGTCATTAAGGGATTGGGTGGTAGGGCCCCTCGGGGTCACGGGGCATTTAGGAGGTTAGAGCCAAAGGCCTTCGAGGTCATGGGGCTAGGATATTTGGGGTCCCGCGTGAGGATTTTCGGGGATTGTGGTCACCCGGATGCGGGTTGAGGGTTTGGCACAGCCTAAATGCCCACCCTCTCTGGCTCCACCCTGGAAACACGCCGGTGCATTAGGTCACAAAGACAGCATCACGCACTAGGGGTGGGGCTTACCTATTACCAGGAAGGGGCGGAGCCAGGGCATTTCTTCAGAGGAGGGGTAGTCCAGAAGGTGGAGCCAGAGCCTATCAATAAAGAGGTGGAGTTAGGTTTTGTTACAAAGAGGCAGGGCACGGACCCTCTTTTATAAGGGTGGAGTCAGATTTCAGAGCTGCACCCTGGGAAGACGGAGACCTCAGCCCCAGGCAGCAAGAAAAGAGCTTTGGGACGCTGTCCAGTACTGTTTTGCCAATCCCCTCTCCTCTCTGTCTTCCTGGCTTCTGCTCCGACAGTTACCTTTCTTGTCTGCCCCATTCTGTTTGTACGATTCTGGGCAGAGGAGGAATAGGGCTCCAGAGAGGGCCCAGTCTAGACAGGCCAGGCTATGGGAACACTTGTTGGCTGAGTGGCCTTGGCCAAGTCACTTCATGGTTAGAGGGTCACAGCCCTTCCTCTCTGAGCTGAGACCTCCTTTCATGTGATTTCTGTTCCTGCAGTCACTAATCAACAAATATTTATCGAGTGACTACTAGGTGCCGGGTGATGTGCTTGGGCATGAGGATACAGCAGGGAAGACAGGCACGGACTCTTCCCTCAGGGAGCTTGTCATCTGGGTTGGACAGGGCAGGGGAATCCAAAGAGACAATAAGACCACTACAATAGACGAAGCTGACTGGCTGGGGGCCGTGGAGGGTGCTTTGGCAAAGCCAAGAAAGAGCAATTAACCCAGTGCGGGAGGTTGGAAATAGCTGCCCTATTTGGTCTGGGGATGGGGGAAGGGAGCCTTGTGGCTGGACGGTATGGGAGAGAATGACCAGAAATGAGTGAAATAAAAGTCCCCTCAGGCTGAAGTGTGGAGAATGGATTCACCTATCCTCTTCCCACCATTCCACACTCTTTTCCCCTCTCATACCTATCTTCCCCTGCCTGGGCTACAGACAGACAGGTGACAGACAGATCCACGGATGCCAGTGGGAAGCATTGCAGTCTGGGCATGGAGAAGCTGTGCTTCCACCGCACTCACCCTCACTTACACTCACACTCACAGTGACACTCCTGCCCTGCTGCAGCTGGGCCAAGTCTGGTGCACGGGAAGAGGAGGCCTGGTCCCCAGGGCTTCAGTAATTCACATCCCTTCACTCAGATGCAGGGCTCTGTCTGTGGTATACTCAACAATTTGGCTTTTGTCCCTGGTCCCTGAGAGGGAGACTCTAAATCTTTGGAATACCTCAAGTAATACGAGTGTCTTTGTTATCTATGAGTCCCTCGGCTCACACCTGAGTTGATGCTAAGAGATGAGGTGACTTGGGCTGAGGCCTGGTCAGCAGAAAGACCAACCATATCACTGCAGAATTGGGGTTTCGAGCCAATCCGTCAGAGGAGATCGAGTCATGTTGCCAACAATTCATTCCTGCCTATGTATGAAATCTCAGTAAAAACTCTGTACACCAAAGCTCATGGAACTTCCTGGTTGGTGAACATATTGATGTACTGGGAGGGTGACGTGCCCTTTGTGTCTCCATGGGGAGAGAGCATGGGGGCAATGCACTGAGACCCTCCTTGTGTGTCTTTTCATTTGGATGTTCCTGATATATGTACTTTATAAAAAACTAGTTGTCAGGAGAGCACTTCCGAGTTGTGTGAGTCATTCTAGTGAACCCTTGGACCTGAGGGGGGTTTGAAGACCTCTGGACTTGTAGCTAGTTAGGCAGAACTGCAGGTGTGCTGGGGACCCCACTTGTGACTGGCAGCTCAAGTGGAGGCAGGCTTGTTGGGACTGTGCCCTTAAACCTGTGGAGTCGAACACTGGCTCTGGGTAGTTAGTGTCTGCATTGAATTGCAGTACATGAGTTGGCAGCAGAATACCTTTCCACTGAGTGCACTCCCCACTGTCTCCATCTATCTGGAACCTTTTCTCCCTTTCATAACTCCTTAGTAGCCTCCCTGTCCCCATTTCCCACTCTTTGTCTTTAGCTCTGAGAACCTCAGCACTCAACATTTTGGACAAGGGAAGTGGGTTGCATTGTCCCTGTTAGGGGAAGGTTTGCAGTGTCGTCCCCTTGAAGGCACTTGAACATGAGTTTTAAGGCTAGGGGTCAGAGCTTGGTTCAGGATTAGAGGTCAGAGCAATATGGTTGGGGGGCTCCCTCTTTCCCAGGTTTCTCCCTACTCCCACCTCTTCTCTGTGGTCCTAAGACTACTGGAGTGGGAAAGATGGGACCCAGCTGGTCCCACAGATTCCCTGAGGACAATGGCAAGTAGCAGGGTAAGACTGGGGAGGATCTCCTCCCAGGTCTCCATAGGCCTATCACAGTGACTACACATCCCTCAGCTGAGACCTACTCCTCTCTTCGACAAGCAGGGCTAAAGGGAAAGTTCTTTGGAAGCAGGTCCAGTTCCCATATCTCACATCTCAGGACTCTAGGGCTTCCCCCTCCTGGCCCAGCCAGTACTGTCCCTCTCCCCCATTATTTTCCTGTGCCCCAAACTGAGTCAGAGAATTATCGATAGCATGAGGGGAACCCGGCTTAGAACACCCCCTTCTGCCATGCCTTCCCTATCCTGGGAATTGAAAGGGGATTTCTGAGGAGAGGGGCTGGTGAGCTCCCAGGGACACAAGGAAACTAGAGATGAGGGAGGGGAGCAAGTGTTTCCCCCACCTGATGAGAGGGACCCAAGAGACAGAGACCAGAGGAGGAGACCTCTCAGGAGACACCAATCGTAGAGTGCTGTCCCTTTAACTTAATTCTGTGGTGCCCTCCCCGGTGCTGGGGCCAGTCCCTAACTGAAAGCAGACCCACTAGGAGTCCCTGACCCTTCATCACTTCAGTTGCCAGTCGATATCAGCCCAACTCGGTGACAAGACAGAATGGAAAGGTAGGGAGCAGTGGCCATTGGGTTCTCCTAGGGAGGTTACACTTCGGGGGGCTGATGCCAAGTATCTATGTACCCTTTTATTTTTACCTTTTTGACTCTGCCGCACGGCATGCGATATGTTAATTCCCCAGCCAGGGATAGAACGCATACCCCCTGCAGTGGGAGCATGGAGTCTTATCCACTGGACCATCAGGGAAGTCCCTGATGCCCAGTATCTTTCAACTCGGGATCCAACGGAAGGAGCCAGAAGCTGGGGTGTTAACTGTAGGAAAGACCTCCAACAGTTCTCAGTCATTCCCCTATGGCAGGCCAAGGGTGGCAGCTTCTAGGAATCTTTCCCTCCTCTCACAGCCTACTTCCTACAACTATGGGCTTGAAATAGTTTCGATCCACTCCCAGGAGGAGAAGATGCTTCAGGCACCAGGCAAAGTCCTGTCTAGGAGGAAGGTGGCAGCAGAGTGCTGGGATTGTGAGGATTTATGGATGTGGGGACAAGGCTGGGAGGAAGATAAAGCCAGGATTATTTAGCTCCCTCCATACAGGCCACTCACAGAGACGAGTGTGTGTGTGGTGGGGCGGGGGGCTTAGGTGGTGGAAGGCAATGACTGGTCGTAAGGGGAGGCCTGACTCTGATGAGGGGCCCTTAGGAATAATGGGAGCCTGGACACGGATGGACCCCTTATCAGGGAGAGAGGCCCTGTCGATATGGAAACAGCCGGCATGGAGAATGGCTCCCAGCCCGAATGGCAGCAGCGGAGGCAGAATCAGGAGGGCAGGACGGTGGCTTCGGTTTAAATCTTTAACTCACCAGCTGGCTAGGCAGCGGCAGCAGGGGTGCGGTGGGGGATGTTGCGACCGGAGCCCTGGAGAGCAGTGCCCAGTCCGCTTGACAAACAGCTCATCAGGCCCCGCAGAAGCTCCAGCTTCTGCTTCCGAGGGTGCGCTGAGCTGTGTGGGGACCCGACACAGGCATGAGGCGGGGCGGGGGCTCCCGGCTTCCCCGCGACCGGTTCTCCCGGACTGAGCCTCGTCCATGCCCTGGGCGGGTGCGCGGTATCCCAAGCCCTTCGCCTCCGCTCCCTCCACCACATGCACAGCCAGGGGAAAAAGTAGAAACAGCCCCAGCCGATCCTGGAAAGAGAAGGCAGAGCAGGGCGGGGCGGGGCGGGGCTGACCCCACTGACTCCGCCCCTTGGACGCTTCTACCCTCTCGTGGAAGGCTCCGCCCTTTTAGAGGTGGTTAGAGGCGGTTTACAGGCGGTCTTTAGAGGCTCCGCCCTTTTAGAGGCGGTTAGAGGCGCTTTACAGGCGGTTTTTAGAGGCGGTTCCTCCAGTCCACGCCCCCTAATAGGCCCCTCCCCTCCCGCTTCTCCCGCCCCTTCCCCACCAACCGGGAGCGGCTAGGTTCCTCCTCCGCAGAACCCCGCCTCCACTCACGCCTCCTCCTCCTCCTCCTCCCCAGCTTCCTGCATCACCTGGTATCTCCTCAATCCCGACATGTCCTGGGTTCCCAACGTCTCCTGGTGAGCGGCATGATTGGATCAAGGATTCCCCAAATCCCTGGGAGGATGCCCTTCTCTGTCATTCTCTGGACCAGTCTGAATTGTTCTCAGATAATATGAGACAGGTGCCCCCGGGAAGACTCAGTTGCCACATTGGGACAGGGTTGGATTGAAGATTTGGGAGGCACTAGTCATTAAGGGATTGGGTGGTAGGGCCCCTCGGGGTCACGGGGCATTTAGGAGGTTAGAGCCAAAGGCCTTCGAGGTCATGGGGCTAGGATATTTGGGGTCCCGCGTGAGGATTTTCGGGGATTGTGGTCACCCGGATGCGGGTTGAGGGTTTGGCACAGCCTAAATGCCCACCCTCTCTGGCTCCACCCTGGAAACACGCCGGTGCATTAGGTCACAAAGACAGCATCACGCACTAGGGGTGGGGCTTACCTATTACCAGGAAGGGGCGGAGCCAGGGCATTTCTTCAGAGGAGGGGTAGTCCAGAAGGTGGAGCCAGAGCCTATCAATAAAGAGGTGGAGTTAGGTTTTGTTACAAAGAGGCAGGGCACGGACCCTCTTTTATAAGGGTGGAGTCAGATTTCAGAGCTGCACCCTGGGAAGACGGAGACCTCAGCCCCAGGCAGCAAGAAAAGAGCTTTGGGACGCTGTCCAGTACTGTTTTGCCAATCCCCTCTCCTCTCTGTCTTCCTGGCTTCTGCTCCGACAGTTACCTTTCTTGTCTGCCCCATTCTGTTTGTACGATTCTGGGCAGAGGAGGAATAGGGCTCCAGAGAGGGCCCAGTCTAGACAGGCCAGGCTATGGGAACACTTGTTGGCTGAGTGGCCTTGGCCAAGTCACTTCATGGTTAGAGGGTCACAGCCCTTCCTCTCTGAGCTGAGACCTCCTTTCATGTGATTTCTGTTCCTGCAGTCACTAATCAACAAATATTTATCGAGTGACTACTAGGTGCCGGGTGATGTGCTTGGGCATGAGGATACAGCAGGGAAGACAGGCACGGACTCTTCCCTCAGGGAGCTTGTCATCTGGGTTGGACAGGGCAGGGGAATCCAAAGAGACAATAAGACCACTACAATAGACGAAGCTGACTGGCTGGGGGCCGTGGAGGGTGCTTTGGCAAAGCCAAGAAAGAGCAATTAACCCAGTGCGGGAGGTTGGAAATAGCTGCCCTATTTGGTCTGGGGATGGGGGAAGGGAGCCTTGTGGCTGGACGGTATGGGAGAGAATGACCAGAAATGAGTGAAATAAAAGTCCCCTCAGGCTGAAGTGTGGAGAATGGATTCACCTATCCTCTTCCCACCATTCCACACTCTTTTCCCCTCTCATACCTATCTTCCCCTGCCTGGGCTACAGACAGACAGGTGACAGACAGATCCACGGATGCCAGTGGGAAGCATTGCAGTCTGGGCATGGAGAAGCTGTGCTTCCACCGCACTCACCCTCACTTACACTCACACTCACAGTGACACTCCTGCCCTGCTGCAGCTGGGCCAAGTCTGGTGCACGGGAAGAGGAGGCCTGGTCCCCAGGGCTTCAGTAATTCACATCCCTTCACTCAGATGCAGGGCTCTGTCTGTGGTATACTCAACAATTTGGCTTTTGTCCCTGGTCCCTGAGAGGGAGACTCTAAATCTTTGGAATACCTCAAGTAATACGAGTGTCTTTGTTATCTATGAGTCCCTCGGCTCACACCTGAGTTGATGCTAAGAGATGAGGTGACTTGGGCTGAGGCCTGGTCAGCAGAAAGACCAACCATATCACTGCAGAATTGGGGTTTCGAGCCAATCCGTCAGAGGAGATCGAGTCATGTTGCCAACAATTCATTCCTGCCTATGTATGAAATCTCAGTAAAAACTCTGTACACCAAAGCTCATGGAACTTCCTGGTTGGTGAACATATTGATGTACTGGGAGGGTGACGTGCCCTTTGTGTCTCCATGGGGAGAGAGCATGGGGGCAATGCACTGAGACCCTCCTTGTGTGTCTTTTCATTTGGATGTTCCTGATATATGTACTTTATAAAAAACTAGTTGTCAGGAGAGCACTTCCGAGTTGTGTGAGTCATTCTAGTGAACCCTTGGACCTGAGGGGGGTTTGAAGACCTCTGGACTTGTAGCTAGTTAGGCAGAACTGCAGGTGTGCTGGGGACCCCACTTGTGACTGGCAGCTCAAGTGGAGGCAGGCTTGTTGGGACTGTGCCCTTAAACCTGTGGAGTCGAACACTGGCTCTGGGTAGTTAGTGTCTGCATTGAATTGCAGTACATGAGTTGGCAGCAGAATACCTTTCCACTGAGTGCACTCCCCACTGTCTCCATCTATCTGGAACCTTTTCTCCCTTTCATAACTCCTTAGTAGCCTCCCTGTCCCCATTTCCCACTCTTTGTCTTTAGCTCTGAGAACCTCAGCACTCAACATTTTGGACAAGGGAAGTGGGTTGCATTGTCCCTGTTAGGGGAAGGTTTGCAGTGTCGTCCCCTTGAAGGCACTTGAACATGAGTTTTAAGGCTAGGGGTCAGAGCTTGGTTCAGGATTAGAGGTCAGAGCAATATGGTTGGGGGGCTCCCTCTTTCCCAGGTTTCTCCCTACTCCCACCTCTTCTCTGTGGTCCTAAGACTACTGGAGTGGGAAAGATGGGACCCAGCTGGTCCCACAGATTCCCTGAGGACAATGGCAAGTAGCAGGGTAAGACTGGGGAGGATCTCCTCCCAGGTCTCCATAGGCCTATCACAGTGACTACACATCCCTCAGCTGAGACCTACTCCTCTCTTCGACAAGCAGGGCTAAAGGGAAAGTTCTTTGGAAGCAGGTCCAGTTCCCATATCTCACATCTCAGGACTCTAGGGCTTCCCCCTCCTGGCCCAGCCAGTACTGTCCCTCTCCCCCATTATTTTCCTGTGCCCCAAACTGAGTCAGAGAATTATCGATAGCATGAGGGGAACCCGGCTTAGAACACCCCCTTCTGCCATGCCTTCCCTATCCTGGGAATTGAAAGGGGATTTCTGAGGAGAGGGGCTGGTGAGCTCCCAGGGACACAAGGAAACTAGAGATGAGGGAGGGGAGCAAGTGTTTCCCCCACCTGATGAGAGGGACCCAAGAGACAGAGACCAGAGGAGGAGACCTCTCAGGAGACACCAATCGTAGAGTGCTGTCCCTTTAACTTAATTCTGTGGTGCCCTCCCCGGTGCTGGGGCCAGTCCCTAACTGAAAGCAGACCCACTAGGAGTCCCTGACCCTTCATCACTTCAGTTGCCAGTCGATATCAGCCCAACTCGGTGACAAGACAGAATGGAAAGGTAGGGAGCAGTGGCCATTGGGTTCTCCTAGGGAGGTTACACTTCGGGGGGCTGATGCCAAGTATCTATGTACCCTTTTATTTTTACCTTTTTGACTCTGCCGCACGGCATGCGATATGTTAATTCCCCAGCCAGGGATAGAACGCATACCCCCTGCAGTGGGAGCATGGAGTCTTATCCACTGGACCATCAGGGAAGTCCCTGATGCCCAGTATCTTTCAACTCGGGATCCAACGGAAGGAGCCAGAAGCTGGGGTGTTAACTGTAGGAAAGACCTCCAACAGTTCTCAGTCATTCCCCTATGGCAGGCCAAGGGTGGCAGCTTCTAGGAATCTTTCCCTCCTCTCACAGCCTACTTCCTACAACTATGGGCTTGAAATAGTTTCGATCCACTCCCAGGAGGAGAAGATGCTTCAGGCACCAGGCAAAGTCCTGTCTAGGAGGAAGGTGGCAGCAGAGTGCTGGGATTGTGAGGATTTATGGATGTGGGGACAAGGCTGGGAGGAAGATAAAGCCAGGATTATTTAGCTCCCTCCATACAGGCCACTCACAGAGACGAGTGTGTGTGTGGTGGGGCGGGGGGCTTAGGTGGTGGAAGGCAATGACTGGTCGTAAGGGGAGGCCTGACTCTGATGAGGGGCCCTTAGGAATAATGGGAGCCTGGACACGGATGGACCCCTTATCAGGGAGAGAGGCCCTGTCGATATGGAAACAGCCGGCATGGAGAATGGCTCCCAGCCCGAATGGCAGCAGCGGAGGCAGAATCAGGAGGGCAGGACGGTGGCTTCGGTTTAAATCTTTAACTCACCAGCTGGCTAGGCAGCGGCAGCAGGGGTGCGGTGGGGGATGTTGCGACCGGAGCCCTGGAGAGCAGTGCCCAGTCCGCTTGACAAACAGCTCATCAGGCCCCGCAGAAGCTCCAGCTTCTGCTTCCGAGGGTGCGCTGAGCTGTGTGGGGACCCGACACAGGCATGAGGCGGGGCGGGGGCTCCCGGCTTCCCCGCGACCGGTTCTCCCGGACTGAGCCTCGTCCATGCCCTGGGCGGGTGCGCGGTATCCCAAGCCCTTCGCCTCCGCTCCCTCCACCACATGCACAGCCAGGGGAAAAAGTAGAAACAGCCCCAGCCGATCCTGGAAAGAGAAGGCAGAGCAGGGCGGGGCGGGGCGGGGCTGACCCCACTGACTCCGCCCCTTGGACGCTTCTACCCTCTCGTGGAAGGCTCCGCCCTTTTAGAGGTGGTTAGAGGCGGTTTACAGGCGGTCTTTAGAGGCT
This sequence comes from Mesoplodon bidens, assembly GCF_964165515.1. NCBI lineage: Eukaryota > Metazoa > Chordata > Mammalia > Artiodactyla > Ziphiidae > Mesoplodon > Mesoplodon bidens. The sequence continues at coordinate 1,030,485 of NW_027671983.1, forward strand.
CCGCCCTTTTAGAGGCGGTTAGAGGCGCTTTACAGGCGGTTTTTAGAGGCGGTTCCTCCAGTCCACGCCCCCTAATAGGCCCCTCCCCTCCCGCTTCTCCCGCCCCTTCCCCACCAACCGGGAGCGGCTAGGTTCCTCCTCCGCAGAACCCCGCCTCCACTCACGCCTCCTCCTCCTCCTCCTCCCCAGCTTCCTGCATCACCTGGTATCTCCTCAATCCCGACATGTCCTGGGTTCCCAACGTCTCCTGGTGAGCGGCATGATTGGATCAAGGATTCCCCAAATCCCTGGGAGGATGCCCTTCTCTGTCATTCTCTGGACCAGTCTGAATTGTTCTCAGATAATATGAGACAGGTGCCCCCGGGAAGACTCAGTTGCCACATTGGGACAGGGTTGGATTGAAGATTTGGGAGGCACTAGTCATTAAGGGATTGGGTGGTAGGGCCCCTCGGGGTCACGGGGCATTTAGGAGGTTAGAGCCAAAGGCCTTCGAGGTCATGGGGCTAGGATATTTGGGGTCCCGCGTGAGGATTTTCGGGGATTGTGGTCACCCGGATGCGGGTTGAGGGTTTGGCACAGCCTAAATGCCCACCCTCTCTGGCTCCACCCTGGAAACACGCCGGTGCATTAGGTCACAAAGACAGCATCACGCACTAGGGGTGGGGCTTACCTATTACCAGGAAGGGGCGGAGCCAGGGCATTTCTTCAGAGGAGGGGTAGTCCAGAAGGTGGAGCCAGAGCCTATCAATAAAGAGGTGGAGTTAGGGTTTGTTACAAAGAGGCAGGGCACGGACCCTCTTTTATAAGGGTGGAGTCAGATTTCAGAGCTGCACCCTGGGAAGACGGAGACCTCAGCCCCAGGCAGCAAGAAAAGAGCTTTGGGACGCTGTCCAGTACTCTTTTGCCAATCCCCTCTCCTCTCTGTCTTCCTGGCTTCTGCTCCGACAGTTACCTTTCTTGTCTGCCCCATTCTGTTTGTACGATTCTGGGCAGAGGAGGAATAGGGCTCCAGAGAGGGCCCAGTCTAGACAGGCCAGGCTATGGGAACACTTGTTGGCTGAGTGGCCTTGGCCAAGTCACTTCATGGTTAGAGGGTCACAGCCCTTCCTCTCTGAGCTGAGACCTCCTTTCATGTGATTTCTGTTCCTGCAGTCACTAATCAACAAATATTTATCGAGTGACTACTAGGTGCCGGGTGATGTGCTTGGGCATGAGGATACAGCAGGGAAGACAGGCACGGACTCTTCCCTCAGGGAGCTTGTCATCTGGGTTGGACAGGGCAGGGGAATCCAAAGAGACAATAAGACCACTACAATAGACGAAGCTGACTGGCTGGGGGCCGTGGAGGGTGCTTTGGCAAAGCCAAGAAAGAGCAATTAACCCAGTGTGGGAGGTTGGAAATAGCTGCCCTATTTGGTCTGGGGATGGGGGAAGGGAGCCTTGTGGCTGGACGGTATGGGAGAGAATGACCAGAAATGAGTGAAATAAAAGTCCCCTCAGGCTGAAGTGTGGAGAATGGATTCACCTATCCTCTTCCCACCATTCCACACTCTTTTCCCCTCTCATACCTATCTTCCCCTGCCTGGGCTACAGACAGACAGGTGACAGACAGATCCACGGATGCCAGTGGGAAGCATTGCAGTCTGGGCATGGAGAAGCTGTGCTTCCACCGCACTCACCCTCACTTACACTCACACTCACAGTGACACTCCTGCCCTGCTGCAGCTGGGCCAAGTCTGGTGCACGGGAAGAGGAGGCCTGGTCCCCAGGGCTTCAGTAATTCACATCCCTTCACTCAGATGCAGGGCTCTGTCTGTGGTATACTCAACAATTTGGCTTTTGTCCCTGGTCCCTGAGAGGGAGACTCTAAATCTTTGGAATACCTCAAGTAATACGAGTGTCTTTGTTATCTATGAGTCCCTCGGCTCACACCTGAGTTGATGCTAAGAGATGAGGTGACTTGGGCTGAGGCCTGGTCAGCAGAAAGACCAACCATATCACTGCAGAATTGGGGTTTCGAGCCAATCCGTCAGAGGAGATCGAGTCATGTTGCCAACAATTCATTCCTGCCTATGTATGAAATCTCAGTCAAAACTCTGTACACCAAAGCTCATGGAACTTCCTGGTTGGTGAACATATTGATGTACTGGGAGGGTGACGTGCCCTTTGTGTCTCCATGGGGAGAGAGCATGGGGGCAATGCACTGAGACCCTCCTTGTGTGTCTTTTCATTTGGATGTTCCTGATATATGTACTTTATAAAAAACTAGTTGTCAGGAGAGCACTTCCGAGTTGTGTGAGTCATTCTAGTGAACCCTTGGACCTGAGGGGGGTTTGAAGACCTCTGGACTTGTAGCTAGTTAGGCAGAACTGCAGGTGTGCTGGGGACCCCACTTGTGACTGGCAGCTCAAGTGGAGGCAGGCTTGTTGGGACTGTGCCCTTAAACCTGTGGAGTCGAACACTGGCTCTGGGTAGTTAGTGTCTGCATTGAATTGCAGTACATGAGTTGGCAGCAGAATACCTTTCCACTGAGTGCACTCCCCACTGTCTCCATCTATCTGGAACCTTTTCTCCCTTTCATAACTCCTTAGTAGCCTCCCTGTCCCCATTTCCCACTCTTTGTCTTTAGCTCTGAGAACCTCAGCACTCAACATTTTGGACAAGGGAAGTGGGTTGCATTGTCCCTGTTAGGGGAAGGTTTGCAGTGTCGTCCCCTTGAAGGCACTTGAACATGAGTTTTAAGGCTAGGGGTCAGAGCTTGGTTCAGGATTAGAGGTCAGAGCAATATGGTTGGGGGGCTCCCTCTTTCCCAGGTTTCTCCCTACTCCCACCTCTTCTCTGTGGTCCTAAGACTACTGGAGTGGGAAAGATGGGACCCAGCTGGTCCCACAGATTCCCTGAGGACAATGGCAAGTAGCAGGGTAAGACTGGGGAGGATCTCCTCCCAGGTCTCCATAGGCCTATCACAGTGACTACACATCCCTCAGCTGAGACCTACTCCTCTCTTCGACAAGCAGGGCTAAAGGGAAAGTTCTTTGGAAGCAGGTCCAGTTCCCATATCTCACATCTCAGGACTCTAGGGCTTCCCCCTCCTGGCCCAGCCAGTACTGTCCCTCTCCCCCATTATTTTCCTGTGCCCCAAACTGAGTCAGAGAATTATCGATAGCATGAGGGGAACCCGGCTTAGAACACCCCCTTCTGCCATGCCTTCCCTATCCTGGGAATTGAAAGGGGATTTCTGAGGAGAGGGGCTGGTGAGCTCCCAGGGACACAAGGAAACTAGAGATGAGGGAGGGGAGCAAGTGTTTCCCCCACCTGATGAGAGGGACCCAAGAGACAGAGACCAGAGGAGGAGACCTCTCAGGAGACACCAATCGTAGAGTGCTGTCCCTTTAACTTAATTCTGTGGTGCCCTCCCCGGTGCTGGGGCCAGTCCCTAACTGAAAGCAGACCCACTAGGAGTCCCTGACCCTTCATCACTTCAGTTGCCAGTCGATATCAGCCCAACTCGGTGACAAGACAGAATGGAAAGGTAGGGAGCAGTGGCCATTGGGTTCTCCTAGGGAGGTTACACTTCGGGGGGCTGATGCCAAGTATCTATGTACCCTTTTATTTTTACCTTTTTGACTCTGCCGCACGGCATGCGATATGTTAATTCCCCAGCCAGGGATAGAACGCATACCCCCTGCAGTGGGAGCATGGAGTCTTATCCACTGGACCATCAGGGAAGTCCCTGATGCCCAGTATCTTTCAACTCGGGATCCAACGGAAGGAGCCAGAAGCTGGGGTGTTAACTGTAGGAAAGACCTCCAACAGTTCTCAGTCATTCCCCTATGGCAGGCCAAGGGTGGCAGCTTCTAGGAATCTTTCCCTCCTCTCACAGCCTACTTCCTACAACTATGGGCTTGAAATAGTTTCGATCCACTCCCAGGAGGAGAAGATGCTTCAGGCACCAGGCAAAGTCCTGTCTAGGAGGAAGGTGGCAGCAGAGTGCTGGGATTGTGAGGATTTATGGATGTGGGGACAAGGCTGGGAGGAAGATAAAGCCAGGATTATTTAGCTCCCTCCATACAGGCCACTCACAGAGACGAGTGTGTGTGTGGTGGGGCGGGGGGCTTAGGTGGTGGAAGGCAATGACTGGTCGTAAGGGGAGGCCTGACTCTGATGAGGGGCCCTTAGGAATAATGGGAGCCTGGACACGGATGGACCCCTTATCAGGGAGAGAGGCCCTGTCGATATGGAAACAGCCGGCATGGAGAATGGCTCCCAGCCCGAATGGCAGCAGCGGAGGCAGAATCAGGAGGGCAGGACGGTGGCTTCGGTTTAAATCTTTAACTCACCAGCTGGCTAGGCAGCGGCAGCAGGGGTGCGGTGGGGGATGTTGCGACCGGAGCCCTGGAGAGCAGTGCCCAGTCCGCTTGACAAACAGCTCATCAGGCCCCGCAGAAGCTCCAGCTTCTGCTTCCGAGGGTGCGCTGAGCTGTGTGGGGACCCGACACAGGCATGAGGCGGGGCGGGGGCTCCCGGCTTCCCCGCGACCGGTTCTCCCGGACTGAGCCTCGTCCATGCCCTGGGCGGGTGCGCGCTATCCCAAGCCCTTCGCCTCCGCTCCCTCCACCACATGCACAGCCAGGGGAAAAAGTAGAAACAGCCCCAGCCGATCCTGGAAAGAGAAGGCAGAGCAGGGCGGGGCGGGGCGGGGCTGACCCCACTGACTCCGCCCCTTGGACGCTTCTACCCTCTCGTGGAAGGCTCCGCCCTTTTAGAGGTGGTTAGAGGCGGTTTACAGGCGGTCTTTAGAGGCTCCGCCCTTTTAGAGGCGGTTAGAGGCGCTTTACAGGCGGTTTTTAGAGGCGGTTCCTCCAGTCCACGCCACCTAATAGGCCCCTCCCCTCCCGCTTCTCCCGCCCCTTCCCCACCAACCGGGAGCGGCTAGGTTCCTCCTCCGCAGAACCCCGCCTCCACTCACGCCTCCTCCTCCTCCTCCTCCCCAGCTTCCTGCATCACCTGGTATCTCCTCAATCCCGACATGTCCTGGGTTCCCAACGTCTCCTGGTGAGCGGCATGATTGGATCAAGGATTCCCCAAATCCCTGGGAGGATGCCCTTCTCTGTCATTCTCTGGACCAGTCTGAATTGTTCTCAGATAATATGAGACAGGTGCCCCCGGGAAGACTCAGTTGCCACATTGGGACAGGGTTGGATTGAAGATTTGGGAGGCACTAGTCATTAAGGGATTGGGTGGTAGGGCCCCTCGGGGTCACGGGGCATTTAGGAGGTTAGAGCCAAAGGCCTTCGAGGTCATGGGGCTAGGATATTTGGGGTCCCGCGTGAGGATTTTCGGGGATTGTGGTCACCCGGATGCGGGTTGAGGGTTTGGCACAGCCTAAATGCCCACCCTCTCTGGCTCCACCCTGGAAACACGCCGGTGCATTAGGTCACAAAGACAGCATCACGCACTAGGGGTGGGGCTTACCTATTACCAGGAAGGGGCGGAGCCAGGGCATTTCTTCAGAGGAGGGGTAGTCCAGAAGGTGGAGCCAGAGCCTATCAATAAAGAGGTGGAGTTAGGTTTTGTTACAAAGAGGCAGGGCACGGACCCTCTTTTATAAGGGTGGAGTCAGATTTCAGAGCTGCACCCTGGGAAGACGGAGACCTCAGCCCCAGGCAGCAAGAAAAGAGCTTTGGGACGCTGTCCAGTACTGTTTTGCCAATCCCCTCTCCTCTCTGTCTTCCTGGCTTCTGCTCCGACAGTTACCTTTCTTGTCTGCCCCATTCTGTTTGTACGATTCTGGGCAGAGGAGGAATAGGGCTCCAGAGAGGGCCCAGTCTAGACAGGCCAGGCTATGGGAACACTTGTTGGCTGAGTGGCCTTGGCCAAGTCACTTCATGGTTAGAGGGTCACAGCCCTTCCTCTCTGAGCTGAGACCTCCTTTCATGTGATTTCTGTTCCTGCAGTCACTAATCAACAAATATTTATCGAGTGACTACTAGGTGCCGGGTGATGTGCTTGGGCATGAGGATACAGCAGGGAAGACAGGCACGGACTCTTCCCTCAGGGAGCTTGTCATCTGGGTTGGACAGGGCAGGGGAATCCAAAGAGACAATAAGACCACTACAATAGACGAAGCTGACTGGCTGGGGGCCGTGGAGGGTGCTTTGGCAAAGCCAAGAAAGAGCAATTAACCCAGTGCGGGAGGTTGGAAATAGCTGCCCTATTTGGTCTGGGGAGGGGGGAAGGGAGCCTTGTGGCTGGACGGTATGGGAGAGAATGACCAGAAATGAGTGAAATAAAAGTCCCCTCAGGCTGAAGTGTGGAGAATGGATTCACCTATCCTCTTCCCACCATTCCACACTCTTTTCCCCTCTCATACCTATCTTCCCCTGCCTGGGCTACAGACACACAGGTGACAGACAGATCCACGGATGCCAGTGGGAAGCATTGCAGTCTGGGCATGGAGAAGCTGTGCTTCCACCGCACTCACCCTCACTTACACTCACACTCACAGTGACACTCCTGCCCTGCTGCAGCTGGGCCAAGTCTGGTGCACGGGAAGAGGAGGCCTGGTCCCCAGGGCTTCAGTAATTCACATCCCTTCACTCAGATGCAGGGCTCTGTCTGTGGTATACTCAACAATTTGGCTTTTGTCCCTGGTCCCTGAGAGGGAGACTCTAAATCTTTGGAATACCTCAAGTAATACGAGTGTCTTTGTTATCTATGAGTCCCTCGGCTCACACCTGAGTTGATGCTAAGAGATGAGGTGACTTGGGCTGAGGCCTGGTCAGCAGAAAGACCAACCATATCACTGCAGAATTGGGGTTTCGAGCCAATCCGTCAGAGGAGATCGAGTCATGTTGCCAACAATTCATTCCTGCCTATGTATGAAATCTCAGTCAAAACTCTGTACACCAAAGCTCATGGAACTTCCTGGTTGGTGAACATATTGATGTACTGGGAGGGTGACGTGCCCTTTGTGTCTCCATGGGGAGAGAGCATGGGGGCAATGCACTGAGACCCTCCTTGTGTGTCTTTTCATTTGGATGTTCCTGATATATGTACTTTATAAAAAACTAGTTGTCAGGAGAGCACTTCCGAGTTGTGTGAGTCATTCTAGTGAACCCTTGGACCTGAGGGGGGTTTGAAGACCTCTGGACTTGTAGCTAGTTAGGCAGAACTGCAGGTGTGCTGGGGACCCCACTTGTGACTGGCAGCTCAAGTGGAGGCAGGCTTGTTGGGACTGTGCCCTTAAACCTGTGGAGTCGAACACTGGCTCTGGGTAGTTAGTGTCTGCATTGAATTGCAGTACATGAGTTGGCAGCAGAATACCTTTCCACTGAGTGCACTCCCCACTGTCTCCATCTATCTGGAACCTTTTCTCCCTTTCATAACTCCTTAGTAGCCTCCCTGTCCCCATTTCCCACTCTTTGTCTTTAGCTCTGAGAACCTCAGCACTCAACATTTTGGACAAGGGAAGTGGGTTGCATTGTCCCTGTTAGGGGAAGGTTTGCAGTGTCGTCCCCTTGAAGGCACTTGAACATGAGTTTTAAGGCTAGGGGTCAGAGCTTGGTTCAGGATTAGAGGTCAGAGCAATATGGTTGGGGGGCTCCCTCTTTCCCAGGTTTCTCCCTACTCCCACCTCTTCTCTGTGGTCCTAAGACTACTGGAGTGGGAAAGATGGGACCCAGCTGGTCCCACAGATTCCCTGAGGACAATGGCAAGTAGCAGGGTAAGACTGGGGAGGATCTCCTCCCAGGTCTCCATAGGCCTATCACAGTGACTACACATCCCTCAGCTGAGACCTACTCCTCTCTTCGACAAGCAGGGCTAAAGGGAAAGTTCTTTGGAAGCAGGTCCAGTTCCCATATCTCACATCTCAGGACTCTAGGGCTTCCCCCTCCTGGCCCAGCCAGTACTGTCCCTCTCCCCCATTATTTTCCTGTGCCCCAAACTGAGTCAGAGAATTATCGATAGCATGAGGGGAACCCGGCTTAGAACACCCCCTTCTGCCATGCCTTCCCTATCCTGGGAATTGAAAGGGGATTTCTGAGGAGAGGGGCTGGTGAGCTCCCAGGGACACAAGGAAACTAGAGATGAGGGAGGGGAGCAAGTGTTTCCCCCACCTGATGAGAGGGACCCAAGAGACAGAGACCAGAGGAGGAGACCTCTCAGGAGACACCAATCGTAGAGTGCTGTCCCTTTAACTTAATTCTGTGGTGCCCTCCCCGGTGCTGGGGCCAGTCCCTAACTGAAAGCAGACCCACTAGGAGTCCCTGACCCTTCATCACTTCAGTTGCCAGTCGATATCAGCCCAACTCGGTGACAAGACAGAATGGAAAGGTAGGGAGCAGTGGCCATTGGGTTCTCCTAGGGAGGTTACACTTCGGGGGGCTGATGCCAAGTATCTATGTACCCTTTTATTTTTACCTTTTTGACTCTGCCGCACGGCATGCGATATGTTAATTCCCCAGCCAGGGATAGAACGCATACCCCCTGCAGTGGGAGCATGGAGTCTTATCCACTGGACCATCAGGGAAGTCCCTGATGCCCAGTATCTTTCAACTCGGGATCCAACGGAAGGAGCCAGAAGCTGGGGTGTTAACTGTAGGAAAGACCTCCAACAGTTCTCAGTCATTCCCCTATGGCAGGCCAAGGGTGGCAGCTTCTAGGAATCTTTCCCTCCTCTCACAGCCTACTTCCTACAACTATGGGCTTGAAATAGTTTCGATCCACTCCCAGGAGGAGAAGATGCTTCAGGCACCAGGCAAAGTCCTGTCTAGGAGGAAGGTGGCAGCAGAGTGCTGGGATTGTGAGGATTTATGGATGTGGGGACAAGGCTGGGAGGAAGATAAAGCCAGGATTATTTAGCTCCCTCCATACAGGCCACTCACAGAGACGAGTGTGTGTGTGGTGGGGCGGGGGGCTTAGGTGGTGGAAGGCAATGACTGGTCGTAAGGGGAGGCCTGACTCTGATGAGGGGCCCTTAGGAATAATGGGAGCCTGGACACGGATGGACCCCTTATCAGGGAGAGAGGCCCTGTCGATATGGAAACAGCCGGCATGGAGAATGGCTCCCAGCCCGAATGGCAGCAGCGGAGGCAGAATCAGGAGGGCAGGACGGTGGCTTCGGTTTAAATCTTTAACTCACCAGCTGGCTAGGCAGCGGCAGCAGGGGTGCGGTGGGGGATGTTGCGACCGGAGCCCTGGAGAGCAGTGCCCAGTCCGCTTGACAAACAGCTCATCAGGCCCCGCAGAAGCTCCAGCTTCTGCTTCCGAGGGTGCGCTGAGCTGTGTGGGGACCCGACACAGGCATGAGGCGGGGCGGGGGCTCCCGGCTTCCCCGCGACCGGTTCTCCCGGACTGAGCCTCGTCCATGCCCTGGGCGGGTGCGCGGTATCCCAAGCCCTTCGCCTCCGCTCCCTCCACCACATGCACAGCCAGGGGAAAAAGTAGAAACAGCCCCAGCCGATCCTGGAAAGAGAAGGCAGAGCAGGGCGGGGCGGGGCGGGGCTGACCCCACTGACTCCGCCCCTTGGACGCTTCTACCCTCTCGTGGAAGGCTCCGCCCTTTTAGAGGTGGTTAGAGGCGGTTTACAGGCGGTCTTTAGAGGCTCCGCCCTTTTAGAGGCGGTTAGAGGCGCTTTACAGGCGGTTTTTAGAGGCGGTTCCTCCAGTCCACGCCCCCTAATAGGCCCCTCCCCTCCCGCTTCTCCCGCCCCTTCCCCACCAACCGGGAGCGGCTAGGTTCCTCCTCCGCAGAACCCCGCCTCCACTCACGCCTCCTCCTCCTCCTCCTCCCCAGCTTCCTGCATCACCTGGTATCTCCTCAATCCCGACATGTCCTGGGTTCCCAACGTCTCCTGGTGAGCGGCATGATTGGATCAAGGATTCCCCAAATCCCTGGGAGGATGCCCTTCTCTGTCATTCTCTGGACCAGTCTGAATTGTTCTCAGATAATATGAGACAGGTGCCCCCGGGAAGACTCAGTTGCCACATTGGGACAGGGTTGGATTGAAGATTTGGGAGGCACTAGTCATTAAGGGATTGGGTGGTAGGGCCCCTCGGGGTCACGGGGCATTTAGGAGGTTAGAGCCAAAGGCCTTCGAGGTCATGGGGCTAGGATATTTGGGGTCCCGCGTGAGGATTTTCGGGGATTGTGGTCACCCGGATGCGGGTTGAGGGTTTGGCACAGCCTAAATGCCCACCCTCTCTGGCTCCACCCTGGAAACACGCCGGTGCATTAGGTCACAAAGACAGCATCACGCACTAGGGGTGGGGCTTACCTATTACCAGGAAGGGGCGGAGCCAGGGCATTTCTTCAGAGGAGGGGTAGTCCAGAAGGTGGAGCCAGAGCCTATCAATAAAGAGGTGGAGTTAGGTTTTGTTACAAAGAGGCAGGGCACGGACCCTCTTTTATAAGGGTGGAGTCAGATTTCAGAGCTGCACCCTGGGAAGACGGAGACCTCAGCCCCAGGCAGCAAGAAAAGAGCTTTGGGACGCTGTCCAGTACTGTTTTGCCAATCCCCTCTCCTCTCTGTCTTCCTGGCTTCTGCTCCGACAGTTACCTTTCTTGTCTGCCCCAGTCTGTTTGTACGATTCTGGGCAGAGGAGGAATAGGGCTCCAGAGAGGGCCCAGTCTAGACAGGCCAGGCTATGGGAACACTTGTTGGCTGAGTGGCCTTGGCCAAGTCACTTCATGGTTAGAGGGTCACAGCCCTTCCTCTCTGAGCTGAGACCTCCTTTCATGTGATTTCTGTTCCTGCAGTCACTAATCAACAAATATTTATCGAGTGACTACTAGGTGCCGGGTGATGTGCTTGGGCATGAGGATACAGCAGGGAAGACAGGCACGGACTCTTCCCTCAGGGAGCTTGTCATCTGGGTTGGACAGGGCAGGGGAATCCAAAGAGACAATAAGACCACTACAATAGACGAAGCTGACTGGCTGGGGGCCGTGGAGGGTGCTTTGGCAAAGCCAAGAAAGAGCAATTAACCCAGTGCGGGAGGTTGGAAATAGCTGCCCTATTTGGTCTGGGGAGGGGGGAAGGGAGCCTTGTGGCTGGACGGTATGGGAGAGAATGACCAGAAATGAGTGAAATAAAAGTCCCCTCAGGCTGAAGTGTGGAGAATGGATTCACCTATCCTCTTCCCACCATTCCACACTCTTTTCCCCTCTCATACCTATCTTCCCCTGCCTGGGCTACAGACAGACAGGTGACAGACAGATCCACGGATGCCAGTGGGAAGCATTGCAGTCTGGGCATGGAGAAGCTGTGCTTCCACCGCACTCACCCTCACTTACACTCACACTCACAGTGACACTCCTGCCCTGCTGCAGCTGGGCCAAGTCTGGTGCACGGGAAGAGGAGGCCTGGTCCCCAGGGCTTCAGTAATTCACATCCCTTCACTCAGATGCAGGGCTCTGTCTGTGGTATACTCAACAATTTGGCTTTTGTCCCTGGTCCCTGAGAGGGAGACTCTAAATCTTTGGAATACCTCAAGTAATACGAGTGTCTTTGTTATCTATGAGTCCCTCGGCTCACACCTGAGTTGATGCTAAGAGATGAGGTGACTTGGGCTGAGGCCTGGTCAGCAGAAAGACCAACCATATCACTGCAGAATTGGGGTTTTGAGCCAATCCGTCAGAGGAGATCGAGTCATGTTGCCAACAATTCATTCCTGCCTATGTATGAAATCTCAGTCAAAACTCTGTACACCAAAGCTCATGGAACTTCCTGGTTGGTGAACATATTGATGTACTGGGAGGGTGACGTGCCCTTTGTGTCTCCATGGGGAGAGAGCATGGGGGCAATGCACTGAGACCCTCCTTGTGTGTCTTTTCATTTGGATGTTCCTGATATATGTACTTTATAAAAAACTAGTTGTCAGGAGAGCACTTCCGAGTTGTGTGAGTCATTCTAGTGAACCCTTGGACCTGAGGGGGGTTTGAAGACCTCTGGACTTGTAGCTAGTTAGGCAGAACTGCAGGTGTGCTGGGGACCCCACTTGTGACTGGCAGCTCAAGTGGAGGCAGGCTTGTTGGGACTGTGCCCTTAAACCTGTGGAGTCGAACACTGGCTCTGGGTAGTTAGTGTCTGCATTGAATTGCAGTACATGAGTTGGCAGCAGAATACCTTTCCACTGAGTGCACTCCCCACTGTCTCCATCTATCTGGAACCTTTTCTCCCTTTCATAACTCCTTAGTAGCCTCCCTGTCCCCATTTCCCACTCTTTGTCTTTAGCTCTGAGAACCTCAGCACTCAACATTTTGGACAAGGGAAGTGGGTTGCATTGTCCCTGTTAGGGGAAGGTTTGCAGTGTCGTCCCCTTGAAGGCACTTGAACATGAGTTTTAAGGCTAGGGGTCAGAGCTTGGTTCAGGATTAGAGGTCAGAGCAATATGGTTGGGGGGCTCCCTCTTTCCCAGGTTTCTCCCTACTCCCACCTCTTCTCTGTGGTCCTAAGACTACTGGAGTGGGAAAGATGGGACCCAGCTGGTCCCCCAGATTCCCTGAGGACAATGGCAAGTAGCAGGGTAAGACTGGGGAGGATCTCCTCCCAGGTCTCCATAGGCCTATCACAGTGACTACACATCCCTCAGCTGAGACCTACTCCTCTCTTCGACAAGCAGGGCTAAAGGGAAAGTTCTTTGGAAGCAGGTCCAGTTCCCATATCTCACATCTCAGGACTCTAGGGCTTCCCCCTCCTGGCCCAGCCAGTACTGTCCCTCTCCCCCATTATTTTCCTGTGCCCCAAACTGAGTCAGAGAATTATCGATAGCATGAGGGGAACCCGGCTTAGAACACCCCCTTCTGCCATGCCTTCCCTATCCTGGGAATTGAAAGGGGATTTCTGAGGAGAGGGGCTGGTGAGCTCCCAGGGACACAAGGAAACTAGAGATGAGGGAGGGGAGCAAGTGTTTCCCCCACCTGATGAGAGGGACCCAAGAGACAGAGACCAGAGGAGGAGACCTCTCAGGAGACACCAATCGTAGAGTGCTGTCCCTTTAACTTAATTCTGTGGTGCCCTCCCCGGTGCTGGGGCCAGTCCCTAACTGAAAGCAGACCCACTAGGAGTCCCTGACCCTTCATCACTTCAGTTGCCAGTCGATATCAGCCCAACTCGGTGACAAGACAGAATGGAAAGGTAGGGAGCAGTGGCCATTGGGTTCTCCTAGGGAGGTTACACTTCGGGGGGCTGATGCCAAGTATCTATGTACCCTTTTATTTTTACCTTTTTGACTCTGCCGCACGGCATGCGATATGTTAATTCCCCAGCCAGGGATAGAACGCATACCCCCTGCAGTGGGAGCATGGAGTCTTATCCACTGGACCATCAGGGAAGTCCCTGATGCCCAGTATCTTTCAACTCGGGATCCAACGGAAGGAGCCAGAAGCTGGGGTGTTAACTGTAGGAAAGACCTCCAACAGTTCTCAGTCATTCCCCTATGGCAGGCCAAGGGTGGCAGCTTCTAGGAATCTTTCCCTCCTCTCACAGCCTACTTCCTACAACTATGGGCTTGAAATAGTTTCGATCCACTCCCAGGAGGAGAAGATGCTTCAGGCACCAGGCAAAGTCCTGTCTAGGAGGAAGGTGGCAGCAGAGTGCTGGGATTGTGAGGATTTATGGATGTGGGGACAAGGCTGGGAGGAAGATAAAGCCAGGATTATTTAGCTCCCTCCATACAGGCCACTCACAGAGACGAGTGTGTGTGTGGTGGGGCGGGGGGCTTAGGTGGTGGAAGGCAATGACTGGTCGTAAGGGGAGGCCTGACTCTGATGAGGGGCCCTTAGGAATAATGGGAGCCTGGACACGGATGGACCCCTTATCAGGGAGAGAGGCCCTGTCGATATGGAAACAGCCGGCATGGAGAATGGCTCCCAGCCCGAATGGCAGCAGCGGAGGCAGAATCAGGAGGGCAGGACGGTGGCTTCGGTTTAAATCTTTAACTCACCAGCTGGCTAGGCAGCGGCAGCAGGGGTGCGGTGGGGGATGTTGCGACCGGAGCCCTGGAGAGCAGTGCCCAGTCCGCTTGACAAACAGCTCATCAGGCCCCGCAGAAGCTCCAGCTTCTGCTTCCGAGGGTGCGCTGAGCTGTGTGGGGACCCGACACAGGCATGAGGCGGGGCGGGGGCTCCCGGCTTCCCCGCGACCGGTTCTCCCGGACTGAGCCTCGTCCATGCCCTGGGCGGGTGCGCGGTATCCCAAGCCCTTCGCCTCCGCTCCCTCCACCACATGCACAGCCAGGGGAAAAAGTAGAAACAGCCCCAGCCGATCCTGGAAAGAGAAGGCAGAGCAGGGCGGGGCGGGGCGGGGCTGACCCCACTGACTCCGCCCCTTGGACGCTTCTACCCTCTCGTGGAAGGCTCCGCCCTTTTAGAGGTGGTTAGAGGCGGTTTACAGGCGGTCTTTAGAGGCTCCGCCCTTTTAGAGGCGGTTAGAGGCGCTTTACAGGCGGTTTTTAGAGGCGGTTCCTCCAGTCCACGCCCCCTAAGAGGCCCCTCCCCTCCCGCTTCTCCCGCCCCTTCCCCACCAACCGGGAGTGGCTAGGTTCCTCCTCCGCAGAACCCCGCCTCCACTCACGCCTCCTCCTCCTCCTCCTCCCCAGCTTCCTGCATCACCTGGTATCTCCTCAATCCCGACATGTCCTGGGTTCCCAACGTCTCCTGGTGAGCGGCATGATTGGATCAAGGATTCCCCAAATCCCTGGGAGGATGCCCTTCTCTGTCATTCTCTGGACCAGTCTGAATTGTTCTCAGATAATATGAGACAGGTGCCCCCGGGAAGACTCAGTTGCCACATTGGGACAGGGTTGGATTGAAGATTTGGGAGGCACTAGTCATTAAGGGATTGGGTGGTAGGGCCCCTCGGGGTCACGGGGCATTTAGGAGGTTAGAGCCAAAGGCCTTCGAGGTCATGGGGCTAGGATATTTGGGGTCCCGCGTGAGGATTTTCGGGGATTGTGGTCACCCGGATGCGGGTTGAGGGTTTGGCACAGCCTAAATGCCCACCCTCTCTGGCTCCACCCTGGAAACACGCCGGTGCATTAGGTCACAAAGACAGCATCACGCACTAGGGGTGGGGCTTACCTATTACCAGGAAGGGGCGGAGCCAGGGCATTTCTTCAGAGGAGGGGTAGTCCAGAAGGTGGAGCCAGAGCCTATCAATAAAGAGGTGGAGTTAGGTTTTGTTACAAAGAGGCAGGGCACGGACCCTCTTTTATAAGGGTGGAGTCAGATTTCAGAGCTGCACCCTGGGAAGACGGAGACCTCAGCCCCAGGCAGCAAGAAAAGAGCTTTGGGACGCTGTCCAGTACTGTTTTGCCAATCCCCTCTCCTCTCTGTCTTCCTGGCTTCTGCTCCGACAGTTACCTTTCTTGTCTGCCCCATTCTGTTTGTACGATTCTGGGCAGAGGAGGAATAGGGCTCCAGAGAGGGCCCAGTCTAGACAGGCCAGGCTATGGGAACACTTGTTGGCTGAGTGGCCTTGGCCAAGTCACTTCATGGTTAGAGGGTCACAGCCCTTCCTCTCTGAGCTGAGACCTCCTTTCATGTGATTTCTGTTCCTGCAGTCACTAATCAACAAATATTTATCGAGTGACTACTAGGTGCCGGGTGATGTGCTTGGGCATGAGGATACAGCAGGGAAGACAGGCACGGACTCTTCCCTCAGGGAGCTTGTCATCTGGGTTGGACAGTGCAGGGGAATCCAAAGAGACAATAAGACCACTACAATAGACGAAGCTGACTGGCTGGGGGCCGTGGAGGGTGCTTTGGCAAAGCCAAGAAAGAGCAATTAACCCAGTGCGGGAGGTTGGAAATAGCTGCCCTATTTGGTCTGGGGAGGGGGGAAGGGAGCCTTGTGGCTGGACGGTATGGGAGAGAATGACCAGAAATGAGTGAAATAAAAGTCCCCTCAGGCTGGAGTGTGGAGAATGGATTCACCTATCCTCTTCCCACCATTCCACACTCTTTTCCCCTCTCATACCTATCTTCCCCTGCCTGGGCTACAGACAGACAGGTGACAGACAGATCCACGGATGCCAGTGGGAAGCATTGCAGTCTGGGCATGGAGAAGCTGTGCTTCCACCGCACTCACCCTCACTTACACTCACACTCACAGTGACACTCCTGCCCTGCTGCAGCTGGGCCAAGTCTGGTGCACGGGAAGAGGAGGCCTGGTCCCCAGGGCTTCAGTAATTCACATCCCTTCACTCAGATGCAGGGCTCTGTCTGTGGTATACTCAACAATTTGGCTTTTGTCCCTGGTCCCTGAGAGGGAGACTCTAAATCTTTGGAATACCTCAAGTAATACGAGTGTCTTTGTTATCTATGAGTCCCTCGGCTCACACCTGAGTTGATGCTAAGAGATGAGGTGACTTGGGCTGAGGCCTGGTCAGCAGAAAGACCAACCATATCACTGCAGAATTGGGGTTTTGAGCCAATCCGTCAGAGGAGATCGAGTCATGTTGCCAACAATTCATTCCTGCCTATGTATGAAATCTCAGTAAAAACTCTGTACACCAAAGCTCATGGAACTTCCTGGTTGGTGAACATATTGATGTACTGGGAGGGTGACGTGCCCTTTGTGTCTCCATGGGGAGAGAGCATGGGGGCAATGCACTGAGACCCTCCTTGTGTGTCTTTTCATTTGGATGTTCCTGATATATGTACTTTATAAAAAACTAGTTGTCAGGAGAGCACTTCCGAGTTGTGTGAGTCATTCTAGTGAACCCTTGGACCTGAGGGGGGTTTGAAGACCTCTGGACTTGTAGCTAGTTAGGCAGAACTGCAGGTGTGCTGGGGACCCCACTTGTGACTGGCAGCTCAAGTGGAGGCAGGCTTGTTGGGACTGTGCCCTTAAACCTGTGGAGTCGAACACTGGCTCTGGGTAGTTAGTGTCTGCATTGAATTGCAGTACATGAGTTGGCAGCAGAATACCTTTCCACTGAGTGCACTCCCCACTGTCTCCATCTATCTGGAACCTTTTCTCCCTTTCATAACTCCTTAGTAGCCTCCCTGTCCCCATTTCCCACTCTTTGTCTTTAGCTCTGAGAACCTCAGCACTCAACATTTTGGACAAGGGAAGTGGGTTGCATTGTCCCTGTTAGGGGAAGGTTTGCAGTGTCGTCCCCTTGAAGGCACTTGAACATGAGTTTTAAGGCTAGGGGTCAGAGCTTGGTTCAGGATTAGAGGTCAGAGCAATATGGTTGGGGGGCTCCCTCTTTCCCAGGTTTCTCCCTACTCCCACCTCTTCTCTGTGGTCCTAAGACTACTGGAGTGGGAAAGATGGGACCCAGCTGGTCCCACAGATTCCCTGAGGACAATGGCAAGTAGCAGGGTAAGACTGGGGAGGATCTCCTCCCAGGTCTCCATAGGCCTATCACAGTGACTACACATCCCTCAGCTGAGACCTACTCCTCTCTTCGACAAGCAGGGCTAAAGGGAAAGTTCTTTGGAAGCAGGTCCAGTTCCCATATCTCACATCTCAGGACTCTAGGGCTTCCCCCTCCTGGCCCAGCCAGTACTGTCCCTCTCCCCCATTATTTTCCTGTGCCCCAAACTGAGTCAGAGAATTATCGATAGCATGAGGGGAACCCGGCTTAGAACACCCCCTTCTGCCATGCCTTCCCTATCCTGGGAATTGAAAGGGGATTTCTGAGGAGAGGGGCTGGTGAGCTCCCAGGGACACAAGGAAACTAGAGATGAGGGAGGGGAGCAAGTGTTTCCCCCACCTGATGAGAGGGACCCAAGAGACAGAGACCAGAGGAGGAGACCTCTCAGGAGACACCAATCGTAGAGTGCTGTCCCTTTAACTTAATTCTGTGGTGCCCTCCCCGGTGCTGGGGCCAGTCCCTAACTGAAAGCAGACCCACTAGGAGTCCCTGACCCTTCATCACTTCAGTTGCCAGTCGATATCAGCCCAACTCGGTGACAAGACAGAATGGAAAGGTAGGGAGCAGTGGCCATTGGGTTCTCCTAGGGAGGTTACACTTCGGGGGGCTGATGCCAAGTATCTATGTACCCTTTTATTTTTACATTTTTGACTCTGCCGCACGGCATGCGATATGTTAATTCCCCAGCCAGGGATAGAACGCATACCCCCTGCAGTGGGAGCATGGAGTCTTATCCACTGGACCATCAGGGAAGTCCCTGATGCCCAGTATCTTTCAACTCGGGATCCAACGGAAGGAGCCAGAAGCTGGGGTGTTAACTGTAGGAAAGACCTCCAACAGTTCTCAGTCATTCCCCTATGGCAGGCCAAGGGTGGCAGCTTCTAGGAATCTTTCCCTCCTCTCACAGCCTACTTCCTACAACTATGGGCTTGAAATAGTTTCGATCCACTCCCAGGAGGAGAAGATGCTTCAGGCACCAGGCAAAGTCCTGTCTAGGAGGAAGGTGGCAGCAGAGTGCTGGGATTGTGAGGATTTATGGATGTGGGGACAAGGCTGGGAGGAAGATAAAGCCAGGATTATTTAGCTCCCTCCATACAAGCCACTCACAGAGACGAGTGTGTGTGTGGTGGGGCGGGGGGCTTAGGTGGTGGAAGGCAATGACTGGTCGTAAGGGGAGGCCTGACTCTGATGAGGGGCCCTTAGGAATAATGGGAGCCTGGACACGGATGGACCCCTTATCAGGGAGAGAGGCCCTGTCGATATGGAAACAGCCGGCATGGAGAATGGCTCCCAGCCCGAATGGCAGCAGCGGAGGCAGAATCAGGAGGGCAGGACGGTGGCTTCGGTTTAAATCTTTAACTCACCAGCTGGCTAGGCAGCGGCAGCAGGGGTGCGGTGGGGGATGTTGCGACCGGAGCCCTGGAGAGCAGTGCCCAGTCCGCTTGACAAACAGCTCATCAGGCCCCGCAGAAGCTCCAGCTTCTGCTTCCGAGGGTGCGCTGAGCTGTGTGGGGACCCGACACAGGCATGAGGCGGGGCGGGGGCTCCCGGCTTCCCCGCGACCGGTTCTCCCGGACTGAGCCTCGTCCATGCCCTGGGCGGGTGCGCGCTATCCCAAGCCCTTCGCCTCCGCTCCCTCCACCACATGCACAGCCAGGGGAAAAGGTAGAAACAGCCCCAGCCGATCCTGGAAAGAGAAGGCAGAGCAGGGCGGGGCGGGGCGGGGCTGACCCCACTGTCTCCGCCCCTTGGACGCTTCTACCCTCTCGTGGAAGGCTCCGCCCTTTTAGAGGTGGTTAGAGGCGGTTTACAGGCGGTCTTTAGAGGCTCCGCCCTTTTAGAGGCGGTTAGAGGCGCTTTACAGGCGGTTTTTAGAGGCGGTTCCTCCAGTCCACGCCCCCTAATAGGCCCCTCCCCTCCCGCTTCTCCCGCCCCTTCCCCACCAACCGGGAGCGGCTAGGTTCCTCCTCCGCAGAACCCCGCCTCCACTCACGCCTCCTCCTCCTCCTCCTCCCCAGCTTCCTGCATCACCTGGTATCTCCTCAATCCCGACATGTCCTGGGTTCCCAACGTCTCCTGGTGAGCGGCATGATTGGATCAAGGATTCCCCAAATCCCTGGGAGGATGCCCTTCTCTGTCATTCTCTGGACCAGTCTGAATTGTTCTCAGATAATATGAGACAGGTGCCCCCGGGAAGACTCAGTTGCCACATTGGGACAGGGTTGGATTGAAGATTTGGGAGGCACTAGTCGTTAAGGGATTGGGTGGTAGGGCCCCTCGGGGTCACGG
The DNA here is from genome assembly GCF_964165515.1 of Mesoplodon bidens. Classification (NCBI taxonomy): domain Eukaryota; kingdom Metazoa; phylum Chordata; class Mammalia; order Artiodactyla; family Ziphiidae; genus Mesoplodon; species Mesoplodon bidens. The sequence goes on from NW_027671983.1 coordinate 1,050,165, forward strand.
GGCATTTAGGAGGTTAGAGCCAAAGGCCTTCGAGGTCATGGGGCTAGGATATTTGGGGTCCCGCGTTAGGATTTTCGGGGATTGTGGTCACCCTGATGCGGGTTGAGGGTTCCGCACAGCCTAAATGCCCACCCTCTCTGGCTCCACCCTGGAAACACGCCGGTGCATTAGGTCACAAAGACAGCATCACGCACTAGGGGTGGGGCTTACCTATTACCAGGAAGGGGCGGAGCCAGGGCATTTCTTCAGAGGAGGGGTAGTCCAGAAGGTGGAGCCAGAGCCTATCAATAAAGAGGTGGAGTTAGGTTTTGTTACAAAGAGGCAGGGCACGGACCCTCTTTTATAAGGGTGGAGTCAGATTTCAGAGCTGCACCCTGGGAAGACGGAGACCTCAGCCCCAGGCAGCAAGAAAAGAGCTTTGGGACGCTGTCCAGTACTGTTTTGCCAATCCCCTCTCCTCTCTGTCTTCCTGGCTTCTGCTCCGACAGTTACCTTTCTTGTCTGCCCCAGTCTGTTTGTACGATTCTGGGCAGAGGAGGAATAGGGCTCCAGAGAGGGCCCAGTCTAGACAGGCCAGGCTATGGGAACACTTGTTGGCTGAGTGGCCTTGGCCAAGTCACTTCATGGTTAGAGGGTCACAGCCCTTCCTCTCTGAGCTGAGACCTCCTTTCATGTGATTTCTGTTCCTGCAGTCACTAATCAACAAATATTTATCGAGTGACTACTAGGTGCCGGGTGATGTGCTTGGGCATGAGGATACAGCAGGGAAGACAGGCACGGACTCTTCCCTCAGGGAGCTTGTCATCTGGGTTGGACAGGGCAGGGGAATCCAAAGAGACAATAAGACCACTACAATAGACGAAGCTGACTGGCTGGGGGCCGTGGAGGGTGCTTTGGCAAAGCCAAGAAAGAGCAATTAACCCAGTGCGGGAGGTTGGAAATAGCTGCCCTATTTGGTCTGGGGAGGGGGGAAGGGAGCCTTGTGGCTGGACGGTATGGGAGAGAATGACCAGAAATGAGTGAAATAAAAGTCCCCTCAGGCTGAAGTGTGGAGAATGGATTCACCTATCCTCTTCCCACCATTCCACACTCTTTTCCCCTCTCATACCTATCTTCCCCTGCCTGGGCTACAGACAGACAGGTGACAGACAGATCCACGGATGCCAGTGGGAAGCATTGCAGTCTGGGCATGGAGAAGCTGTGCTTCCACCGCACTCACCCTCACTTACACTCACACTCACAGTGACACTCCTGCCCTGCTGCAGCTGGGCCAAGTCTGGTGCACGGGAAGAGGAGGCCTGGTCCCCAGGGCTTCAGTAATTCACATCCCTTCACTCAGATGCAGGGCTCTGTCTGTGGTATACTCAACAATTTGGCTTTTGTCCCTGGTCCCTGAGAGGGAGACTCTAAATCTTTGGAATACCTCAAGTAATACGAGTGTCTTTGTTATCTATGAGTCCCTCGGCTCACACCTGAGTTGATGCTAAGAGATGAGGTGACTTGGGCTGAGGCCTGGTCAGCAGAAAGACCAACCATATCACTGCAGAATTGGGGTTTTGAGCCAATCCGTCAGAGGAGATCGAGTCATGTTGCCAACAATTCATTCCTGCCTATGTATGAAATCTCAGTCAAAACTCTGTACACCAAAGCTCATGGAACTTCCTGGTTGGTGAACATATTGATGTACTGGGAGGGTGACGTGCCCTTTGTGTCTCCATGGGGAGAGAGCATGGGGGCAATGCACTGAGACCCTCCTTGTGTGTCTTTTCATTTGGATGTTCCTGATATATGTACTTTATAAAAAACTAGTTGTCAGGAGAGCACTTCCGAGTTGTGTGAGTCATTCTAGTGAACCCTTGGACCTGAGGGGGGTTTGAAGACCTCTGGACTTGTAGCTAGTTAGGCAGAACTGCAGGTGTGCTGGGGACCCCACTTGTGACTGGCAGCTCAAGTGGAGGCAGGCTTGTTGGGACTGTGCCCTTAAACCTGTGGAGTCGAACACTGGCTCTGGGTAGTTAGTGTCTGCATTGAATTGCAGTACATGAGTTGGCAGCAGAATACCTTTCCACTGAGTGCACTCCCCACTGTCTCCATCTATCTGGAACCTTTTCTCCCTTTCATAACTCCTTAGTAGCCTCCCTGTCCCCATTTCCCACTCTTTGTCTTTAGCTCTGAGAACCTCAGCACTCAACATTTTGGACAAGGGAAGTGGGTTGCATTGTCCCTGTTAGGGGAAGGTTTGCAGTGTCGTCCCCTTGAAGGCACTTGAACATGAGTTTTAAGGCTAGGGGTCAGAGCTTGGTTCAGGATTAGAGGTCAGAGCAATATGGTTGGGGGGCTCCCTCTTTCCCAGGTTTCTCCCTACTCCCACCTCTTCTCTGTGGTCCTAAGACTACTGGAGTGGGAAAGATGGGACCCAGCTGGTCCCCCAGATTCCCTGAGGACAATGGCAAGTAGCAGGGTAAGACTGGGGAGGATCTCCTCCCAGGTCTCCATAGGCCTATCACAGTGACTACACATCCCTCAGCTGAGACCTACTCCTCTCTTCGACAAGCAGGGCTAAAGGGAAAGTTCTTTGGAAGCAGGTCCAGTTCCCATATCTCACATCTCAGGACTCTAGGGCTTCCCCCTCCTGGCCCAGCCAGTACTGTCCCTCTCCCCCATTATTTTCCTGTGCCCCAAACTGAGTCAGAGAATTATCGATAGCATGAGGGGAACCCGGCTTAGAACACCCCCTTCTGCCATGCCTTCCCTATCCTGGGAATTGAAAGGGGATTTCTGAGGAGAGGGGCTGGTGAGCTCCCAGGGACACAAGGAAACTAGAGATGAGGGAGGGGAGCAAGTGTTTCCCCCACCTGATGAGAGGGACCCAAGAGACAGAGACCAGAGGAGGAGACCTCTCAGGAGACACCAATCGTAGAGTGCTGTCCCTTTAACTTAATTCTGTGGTGCCCTCCCCGGTGCTGGGGCCAGTCCCTAACTGAAAGCAGACCCACTAGGAGTCCCTGACCCTTCATCACTTCAGTTGCCAGTCGATATCAGCCCAACTCGGTGACAAGACAGAATGGAAAGGTAGGGAGCAGTGGCCATTGGGTTCTCCTAGGGAGGTTACACTTCGGGGGGCTGATGCCAAGTATCTATGTACCCTTTTATTTTTACCTTTTTGACTCTGCCGCACGGCATGCGATATGTTAATTCCCCAGCCAGGGATAGAACGCATACCCCCTGCAGTGGGAGCATGGAGTCTTATCCACTGGACCATCAGGGAAGTCCCTGATGCCCAGTATCTTTCAACTCGGGATCCAACGGAAGGAGCCAGAAGCTGGGGTGTTAACTGTAGGAAAGACCTCCAACAGTTCTCAGTCATTCCCCTATGGCAGGCCAAGGGTGGCAGCTTCTAGGAATCTTTCCCTCCTCTCACAGCCTACTTCCTACAACTATGGGCTTGAAATAGTTTCGATCCACTCCCAGGAGGAGAAGATGCTTCAGGCACCAGGCAAAGTCCTGTCTAGGAGGAAGGTGGCAGCAGAGTGCTGGGATTGTGAGGATTTATGGATGTGGGGACAAGGCTGGGAGGAAGATAAAGCCAGGATTATTTAGCTCCCTCCATACAGGCCACTCACAGAGACGAGTGTGTGTGTGGTGGGGCGGGGGGCTTAGGTGGTGGAAGGCAATGACTGGTCGTAAGGGGAGGCCTGACTCTGATGAGGGGCCCTTAGGAATAATGGGAGCCTGGACACGGATGGACCCCTTATCAGGGAGAGAGGCCCTGTCGATATGGAAACAGCCGGCATGGAGAATGGCTCCCAGCCCGAATGGCAGCAGCGGAGGCAGAATCAGGAGGGCAGGACGGTGGCTTCGGTTTAAATCTTTAACTCACCAGCTGGCTAGGCAGCGGCAGCAGGGGTGCGGTGGGGGATGTTGCGACCGGAGCCCTGGAGAGCAGTGCCCAGTCCGCTTGACAAACAGCTCATCAGGCCCCGCAGAAGCTCCAGCTTCTGCTTCCGAGGGTGCGCTGAGCTGTGTGGGGACCCGACACAGGCATGAGGCGGGGCGGGGGCTCCCGGCTTCCCCGCGACCGGTTCTCCCGGACTGAGCCTCGTCCATGCCCTGGGCGGGTGCGCGGTATCCCAAGCCCTTCGCCTCCGCTCCCTCCACCACATGCACAGCCAGGGGAAAAAGTAGAAACAGCCCCAGCCGATCCTGGAAAGAGAAGGCAGAGCAGGGCGGGGCGGGGCGGGGCTGACCCCACTGACTCCGCCCCTTGGACGCTTCTACCCTCTCGTGGAAGGCTCCGCCCTTTTAGAGGTGGTTAGAGGCGGTTTACAGGCGGTCTTTAGAGGCTCCGCCCTTTTAGAGGCGGTTAGAGGCGCTTTACAGGCGGTTTTTAGAGGCGGTTCCTCCAGTCCACGCCCCCTAATAGGCCCCTCCCCTCCCGCTTCTCCCGCCCCTTCCCCACCAACCGGGAGCGGCTAGGTTCCTCCTCCGCAGAACCCCGCCTCCACTCACGCCTCCTCCTCCTCCTCCTCCCCAGCTTCCTGCATCACCTGGTATCTCCTCAATCCCGACATGTCCTGGGTTCCCAACGTCTCCTGGTGAGCGGCATGATTGGATCAAGGATTCCCCAAATCCCTGGGAGGATGCCCTTCTCTGTCATTCTCTGGACCAGTCTGAATTGTTCTCAGATAATATGAGACAGGTGCCCCCGGGAAGACTCAGTTGCCACATTGGGACAGGGTTGGATTGAAGATTTGGGAGGCACTAGTCATTAAGGGATTGGGTGGTAGGGCCCCTCGGGGTCACGGGGCATTTAGGAGGTTAGAGCCAAAGGCCTTCGAGGTCATGGGGCTAGGATATTTGGGGTCCCGCGTGAGGATTTTCGGGGATTGTGGTCACCCGGATGCGGGTTGAGGGTTCGGCACAGCCTAAATGCCCACCCTCTCTGGCTCCACCCTGGAAACACGCCGGTGCATTAGGTCACAAAGACAGCATCACGCACTAGGGGTGGGGCTTACCTATTACCAGGAAGGGGCGGAGCCAGGGCATTTCTTCAGAGGAGGGGTAGTCCAGAAGGTGGAGCCAGAGCCTATCAATAAAGAGGTGGAGTTAGGTTTTGTTACAAAGAGGCAGGGCACGGACCCTCTTTTATAAGGGTGGAGTCAGATTTCAGAGCTGCACCCTGGGAAGACGGAGACCTCAGCCCCAGGCAGCAAGAAAAGAGCTTTGGGACGCTGTCCAGTACTGTTTTGCCAATCCCCTCTCCTCTCTGTCTTCCTGGCTTCTGCTCCGACAATTACCTTTCTTGTCTGCCCCATTCTGTTTGTACGATTCTGGGCAGAGGAGGAATAGGGCTCCAGAGAGGGCCCAGTCTAGACAGGCCAGGCTATGGGAACACTTGTTGGCTGAGTGGCCTTGGCCAAGTCACTTCATGGTTAGAGGGTCACAGCCCTTCCTCTCTGAGCTGAGACCTCCTTTCATGTGATTTCTGTTCCTGCAGTCACTAATCAACAAATATTTATCGAGTGACTACTAGGTGCCGGGTGATGTGCTTGGGCATGAGGATACAGCAGGGAAGACAGGCACGGACTCTTCCCTCAGGGAGCTTGTCATCTGGGTTGGACAGGGCAGGGGAATCCAAAGAGACAATAAGACCACTACAATAGACGAAGCTGACTGGCTGGGGGCCGTGGAGGGTGCTTTGGCAAAGCCAAGAAAGAGCAATTAACCCAGTGCGGGAGGTTGGAAATAGCTGCCCTATTTGGTCTGGGGAGGGGGGAAGGGAGCCTTGTGGCTGGACGGTATGGGAGAGAATGACCAGAAATGAGTGAAATAAAAGTCCCCTCAGGCTGAAGTGTGGAGAATGGATTCACCTATCCTCTTCCCACCATTCCACACTCTTTTCCCCTCTCATACCTATCTTCCCCTGCCTGGGCTACAGACAGACAGGTGACAGACAGATCCACGGATGCCAGTGGGAAGCATTGCAGTCTGGGCATGGAGAAGCTGTGCTTCCACCGCACTCACCCTCACTTACACTCACACTCACAGTGACACTCCTGCCCTGCTGCAGCTGGGCCAAGTCTGGTGCACGGGAAGAGGAGGCCTGGTCCCCAGGGCTTCAGTAATTCACATCCCTTCACTCAGATGCAGGGCTCTGTCTGTGGTATACTCAACAATTTGGCTTTTGTCCCTGGTCCCTGAGAGGGAGACTCTAAATCTTTGGAATACCTCAAGTAATACGAGTGTCTTTGTTATCTATGAGTCCCTCGGCTCACACCTGAGTTGATGCTAAGAGATGAGGTGACTTGGGCTGAGGCCTGGTCAGCAGAAAGACCAACCATATCACTGCAGAATTGGGGTTTTGAGCCAATCCGTCAGAGGAGATCGAGTCATGTTGCCAACAATTCATTCCTGCCTATGTATGAAATCTCAGTAAAAACTCTGTACACCAAAGCTCATGGAACTTCCTGGTTGGTGAACATATTGATGTACTGGGAGGGTGACGTGCCCTTTGTGTCTCCATGGGGAGAGAGCATGGGGGCAATGCACTGAGACCCTCCTTGTGTGTCTTTTCATTTGGATGTTCCTGATATATGTACTTTATAAAAAACTAGTTGTCAGGAGAGCACTTCCGAGTTGTGTGAGTCATTCTAGTGAACCCTTGGACCTGAGGGGGGTTTGAAGACCTCTGGACTTGTAGCTAGTTAGGCAGAACTGCAGGTGTGCTGAGGACCCCACTTGTGACTGGCAGCTCAAGTGGAGGCAGGCTTGTTGGGACTGTGCCCTTAAACCTGTGGAGTCGAACACTGGCTCTGGGTAGTTAGTGTCTGCATTGAATTGCAGTACATGAGTTGGCAGCAGAATACCTTTCCACTGAGTGCACTCCCCACTGTCTCCATCTATCTGGAACCTTTTCTCCCTTTCATAACTCCTTAGTAGCGTCCCTGTCCCCATTTCCCACTCTTTGTCTTTAGCTCTGAGAACCTCAGCACTCAACATTTTGGACAAGGGAAGTGGGTTGCATTGTCCCTGTTAGGGGAAGGTTTGCAGTGTCGTCCCCTTGAAGGCACTTGAACATGAGTTTTAAGGCTAGGGGTCAGAGCTTGGTTCAGGATTAGAGGTCAGAGCAATATGGTTGGGGGGCTCCCTCTTTCCCAGGTTTCTCCCTACTCCCACCTCTTCTCTGTGGTCCTAAGACTACTGGAGTGGGAAAGATGGGACCCAGCTGGTCCCCCAGATTCCCTGAGGACAATGGCAAGTAGCAGGGTAAGACTGGGGAGGATCTCCTCCCAGGTCTCCATAGGCCTATCACAGTGACTACACATCCCTCAGCTGAGACCTACTCCTCTCTTCGACAAGCAGGGCTAAAGGGAAAGTTCTTTGGAAGCAGGTCCAGTTCCCATATCTCACATCTCAGGACTCTAGGGCTTCCCCCTCCTGGCCCAGCCAGTACTGTCCCTCTCCCCCATTATTTTCCTGTGCCCCAAACTGAGTCAGAGAATTATCGATAGCATGAGGGGAACCCGGCTTAGAACACCCCCTTCTGCCATGCCTTCCCTATCCTGGGAATTGAAAGGGGATTTCTGAGGAGAGGGGCTGGTGAGCTCCCAGGGACACAAGGAAACTAGAGATGAGGGAGGGGAGCAAGTGTTTCCCCCACCTGATGAGAGGGACCCAAGAGACAGAGACCAGAGGAGGAGACCTCTCAGGAGACACCAATCGTAGAGTGCTGTCCCTTTAACTTAATTCTGTGGTGCCCTCCCCGGTGCTGGGGCCAGTCCCTAACTGAAAGCAGACCCACTAGGAGTCCCTGACCCTTCATCACTTCAGTTGCCAGTCGATATCAGCCCAACTCGGTGACAAGACAGAATGGAAAGGTAGGGAGCAGTGGCCATTGGGTTCTCCTAGGGAGGTTACACTTCGGGGGGCTGATGCCAAGTATCTATGTACCCTTTTATTTTTACCTTTTTGACTCTGCCGCACGGCATGCGATATGTTAATTCCCCAGCCAGGGATAGAACGCATACCCCCTGCAGTGGGAGCATGGAGTCTTATCCACTGGACCATCAGGGAAGTCCCTGATGCCCAGTATCTTTCAACTCGGGATCCAACGGAAGGAGCCAGAAGCTGGGGTGTTAACTGTAGGAAAGACCTCCAACAGTTCTCAGTCATTCCCCTATGGCAGGCCAAGGGTGGCAGCTTCTAGGAATCTTTCCCTCCTCTCACAGCCTACTTCCTACAACTATGGGCTTGAAATAGTTTCGATCCACTCCCAGGAGGAGAAGATGCTTCAGGCACCAGGCAAAGTCCTGTCTAGGAGGAAGGTGGCAGCAGAGTGCTGGGATTGTGAGGATTTATGGATGTGGGGACAAGGCTGGGAGGAAGATAAAGCCAGGATTATTTAGCTCCCTCCATACAGGCCACTCACAGAGACGAGTGTGTGTGTGGTGGGGTGGGGGGCTTAGGTGGTGGAAGGCAATGACTGGTCGTAAGGGGAGGCCTGACTCTGATGAGGGGCCCTTAGGAATAATGGGAGCCTGGACACGGATGGACCCCTTATCAGGGAGAGAGGCCCTGTCGATATGGAAACAGCCGGCATGGAGAATGGCTCCCAGCCCGAATGGCAGCAGCGGAGGCAGAATCAGGAGGGCAGGACGGTGGCTTCGGTTTAAATCTTTAACTCACCAGCTGGCTAGGCAGCGGCAGCAGGGGTGCGGTGGGGGATGTTGCGACCGGAGCCCTGGAGAGCAGTGCCCAGTCCGCTTGAGAAACAGCTCATCAGGCCCCGCAGAAGCTCCAGCTTCTGCTTCCGAGGGTGCGCTGAGCTGTGTGGGGACCCAACACAGGCATGAGGCGGGGCGGGGGCTCCCGGCTTCCCCGCGACCGGTTCTCCCGGACTGAGCCTCGTCCATGCCCTGGGCGGGTGCGCGCTATCCCAAGCCCTTCGCCTCCGCTCCCTCCACCACATGCACAGCCAGGGGAAAAAGTAGAAACAGCCCCAGCCGATCCTGGAAAGAGAAGGCAGAGCAGGGCGGGGCGGGGCGGGGCTGACCCCACTGACTCCGCCCCTTGGACGCTTCTACCCTCTCGTGGAAGGCTCCGCCCTTTTAGAGGTGGTTAGAGGCGGTTTACAGGCGGTCTTTAGAGGCTCCGCCCTTTTAGAGGCGGTTAGAGGCGCTTTACAGGCGGTTTTTAGAGGCGGTTCCTCCAGTCCACGCCCCCTAATAGGCCCCTCCCCTCCCGCTTCTCCCGCCCCTTCCCCACCAACCGGGAGCGGCTAGGTTCCTCCTCCGCAGAACCCCGCCTCCACTCACGCCTCCTCCTCCTCCTCCTCCCCAGCTTCCTGCATCACCTGGTATCTCCTCAATCCCGACATGTCCTGGGTTCCCAACGTCTCCTGGTGAGCGGCATGATTGGATCAAGGATTCCCCAAACCCCTGGGAGGATGCCCTTCTCTGTCATTCTCTGGACCAGTCTGAATTGTTCTCAGATAATATGAGACAGGTGCCCCCGGGAAGACTCAGTTGCCACATTGGGACAGGGTTGGATTGAAGATTTGGGAGGCACTAGTCATTAAGGGATTGGGTGGTAGGGCCCCTCGGGGTCACGGGGCATTTAGGAGGTTAGAGCCAAAGGCCTTCGAGGTCATGGGGCTAGGATATTTGGGGTCCCGCGTGAGGATTTTCGGGGATTGTGGTCACCCGGATGCGGGTTGAGGGTTCGGCACAGCCTAAATGCCCACCCTCTCTGGCTCCACCCTGGAAACACGCCGGTGCATTAGGTCACAAAGACAGCATCACGCACTAGGGGTGGGGCTTACCTATTACCAGGAAGGGGCGGAGCCAGGGCATTTCTTCAGAGGAGGGGTAGTCCAGAAGGTGGAGCCAGAGCCTATCAATAAAGAGGTGGAGTTAGGTTTTGTTACAAAGAGGCAGGGCACGGACCCTCTTTTATAAGGGTGGAGTCAGATTTCAGAGCTGCACCCTGGGAAGACGGAGACCTCAGCCCCAGGCAGCAAGAAAAGAGCTTTGGGACGCTGTCCAGTACTGTTTTGCCAATCCCCACTCCTCTCTGTCTTCCTGGCTTCTGCTCCGACAATTACCTTTCTTGTCTGCCCCATTCTGTTTGTACGATTCTGGGCAGAGGAGGAATAGGGCTCCAGAGAGGGCCCAGTCTAGACAGGCCAGGCTATGGGAACACTTGTTGGCTGAGTGGCCTTGGCCAAGTCACTTCATGGTTAGAGGGTCACAGCCCTTCCTCTCTGAGCTGAGACCTCCTTTCATGTGATTTCTGTTCCTGCAGTCACTAATCAACAAATATTTATCGAGTGACTACTAGGTGCCGGGTGATGTGCTTGGGCATGAGGATACAGCAGGGAAGACAGGCACGGACTCTTCCCTCAGGGAGCTTGTCATCTGGGTTGGACAGTGCAGGGGAATCCAAAGAGACAATAAGACCACTACAATAGACGAAGCTGACTGGCTGGGGGCCGTGGAGGGTGCTTTGGCAAAGCCAAGAAAGAGCAATTAACCCAGTGTGGGAGGTTGGAAATAGCTGCCCTATTTGGTCTGGGGAGGGGGGAAGGGAGCCTTGTGGCTGGACGGTATGGGAGAGAATGACCAGAAATGAGTGAAATAAAAGTCCCCTCAGGCTGAAGTGTGGAGAATGGATTCACCTATCCTCTTCCCACCATTCCACACTCTTTTCCCCTCTCATACCTATCTTCCCCTGCCTGGGCTACAGACAGACAGGTGACAGACAGATCCACGGATGCCAGTGGGAAGCATTGCAGTCTGGGCATGGAGAAGCTGTGCTTCCACCGCACTCACCCTCACTTACACTCACACTCACAGTGACACTCCTGCCCTGCTGCAGCTGGGCCAAGTCTGGTGCACGGGAAGAGGAGGCCTGGTCCCCAGGGCTTCAGTAATTCACATCCCTTCACTCAGATGCAGGGCTCTGTCTGTGGTATACTCAACAATTTGGCTTTTGTCCCTGGTCCCTGAGAGGGAGACTCTAAATCTTTGGAATACCTCAAGTAATACGAGTGTCTTTGTTATCTATGAGTCCCTCGGCTCACACCTGAGTTGATGCTAAGAGATGAGGTGACTTGGGCTGAGGCCTGGTCAGCAGAAAGACCAACCATATCACTGCAGAATTGGGGTTTTGAGCCAATCCGTCAGAGGAGATCGAGTCATGTTGCCAACAATTCATTCCTGCCTATGTATGAAATCTCAGTCAAAACTCTGTACACCAAAGCTCATGGAACTTCCTGGTTGGTGAACATATTGATGTACTGGGAGGGTGACGTGCCCTTTGTGTCTCCATGGGGAGAGAGCATGGGGGCAATGCACTGAGACCCTCCTTGTGTGTCTTTTCATTTGGATGTTCCTGATATATGTACTTTATAAAAAACTAGTTGTCAGGAGAGCACTTCCGAGTTGTGTGAGTCATTCTAGTGAACCCTTGGACCTGAGGGGGGTTTGAAGACCTCTGGACTTGTAGCTAGTTAGGCAGAACTGCAGGTGTGCTGGGGACCCCACTTGTGACTGGCAGCTCAAGTGGAGGCAGGCTTGTTGGGACTGTGCCCTTAAACCTGTGGAGTCGAACACTGGCTCTGGGTAGTTAGTGTCTGCATTGAATTGCAGTACATGAGTTGGCAGCAGAATACCTTTCCACTGAGTGCACTCCCCACTGTCTCCATCTATCTGGAACCTTTTCTCCCTTTCATAACTCCTTAGTAGCCTCCCTGTCCCCATTTCCCACTCTTTGTCTTTAGCTCTGAGAACCTCAGCACTCAACATTTTGGACAAGGGAAGTGGGTTGCATTGTCCCTGTTAGGGGAAGGTTTGCAGTGTCGTCCCCTTGAAGGCACTTGAACATGAGTTTTAAGGCTAGGGGTCAGAGCTTGGTTCAGGATTAGAGGTCAGAGCAATATGGTTGGGGGGCTCCCTCTTTCCCAGGTTTCTCCCTACTCCCACCTCTTCTCTGTGGTCCTAAGACTACTGGAGTGGGAAAGATGGGACCCAGCTGGTCCCCCAGATTCCCTGAGGACAATGGCAAGTAGCAGGGTAAGACTGGGGAGGATCTCCTCCCAGGTCTCCATAGGCCTATCACAGTGACTACACATCCCTCAGCTGAGACCTACTCCTCTCTTCGACAAGCAGGGCTAAAGGGAAAGTTCTTTGGAAGCAGGTCCAGTTCCCATATCTCACATCTCAGGACTCTAGGGCTTCCCCCTCCTGGCCCAGCCAGTACTGTCCCTCTCCCCCATTATTTTCCTGTGCCCCAAACTGAGTCAGAGAATTATCGATAGCATGAGGGGAACCCGGCTTAGAACACCCCCTTCTGCCATGCCTTCCCTATCCTGGGAATTGAAAGGGGATTTCTGAGGAGAGGGGCTGGTGAGCTCCCAGGGACACAAGGAAACTAGAGATGAGGGAGGGGAGCAAGTGTTTCCCCCACCTGATGAGAGGGACCCAAGAGACAGAGACCAGAGGAGGAGACCTCTCAGGAGACACCAATCGTAGAGTGCTGTCCCTTTAACTTAATTCTGTGGTGCCCTCCCCGGTGCTGGGGCCAGTCCCTAACTGAAAGCAGACCCACTAGGAGTCCCTGACCCTTCATCACTTCAGTTGCCAGTCGATATCAGCCCAACTCGGTGACAAGACAGAATGGAAAGGTAGGGAGCAGTGGCCATTGGGTTCTCCTAGGGAGGTTACACTTCGGGGGGCTGATGCCAAGTATCTATGTACCCTTTTATTTTTACCTTTTTGACTCTGCCGCACGGCATGCGATATGTTAATTCCCCAGCCAGGGATAGAACGCATACCCCCTGCAGTGGGAGCATGGAGTCTTATCCACTGGACCATCAGGGAAGTCCCTGATGCCCAGTATCTTTCAACTCGGGATCCAACGGAAGGAGCCAGAAGCTGGGGTGTTAACTGTAGGAAAGACCTCCAACAGTTCTCAGTCATTCCCCTATGGCAGGCCAAGGGTGGCAGCTTCTAGGAATCTTTCCCTCCTCTCACAGCCTACTTCCTACAACTATGGGCTTGAAATAGTTTCGATCCACTCCCAGGAGGAGAAGATGCTTCAGGCACCAGGCAAAGTCCTGTCTAGGAGGAAGGTGGCAGCAGAGTGCTGGGATTGTGAGGATTTATGGATGTGGGGACAAGGCTGGGAGGAAGATAAAGCCAGGATTATTTAGCTCCCTCCATACAGGCCACTCACAGAGACGAGTGTGTGTGTGGTGGGGCGGGGGGCTTAGGTGGTGGAAGGCAATGACTGGTCGTAAGGGGAGGCCTGACTCTGATGAGGGGCCCTTAGGAATAATGGGAGCCTGGACACGGATGGACCCCTTATCAGGGAGAGAGGCCCTGTCGATATGGAAACAGCCGGCATGGAGAATGGCTCCCAGCCCGAATGGCAGCAGTGGAGGCAGAATCAGGAGGGCAGGACGGTGGCTTCGGTTTAAATCTTTAACTCACCAGCTGGCTAGGCAGCGGCAGCAGGGGTGCGGTGGGGGATGTTGCGACCGGAGCCCTGGAGAGCAGTGCCCAGTCCGCTTGACAAACAGCTCATCAGGCCCCGCAGAAGCTCCAGCTTCTGCTTCCGAGGGTGCGCTGAGCTGTGTGGGGACCCGACACAGGCATGAGGCGGGGCGGGGGCTCCCGGCTTCCCCGCGACCGGTTCTCCCGGACTGAGCCTCGTCCATGCCCTGGGCGGGTGCGCGCTATCCCAAGCCCTTCGCCTCCGCTCCCTCCACCACATGCACAGCCAGGGGAAAAAGTAGAAACAGCCCCAGCCGATCCTGGAAAGAGAAGGCAGAGCAGGGCGGGGCGGGGCGGGGCTGACCCCACTGACTCCGCCCCTTGGACGCTTCTACCCTCTCGTGGAAGGCTCCGCCCTTTTAGAGGTGGTTAGAGGCGGTTTACAGGCGGTCTTTAGAGGCTCCGCCCTTTTAGAGGCGGTTAGAGGCGCTTTACAGGCGGTTTTTAGAGGCGGTTCCTCCAGTCCACGCCCCCTAATAGGCCCCTCCCCTCCCGCTTCTCCCGCCCCTTCCCCACCAACCGGGAGCGGCTAGGTTCCTCCTCCGCAGAACCCCGCCTCCACTCACGCCTCCTCCTCCTCCTCCTCCCCAGCTTCCTGCATCACCTGGTATCTCCTCAATCCCGACATGTCCTGGGTTCCCAACGTCTCCTGGTGAGCGGCATGATTGGATCAAGGATTCCCCAAATCCCTGGGAGGATGCCCTTCTCTGTCATTCTCTGGACCAGTCTGAATTGTTCTCAGATAATATGAGACAGGTGCCCCCGGGAAGACTCAGTTGCCACATTGGGACAGGGTTGGATTGAAGATTTGGGAGGCACTAGTCATTAAGGGATTGGGTGGTAGGGCCCCTCGGGGTCACGGGGCATTTAGGAGGTTAGAGCCAAAGGCCTTCGAGGTCATGGGGCTAGGATATTTGGGGTCCCGCGTGAGGATTTTCGGGGATTGTGGTCACCCGGATGCGGGTTGAGGGTTCGGCACAGCCTAAATGCCCACCCTCTCTGGCTCCACCCTGGAAACACGCCGGTGCATTAGGTCACAAAGACAGCATCACGCACTAGGGGTGGGGCTTACCTATTACCAGGAAGGGGCGGAGCCAGGGCATTTCTTCAGAGGAGGGGTAGTCCAGAAGGTGGAGCCAGAGCCTATCAATAAAGAGGTGGAGTTAGGTTTTGTTACAAAGAGGCAGGGCACGGACCCTCTTTTATAAGGGTGGAGTCAGATTTCAGAGCTGCACCCTGGGAAGACGGAGACCTCAGCCCCAGGCAGCAAGAAAAGAGCTTTGGGACGCTGTCCAGTACTGTTTTGCCAATCCCCACTCCTCTCTGTCTTCCTGGCTTCTGCTCCGACAATTACCTTTCTTGTCTGCCCCATTCTGTTTGTACGATTCTGGGCAGAGGAGGAATAGGGCTCCAGAGAGGGCCCAGTCTAGACAGGCCAGGCTATGGGAACACTTGTTGGCTGAGTGGCCTTGGCCAAGTCACTTCATGGTTAGAGGGTCACAGCCCTTCCTCTCAGAGCTGAGACCTCCTTTCATGTGATTTCTGTTCCTGCAGTCACTAATCAACAAATATTTATCGAGTGACTACTAGGTGCCGGGTGATGTGCTTGGGCATGAGGATACAGCAGGGAAGACAGGCACGGACTCTTCCCTCAGGGAGCTTGTCATCTGGGTTGGACAGGGCAGGGGAATCCAAAGAGACAATAAGACCACTACAATAGACGAAGCTGACTGGCTGGGGGCCGTGGAGGGTGCTTTGGCAAAGCCAAGAAAGAGCAATTAACCCAGTGCGGGAGGTTGGAAATAGCTGCCCTATTTGGTCTGGGGAGGGGGGAAGGGAGCCTTGTGGCTGGACGGTATGGGAGAGAATGACCAGAAATGAGTGAAATAAAAGTCCCCTCAGGCTGAAGTGTGGAGAATGGATTCACCTATCCTCTTCCCACCATTCCACACTCTTTTCCCCTCTCATACCTATCTTCCCCTGCCTGGGCTACAGACACACAGGTGACAGACAGATCCACGGATGCCAGTGGGAAGCATTGCAGTCTGGGCATGGAGAAGCTGTGCTTCCACCGCACTCACCCTCACTTACACTCACACTCACAGTGACACTCCTGCCCTGCTGCAGCTGGGCCAAGTCTGGTGCACGGGAAGAGGAGGCCTGGTCCCCAGGGCTTCAGTAATTCACATCCCTTCACTCAGATGCAGGGCTCTGTCTGTGGTATACTCAACAATTTGGCTTTTGTCCCTGGTCCCTGAGAGGGAGACTCTAAATCTTTGGAATACCTCAAGTAATACGAGTGTCTTTGTTATCTATGAGTCCCTCGGCTCACACCTGAGTTGATGCTAAGAGATGAGGTGACTTGGGCTGAGGCCTGGTCAGCAGAAAGACCAACCATATCACTGCAGAATTGGGGTTTTGAGCCAATCCGTCAGAGGAGATCGAGTCATGTTGCCAACAATTCATTCCTGCCTATGTATGAAATCTCAGTCAAAACTCTGTACACCAAAGCTCATGGAACTTCCTGGTTGGTGAACATATTGATGTACTGGGAGGGTGACGTGCCCTTTGTGTCTCCATGGGGAGAGAGCATGGGGGCAATGCACTGAGACCCTCCTTGTGTGTCTTTTCATTTGGATGTTCCTGATATATGTACTTTATAAAAAACTAGTTGTCAGGAGAGCACTTCCGAGTTGTGTGAGTCATTCTAGTGAACCCTTGGACCTGAGGGGGGTTTGAAGACCTCTGGACTTGTAGCTAGTTAGGCAGAACTGCAGGTGTCCTGGGGACCCCACTTGTGACTGGCAGCTCAAGTGGAGGCAGGCTTGTTGGGACTGTGCCCTTAAACCTGTGGAGTCGAACACTGGCTCTGGGTAGTTAGTGTCTGCATTGAATTGCAGTACATGAGTTGGCAGCAGAATACCTTTCCACTGAGTGCACTCCCCACTGTCTCCATCTATCTGGAACCTTTTCTCCCTTTCATAACTCCTTAGTAGCCTCCCTGTCCCCATTTCCCACTCTTTGTCTTTAGCTCTGAGAACCTCAGCACTCAACATTTTGGACAAGGGAAGTGGGTTGCATTGTCCCTGTTAGGGGAAGGTTTGCAGTGTCGTCCCCTTGAAGGCACTTGAACATGAGTTTTAAGGCTAGGGGTCAGAGCTTGGTTCAGGATTAGAGGTCAGAGCAATATGGTTGGGGGGCTCCCTCTTTCCCAGGTTTCTCCCTACTCCCACCTCTTCTCTGTGGTCCTAAGACTACTGGAGTGGGAAAGATGGGACCCAGCTGGTCCCCCAGATTCCCTGAGGACAATGGCAAGTAGCAGGGTAAGACTGGGGAGGATCTCCTCCCAGGTCTCCATAGGCCTATCACAGTGACTACACATCCCTCAGCTGAGACCTACTCCTCTCTTCGACAAGCAGGGCTAAAGGGAAAGTTCTTTGGAAGCAGGTCCAGTTCCCATATCTCACATCTCAGGACTCTAGGGCTTCCCCCTCCTGGCCCAGCCAGTACTGTCCCTCTCCCCCATTATTTTCCTGTGCCCCAAACTGAGTCAGAGAATTATCGATAGCATGAGGGGAACCCGGCTTAGAACACCCCCTTCTGCCATGCCTTCCCTATCCTGGGAATTGAAAGGGGATTTCTGAGGAGAGGGGCTGGTGAGCTCCCAGGGACACAAGGAAACTAGAGATGAGGGAGGGGAGCAAGTGTTTCCCCCACCTGATGAGAGGGACCCAAGAGACAGAGACCAGAGGAGGAGACCTCTCAGGAGACACCAATCGTAGAGTGCTGTCCCTTTAACTTAATTCTGTGGTGCCCTCCCCGGTGCTGGGGCCAGTCCCTAACTGAAAGCAGACCCACTAGGAGTCCCTGACCCTTCATCACTTCAGTTGCCAGTCGATATCAGCCCAACTCGGTGACAAGACAGAATGGAAAGGTAGGGAGCAGTGGCCATTGGGTTCTCCTAGGGAGGTTACACTTCGGGGGGCTGATGCCAAGTATCTATGTACCCTTTTATTTTTACCTTTTTGACTCTGCTGCACGGCATGCGATATGTTAATTCCCCAGCCAGGGATAGAACGCATACCCCCTGCAGTGGGAGCATGGAGTCTTATCCACTGGACCATCAGGGAAGTCCCTGATGCCCAGTATCTTTCAACTCGGGATCCAACGGAAGGAGCCAGAAGCTGGGGTGTTAACTGTAGGAAAGACCTCCAACAGTTCTCAGTCATTCCCCTATGGCAGGCCAAGGGTGGCAGCTTCTAGGAATCTTTCCCTCCTCTCACAGCCTACTTCCTACAACTATGGGCTTGAAATAGTTTCGATCCACTCCCAGGAGGAGAAGATGCTTCAGGCACCAGGCAAAGTCCTGTCTAGGAGGAAGGTGGCAGCAGAGTGCTGGGATTGTGAGGATTTATGGATGTGGGGACAAGGCTGGGAGGAAGATAAAGCCAGGATTATTTAGCTCCCTCCATACAGGCCACTCACAGAGACGAGTGTGTGTGTGGTGGGGCGGGGGGCTTAGGTGGTGGAAGGCAATGACTGGTCGTAAGGGGAGGCCTGACTCTGATGAGGGGCCCTTAGGAATAATGGGAGCCTGGACACGGATGGACCCCTTATCAGGGAGAGAGGCCCTGTCGATATGGAAACAGCCGGCATGGAGAATGGCTCCCAGCCCGAATGGCAGCAGTGGAGGCAGAATCAGGAGGGCAGGACGGTGGCTTCGGTTTAAATCTTTAACTCACCAGCTGGCTAGGCAGCGGCAGCAGGGGTGCGGTGGGGGATGTTGCGACCGGAGCCCTGGAGAGCAGTGCCCAGTCCGCTTGACAAACAGCTCATCAGGCCCCGCAGAAGCTCCAGCTTCTGCTTCCGAGGGTGCGCTGAGCTGTGTGGGGACCCGACACAGGCATGAGGCGGGGCGGGGGCTCCCGGCTTCCCCGCGACCGGTTCTCCCGGACTGAGCCTCGTCCATGCCCTGGGCGGGTGCGCGCTATCCCAAGCCCTTCGCCTCCGCTCCCTCCACCACATGCACAGCCAGGGGAAAAAGTAGAAACAGCCCCAGCCGATCCTGGAAAGAGAAGGCAGAGCAGGGCGGGGCGGGGCGGGGCTGACCCCACTGACTCCGCCCCTTGGACGCTTCTACCCTCTCGTGGAAGGCTCCGCCCTTTTAGAGGTGGTTAGAGGCGGTTTACAGGCGGTCTTTAGAGGCTCCGCCCTTTTAGAGGCGGTTAGAGGCGCTTTACAGGCGGTTTTTAGAGGCGGTTCCTCCAGTCCACGCCACCTAATAGGCCCCTCCCCTCCCGCTTCTCCCACCCCTTCCCCACCAACCGGGAGCGGCTAGGTTCCTCCTCCGCAGAACCCCGCCTCCACTCACGCCTCCTCCTCCTCCTCCTCCCCAGCTTCCTGCATCACCTGGTATCTCCTCAATCCCGACATGTCCTGGGTTCCCAACGTCTCCTGGTGAGCGGCATGATTGGATCAAGGATTCCCCAAATCCCTGGGAGGATGCCCTTCTCTGTCATTCTCTGGACCAGTCTGAATTGTTCTCAGATAATATGAGACAGGTGCCCCCGGGAAGACTCAGTTGCCACATTGGGACAGGGTTGGATTGAAGATTTGGGAGGCACTAGTCATTAAGGGATTGGGTGGTAGGGCCCCTCGGGGTCACGGGGCATTTAGGAGGTTAGAGCCAAAGGCCTTCGAGGTCATGGGGCTAGGATATTTGGGGTCCCGCGTGAGGATTTTCGGGGATTGTGGTCACCCGGATGCGGGTTGAGGGTTCGGCACAGCCTAAATGCCCACCCTCTCTGGCTCCACCCTGGAAACACGCCGGTGCATTAGGTCACAAAGACAGCATCACGCACTAGGGGTGGGGCTTACCTATTACCAGGAAGGGGCGGAGCCAGGGCATTTCTTCAGAGGAGGGGTAGTCCAGAAGGTGGAGCCAGAGCCTATCAATAAAGAGGTGGAGTTAGGTTTTGTTACAAAGAGGCAGGGCACGGACCCTCTTTTATAAGGGTGGAGTCAGATTTCAGAGCTGCACCCTGGGAAGACGGAGACCTCAGCCCCACGCAGCAAGAAAAGAGCTTTGGGACGCTGTCCAGTACTGTTTTGCCAATCCCCACTCCTCTCTGTCTTCCTGGCTTCTGCTCCGACAATTACCTTTCTTGTCTGCCCCATTCTGTTTGTACGATTCTGGGCAGAGGAGGAATAGGGCTCCAGAGAGGGCCCAGTCTAGACAGGCCAGGCTATGGGAACACTTGTTGGCTGAGTGGCCTTGGCCAAGTCACTTCATGGTTAGAGGGTCACAGCCCTTCCTCTCAGAGCTGAGACCTCCTTTCATGTGATTTCTGTTCCTGCAGTCACTAATCAACAAATATTTATCGAGTGACTACTAGGTGCCGGGTGATGTGCTTGGGCATGAGGATACAGCAGGGAAGACAGGCACGGACTCTTCCCTCAGGGAGCTTGTCATCTGGGTTGGACAGGGCAGGGGAATCCAAAGAGACAATAAGACCACTACAATAGACGAAGCTGACTGGCTGGGGGCCGTGGAGGGTGCTTTGGCAAAGCCAAGAAAGAGCAATTAACCCAGTGCGGGAGGTTGGAAATAGCTGCCCTATTTGGTCTGGGGAGGGGGGAAGGGAGCCTTGTGGCTGGACGGTATGGGAGAGAATGACCAGAAATGAGTGAAATAAAAGTCCCCTCAGGCTGAAGAGTGGAGAATGGATTCACCTATCCTCTTCCCACCATTCCACACTCTTTTCCCCTCTCATACCTATCTTCCCCTGCCTGGGCTACAGACACACAGGTGACAGACAGATCCACGGATGCCAGTGGGAAGCATTGCAGTCTGGGCATGGAGAAGCTGTGCTTCCACCGCACTCACCCTCACTTACACTCACACTCACAGTGACACTCCTGCCCTGCTGCAGCTGGGCCAAGTCTGGTGCACGGGAAGAGGAGGCCTGGTCCCCAGGGCTTCAGTAATTCACATCCCTTCACTCAGATGCAGGGCTCTGTCTGTGGTATACTCAACAATTTGGCTTTTGTCCCTGGTCCCTGAGAGGGAGACTCTAAATCTTTGGAATACCTCAAGTAATACGAGTGTCTTTGTTATCTATGAGTCCCTCGGCTCACACCTGAGTTGATGCTAAGAGATGAGGTGACTTGGGCTGAGGCCTGGTCAGCAGAAAGACCAACCATATCACTGCAGAATTGGGGTTTTGAGCCAATCCGTCAGAGGAGATCGAGTCATGTTGCCAACAATTCATTCCTGCCTATGTATGAAATCTCAGTCAAAACTCTGTACACCAAAGCTCATGGAACTTCCTGGTTGGTGAACATATTGATGTACTGGGAGGGTGACGTGCCCTTTGTGTCTCCATGGGGAGAGAGCATGGGGGCAATGCACTGAGACCCTCCTTGTGTGTCTTTTCATTTGGATGTTCCTGATATATGTACTTTATAAAAAACTAGTTGTCAGGAGAGCACTTCCGAGTTGTGTGAGTCATTCTAGTGAACCCTTGGACCTGAGGGGTGTTTGAAGACCTCTGGACTTGTAGCTAGTTAGGCAGAACTGCAGGTGTGCTGGGGACCCCACTTGTGACTGGCAGCTCAAGTGGAGGCAGGCTTGTTGGGACTGTGCCCTTAAACCTGTGGAGTCGAACACTGGCTCTGGGTAGTTAGTGTCTGCATTGAATTGCAGTACATGAGTTGGCAGCAGAATACCTTTCCACTGAGTGCACTCCCCACTGTCTCCATCTATCTGGAACCTTTTCTCCCTTTCATAACTCCTTAGTAGCCTCCCTGTCCCCATTTCCCACTCTTTGTCTTTAGCTCTGAGAACCTCAGCACTCAACATTTTGGACAAGGGAAGTGGGTTGCATTGTCCCTGTTAGGGGAAGGTTTGCAGTGTCGTCCCCTTGAAGGCACTTGAACATGAGTTTTAAGGCTAGGGGTCAGAGCTTGGTTCAGGATTAGAGGTCAGAGCAATATGGTTGGGGGGCTCCCTCTTTCCCAGGTTTCTCCCTACTCCCACCTCTTCTCTGTGGTCCTAAGACTACTGGAGTGGGAAAGATGGGACCCAGCTGGTCCCCCAGATTCCCTGAGGACAATGGCAAGTAGCAGGGTAAGACTGGGGAGGATCTCCTCCCAGGTCTCCATAGGCCTATCACAGTGACTACACATCCCTCAGCTGAGACCTACTCCTCTCTTCGACAAGCAGGGCTAAAGGGAAAGTTCTTTGGAAGCAGGTCCAGTTCCCATATCTCACATCTCAGGACTCTAGGGCTTCCCCCTCCTGGCCCAGCCAGTACTGTCCCTCTCCCCCATTATTTTCCTGTGCCCCAAACTGAGTCAGAGAATTATCGATAGCATGAGGGGAACCCGGCTTAGAACACCCCCTTCTGCCATGCCTTCCCTATCCTGGGAATTGAAAGGGGATTTCTGAGGAGAGGGGCTGGTGAGCTCCCAGGGACACAAGGAAACTAGAGATGAGGGAGGGGAGCAAGTGTTTCCCCCACCTGATGAGAGGGACCCAAGAGACAGAGACCAGAGGAGGAGACCTCTCAGGAGACACCAATCGTAGAGTGCTGTCCCTTTAACTTAATTCTGTGGTGCCCTCCCCGGTGCTGGGGCCAGTCCCTAACTGAAAGCAGACCCACTAGGAGTCCCTGACCCTTCATCACTTCAGTTGCCAGTCGATATCAGCCCAACTCGGTGACAAGACAGAATGGAAAGGTAGGGAGCAGTGGCCATTGGGTTCTCCTAGGGAGGTTACACTTCGGGGGGCTGATGCCAAGTATCTATGTACCCTTTTATTTTTACCTTTTTGACTCTGCCGCACGGCATGCGATATGTTAATTCCCCAGCCAGGGATAGAACGCATACCCCCTGCAGTGGGAGCATGGAGTCTTATCCACTGGACCATCAGGGAAGTCCCTGATGCCCAGTATCTTTCAACTCGGGATCCAACGGAAGGAGCCAGAAGCTGGGGTGTTAACTGTAGGAAAGACCTCCAACAGTTCTCAGTCATTCCCCTATGGCAGGCCAAGGGTGGCAGCTTCTAGGAATCTTTCCCTCCTCTCACAGCCTACTTCCTACAACTATGGGCTTGAAATAGTTTCGATCCACTCCCAGGAGGAGAAGATGCTTCAGGCACCAGGCAAAGTCCTGTCTAGGAGGAAGGTGGCAGCAGAGTGCTGGGATTGTGAGGATTTATGGATGTGGGGACAAGGCTGGGAGGAAGATAAAGCCAGGATTATTTAGCTCCCTCCATACAGGCCACTCACAGAGACGAGTGTGTGTGTGGTGGGGCGGGGGGCTTAGGTGGTGGAAGGCAATGACTGGTCGTAAGGGGAGGCCTGACTCTGATGAGGGGCCCTTAGGAATAATGGGAGCCTGGACACGGATGGACCCCTTATCAGGGAGAGAGGCCCTGTCGATATGGAAACAGCCGGCATGGAGAATGGCTCCCAGCCCGAATGGCAGCAGCGGAGGCAGAATCAGGAGGGCAGGACGGTGGCTTCGGTTTAAATCTTTAACTCACCAGCTGGCTAGGCAGCGGCAGCAGGGGTGCGGTGGGGGATGTTGCGACCGGAGCCCTGGAGAGCAGTGCCCAGTCCGCTTGACAAACAGCTCATCAGGCCCCGCAGAAGCTCCAGCTTCTGCTTCCGAGGGTGCGCTGAGCTGTGTGGGGACCCGACACAGGCATGAGGCGGGGCGGGGGCTCCCGGCTTCCCCGCGACCGGTTCTCCCGGACTGAGCCTCGTCCATGCCCTGGGCGGGTGCGCGCTATCCCAAGCCCTTCGCCTCCGCTCCCTCCACCACATGCACAGCCAGGGGAAAAAGTAGAAACAGCCCCAGCCGATCCTGGAAAGAGAAGGCAGAGCAGGGCGGGGCGGGGCGGGGCTGACCCCACTGACTCCGCCCCTTGGACGCTTCTACCCTCTCGTGGAAGGCTCCGCCCTTTTAGAGGTGGTTAGAGGCGGTTTACAGGCGGTCTTTAGAGGCTCCGCCCTTTTAGAGGCGGTTAGAGGCGCTTTACAGGCGGTTTTTAGAGGCGGTTCCTCCAGTCCACGCCCCCTAATAGGCCCCTCCCCTCCCGCTTCTCCCGCCCCTTCCCCACCAACCGGGAGCGGCTAGGTTCCTCCTCCGCAGAACCCCGCCTCCACTCACGCCTCCTCCTCCTCCTCCTCCCCAGCTTCCTGCATCACCTGGTATCTCCTCAATCCCGACATGTCCTGGGTTCCCAACGTCTCCTGGTGAGCGGCATGATTGGATCAAGGATTCCCCAAATCCCTGGGAGGATGCCCTTCTCTGTCATTCTCTGGACCAGTCTGAATTGTTCTCAGATAATATGAGACAGGTGCCCCCGGGAAGACTCAGTTGCCACATTGGGACAGGGTTGGATTGAAGATTTGGGAGGCACTAGTCGTTAAGGGATTGGGTGGTAGGGCCCCTCGGGGTCACGGGGCATTTAGGAGGTTAGAGCCAAAGGCCTTCGAGGTCATGGGGCTAGGATATTTGGGGTCCCGCGTGAGGATTTTCGGGGATTGTGGTCACCCGGATGCGGGTTGAGGGTTCGGCACAGCCTAAATGCCCACCCTCTCTGGCTCCACCCTGGAAACACGCCGGTGCATTAGGTCACAAAGACAGCATCACGCACTAGGGGTGGGGCTTACCTATTACCAGGAAGGGGCGGAGCCAGGGCATTTCTTCAGAGGAGGGGTAGTCCAGAAGGTGGAGCCAGAGCCTATCAATAAAGAGGTGGAGTTAGGTTTTGTTACAAAGAGGCAGGGCACGGACCCTCTTTTATAAGGGTGGAGTCAGATTTCAGAGCTGCACCCTGGGAAGACGGAGACCTCAGCCCCAGGCAGCAAGAAAAGAGCTTTGGGACGCTGTCCAGTACTGTTTTGCCAATCCCCTCTCCTCTCTGTCTTCCTGGCTTCTGCTCCGACAGTTACCTTTCTTGTCTGCCCCATTCTGTTTGTACGATTCTGGGCAGAGGAGGAATAGGGCTCCAGAGAGGGCCCAGTCTAGACAGGCCAGGCTATGGGAACACTTGTTGGCTGAGTGGCCTTGGCCAAGTCACTTCATGGTTAGAGGGTCACAGCCCTTCCTCTCTGAGCTGAGACCTCCTTTCATGTGATTTCTGTTCCTGCAGTCACTAATCAACAAATATTTATCGAGTGACTACTAGGTGCCGGGTGATGTGCTTGGGCATGAGGATACAGCAGGGAAGACAGGCACGGACTCTTCCCTCAGGGAGCTTGTCATCTGGGTTGGACAGGGCAGGGGAATCCAAAGAGACAATAAGACCACTACAATAGACGAAGCTGACTGGCTGGGGGCCGTGGAGGGTGCTTTGGCAAAGCCAAGAAAGAGCAATTAACCCAGTGCGGGAGGTTGGGAATAGCTGCCCTATTTGGTCTGGGGAGGGGGGAAGGGAGCCTTGTGGCTGGACGGTATGGGAGAGAATGACCAGAAATGAGTGAAATAAAAGTCCCCTCAGGCTGAAGTGTGGAGAATGGATTCACCTATCCTCTTCCCACCATTCCACACTCTTTTCCCCTCTCATACCTATCTTCCCCTGCCTGGGCTACAGACAGACAGGTGACAGACAGATCCACGGATGCCAGTGGGAAGCATTGCAGTCTGGGCATGGAGAAGCTGTGCTTCCACCGCACTCACCCTCACTTACACTCACACTCACAGTGACACTCCTGCCCTGCTGCAGCTGGGCCAAGTCTGGTGCACGGGAAGAGGAGGCCTGGTCCCCAGGGCTTCAGTAATTCACATCCCTTCACTCAGATGCAGGGCTCTGTCTGTGGTATACTCAACAATTTGGCTTTTGTCCCTGGTCCCTGAGAGGGAGACTCTAAATCTTTGGAATACCTCAAGTAATACGAGTGTCTTTGTTATCTATGAGTCCCTCGGCTCACACCTGAGTTGATGCTAAGAGATGAGGTGACTTGGGCTGAGGCCTGGTCAGCAGAAAGACCAACCATATCACTGCAGAATTGGGGTTTTGAGCCAATCCGTCAGAGGAGATCGAGTCATGTTGCCAACAATTCATTCCTGCCTATGTATGAAATCTCAGTAAAAACTCTG
Organism: Mesoplodon bidens; assembly: GCF_964165515.1. Taxonomy (NCBI): domain Eukaryota; kingdom Metazoa; phylum Chordata; class Mammalia; order Artiodactyla; family Ziphiidae; genus Mesoplodon; species Mesoplodon bidens. The sequence goes on from NW_027671983.1 coordinate 1,075,829, forward strand.
TACACCAAAGCTCATGGAACTTCCTGGTTGGTGAACATATTGATGTACTGGGAGGGTGACGTGCCCTTTGTGTCTCCATGGGGAGAGAGCATGGGGGCAATGCACTGAGACCCTCCTTGTGTGTCTTTTCATTTGGATGTTCCTGATATATGTACTTTATAAAAAACTAGTTGTCAGGAGAGCACTTCCGAGTTGTGTGAGTCATTCTAGTGAACCCTTGGACCTGAGGGGGGTTTGAAGACCTCTGGACTTGTAGCTAGTTAGGCAGAACTGCAGGAGTGCTGGGGACCCCACTTGTGACTGGCAGCTCAAGTGGAGGCAGGCTTGTTGGGACTGTGCCCTTAAACCTGTGGAGTCGAACACTGGCTCTGGGTAGTTAGTGTCTGCATTGAATTGCAGTACATGAGTTGGCAGCAGAATACCTTTCCACTGAGTGCACTCCCCACTGTCTCCATCTATCTGGAACCTTTTCTCCCTTTCATAACTCCTTAGTAGCCTCCCTGTCCCCATTTCCCACTCTTTGTCTTTAGCTCTGAGAACCTCAGCACTCAACATTTTGGACAAGGGAAGTGGGTTGCATTGTCCCTGTTAGGGGAAGGTTTGCAGTGTCGTCCCCTTGAAGGCACTTGAACATGAGTTTTAAGGCTAGGGGTCAGAGCTTGGTTCAGGATTAGAGGTCAGAGCAATATGGTTGGGGGGCTCCCTCTTTCCCAGGTTTCTCCCTACTCCCACCTCTTCTCTGTGGTCCTAAGACTACTGGAGTGGGAAAGATGGGACCCAGCTGGTCCCACAGATTCCCTGAGGACAATGGCAAGTAGCAGGGTAAGACTGGGGAGGATCTCCTCCCAGGTCTCCATAGGCCTATCACAGTGACTACACATCCCTCAGCTGAGACCTACTCCTCTCTTCGACAAGCAGGGCTAAAGGGAAAGTTCTTTGGAAGCAGGTCCAGTTCCCATATCTCACATTTCAGGACTCTAGGGCTTCCCCCTCCTGGCCCAGCCAGTACTGTCCCTCTCCCCCATTATTTTCCTGTGCCCCAAACTGAGTCAGAGAATTATCGATAGCATGAGGGGAACCCGGCTTAGAACACCCCCTTCTGCCATGCCTTCCCTATCCTGGGAATTGAAAGGGGATTTCTGAGGAGAGGGGCTGGTGAGCTCCCAGGGACACAAGGAAACTAGAGATGAGGGAGGGGAGCAAGTGTTTCCCCCACCTGATGAGAGGGACCCAAGAGACAGAGACCAGAGGAGGAGACCTCTCAGGAGACACCAATCGTAGAGTGCTGTCCCTTTAACTTAATTCTGTGGTGCCCTCCCCGGTGCTGGGGCCAGTCCCTAACTGAAAGCAGACCCACTAGGAGTCCCTGACCCTTCATCACTTCAGTTGCCAGTCGATATCAGCCCAACTCGGTGACAAGACAGAATGGAAAGGTAGGGAGCAGTGGCCATTGGGTTCTCCTAGGGAGGTTACACTTCGGGGGGCTGATGCCAAGTATCTATGTACCCTTTTATTTTTACCTTTTTGACTCTGCCGCACGGCATGCGATATGTTAATTCCCCAGCCAGGGATAGAACGCATACCCCCTGCAGTGGGAGCATGGAGTCTTATCCACTGGACCATCAGGGAAGTCCCTGATGCCCAGTATCTTTCAACTCGGGATCCAACGGAAGGAGCCAGAAGCTGGGGTGTTAACTGTAGGAAAGACCTCCAACAGTTCTCAGTCATTCCCCTATGGCAGGCCAAGGGTGGCAGCTTCTAGGAATCTTTCCCTCCTCTCACAGCCTACTTCCTACAACTATGGGCTTGAAATAGTTTCGATCCACTCCCAGGAGGAGAAGATGCTTCAGGCACCAGGCAAAGTCCTGTCTAGGAGGAAGGTGGCAGCAGAGTGCTGGGATTGTGAGGATTTATGGATGTGGGGACAAGGCTGGGAGGAAGATAAAGCCAGGATTATTTAGCTCCCTCCATACAGGCCACTCACAGAGACGAGTGTGTGTGTGGTGGGGCGGGGGGCTTAGGTGGTGGAAGGCAATGACTGGTCGTAAGGGGAGGCCTGACTCTGATGAGGGGCCCTTAGGAATAATGGGAGCCTGGACACGGATGGACCCCTTATCAGGGAGAGAGGCCCTGTCGATATGGAAACAGCCGGCATGGAGAATGGCTCCCAGCCCGAATGGCAGCAGCGGAGGCAGAATCAGGAGGGCAGGACGGTGGCTTCGGTTTAAATCTTTAACTCACCAGCTGGCTAGGCAGCGGCAGCAGGGGTGCGGTGGGGGATGTTGCGACCGGAGCCCTGGAGAGCAGTGCCCAGTCCGCTTGACAAACAGCTCATCAGGCCCCGCAGAAGCTCCAGCTTCTGCTTCCGAGGGTGCGCTGAGCTGTGTGGGGACCCGACACAGGCATGAGGCGGGGCGGGGGCTCCCGGCTTCCCCGCGACCGGTTCTCCCGGACTGAGCCTCGTCCATGCCCTGGGCGGGTGCGCGCTATCCCAAGCCCTTCGCCTCCGCTCCCTCCACCACATGCACAGCCAGGGGAAAAAGTAGAAACAGCCCCAGCCGATCCTGGAAAGAGAAGGCAGAGCAGGGCGGGGCGGGGCGGGGCTGACCCCACTGACTCCGCCCCTTGGACGCTTCTACCCTCTCGTGGAAGGCTCCGCCCTTTTAGAGGTGGTTAGAGGCGGTTTACAGGCGGTCTTTAGAGGCTCCGCCCTTTTAGAGGCGGTTAGAGGCGCTTTACAGGCGGTTTTTAGAGGCGGTTCCTCCAGTCCACGCCCCCTAATAGGCCCCTCCCCTCCCGCTTCTCCCGCCCCTTCCCCACCAACCGGGAGCGGCTAGGTTCCTCCTCCGCAGAACCCCGCCTCCACTCACGCCTCCTCCTCCTCCTCCTCCCCAGCTTCCTGCATCACCTGGTATCTCCTCAATCCCGACATGTCCTGGGTTCCCAACGTCTCCTGGTGAGCGGCATGATTGGATCAAGGATTCCCCAAATCCCTGGGAGGATGCCCTTCTCTGTCATTCTCTGGACCAGTCTGAATTGTTCTCAGATAATATGAGACAGGTGCCCCCGGGAAGACTCAGTTGCCACATTGGGACAGGGTTGGATTGAAGATTTGGGAGGCACTAGTCGTTAAGGGATTGGGTGGTAGGGCCCCTCGGGGTCACGGGGCATTTAGGAGGTTAGAGCCAAAGGCCTTCGAGGTCATGGGGCTAGGATATTTGGGGTCCCGCGTGAGGATTTTCGGGGATTGTGGTCACCCGGATGCGGGTTGAGGGTTCGGCACAGCCTAAATGCCCACCCTCTCTGGCTCCACCCTGGAAACACGCCGGTGCATTAGGTCACAAAGACAGCATCACGCACTAGGGGTGGGGCTTACCTATTACCAGGAAGGGGCGGAGCCAGGGCATTTCTTCAGAGGAGGGGTAGTCCAGAAGGTGGAGCCAGAGCCTATCAATAAAGAGGTGGAGTTAGGTTTTGTTACAAAGAGGCAGGGCACGGACCCTCTTTTATAAGGGTGGAGTCAGATTTCAGAGCTGCACCCTGGGAAGACGGAGACCTCAGCCCCAGGCAGCAAGAAAAGAGCTTTGGGACGCTGTCCAGTACTGTTTTGCCAATCCCCTCTCCTCTCTGTCTTCCTGGCTTCTGCTCCGACAGTTACCTTTCTTGTCTGCCCCATTCTGTTTGTACGATTCTGGGCAGAGGAGGAATAGGGCTCCAGAGAGGGCCCAGTCTAGACAGGCCAGGCTATGGGAACACTTGTTGGCTGAGTGGCCTTGGCCAAGTCACTTCATGGTTAGAGGGTCACAGCCCTTCCTCTCTGAGCTGAGACCTCCTTTCATGTGATTTCTGTTCCTGCAGTCACTAATCAACAAATATTTATCGAGTGACTACTAGGTGCCGGGTGATGTGCTTGGGCATGAGGATACAGCAGGGAAGACAGGCACGGACTCTTCCCTCAGGGAGCTTGTCATCTGGGTTGGACAGGGCAGGGGAATCCAAAGAGACAATAAGACCACTACAATAGACGAAGCTGACTGGCTGGGGGCCGTGGAGGGTGCTTTGGCAAAGCCAAGAAAGAGCAATTAACCCAGTGCGGGAGGTTGGGAATAGCTGCCCTATTTGGTCTGGGGAGGGGGGAAGGGAGCCTTGTGGCTGGACGGTATGGGAGAGAATGACCAGAAATGAGTGAAATAAAAGTCCCCTCAGGCTGAAGTGTGGAGAATGGATTCACCTATCCTCTTCCCACCATTCCACACTCTTTTCCCCTCTCATACCTATCTTCCCCTGCCTGGGCTACAGACAGACAGGTGACAGACAGATCCACGGATGCCAGTGGGAAGCATTGCAGTCTGGGCATGGAGAAGCTGTGCTTCCACCGCACTCACCCTCACTTACACTCACACTCACAGTGACACTCCTGCCCTGCTGCAGCTGGGCCAAGTCTGGTGCACGGGAAGAGGAGGCCTGGTCCCCAGGGCTTCAGTAATTCACATCCCTTCACTCAGATGCAGGGCTCTGTCTGTGGTATACTCAACAATTTGGCTTTTGTCCCTGGTCCCTGAGAGGGAGACTCTAAATCTTTGGAATACCTCAAGTAATACGAGTGTCTTTGTTATCTATGAGTCCCTCGGCTCACACCTGAGTTGATGCTAAGAGATGAGGTGACTTGGGCTGAGGCCTGGTCAGCAGAAAGACCAACCATATCACTGCAGAATTGGGGTTTTGAGCCAATCCGTCAGAGGAGATCGAGTCATGTTGCCAACAATTCATTCCTGCCTATGTATGAAATCTCAGTAAAAACTCTGTACACCAAAGCTCATGGAACTTCCTGGTTGGTGAACATATTGATGTACTGGGAGGGTGACGTGCCCTTTGTGTCTCCATGGGGAGAGAGCATGGGGGCAATGCACTGAGACCCTCCTTGTGTGTCTTTTCATTTGGATGTTCCTGATATATGTACTTTATAAAAAACTAGTTGTCAGGAGAGCACTTCCGAGTTGTGTGAGTCATTCTAGTGAACCCTTGGACCTGAGGGGGGTTTGAAGACCTCTGGACTTGTAGCTAGTTAGGCAGAACTGCAGGAGTGCTGGGGACCCCACTTGTGACTGGCAGCTCAAGTGGAGGCAGGCTTGTTGGGACTGTGCCCTTAAACCTGTGGAGTCGAACACTGGCTCTGGGTAGTTAGTGTCTGCATTGAATTGCAGTACATGAGTTGGCAGCAGAATACCTTTCCACTGAGTGCACTCCCCACTGTCTCCATCTATCTGGAACCTTTTCTCCCTTTCATAACTCCTTAGTAGCCTCCCTGTCCCCATTTCCCACTCTTTGTCTTTAGCTCTGAGAACCTCAGCACTCAACATTTTGGACAAGGGAAGTGGGTTGCATTGTCCCTGTTAGGGGAAGGTTTGCAGTGTCGTCCCCTTGAAGGCACTTGAACATGAGTTTTAAGGCTAGGGGTCAGAGCTTGGTTCAGGATTAGAGGTCAGAGCAATATGGTTGGGGGGCTCCCTCTTTCCCAGGTTTCTCCCTACTCCCACCTCTTCTCTGTGGTCCTAAGACTACTGGAGTGGGAAAGATGGGACCCAGCTGGTCCCACAGATTCCCTGAGGACAATGGCAAGTAGCAGGGTAAGACTGGGGAGGATCTCCTCCCAGGTCTCCATAGGCCTATCACAGTGACTACACATCCCTCAGCTGAGACCTACTCCTCTCTTCGACAAGCAGGGCTAAAGGGAAAGTTCTTTGGAAGCAGGTCCAGTTCCCATATCTCACATTTCAGGACTCTAGGGCTTCCCCCTCCTGGCCCAGCCAGTACTGTCCCTCTCCCCCATTATTTTCCTGTGCCCCAAACTGAGTCAGAGAATTATCGATAGCATGAGGGGAACCCGGCTTAGAACACCCCCTTCTGCCATGCCTTCCCTATCCTGGGAATTGAAAGGGGATTTCTGAGGAGAGGGGCTGGTGAGCTCCCAGGGACACAAGGAAACTAGAGATGAGGGAGGGGAGCAAGTGTTTCCCCCACCTGATGAGAGGGACCCAAGAGACAGAGACCAGAGGAGGAGACCTCTCAGGAGACACCAATCGTAGAGTGCTGTCCCTTTAACTTAATTCTGTGGTGCCCTCCCCGGTGCTGGGGCCAGTCCCTAACTGAAAGCAGACCCACTAGGAGTCCCTGACCCTTCATCACTTCAGTTGCCAGTCGATATCAGCCCAACTCGGTGACAAGACAGAATGGAAAGGTAGGGAGCAGTGGCCATTGGGTTCTCCTAGGGAGGTTACACTTCGGGGGGCTGATGCCAAGTATCTATGTACCCTTTTATTTTTACCTTTTTGACTCTGCCGCACGGCATGCGATATGTTAATTCCCCAGCCAGGGATAGAACGCATACCCCCTGCAGTGGGAGCATGGAGTCTTATCCACTGGACCATCAGGGAAGTCCCTGATGCCCAGTATCTTTCAACTCGGGATCCAACGGAAGGAGCCAGAAGCTGGGGTGTTAACTGTAGGAAAGACCTCCAACAGTTCTCAGTCATTCCCCTATGGCAGGCCAAGGGTGGCAGCTTCTAGGAATCTTTCCCTCCTCTCACAGCCTACTTCCTACAACTATGGGCTTGAAATAGTTTCGATCCACTCCCAGGAGGAGAAGATGCTTCAGGCACCAGGCAAAGTCCTGTCTAGGAGGAAGGTGGCAGCAGAGTGCTGGGATTGTGAGGATTTATGGATGTGGGGACAAGGCTGGGAGGAAGATAAAGCCAGGATTATTTAGCTCCCTCCATACAGGCCACTCACAGAGACGAGTGTGTGTGTGGTGGGGCGGGGGGCTTAGGTGGTGGAAGGCAATGACTGGTCGTAAGGGGAGGCCTGACTCTGATGAGGGGCCCTTAGGAATAATGGGAGCCTGGACACGGATGGACCCCTTATCAGGGAGAGAGGCCCTGTCGATATGGAAACAGCCGGCATGGAGAATGGCTCCCAGCCCGAATGGCAGCAGCGGCGGCAGAATCAGGAGGGCAGGACGGTGGCTTCGGTTTAAATCTTTAACTCACCAGCTGGCTAGGCAGCGGCAGCAGGGGTGCGGTGGGGGATGTTGCGACCGGAGCCCTGGAGAGCAGTGCCCAGTCCGCTTGACAAACAGCTCATCAGGCCCCGCAGAAGCTCCAGCTTCTGCTTCCGAGGGTGCGCTGAGCTGTGTGGGGACCCAACACAGGCATGAGGCGGGGCGGGGGCTCCCGGCTTCCCCGCGACCGGTTCTCCCGGACTGAGCCTCGTCCATGCCCTGGGCGGGTGCGCGGTATCCCAAGCCCTTCGCCTCCGCTCCCTCCACCACATGCACAGCCAGGGGAAAAAGTAGAAACAGCCCCAGCCGATCCTGGAAAGAGAAGGCAGAGCAGGGCGGGGCGGGGCGGGGCTGACCCCACTGACTCCGCCCCTTGGACGCTTCTACCCTCTCGTGGAAGGCTCCGCCCTTTTAGAGGTGGTTAGAGGCGGTTTACAGGCGGTCTTTAGAGGCTCCGCCCTTTTAGAGGCGGTTAGAGGCGCTTTACAGGCGGTTTTTAGAGGCGGTTCCTCCAGTCCACGCCCCCTAATAGGCCCCTCCCCTCCCGCTTCTCCCGCCCCTTCCCCACCAACCGGGAGCGGCTAGGTTCCTCCTCCGCAGAACCCCGCCTCCACTCACGCCTCCTCCTCCTCCTCCTCCCCAGCTTCCTGCATCACCTGGTATCTCCTCAATCCCGACATGTCCTGGGTTCCCAACGTCTCCTGGTGAGCGGCATGATTGGATCAAGGATTCCCCAAATCCCTGGGAGGATGCCCTTCTCTGTCATTCTCTGGACCAGTCTGAATTGTTCTCAGATAATATGAGACAGGTGCCCCCGGGAAGACTCAGTTGCCACATTGGGACAGGGTTGGATTGAAGATTTGGGAGGCACTAGTCGTTAAGGGATTGGGTGGTAGGGCCCCTCGGGGTCACGGGGCATTTAGGAGGTTAGAGCCAAAGGCCTTCGAGGTCATGGGGCTAGGATATTTGGGGTCCCGCGTGAGGATTTTCGGGGATTGTGGTCACCCGGATGCGGGTTGAGGGTTCAGCACAGCCTAAATGCCCACCCTCTCTGGCTCCACCCTGGAAACACGCCGGTGCATTAGGTCACAAAGACAGCATCACGCACTAGGGGTGGGGCTTACCTATTACCAGGAAGGGGCGGAGCCAGGGCATTTCTTCAGAGGAGGGGTAGTCCAGAAGGTGGAGCCAGAGCCTATCAATAAAGAGGTGGAGTTAGGTTTTGTTACAAAGAGGCAGGGCACGGACCCTCTTTTATAAGGGTGGAGTCAGATTTCAGAGCTGCACCCTGGGAAGACGGAGACCTCAGCCCCAGGCAGCAAGAAAAGAGCTTTGGGACGCTGTCCAGTACTGTTTTGCCAATCCCCTCTCCTCTCTGTCTTCCTGGCTTCTGCTCCGACAGTTACCTTTCTTGTCTGCCCCATTCTGTTTGTACGATTCTGGGCAGAGGAGGAATAGGGCTCCAGAGAGGGCCCAGTCTAGACAGGCCAGGCTATGGGAACACTTGTTGGCTGAGTGGCCTTGGCCAAGTCACTTCATGGTTAGAGGGTCACAGCCCTTCCTCTCTGAGCTGAGACCTCCTTTCATGTGATTTCTGTTCCTGCAGTCACTAATCAACAAATATTTATCGAGTGACTACTAGGTGTCGGGTGATGTGCTTGGGCATGAGGATACAGCAGAGAAGACAGGCACAGACGCTTCCCTCAGGCAGCTTGTCATCTGGGTTGGACAGGGCAGGGGAATCCAAAGAGACAATAAGATCACTACAATAGACGAAGCTGACTGGCTGGGGGCCGTGGAGGGTGCTTTGGCAAAGCCAAGAAAGAGCAATTAACCCAGTGCGGGAGGTTGGAAATAGCTGCCCTATTTGGTCTGGGGAGGGGGGAAGGGAGCCTTGTGGCTGGACGGTATGGGAGAGAATGACCAGAAATGAGTGAAATAAAAGTCCCCTCAGGCTGAAGTGTGGAGAATGGATTCACCTATCCTCTTCCCACCATTCCACACTCTTTTCCCCTCTCATACCTATCTTCCCCTGCCTGGGCTACAGACACACAGGTGACAGACAGATCCACGGATGCCAGTGGGAAGCATTGCAGTCTGGGCATGGAGAAGCTGTGCTTCCACCGCACTCACCCTCACTTACACTCACACTCACAGTGACACTCCTGCCCTGCTGCAGCTGGGCCAAGTCTGGTGCACGGGAAGAGGAGGCCTGGTCCCCAGGGCTTCAGTAATTCACATCCCTTCACTCAGATGCAGGGCTCTGTCTGTGGTATACTCAACAATTTGGCTTTTGTCCCTGGTCCCTGAGAGGGAGACTCTAAATCTTTGGAATACCTCAAGTAATACGAGTGTCTTTGTTATCTATGAGTCCCTCGGCTCACACCTGAGTTGATGCTAAGAGATGAGGTGACTTGGGCTGAGGCCTGGTCAGCAGAAAGACCAACCATATCACTGCAGAATTGGGGTTTCGAGCCAATCCGTCAGAGGAGATCGAGTCATGTTGCCAACAATTCATTCCTGCCTATGTATGAAATCTCAGTAAAAACTCTGTACACCAAAGCTCATGGAACTTCCTGGTTGGTGAACATATTGATGTACTGGGAGGGTGACGTGCCCTTTGTGTCTCCATGGGGAGAGAGCATGGGGGCAATGCACTGAGACCCTCCTTGTGTGTCTTTTCATTTGGATGTTCCTGATATATGTACTTTATAAAAAACTAGTTGTCAGGAGAGCACTTCCGAGTTGTGTGAGTCATTCTAGTGAACCCTTGGACCTGAGGGGGGTTTGAAGACCTCTGGACTTGTAGCTAGTTAGGCAGAACTGCAGGTGTGCTGGGGACCCCACTTGTGACTGGCAGCTCAAGTGGAGGCAGGCTTGTTGGGACTGTGCCCTTAAACCTGTGGAGTCGAACACTGGCTCTGGGTAGTTAGTGTCTGCATTGAATTGCAGTACATGAGTTGGCAGCAGAATACCTTTCCACTGAGTGCACTCCCCACTGTCTCCATCTATCTGGAACCTTTTCTCCCTTTCATAACTCCTTAGTAGCCTCCCTGTCCCCATTTCCCACTCTTTGTCTTTAGCTCTGAGAACCTCAGCACTCAACATTTTGGACAAGGGAAGTGGGTTGCATTGTCCCTGTTAGGGGAAGGTTTGCAGTGTCGTCCCCTTGAAGGCACTTGAACATGAGTTTTAAGGCTAGGGGTCAGAGCTTGGTTCAGGATTAGAGGTCAGAGCAATATGGTTGGGGGGCTCCCTCTTTCCCAGGTTTCTCCCTACTCCCACCTCTTCTCTGTGGTCCTAAGACTACTGGAGTGGGAAAGATGGGACCCAGCTGGTCCCACAGATTCCCTGAGGACAATGGCAAGTAGCAGGGTAAGACTGGGGAGGATCTCCTCCCAGGTCTCCATAGGCCTATCACAGTGACTACACATCCCTCAGCTGAGACCTACTCCTCTCTTCGACAAGCAGGGCTAAAGGGAAAGTTCTTTGGAAGCAGGTCCAGTTCCCATATCTCACATCTCAGGACTCTAGGGCTTCCCCCTCCTGGCCCAGCCAGTACTGTCCCTCTCCCCCATTATTTTCCTGTGCCCCAAACTGAGTCAGAGAATTATCGATAGCATGAGGGGAACCCGGCTTAGAACACCCCCTTCTGCCATGCCTTCCCTATCCTGGGAATTGAAAGGGGATTTCTGAGGAGAGGGGCTGGTGAGCTCCCAGGGACACAAGGAAACTAGAGATGAGGGAGGGGAGCAAGTGTTTCCCCCACCTGATGAGAGGGACCCAAGAGACAGAGACCAGAGGAGGAGACCTCTCAGGAGACACCAATCGTAGAGTGCTGTCCCTTTAACTTAATTCTGTGGTGCCCTCCCCGGTGCTGGGGCCAGTCCCTAACTGAAAGCAGACCCACTAGGAGTCCCTGACCCTTCATCACTTCAGTTGCCAGTCGATATCAGCCCAACTCGGTGACAAGACAGAATGGAAAGGTAGGGAGCAGTGGCCATTGGGTTCTCCTAGGGAGGTTACACTTCGGGGGGCTGATGCCAAGTATCTATGTACCCTTTTATTTTTACCTTTTTGACTCTGCCGCACGGCATGCGATATGTTAATTCCCCAGCCAGGGATAGAACGCATACCCCCTGCAGTGGGAGCATGGAGTCTTATCCACTGGACCATCAGGGAAGTCCCTGATGCCCAGTATCTTTCAACTCGGGATCCAACGGAAGGAGCCAGAAGCTGGGGTGTTAACTGTAGGAAAGACCTCCAACAGTTCTCAGTCATTCCCCTATGGCAGGCCAAGGGTGGCAGCTTCTAGGAATCTTTCCCTCCTCTCACAGCCTACTTCCTACAACTATGGGCTTGAAATAGTTTCGATCCACTCCCAGGAGGAGAAGATGCTTCAGGCACCAGGCAAAGTCCTGTCTAGGAGGAAGGTGGCAGCAGAGTGCTGGGATTGTGAGGATTTATGGATGTGGGGACAAGGCTGGGAGGAAGATAAAGCCAGGATTATTTAGCTCCCTCCATACAGGCCACTCACAGAGACGAGTGTGTGTGTGGTGGGGCGGGGGGCTTAGGTGGTGGAAGGCAATGACTGGTCGTAAGGGGAGGCCTGACTCTGATGAGGGGCCCTTAGGAATAATGGGAGCCTGGACACGGATGGACCCCTTATCAGGGAGAGAGGCCCTGTCGATATGGAAACAGCCGGCATGGAGAATGGCTCCCAGCCCGAATGGCAGCAGCGGAGGCAGAATCAGGAGGGCAGGACGGTGGCTTCGGTTTAAATCTTTAACTCACCAGCTGGCTAGGCAGCGGCAGCAGGGGTGCGGTGGGGGATGTTGCGACCGGAGCCCTGGAGAGCAGTGCCCAGTCCGCTTGACAAACAGCTCATCAGGCCCCGCAGAAGCTCCAGCTTCTGCTTCCGAGGGTGCGCTGAGCTGTGTGGGGACCCAACACAGGCATGAGGCGGGGCGGGGGCTCCCGGCTTCCCCGCGACCGGTTCTCCCGGACTGAGCCTCGTCCATGCCCTGGGCGGGTGCGCGGTATCCCAAGCCCTTCGCCTCCGCTCCCTCCACCACATGCACAGCCAGGGGAAAAAGTAGAAACAGCCCCAGCCGATCCTGGAAAGAGAAGGCAGAGCAGGGCGGGGCGGGGCGGGGCTGACCCCACTGACTCCGCCCCTTGGACGCTTCTACCCTCTCGTGGAAGGCTCCGCCCTTTTAGAGGTGGTTAGAGGCGGTTTACAGGCGGTCTTTAGAGGCTCCGCCCTTTTAGAGGCGGTTAGAGGCGCTTTACAGGCGGTTTTTAGAGGCGGTTCCTCCAGTCCACGCCCCCTAAGAGGCCCCTCCCCTCCCGCTTCTCCCGCCCCTTCCCCACCAACCGGGAGCGGCTAGGTTCCTCCTCCGCAGAACCCCGCCTCCACTCACGCCTCCTCCTCCTCCTCCTCCCCAGCTTCCTACATCACCTGGTATCTCCTCAATCCCGACATGTCCTGGGTTCCCAACGTCTCCTGGTGAGCGGCATGATTGGATCAAGGATTCCCCAAATCCCTGGGAGGATGCCCTTCTCTGTCATTCTCTGGACCAGTCTGAATTGTTCTCAGATAATATGAGACAGGTGCCCCCGGGAAGACTCAGTTGCCACATTGGGACAGGGTTGGATTGAAGATTTGGGAGGCACTAGTCGTTAAGGGATTGGGTGGTAGGGCCCCTCGGGGTCACGGGGCATTTAGGAGGTTAGAGCCAAAGGCCTTCGAGGTCATGGGGCTAGGATATTTGGGGTCCCGCGTGAGGATTTTCGGGGATTGTGGTCACCCGGATGCGGGTTGAGGGTTCAGCACAGCCTAAATGCCCACCCTCTCTGGCTCCACCCTGGAAACACGCCGGTGCATTAGGTCACAAAGACAGCATCACGCACTAGGGGTGGGGCTTACCTATTACCAGGAAGGGGCGGAGCCAGGGCATTTCTTCAGAGGAGGGGTAGTCCAGAAGGTGGAGCCAGAGCCTATCAATAAAGAGGTGGAGTTAGGTTTTGTTACAAAGAGGCAGGGCACGGACCCTCTTTTATAAGGGTGGAGTCAGATTTCAGAGCTGCACCCTGGGAAGACGGAGACCTCAGCCCCAGGCAGCAAGAAAAGAGCTTTGGGACGCTGTCCAGTACTGTTTTGCCAATCCCCACTCCTCTCTGTCTTCCTGGCTTCTGCTCCGACAGTTACCTTTCTTGTCTGCCCCATTCTGTTTGTATGATTCTGGGCAGAGGAGGAATAGGGCTCCAGAGAGGGCCCAGTCTAGACAGGCCAGGCTATGGGAACACTTGTTGGCTGAGTGGCCTTGGCCAAGTCACTTCATGGTTAGAGGGTCACAGCCCTTCCTCTCTGAGCTGAGACCTCCTTTCATGTGATTTCTGTTCCTGCAGTCACTAATCAACAAATATTTATCGAGTGACTACTAGGTGCCGGGTGATGTGCTTGGGCATGAGGATACAGCAGGGAAGACAGGCACGGACTCTTCCCTCAGGGAGCTTGTCATCTGGGTTGGACAGGGCAGGGGAATCCAAAGAGACAATAAGATCACTACAATAGACGAAGCTGACTGGCTGGGGGCCGTGGAGGGTGCTTTGGCAAAGCCAAGAAAGAGCAATTAACCCAGTGCGGGAGGTTGGAAATAGCTGCCCTATTTGGTCTGGGGAGGGGGGAAGGGAGCCTTGTGGCTGGACGGTATGGGAGAGAATGACCAGAAATGAGTGAAATAAAAGTCCCCTCAGGCTGAAGTGTGGAGAATGGATTCACCTATCCTCTTCCCACCATTCCACACTCTTTTCCCCTCTCATACCTATCTTCCCCTGCCTGGGCTACAGACAGACAGGTGACAGACAGATCCACGGATGCCAGTGGGAAGCATTGCAGTCTGGGCATGGAGAAGCTGTGCTTCCACCGCACTCACCCTCACTTACACTCACACTCACAGTGACACTCCTGCCCTGCTGCAGCTGGGCCAAGTCTGGTGCACGGGAAGAGGAGGCCTGGTCCCCAGGGCTTCAGTAATTCACATCCCTTCACTCAGATGCAGGGCTCTGTCTGTGGTATACTCAACAATTTGGCTTTTGTCCCTGGTCCCTGAGAGGGAGACTCTAAATCTTTGGAATACCTCAAGTAATACGAGTGTCTTTGTTATCTATGAGTCCCTCGGCTCACACCTGAGTTGATGCTAAGAGATGAGGTGACTTGGGCTGAGGCCTGGTCAGCAGAAAGACCAACCATATCACTGCAGAATTGGGGTTTTGAGCCAATCCGTCAGAGGAGATCGAGTCATGTTGCCAACAATTCATTCCTGCCTATGTATGAAATCTCAGTAAAAACTCTGTACACCAAAGCTCATGGAACTTCCTGGTTGGTGAACATATTGATGTACTGGGAGGGTGACGTGCCCTTTGTGTCTCCATGGGGAGAGAGCATGGGGGCAATGCACTGAGACCCTCCTTGTGTGTCTTTTCATTTGGATGTTCCTGATATATGTACTTTATAAAAAACTAGTTGTCAGGAGAGCACTTCCGAGTTGTGTGAGTCATTCTAGTGAACCCTTGGACCTGAGGGGGGTTTGAAGACCTCTGGACTTGTAGCTAGTTAGGCAGAACTGCAGGTGTGCTGGGGACCCCACTTGTGACTGGCAGCTCAAGTGGAGGCAGGCTTGTTGGGACTGTGCCCTTAAACCTGTGGAGTCGAACACTGGCTCTGGGTAGTTAGTGTCTGCATTGAATTGCAGTACATGAGTTGGCAGCAGAATACCTTTCCACTGAGTGCACTCCCCACTGTCTCCATCTATCTGGAACCTTTTCTCCCTTTCATAACTCCTTAGTAGCCTCCCTGTCCCCATTTCCCACTCTTTGTCTTTACCTCTGAGAACCTCAACACTCAACATTTTGGACAAGGGAAGTGGGTTGCATTGTCCCTGTTAGGGGAAGGTTTGCAGTGTCGTCCCCTTGAAGGCACTTGAACATGAGTTTTAAGGCTAGGGGTCAGAGCTTGGTTCAGGATTAGAGGTCAGAGCAATATGGTTGGGGGGCTCCCTCTTTCCCAGGTTTCTCCCTACTCCCACCTCTTCTCTGTGGTCCTAAGACTACTGGAGTGGGAAAGATGGGACCCAGCTGGTCCCCCAGATTCCCTGAGGACAATGGCAAGTAGCAGGGTAAGACTGGGGAGGATCTCCTCCCAGGTCTCCATAGGCCTATCACAGTGACTACACATCCCTCAGCTGAGACCTACTCCTCTCTTCGACAAGCAGGGCTAAAGGGAAAGTTCTTTGGAAGCAGGTCCAGTTCCCATATCTCACATCTCAGGACTCTAGGGCTTCCCCCTCCTGGCCCAGCCAGTACTGTCCCTCTCCCCCATTATTTTCCTGTGCCCCAAACTGAGTCAGAGAATTATCGATAGCATGAGGGGAACCCGGCTTAGAACACCCCCTTCTGCCATGCCTTCCCTATCCTGGGAATTGAAAGGGGATTTCTGAGGAGAGGGGCTGGTGAGCTCCCAGGGACACAAGGAAACTAGAGATGAGGGAGGGGAGCAAGTGTTTCCCCCACCTGATGAGAGGGACCCAAGAGACAGAGACCAGAGGAGGAGACCTCTCAGGAGACACCAATCGTAGAGTGCTGTCCCTTTAACTTAATTCTGTGGTGCCCTCCCCGGTGCTGGGGCCAGTCCCTAACTGAAAGCAGACCCACTAGGAGTCCCTGACCCTTCATCACTTCAGTTGCCAGTCGATATCAGCCCAACTCGGTGACAAGACAGAATGGAAAGGTAGGGAGCAGTGGCCATTGGGTTCTCCTAGGGAGGTTACACTTCGGGGGGCTGATGCCAAGTATCTATGTACCCTTTTATTTTTACCTTTTTGACTCTGCCGCACGGCATGCGATATGTTAATTCCCCAGCCAGGGATAGAACGCATACCCCCTGCAGTGGGAGCATGGAGTCTTATCCACTGGACCATCAGGGAAGTCCCTGATGCCCAGTATCTTTCAACTCGGGATCCAACGGAAGGAGCCAGAAGCTGGGGTGTTAACTGTAGGAAAGACCTCCAACAGTTCTCAGTCATTCCCCTATGGCAGGCCAAGGGTGGCAGCTTCTAGGAATCTTTCCCTCCTCTCACAGCCTACTTCCTACAACTATGGGCTTGAAATAGTTTCGATCCACTCCCAGGAGGAGAAGATGCTTCAGGCACCAGGCAAAGTCCTGTCTAGGAGGAAGGTGGCAGCAGAGTGCTGGGATTGTGAGGATTTATGGATGTGGGGACAAGGCTGGGAGGAAGATAAAGCCAGGATTATTTAGCTCCCTCCATACAGGCCACTCACAGAGACGAGTGTGTGTGTGGTGGGGCGGGGGGCTTAGGTGGTGGAAGGCAATGACTGGTCGTAAGGGGAGGCCTGACTCTGATGAGGGGCCCTTAGGAATAATGGGAGCCTGGACACGGATGGACCCCTTATCAGGGAGAGAGGCCCTGTCGATATGGAAACAGCCGGCATGGAGAATGGCTCCCAGCCCGAATGGCAGCAGCGGAGGCAGAATCAGGAGGGCAGGACGGTGGCTTCGGTTTAAATCTTTAACTCACCAGCTGGCTAGGCAGCGGCAGCAGGGGTGCGGTGGGGGATGTTGCGACCGGAGCCCTGGAGAGCAGTGCCCAGTCCGCTTGACAAACAGCTCATCAGGCCCCGCAGAAGCTCCAGCTTCTGCTTCCGAGGGTGCGCTGAGCTGTGTGGGGACCCGACACAGGCATGAGGCGGGGCGGGGGCTCCCGGCTTCCCCGCGACCGGTTCTCCCGGACTGAGCCTCGTCCATGCCCTGGGCGGGTGCGCGCTATCCCAAGCCCTTCGCCTCCGCTCCCTCCACCACATGCACAGCCAGGGGAAAAAGTAGAAACAGCCCCAGCCGATCCTGGAAAGAGAAGGCAGAGCAGGGCGGGGCGGGGCGGGGCTGACCCCACTGACTCCGCCCCTTGGACGCTTCTACCCTCTCGTGGAAGGCTCCGCCCTTTTAGAGGTGGTTAGAGGCGGTTTACAGGCGGTCTTTAGAGGCTCCGCCCTTTTAGAGGCGGTTAGAGGCGCTTTACAGGCGGTTTTTAGAGGCGGTTCCTCCAGTCCACGCCCCCTAAGAGGCCCCTCCCCTCCCGCTTCTCCCGCCCCTTCCCCACCAACCGGGAGCGGCTAGGTTCCTCCTCTGCAGAACCCCGCCTCCACTCACGCCTCCTCCTCCTCCTCCTCCCCAGCTTCCTGCATCACCTGGTATCTCCTCAATCCCGACATGTCCTGGGTTCCCAACGTCTCCTGGTGAGCGGCATGATTGGATCAAGGATTCCCCAAATCCCTGGGAGGATGCCCTTCTCTGTCATTCTCTGGACCAGTCTGAATTGTTCTCAGATAATATGAGACAGGTGCCCCCGGGAAGACTCAGTTGCCACATTGGGACAGGGTTGGATTGAAGATTTGGGAGGCACTAGTCATTAAGGGATTGGGTGGTAGGGCCCCTCGGGGTCACGGGGCATTTAGGAGGTTAGAGCCAAAGGCCTTCGAGGTCATGGGGCTAGGATATTTGGGGTCCCGCGTGAGGATTTTCGGGGATTGTGGTCACCCGGATGCGGGTTGAGGGTTCGGCACAGCCTAAATGCCCACCCTCTCTGGCTCCACCCTGGAAACACGCCGGTGCATTAGGTCACAAAGACAGCATCACGCACTAGGGGTGGGGCTTACCTATTACCAGGAAGGGGCGGAGCCAGGGCATTTCTTCAGAGGAGGGGTAGTCCAGAAGGTGGAGCCAGAGCCTATCAATAAAGAGGTGGAGTTAGGTTTTGTTACAAAGAGGCAGGGCACGGACCCTCTTTTATAAGGGTGGAGTCAGATTTCAGAGCTGCACCCTGGGAAGACGGAGACCTCAGCCCCAGGCAGCAAGAAAAGAGCTTTGGGACGCTGTCCAGTACTGTTTTGCCAATCCCCTCTCCTCTCTGTCTTCCTGGCTTCTGCTCCGACAGTTACCTTTCTTGTCTGCCCCATTCTGTTTGTACGATTCTGGGCAGAGGAGGAATAGGGCTCCAGAGAGGGCCCAGTCTAGACAGGCCAGGCTATGGGAACACTTGTTGGCTGAGTGGCCTTGGCCAAGTCACTTCATGGTTAGAGGGTCACAGCCCTTCCTCTCTGAGCTGAGACCTCCTTTCATGTGATTTCTGTTCCTGCAGTCACTAATCAACAAATATTTATCGAGTGACTACTAGGTGTCGGGTGATGTGCTTGGGCATGAGGATACAGCAGAGAAGACAGGCACAGACGCTTCCCTCAGGCAGCTTGTCATCTGGGTTGGACAGGGCAGGGGAATCCAAAGAGACAATAAGATCACTACAATAGACGAAGCTGACTGGCTGGGGGCCGTGGAGGGTGCTTTGGCAAAGCCAAGAAAGAGCAATTAACCCAGTGCGGGAGGTTGGAAATAGCTGCCCTATTTGGTCTGGGGAGGGGGGAAGGGAGCCTTGTGGCTGGACGGTATGGGAGAGAATGACCAGAAATGAGTGAAATAAAAGTCCCCTCAGGCTGAAGTGTGGAGAATGGATTCACCTATCCTCTTCCCACCATTCCACACTCTTTTCCCCTCTCATACCTATCTTCCCCTGCCTGGGCTACAGACACACAGGTGACAGACAGATCCACGGATGCCAGTGGGAAGCATTGCAGTCTGGGCATGGAGAAGCTGTGCTTCCACCGCACTCACCCTCACTTACACTCACACTCACAGTGACACTCCTGCCCTGCTGCAGCTGGGCCAAGTCTGGTGCACGGGAAGAGGAGGCCTGGTCCCCAGGGCTTCAGTAATTCACATCCCTTCACTCAGATGCAGGGCTCTGTCTGTGGTATACTCAACAATTTGGCTTTTGTCCCTGGTCCCTGAGAGGGAGACTCTAAATCTTTGGAATACCTCAAGTAATACGAGTGTCTTTGTTATCTATGAGTCCCTCGGCTCACACCTGAGTTGATGCTAAGAGATGAGGTGACTTGGGCTGAGGCCTGGTCAGCAGAAAGACCAACCATATCACTGCAGAATTGGGGTTTCGAGCCAATCCGTCAGAGGAGATCGAGTCATGTTGCCAACAATTCATTCCTGCCTATGTATGAAATCTCAGTAAAAACTCTGTACACCAAAGCTCATGGAACTTCCTGGTTGGTGAACATATTGATGTACTGGGAGGGTGACGTGCCCTTTGTGTCTCCATGGGGAGAGAGCATGGGGGCAATGCACTGAGACCCTCCTTGTGTGTCTTTTCATTTGGATGTTCCTGATATATGTACTTTATAAAAAACTAGTTGTCAGGAGAGCACTTCCGAGTTGTGTGAGTCATTCTAGTGAACCCTTGGACCTGAGGGGGGTTTGAAGACCTCTGGACTTGTAGCTAGTTAGGCAGAACTGCAGGTGTGCTGGGGACCCCACTTGTGACTGGCAGCTCAAGTGGAGGCAGGCTTGTTGGGACTGTGCCCTTAAACCTGTGGAGTCGAACACTGGCTCTGGGTAGTTAGTGTCTGCATTGAATTGCAGTACATGAGTTGGCAGCAGAATACCTTTCCACTGAGTGCACTCCCCACTGTCTCCATCTATCTGGAACCTTTTCTCCCTTTCATAACTCCTTAGTAGCCTCCCTGTCCCCATTTCCCACTCTTTGTCTTTAGCTCTGAGAACCTCAGCACTCAACATTTTGGACAAGGGAAGTGGGTTGCATTGTCCCTGTTAGGGGAAGGTTTGCAGTGTCGTCCCCTTGAAGGCACTTGAACATGAGTTTTAAGGCTAGGGGTCAGAGCTTGGTTCAGGATTAGAGGTCAGAGCAATATGGTTGGGGGGCTCCCTCTTTCCCAGGTTTCTCCCTACTCCCACCTCTTCTCTGTGGTCCTAAGACTACTGGAGTGGGAAAGATGGGACCCAGCTGGTCCCACAGATTCCCTGAGGACAATGGCAAGTAGCAGGGTAAGACTGGGGAGGATCTCCTCCCAGGTCTCCATAGGCCTATCACAGTGACTACACATCCCTCAGCTGAGACCTACTCCTCTCTTCGACAAGCAGGGCTAAAGGGAAAGTTCTTTGGAAGCAGGTCCAGTTCCCATATCTCACATCTCAGGACTCTAGGGCTTCCCCCTCCTGGCCCAGCCAGTACTGTCCCTCTCCCCCATTATTTTCCTGTGCCCCAAACTGAGTCAGAGAATTATCGATAGCATGAGGGGAACCCGGCTTAGAACACCCCCTTCTGCCATGCCTTCCCTATCCTGGGAATTGAAAGGGGATTTCTGAGGAGAGGGGCTGGTGAGCTCCCAGGGACACAAGGAAACTAGAGATGAGGGAGGGGAGCAAGTGTTTCCCCCACCTGATGAGAGGGACCCAAGAGACAGAGACCAGAGGAGGAGACCTCTCAGGAGACACCAATCGTAGAGTGCTGTCCCTTTAACTTAATTCTGTGGTGCCCTCCCCGGTGCTGGGGCCAGTCCCTAACTGAAAGCAGACCCACTAGGAGTCCCTGACCCTTCATCACTTCAGTTGCCAGTCGATATCAGCCCAACTCGGTGACAAGACAGAATGGAAAGGTAGGGAGCAGTGGCCATTGGGTTCTCCTAGGGAGGTTACACTTCGGGGGGCTGATGCCAAGTATCTATGTACCCTTTTATTTTTACCTTTTTGACTCTGCCGCACGGCATGCGATATGTTAATTCCCCAGCCAGGGATAGAACGCATACCCCCTGCAGTGGGAGCATGGAGTCTTATCCACTGGACCATCAGGGAAGTCCCTGATGCCCAGTATCTTTCAACTCGGGATCCAACGGAAGGAGCCAGAAGCTGGGGTGTTAACTGTAGGAAAGACCTCCAACAGTTCTCAGTCATTCCCCTATGGCAGGCCAAGGGTGGCAGCTTCTAGGAATCTTTCCCTCCTCTCACAGCCTACTTCCTACAACTATGGGCTTGAAATAGTTTCGATCCACTCCCAGGAGGAGAAGATGCTTCAGGCACCAGGCAAAGTCCTGTCTAGGAGGAAGGTGGCAGCAGAGTGCTGGGATTGTGAGGATTTATGGATGTGGGGACAAGGCTGGGAGGAAGATAAAGCCAGGATTATTTAGCTCCCTCCATACAGGCCACTCACAGAGACGAGTGTGTGTGTGGTGGGGCGGGGGGCTTAGGTGGTGGAAGGCAATGACTGGTCGTAAGGGGAGGCCTGACTCTGATGAGGGGCCCTTAGGAATAATGGGAGCCTGGACACGGATGGACCCCTTATCAGGGAGAGAGGCCCTGTCGATATGGAAACAGCCGGCATGGAGAATGGCTCCCAGCCCGAATGGCAGCAGCGGAGGCAGAATCAGGAGGGCAGGACGGTGGCTTCGGTTTAAATCTTTAACTCACCAGCTGGCTAGGCAGCGGCAGCAGGGGTGCGGTGGGGGATGTTGCGACCGGAGCCCTGGAGAGCAGTGCCCAGTCCGCTTGACAAACAGCTCATCAGGCCCCGCAGAAGCTCCAGCTTCTGCTTCCGAGGGTGCGCTGAGCTGTGTGGGGACCCGACACAGGCATGAGGCGGGGCGGGGGCTCCCGGCTTCCCCGCGACCGGTTCTCCCGGACTGAGCCTCGTCCATGCCCTGGGCGGGTGCGCGGTATCCCAAGCCCTTCGCCTCCGCTCCCTCCACCACATGCACAGCCAGGGGAAAAAGTAGAAACAGCCCCAGCCGATCCTGGAAAGAGAAGGCAGAGCAGGGCGGGGCGGGGCGGGGCTGACCCCACTGACTCCGCCCCTTGGACGCTTCTACCCTCTCGTGGAAGGCTCCGCCCTTTTAGAGGTGGTTAGAGGCGGTTTACAGGCGGTCTTTAGAGGCTCCGCCCTTTTAGAGGCGGTTAGAGGCGCTTTACAGGCGGTTTTTAGAGGCGGTTCCTCCAGTCCACGCCCCCTAATAGGCCCCTCCCCTCCCGCTTCTCCCGCCCCTTCCCCACCAACCGGGAGCGGCTAGGTTCCTCCTCCGCAGAACCCCGCCTCCACTCACGCCTCCTCCTCCTCCTCCTCCCCAGCTTCCTGCATCACCTGGTATCTCCTCAATCCCGACATGTCCTGGGTTCCCAACGTCTCCTGGTGAGCGGCATGATTGGATCAAGGATTCCCCAAATCCCTGGGAGGATGCCCTTCTCTGTCATTCTCTGGCCCAGTCTGAATTGTTCTCAGATAATATGAGACAGGTGCCCCCGGGAAGACTCAGTTGCCACATTGGGACAGGGTTGGATTGAAGATTTGGGAGGCACTAGTCGTTAAGGGATTGGGTGGTAGGGCCCCTCGGGGTCACGGGGCATTTAGGAGGTTAGAGCCAAAGGCCTTCGAGGTCATGGGGCTAGGATATTTGGGGTCCCGCGTGAGGATTTTCGGGGATTGTGGTCACCCGGATGCGGGTTGAGGGTTCAGCACAGCCTAAATGCCCACCCTCTCTGGCTCCACCCTGGAAACACGCCGGTGCATTAGGTCACAAAGACAGCATCACGCACTAGGGGTGGGGCTTACCTATTACCAGGAAGGGGCGGAGCCAGGGCATTTCTTCAGAGGAGGGGTAGTCCAGAAGGTGGAGCCAGAGCCTATCAATAAAGAGGTGGAGTTAGGTTTTGTTACAAAGAGGCAGGGCACGGACCCTCTTTTATAAGGGTGGAGTCAGATTTCAGAGCTGCACCCTGGGAAGACGGAGACCTCAGCCCCAGGCAGCAAGAAAAGAGCTTTGGGACGCTGTCCAGTACTGTTTTGCCAATCCCCTCTCCTCTCCGTCTTCCTGGCTTCTGCTCCGACAATTACCTTTCTTGTCTGCCCCATTCTGTTTGTACGATTCTGGGCAGAGGAGGAATAGGGCTCCAGAGAGGGCCCAGTCTAGACAGGCCAGCCTATGGGAACACTTGTTGGCTGAGTGGCCTTGGCCAAGTCACTTCATGGTTAGAGGGTCACAGCCCTTCCTCTCTGAGCTGAGACCTCCTTTCATGTGATTTCTGTTCCTGCAGTCACTAATCAACAAATATTTATCGAGTGACTACTAGGTGCCGGGTGATGTGCTTGGGCATGAGGATACAGCAGGGAAGACAGGCACGGACTCTTCCCTCAGGGAGCTTGTCATCTGGGTTGGACAGGGCAGGGGAATCCAAAGAGACAATAAGATCACTACAATAGACGAAGCTGACTGGCTGGGGGCCGTGGAGGGTGCTTTGGCAAAGCCAAGAAAGA
The DNA here is from genome assembly GCF_964165515.1 of Mesoplodon bidens. Lineage (NCBI taxonomy): Eukaryota > Metazoa > Chordata > Mammalia > Artiodactyla > Ziphiidae > Mesoplodon > Mesoplodon bidens. The sequence continues at coordinate 1,099,127 of NW_027671983.1, forward strand.
GCAATTAACCCAGTGCGGGAGGTTGGAAATAGCTGCCCTATTTGGTCTGGGGAGGGGGGAAGGGAGCCTTGTGGCTGGACGGTATGGGAGAGAATGACCAGAAATGAGTGAAATAAAAGTCCCCTCAGGCTGAAGTGTGGAGAATGGATTCACCTATCCTCTTCCCACCATTCCACACTCTTTTCCCCTCTCATACCTATCTTCCCCTGCCTGGGCTACAGACAGACAGGTGACAGACAGATCCACGGATGCCAGTGGGAAGCATTGCAGTCTGGGCATGGAGAAGCTGTGCTTCCACCGCACTCACCCTCACTTACACTCACACTCACAGTGACACTCCTGCCCTGCTGCAGCTGGGCCAAGTCTGGTGCACGGGAAGAGGAGGCCTGGTCCCCAGGGCTTCAGTAATTCACATCCCTTCACTCAGATGCAGGGCTCTGTCTGTGGTATACTCAACAATTTGGCTTTTGTCCCTGGTCCCTGAGAGGGAGACTCTAAATCTTTGGAATACCTCAAGTAATACGAGTGTCTTTGTTATCTATGAGTCCCTCGGCTCACACCTGAGTTGATGCTAAGAGATGAGGTGACTTGGGCTGAGGCCTGGTCAGCAGAAAGACCAACCATATCACTGCAGAATTGGGGTTTTGAGCCAATCCGTCAGAGGAGATCGAGTCATGTTGCCAACAATTCATTCCTGCCTATGTATGAAATCTCAGTCAAAACTCTGTACACCAAAGCTCATGGAACTTCCTGGTTGGTGAACATATTGATGTACTGGGAGGGTGACGTGCCCTTTGTGTCTCCATGGGGAGAGAGCATGGGGGCAATGCACTGAGACCCTCCTTGTGTGTCTTTTCATTTGGATGTTCCTGATATATGTACTTTATAAAAAACTAGTTGTCAGGAGAGCACTTCCGAGTTGTGTGAGTCATTCTAGTGAACCCTTGGACCTGAGGGGGGTTTGAAGACCTCTGGACTTGTAGCTAGTTAGGCAGAACTGCAGGTGTGCTGGGGACCCCACTTGTGACTGGCAGCTCAAGTGGAGGCAGGCTTGTTGGGACTGTGCCCTTAAACCTGTGGAGTCGAACACTGGCTCTGGGTAGTTAGTGTCTGCATTGAATTGCAGTACATGAGTTGGCAGCAGAATACCTTTCCACTGAGTGCACTCCCCACTGTCTCCATCTATCTGGAACCTTTTCTCCCTTTCATAACTCCTTAGTAGCCTCCCTGTCCCCATTTCCCACTCTTTGTCTTTAGCTCTGAGAACCTCAACACTCAACATTTTGGACAAGGGAAGTGGGTTGCATTGTCCCTGTTAGGGGAAGGTTTGCAGTGTCGTCCCCTTGAAGGCACTTGAACATGAGTTTTAAGGCTAGGGGTCAGAGCTTGGTTCAGGATTAGAGGTCAGAGCAATATGGTTGGGGGGCTCCCTCTTTCCCAGGTTTCTCCCTACTCCCACCTCTTCTCTGTGGTCCTAAGACTACTGGAGTGGGAAAGATGGGACCCAGCTGGTCCCCCAGATTCCCTGAGGACAATGGCAAGTAGCAGGGTAAGACTGGGGAGGATCTCCTCCCAGGTCTCCATAGGCCTATCACAGTGACTACACATCCCTCAGCTGAGACCTACTCCTCTCTTCGACAAGCAGGGCTAAAGGGAAAGTTCTTTGGAAGCAGGTCCAGTTCCCATATCTCACATCTCAGGACTCTAGGGCTTCCCCCTCCTGGCCCAGCCAGTACTGTCCCTCTCCCCCATTATTTTCCTGTGCCCCAAACTGAGTCAGAGAATTATCGATAGCATGAGGGGAACCCGGCTTAGAACACCCCCTTCTGCCATGCCTTCCCTATCCTGGGAATTGAAAGGGGATTTCTGAGGAGAGGGGCTGGTGAGCTCCCAGGGACACAAGGAAACTAGAGATGAGGGAGGGGAGCAAGTGTTTCCCCCACCTGATGAGAGGGACCCAAGAGACAGAGACCAGAGGAGGAGACCTCTCAGGAGACACCAATCGTAGAGTGCTGTCCCTTTAACTTAATTCTGTGGTGCCCTCCCCGGTGCTGGGGCCAGTCCCTAACTGAAAGCAGACCCACTAGGAGTCCCTGACCCTTCATCACTTCAGTTGCCAGTCGATATCAGCCCAACTCGGTGACAAGACAGAATGGAAAGGTAGGGAGCAGTGGCCATTGGGTTCTCCTAGGGAGGTTACACTTCGGGGGGCTGATGCCAAGTATCTATGTACCCTTTTATTTTTACCTTTTTGACTCTGCCGCACGGCATGCGATATGTTAATTCCCCAGCCAGGGATAGAACGCATACCCCCTGCAGTGGGAGCATGGAGTCTTATCCACTGGACCATCAGGGAAGTCCCTGATGCCCAGTATCTTTCAACTCGGGATCCAACGGAAGGAGCCAGAAGCTGGGGTGTTAACTGTAGGAAAGACCTCCAACAGTTCTCAGTCATTCCCCTATGGCAGGCCAAGGGTGGCAGCTTCTAGGAATCTTTCCCTCCTCTCACAGCCTACTTCCTACAACTATGGGCTTGAAATAGTTTCGATCCACTCCCAGGAGGAGAAGATGCTTCAGGCACCAGGCAAAGTCCTGTCTAGGAGGAAGGTGGCAGCAGAGTGCTGGGATTGTGAGGATTTATGGATGTGGGGACAAGGCTGGGAGGAAGATAAAGCCAGGATTATTTAGCTCCCTCCATACAGGCCACTCACAGAGACGAGTGTGTGTGTGGTGGGGCGGGGGGCTTAGGTGGTGGAAGGCAATGACTGGTCGTAAGGGGAGGCCTGACTCTGATGAGGGGCCCTTAGGAATAATGGGAGCCTGGACACGGATGGACCCCTTATCAGGGAGAGAGGCCCTGTCGATATGGAAACAGCCGGCATGGAGAATGGCTCCCAGCCCGAATGGCAGCAGCGGAGGCAGAATCAGGAGGGCAGGACGGTGGCTTCGGTTTAAATCTTTAACTCACCAGCTGGCTAGGCAGCGGCAGCAGGGGTGCGGTGGGGGATGTTGCGACCGGAGCCCTGGAGAGCAGTGCCCAGTCCGCTTGACAAACAGCTCATCAGGCCCCGCAGAAGCTCCAGCTTCTGCTTCCGAGGGTGCGCTGAGCTGTGTGGGGACCCGACACAGGCATGAGGCGGGGCGGGGGCTCCCGGCTTCCCCGCGACCGGTTCTCCCGGACTGAGCCTCGTCCATGCCCTGGGCGGGTGCGCGCTATCCCAAGCCCTTCGCCTCCGCTCCCTCCACCACATGCACAGCCAGGGGAAAAAGTAGAAACAGCCCCAGCCGATCCTGGAAAGAGAAGGCAGAGCAGGGCGGGGCGGGGCGGGGCTGACCCCACTGACTCCGCCCCTTGGACGCTTCTACCCTCTCGTGGAAGGCTCCGCCCTTTTAGAGGTGGTTAGAGGCGGTTTACAGGCGGTCTTTAGAGGCTCCGCCCTTTTAGAGGCGGTTAGAGGCGCTTTACAGGCGGTTTTTAGAGGCGGTTCCTCCAGTCCACGCCCCCTAAGAGGCCCCTCCCCTCCCGCTTCTCCCGCCCCTTCCCCACCAACCGGGAGCGGCTAGGTTCCTCCTCTGCAGAACCCCGCCTCCACTCACGCCTCCTCCTCCTCCTCCTCCCCAGCTTCCTGCATCACCTGGTATCTCCTCAATCCCGACATGTCCTGGGTTCCCAACGTCTCCTGGTGAGCGGCATGATTGGATCAAGGATTCCCCAAATCCCTGGGAGGATGCCCTTCTCTGTCATTCTCTGGACCAGTCTGAATTGTTCTCAGATAATATGAGACAGGTGCCCCCGGGAAGACTCAGTTGCCACATTGGGACAGGGTTGGATTGAAGATTTGGGAGGCACTAGTCATTAAGGGATTGGGTGGTAGGGCCCCTCGGGGTCACGGGGCATTTAGGAGGTTAGAGCCAAAGGCCTTCGAGGTCATGGGGCTAGGATATTTGGGGTCCCGCGTGAGGATTTTCGGGGATTGTGGTCACCCGGATGCGGGTTGAGGGTTCGGCACAGCCTAAATGCCCACCCTCTCTGGCTCCACCCTGGAAACACGCCGGTGCATTAGGTCACAAAGACAGCATCACGCACTAGGGGTGGGGCTTACCTATTACCAGGAAGGGGCGGAGCCAGGGCATTTCTTCAGAGGAGGGGTAGTCCAGAAGGTGGAGCCAGAGCCTATCAATAAAGAGGTGGAGTTAGGTTTTGTTACAAAGAGGCAGGGCACGGACCCTCTTTTATAAGGGTGGAGTCAGATTTCAGAGCTGCACCCTGGGAAGACGGAGACCTCAGCCCCAGGCAGCAAGAAAAGAGCTTTGGGACGCTGTCCAGTACTGTTTTGCCAATCCCCTCTCCTCTCTGTCTTCCTGGCTTCTGCTCCGACAGTTACCTTTCTTGTCTGCCCCATTCTGTTTGTACGATTCTGGGCAGAGGAGGAATAGGGCTCCAGAGAGGGCCCAGTCTAGACAGGCCAGGCTATGGGAACACTTGTTGGCTGAGTGGCCTTGGCCAAGTCACTTCATGGTTAGAGGGTCACAGCCCTTCCTCTCTGAGCTGAGACCTCCTTTCATGTGATTTCTGTTCCTGCAGTCACTAATCAACAAATATTTATCGAGTGACTACTAGGTGTCGGGTGATGTGCTTGGGCATGAGGATACAGCAGAGAAGACAGGCACAGACGCTTCCCTCAGGCAGCTTGTCATCTGGGTTGGACAGGGCAGGGGAATCCAAAGAGACAATAAGATCACTACAATAGACGAAGCTGACTGGCTGGGGGCCGTGGAGGGTGCTTTGGCAAAGCCAAGAAAGAGCAATTAACCCAGTGCGGGAGGTTGGAAATAGCTGCCCTATTTGGTCTGGGGAGGGGGGAAGGGAGCCTTGTGGCTGGACGGTATGGGAGAGAATGACCAGAAATGAGTGAAATAAAAGTCCCCTCAGGCTGAAGTGTGGAGAATGGATTCACCTATCCTCTTCCCACCATTCCACACTCTTTTCCCCTCTCATACCTATCTTCCCCTGCCTGGGCTACAGACACACAGGTGACAGACAGATCCACGGATGCCAGTGGGAAGCATTGCAGTCTGGGCATGGAGAAGCTGTGCTTCCACCGCACTCACCCTCACTTACACTCACACTCACAGTGACACTCCTGCCCTGCTGCAGCTGGGCCAAGTCTGGTGCACGGGAAGAGGAGGCCTGGTCCCCAGGGCTTCAGTAATTCACATCCCTTCACTCAGATGCAGGGCTCTGTCTGTGGTATACTCAACAATTTGGCTTTTGTCCCTGGTCCCTGAGAGGGAGACTCTAAATCTTTGGAATACCTCAAGTAATACGAGTGTCTTTGTTATCTATGAGTCCCTCGGCTCACACCTGAGTTGATGCTAAGAGATGAGGTGACTTGGGCTGAGGCCTGGTCAGCAGAAAGACCAACCATATCACTGCAGAATTGGGGTTTCGAGCCAATCCGTCAGAGGAGATCGAGTCATGTTGCCAACAATTCATTCCTGCCTATGTATGAAATCTCAGTAAAAACTCTGTACACCAAAGCTCATGGAACTTCCTGGTTGGTGAACATATTGATGTACTGGGAGGGTGACGTGCCCTTTGTGTCTCCATGGGGAGAGAGCATGGGGGCAATGCACTGAGACCCTCCTTGTGTGTCTTTTCATTTGGATGTTCCTGATATATGTACTTTATAAAAAACTAGTTGTCAGGAGAGCACTTCCGAGTTGTGTGAGTCATTCTAGTGAACCCTTGGACCTGAGGGGGGTTTGAAGACCTCTGGACTTGTAGCTAGTTAGGCAGAACTGCAGGTGTGCTGGGGACCCCACTTGTGACTGGCAGCTCAAGTGGAGGCAGGCTTGTTGGGACTGTGCCCTTAAACCTGTGGAGTCGAACACTGGCTCTGGGTAGTTAGTGTCTGCATTGAATTGCAGTACATGAGTTGGCAGCAGAATACCTTTCCACTGAGTGCACTCCCCACTGTCTCCATCTATCTGGAACCTTTTCTCCCTTTCATAACTCCTTAGTAGCCTCCCTGTCCCCATTTCCCACTCTTTGTCTTTAGCTCTGAGAACCTCAGCACTCAACATTTTGGACAAGGGAAGTGGGTTGCATTGTCCCTGTTAGGGGAAGGTTTGCAGTGTCGTCCCCTTGAAGGCACTTGAACATGAGTTTTAAGGCTAGGGGTCAGAGCTTGGTTCAGGATTAGAGGTCAGAGCAATATGGTTGGGGGGCTCCCTCTTTCCCAGGTTTCTCCCTACTCCCACCTCTTCTCTGTGGTCCTAAGACTACTGGAGTGGGAAAGATGGGACCCAGCTGGTCCCACAGATTCCCTGAGGACAATGGCAAGTAGCAGGGTAAGACTGGGGAGGATCTCCTCCCAGGTCTCCATAGGCCTATCACAGTGACTACACATCCCTCAGCTGAGACCTACTCCTCTCTTCGACAAGCAGGGCTAAAGGGAAAGTTCTTTGGAAGCAGGTCCAGTTCCCATATCTCACATCTCAGGACTCTAGGGCTTCCCCCTCCTGGCCCAGCCAGTACTGTCCCTCTCCCCCATTATTTTCCTGTGCCCCAAACTGAGTCAGAGAATTATCGATAGCATGAGGGGAACCCGGCTTAGAACACCCCCTTCTGCCATGCCTTCCCTATCCTGGGAATTGAAAGGGGATTTCTGAGGAGAGGGGCTGGTGAGCTCCCAGGGACACAAGGAAACTAGAGATGAGGGAGGGGAGCAAGTGTTTCCCCCACCTGATGAGAGGGACCCAAGAGACAGAGACCAGAGGAGGAGACCTCTCAGGAGACACCAATCGTAGAGTGCTGTCCCTTTAACTTAATTCTGTGGTGCCCTCCCCGGTGCTGGGGCCAGTCCCTAACTGAAAGCAGACCCACTAGGAGTCCCTGACCCTTCATCACTTCAGTTGCCAGTCGATATCAGCCCAACTCGGTGACAAGACAGAATGGAAAGGTAGGGAGCAGTGGCCATTGGGTTCTCCTAGGGAGGTTACACTTCGGGGGGCTGATGCCAAGTATCTATGTACCCTTTTATTTTTACCTTTTTGACTCTGCCGCACGGCATGCGATATGTTAATTCCCCAGCCAGGGATAGAACGCATACCCCCTGCAGTGGGAGCATGGAGTCTTATCCACTGGACCATCAGGGAAGTCCCTGATGCCCAGTATCTTTCAACTCGGGATCCAACGGAAGGAGCCAGAAGCTGGGGTGTTAACTGTAGGAAAGACCTCCAACAGTTCTCAGTCATTCCCCTATGGCAGGCCAAGGGTGGCAGCTTCTAGGAATCTTTCCCTCCTCTCACAGCCTACTTCCTACAACTATGGGCTTGAAATAGTTTCGATCCACTCCCAGGAGGAGAAGATGCTTCAGGCACCAGGCAAAGTCCTGTCTAGGAGGAAGGTGGCAGCAGAGTGCTGGGATTGTGAGGATTTATGGATGTGGGGACAAGGCTGGGAGGAAGATAAAGCCAGGATTATTTAGCTCCCTCCATACAGGCCACTCACAGAGACGAGTGTGTGTGTGGTGGGGCGGGGGGCTTAGGTGGTGGAAGGCAATGACTGGTCGTAAGGGGAGGCCTGACTCTGATGAGGGGCCCTTAGGAATAATGGGAGCCTGGACACGGATGGACCCCTTATCAGGGAGAGAGGCCCTGTCGATATGGAAACAGCCGGCATGGAGAATGGCTCCCAGCCCGAATGGCAGCAGCGGAGGCAGAATCAGGAGGGCAGGACGGTGGCTTCGGTTTAAATCTTTAACTCACCAGCTGGCTAGGCAGCGGCAGCAGGGGTGCGGTGGGGGATGTTGCGACCGGAGCCCTGGAGAGCAGTGCCCAGTCCGCTTGACAAACAGCTCATCAGGCCCCGCAGAAGCTCCAGCTTCTGCTTCCGAGGGTGCGCTGAGCTGTGTGGGGACCCGACACAGGCATGAGGCGGGGCGGGGGCTCCCGGCTTCCCCGCGACCGGTTCTCCCGGACTGAGCCTCGTCCATGCCCTGGGCGGGTGCGCGGTATCCCAAGCCCTTCGCCTCCGCTCCCTCCACCACATGCACAGCCAGGGGAAAAAGTAGAAACAGCCCCAGCCGATCCTGGAAAGAGAAGGCAGAGCAGGGCGGGGCGGGGCGGGGCTGACCCCACTGACTCCGCCCCTTGGACGCTTCTACCCTCTCGTGGAAGGCTCCGCCCTTTTAGAGGTGGTTAGAGGCGGTTTACAGGCGGTCTTTAGAGGCTCCGCCCTTTTAGAGGCGGTTAGAGGCGCTTTACAGGCGGTTTTTAGAGGCGGTTCCTCCAGTCCACGCCCCCTAATAGGCCCCTCCCCTCCCGCTTCTCCCGCCCCTTCCCCACCAACCGGGAGCGGCTAGGTTCCTCCTCCGCAGAACCCCGCCTCCACTCACGCCTCCTCCTCCTCCTCCTCCCCAGCTTCCTGCATCACCTGGTATCTCCTCAATCCCGACATGTCCTGGGTTCCCAACGTCTCCTGGTGAGCGGCATGATTGGATCAAGGATTCCCCAAATCCCTGGGAGGATGCCCTTCTCTGTCATTCTCTGGCCCAGTCTGAATTGTTCTCAGATAATATGAGACAGGTGCCCCCGGGAAGACTCAGTTGCCACATTGGGACAGGGTTGGATTGAAGATTTGGGAGGCACTAGTCGTTAAGGGATTGGGTGGTAGGGCCCCTCGGGGTCACGGGGCATTTAGGAGGTTAGAGCCAAAGGCCTTCGAGGTCATGGGGCTAGGATATTTGGGGTCCCGCGTGAGGATTTTCGGGGATTGTGGTCACCCGGATGCGGGTTGAGGGTTCAGCACAGCCTAAATGCCCACCCTCTCTGGCTCCACCCTGGAAACACGCCGGTGCATTAGGTCACAAAGACAGCATCACGCACTAGGGGTGGGGCTTACCTATTACCAGGAAGGGGCGGAGCCAGGGCATTTCTTCAGAGGAGGGGTAGTCCAGAAGGTGGAGCCAGAGCCTATCAATAAAGAGGTGGAGTTAGGTTTTGTTACAAAGAGGCAGGGCACGGACCCTCTTTTATAAGGGTGGAGTCAGATTTCAGAGCTGCACCCTGGGAAGACGGAGACCTCAGCCCCAGGCAGCAAGAAAAGAGCTTTGGGACGCTGTCCAGTACTGTTTTGCCAATCCCCTCTCCTCTCCGTCTTCCTGGCTTCTGCTCCGACAATTACCTTTCTTGTCTGCCCCATTCTGTTTGTACGATTCTGGGCAGAGGAGGAATAGGGCTCCAGAGAGGGCCCAGTCTAGACAGGCCAGCCTATGGGAACACTTGTTGGCTGAGTGGCCTTGGCCAAGTCACTTCATGGTTAGAGGGTCACAGCCCTTCCTCTCTGAGCTGAGACCTCCTTTCATGTGATTTCTGTTCCTGCAGTCACTAATCAACAAATATTTATCGAGTGACTACTAGGTGCCGGGTGATGTGCTTGGGCATGAGGATACAGCAGGGAAGACAGGCACGGACTCTTCCCTCAGGGAGCTTGTCATCTGGGTTGGACAGGGCAGGGGAATCCAAAGAGACAATAAGACCACTACAATAGACGAAGCTGACTGGCTGGGGGCCGTGGAGGGTGCTTTGGCAAAGCCAAGAAAGAGCAATTAACCCAGTGCGGGAGGTTGGAAATAGCTGCCCTATTTGGTCTGGGGAGGGGGGAAGGGAGCCTTGTGGCTGGACGGTATGGGAGAGAATGACCAGAAATGAGTGAAATAAAAGTCCCCTCAGGCTGAAGTGTGGAGAATGGATTCACCTATCCTCTTCCCACCATTCCACACTCTTTTCCCCTCTCATACCTATCTTCCCCTGCCTGGGCTACAGACAGACAGGTGACAGACAGATCCACGGATGCCAGTGGGAAGCATTGCAGTCTGGGCATGGAGAAGCTGTGCTTCCACCGCACTCACCCTCACTTACACTCACACTCACAGTGACACTCCTGCCCTGCTGCAGCTGGGCCAAGTCTGGTGCACGGGAAGAGGAGGCCTGGTCCCCAGGGCTTCAGTAATTCACATCCCTTCACTCAGATGCAGGGCTCTGTCTGTGGTATACTCAACAATTTGGCTTTTGTCCCTGGTCCCTGAGAGGGAGACTCTAAATCTTTGGAATACCTCAAGTAATACGAGTGTCTTTGTTATCTATGAGTCCCTCGGCTCACACCTGAGTTGATGCTAAGAGATGAGGTGACTTGGGCTGAGGCCTGGTCAGCAGAAAGACCAACCATATCACTGCAGAATTGGGGTTTTGAGCCAATCCGTCAGAGGAGATCGAGTCATGTTGCCAACAATTCATTCCTGCCTATGTATGAAATCTCAGTCAAAACTCTGTACACCAAAGCTCATGGAACTTCCTGGTTGGTGAACATATTGATGTACTGGGAGGGTGACGTGCCCTTTGTGTCTCCATGGGGAGAGAGCATGGGGGCAATGCACTGAGACCCTCCTTGTGTGTCTTTTCATTTGGATGTTCCTGATATATGTACTTTATAAAAAACTAGTTGTCAGGAGAGCACTTCCGAGTTGTGTGAGTCATTCTAGTGAACCCTTGGACCTGAGGGGGGTTTGAAGACCTCTGGACTTGTAGCTAGTTAGGCAGAACTGCAGGTGTGCTGGGGACCCCACTTGTGACTGGCAGCTCAAGTGGAGGCAGGCTTGTTGGGACTGTGCCCTTAAACCTGTGGAGTCGAACACTGGCTCTGGGTAGTTAGTGTCTGCATTGAATTGCAGTACATGAGTTGGCAGCAGAATACCTTTCCACTGAGTGCACTCCCCACTGTCTCCATCTATCTGGAACCTTTTCTCCCTTTCATAACTCCTTAGTAGCCTCCCTGTCCCCATTTCCCACTCTTTGTCTTTAGCTCTGAGAACCTCAGCACTCAACATTTTGGACAAGGGAAGTGGGTTGCATTGTCCCTGTTAGGGGAAGGTTTGCAGTGTCGTCCCCTTGAAGGCACTTGAACATGAGTTTTAAGGCTAGGGGTCAGAGCTTGGTTCAGGATTAGAGGTCAGAGCAATATGGTTGGGGGGCTCCCTCTTTCCCAGGTTTCTCCCTACTCCCACCTCTTCTCTGTGGTCCTAAGACTACTGGAGTGGGAAAGATGGGACCCAGCTGGTCCCACAGATTCCCTGAGGACAATGGCAAGTAGCAGGGTAAGACTGGGGAGGATCTCCTCCCAGGTCTCCATAGGCCTATCACAGTGACTACACATCCCTCAGCTGAGACCTACTCCTCTCTTCGACAAGCAGGGCTAAAGGGAAAGTTCTTTGGAAGCAGGTCCAGTTCCCATATCTCACATCTCAGGACTCTAGGGCTTCCCCCTCCTGGCCCAGCCAGTACTGTCCCTCTCCCCCATTATTTTCCTGTGCCCCAAACTGAGTCAGAGAATTATCGATAGCATGAGGGGAACCCGGCTTAGAACACCCCCTTCTGCCATGCCTTCCCTATCCTGGGAATTGAAAGGGGATTTCTGAGGAGAGGGGCTGGTGAGCTCCCAGGGACACAAGGAAACTAGAGATGAGGGAGGGGAGCAAGTGTTTCCCCCACCTGATGAGAGGGACCCAAGAGACAGAGACCAGAGGAGGAGACCTCTCAGGAGACACCAATCGTAGAGTGCTGTCCCTTTAACTTAATTCTGTGGTGCCCTCCCCGGTGCTGGGGCCAGTCCCTAACTGAAAGCAGACCCACTAGGAGTCCCTGACCCTTCATCACTTCAGTTGCCAGTCGATATCAGCCCAACTCGGTGACAAGACAGAATGGAAAGGTAGGGAGCAGTGGCCATTGGGTTCTCCTAGGGAGGTTACACTTCGGGGGGCTGATGCCAAGTATCTATGTACCCTTTTATTTTTACCTTTTTGACTCTGCCGCACGGCATGCGATATGTTAATTCCCCAGCCAGGGATAGAACGCATACCCCCTGCAGTGGGAGCATGGAGTCTTATCCACTGGACCATCAGGGAAGTCCCTGATGCCCAGTATCTTTCAACTCGGGATCCAACGGAAGGAGCCAGAAGCTGGGGTGTTAACTGTAGGAAAGACCTCCAACAGTTCTCAGTCATTCCCCTATGGCAGGCCAAGGGTGGCAGCTTCTAGGAATCTTTCCCTCCTCTCACAGCCTACTTCCTACAACTATGGGCTTGAAATAGTTTCGATCCACTCCCAGGAGGAGAAGATGCTTCAGGCACCAGGCAAAGTCCTGTCTAGGAGGAAGGTGGCAGCAGAGTGCTGGGATTGTGAGGATTTATGGATGTGGGGACAAGGCTGGGAGGAAGATAAAGCCAGGATTATTTAGCTCCCTCCATACAGGCCACTCACAGAGACGAGTGTGTGTGTGGTGGGGCGGGGGGCTTAGGTGGTGGAAGGCAATGACTGGTCGTAAGGGGAGGCCTGACTCTGATGAGGGGCCCTTAGGAATAATGGGAGCCTGGACACGGATGGACCCCTTATCAGGGAGAGAGGCCCTGTCGATATGGAAACAGCCGGCATGGAGAATGGCTCCCAGCCCGAATGGCAGCAGCGGAGGCAGAATCAGGAGGGCAGGACGGTGGCTTCGGTTTAAATCTTTAACTCACCAGCTGGCTAGGCAGCGGCAGCAGGGGTGCGGTGGGGGATGTTGCGACCGGAGCCCTGGAGAGCAGTGCCCAGTCCGCTTGACAAACAGCTCATCAGGCCCCGCAGAAGCTCCAGCTTCTGCTTCCGAGGGTGCGCTGAGCTGTGTGGGGACCCGACACAGGCATGAGGCGGGGCGGGGGCTCCCGGCTTCCCCGCGACCGGTTCTCCCGGACTGAGCCTCGTCCATGCCCTGGGCGGGTGCGCGCTATCCCAAGCCCTTCGCCTCCGCTCCCTCCACCACATGCACAGCCAGGGGAAAAAGTAGAAACAGCCCCAGCCGATCCTGGAAAGAGAAGGCAGAGCAGGGCGGGGCGGGGCGGGGCTGACCCCACTGACTCCGCCCCTTGGACGCTTCTACCCTCTCGTGGAAGGCTCCGCCCTTTTAGAGGTGGTTAGAGGCGGTTTACAGGCGGTCTTTAGAGGCTCCGCCCTTTTAGAGGCGGTTAGAGGCGCTTTACAGGCGGTTTTTAGAGGCGGTTCCTCCAGTCCACGCCCCCTAAGAGGCCCCTCCCCTCCCGCTTCTCCCGCCCCTTCCCCACCAACCGGGAGCGGCTAGGTTCCTCCTCTGCAGAACCCCGCCTCCACTCACGCCTCCTCCTCCTCCTCCTCCCCAGCTTCCTGCATCACCTGGTATCTCCTCAATCCCGACATGTCCTGGGTTCCCAACGTCTCCTGGTGAGCGGCATGATTGGATCAAGGATTCCCCAAATCCCTGGGAGGATGCCCTTCTCTGTCATTCTCTGGACCAGTCTGAATTGTTCTCAGATAATATGAGACAGGTGCCCCCGGGAAGACTCAGTTGCCACATTGGGACAGGGTTGGATTGAAGATTTGGGAGGCACTAGTCATTAAGGGATTGGGTGGTAGGGCCCCTCGGGGTCACGGGGCATTTAGGAGGTTAGAGCCAAAGGCCTTCGAGGTCATGGGGCTAGGATATTTGGGGTCCCGCGTGAGGATTTTCGGGGATTGTGGTCACCCGGATGCGGGTTGAGGGTTTGGCACAGCCTAAATGCCCACCCTCTCTGGCTCCACCCTGGAAACACGCCGGTGCATTAGGTCACAAAGACAGCATCACGCACTAGGGGTGGGGCTTACCTATTACCAGGAAGGGGCGGAGCCAGGGCATTTCTTCAGAGGAGGGGTAGTCCAGAAGGTGGAGCCAGAGCCTATCAATAAAGAGGTGGAGTTAGGTTTTGTTACAAAGAGGCAGGGCACGGACCCTCTTTTATAAGGGTGGAGTCAGATTTCAGAGCTGCACCCTGGGAAGACGGAGACCTCAGCCCCAGGCAGCAAGAAAAGAGCTTTGGGACGCTGTCCAGTACTGTTTTGCCATTCCCCTCTCCTCTCTGTCTTCCTGGCTTCTGCTCCGACAGTTACCTTTCTTGTCTGCCCCATTCTGTTTGTACGATTCTGGGCAGAGGAGGAATAGGGCTCCAGAGAGGGCCCAGTCTAGACAGGCCAGGCTATGGGAACACTTGTTGGCTGAGTGGCCTTGGCCAAGTCACTTCATGGTTAGAGGGTCACAGCCCTTCCTCTCTGAGCTGAGACCTCCTTTCATGTGATTTCTGTTCCTGCAGTCACTAATCAACAAATATTTATCGAGTGACTACTAGGTGCCGGGTGATGTGCTTGGGCATGAGGATACAGCAGGGAAGACAGGCACGGACTCTTCCCTCAGGGAGCTTGTCATCTGGGTTGGACAGTGCAGGGGAATCCAAAGAGACAATAAGACCACTACAATAGACGAAGCTGACTGGCTGGGGGCCGTGGAGGGTGCTTTGGCAAAGCCAAGAAAGAGCAATTAACCCAGTGCGGGAGGTTGGAAATAGCTGCCCTATTTGGTCTGGGGAGGGGGGAAGGGAGCCTTGTGGCTGGACGGTATGGGAGAGAATGACCAGAAATGAGTGAAATAAAAGTCCCCTCAGGCTGGAGTGTGGAGAATGGATTCACCTATCCTCTTCCCACCATTCCACACTCTTTTCCCCTCTCATACCTATCTTCCCCTGCCTGGGCTACAGACAGACAGGTGACAGACAGATCCACGGATGCCAGTGGGAAGCATTGCAGTCTGGGCATGGAGAAGCTGTGCTTCCACCGCACTCACCCTCACTTACACTCACACTCACAGTGACACTCCTGCCCTGCTGCAGCTGGGCCAAGTCTGGTGCACGGGAAGAGGAGGCCTGGTCCCCAGGGCTTCAGTAATTCACATCCCTTCACTCAGATGCAGGGCTCTGTCTGTGGTATACTCAACAATTTGGCTTTTGTCCCTGGTCCCTGAGAGGGAGACTCTAAATCTTTGGAATACCTCAAGTAATACGAGTGTCTTTGTTATCTATGAGTCCCTCGGCTCACACCTGAGTTGATGCTAAGAGATGAGGTGACTTGGGCTGAGGCCTGGTCAGCAGAAAGACCAACCATATCACTGCAGAATTGGGGTTTTGAGCCAATCCGTCAGAGGAGATCGAGTCATGTTGCCAACAATTCATTCCTGCCTATGTATGAAATCTCAGTCAAAACTCTGTACACCAAAGCTCATGGAACTTCCTGGTTGGTGAACATATTGATGTACTGGGAGGGTGACGTGCCCTTTGTGTCTCCATGGGGAGAGAGCATGGGGGCAATGCACTGAGACCCTCCTTGTGTGTCTTTTCATTTGGATGTTCCTGATATATGTACTTTATAAAAAACTAGTTGTCAGGAGAGCACTTCCGAGTTGTGTGAGTCATTCTAGTGAACCCTTGGACCTGAGGGGGGTTTGAAGACCTCTGGACTTGTAGCTAGTTAGGCAGAACTGCAGGTGTGCTGGGGACCCCACTTGTGACTGGCAGCTCAAGTGGAGGCAGGCTTGTTGGGACTGTGCCCTTAAACCTGTGGAGTCGAACACTGGCTCTGGGTAGTTAGTGTCTGCATTGAATTGCAGTACATGAGTTGGCAGCAGAATACCTTTCCACTGAGTGCACTCCCCACTGTCTCCATCTATCTGGAACCTTTTCTCCCTTTCATAACTCCTTAGTAGCGTCCCTGTCCCCATTTCCCACTCTTTGTCTTTAGCTCTGAGAACCTCAGCACTCAACATTTTGGACAAGGGAAGTGGGTTGCATTGTCCCTGTTAGGGGAAGGTTTGCAGTGTCGTCCCCTTGAAGGCACTTGAACATGAGTTTTAAGGCTAGGGGTCAGAGCTTGGTTCAGGATTAGAGGTCAGAGCAATATGGTTGGGGGGCTCCCTCTTTCCCAGGTTTCTCCCTACTCCCACCTCTTCTCTGTGGTCCTAAGACTACTGGAGTGGGAAAGATGGGACCCAGCTGGTCCCCCAGATTCCCTGAGGACAATGGCAAGTAGCAGGGTAAGACTGGGGAGGATCTCCTCCCAGGTCTCCATAGGCCTATCACAGTGACTACACATCCCTCAGCTGAGACCTACTCCTCTCTTCGACAAGCAGGGCTAAAGGGAAAGTTCTTTGGAAGCAGGTCCAGTTCCCATATCTCACATCTCAGGACTCTAGGGCTTCCCCCTCCTGGCCCAGCCAGTACTGTCCCTCTCCCCCATTATTTTCCTGTGCCCCAAACTGAGTCAGAGAATTATCGATAGCATGAGGGGAACCCGGCTTAGAACACCCCCTTCTGCCATGCCTTCCCTATCCTGGGAATTGAAAGGGGATTTCTGAGGAGAGGGGCTGGTGAGCTCCCAGGGACACAAGGAAACTAGAGATGAGGGAGGGGAGCAAGTGTTTCCCCCACCTGATGAGAGGGACCCAAGAGACAGAGACCAGAGGAGGAGACCTCTCAGGAGACACCAATCGTAGAGTGCTGTCCCTTTAACTTAATTCTGTGGTGCCCTCCCCGGTGCTGGGGCCAGTCCCTAACTGAAAGCAGACCCACTAGGAGTCCCTGACCCTTCATCACTTCAGTTGCCAGTCGATATCAGCCCAACTCGGTGACAAGACAGAATGGAAAGGTAGGGAGCAGTGGCCATTGGGTTCTCCTAGGGAGGTTACACTTCGGGGGGCTGATGCCAAGTATCTATGTACCCTTTTATTTTTACCTTTTTGACTCTGCCGCACGGCATGCGATATGTTAATTCCCCAGCCAGGGATAGAACGCATACCCCCTGCAGTGGGAGCATGGAGTCTTATCCACTGGACCATCAGGGAAGTCCCTGATGCCCAGTATCTTTCAACTCGGGATCCAACGGAAGGAGCCAGAAGCTGGGGTGTTAACTGTAGGAAAGACCTCCAACAGTTCTCAGTCATTCCCCTATGGCAGGCCAAGGGTGGCAGCTTCTAGGAATCTTTCCCTCCTCTCACAGCCTACTTCCTACAACTATGGGCTTGAAATAGTTTCGATCCACTCCCAGGAGGAGAAGATGCTTCAGGCACCAGGCAAAGTCCTGTCTAGGAGGAAGGTGGCAGCAGAGTGCTGGGATTGTGAGGATTTATGGATGTGGGGACAAGGCTGGGAGGAAGATAAAGCCAGGATTATTTAGCTCCCTCCATACAGGCCACTCACAGAGACGAGTGTGTGTGTGGTGGGGCGGGGGGCTTAGGTGGTGGAAGGCAATGACTGGTCGTAAGGGGAGGCCTGACTCTGATGAGGGGCCCTTAGGAATAATGGGAGCCTGGACACGGATGGACCCCTTATCAGGGAGAGAGGCCCTGTCGATATGGAAACAGCCGGCATGGAGAATGGCTCCCAGCCCGAATGGCAGCAGCGGAGGCAGAATCAGGAGGGCAGGACGGTGGCTTCGGTTTAAATCTTTAACTCACCAGCTGGCTAGGCAGCGGCAGCAGGGGTGCGGTGGGGGATGTTGCGACCGGAGCCCTGGAGAGCAGTGCCCAGTCCGCTTGACAAACAGCTCATCAGGCCCCGCAGAAGCTCCAGCTTCTGCTTCCGAGGGTGCGCTGAGCTGTGTGGGGACCCGACACAGGCATGAGGCGGGGCGGGGGCTCCCGGCTTCCCCGCGACCGGTTCTCCCGGACTGAGCCTCGTCCATGCCCTGGGCGGGTGCGCGCTATCCCAAGCCCTTCGCCTCCGCTCCCTCCACCACATGCACAGCCAGGGGAAAAAGTAGAAACAGCCCCAGCCGATCCTGGAAAGAGAAGGCAGAGCAGGGCGGGGCGGGGCGGGGCTGACCCCACTGACTCCGCCCCTTGGACGCTTCTACCCTCTCGTGGAAGGCTCCGCCCTTTTAGAGGTGGTTAGAGGCGGTTTACAGGCGGTCTTTAGAGGCTCCGCCCTTTTAGAGGCGGTTAGAGGCGCTTTACAGGCGGTTTTTAGAGGCGGTTCCTCCAGTCCACGCCCCCTAATAGGCCCCTCCCCTCCCGCTTCTCCCGCCCCTTCCCCACCAACCGGGAGCGGCTAGGTTCCTCCTCCGCAGAACCCCGCCTCCACTCACGCCTCCTCCTCCTCCTCCTCCCCAGCTTCCTGCATCACCTGGTATCTCCTCAATCCCGACATGTCCTGGGTTCCCAACGTCTCCTGGTGAGCGGCATGATTGGATCAAGGATTCCCCAAATCCCTGGGAGGATGCCCTTCTCTGTCATTCTCTGGACCAGTCTGAATTGTTCTCAGATAATATGAGACAGGTGCCCCCGGGAAGACTCAGTTGCCACATTGGGACAGGGTTGGATTGAAGATTTGGGAGGCACTAGTCATTAAGGGATTGGGTGGTAGGGCCCCTCGGGGTCACGGGGCATTTAGGAGGTTAGAGCCAAAGGCCTTCGAGGTCATGGGGCTAGGATATTTGGGGTCCCGCGTGAGGATTTTCGGGGATTGTGGTCACCCGGATGCGGGTTGAGGGTTTGGCACAGCCTAAATGCCCACCCTCTCTGGCTCCACCCTGGAAACACGCCGGTGCATTAGGTCACAAAGACAGCATCACGCACTAGGGGTGGGGCTTACCTATTACCAGGAAGGGGCGGAGCCAGGGCATTTCTTCAGAGGAGGGGTAGTCCAGAAGGTGGAGCCAGAGCCTATCAATAAAGAGGTGGAGTTAGGTTTTGTTACATAGAGGCAGGGCACGGACCCTCTTTTATAAGGGTGGAGTCAGATTTCAGAGCTGCACCCTGGGAAGACGGAGACCTCAGCCCCAGGCAGCAAGAAAAGAGCTTTGGGACGCTGTCCAGTACTGTTTTGCCAATCCCCTCTCCTCTCTGTCTTCCTGGCTTCTGCTCCGACAATTACCTTTCTTGTCTGCCCCATTCTGTTTGTACGATTCTGGGCAGAGGAGGAATAGGGCTCCAGAGAGGGCCCAGTCTAGACAGGCCAGGCTATGGGAACACTTGTTGGCTGAGTGGCCTTGGCCAAGTCACTTCATGGTTAGAGGGTCACAGCCCTTCCTCTCTGAGCTGAGACCTCCTTTCATGTGATTTCTGTTCCTGCAGTCACTAATCAACAAATATTTATCGAGTGACTACTAGGTGCCGGGTGATGTGCTTGGGCATGAGGATACAGCAGGGAAGACAGGCACGGACTCTTCCCTCAGGGAGCTTGTCATCTGGGTTGGACAGGGCAGGGGAATCCAAAGAGACAATAAGACCACTACAATAGACGAAGCTGACTGGCTGGGGGCCGTGGAGGGTGCTTTGGCAAAGCCAAGAAAGAGCAATTAACCCAGTGCGGGAGGTTGGAAATAGCTGCCCTATTTGGTCTGGGGAGGGGGGAAGGGAGCCTTGTGGCTGGACGGTATGGGAGAGAATGACCAGAAATGAGTGAAATAAAAGTCCCCTCAGGCTGAAGTGTGGAGAATGGATTCACCTATCCTCTTCCCACCATTCCACACTCTTTTCCCCTCTCATACCTATCTTCCCCTGCCTGGGCTACAGACAGACAGGTGACAGACAGATCCACGGATGCCAGTGGGAAGCATTGCAGTCTGGGCATGGAGAAGCTGTGCTTCCACCGCACTCACCCTCACTTACACTCACACTCACAGTGACACTCCTGCCCTGCTGCAGCTGGGCCAAGTCTGGTGCACGGGAAGAGGAGGCCTGGTCCCCAGGGCTTCAGTAATTCACATCCCTTCACTCAGATGCAGGGCTCTGTCTGTGGTATACTCAACAATTTGGCTTTTGTCCCTGGTCCCTGAGAGGGAGACTCTAAATCTTTGGAATACCTCAAGTAATACGAGTGTCTTTGTTATCTATGAGTCCCTCGGCTCACACCTGAGTTGATGCTAAGAGATGAGGTGACTTGGGCTGAGGCCTGGTCAGCAGAAAGACCAACCATATCACTGCAGAATTGGGGTTTTGAGCCAATCCGTCAGAGGAGATCGAGTCATGTTGCCAACAATTCATTCCTGCCTATGTATGAAATCTCAGTAAAAACTCTGTACACCAAAGCTCATGGAACTTCCTGGTTGGTGAACATATTGATGTACTGGGAGGGTGACGTGCCCTTTGTGTCTCCATGGGGAGAGAGCATGGGGGCAATGCACTGAGACCCTCCTTGTGTGTCTTTTCATTTGGATGTTCCTGATATATGTACTTTATAAAAAACTAGTTGTCAGGAGAGCACTTCCGAGTTGTGTGAGTCATTCTAGTGAACCCTTGGACCTGAGGGGGGTTTGAAGACCTCTGGACTTGTAGCTAGTTAGGCAGAACTGCAGGTGTCCTGGGGACCCCACTTGTGACTGGCAGCTCAAGTGGAGGCAGGCTTGTTGGGACTGTGCCCTTAAACCTGTGGAGTCGAACACTGGCTCTGGGTAGTTAGTGTCTGCATTGAATTGCAGTACATGAGTTGGCAGCAGAATACCTTTCCACTGAGTGCACTCCCCACTGTCTCCATCTATCTGGAACCTTTTCTCCCTTTCATAACTCCTTAGTAGCGTCCCTGTCCCCATTTCCCACTCTTTGTCTTTAGCTCTGAGAACCTCAGCACTCAACATTTTGGACAAGGGAAGTGGGTTGCATTGTCCCTGTTAGGGGAAGGTTTGCAGTGTCGTCCCCTTGAAGGCACTTGAACATGAGTTTTAAGGCTAGGGGTCAGAGCTTGGTTCAGGATTAGAGGTCAGAGCAATATGGTTGGGGGGCTCCCTCTTTCCCAGGTTTCTCCCTACTCCCACCTCTTCTCTGTGGTCCTAAGACTACTGGAGTGGGAAAGATGGGACCCAGCTGGTCCCCCAGATTCCCTGAGGACAATGGCAAGTAGCAGGGTAAGACTGGGGAGGATCTCCTCCCAGGTCTCCATAGGCCTATCACAGTGACTACACATCCCTCAGCTGAGACCTACTCCTCTCTTCGACAAGCAGGGCTAAAGGGAAAGTTCTTTGGAAGCAGGTCCAGTTCCCATATCTCACATCTCAGGACTCTAGGGCTTCCCCCTCCTGGCCCAGCCAGTACTGTCCCTCTCCCCCATTATTTTCCTGTGCCCCAAACTGAGTCAGAGAATTATCGATAGCATGAGGGGAACCCGGCTTAGAACACCCCCTTCTGCCATGCCTTCCCTATCCTGGGAATTGAAAGGGGATTTCTGAGGAGAGGGGCTGGTGAGCTCCCAGGGACACAAGGAAACTAGAGATGAGGGAGGGGAGCAAGTGTTTCCCCCACCTGATGAGAGGGACCCAAGAGACAGAGACCAGAGGAGGAGACCTCTCAGGAGACACCAATCGTAGAGTGCTGTCCCTTTAACTTAATTCTGTGGTGCCCTCCCCGGTGCTGGGGCCAGTCCCTAACTGAAAGCAGACCCACTAGGAGTCCCTGACCCTTCATCACTTCAGTTGCCAGTCGATATCAGCCCAACTCGGTGACAAGACAGAATGGAAAGGTAGGGAGCAGTGGCCATTGGGTTCTCCTAGGGAGGTTACACTTCGGGGGGCTGATGCCAAGTATCTATGTACCCTTTTATTTTTACCTTTTTGACTCTGCCGCACGGCATGCGATATGTTAATTCCCCAGCCAGGGATAGAACGCATACCCCCTGCAGTGGGAGCATGGAGTCTTATCCACTGGACCATCAGGGAAGTCCCTGATGCCCAGTATCTTTCAACTCGGGATCCAACGGAAGGAGCCAGAAGCTGGGGTGTTAACTGTAGGAAAGACCTCCAACAGTTCTCAGTCATTCCCCTATGGCAGGCCAAGGGTGGCAGCTTCTAGGAATCTTTCCCTCCTCTCACAGCCTACTTCCTACAACTATGGGCTTGAAATAGTTTCGATCCACTCCCAGGAGGAGAAGATGCTTCAGGCACCAGGCAAAGTCCTGTCTAGGAGGAAGGTGGCAGCAGAGTGCTGGGATTGTGAGGATTTATGGATGTGGGGACAAGGCTGGGAGGAAGATAAAGCCAGGATTATTTAGCTCCCTCCATACAGGCCACTCACAGAGACGAGTGTGTGTGTGGTGGGGCGGGGGGCTTAGGTGGTGGAAGGCAATGACTGGTCGTAAGGGGAGGCCTGACTCTGATGAGGGGCCCTTAGGAATAATGGGAGCCTGGACACGGATGGACCCCTTATCAGGGAGAGAGGCCCTGTCGATATGGAAACAGCCGGCATGGAGAATGGCTCCCAGCCCGAATGGCAGCAGCGGAGGCAGAATCAGGAGGGCAGGACGGTGGCTTCGGTTTAAATCTTTAACTCACCAGCTGGCTAGGCAGCGGCAGCAGGGGTGCGGTGGGGGATGTTGCGACCGGAGCCCTGGAGAGCAGTGCCCAGTCCGCTTGACAAACAGCTCATCAGGCCCCGCAGAAGCTCCAGCTTCTGCTTCCGAGGGTGCGCTGAGCTGTGTGGGGACCCGACACAGGCATGAGGCGGGGCGGGGGCTCCCGGCTTCCCCGCGACCGGTTCTCCCGGACTGAGCCTCGTCCATGCCCTGGGCGGGTGCGCGCTATCCCAAGCCCTTCGCCTCCGCTCCCTCCACCACATGCACAGCCAGGGGAAAAAGTAGAAACAGCCCCAGCCGATCCTGGAAAGAGAAGGCAGAGCAGGGCGGGGCGGGGCGGGGCTGACCCCACTGACTCCGCCCCTTGGACGCTTCTACCCTCTCGTGGAAGGCTCCGCCCTTTTAGAGGTGGTTAGAGGCGGTTTACAGGCGGTCTTTAGAGGCTCCGCCCTTTTAGAGGCGGTTAGAGGCGCTTTACAGGCGGTTTTTAGAGGCGGTTCCTCCAGTCCACGCCCCCTAATAGGCCCCTCCCCTCCCGCTTCTCCCGCCCCTTCCCCACCAACCGGGAGCGGCTAGGTTCCTCCTCCGCAGAACCCCGCCTCCACTCACGCCTCCTCCTCCTCCTCCTCCCCAGCTTCCTGCATCACCTGGTATCTCCTCAATCCCGACATGTCCTGGGTTCCCAACGTCTCCTGGTGAGCGGCATGATTGGATCAAGGATTCCCCAAATCCCTGGGAGGATGCCCTTCTCTGTCATTCTCTGGACCAGTCTGAATTGTTCTCAGATAATATGAGACAGGTGCCCCCGGGAAGACTCAGTTGCCACATTGGGACAGGGTTGGATTGAAGATTTGGGAGGCACTAGTCATTAAGGGATTGGGTGGTAGGGCCCCTCGGGGTCACGGGGCATTTAGGAGGTTAGAGCCAAAGGCCTTCGAGGTCATGGGGCTAGGATATTTGGGGTCCCGCGTGAGGATTTTCGGGGATTGTGGTCACCCGGATGCGGGTTGAGGGTTCGGCACAGCCTAAATGCCCACCCTCTCTGGCTCCACCCTGGAAACACGCCGGTGCATTAGGTCACAAAGACAGCATCACGCACTAGGGGTGGGGCTTACCTATTACCAGGAAGGGGCGGAGCCAGGGCATTTCTTCAGAGGAGGGGTAGTCCAGAAGGTGGAGCCAGAGCCTATCAATAAAGAGGTGGAGTTAGGTTTTGTTACAAAGAGGCAGGCCACGGACCCTCTTTTATAAGGGTGGAGTCAGATTTCAGAGCTGCACCCTGGGAAGACGGAGACCTCAGCCCCAGGCAGCAAGAAAAGAGCTTTGGGACGCTGTCCAGTACTGTTTTGCCAATCCCCTCTCCTCTCTGTCTTCCTGGCTTCTGCTCCGACAGTTACCTTTCTTGTCTGCCCCATTCTGTTTGTACGATTCTGGGCAGAGGAGGAATAGGGCTCCAGAGAGGGCCCAGTCTAGACAGGCCAGGCTATGGGAACACTTGTTGGCTGAGTGGCCTTGGCCAAGTCACTTCATGGTTAGAGGGTCACAGCCCTTCCTCTCTGAGCTGAGACCTCCTTTCATGTGATTTCTGTTCCTGCAGTCACTAATCAACAAATATTTATCGAGTGACTACTAGGTGCCGGGTGATGTGCTTGGGCATGAGGATACAGCAGGGAAGACAGGCACGGACTCTTCCCTCAGGGAGCTTGTCATCTGGGTTGGACAGGGCAGGGGAATCCAAAGAGACAATAAGACCACTACAATAGACGAAGCTGACTGGCTGGGGGCCGTGGAGGGTGCTTTGGCAAAGCCAAGAAAGAGCAATTAACCCAGTGCGGGAGGTTGGAAATAGCTGCCCTATTTGGTCTGGGGAGGGGGGAAGGGAGCCTTGTGGCTGGACGGTATGGGAGAGAATGACCAGAAATGAGTGAAATAAAAGTCCCCTCAGGCTGAAGTGTGGAGAATGGATTCACCTATCCTCTTCCCACCATTCCACACTCTTTTCCCCTCTCATACCTATCTTCCCCTGCCTGGGCTACAGACAGACAGGTGACAGACAGATCCACGGATGCCAGTGGGAAGCATTGCAGTCTGGGCATGGAGAAGCTGTGCTTCCACCGCACTCACCCTCACTTACACTCACACTCACAGTGACACTCCTGCCCTGCTGCAGCTGGGCCAAGTCTGGTGCACGGGAAGAGGAGGCCTGGTCCCCAGGGCTTCAGTAATTCACATCCCTTCACTCAGATGCAGGGCTCTGTCTGTGGTATACTCAACAATTTGGCTTTTGTCCCTGGTCCCTGAGAGGGAGACTCTAAATCTTTGGAATACCTCAAGTAATACGAGTGTCTTTGTTATCTATGAGTCCCTCGGCTCACACCTGAGTTGATGCTAAGAGATGAGGTGACTTGGGCTGAGGCCTGGTCAGCAGAAAGACCAACCATATCACTGCAGAATTGGGGTTTTGAGCCAATCCGTCAGAGGAGATCGAGTCATGTTGCCAACAATTCATTCCTGCCTATGTATGAAATCTCAGTCAAAACTCTGTACACCAAAGCTCATGGAACTTCCTGGTTGGTGAACATATTGATGTACTGGGAGGGTGACGTGCCCTTTGTGTCTCCATGGGGAGAGAGCATGGGGGCAATGCACTGAGACCCTCCTTGTGTGTCTTTTCATTTGGATGTTCCTGATATATGTACTTTATAAAAAACTAGTTGTCAGGAGAGCACTTCCGAGTTGTGTGAGTCATTCTAGTGAACCCTTGGACCTGAGGGGGGTTTGAAGACCTCTGGACTTGTAGCTAGTTAGGCAGAACTGCAGGTGTGCTGGGGACCCCACTTGTGACTGGCAGCTCAAGTGGAGGCAGGCTTGTTGGGACTGTGCCCTTAAACCTGTGGAGTCGAACACTGGCTCTGGGTAGTTAGTGTCTGCATTGAATTGCAGTACATGAGTTGGCAGCAGAATACCTTTCCACTGAGTGCACTCCCCACTGTCTCCATCTATCTGGAACCTTTTCTCCCTTTCATAACTCCTTAGTAGCGTCCCTGTCCCCATTTCCCACTCTTTGTCTTTAGCTCTGAGAACCTCAGCACTCAACATTTTGGACAAGGGAAGTGGGTTGCATTGTCCCTGTTAGGGGAAGGTTTGCAGTGTCGTCCCCTTGAAGGCACTTGAACATGAGTTTTAAGGCTAGGGGTCAGAGCTTGGTTCAGGATTAGAGGTCAGAGCAATATGGTTGGGGGGCTCCCTCTTTCCCAGGTTTCTCCCTACTCCCACCTCTTCTCTGTGGTCCTAAGCCTACTGGAGTGGGAAAGATGGGACCCAGCTGGTCCCCCAGATTCCCTGAGGACAATGGCAAGTAGCAGGGTAAGACTGGGGAGGATCTCCTCCCAGGTCTCCATAGGCCTATCACAGTGACTACACATCCCTCAGCTGAGACCTACTCCTCTCTTCGACAAGCAGGGCTAAAGGGAAAGTTCTTTGGAAGCAGGTCCAGTTCCCATATCTCACATCTCAGGACTCTAGGGCTTCCCCCTCCTGGCCCAGCCAGTACTGTCCCTCTCCCCCATTATTTTCCTGTGCCCCAAACTGAGTCAGAGAATTATCGATAGCATGAGGGGAACCCGGCTTAGAACACCCCCTTCTGCCATGCCTTCCCTATCCTGGGAATTGAAAGGGGATTTCTGAGGAGAGGGGCTGGTGAGCTCCCAGGGACACAAGGAAACTAGAGATGAGGGAGGGGAGCAAGTGTTTCCCCCACCTGATGAGAGGGACCCAAGAGACAGAGACCAGAGGAGGAGACCTCTCAGGAGACACCAATCGTAGAGTGCTGTCCCTTTAACTTAATTCTGTGGTGCCCTCCCCGGTGCTGGGGCCAGTCCCTAACTGAAAGCAGACCCACTAGGAGTCCCTGACCCTTCATCACTTCAGTTGCCAGTCGATATCAGCCCAACTCGGTGACAAGACAGAATGGAAAGGTAGGGAGCAGTGGCCATTGGGTTCTCCTAGGGAGGTTACACTTCGGGGGGCTGATGCCAAGTATCTATGTACCCTTTTATTTTTACCTTTTTGACTCTGCCGCACGGCATGCGATATGTTAATTCCCCAGCCAGGGATAGAACGCATAACCCCTGCAGTGGGAGCATGGAGTCTTATCCACTGGACCATCAGGGAAGTCCCTGATGCCCAGTATCTTTCAACTCGGGATCCAACGGAAGGAGCCAGAAGCTGGGGTGTTAACTGTAGGAAAGACCTCCAACAGTTCTCAGTCATTCCCCTATGGCAGGCCAAGGGTGGCAGCTTCTAGGAATCTTTCCCTCCTCTCACAGCCTACTTCCTACAACTATGGGCTTGAAATAGTTTCGATCCACTCCCAGGAGGAGAAGATGCTTCAGGCACCAGGCAAAGTCCTGTCTAGGAGGAAGGTGGCAGCAGAGTGCTGGGATTGTGAGGATTTATGGATGTGGGGACAAGGCTGGGAGGAAGATAAAGCCAGGATTATTTAGCTCCCTCCATACAGGCCACTCACAGAGACGAGTGTGTGTGTGGTGGGGCGGGGGGCTTAGGTGGTGGAAGGCAATGACTGGTCGTAAGGGGAGGCCTGACTCTGATGAGGGGCCCTTAGGAATAATGGGAGCCTGGACACGGATGGACCCCTTATCAGGGAGAGAGGCCCTGTCGATATGGAAACAGCCGGCATGGAGAATGGCTCCCAGCCCGAATGGCAGCAGCGGAGGCAGAATCAGGAGGGCAGGACGGTGGCTTCGGTTTAAATCTTTAACTCACCAGCTGGCTAGGCAGCGGCAGCAGGGGTGCGGTGGGGGATGTTGCGACCGGAGCCCTGGAGAGCAGTGCCCAGTCCGCTTGACAAACAGCTCATCAGGCCCCGCAGAAGCTCCAGCTTCTGCTTCCGAGGGTGCGCTGAGCTGTGTGGGGACCCAACACAGGCATGAGGCGGGGCGGGGGCTCCCGGCTTCCCCGCGACCGGTTCTCCCGGACTGAGCCTCGTCCATGCCCTGGGCGGGTGCGCGCTATCCCAAGCCCTTCGCCTCCGCTCCCTCCACCACATGCACAGCCAGGGGAAAAAGTAGAAACAGCCCCAGCCGATCCTGGAAAGAGAAGGCAGAGCAGGGCGGGGCGGGGCGGGGCTGACCCCACTGACTCCGCCCCTTGGACGCTTCTACCCTCTCGTGGAAGGCTCCGCCCTTTTAGAGGTGGTTAGAGGCGGTTTACAGGCGGTCTTTAGAGGCTCCGCCCTTTTAGAGGCGGTTAGAGGCGCTTTACAGGCGGTTTTTAGAGGCGGTTCCTCCAGTCCACGCCCCCTAATAGGCCCCTCCCCTCCCGCTTCTCCCGCCCCTTCCCCACCAACCGGGAGCGGCTAGGTTCCTCCTCCGCAGAACCCCGCCTCCACTCACGCCTCCTCCTCCTCCTCCTCCCCAGCTTCCTGCATCACCTGGTATCTCCTCAATCCCGACATGTCCTGGGTTCCCAACGTCTCCTGGTGAGCGGCATGATTGGATCAAGGATTCCCCAAATCCCTGGGAGGATGCCCTTCTCTGTCATTCTCTGGACCAGTCTGAATTGTTCTCAGATAATATGAGACAGGTGCCCCCGGGAAGACTCAGTTGCCACATTGGGACAGGGTTGGATTGAAGATTTGGGAGGCACTAGTCATTAAGGGATTGGGTGGTAGGGCCCCTCGGGGTCACGGGGCATTTAGGAGGTTAGAGCCAAAGGCCTTCGAGGTCATGGGGCTAGGATATTTGGGGTCCCGCGTGAGGATTTTCGGGGATTGTGGTCACCCGGATGCGGGTTGAGGGTTCGGCACAGCCTAAATGCCCACCCTCTCTGGCTCCACCCTGGAAACACGCCGGTGCATTAGGTCACAAAGACAGCATCACGCACTAGGGGTGGGGCTTACCTATTACCAGGAAGGGGCGGAGCCAGGGCATTTCTTCAGAGGAGGGGTAGTCCAGAAGGTGGAGCCAGAGCCTATCAATAAAGAGGTGGAGTTAGGTTTTGTTACAAAGAGGCAGGCCACGGACCCTCTTTTATAAGGGTGGAGTCAGATTTCAGAGCTGCACCCTGGGAAGACGGAGACCTCAGCCCCAGGCAGCAAGAAAAGAGCTTTGGGACGCTGTCCAGTACTGTTTTGCCAATCCCCTCTCCTCTCTGTCTTCCTGGCTTCTGCTCCGACAGTTACCTTTCTTGTCTGCCCCATTCTGTTTGTACGATTCTGGGCAGAGGAGGAATAGGGCTCCAGAGAGGGCCCAGTCTAGACAGGCCAGGCTATGGGAACACTTGTTGGCTGAGTGGCCTTGGCCAAGTCACTTCATGGTTAGAGGGTCACAGCCCTTCCTCTCTGAGCTGAGACCTCCTTTCATGTGATTTCTGTTCCTGCAGTCACTAATCAACAAATATTTATCGAGTGACTACTAGGTGCCGGGTGATGTGCTTGGGCATGAGGATACAGCAGGGAAGACAGGCACGGACTCTTCCCTCAGGGAGCTTGTCATCTGGGTTGGACAGGGCAGGGGAATCCAAAGAGACAATAAGACCACTACAATAGACGAAGCTGACTGGCTGGGGGCCGTGGAGGGTGCTTTGGCAAAGCCAAGAAAGAGCAATTAACCCAGTGCGGGAGGTTGGAAATAGCTGCCCTATTTGGTCTGGGGAGGGGGGAAGGGAGCCTTGTGGCTGGACGGTATGGGAGAGAATGACCAGAAATGAGTGAAATAAAAGTCCCCTCAGGCTGAAGTGTGGAGAATGGATTCACCTATCCTCTTCCCACCATTCCACACTCTTTTCCCCTCTCATACCTATCTTCCCCTGCCTGGGCTACAGACAGACAGGTGACAGACAGATCCACGGATGCCAGTGGGAAGCATTGCAGTCTGGGCATGGAGAAGCTGTGCTTCCACCGCACTCACCCTCACTTACACTCACACTCACAGTGACACTCCTGCCCTGCTGCAGCTGGGCCAAGTCTGGTGCACGGGAAGAGGAGGCCTGGTCCCCAGGGCTTCAGTAATTCACATCCCTTCACTCAGATGCAGGGCTCTGTCTGTGGTATACTCAACAATTTGGCTTTTGTCCCTGGTCCCTGAGAGGGAGACTCTAAATCTTTGGAATACCTCAAGTAATACGAGTGTCTTTGTTATCTATGAGTCCCTCGGCTCACACCTGAGTTGATGCTAAGAGATGAGGTGACTTGGGCTGAGGCCTGGTCAGCAGAAAGACCAACCATATCACTGCAGAATTGGGGTTTTGAGCCAATCCGTCAGAGGAGATCGAGTCATGTTGCCAACAATTCATTCCTGCCTATGTATGAAATCTCAGTCAAAACTCTGTACACCAAAGCTCATGGAACTTCCTGGTTGGTGAACATATTGATGTACTGGGAGGGTGACGTGCCCTTTGTGTCTCCATGGGGAGAGAGCATGGGGGCAATGCACTGAGACCCTCCTTGTGTGTCTTTTCATTTGGATGTTCCTGATATATGTACTTTATAAAAAACTAGTTGTCAGGAGAGCACTTCCGAGTTGTGTGAGTCATTCTAGTGAACCCTTGGACCTGAGGGGGGTTTGAAGACCTCTGGACTTGTAGCTAGTTAGGCAGAACTGCAGGTGTGCTGGGGACCCCACTTGTGACTGGCAGCTCAAGTGGAGGCAGGCTTGTTGGGACTGTGCCCTTAAACCTGTGGAGTCGAACACTGGCTCTGGGTAGTTAGTGTCTGCATTGAATTGCAGTACATGAGTTGGCAGCAGAATACCTTTCCACTGAGTGCACTCCCCACTGTCTCCATCTATCTGGAACCTTTTCTCCCTTTCATAACTCCTTAGTAGCGTCCCTGTCCCCATTTCCCACTCTTTGTCTTTAGCTCTGAGAACCTCAGCACTCAACATTTTGGACAAGGGAAGTGGGTTGCATTGTCCCTGTTAGGGGAAGGTTTGCAGTGTCGTCCCCTTGAAGGCACTTGAACATGAGTTTTAAGGCTAGGGGTCAGAGCTTGGTTCAGGATTAGAGGTCAGAGCAATATGGTTGGGGGGCTCCCTCTTTCCCAGGTTTCTCCCTACTCCCACCTCTTCTCTGTGGTCCTAAGACTACTGGAGTGGGAAAGATGGGACCCAGCTGGTCCCCCAGATTCCCTGAGGACAATGGCAAGTAGCAGGGTAAGACTGGGGAGGATCTCCTCCCAGGTCTCCATAGGCCTATCACAGTGACTACACATCCCTCAGCTGAGACCTACTCCTCTCTTCGACAAGCAGGGCTAAAGGGAAAGTTCTTTGGAAGCAGGTCCAGTTCCCATATCTCACATCTCAGGACTCTAGGGCTTCCCCCTCCTGGCCCAGCCAGTACTGTCCCTCTCCCCCATTATTTTCCTGTGCCCCAAACTGAGTCAGAGAATTATCGATAGCATGAGGGGAACCCGGCTTAGAACACCCCCTTCTGCCATGCCTTCCCTATCCTGGGAATTGAAAGGGGATTTCTGAGGAGAGGGGCTGGTGAGCTCCCAGGGACACAAGGAAACTAGAGATGAGGGAGGGGAGCAAGTGTTTCCCCCACCTGATGAGAGGGACCCAAGAGACAGAGACCAGAGGAGGAGACCTCTCAGGAGACACCAATCGTAGAGTGCTGTCCCTTTAACTTAATTCTGTGGTGCCCTCCCCGGTGCTGGGGCCAGTCCCTAACTGAAAGCAGACCCACTAGGAGTCCCTGACCCTTCATCACTTCAGTTGCCAGTCGATATCAGCCCAACTCGGTGACAAGACAGAATGGAAAGGTAGGGAGCAGTGGCCATTGGGTTCTCCTAGGGAGGTTACACTTCGGGGGGCTGATGCCAAGTATCTATGTACCCTTTTATTTTTACCTTTTTGACTCTGCCGCACGGCATGCGATATGTTAATTCCCCAGCCAGGGATAGAACGCATACCCCCTGCAGTGGGAGCATGGAGTCTTATCCACTGGACCATCAGGGAAGTCCCTGATGCCCAGTATCTTTCAACTCGGGATCCAACGGAAGGAGCCAGAAGCTGGGGTGTTAACTGTAGGAAAGACCTCCAACAGTTCTCAGTCATTCCCCTATGGCAGGCCAAGGGTGGCAGCTTCTAGGAATCTTTCCCTCCTCTCACAGCCTACTTCCTACAACTATGGGCTTGAAATAGTTTCGATCCACTCCCAGGAGGAGAAGATGCTTCAGGCACCAGGCAAAGTCCTGTCTAGGAGGAAGGTGGCAGCAGAGTGCTGGGATTGTGAGGATTTATGGATGTGGGGACAAGGCTGGGAGGAAGATAAAGCCAGGATTATTTAGCTCCCTCCATACAGGCCACTCACAGAGACGAGTGTGTGTGTGGTGGGGCGGGGGGCTTAGGTGGTGGAAGGCAATGACTGGTCGTAAGGGGAGGCCTGACTCTGATGAGGGGCCCTTAGGAATAATGGGAGCCTGGACACGGATGGACCCCTTATCAGGGAGAGAGGCCCTGTCGATATGGAAACAGCCGGCATGGAGAATGGCTCCCAGCCCGAATGGCAGCAGCGGAGGCAGAATCAGGAGGGCAGGACGGTGGCTTCGGTTTAAATCTTTAACTCACCAGCTGGCTAGGCAGCGGCAGCAGGGGTGCGGTGGGGGATGTTGCGACCGGAGCCCTGGAGAGCAGTGCCCAGTCCGCTTGACAAACAGCTCATCAGGCCCCGCAGAAGCTCCAGCTTCTGCTTCCGAGGGTGCGCTGAGCTGTGTGGGGACCCGACACAGGCATGAGGCGGGGCGGGGGCTCCCGGCTTCCCCGCGACCGGTTCTCCCGGACTGAGCCTCGTCCATGCCCTGGGCGGGTGCGCGCTATCCCAAGCCCTTCGCCTCCGCTCCCTCCACCACATGCACAGCCAGGGGAAAAAGTAGAAACAGCCCCAGCCGATCCTGGAAAGAGAAGGCAGAGCAGGGCGGGGCGGGGCGGGGCTGACCCCACTGACTCCGCCCCTTGGACGCTTCTACCCTCTCGTGGAAGGCTCCGCCCTTTTAGAGGTGGTTAGAGGCGGTTTACAGGCGGTCTTTAGAGGCTCCGCCCTTTTAGAGGCGGTTAGAGGCGCTTTACAGGCGGTTTTTAGAGGCGGTTCCTCCAGTCCACGCCCCCTAATAGGCCCCTCCCCTCCCGCTTCTCCCGCCCCTTCCCCACCAACCGGGAGCGGCTAGGTTCCTCCTCCGCAGAACCCCGCCTCCACTCACGCCTCCTCCTCCTCCTCCTCCCCAGCTTCCTGCATCACCTGGTATCTCCTCAATCCCGACATGTCCTGGGTTCCCAACGTCTCCCGGTGAGCGGCATGATTGGATCAAGGATTCCCCAAATCCCTGGGAGGATGCCCTTCTCTGTCATTCTCTGGACCAGTCTGAATTGTTCTCAGATAATATGAGACAGGTGCCCCCGGGAAGACTCAGTTGCCACATTGGGACAGGGTTGGATTGAAGATTTGGGAGGCACTAGTCATTAAGGGATTGGGTGGTAGGGCCCCTCGGGGTCACGGGGCATTTAGGAGGTTAGAGCCAAAGGCCTTCGAGGTCATGGGGCTAGGATATTTGGGGTCCCGCGTGAGGATTTTCGGGGATTGTGGTCACCCGGATGCGGGTTGAGGGTTCGGCACAGCCTAAATGCCCACCCTCTCTGGCTCCACCCTGGAAACACGCCGGTGCATTAGGTCACAAAGACAGCATCACGCACTAGGGGTGGGGCTTACCTATTACCAGGAAGGGGCGGAGCCAGGGCATTTCTTCAGAGGAGGGGTAGTCCAGAAGGTGGAGCCAGAGCCTATCAATAAAGAGGTGGAGTTAGGTTTTGTTACAAAGAGGCAGGGCACGGACCCTCTTTTATAAGGGTGGAGTCAGATTTCAGAGCTGCACCCTGGGAAGACGGAGACCTCAGCCCCAGGCAGCAAGAAAAGAGCTTTGGGACGCTGTCCAGTACTGTTTTGCCAATCCCCTCTCCTCTCTGTCTTCCTGGCTTCTGCTCCGACAGTTACCTTTCTTGTCTGCCCCATTCTGTTTGTACGATTCTGGGCAGAGGAGGAATAGGGCTCCAGAGAGGGCCCAGTCTAGACAGGCCAGGCTATGGGAACACTTGTTGGCTGAGTGGCCTTGGCCAAGTCACTTCATGGTTAGAGGGTCACAGCCCTTCCTCTCTGAGCTGAGACCTCCTTTCATGTGATTTCTGTTCCTGCAGTCACTAATCAACAAATATTTATCGAGTGACTACTAGGTGCCGGGTGATGTGCTTGGGCATGAGGATACAGCAGGGAAGACAGGCACGGACTCTTCCCTCAGGGAGCTTGTCATCTGGGTTGGACAGGGCAGGGGAATCCAAAGAGACAATAAGACCACTACAATAGACGAAGCTGACTGGCTGGGGGCCGTGGAGGGTGCTTTGGCAAAGCCAAGAAAGAGCAATTAACCCAGTGCGGGAGGTTGGAAATAGCTGCCCTATTTGGTCTGGGGAGGGGGGAAGGGAGCCTTGTGGCTGGACGGTATGGGAGAGAATGACCAGAAATGAGTGAAATAAAAGTCCCCTCAGGCTGAAGTGTGGAGAATGGATTCACCTATCCTCTTCCCACCATTCCACACTCTTTTCCCCTCTCATACCTATCTTCCCCTGCCTGGGCTACAGACAGACAGGTGACAGACAGATCCACGGATGCCAGTGGGAAGCATTGCAGTCTGGGCATGGAGAAGCTGTGCTTCCACCGCACTCACCCTCACTTACACTCACACTCACAGTGACACTCCTGCCCTGCTGCAGCTGGGCCAAGTCTGGTGCACGGGAAGAGGAGGCCTGGTCCCCAGGGCTTCAGTAATTCACATCCCTTCACTCAGATGCAGGGCTCTGTCTGTGGTATACTCAACAATTTGGCTTTTGTCCCTGGTCCCTGAGAGGGAGACTCTAAATCTTTGGAATACCTCAAGTAATACGAGTGTCTTTGTTATCTATGAGTCCCTCGGCTCACACCTGAGTTGATGCTAAGAGATGAGGTGACTTGGGCTGAGGCCTGGTCAGCAGAAAGACCAACCATATCACTGCAGAATTGGGGTTTTGAGCCAATCCGTCAGAGGAGATCGAGTCATGTTGCCAACAATTCATTCCTGCCTATGTATGAAATCTCAGTCAAAACTCTGTACACCAAAGCTCATGGAACTTCCTGGTTGGTGAACATATTGATGTACTGGGAGGGTGACGTGCCCTTTGTGTCTCCATGGGGAGAGAGCATGGGGGCAATGCACTGAGACCCTCCTTGTGTGTCTTTTCATTTGGATGTTCCTGATATATGTACTTTATAAAAAACTAGTTGTCAGGAGAGCACTTCCGAGTTGTGTGAGTCATTCTAGTGAACCCTTGGACCTGAGGGGGGTTTGAAGACCTCTGGACTTGTAGCTAGTTAGGCAGAACTGCAGGTGTGCTGGGGACCCCACTTGTGACTGGCAGCTCAAGTGGAGGCAGGCTTGTTGGGACTGTGCCCTTAAACCTGTGGAGTCGAACACTGGCTCTGGGTAGTTAGTGTCTGCATTGAATTGCAGTACATGAGTTGGCAGCAGAATACCTTTCCACTGAGTGCACTCCCCACTGTCTCCATCTATCTGGAACCTTTTCTCCCTTTCATAACTCCTTAGTAGCGTCCCTGTCCCCATTTCCCACTCTTTGTCTTTAGCTCTGAGAACCTCAGCACTCAACATTTTGGACAAGGGAAGTGGGTTGCATTGTCCCTGTTAGGGGAAGGTTTGCAGTGTCGTCCCCTTGAAGGCACTTGAACATGAGTTTTAAGGCTAGGGGTCAGAGCTTGGTTCAGGATTAGAGGTCAGAGCAATATGGTTGGGGGGCTCCCTCTTTCCCAGGTTTCTCCCTACTCCCACCTCTTCTCTGTGGTCCTAAGACTACTGGAGTGGGAAAGATGGGACCCAGCTGGTCCCCCAGATTCCCTGAGGACAATGGCAAGTAGCAGGGTAAGACTGGGGAGGATCTCCTCCCAGGTCTCCATAGGCCTATCACAGTGACTACACATCCCTCAGCTGAGACCTACTCCTCTCTTCGACAAGCAGGGCTAAAGGGAAAGTTCTTTGGAAGCAGGTCCAGTTCCCATATCTCACATCTCAGGACTCTAGGGCTTCCCCCTCCTGGCCCAGCCAGTACTGTCCCTCTCCCCCATTATTTTCCTGTGCCCCAAACTGAGTCAGAGAATTATCGATAGCATGAGGGGAACCCGGCTTAGAACACCCCCTTCTGCCATGCCTTCCCTATCCTGGGAATTGAAAGGGGATTTCTGAGGAGAGGGGCTGGTGAGCTCCCAGGGACACAAGGAAACTAGAGATGAGGGAGGGGAGCAAGTGTTTCCCCCACCTGATGAGAGGGACCCAAGAGACAGAGACCAGAGGAGGAGACCTCTCAGGAGACACCAATCGTAGAGTGCTGTCCCTTTAACTTAATTCTGTGGTGCCCTCCCCGGTGCTGGGGCCAGTCCCTAACTGAAAGCAGACCCACTAGGAGTCCCTGACCCTTCATCACTTCAGTTGCCAGTCGATATCAGCCCAACTCGGTGACAAGACAGAATGGAAAGGTAGGGAGCAGTGGCCATTGGGTTCTCCTAGGGAGGTTACACTTCGGGGGGCTGATGCCAAGTATCTATGTACCCTTTTATTTTTACCTTTTTGACTCTGCCGCACGGCATGCGATATGTTAATTCCCCAGCCAGGGATAGAACGCATACCCCCTGCAGTGGGAGCATGGAGTCTTATCCACTGGACCATCAGGGAAGTCCCTGATGCCCAGTATCTTTCAACTCGGGATCCAACGGAAGGAGCCAGAAGCTGGGGTGTTAACTGTAGGAAAGACCTCCAACAGTTCTCAGTCATTCCCCTATGGCAGGCCAAGGGTGGCAGCTTCTAGGAATCTTTCCCTCCTCTCACAGCCTACTTCCTACAACTATGGGCTTGAAATAGTTTCGATCCACTCCCAGGAGGAGAAGATGCTTCAGGCACCAGGCAAAGTCCTGTCTAGGAGGAAGGTGGCAGCAGAGTGCTGGGATTGTGAGGATTTATGGATGTGGGGACAAGGCTGGGAGGAAGATAAAGCCAGGATTATTTAGCTCCCTCCATACAGGCCACTCACAGAGACGAGTGTGTGTGTGGTGGGGCGGGGGGCTTAGGTGGTGGAAGGCAATGACTGGTCGTAAGGGGAGGCCTGACTCTGATGAGGGGCCCTTAGGAATAATGGGAGCCTGGACACGGATGGACCCCTTATCAGGGAGAGAGGCCCTGTCGATATGGAAACAGCCGGCATGGAGAATGGCTCCCAGCCCGAATGGCAGCAGCGGAGGCAGAATCAGGAGGGCAGGACGGTGGCTTCGGTTTAAATCTTTAACTCACCAGCTGGCTAGGCAGCGGCAGCAGGGGTGCGGTGGGGGATGTTGCGACCGGAGCCCTGGAGAGCAGTGCCCAGTCCGCTTGACAAACAGCTCATCAGGCCCCGCAGAAGCTCCAGCTTCTGCTTCCGAGGGTGCGCTGAGCTGTGTGGGGACCCAACACAGGCATGAGGCGGGGCGGGGGCTCCCGGCTTCCCCGCGACCGGTTCTCCCGGACTGAGCCTCGTCCATGCCCTGGGCGGGTGCGCGCTATCCCAAGCCCTTCGCCTCCGCTCCCTCCACCACATGCACAGCCAGGGGAAAAAGTAGAAACAGCCCCAGCCGATCCTGGAAAGAGAAGGCAGAGCAGGGCGGGGCGGGGCGGGGCTGACCCCACTGACTCCGCCCCTTGGACGCTTCTACCCTCTCGTGGAAGGCTCCGCCCTTTTAGAGGTGGTTAGAGGCGGTTTACAGGCGGTCTTTAGAGGCTCCGCCCTTTTAGAGGCGGTTAGAGGCGCTTTACAGGCGGTTTTTAGAGGCGGTTCCTCCAGTCCACGCCCCCTAATAGGCCCCTCCCCTCCCGCTTCTCCCGCCCCTTCCCCACCAACCGGGAGCGGCTAGGTTCCTCCTCCGCAGAACCCCGCCTCCACTCACGCCTCCTCCTCCTCCTCCTCCCCAGCTTCCTGCATCACCTGGTATCTCCTCAATCCCGACATGTCCTGGGTTCCCAACGTCTCCTGGTGAGCGGCATGATTGGATCAAGGATTCCCCAAACCCCTGGGAGGATGCCCTTCTCTGTCATTCTCTGGACCAGTCTGAATTGTTCTCAGATAATATGAGACAGGTGCCCCCGGGAAGACTCAGTTGCCACATTGGGACAGGGTTGGATTGAAGATTTGGGAGGCACTAGTCATTAAGGGATTGGGTGGTAGGGCCCCTCGGGGTCACGGGGCATTTAGGAGGTTAGAGCCAAAGGCCTTCGAGGTCATGGGGCTAGGATATTTGGGGTCCCGCGTGAGGATTTTCGGGGATTGTGGTCACCCGGATGCGGGTTGAGGGTTCGGCACAGCCTAAATGCCCACCCTCTCTGGCTCCACCCTGGAAACACGCCGGTGCATTAGGTCACAAAGACAGCATCACGCACTAGGGGTGGGGCTTACCTATTACCAGGAAGGGGCGGAGCCAGGGCATTTCTTCAGAGGAGGGGTAGTCCAGAAGGTGGAGCCAGAGCCTATCAATAAAGAGGTGGAGTTAGGTTTTGTTACAAAGAGGCAGGGCACGGACCCTCTTTTATAAGGGTGGAGTCAGATTTCAGAGCTGCACCCTGGGAAGACGGATACCTCAGCCCCAGGCAGCAAGAAAAGAGCTTTGGGACGCTGTCCAGTACTGTTTTGCCAATCCCCACTCCTCTCTGTCTTCCTGGCTTCTGCTCCGACAATTACCTTTCTTGTCTGCCCCATTCTGTTTGTACGATTCTGGGCAGAGGAGGAATAGGGCTCCAGAGAGGGCCCAGTCTAGACAGGCCAGGCTATGGGAACACTTGTTGGCTGAGTGGCCTTGGCCAAGTCACTTCATGGTTAGAGGGTCACAGCCCTTCCTCTCTGAGCTGAGACCTCCTTTCATGTGATTTCTGTTCCTGCAGTCACTAATCAACAAATATTTATCGAGTGACTACTAGGTGCCGGGTGATGTGCTTGGGCATGAGGATACAGCAGGGAAGACAGGCACGGACTCTTCCCTCAGGGAGCTTGTCATCTGGGTTGGACAGTGCAGGGGAATCCAAAGAGACAATAAGACCACTACAATAGACGAAGCTGACTGGCTGGGGGCCGTGGAGGGTGCTTTGGCAAAGCCAAGAAAGAGCAATTAACCCAGTGTGGGAGGTTGGAAATAGCTGCCCTATTTGGTCTGGGGAGGGGGGAAGGGAGCCTTGTGGCTGGACGGTATGGGAGAGAATGACCAGAAATGAGTGAAATAAAAGTCCCCTCAGGCTGAAGTGTGGAGAATGGATTCACCTATCCTCTTCCCACCATTCCACACTCTTTTCCCCTCTCATACCTATCTTCCCCTGCCTGGGCTACAGACAGACAGGTGACAGACAGATCCACGGATGCCAGTGGGAAGCATTGCAGTCTGGGCATGGAGAAGCTGTGCTTCCACCGCACTCACCCTCACTTACACTCACACTCACAGTGACACTCCTGCCCTGCTGCAGCTGGGCCAAGTCTGGTGCACGGGAAGAGGAGGCCTGGTCCCCAGGGCTTCAGTAATTCACATCCCTTCACTCAGATGCAGGGCTCTGTCTGTGGTATACTCAACAATTTGGCTTTTGTCCCTGGTCCCTGAGAGGGAGACTCTAAATCTTTGGAATACCTCAAGTAATACGAGTGTCTTTGTTATCTATGAGTCCCTCGGCTCACACCTGAGTTGATGCTAAGAGATGAGGTGACTTGGGCTGAGGCCTGGTCAGCAGAAAGACCAACCATATCACTGCAGAATTGGGGTTTTGAGCCAATCCGTCAGAGGAGATCGAGTCATGTTGCCAACAATTCATTCCTGCCTATGTATGAAATCTCAGTCAAAACTCTGTACACCAAAGCTCATGGAACTTCCTGGTTGGTGAACATATTGATGTACTGGGAGGGTGACGTGCCCTTTGTGTCTCCATGGGGAGAGAGCATGGGGGCAATGCACTGAGACCCTCCTTGTGTGTCTTTTCATTTGGATGTTCCTGATATATGTACTTTATAAAAAACTAGTTGTCAGGAGAGCACTTCCGAGTTGTGTGAGTCATTCTAGTGAACCCTTGGACCTGAGGGGGGTTTGAAGACCTCTGGACTTGTAGCTAGTTAGGCAGAACTGCAGGTGTCCTGGGGACCCCACTTGTGACTGGCAGCTCAAGTGGAGGCAGGCTTGTTGGGACTGTGCCCTTAAACCTGTGGAGTCGAACACTGGCTCTGGGTAGTTAGTGTCTGCATTGAATTGCAGTACATGAGTTGGCAGCAGAATACCTTTCCACTGAGTGCACTCCCCACTGTCTCCATCTATCTGGAACCTTTTCTCCCTTTCATAACTCCTTAGTAGCCTCCCTGTCCCCATTTCCCACTCTTTGTCTTTAGCTCTGAGAACCTCAGCACTCAACATTTTGGACAAGGGAAGTGGGTTGCATTGTCCCTGTTAGGGGAAGGTTTGCAGTGTCGTCCCCTTGAAGGCACTTGAACATGAGTTTTAAGGCTAGGGGTCAGAGCTTGGTTCAGGATTAGAGGTCAGAGCAATATGGTTGGGGGGCTCCCTCTTTCCCAGGTTTCTCCCTACTCCCACCTCTTCTCTGTGGTCCTAAGACTACTGGAGTGGGAAAGATGGGACCCAGCTGGTCCCCCAGATTCCCTGAGGACAATGGCAAGTAGCAGGGTAAGACTGGGGAGGATCTCCTCCCAGGTCTCCATAGGCCTATCACAGTGACTACACATCCCTCAGCTGAGACCTACTCCTCTCTTCGACAAGCAGGGCTAAAGGGAAAGTTCTTTGGAAGCAGGTCCAGTTCCCATATCTCACATCTCAGGACTCTAGGGCTTCCCCCTCCTGGCCCAGCCAGTACTGTCCCTCTCCCCCATTATTTTCCTGTGCCCCAAACTGAGTCAGAGAATTATCGATAGCATGAGGGGAACCCGGCTTAGAACACCCCCTTCTGCCATGCCTTCCCTATCCTGGGAATTGAAAGGGGATTTCTGAGGAGAGGGGTTGGTGAGCTCCCAGGGACACAAGGAAACTAGAGATGAGGGAGGGGAGCAAGTGTTTCCCCCACCTGATGAGAGGGACCCAAGAGACAGAGACCAGAGGAGGAGACCTCTCAGGAGACACCAATCGTAGAGTGCTGTCCCTTTAACTTAATTCTGTGGTGCCCTCCCCGGTGCTGGGGCCAGTCCCTAACTGAAAGCAGACCCACTAGGAGTCCCTGACCCTTCATCACTTCAGTTGCCAGTCGATATCAGCCCAACTCGGTGACAAGACAGAATGGAAAGGTAGGGAGCAGTGGCCATTGGGTTCTCCTAGGGAGGTTACACTTCGGGGGGCTGATGCCAAGTATCTATGTACCCTTTTATTTTTACCTTTTTGACTCTGCCGCACGGCATGCGATATGTTAATTCCCCAGCCAGGGATAGAACGCATACCCCCTGCAGTGGGAGCATGGAGTCTTATCCACTGGACCATCAGGGAAGTCCCTGATGCCCAGTATCTTTCAACTCGGGATCCAACGGAAGGAGCCAGAAGCTGGGGTGTTAACTGTAGGAAAGACCTCCAACAGTTCTCAGTCATTCCCCTATGGCAGGCCAAGGGTGGCAGCTTCTAGGAATCTTTCCCTCCTCTCACAGCCTACTTCCTACAACTATGGGCTTGAAATAGTTTCGATCCACTCCCAGGAGGAGAAGATGCTTCAGGCACCAGGCAAAGTCCTGTCTAGGAGGAAGGTGGCAGCAGAGTGCTGGGATTGTGAGGATTTATGGATGTGGGGACAAGGCTGGGAGGAAGATAAAGCCAGGATTATTTAGCTCCCTCCATACAGGCCACTCACAGAGACGAGTGTGTGTGTGGTGGGGCGGGGGGCTTAGGTGGTGGAAGGCAATGACTGGTCGTAAGGGGAGGCCTGACTCTGATGAGGGGCCCTTAGGAATAATGGGAGCCTGGACACGGATGGACCCCTTATCAGGGAGAGAGGCCCTGTCGATATGGAAACAGCCGGCATGGAGAATGGCTCCCAGCCCGAATGGCAGCAGCGGAGGCAGAATCAGGAGGGCAGGACGGTGGCTTCGGTTTAAATCTTTAACTCACCAGCTGGCTAGGCAGCGGCAGCAGGGGTGCGGTGGGGGATGTTGCGACCGGAGCCCTGGAGAGCAGTGCCCAGTCCGCTTGACAAACAGCTCATCAGGCCCCGCAGAAGCTCCAGCTTCTGCTTCCGAGGGTGCGCTGAGCTGTGTGGGGACCCGACACAGGCATGAGGCGGGGCGGGGGCTCCCGGCTTCCCCGCGACCGGTTCTCCCGGACTGAGCCTCGTCCATGCCCTGGGCGGGTGCGCGGTATCCCAAGCCCTTCGCCTCCGCTCCCTCCACCACATGCACAGCCAGGGGAAAAAGTAGAAACAGCCCCAGCCGATCCTGGAAAGAGAAGGCAGAGCAGGGCGGGGCGGGGCGGGGCTGACCCCACTGACTCCGCCCCTTGGACGCTTCTACCCTCTCGTGGAAGGCTCCGCCCTTTTAGAGGTGGTTAGAGGCGGTTTACAGGCGGTCTTTAGAGGCTCCGCCCTTTTAGAGGCGGTTAGAGGCGCTTTACAGGCGGTTTTTAGAGGCGGTTCCTCCAGTCCACGCCCCCTAATAGGCCCCTCCCCTCCCGCTTCTCCCGCCCCTTCCCCACCAACCGGGAGCGGCTAGGTTCCTCCTCCGCAGAACCCCGCCTCCACTCACGCCTCCTCCTCCTCCTCCTCCCCAGCTTCCTGCATCACCTGGTATCTCCTCAATCCCGACATGTCCTGGGTTCCCAACGTCTCCTGGTGAGCGACATGATTGGATCAAGGATTCCCCAAATCCCTGGGAGGATGCCCTTCTCTGTCATTCTCTGGACCAGTCTGAATTGTTCTCAGATAATATGAGACAGGTGCCCCCGGGAAGACTCAGTTGCCACATTGGGACAGGGTTGGATTGAAGATTTGGGAGGCACTAGTCATTAAGGGATTGGGTGGTAGGGCCCCTCGGGGTCACGGGGCATTTAGGAGGTTAGAGCCAAAGGCCTTCGAGGTCATGGGGCTAGGATATTTGGGGTCCCGCGTGAGGATTTTCGGGGATTGTGGTCACCCGGATGCGGGTTGAGGGTTCGGCACAGCCTAAATGCCCACCCTCTCTGGCTCCACCCTGGAAACACGCCGGTGCATTAGGTCACAAAGACAGCATCACGCACTAGGGGTGGGGCTTACCTATTACCAGGAAGGGGCGGAGCCAGGGCATTTCTTCAGAGGAGGGGTAGTCCAGAAGGTGGAGCCAGAGCCTATCAATAAAGAGGTGGAGTTAGGTTTTGTTACAAAGAGGCAGGGCACGGACCCTCTTTTATAAGGGTGGAGTCAGATTTCAGAGCTGCACCCTGGGAAGACGGAGACCTCAGCCCCAGGCAGCAAGAAAAGAGCTTTGGGACGC
This sequence comes from Mesoplodon bidens, assembly GCF_964165515.1. NCBI lineage: Eukaryota > Metazoa > Chordata > Mammalia > Artiodactyla > Ziphiidae > Mesoplodon > Mesoplodon bidens. The sequence continues at coordinate 1,141,887 of NW_027671983.1, forward strand.
TGTCCAGTACTGTTTTGCCAATCCCCTCTCCTCTCTGTCTTCCTGGCTTCTGCTCCGACAATTACCTTTCTTGTCTGCCCCATTCTGTTTGTACGATTCTGGGCAGAGGAGGAATAGGGCTCCAGAGAGGGCCCAGTCTAGACAGGCCAGGCTATGGGAACACTTGTTGGCTGAGTGGCCTTGGCCAAGTCACTTCATGGTTAGAGGGTCACAGCCCTTCCTCTCTGAGCTGAGACCTCCTTTCATGTGATTTCTGTTCCTGCAGTCACTAATCAACAAATATTTATCGAGTGACTACTAGGTGCCGGGTGATGTGCTTGGGCATGAGGATACAGCAGGGAAGACAGGCACGGACTCTTCCCTCAGGGAGCTTGTCATCTGGGTTGGACAGGGCAGGGGAATCCAAAGAGACAATAAGACCACTACAATAGACGAAGCTGACTGGCTGGGGGCCGTGGAGGGTGCTTTGGCAAAGCCAAGAAAGAGCAATTAACCCAGTGCGGGAGGTTGGAAATAGCTGCCCTATTTGGTCTGGGGAGGGGGGAAGGGAGCCTTGTGGCTGGACGGTATGGGAGAGAATGACCAGAAATGAGTGAAATAAAAGTCCCCTCAGGCTGAAGTGTGGAGAATGGATTCACCTATCCTCTTCCCACCATTCCACACTCTTTTCCCCTCTCATACCTATCTTCCCCTGCCTGGGCTACAGACAGACAGGTGACAGACAGATCCACGGATGCCAGTGGGAAGCATTGCAGTCTGGGCATGGAGAAGCTGTGCTTCCACCGCACTCACCCTCACTTACACTCACACTCACAGTGACACTCCTGCCCTGCTGCAGCTGGGCCAAGTCTGGTGCACGGGAAGAGGAGGCCTGGTCCCCAGGGCTTCAGTAATTCACATCCCTTCACTCAGATGCAGGGCTCTGTCTGTGGTATACTCAACAATTTGGCTTTTGTCCCTGGTCCCTGAGAGGGAGACTCTAAATCTTTGGAATACCTCAAGTAATACGAGTGTCTTTGTTATCTATGAGTCCCTCGGCTCACACCTGAGTTGATGCTAAGAGATGAGGTGACTTGGGCTGAGGCCTGGTCAGCAGAAAGACCAACCATATCACTGCAGAATTGGGGTTTTGAGCCAATCCGTCAGAGGAGATCGAGTCATGTTGCCAACAATTCATTCCTGCCTATGTATGAAATCTCAGTAAAAACTCTGTACACCAAAGCTCATGGAACTTCCTGGTTGGTGAACATATTGATGTACTGGGAGGGTGACGTGCCCTTTGTGTCTCCATGGGGAGAGAGCATGGGGGCAATGCACTGAGACCCTCCTTGTGTGTCTTTTCATTTGGATGTTCCTGATATATGTACTTTATAAAAAACTAGTTGTCAGGAGAGCACTTCCGAGTTGTGTGAGTCATTCTAGTGAACCCTTGGACCTGAGGGGGGTTTGAAGACCTCTGGACTTGTAGCTAGTTAGGCAGAACTGCAGGTGTCCTGGGGACCCCACTTGTGACTGGCAGCTCAAGTGGAGGCAGGCTTGTTGGGACTGTGCCCTTAAACCTGTGGAGTCGAACACTGGCTCTGGGTAGTTAGTGTCTGCATTGAATTGCAGTACATGAGTTGGCAGCAGAATACCTTTCCACTGAGTGCACTCCCCACTGTCTCCATCTATCTGGAACCTTTTCTCCCTTTCATAACTCCTTAGTAGCGTCCCTGTCCCCATTTCCCACTCTTTGTCTTTAGCTCTGAGAACCTCAGCACTCAACATTTTGGACAAGGGAAGTGGGTTGCATTGTCCCTGTTAGGGGAAGGTTTGCAGTGTCGTCCCCTTGAAGGCACTTGAACATGAGTTTTAAGGCTAGGGGTCAGAGCTTGGTTCAGGATTAGAGGTCAGAGCAATATGGTTGGGGGGCTCCCTCTTTCCCAGGTTTCTCCCTACTCCCACCTCTTCTCTGTGGTCCTAAGACTACTGGAGTGGGAAAGATGGGACCCAGCTGGTCCCCCAGATTCCCTGAGGACAATGGCAAGTAGCAGGGTAAGACTGGGGAGGATCTCCTCCCAGGTCTCCATAGGCCTATCACAGTGACTACACATCCCTCAGCTGAGACCTACTCCTCTCTTCGACAAGCAGGGCTAAAGGGAAAGTTCTTTGGAAGCAGGTCCAGTTCCCATATCTCACATCTCAGGACTCTAGGGCTTCCCCCTCCTGGCCCAGCCAGTACTGTCCCTCTCCCCCATTATTTTCCTGTGCCCCAAACTGAGTCAGAGAATTATCGATAGCATGAGGGGAACCCGGCTTAGAACACCCCCTTCTGCCATGCCTTCCCTATCCTGGGAATTGAAAGGGGATTTCTGAGGAGAGGGGCTGGTGAGCTCCCAGGGACACAAGGAAACTAGAGATGAGGGAGGGGAGCAAGTGTTTCCCCCACCTGATGAGAGGGACCCAAGAGACAGAGACCAGAGGAGGAGACCTCTCAGGAGACACCAATCGTAGAGTGCTGTCCCTTTAACTTAATTCTGTGGTGCCCTCCCCGGTGCTGGGGCCAGTCCCTAACTGAAAGCAGACCCACTAGGAGTCCCTGACCCTTCATCACTTCAGTTGCCAGTCGATATCAGCCCAACTCGGTGACAAGACAGAATGGAAAGGTAGGGAGCAGTGGCCATTGGGTTCTCCTAGGGAGGTTACACTTCGGGGGGCTGATGCCAAGTATCTATGTACCCTTTTATTTTTACCTTTTTGACTCTGCCGCACGGCATGCGATATGTTAATTCCCCAGCCAGGGATAGAACGCATACCCCCTGCAGTGGGAGCATGGAGTCTTATCCACTGGACCATCAGGGAAGTCCCTGATGCCCAGTATCTTTCAACTCGGGATCCAACGGAAGGAGCCAGAAGCTGGGGTGTTAACTGTAGGAAAGACCTCCAACAGTTCTCAGTCATTCCCCTATGGCAGGCCAAGGGTGGCAGCTTCTAGGAATCTTTCCCTCCTCTCACAGCCTACTTCCTACAACTATGGGCTTGAAATAGTTTCGATCCACTCCCAGGAGGAGAAGATGCTTCAGGCACCAGGCAAAGTCCTGTCTAGGAGGAAGGTGGCAGCAGAGTGCTGGGATTGTGAGGATTTATGGATGTGGGGACAAGGCTGGGAGGAAGATAAAGCCAGGATTATTTAGCTCCCTCCATACAGGCCACTCACAGAGACGAGTGTGTGTGTGGTGGGGCGGGGGGCTTAGGTGGTGGAAGGCAATGACTGGTCGTAAGGGGAGGCCTGACTCTGATGAGGGGCCCTTAGGAATAATGGGAGCCTGGACACGGATGGACCCCTTATCAGGGAGAGAGGCCCTGTCGATATGGAAACAGCCGGCATGGAGAATGGCTCCCAGCCCGAATGGCAGCAGCGGAGGCAGAATCAGGAGGGCAGGACGGTGGCTTCGGTTTAAATCTTTAACTCACCAGCTGGCTAGGCAGCGGCAGCAGGGGTGCGGTGGGGGATGTTGCGACCGGAGCCCTGGAGAGCAGTGCCCAGTCCGCTTGACAAACAGCTCATCAGGCCCCGCAGAAGCTCCAGCTTCTGCTTCCGAGGGTGCGCTGAGCTGTGTGGGGACCCGACACAGGCATGAGGCGGGGCGGGGGCTCCCGGCTTCCCCGCGACCGGTTCTCCCGGACTGAGCCTCGTCCATGCCCTGGGCGGGTGCGCGGTATCCCAAGCCCTTCGCCTCCGCTCCCTCCACCACATGCACAGCCAGGGGAAAAAGTAGAAACAGCCCCAGCCGATCCTGGAAAGAGAAGGCAGAGCAGGGCGGGGCGGGGCGGGGCTGACCCCACTGACTCCGCCCCTTGGACGCTTCTACCCTCTCGTGGAAGGCTCCGCCCTTTTAGAGGTGGTTAGAGGCGGTTTACAGGCGGTCTTTAGAGGCTCCGCCCTTTTAGAGGCGGTTAGAGGCGCTTTACAGGCGGTTTTTAGAGGCGGTTCCTCCAGTCCACGCCCCCTAATAGGCCCCTCCCCTCCCGCTTCTCCCGCCCCTTCCCCACCAACCGGGAGCGGCTAGGTTCCTCCTCCGCAGAACCCCGCCTCCACTCACGCCTCCTCCTCCTCCTCCTCCCCAGCTTCCTGCATCACCTGGTATCTCCTCAATCCCGACATGTCCTGGGTTCCCAACGTCTCCTGGTGAGCGGCATGATTGGATCAAGGATTCCCCAAACCCCTGGGAGGATGCCCTTCTCTGTCATTCTCTGGACCAGTCTGAATTGTTCTCAGATAATATGAGACAGGTGCCCCCGGGAAGACTCAGTTGCCACATTGGGACAGGGTTGGATTGAAGATTTGGGAGGCACTAGTCATTAAGGGATTGGGTGGTAGGGCCCCTCGGGGTCACGGGGCATTTAGGAGGTTAGAGCCAAAGGCCTTCGAGGTCATGGGGCTAGGATATTTGGGGTCCCGCGTGAGGATTTTCGGGGATTGTGGTCACCCGGATGCGGGTTGAGGGTTCGGCACAGCCTAAATGCCCACCCTCTCTGGCTCCACCCTGGAAACACGCCGGTGCATTAGGTCACAAAGACAGCATCACGCACTAGGGGTGGGGCTTACCTATTACCAGGAAGGGGCGGAGCCAGGGCATTTCTTCAGAGGAGGGGTAGTCCAGAAGGTGGAGCCAGAGCCTATCAATAAAGAGGTGGAGTTAGGTTTTGTTACAAAGAGGCAGGGCACGGACCCTCTTTTATAAGGGTGGAGTCAGATTTCAGAGCTGCACCCTGGGAAGACGGATACCTCAGCCCCAGGCAGCAAGAAAAGAGCTTTGGGACGCTGTCCAGTACTGTTTTGCCAATCCCCACTCCTCTCTGTCTTCCTGGCTTCTGCTCCGACAATTACCTTTCTTGTCTGCCCCATTCTGTTTGTACGATTCTGGGCAGAGGAGGAATAGGGCTCCAGAGAGGGCCCAGTCTAGACAGGCCAGGCTATGGGAACACTTGTTGGCTGAGTGGCCTTGGCCAAGTCACTTCATGGTTAGAGGGTCACAGCCCTTCCTCTCTGAGCTGAGACCTCCTTTCATGTGATTTCTGTTCCTGCAGTCACTAATCAACAAATATTTATCGAGTGACTACTAGGTGCCGGGTGATGTGCTTGGGCATGAGGATACAGCAGGGAAGACAGGCACGGACTCTTCCCTCAGGGAGCTTGTCATCTGGGTTGGACAGTGCAGGGGAATCCAAAGAGACAATAAGACCACTACAATAGACGAAGCTGACTGGCTGGGGGCCGTGGAGGGTGCTTTGGCAAAGCCAAGAAAGAGCAATTAACCCAGTGTGGGAGGTTGGAAATAGCTGCCCTATTTGGTCTGGGGAGGGGGGAAGGGAGCCTTGTGGCTGGACGGTATGGGAGAGAATGACCAGAAATGAGTGAAATAAAAGTCCCCTCAGGCTGAAGTGTGGAGAATGGATTCACCTATCCTCTTCCCACCATTCCACACTCTTTTCCCCTCTCATACCTATCTTCCCCTGCCTGGGCTACAGACAGACAGGTGACAGACAGATCCACGGATGCCAGTGGGAAGCATTGCAGTCTGGGCATGGAGAAGCTGTGCTTCCACCGCACTCACCCTCACTTACACTCACACTCACAGTGACACTCCTGCCCTGCTGCAGCTGGGCCAAGTCTGGTGCACGGGAAGAGGAGGCCTGGTCCCCAGGGCTTCAGTAATTCACATCCCTTCACTCAGATGCAGGGCTCTGTCTGTGGTATACTCAACAATTTGGCTTTTGTCCCTGGTCCCTGAGAGGGAGACTCTAAATCTTTGGAATACCTCAAGTAATACGAGTGTCTTTGTTATCTATGAGTCCCTCGGCTCACACCTGAGTTGATGCTAAGAGATGAGGTGACTTGGGCTGAGGCCTGGTCAGCAGAAAGACCAACCATATCACTGCAGAATTGGGGTTTTGAGCCAATCCGTCAGAGGAGATCGAGTCATGTTGCCAACAATTCATTCCTGCCTATGTATGAAATCTCAGTCAAAACTCTGTACACCAAAGCTCATGGAACTTCCTGGTTGGTGAACATATTGATGTACTGGGAGGGTGACGTGCCCTTTGTGTCTCCATGGGGAGAGAGCATGGGGGCAATGCACTGAGACCCTCCTTGTGTGTCTTTTCATTTGGATGTTCCTGATATATGTACTTTATAAAAAACTAGTTGTCAGGAGAGCACTTCCGAGTTGTGTGAGTCATTCTAGTGAACCCTTGGACCTGAGGGGGGTTTGAAGACCTCTGGACTTGTAGCTAGTTAGGCAGAACTGCAGGTGTCCTGGGGACCCCACTTGTGACTGGCAGCTCAAGTGGAGGCAGGCTTGTTGGGACTGTGCCCTTAAACCTGTGGAGTCGAACACTGGCTCTGGGTAGTTAGTGTCTGCATTGAATTGCAGTACATGAGTTGGCAGCAGAATACCTTTCCACTGAGTGCACTCCCCACTGTCTCCATCTATCTGGAACCTTTTCTCCCTTTCATAACTCCTTAGTAGCGTCCCTGTCCCCATTTCCCACTCTTTGTCTTTAGCTCTGAGAACCTCAGCACTCAACATTTTGGACAAGGGAAGTGGGTTGCATTGTCCCTGTTAGGGGAAGGTTTGCAGTGTCGTCCCCTTGAAGGCACTTGAACATGAGTTTTAAGGCTAGGGGTCAGAGCTTGGTTCAGGATTAGAGGTCAGAGCAATATGGTTGGGGGGCTCCCTCTTTCCCAGGTTTCTCCCTACTCCCACCTCTTCTCTGTGGTCCTAAGACTACTGGAGTGGGAAAGATGGGACCCAGCTGGTCCCACAGATTCCCTGAGGACAATGGCAAGTAGCAGGGTAAGACTGGGGAGGATCTCCTCCCAGGTCTCCATAGGCCTATCACAGTGACTACACATCCCTCAGCTGAGACCTACTCCTCTCTTCGACAAGCAGGGCTAAAGGGAAAGTTCTTTGGAAGCAGGTCCAGTTCCCATATCTCACATCTCAGGACTCTAGGGCTTCCCCCTCCTGGCCCAGCCAGTACTGTCCCTCTCCCCCATTATTTTCCTGTGCCCCAAACTGAGTCAGAGAATTATCGATAGCATGAGGGGAACCCGGCTTAGAACACCCCCTTCTGCCATGCCTTCCCTATCCTGGGAATTGAAAGGGGATTTCTGAGGAGAGGGGCTGGTGAGCTCCCAGGGACACAAGGAAACTAGAGATGAGGGAGGGGAGCAAGTGTTTCCCCCACCTGATGAGAGGGACCCAAGAGACAGAGACCAGAGGAGGAGACCTCTCAGGAGACACCAATCGTAGAGTGCTGTCCCTTTAACTTAATTCTGTGGTGCCCTCCCCGGTGCTGGGGCCAGTCCCTAACTGAAAGCAGACCCACTAGGAGTCCCTGACCCTTCATCACTTCAGTTGCCAGTCGATATCAGCCCAACTCGGTGACAAGACAGAATGGAAAGGTAGGGAGCAGTGGCCATTGGGTTCTCCTAGGGAGGTTACACTTCGGGGGGCTGATGCCAAGTATCTATGTACCCTTTTATTTTTACCTTTTTGACTCTGCCGCACGGCATGCGATATGTTAATTCCCCAGCCAGGGATAGAACGCATACCCCCTGCAGTGGGAGCATGGAGTCTTATCCACTGGACCATCAGGGAAGTCCCTGATGCCCAGTATCTTTCAACTCGGGATCCAACGGAAGGAGCCAGAAGCTGGGGTGTTAACTGTAGGAAAGACCTCCAACAGTTCTCAGTCATTCCCCTATGGCAGGCCAAGGGTGGCAGCTTCTAGGAATCTTTCCCTCCTCTCACAGCCTACTTCCTACAACTATGGGCTTGAAATAGTTTCGATCCACTCCCAGGAGGAGAAGATGCTTCAGGCACCAGGCAAAGTCCTGTCTAGGAGGAAGGTGGCAGCAGAGTGCTGGGATTGTGAGGATTTATGGATGTGGGGACAAGGCTGGGAGGAAGATAAAGCCAGGATTATTTAGCTCCCTCCATACAGGCCACTCACAGAGACGAGTGTGTGTGTGGTGGGGCGGGGGGCTTAGGTGGTGGAAGGCAATGACTGGTCGTAAGGGGAGGCCTGACTCTGATGAGGGGCCCTTAGGAATAATGGGAGCCTGGACACGGATGGACCCCTTATCAGGGAGAGAGGCCCTGTCGATATGGAAACAGCCGGCATGGAGAATGGCTCCCAGCCCGAATGGCAGCAGCGGAGGCAGAATCAGGAGGGCAGGACGGTGGCTTCGGTTTAAATCTTTAACTCACCAGCTGGCTAGGCAGCGGCAGCAGGGGTGCGGTGGGGGATGTTGCGACCGGAGCCCTGGAGAGCAGTGCCCAGTCCGCTTGACAAACAGCTCATCAGGCCCCGCAGAAGCTCCAGCTTCTGCTTCCGAGGGTGCGCTGAGCTGTGTGGGGACCCGACACAGGCATGAGGCGGGGCGGGGGCTCCCGGCTTCCCCGCGACCGGTTCTCCCGGACTGAGCCTCGTCCATGCCCTGGGCGGGTGCGCGCTATCCCAAGCCCTTCGCCTCCGCTCCCTCCACCACATGCACAGCCAGGGGAAAAAGTAGAAACAGCCCCAGCCGATCCTGGAAAGAGAAGGCAGAGCAGGGCGGGGCGGGGCGGGGCTGACCCCACTGACTCCGCCCCTTGGACGCTTCTACCCTCTCGTGGAAGGCTCCGCCCTTTTAGAGGTGGTTAGAGGCGGTTTACAGGCGGTCTTTAGAGGCTCCGCCCTTTTAGAGGCGGTTAGAGGCGCTTTACAGGCGGTTTTTAGAGGCGGTTCCTCCAGTCCACGCCCCCTAATAGGCCCCTCCCCTCCCGCTTCTCCCGCCCCTTCCCCACCAACCGGGAGCGGCTAGGTTCCTCCTCCGCAGAACCCCGCCTCCACTCACGCCTCCTCCTCCTCCTCCTCCCCAGCTTCCTGCATCACCTGGTATCTCCTCAATCCCGACATGTCCTGGGTTCCCAACGTCTCCTGGTGAGCGGCATGATTGGATCAAGGATTCCCCAAACCCCTGGGAGGATGCCCTTCTCTGTCATTCTCTGGACCAGTCTGAATTGTTCTCAGATAATATGAGACAGGTGCCCCCGGGAAGACTCAGTTGCCACATTGGGACAGGGTTGGATTGAAGATTTGGGAGGCACTAGTCATTAAGGGATTGGGTGGTAGGGCCCCTCGGGGTCACGGGGCATTTAGGAGGTTAGAGCCAAAGGCCTTCGAGGTCATGGGGCTAGGATATTTGGGGTCCCGCGTGAGGATTTTCGGGGATTGTGGTCACCCGGATGCGGGTTGAGGGTTCCGCACAGCCTAAATGCCCACCCTCTCTGGCTCCACCCTGGAAACACGCCGGTGCATTAGGTCACAAAGACAGCATCACGCACTAGGGGTGGGGCTTACCTATTACCAGGAAGGGGCGGAGCCAGGGCATTTCTTCAGAGGAGGGGTAGTCCAGAAGGTGGAGCCAGAGCCTATCAATAAAGAGGTGGAGTTAGGTTTTGTTACAAAGAGGCAGGGCACGGACCCTCTTTTATAAGGGTGGAGTCAGATTTCAGAGCTGCACCCTGGGAAGACGGAGACCTCAGCCCCAGGCAGCAAGAAAAGAGCTTTGGGACGCTGTCCAGTACTGTTTTGCCAATCCCCACTCCTCTCTGTCTTCCTGGCTTCTGCTCCGACAATTACCTTTCTTGTCTGCCCCATTCTGTTTGTACGATTCTGGGCAGAGGAGGAATAGGGCTCCAGAGAGGGCCCAGTCTAGACAGGCCAGGCTATGGGAACACTTGTTGGCTGAGTGGCCTTGGCCAAGTCACTTCATGGTTAGAGGGTCACAGCCCTTCCTCTCTGAGCTGAGACCTCCTTTCATGTGATTTCTGTTCCTGCAGTCACTAATCAACAAATATTTATCGAGTGACTACTAGGTGCCGGGTGATGTGCTTGGGCATGAGGATACAGCAGGGAAGACAGGCACGGACTCTTCCCTCAGGGAGCTTGTCATCTGGGTTGGACAGTGCAGGGGAATCCAAAGAGACAATAAGACCACTACAATAGACGAAGCTGACTGGCTGGGGGCCGTGGAGGGTGCTTTGGCAAAGCCAAGAAAGAGCAATTAACCCAGTGTGGGAGGTTGGAAATAGCTGCCCTATTTGGTCTGGGGAGGGGGGAAGGGAGCCTTGTGGCTGGACGGTATGGGAGAGAATGACCAGAAATGAGTGAAATAAAAGTCCCCTCAGGCTGAAGTGTGGAGAATGGATTCACCTATCCTCTTCCCACCATTCCACACTCTTTTCCCCTCTCATACCTATCTTCCCCTGCCTGGGCTACAGACAGACAGGTGACAGACAGATCCACGGATGCCAGTGGGAAGCATTGCAGTCTGGGCATGGAGAAGCTGTGCTTCCACCGCACTCACCCTCACTTACACTCACACTCACAGTGACACTCCTGCCCTGCTGCAGCGGAGCCAAGTCTGGTGCACGGGAAGAGGAGGCCTGGTCCCCAGGGCTTCAGTAATTCACATCCCTTCACTCAGATGCAGGGCTCTGTCTGTGGTATACTCAACAATTTGGCTTTTGTCCCTGGTCCCTGAGAGGGAGACTCTAAATCTTTGGAATACCTCAAGTAATACGAGTGTCTTTGTTATCTATGAGTCCCTCGGCTCACACCTGAGTTGATGCTAAGAGATGAGGTGACTTGGGCTGAGGCCTGGTCAGCAGAAAGACCAACCATATCACTGCAGAATTGGGGTTTTGAGCCAATCCGTCAGAGGAGATCGAGTCATGTTGCCAACAATTCATTCCTGCCTATGTATGAAATCTCAGTCAAAACTCTGTACACCAAAGCTCATGGAACTTCCTGGTTGGTGAACATATTGATGTACTGGGAGGGTGACGTGCCCTTTGTGTCTCCATGGGGAGAGAGCATGGGGGCAATGCACTGAGACCCTCCTTGTGTGTCTTTTCATTTGGATGTTCCTGATATATGTACTTTATAAAAAACTAGTTGTCAGGAGAGCACTTCCGAGTTGTGTGAGTCATTCTAGTGAACCCTTGGACCTGAGGGGGGTTTGAAGACCTCTGGACTTGTAGCTAGTTAGGCAGAACTGCAGGTGTCCTGGGGACCCCACTTGTGACTGGCAGCTCAAGTGGAGGCAGGCTTGTTGGGACTGTGCCCTTAAACCTGTGGAGTCGAACACTGGCTCTGGGTAGTTAGTGTCTGCATTGAATTGCAGTACATGAGTTGGCAGCAGAATACCTTTCCACTGAGTGCACTCCCCACTGTCTCCATCTATCTGGAACCTTTTCTCCCTTTCATAACTCCTTAGTAGCCTCCCTGTCCCCATTTCCCACTCTTTGTCTTTAGCTCTGAGAACCTCAGCACTCAACATTTTGGACAAGGGAAGTGGGTTGCATTGTCCCTGTTAGGGGAAGGTTTGCAGTGTCGTCCCCTTGAAGGCACTTGAACATGAGTTTTAAGGCTAGGGGTCAGAGCTTGGTTCAGGATTAGAGGTCAGAGCAATATGGTTGGGGGGCTCCCTCTTTCCCAGGTTTCTCCCTACTCCCACCTCTTCTCTGTGGTCCTAAGACTACTGGAGTGGGAAAGATGGGACCCAGCTGGTCCCCCAGATTCCCTGAGGACAATGGCAAGTAGCAGGGTAAGACTGGGGAGGATCTCCTCCCAGGTCTCCATAGGCCTATCACAGTGACTACACATCCCTCAGCTGAGACCTACTCCTCTCTTCGACAAGCAGGGCTAAAGGGAAAGTTCTTTGGAAGCAGGTCCAGTTCCCATATCTCACATCTCAGGACTCTAGGGCTTCCCCCTCCTGGCCCAGCCAGTACTGTCCCTCTCCCCCATTATTTTCCTGTGCCCCAAACTGAGTCAGAGAATTATCGATAGCATGAGGGGAACCCGGCTTAGAACACCCCCTTCTGCCATGCCTTCCCTATCCTGGGAATTGAAAGGGGATTTCTGAGGAGAGGGGCTGGTGAGCTCCCAGGGACACAAGGAAACTAGAGATGAGGGAGGGGAGCAAGTGTTTCCCCCACCTGATGAGAGGGACCCAAGAGACAGAGACCAGAGGAGGAGACCTCTCAGGAGACACCAATCGTAGAGTGCTGTCCCTTTAACTTAATTCTGTGGTGCCCTCCCCGGTGCTGGGGCCAGTCCCTAACTGAAAGCAGACCCACTAGGAGTCCCTGACCCTTCATCACTTCAGTTGCCAGTCGATATCAGCCCAACTCGGTGACAAGACAGAATGGAAAGGTAGGGAGCAGTGGCCATTGGGTTCTCCTAGGGAGGTTACACTTCGGGGGGCTGATGCCAAGTATCTATGTACCCTTTTATTTTTACCTTTTTGACTCTGCCGCACGGCATGCGATATGTTAATTCCCCAGCCAGGGATAGAACGCATACCCCCTGCAGTGGGAGCATGGAGTCTTATCCACTGGACCATCAGGGAAGTCCCTGATGCCCAGTATCTTTCAACTCGGGATCCAACGGAAGGAGCCAGAAGCTGGGGTGTTAACTGTAGGAAAGACCTCCAACAGTTCTCAGTCATTCCCCTATGGCAGGCCAAGGGTGGCAGCTTCTAGGAATCTTTCCCTCCTCTCACAGCCTACTTCCTACAACTATGGGCTTGAAATAGTTTCGATCCACTCCCAGGAGGAGAAGATGCTTCAGGCACCAGGCAAAGTCCTGTCTAGGAGGAAGGTGGCAGCAGAGTGCTGGGATTGTGAGGATTTATGGATGTGGGGACAAGGCTGGGAGGAAGATAAAGCCAGGATTATTTAGCTCCCTCCATACAGGCCACTCACAGAGACGAGTGTGTGTGTGGTGGGGCGGGGGGCTTAGGTGGTGGAAGGCAATGACTGGTCGTAAGGGGAGGCCTGACTCTGATGAGGGGCCCTTAGGAATAATGGGAGCCTGGACACGGATGGACCCCTTATCAGGGAGAGAGGCCCTGTCGATATGGAAACAGCCGGCATGGAGAATGGCTCCCAGCCCGAATGGCAGCAGTGGAGGCAGAATCAGGAGGGCAGGACGGTGGCTTCGGTTTAAATCTTTAACTCACCAGCTGGCTAGGCAGCGGCAGCAGGGGTGCGGTGGGGGATGTTGCGACCGGAGCCCTGGAGAGCAGTGCCCAGTCCGCTTGACAAACAGCTCATCAGGCCCCGCAGAAGCTCCAGCTTCTGCTTCCGAGGGTGCGCTGAGCTGTGTGGGGACCCGACACAGGCATGAGGCGGGGCGGGGGCTCCCGGCTTCCCCGCGACCGGTTCTCCCGGACTGAGCCTCGTCCATGCCCTGGGCGGGTGCGCGCTATCCCAAGCCCTTCGCCTCCGCTCCCTCCACCACATGCACAGCCAGGGGAAAAAGTAGAAACAGCCCCAGCCGATCCTGGAAAGAGAAGGCAGAGCAGGGCGGGGCGGGGCGGGGCTGACCCCACTGACTCCGCCCCTTGGACGCTTCTACCCTCTCGTGGAAGGCTCCGCCCTTTTAGAGGTGGTTAGAGGCGGTTTACAGGCGGTCTTTAGAGGCTCCGCCCTTTTAGAGGCGGTTAGAGGCGCTTTACAGGCGGTTTTTAGAGGCGGTTCCTCCAGTCCACGCCCCCTAATAGGCCCCTCCCCTCCCGCTTCTCCCGCCCCTTCCCCACCAACCGGGAGCGGCTAGGTTCCTCCTCCGCAGAACCCCGCCTCCACTCACGCCTCCTCCTCCTCCTCCTCCCCAGCTTCCTGCATCACCTGGTATCTCCTCAATCCCGACATGTCCTGGGTTCCCAACGTCTCCTGGTGAGCGGCATGATTGGATCAAGGATTCCCCAAATCCCTGGGAGGATGCCCTTCTCTGTCATTCTCTGGACCAGTCTGAATTGTTCTCAGATAATATGAGACAGGTGCCCCCGGGAAGACTCAGTTGCCACATTGGGACAGGGTTGGATTGAAGATTTGGGAGGCACTAGTCATTAAGGGATTGGGTGGTAGGGCCCCTCGGGGTCACGGGGCATTTAGGAGGTTAGAGCCAAAGGCCTTCGAGGTCATGGGGCTAGGATATTTGGGGTCCCGCGTGAGGATTTTCGGGGATTGTGGTCACCCGGATGCGGGTTAAGGGTTCGGCACAGCCTAAATGCCCACCCTCTCTGGCTCCACCCTGGAAACACGCCGGTGCATTAGGTCACAAAGACAGCATCACGCACTAGGGGTGGGGCTTACCTATTACCAGGAAGGGGCGGAGCCAGGGCATTTCTTCAGAGGAGGGGTAGTCCAGAAGGTGGAGCCAGAGCCTATCAATAAAGAGGTGGAGTTAGGTTTTGTTACAAAGAGGCAGGGCACGGACCCTCTTTTATAAGGGTGGAGTCAGATTTCAGAGCTGCACCCTGGGAAGACGGAGACCTCAGCCCCAGGCAGCAAGAAAAGAGCTTTGGGACGCTGTCCAGTACTGTTTTGCCAATCCCCACTCCTCTCTGTCTTCCTGGCTTCTGCTCCGACAATTACCTTTCTTGTCTGCCCCATTCTGTTTGTACGATTCTGGGCAGAGGAGGAATAGGGCTCCAGAGAGGGCCCAGTCTAGACAGGCCAGGCTATGGGAACACTTGTTGGCTGAGTGGCCTTGGCCAAGTCACTTCATGGTTAGAGGGTCACAGCCCTTCCTCTCAGAGCTGAGACCTCCTTTCATGTGATTTCTGTTCCTGCAGTCACTAATCAACAAATATTTATCGAGTGACTACTAGGTGCCGGGTGATGTGCTTGGGCATGAGGATACAGCAGGGAAGACAGGCACGGACTCTTCCCTCAGGGAGCTTGTCATCTGGGTTGGACAGGGCAGGGGAATCCAAAGAGACAATAAGACCACTACAATAGACGAAGCTGACTGGCTGGGGGCCGTGGAGGGTGCTTTGGCAAAGCCAAGAAAGAGCAATTAACCCAGTGCGGGAGGTTGGAAATAGCTGCCCTATTTGGTCTGGGGAGGGGGGAAGGGAGCCTTGTGGCTGGACGGTATGGGAGAGAATGACCAGAAATGAGTGAAATAAAAGTCCCCTCAGGCTGAAGTGTGGAGAATGGATTCACCTATCCTCTTCCCACCATTCCACACTCTTTTCCCCTCTCATACCTATCTTCCCCTGCCTGGGCTACAGACACACAGGTGACAGACAGATCCACGGATGCCAGTGGGAAGCATTGCAGTCTGGGCATGGAGAAGCTGTGCTTCCACCGCACTCACCCTCACTTACACTCACACTCACAGTGACACTCCTGCCCTGCTGCAGCTGGGCCAAGTCTGGTGCACGGGAAGAGGAGGCCTGGTCCCCAGGGCTTCAGTAATTCACATCCCTTCACTCAGATGCAGGGCTCTGTCTGTGGTATACTCAACAATTTGGCTTTTGTCCCTGGTCCCTGAGAGGGAGACTCTAAATCTTTGGAATACCTCAAGTAATACGAGTGTCTTTGTTATCTATGAGTCCCTCGGCTCACACCTGAGTTGATGCTAAGAGATGAGGTGACTTGGGCTGAGGCCTGGTCAGCAGAAAGACCAACCATATCACTGCAGAATTGGGGTTTTGAGCCAATCCGTCAGAGGAGATCGAGTCATGTTGCCAACAATTCATTCCTGCCTATGTATGAAATCTCAGTCAAAACTCTGTACACCAAAGCTCATGGAACTTCCTGGTTGGTGAACATATTGATGTACTGGGAGGGTGACGTGCCCTTTGTGTCTCCATGGGGAGAGAGCATGGGGGCAATGCACTGAGACCCTCCTTGTGTGTCTTTTCATTTGGATGTTCCTGATATATGTACTTTATAAAAAACTAGTTGTCAGGAGAGCACTTCCGAGTTGTGTGAGTCATTCTAGTGAACCCTTGGACCTGAGGGGGGTTTGAAGACCTCTGGACTTGTAGCTAGTTAGGCAGAACTGCAGGTGTCCTGGGGACCCCACTTGTGACTGGCAGCTCAAGTGGAGGCAGGCTTGTTGGGACTGTGCCCTTAAACCTGTGGAGTCGAACACTGGCTCTGGGTAGTTAGTGTCTGCATTGAATTGCAGTACATGAGTTGGCAGCAGAATACCTTTCCACTGAGTGCACTCCCCACTGTCTCCATCTATCTGGAACCTTTTCTCCCTTTCATAACTCCTTAGTAGCCTCCCTGTCCCCATTTCCCACTCTTTGTCTTTAGCTCTGAGAACCTCAGCACTCAACATTTTGGACAAGGGAAGTGGGTTGCATTGTCCCTGTTAGGGGAAGGTTTGCAGTGTCGTCCCCTTGAAGGCACTTGAACATGAGTTTTAAGGCTAGGGGTCAGAGCTTGGTTCAGGATTAGAGGTCAGAGCAATATGGTTGGGGGGCTCCCTCTTTCCCAGGTTTCTCCCTACTCCCACCTCTTCTCTGTGGTCCTAAGACTACTGGAGTGGGAAAGATGGGACCCAGCTGGTCCCCCAGATTCCCTGAGGACAATGGCAAGTAGCAGGGTAAGACTGGGGAGGATCTCCTCCCAGGTCTCCATAGGCCTATCACAGTGACTACACATCCCTCAGCTGAGACCTACTCCTCTCTTCGACAAGCAGGGCTAAAGGGAAAGTTCTTTGGAAGCAGGTCCAGTTCCCATATCTCACATCTCAGGACTCTAGGGCTTCCCCCTCCTGGCCCAGCCAGTACTGTCCCTCTCCCCCATTATTTTCCTGTGCCCCAAACTGAGTCAGAGAATTATCGATAGCATGAGGGGAACCCGGCTTAGAACACCCCCTTCTGCCATGCCTTCCCTATCCTGGGAATTGAAAGGGGATTTCTGAGGAGAGGGGCTGGTGAGCTCCCAGGGACACAAGGAAACTAGAGATGAGGGAGGGGAGCAAGTGTTTCCCCCACCTGATGAGAGGGACCCAAGAGACAGAGACCAGAGGAGGAGACCTCTCAGGAGACACCAATCGTAGAGTGCTGTCCCTTTAACTTAATTCTGTGGTGCCCTCCCCGGTGCTGGGGCCAGTCCCTAACTGAAAGCAGACCCACTAGGAGTCCCTGACCCTTCATCACTTCAGTTGCCAGTCGATATCAGCCCAACTCGGTGACAAGACAGAATGGAAAGGTAGGGAGCAGTGGCCATTGGGTTCTCCTAGGGAGGTTACACTTCGGGGGGCTGATGCCAAGTATCTATGTACCCTTTTATTTTTACCTTTTTGACTCTGCCGCACGGCATGCGATATGTTAATTCCCCAGCCAGGGATAGAACGCATACCCCCTGCAGTGGGAGCATGGAGTCTTATCCACTGGACCATCAGGGAAGTCCCTGATGCCCAGTATCTTTCAACTCGGGATCCAACGGAAGGAGCCAGAAGCTGGGGTGTTAACTGTAGGAAAGACCTCCAACAGTTCTCAGTCATTCCCCTATGGCAGGCCAAGGGTGGCAGCTTCTAGGAATCTTTCCCTCCTCTCACAGCCTACTTCCTACAACTATGGGCTTGAAATAGTTTCGATCCACTCCCAGGAGGAGAAGATGCTTCAGGCACCAGGCAAAGTCCTGTCTAGGAGGAAGGTGGCAGCAGAGTGCTGGGATTGTGAGGATTTATGGATGTGGGGACAAGGCTGGGAGGAAGATAAAGCCAGGATTATTTAGCTCCCTCCATACAGGCCACTCACAGAGACGAGTGTGTGTGTGGTGGGGCGGGGGGCTTAGGTGGTGGAAGGCAATGACTGGTCGTAAGGGGAGGCCTGACTCTGATGAGGGGCCCTTAGGAATAATGGGAGCCTGGACACGGATGGACCCCTTATCAGGGAGAGAGGCCCTGTCGATATGGAAACAGCCGGCATGGAGAATGGCTCCCAGCCCGAATGGCAGCAGCGGAGGCAGAATCAGGAGGGCAGGACGGTGGCTTCGGTTTAAATCTTTAACTCACCAGCTGGCTAGGCAGCGGCAGCAGGGGTGCGGTGGGGGATGTTGCGACCGGAGCCCTGGAGAGCAGTGCCCAGTCCGCTTGACAAACAGCTCATCAGGCCCCGCAGAAGCTCCAGCTTCTGCTTCCGAGGGTGCGCTGAGCTGTGTGGGGACCCGACACAGGCATGAGGCGGGGCGGGGGCTCCCGGCTTCCCCGCGACCGGTTCTCCCGGACTGAGCCTCGTCCATGCCCTGGGCGGGTGCGCGCTATCCCAAGCCCTTCGCCTCCGCTCCCTCCACCACATGCACAGCCAGGGGAAAAAGTAGAAACAGCCCCAGCCGATCCTGGAAAGAGAAGGCAGAGCAGGGCGGGGCGGGGCGGGGCTGACCCCACTGACTCCGCCCCTTGGACGCTTCTACCCTCTCGTGGAAGGCTCCGCCCTTTTAGAGGTGGTTAGAGGCGGTTTACAGGCGGTCTTTAGAGGCTCCGCCCTTTTAGAGGCGGTTAGAGGCGCTTTACAGGCGGTTTTTAGAGGCGGTTCCTCCAGTCCACGCCCCCTAATAGGCCCCTCCCCTCCCGCTTCTCCCACCCCTTCCCCACCAACCGGGAGCGGCTAGGTTCCTCCTCCGCAGAACCCCGCCTCCACTCACGCCTCCTCCTCCTCCTCCTCCCCAGCTTCCTGCATCACCTGGTATCTCCTCAATCCCGACATGTCCTGGGTTCCCAACGTCTCCTGGTGAGCGGCATGATTGGATCAAGGATTCCCCAAATCCCTGGGAGGATGCCCTTCTCTGTCATTCTCTGGACCAGTCTGAATTGTTCTCAGATAATATGAGACAGGTGCCCCCGGGAAGACTCAGTTGCCACATTGGGACAGGGTTGGATTGAAGATTTGGGAGGCACTAGTCATTAAGGGATTGGGTGGTAGGGCCCCTCGGGGTCACGGGGCATTTAGGAGGTTAGAGCCAAAGGCCTTCGAGGTCATGGGGCTAGGATATTTGGGGTCCCGCGTGAGGATTTTCGGGGATTGTGGTCACCCGGATGCGGGTTGAGGGTTCGGCACAGCCTAAATGCCCACCCTCTCTGGCTCCACCCTGGAAACACGCCGGTGCATTAGGTCACAAAGACAGCATCACGCACTAGGGGTGGGGCTTACCTATTACCAGGAAGGGGCGGAGCCAGGGCATTTCTTCAGAGGAGGGGTAGTCCAGAAGGTGGAGCCAGAGCCTATCAATAAAGAGGTGGAGTTAGGTTTTGTTACAAAGAGGCAGGGCACGGACCCTCTTTTATAAGGGTGGAGTCAGATTTCAGAGCTGCACCCTGGGAAGACGGAGACCTCAGCCCCAGGCAGCAAGAAAAGAGCTTTGGGACGCTGTCCAGTACTGTTTTGCCAATCCCCACTCCTCTCTGTCTTCCTGGCTTCTGCTCCGACAATTACCTTTCTTGTCTGCCCCATTCTGTTTGTACGATTCTGGGCAGAGGAGGAATAGGGCTCCAGAGAGGGCCCAGTCTAGACAGGCCAGGCTATGGGAACACTTGTTGGCTGAGTGGCCTTGGCCAAGTCACTTCATGGTTAGAGGGTCACAGCCCTTCCTCTCAGAGCTGAGACCTCCTTTCATGTGATTTCTGTTCCTGCAGTCACTAATCAACAAATATTTATCGAGTGACTACTAGGTGCCGGGTGATGTGCTTGGGCATGAGGATACAGCAGGGAAGACAGGCACGGACTCTTCCCTCAGGGAGCTTGTCATCTGGGTTGGACAGGGCAGGGGAATCCAAAGAGACAATAAGACCACTACAATAGACGAAGCTGACTGGCTGGGGGCCGTGGAGGGTGCTTTGGCAAAGCCAAGAAAGAGCAATTAACCCAGTGCGGGAGGTTGGAAATAGCTGCCCTATTTGGTCTGGGGAGGGGGGAAGGGAGCCTTGTGGCTGGACGGTATGGGAGAGAATGACCAGAAATGAGCGAAATAAAAGTCCCCTCAGGCTGAAGAGTGGAGAATGGATTCACCTATCCTCTTCCCACCATTCCACACTCTTTTCCCCTCTCATACCTATCTTCCCCTGCCTGGGCTACAGACACACAGGTGACAGACAGATCCACGGATGCCAGTGGGAAGCATTGCAGTCTGGGCATGGAGAAGCTGTGCTTCCACCGCACTCACCCTCACTTACACTCACACTCACAGTGACACTCCTGCCCTGCTGCAGCTGGGCCAAGTCTGGTGCACGGGAAGAGGAGGCCTGGTCCCCAGGGCTTCAGTAATTCACATCCCTTCACTCAGATGCAGGGCTCTGTCTGTGGTATACTCAACAATTTGGCTTTTGTCCCTGGTCCCTGAGAGGGAGACTCTAAATCTTTGGAATACCTCAAGTAATACGAGTGTCTTTGTTATCTATGAGTCCCTCGGCTCACACCTGAGTTGATGCTAAGAGATGAGGTGACTTGGGCTGAGGCCTGGTCAGCAGAAAGACCAACCATATCACTGCAGAATTGGGGTTTTGAGCCAATCCGTCAGAGGAGATCGAGTCATGTTGCCAACAATTCATTCCTGCCTATGTATGAAATCTCAGTCAAAACTCTGTACACCAAAGCTCATGGAACTTCCTGGTTGGTGAACATATTGATGTACTGGGAGGGTGACGTGCCCTTTGTGTCTCCATGGGGAGAGAGCATGGGGGCAATGCACTGAGACCCTCCTTGTGTGTCTTTTCATTTGGATGTTCCTGATATATGTACTTTATAAAAAACTAGTTGTCAGGAGAGCACTTCCGAGTTGTGTGAGTCATTCTAGTGAACCCTTGGACCTGAGGGGGGTTTGAAGACCTCTGGACTTGTAGCTAGTTAGGCAGAACTGCAGGTGTCCTGGGGACCCCACTTGTGACTGGCAGCTCAAGTGGAGGCAGGCTTGTTGGGACTGTGCCCTTAAACCTGTGGAGTCGAACACTGGCTCTGGGTAGTTAGTGTCTGCATTGAATTGCAGTACATGAGTTGGCAGCAGAATACCTTTCCACTGAGTGCACTCCCCACTGTCTCCATCTATCTGGAACCTTTTCTCCCTTTCATAACTCCTTAGTAGCCTCCCTGTCCCCATTTCCCACTCTTTGTCTTTAGCTCTGAGAACCTCAGCACTCAACATTTTGGACAAGGGAAGTGGGTTGCATTGTCCCTGTTAGGGGAAGGTTTGCAGTGTCGTCCCCTTGAAGGCACTTGAACATGAGTTTTAAGGCTAGGGGTCAGAGCTTGGTTCAGGATTAGAGGTCAGAGCAATATGGTTGGGGGGCTCCCTCTTTCCCAGGTTTCTCCCTACTCCCACCTCTTCTCTGTGGTCCTAAGACTACTGGAGTGGGAAAGATGGGACCCAGCTGGTCCCCCAGATTCCCTGAGGACAATGGCAAGTAGCAGGGTAAGACTGGGGAGGATCTCCTCCCAGGTCTCCATAGGCCTATCACAGTGACTACACATCCCTCAGCTGAGACCTACTCCTCTCTTCGACAAGCAGGGCTAAAGGGAAAGTTCTTTGGAAGCAGGTCCAGTTCCCATATCTCACATCTCAGGACTCTAGGGCTTCCCCCTCCTGGCCCAGCCAGTACTGTCCCTCTCCCCCATTATTTTCCTGTGCCCCAAACTGAGTCAGAGAATTATCGATAGCATGAGGGGAACCCGGCTTAGAACACCCCCTTCTGCCATGCCTTCCCTATCCTGGGAATTGAAAGGGGATTTCTGAGGAGAGGGGCTGGTGAGCTCCCAGGGACACAAGGAAACTAGAGATGAGGGAGGGGAGCAAGTGTTTCCCCCACCTGATGAGAGGGACCCAAGAGACAGAGACCAGAGGAGGAGACCTCTCAGGAGACACCAATCGTAGAGTGCTGTCCCTTTAACTTAATTCTGTGGTGCCCTCCCCGGTGCTGGGGCCAGTCCCTAACTGAAAGCAGACCCACTAGGAGTCCCTGACCCTTCATCACTTCAGTTGCCAGTCGATATCAGCCCAACTCGGTGACAAGACAGAATGGAAAGGTAGGGAGCAGTGGCCATTGGGTTCTCCTAGGGAGGTTACACTTCGGGGGGCTGATGCCAAGTATCTATGTACCCTTTTATTTTTACCTTTTTGACTCTGCCGCACGGCATGCGATATGTTAATTCCCCAGCCAGGGATAGAACGCATACCCCCTGCAGTGGGAGCATGGAGTCTTATCCACTGGACCATCAGGGAAGTCCCTGATGCCCAGTATCTTTCAACTCGGGATCCAACGGAAGGAGCCAGAAGCTGGGGTGTTAACTGTAGGAAAGACCTCCAACAGTTCTCAGTCATTCCCCTATGGCAGGCCAAGGGTGGCAGCTTCTAGGAATCTTTCCCTCCTCTCACAGCCTACTTCCTACAACTATGGGCTTGAAATAGTTTCGATCCACTCCCAGGAGGAGAAGATGCTTCAGGCACCAGGCAAAGTCCTGTCTAGGAGGAAGGTGGCAGCAGAGTGCTGGGATTGTGAGGATTTATGGATGTGGGGACAAGGCTGGGAGGAAGATAAAGCCAGGATTATTTAGCTCCCTCCATACAGGCCACTCACAGAGACGAGTGTGTGTGTGGTGGGGCGGGGGGCTTAGGTGGTGGAAGGCAATGACTGGTCGTAAGGGGAGGCCTGACTCTGATGAGGGGCCCTTAGGAATAATGGGAGCCTGGACACGGATGGACCCCTTATCAGGGAGAGAGGCCCTGTCGATATGGAAACAGCCGGCATGGAGAATGGCTCCCAGCCCGAATGGCAGCAGCGGAGGCAGAATCAGGAGGGCAGGACGGTGGCTTCGGTTTAAATCTTTAACTCACCAGCTGGCTAGGCAGCGGCAGCAGGGGTGCGGTGGGGGATGTTGCGACCGGAGCCCTGGAGAGCAGTGCCCAGTCCGCTTGACAAACAGCTCATCAGGCCCCGCAGAAGCTCCAGCTTCTGCTTCCGAGGGTGCGCTGAGCTGTGTGGGGACCCGACACAGGCATGAGGCGGGGCGGGGGCTCCCGGCTTCCCCGCGACCGGTTCTCCCGGACTGAGCCTCGTCCATGCCCTGGGCGGGTGCGCGCTATCCCAAGCCCTTCGCCTCCGCTCCCTCCACCACATGCACAGCCAGGGGAAAAAGTAGAAACAGCCCCAGCCGATCCTGGAAAGAGAAGGCAGAGCAGGGCGGGGCGGGGCGGGGCTGACCCCACTGACTCCGCCCCTTGGACGCTTCTACCCTCTCGTGGAAGGCTCCGCCCTTTTAGAGGTGGTTAGAGGCGGTTTACAGGCGGTCTTTAGAGGCTCCGCCCTTTTAGAGGCGGTTAGAGGCGCTTTACAGGCGGTTTTTAGAGGCGGTTCCTCCAGTCCACGCCCCCTAATAGGCCCCTCCCCTCCCGCTTCTCCCACCCCTTCCCCACCAACCGGGAGCGGCTAGGTTCCTCCTCCGCAGAACCCCGCCTCCACTCACGCCTCCTCCTCCTCCTCCTCCCCAGCTTCCTGCATCACCTGGTATCTCCTCAATCCCGACATGTCCTGGGTTCCCAACGTCTCCTGGTGAGCGGCATGATTGGATCAAGGATTCCCCAAATCCCTGGGAGGATGCCCTTCTCTGTCATTCTCTGGACCAGTCTGAATTGTTCTCAGATAATATGAGACAGGTGCCCCCGGGAAGACTCAGTTGCCACATTGGGACAGGGTTGGATTGAAGATTTGGGAGGCACTAGTCATTAAGGGATTGGGTGGTAGGGCCCCTCGGGGTCACGGGGCATTTAGGAGGTTAGAGCCAAAGGCCTTCGAGGTCATGGGGCTAGGATATTTGGGGTCCCGCGTGAGGATTTTCGGGGATTGTGGTCACCCGGATGCGGGTTGAGGGTTCGGCACAGCCTAAATGCCCACCCTCTCTGGCTCCACCCTGGAAACACGCCGGTGCATTAGGTCACAAAGACAGCATCACGCACTAGGGGTGGGGCTTACCTATTACCAGGAAGGGGCGGAGCCAGGGCATTTCTTCAGAGGAGGGGTAGTCCAGAAGGTGGAGCCAGAGCCTATCAATAAAGAGGTGGAGTTAGGTTTTGTTACAAAGAGGCAGGGCACGGACCCTCTTTTATAAGGGTGGAGTCAGATTTCAGAGCTGCACCCTGGGAAGACGGAGACCTCAGCCCCAGGCAGCAAGAAAAGAGCTTTGGGACGCTGTCCAGTACTGTTTTGCCAATCCCCACTCCTCTCTGTCTTCCTGGCTTCTGCTCCGACAATTACCTTTCTTGTCTGCCCCATTCTGTTTGTACGATTCTGGGCAGAGGAGGAATAGGGCTCCAGAGAGGGCCCAGTCTAGACAGGCCAGGCTATGGGAACACTTGTTGGCTGAGTGGCCTTGGCCAAGTCACTTCATGGTTAGAGGGTCACAGCCCTTCCTCTCAGAGCTGAGACCTCCTTTCATGTGATTTCTGTTCCTGCAGTCACTAATCAACAAATATTTATCGAGTGACTACTAGGTGCCGGGTGATGTGCTTGGGCATGAGGATACAGCAGGGAAGACAGGCACGGACTCTTCCCTCAGGGAGCTTGTCATCTGGGTTGGACAGGGCAGGGGAATCCAAAGAGACAATAAGACCACTACAATAGACGAAGCTGACTGGCTGGGGGCCGTGGAGGGTGCTTTGGCAAAGCCAAGAAAGAGCAATTAACCCAGTGCGGGAGGTTGGAAATAGCTGCCCTATTTGGTCTGGGGAGGGGGGAAGGGAGCCTTGTGGCTGGACGGTATGGGAGAGAATGACCAGAAATGAGTGAAATAAAAGTCCCCTCAGGCTGAAGAGTGGAGAATGGATTCACCTATCCTCTTCCCACCATTCCACACTCTTTTCCCCTCTCATACCTATCTTCCCCTGCCTGGGCTACAGACACACAGGTGACAGACAGATCCACGGATGCCAGTGGGAAGCATTGCAGTCTGGGCATGGAGAAGCTGTGCTTCCACCGCACTCACCCTCACTTACACTCACACTCACAGTGACACTCCTGCCCTGCTGCAGCTGGGCCAAGTCTGGTGCACGGGAAGAGGAGGCCTGGTCCCCAGGGCTTCAGTAATTCACATCCCTTCACTCAGATGCAGGGCTCTGTCTGTGGTATACTCAACAATTTGGCTTTTGTCCCTGGTCCCTGAGAGGGAGACTCTAAATCTTTGGAATACCTCAAGTAATACGAGTGTCTTTGTTATCTATGAGTCCCTCGGCTCACACCTGAGTTGATGCTAAGAGATGAGGTGACTTGGGCTGAGGCCTGGTCAGCAGAAAGACCAACCATATCACTGCAGAATTGGGGTTTTGAGCCAATCCGTCAGAGGAGATCGAGTCATGTTGCCAACAATTCATTCCTGCCTATGTATGAAATCTCAGTCAAAACTCTGTACACCAAAGCTCATGGAACTTCCTGGTTGGTGAACATATTGATGTACTGGGAGGGTGACGTGCCCTTTGTGTCTCCATGGGGAGAGAGCATGGGGGCAATGCACTGAGACCCTCCTTGTGTGTCTTTTCATTTGGATGTTCCTGATATATGTACTTTATAAAAAACTAGTTGTCAGGAGAGCACTTCCGAGTTGTGTGAGTCATTCTAGTGAACCCTTGGACCTGAGGGGGGTTTGAAGACCTCTGGACTTGTAGCTAGTTAGGCAGAACTGCAGGTGTCCTGGGGACCCCACTTGTGACTGGCAGCTCAAGTGGAGGCAGGCTTGTTGGGACTGTGCCCTTAAACCTGTGGAGTCGAACACTGGCTCTGGGTAGTTAGTGTCTGCATTGAATTGCAGTACATGAGTTGGCAGCAGAATACCTTTCCACTGAGTGCACTCCCCACTGTCTCCATCTATCTGGAACCTTTTCTCCCTTTCATAACTCCTTAGTAGCGTCCCTGTCCCCATTTCCCACTCTTTGTCTTTAGCTCTGAGAACCTCAGCACTCAACATTTTGGACAAGGGAAGTGGGTTGCATTGTCCCTGTTAGGGGAAGGTTTGCAGTGTCGTCCCCTTGAAGGCACTTGAACATGAGTTTTAAGGCTAGGGGTCAGAGCTTGGTTCAGGATTAGAGGTCAGAGCAATATGGTTGGGGGGCTCCCTCTTTCCCAGGTTTCTCCCTACTCCCACCTCTTCTCTGTGGTCCTAAGACTACTGGAGTGGGAAAGATGGGACCCAGCTGGTCCCCCAGATTCCCTGAGGACAATGGCAAGTAGCAGGGTAAGACTGGGGAGGATCTCCTCCCAGGTCTCCATAGGCCTATCACAGTGACTACACATCCCTCAGCTGAGACCTACTCCTCTCTTCGACAAGCAGGGCTAAAGGGAAAGTTCTTTGGAAGCAGGTCCAGTTCCCATATCTCACATCTCAGGACTCTAGGGCTTCCCCCTCCTGGCCCAGCCAGTACTGTCCCTCTCCCCCATTATTTTCCTGTGCCCCAAACTGAGTCAGAGAATTATCGATAGCATGAGGGGAACCCGGCTTAGAACACCCCCTTCTGCCATGCCTTCCCTATCCTGGGAATTGAAAGGGGATTTCTGAGGAGAGGGGCTGGTGAGCTCCCAGGGACACAAGGAAACTAGAGATGAGGGAGGGGAGCAAGTGTTTCCCCCACCTGATGAGAGGGACCCAAGAGACAGAGACCAGAGGAGGAGACCTCTCAGGAGACACCAATCGTAGAGTGCTGTCCCTTTAACTTAATTCTGTGGTGCCCTCCCCGGTGCTGGGGCCAGTCCCTAACTGAAAGCAGACCCACTAGGAGTCCCTGACCCTTCATCACTTCAGTTGCCAGTCGATATCAGCCCAACTCGGTGACAAGACAGAATGGAAAGGTAGGGAGCAGTGGCCATTGGGTTCTCCTAGGGAGGTTACACTTCGGGGGGCTGATGCCAAGTATCTATGTACCCTTTTATTTTTACCTTTTTGACTCTGCCGCACGGCATGCGATATGTTAATTCCCCAGCCAGGGATAGAACGCATACCCCCTGCAGTGGGAGCATGGAGTCTTATCCACTGGACCATCAGGGAAGTCCCTGATGCCCAGTATCTTTCAACTCGGGATCCAACGGAAGGAGCCAGAAGCTGGGGTGTTAACTGTAGGAAAGACCTCCAACAGTTCTCAGTCATTCCCCTATGGCAGGCCAAGGGTGGCAGCTTCTAGGAATCTTTCCCTCCTCTCACAGCCTACTTCCTACAACTATGGGCTTGAAATAGTTTCGATCCACTCCCAGGAGGAGAAGATGCTTCAGGCACCAGGCAAAGTCCTGTCTAGGAGGAAGGTGGCAGCAGAGTGCTGGGATTGTGAGGATTTATGGATGTGGGGACAAGGCTGGGAGGAAGATAAAGCCAGGATTATTTAGCTCCCTCCATACAGGCCACTCACAGAGACGAGTGTGTGTGTGGTGGGGCGGGGGGCTTAGGTGGTGGAAGGCAATGACTGGTCGTAAGGGGAGGCCTGACTCTGATGAGGGGCCCTTAGGAATAATGGGAGCCTGGACACGGATGGACCCCTTATCAGGGAGAGAGGCCCTGTCGATATGGAAACAGCCGGCATGGAGAATGGCTCCCAGCCCGAATGGCAGCAGCGGAGGCAGAATCAGGAGGGCAGGACGGTGGCTTCGGTTTAAATCTTTAACTCACCAGCTGGCTAGGCAGCGGCAGCAGGGGTGCGGTGGGGGATGTTGCGACCGGAGCCCTGGAGAGCAGTGCCCAGTCCGCTTGACAAACAGCTCATCAGGCCCCGCAGAAGCTCCAGCTTCTGCTTCCGAGGGTGCGCTGAGCTGTGTGGGGACCCGACACAGGCATGAGGCGGGGCGGGGGCTCCCGGCTTCCCCGCGACCGGTTCTCCCGGACTGAGCCTCGTCCATGCCCTGGGCGGGTGCGCGCTATCCCAAGCCCTTCGCCTCCGCTCCCTCCACCACATGCACAGCCAGGGGAAAAAGTAGAAACAGCCCCAGCCGATCCTGGAAAGAGAAGGCAGAGCAGGGCGGGGCGGGGCGGGGCTGACCCCACTGACTCCGCCCCTTGGACGCTTCTACCCTCTCGTGGAAGGCTCCGCCCTTTTAGAGGTGGTTAGAGGCGGTTTACAGGCGGTCTTTAGAGGCTCCGCCCTTTTAGAGGCGGTTAGAGGCGCTTTACAGGCGGTTTTTAGAGGCGGTTCCTCCAGTCCACGCCCCCTAATAGGCCCCTCCCCTCCCGCTTCTCCCGCCCCTTCCCCACCAACCGGGAGCGGCTAGGTTCCTCCTCCGCAGAACCCCGCCTCCACTCACGCCTCCTCCTCCTCCTCCTCCCCAGCTTCCTGCATCACCTGGTATCTCCTCAATCCCGACATGTCCTGGGTTCCCAACGTCTCCTGGTGAGCGGCATGATTGGATCAAGGATTCCCCAAATCCCTGGGAGGATGCCCTTCTCTGTCATTCTCTGGACCAGTCTGAATTGTTCTCAGATAATATGAGACAGGTGCCCCCGGGAAGACTCAGTTGCCACATTGGGACAGGGTTGGATTGAAGATTTGGGAGGCACTAGTCATTAAGGGATTGGGTGGTAGGGCCCCTCGGGGTCACGGGGCATTTAGGAGGTTAGAGCCAAAGGCCTTCGAGGTCATGGGGCTAGGATATTTGGGGTCCCGCGTGAGGATTTTCGGGGATTGTGGTCACCCGGATGCGGGTTAAGGGTTCGGCACAGCCTAAATGCCCACCCTCTCTGGCTCCACCCTGGAAACACGCCGGTGCATTAGGTCACAAAGACAGCATCACGCACTAGGGGTGGGGCTTACCTATTACCAGGAAGGGGCGGAGCCAGGGCATTTCTTCAGAGGAGGGGTAGTCCAGAAGGTGGAGCCAGAGCCTATCAATAAAGAGGTGGAGTTAGGTTTTGTTACAAAGAGGCAGGGCACGGACCCTCTTTTATAAGGGTGGAGTCAGATTTCAGAGCTGCACCCTGGGAAGACGGAGACCTCAGCCCCAGGCAGCAAGAAAAGAGCTTTGGGACGCTGTCCAGTACTGTTTTGCCAATCCCCACTCCTCTCTGTCTTCCTGGCTTCTGCTCCGACAATTACCTTTCTTGTCTGCCCCATTCTGTTTGTACGATTCTGGGCAGAGGAGGAATAGGGCTCCAGAGAGGGCCCAGTCTAGACAGGCCAGGCTATGGGAACACTTGTTGGCTGAGTGGCCTTGGCCAAGTCACTTCATGGTTAGAGGGTCACAGCCCTTCCTCTCAGAGCTGAGACCTCCTTTCATGTGATTTCTGTTCCTGCAGTCACTAATCAACAAATATTTATCGAGTGACTACTAGGTGCCGGGTGATGTGCTTGGGCATGAGGATACAGCAGGGAAGACAGGCACGGACTCTTCCCTCAGGGAGCTTGTCATCTGGGTTGGACAGGGCAGGGGAATCCAAAGAGACAATAAGACCACTACAATAGACGAAGCTGACTGGCTGGGGGCCGTGGAGGGTGCTTTGGCAAAGCCAAGAAAGAGCAATTAACCCAGTGCGGGAGGTTGGAAATAGCTGCCCTATTTGGTCTGGGGAGGGGGGAAGGGAGCCTTGTGGCTGGACGGTATGGGAGAGAATGACCAGAAATGAGTGAAATAAAAGTCCCCTCAGGCTGAAGTGTGGAGAATGGATTCACCTATCCTCTTCCCACCATTCCACACTCTTTTCCCCTCTCATACCTATCTTCCCCTGCCTGGGCTACAGACACACAGGTGACAGACAGATCCACGGATGCCAGTGGGAAGCATTGCAGTCTGGGCATGGAGAAGCTGTGCTTCCACCGCACTCACCCTCACTTACACTCACACTCACAGTGACACTCCTGCCCTGCTGCAGCTGGGCCAAGTCTGGTGCACGGGAAGAGGAGGCCTGGTCCCCAGGGCTTCAGTAATTCACATCCCTTCACTCAGATGCAGGGCTCTGTCTGTGGTATACTCAACAATTTGGCTTTTGTCCCTGGTCCCTGAGAGGGAGACTCTAAATCTTTGGAATACCTCAAGTAATACGAGTGTCTTTGTTATCTATGAGTCCCTCGGCTCACACCTGAGTTGATGCTAAGAGATGAGGTGACTTGGGCTGAGGCCTGGTCAGCAGAAAGACCAACCATATCACTGCAGAATTGGGGTTTTGAGCCAATCCGTCAGAGGAGATCGAGTCATGTTGCCAACAATTCATTCCTGCCTATGTATGAAATCTCAGTCAAAACTCTGTACACCAAAGCTCATGGAACTTCCTGGTTGGTGAACATATTGATGTACTGGGAGGGTGACGTGCCCTTTGTGTCTCCATGGGGAGAGAGCATGGGGGCAATGCACTGAGACCCTCCTTGTGTGTCTTTTCATTTGGATGTTCCTGATATATGTACTTTATAAAAAACTAGTTGTCAGGAGAGCACTTCCGAGTTGTGTGAGTCATTCTAGTGAACCCTTGGACCTGAGGGGGGTTTGAAGACCTCTGGACTTGTAGCTAGTTAGGCAGAACTGCAGGTGTCCTGGGGACCCCACTTGTGACTGGCAGCTCAAGTGGAGGCAGGCTTGTTGGGACTGTGCCCTTAAACCTGTGGAGTCGAACACTGGCTCTGGGTAGTTAGTGTCTGCATTGAATTGCAGTACATGAGTTGGCAGCAGAATACCTTTCCACTGAGTGCACTCCCCACTGTCTCCATCTATCTGGAACCTTTTCTCCCTTTCATAACTCCTTAGTAGCCTCCCTGTCCCCATTTCCCACTCTTTGTCTTTAGCTCTGAGAACCTCAGCACTCAACATTTTGGACAAGGGAAGTGGGTTGCATTGTCCCTGTTAGGGGAAGGTTTGCAGTGTCGTCCCCTTGAAGGCACTTGAACATGAGTTTTAAGGCTAGGGGTCAGAGCTTGGTTCAGGATTAGAGGTCAGAGCAATATGGTTGGGGGGCTCCCTCTTTCCCAGGTTTCTCCCTACTCCCACCTCTTCTCTGTGGTCCTAAGACTACTGGAGTGGGAAAGATGGGACCCAGCTGGTCCCCCAGATTCCCTGAGGACAATGGCAAGTAGCAGGGTAAGACTGGGGAGGATCTCCTCCCAGGTCTCCATAGGCCTATCACAGTGACTACACATCCCTCAGCTGAGACCTACTCCTCTCTTCGACAAGCAGGGCTAAAGGGAAAGTTCTTTGGAAGCAGGTCCAGTTCCCATATCTCACATCTCAGGACTCTAGGGCTTCCCCCTCCTGGCCCAGCCAGTACTGTCCCTCTCCCCCATTATTTTCCTGTGCCCCAAACTGAGTCAGAGAATTATCGATAGCATGAGGGGAACCCGGCTTAGAACACCCCCTTCTGCCATGCCTTCCCTATCCTGGGAATTGAAAGGGGATTTCTGAGGAGAGGGGCTGGTGAGCTCCCAGGGACACAAGGAAACTAGAGATGAGGGAGGGGAGCAAGTGTTTCCCCCACCTGATGAGAGGGACCCAAGAGACAGAGACCAGAGGAGGAGACCTCTCAGGAGACACCAATCGTAGAGTGCTGTCCCTTTAACTTAATTCTGTGGTGCCCTCCCCGGTGCTGGGGCCAGTCCCTAACTGAAAGCAGACCCACTAGGAGTCCCTGACCCTTCATCACTTCAGTTGCCAGTCGATATCAGCCCAACTCGGTGACAAGACAGAATGGAAAGGTAGGGAGCAGTGGCCATTGGGTTCTCCTAGGGAGGTTACACTTCGGGGGGCT
Source organism: Mesoplodon bidens (assembly GCF_964165515.1). Lineage (NCBI taxonomy): Eukaryota > Metazoa > Chordata > Mammalia > Artiodactyla > Ziphiidae > Mesoplodon > Mesoplodon bidens. The sequence continues at coordinate 1,173,415 of NW_027671983.1, forward strand.
GATGCCAAGTATCTATGTACCCTTTTATTTTTACCTTTTTGACTCTGCCGCACGGCATGCGATATGTTAATTCCCCAGCCAGGGATAGAACGCATACCCCCTGCAGTGGGAGCATGGAGTCTTATCCACTGGACCATCAGGGAAGTCCCTGATGCCCAGTATCTTTCAACTCGGGATCCAACGGAAGGAGCCAGAAGCTGGGGTGTTAACTGTAGGAAAGACCTCCAACAGTTCTCAGTCATTCCCCTATGGCAGGCCAAGGGTGGCAGCTTCTAGGAATCTTTCCCTCCTCTCACAGCCTACTTCCTACAACTATGGGCTTGAAATAGTTTCGATCCACTCCCAGGAGGAGAAGATGCTTCAGGCACCAGGCAAAGTCCTGTCTAGGAGGAAGGTGGCAGCAGAGTGCTGGGATTGTGAGGATTTATGGATGTGGGGACAAGGCTGGGAGGAAGATAAAGCCAGGATTATTTAGCTCCCTCCATACAGGCCACTCACAGAGACGAGTGTGTGTGTGGTGGGGCGGGGGGCTTAGGTGGTGGAAGGCAATGACTGGTCGTAAGGGGAGGCCTGACTCTGATGAGGGGCCCTTAGGAATAATGGGAGCCTGGACACGGATGGACCCCTTATCAGGGAGAGAGGCCCTGTCGATATGGAAACAGCCGGCATGGAGAATGGCTCCCAGCCCGAATGGCAGCAGCGGAGGCAGAATCAGGAGGGCAGGACGGTGGCTTCGGTTTAAATCTTTAACTCACCAGCTGGCTAGGCAGCGGCAGCAGGGGTGCGGTGGGGGATGTTGCGACCGGAGCCCTGGAGAGCAGTGCCCAGTCCGCTTGACAAACAGCTCATCAGGCCCCGCAGAAGCTCCAGCTTCTGCTTCCGAGGGTGCGCTGAGCTGTGTGGGGACCCGACACAGGCATGAGGCGGGGCGGGGGCTCCCGGCTTCCCCGCGACCGGTTCTCCCGGACTGAGCCTCGTCCATGCCCTGGGCGGGTGCGCGCTATCCCAAGCCCTTCGCCTCCGCTCCCTCCACCACATGCACAGCCAGGGGAAAAAGTAGAAACAGCCCCAGCCGATCCTGGAAAGAGAAGGCAGAGCAGGGCGGGGCGGGGCGGGGCTGACCCCACTGACTCCGCCCCTTGGACGCTTCTACCCTCTCGTGGAAGGCTCCGCCCTTTTAGAGGTGGTTAGAGGCGGTTTACAGGCGGTCTTTAGAGGCTCCGCCCTTTTAGAGGCGGTTAGAGGCGCTTTACAGGCGGTTTTTAGAGGCGGTTCCTCCAGTCCACGCCCCCTAATAGGCCCCTCCCCTCCCGCTTCTCCCACCCCTTCCCCACCAACCGGGAGCGGCTAGGTTCCTCCTCCGCAGAACCCCGCCTCCACTCACGCCTCCTCCTCCTCCTCCTCCCCAGCTTCCTGCATCACCTGGTATCTCCTCAATCCCGACATGTCCTGGGTTCCCAACGTCTCCTGGTGAGCGGCATGATTGGATCAAGGATTCCCCAAATCCCTGGGAGGATGCCCTTCTCTGTCATTCTCTGGACCAGTCTGAATTGTTCTCAGATAATATGAGACAGGTGCCCCCGGGAAGACTCAGTTGCCACATTGGGACAGGGTTGGATTGAAGATTTGGGAGGCACTAGTCATTAAGGGATTGGGTGGTAGGGCCCCTCGGGGTCACGGGGCATTTAGGAGGTTAGAGCCAAAGGCCTTCGAGGTCATGGGGCTAGGATATTTGGGGTCCCGCGTGAGGATTTTCGGGGATTGTGGTCACCCGGATGCGGGTTGAGGGTTCCGCACAGCCTAAATGCCCACCCTCTCTGGCTCCACCCTGGAAACACGCCGGTGCATTAGGTCACAAAGACAGCATCACGCACTAGGGGTGGGGCTTACCTATTACCAGGAAGGGGCGGAGCCAGGGCATTTCTTCAGAGGAGGGGTAGTCCAGAAGGTGGAGCCAGAGCCTATCAATAAAGAGGTGGAGTTAGGTTTTGTTACAAAGAGGCAGGCCACGGACCCTCTTTTATAAGGGTGGAGTCAGATTTCAGAGCTGCACCCTGGGAAGACGGAGACCTCAGCCCCAGGCAGCAAGAAAAGAGCTTTGGGACGCTGTCCAGTACTGTTTTGCCAATCCCCTCTCCTCTCTGTCTTCCTGGCTTCTGCTCCGACAATTACCTTTCTTGTCTGCCCCATTCTGTTTGTACGATTCTGGGCAGAGGAGGAATAGGGCTCCAGAGAGGGCCCAGTCTAGACAGGCCAGGCTATGGGAACACTTGTTGGCTGAGTGGCCTTGGCCAAGTCACTTCATGGTTAGAGGGTCACAGCCCTTCCTCTCAGAGCTGAGACCTCCTTTCATGTGATTTCTGTTCCTGCAGTCACTAATCAACAAATATTTATCGAGTGACTACTAGGTGCCGGGTGATGTGCTTGGGCATGAGGATACAGCAGGGAAGACAGGCACGGACTCTTCCCTCAGGGAGCTTGTCATCTGGGTTGGACAGGGCAGGGGAATCCAAAGAGACAATAAGACCACTACAATAGACGAAGCTGACTGGCTGGGGGCCGTGGAGGGTGCTTTGGCAAAGCCAAGAAAGAGCAATTAACCCAGTGCGGGAGGTTGGAAATAGCTGCCCTATTTGGTCTGGGGAGGGGGGAAGGGAGCCTTGTGGCTGGACGGTATGGGAGAGAATGACCAGAAATGAGTGAAATAAAAGTCCCCTCAGGCTGAAGTGTGGAGAATGGATTCACCTATCCTCTTCCCACCATTCCACACTCTTTTCCCCTCTCATACCTATCTTCCCCTGCCTGGGCTACAGACACACAGGTGACAGACAGATCCACGGATGCCAGTGGGAAGCATTGCAGTCTGGGCATGGAGAAGCTGTGCTTCCACCGCACTCACCCTCACTTACACTCACACTCACAGTGACACTCCTGCCCTGCTGCAGCTGGGCCAAGTCTGGTGCACGGGAAGAGGAGGCCTGGTCCCCAGGGCTTCAGTAATTCACATCCCTTCACTCAGATGCAGGGCTCTGTCTGTGGTATACTCAACAATTTGGCTTTTGTCCCTGGTCCCTGAGAGGGAGACTCTAAATCTTTGGAATACCTCAAGTAATACGAGTGTCTTTGTTATCTATGAGTCCCTCGGCTCACACCTGAGTTGATGCTAAGAGATGAGGTGACTTGGGCTGAGGCCTGGTCAGCAGAAAGACCAACCATATCACTGCAGAATTGGGGTTTTGAGCCAATCCGTCAGAGGAGATCGAGTCATGTTGCCAACAATTCATTCCTGCCTATGTATGAAATCTCAGTCAAAACTCTGTACACCAAAGCTCATGGAACTTCCTGGTTGGTGAACATATTGATGTACTGGGAGGGTGACGTGCCCTTTGTGTCTCCATGGGGAGAGAGCATGGGGGCAATGCACTGAGACCCTCCTTGTGTGTCTTTTCATTTGGATGTTCCTGATATATGTACTTTATAAAAAACTAGTTGTCAGGAGAGCACTTCCGAGTTGTGTGAGTCATTCTAGTGAACCCTTGGACCTGAGGGGGGTTTGAAGACCTCTGGACTTGTAGCTAGTTAGGCAGAACTGCAGGTGTCCTGGGGACCCCACTTGTGACTGGCAGCTCAAGTGGAGGCAGGCTTGTTGGGACTGTGCCCTTAAACCTGTGGAGTCGAACACTGGCTCTGGGTAGTTAGTGTCTGCATTGAATTGCAGTACATGAGTTGGCAGCAGAATACCTTTCCACTGAGTGCACTCCCCACTGTCTCCATCTATCTGGAACCTTTTCTCCCTTTCATAACTCCTTAGTAGCCTCCCTGTCCCCATTTCCCACTCTTTGTCTTTAGCTCTGAGAACCTCAGCACTCAACATTTTGGACAAGGGAAGTGGGTTGCATTGTCCCTGTTAGGGGAAGGTTTGCAGTGTCGTCCCCTTGAAGGCACTTGAACATGAGTTTTAAGGCTAGGGGTCAGAGCTTGGTTCAGGATTAGAGGTCAGAGCAATATGGTTGGGGGGCTCCCTCTTTCCCAGGTTTCTCCCTACTCCCACCTCTTCTCTGTGGTCCTAAGACTACTGGAGTGGGAAAGATGGGACCCAGCTGGTCCCCCAGATTCCCTGAGGACAATGGCAAGTAGCAGGGTAAGACTGGGGAGGATCTCCTCCCAGGTCTCCATAGGCCTATCACAGTGACTACACATCCCTCAGCTGAGACCTACTCCTCTCTTCGACAAGCAGGGCTAAAGGGAAAGTTCTTTGGAAGCAGGTCCAGTTCCCATATCTCACATCTCAGGACTCTAGGGCTTCCCCCTCCTGGCCCAGCCAGTACTGTCCCTCTCCCCCATTATTTTCCTGTGCCCCAAACTGAGTCAGAGAATTATCGATAGCATGAGGGGAACCCGGCTTAGAACACCCCCTTCTGCCATGCCTTCCCTATCCTGGGAATTGAAAGGGGATTTCTGAGGAGAGGGGCTGGTGAGCTCCCAGGGACACAAGGAAACTAGAGATGAGGGAGGGGAGCAAGTGTTTCCCCCACCTGATGAGAGGGACCCAAGAGACAGAGACCAGAGGAGGAGACCTCTCAGGAGACACCAATCGTAGAGTGCTGTCCCTTTAACTTAATTCTGTGGTGCCCTCCCCGGTGCTGGGGCCAGTCCCTAACTGAAAGCAGACCCACTAGGAGTCCCTGACCCTTCATCACTTCAGTTGCCAGTCGATATCAGCCCAACTCGGTGACAAGACAGAATGGAAAGGTAGGGAGCAGTGGCCATTGGGTTCTCCTAGGGAGGTTACACTTCGGGGGGCTGATGCCAAGTATCTATGTACCCTTTTATTTTTACCTTTTTGACTCTGCCGCACGGCATGCGATATGTTAATTCCCCAGCCAGGGATAGAACGCATACCCCCTGCAGTGGGAGCATGGAGTCTTATCCACTGGACCATCAGGGAAGTCCCTGATGCCCAGTATCTTTCAACTCGGGATCCAACGGAAGGAGCCAGAAGCTGGGGTGTTAACTGTAGGAAAGACCTCCAACAGTTCTCAGTCATTCCCCTATGGCAGGCCAAGGGTGGCAGCTTCTAGGAATCTTTCCCTCCTCTCACAGCCTACTTCCTACAACTATGGGCTTGAAATAGTTTCGATCCACTCCCAGGAGGAGAAGATGCTTCAGGCACCAGGCAAAGTCCTGTCTAGGAGGAAGGTGGCAGCAGAGTGCTGGGATTGTGAGGATTTATGGATGTGGGGACAAGGCTGGGAGGAAGATAAAGCCAGGATTATTTAGCTCCCTCCATACAGGCCACTCACAGAGACGAGTGTGTGTGTGGTGGGGCGGGGGGCTTAGGTGGTGGAAGGCAATGACTGGTCGTAAGGGGAGGCCTGACTCTGATGAGGGGCCCTTAGGAATAATGGGAGCCTGGACACGGATGGACCCCTTATCAGGGAGAGAGGCCCTGTCGATATGGAAACAGCCGGCATGGAGAATGGCTCCCAGCCCGAATGGCAGCAGCGGAGGCAGAATCAGGAGGGCAGGACGGTGGCTTCGGTTTAAATCTTTAACTCACCAGCTGGCTAGGCAGCGGCAGCAGGGGTGCGGTGGGGGATGTTGCGACCGGAGCCCTGGAGAGCAGTGCCCAGTCCGCTTGACAAACAGCTCATCAGGCCCCGCAGAAGCTCCAGCTTCTGCTTCCGAGGGTGCGCTGAGCTGTGTGGGGACCCGACACAGGCATGAGGCGGGGCGGGGGCTCCCGGCTTCCCCGCGACCGGTTCTCCCGGACTGAGCCTCGTCCATGCCCTGGGCGGGTGCGCGCTATCCCAAGCCCTTCGCCTCCGCTCCCTCCACCACATGCACAGCCAGGGGAAAAAGTAGAAACAGCCCCAGCCGATCCTGGAAAGAGAAGGCAGAGCAGGGCGGGGCGGGGCGGGGCTGACCCCACTGACTCCGCCCCTTGGACGCTTCTACCCTCTCGTGGAAGGCTCCGCCCTTTTAGAGGTGGTTAGAGGCGGTTTACAGGCGGTCTTTAGAGGCTCCGCCCTTTTAGAGGCGGTTAGAGGCGCTTTACAGGCGGTTTTTAGAGGCGGTTCCTCCAGTCCACGCCCCCTAATAGGCCCCTCCCCTCCCGCTTCTCCCACCCCTTCCCCACCAACCGGGAGCGGCTAGGTTCCTCCTCCGCAGAACCCCGCCTCCACTCACGCCTCCTCCTCCTCCTCCTCCCCAGCTTCCTGCATCACCTGGTATCTCCTCAATCCCGACATGTCCTGGGTTCCCAACGTCTCCTGGTGAGCGGCATGATTGGATCAAGGATTCCCCAAATCCCTGGGAGGATGCCCTTCTCTGTCATTCTCTGGACCAGTCTGAATTGTTCTCAGATAATATGAGACAGGTGCCCCCGGGAAGACTCAGTTGCCACATTGGGACAGGGTTGGATTGAAGATTTGGGAGGCACTAGTCATTAAGGGATTGGGTGGTAGGGCCCCTCGGGGTCACGGGGCATTTAGGAGGTTAGAGCCAAAGGCCTTCGAGGTCATGGGGCTAGGATATTTGGGGTCCCGCGTGAGGATTTTCGGGGATTGTGGTCACCCGGATGCGGGTTGAGGGTTCCGCACAGCCTAAATGCCCACCCTCTCTGGCTCCACCCTGGAAACACGCCGGTGCATTAGGTCACAAAGACAGCATCACGCACTAGGGGTGGGGCTTACCTATTACCAGGAAGGGGCGGAGCCAGGGCATTTCTTCAGAGGAGGGGTAGTCCAGAAGGTGGAGCCAGAGCCTATCAATAAAGAGGTGGAGTTAGGTTTTGTTACAAAGAGGCAGGGCACGGACCCTCTTTTATAAGGGTGGAGTCAGATTTCAGAGCTGCACCCTGGGAAGACGGAGACCTCAGCCCCAGGCAGCAAGAAAAGAGCTTTGGGACGCTGTCCAGTACTGTTTTGCCAATCCCCACTCCTCTCTGTCTTCCTGGCTTCTGCTCCGACAATTACCTTTCTTGTCTGCCCCATTCTGTTTGTACGATTCTGGGCAGAGGAGGAATAGGGCTCCAGAGAGGGCCCAGTCTAGACAGGCCAGGCTATGGGAACACTTGTTGGCTGAGTGGCCTTGGCCAAGTCACTTCATGGTTAGAGGGTCACAGCCCTTCCTCTCAGAGCTGAGACCTCCTTTCATGTGATTTCTGTTCCTGCAGTCACTAATCAACAAATATTTATCGAGTGACTACTAGGTGCCGGGTGATGTGCTTGGGCATGAGGATACAGCAGGGAAGACAGGCACGGACTCTTCCCTCAGGGAGCTTGTCATCTGGGTTGGACAGGGCAGGGGAATCCAAAGAGACAATAAGACCACTACAATAGACGAAGCTGACTGGCTGGGGGCCGTGGAGGGTGCTTTGGCAAAGCCAAGAAAGAGCAATTAACCCAGTGCGGGAGGTTGGAAATAGCTGCCCTATTTGGTCTGGGGAGGGGGGAAGGGAGCCTTGTGGCTGGACGGTATGGGAGAGAATGACCAGAAATGAGTGAAATAAAAGTCCCCTCAGGCTGAAGAGTGGAGAATGGATTCACCTATCCTCTTCCCACCATTCCACACTCTTTTCCCCTCTCATACCTATCTTCCCCTGCCTGGGCTACAGACAGACAGGTGACAGACAGATCCACGGATGCCAGTGGGAAGCATTGCAGTCTGGGCATGGAGAAGCTGTGCTTCCACCGCACTCACCCTCACTTACACTCACACTCACAGTGACACTCCTGCCCTGCTGCAGCTGGGCCAAGTCTGGTGCACGGGAAGAGGAGGCCTGGTCCCCAGGGCTTCAGTAATTCACATCCCTTCACTCAGATGCAGGGCTCTGTCTGTGGTATACTCAACAATTTGGCTTTTGTCCCTGGTCCCTGAGAGGGAGACTCTAAATCTTTGGAATACCTCAAGTAATACGAGTGTCTTTGTTATCTATGAGTCCCTCGGCTCACACCTGAGTTGATTCTAAGAGATGAGGTGACTTGGGCTGAGGCCTGGTCAGCAGAAAGACCAACCATATCACTGCAGAATTGGGGTTTTGAGCCAATCCGTCAGAGGAGATCGAGTCATGTTGCCAACAATTCATTCCTGCCTATGTATGAAATCTCAGTCAAAACTCTGTACACCAAAGCTCATGGAACTTCCTGGTTGGTGAACATATTGATGTACTGGGAGGGTGACGTGCCCTTTGTGTCTCCATGGGGAGAGAGCATGGGGGCAATGCACTGAGACCCTCCTTGTGTGTCTTTTCATTTGGATGTTCCTGATATATGTACTTTATAAAAAACTAGTTGTCAGGAGAGCACTTCCGAGTTGTGTGAGTCATTCTAGTGAACCATTGGACCTGAGGGGGGTTTGAAGACCTCTGGACTTGTAGCTAGTTAGGCAGAACTGCAGGTGTCCTGGGGACCCCACTTGTGACTGGCAGCTCAAGTGGAGGCAGGCTTGTTGGGACTGTGCCCTTAAACCTGTGGAGTCGAACACTGGCTCTGGGTAGTTAGTGTCTGCATTGAATTGCAGTACATGAGTTGGCAGCAGAATACCTTTCCACTGAGTGCACTCCCCACTGTCTCCATCTATCTGGAACCTTTTCTCCCTTTCATAACTCCTTAGTAGCCTCCCTGTCCCCATTTCCCACTCTTTGTCTTTAGCTCTGAGAACCTCAGCACTCAACATTTTGGACAAGGGAAGTGGGTTGCATTGTCCCTGTTAGGGGAAGGTTTGCAGTGTCGTCCCCTTGAAGGCACTTGAACATGAGTTTTAAGGCTAGGGGTCAGAGCTTGGTTCAGGATTAGAGGTCAGAGCAATATGGTTGGGGGGCTCCCTCTTTCCCAGGTTTCTCCCTACTCCCACCTCTTCTCTGTGGTCCTAAGACTACTGGAGTGGGAAAGATGGGACCCAGCTGGTCCCCCAGATTCCCTGAGGACAATGGCAAGTAGCAGGGTAAGACTGGGGAGGATCTCCTCCCAGGTCTCCATAGGCCTATCACAGTGACTACACATCCCTCAGCTGAGACCTACTCCTCTCTTCGACAAGCAGGGCTAAAGGGAAAGTTCTTTGGAAGCAGGTCCAGTTCCCATATCTCACATCTCAGGACTCTAGGGCTTCCCCCTCCTGGCCCAGCCAGTACTGTCCCTCTCCCCCATTATTTTCCTGTGCCCCAAACTGAGTCAGAGAATTATCGATAGCATGAGGGGAACCCGGCTTAGAACACCCCCTTCTGCCATGCCTTCCCTATCCTGGGAATTGAAAGGGGATTTCTGAGGAGAGGGGCTGGTGAGCTCCCAGGGACACAAGGAAACTAGAGATGAGGGAGGGGAGCAAGTGTTTCCCCCACCTGATGAGAGGGACCCAAGAGACAGAGACCAGAGGAGGAGACCTCTCAGGAGACACCAATCGTAGAGTGCTGTCCTTTAACTTAATTCTGTGGTGCCCTCCCCGGTGCTGGGGCCAGTCCCTAACTGAAAGCAGACCCACTAGGAGTCCCTGACCCTTCATCACTTCAGTTGCCAGTCGATATCAGCCCAACTCGGTGACAAGACAGAATGGAAAGGTAGGGAGCAGTGGCCATTGGGTTCTCCTAGGGAGGTTACACTTCGGGGGGCTGATGCCAAGTATCTATGTACCCTTTTATTTTTACCTTTTTGACTCTGCCGCACGGCATGCGATATGTTAATTCCCCAGCCAGGGATAGAACGCATACCCCCTGCAGTGGGAGCATGGAGTCTTATCCACTGGACCATCAGGGAAGTCCCTGATGCCCAGTATCTTTCAACTCGGGATCCAACGGAAGGAGCCAGAAGCTGGGGTGTTAACTGTAGGAAAGACCTCCAACAGTTCTCAGTCATTCCCCTATGGCAGGCCAAGGGTGGCAGCTTCTAGGAATCTTTCCCTCCTCTCACAGCCTACTTCCTACAACTATGGGCTTGAAATAGTTTCGATCCACTCCCAGGAGGAGAAGATGCTTCAGGCACCAGGCAAAGTCCTGTCTAGGAGGAAGGTGGCAGCAGAGTGCTGGGATTGTGAGGATTTATGGATGTGGGGACAAGGCTGGGAGGAAGATAAAGCCAGGATTATTTAGCTCCCTCCATACAGGCCACTCACAGAGACGAGTGTGTGTGTGGTGGGGCGGGGGGCTTAGGTGGTGGAAGGCAATGACTGGTCGTAAGGGGAGGCCTGACTCTGATGAGGGGCCCTTAGGAATAATGGGAGCCTGGACACGGATGGACCCCTTATCAGGGAGAGAGGCCCTGTCGATATGGAAACAGCCGGCATGGAGAATGGCTCCCAGCCCGAATGGCAGCAGCGGAGGCAGAATCAGGAGGGCAGGACGGTGGCTTCGGTTTAAATCTTTAACTCACCAGCTGGCTAGGCAGCGGCAGCAGGGGTGCGGTGGGGGATGTTGCGACCGGAGCCCTGGAGAGCAGTGCCCAGTCCGCTTGACAAACAGCTCATCAGGCCCCGCAGAAGCTCCAGCTTCTGCTTCCGAGGGTGCGCTGAGCTGTGTGGGGACCCGACACAGGCATGAGGCGGGGCGGGGGCTCCCGGCTTCCCCGCGACCGGTTCTCCCGGACTGAGCCTCGTCCATGCCCTGGGCGGGTGCGCGGTATCCCAAGCCCTTCGCCTCCGCTCCCTCCACCACATGCACAGCCAGGGGAAAAAGTAGAAACAGCCCCAGCCGATCCTGGAAAGAGAAGGCAGAGCAGGGCGGGGCGGGGCGGGGCTGACCCCACTGACTCCGCCCCTTGGACGCTTCTACCCTCTCGTGGAAGGCTCCGCCCTTTTAGAGGTGGTTAGAGGCGGTTTACAGGCGGTCTTTAGAGGCTCCGCCCTTTTAGAGGCGGTTAGAGGCGCTTTACAGGCGGTTTTTAGAGGCGGTTCCTCCAGTCCACGCCCCCTAATAGGCCCCTCCCCTCCCGCTTCTCCCGCCCCTTCCCCACCAACCGGGAGCGGCTAGGTTCCTCCTCCGCAGAACCCCGCCTCCACTCACGCCTCCTCCTCCTCCTCCTCCCCAGCTTCCTGCATCACCTGGTATCTCCTCAATCCCGACATGTCCTGGGTTCCCAACGTCTCCTGGTGAGCGGCATGATTGGATCAAGGATTCCCCAAATCCCTGGGAGGATGCCCTTCTCTGTCATTCTCTGGACCAGTCTGAATTGTTCTCAGATAATATGAGACAGGTGCCCCCGGGAAGACTCAGTTGCCACATTGGGACAGGGTTGGATTGAAGATTTGGGAGGCACTAGTCATTAAGGGATTGGGTGGTAGGGCCCCTCGGGGTCACGGGGCATTTAGGAGGTTAGAGCCAAAGGCCTTCGAGGTCATGGGGCTAGGATATTTGGGGTCCCGCGTGAGGATTTTCGGGGATTGTGGTCACCCGGATGCGGGTTGAGGGTTCCGCACAGCCTAAATGCCCACCCTCTCTGGCTCCACCCTGGAAACACGCCGGTGCATTAGGTCACAAAGACAGCATCACGCACTAGGGGTGGGGCTTACCTATTACCAGGAAGGGGCGGAGCCAGGGCATTTCTTCAGAGGAGGGGTAGTCCAGAAGGTGGAGCCAGAGCCTATCAATAAAGAGGTGGAGTTAGGTTTTGTTACAAAGAGGCAGGGCACGGACCCTCTTTTATAAGGGTGGAGTCAGATTTCAGAGCTGCACCCTGGGAAGACGGAGACCTCAGCCCCAGGCAGCAAGAAAAGAGCTTTGGGACGCTGTCCAGTACTGTTTTGCCAATCCCCTCTCCTCTCTGTCTTCCTGGCTTCTGCTCCGACAGTTACCTTTCTTGTCTGCCCCATTCTGTTTGTACGATTCTGGGCAGAGGAGGAATAGGGCTCCAGAGAGGGCCCAGTCTAGACAGGCCAGGCTATGGGAACACTTGTTGGCTGAGTGGCCTTGGCCAAGTCACTTCATGGTTAGAGGGTCACAGCCCTTCCTCTCTGAGCTGAGACCTCCTTTCATGTGATTTCTGTTCCTGCAGTCACTAATCAACAAATATTTATCGAGTGACTACTAGGTGCCGGGTGATGTGCTTGGGCATGAGGATACAGCAGAGAAGACAGGCACGGACTCTTCCCTCAGGGAGCTTGTCATCTGGGTTGGACAGGGCAGGGGAATCCAAAGAGACAATAAGACCACTACAATAGACGAAGCTCACTGGCTGGGGGCCGTGGAGGGTGCTTTGGCAAAGCCAAGAAAGAGCAATTAACCCAGTGCGGGAGGTTGGAAATAGCTGCCCTATTTGGTCTGGGGAGGGGAGAAGGGAGCCTTGTGGCTGGACGGTATGGGAGAGAATGACCAGAAATGAGTGAAATAAAAGTCCCCTCAGGCTGAAGTGTGGAGAATGGATTCACCTATCCTCTTCCCACCATTCCACACTCTTTTCCCCTCTCATACCTATCTTCCCCTGCCTGGGCTACAGACAGACAGGTGACAGACAGATCCACGGATGCCAGTGGGAAGCATTGCAGTCTGGGCATGGAGAAGCTGTGCTTCCACCGCACTCACCCTCACTTACACTCACACTCACAGTGACACTCCTGCCCTGCTGCAGCTGGGCCAAGTCTGGTGCACGGGAAGAGGAGGCCTGGTCCCCAGGGCTTCAGTAATTCACATCCCTTCACTCAGATGCAGGGCTCTGTCTGTGGTATACTCAACAATTTGGCTTTTGTCCCTGGTCCCTGAGAGGGAGACTCTAAATCTTTGGAATACCTCAAGTAATACGAGTGTCTTTGTTATCTATGAGTCCCTCGGCTCACACCTGAGTTGATGCTAAGAGATGAGGTGACTTGGGCTGAGGCCTGGTCAGCAGAAAGACCAACCATATCACTGCAGAATTGGGGTTTTGAGCCAATCCGTCAGAGGAGATCGAGTCATGTTGCCAACAATTCATTCCTGCCTATGTATGAAATCTCAGTCAAAACTCTGTACACCAAAGCTCATGGAACTTCCTGGTTGGTGAACATATTGATGTACTGGGAGGGTGACGTGCCCTTTGTGTCTCCATGGGGAGAGAGCATGGGGGCAATGCACTGAGACCCTCCTTGTGTGTCTTTTCATTTGGATGTTCCTGATATATGTACTTTATAAAAAACTAGTTGTCAGGAGAGCACTTCCGAGTTGTGTGAGTCATTCTAGTGAACCCTTGGACCTGAGGGGGGTTTGAAGACCTCTGGACTTGTAGCTAGTTAGGCAGAACTGCAGGTGTGCTGGGGACCCCACTTGTGACTGGCAGCTCAAGTGGAGGCAGGCTTGTTGGGACTGTGCCCTTAAACCTGTGGAGTCGAACACTGGCTCTGGGTAGTTAGTGTCTGCATTGAATTGCAGTACATGAGTTGGCAGCAGAATACCTTTCCACTGAGTGCACTCCCCACTGTCTCCATCTATCTGGAACCTTTTCTCCCTTTCATAACTCCTTAGTAGCCTCCCTGTCCCCATTTCCCACTCTTTGTCTTTAGCTCTGAGAACCTCAGCACTCAACATTTTGGACAAGGGAAGTGGGTTGCATTGTCCCTGTTAGGGGAAGGTTTGCAGTGTCGTCCCCTTGAAGGCACTTGAACATGAGTTTTAAGGCTAGGGGTCAGAGCTTGGTTCAGGATTAGAGGTCAGAGCAATATGGTTGGGGGGCTCCCTCTTTCCCAGGTTTCTCCCTACTCCCACCTCTTCTCTGTGGTCCTAAGACTACTGGAGTGGGAAAGATGGGACCCAGCTGGTCCCCCAGATTCCCTGAGGACAATGGCAAGTAGCAGGGTAAGACTGGGGAGGATCTCCTCCCAGGTCTCCATAGGCCTATCACAGTGACTACACATCCCTCAGCTGAGACCTACTCCTCTCTTCGACAAGCAGGGCTAAAGGGAAAGTTCTTTGGAAGCAGGTCCAGTTCCCATATCTCACATCTCAGGACTCTAGGGCTTCCCCCTCCTGGCCCAGCCAGTACTGTCCCTCTCCCCCATTATTTTCCTGTGCCCCAAACTGAGTCAGAGAATTATCGATAGCATGAGGGGAACCCGGCTTAGAACACCCCCTTCTGCCATGCCTTCCCTATCCTGGGAATTGAAAGGGGATTTCTGAGGAGAGGGGCTGGTGAGCTCCCAGGGACACAAGGAAACTAGAGATGAGGGAGGGGAGCAAGTGTTTCCCCCACCTGATGAGAGGGACCCAAGAGACAGAGACCAGAGGAGGAGACCTCTCAGGAGACACCAATCGTAGAGTGCTGTCCCTTTAACTTAATTCTGTGGTGCCCTCCCCGGTGCTGGGGCCAGTCCCTAACTGAAAGCAGACCCACTAGGAGTCCCTGACCCTTCATCACTTCAGTTGCCAGTCGATATCAGCCCAACTCGGTGACAAGACAGAATGGAAAGGTAGGGAGCAGTGGCCATTGGGTTCTCCTAGGGAGGTTACACTTCGGGGGGCTGATGCCAAGTATCTATGTACCCTTTTATTTTTACCTTTTTGACTCTGCCGCACGGCATGCGATATGTTAATTCCCCAGCCAGGGATAGAACGCATACCCCCTGCAGTGGGAGCATGGAGTCTTATCCACTGGACCATCAGGGAAGTCCCTGATGCCCAGTATCTTTCAACTCGGGATCCAACGGAAGGAGCCAGAAGCTGGGGTGTTAACTGTAGGAAAGACCTCCAACAGTTCTCAGTCATTCCCCTATGGCAGGCCAAGGGTGGCAGCTTCTAGGAATCTTTCCCTCCTCTCACAGCCTACTTCCTACAACTATGGGCTTGAAATAGTTTCGATCCACTCCCAGGAGGAGAAGATGCTTCAGGCACCAGGCAAAGTCCTGTCTAGGAGGAAGGTGGCAGCAGAGTGCTGGGATTGTGAGGATTTATGGATGTGGGGACAAGGCTGGGAGGAAGATAAAGCCAGGATTATTTAGCTCCCTCCATACAGGCCACTCACAGAGACGAGTGTGTGTGTGGTGGGGCGGGGGGCTTAGGTGGTGGAAGGCAATGACTGGTCGTAAGGGGAGGCCTGACTCTGATGAGGGGCCCTTAGGAATAATGGGAGCCTGGACACGGATGGACCCCTTATCAGGGAGAGAGGCCCTGTCGATATGGAAACAGCCGGCATGGAGAATGGCTCCCAGCCCGAATCGCAGCAGTGGAGGCAGAATCAGGAGGGCAGGACGGTGGCTTCGGTTTAAATCTTTAACTCACCAGCTGGCTAGGCAGCGGCAGCAGGGGTGCGGTGGGGGATGTTGCGACCGGAGCCCTGGAGAGCAGTGCCCAGTCCGCTTGACAAACAGCTCATCAGGCCCCGCAGAAGCTCCAGCTTCTGCTTCCGAGGGTGCGCTGAGCTGTGTGGGGACCCAACACAGGCATGAGGCGGGGCGGGGGCTCCCGGCTTCCCCGCGACCGGTTCTCCCGGACTGAGCCTCGTCCATGCCCTGGGCGGGTGCGCGCTATCCCAAGCCCTTCGCCTCCGCTCCCTCCACCACATGCACAGCCAGGGGAAAAAGTAGAAACAGCCCCAGCCGATCCTGGAAAGAGAAGGCAGAGCAGGGCGGGGCGGGGCGGGGCTGACCCCACTGACTCCGCCCCTTGGACGCTTCTACCCTCTCGTGGAAGGCTCCGCCCTTTTAGAGGTGGTTAGAGGCGGTTTACAGGCGGTCTTTAGAGGCTCCGCCCTTTTAGAGGCGGTTAGAGGCGCTTTACAGGCGGTTTTTAGAGGCGGTTCCTCCAGTCCACGCCCCCTAAGAGGCCCCTCCCCTCCCGCTTCTCCCGCCCCTTCCCCACCAACCGGGAGCGGCTAGGTTCCTCCTCCGCAGAACCCCGCCTCCACTCACGCCTCCTCCTCCTCCTCCTCCCCAGCTTCCTGCATCACCTGGTATCTCCTCAATCCCGACATGTCCTGGGTTCCCAACGTCTCCTGGTGAGCGGCATGATTGGATCAAGGATTCCCCAAATCCCTGGGAGGATGCCCTTCTCTGTCATTCTCTGGACCAGTCTGAATTGTTCTCAGATAATATGAGACAGGTGCCCCCGGGAAGACTCAGTTGCCACATTGGGACAGGGTTGGATTGAAGATTTGGGAAGCACTAGTCATTAAGGGATTGGGTGGTAGGGCCCCTCGGGGTCACGGGGCATTTAGGAGGTTAGAGCCAAAGGCCTTCGAGGTCATGGGGCTAGGATATTTGGGGTCCCGCGTGAGGATTTTCGGGGATTGTGGTCACCCGGATGCGGGTTGAGGGTTCCGCACAGCCTAAATGCCCACCCTCTCTGGTTCCACCCTGGAAACACGCCGGTGCATTAGGTCACAAAGACAGCATCACGCACTAGGGGTGGGGCTTACCTATTACCAGGAAGGGGCGGAGCCAGGGCATTTCTTCAGAGGAGGGGTAGTCCAGAAGGTGGAGCCAGAGCCTATCAATAAAGAGGTGGAGTTAGGTTTTGTTACAAAGAGGCAGGCCACGGACCCTCTTTTATAAGGGTGGAGTCAGATTTCAGAGCTGCACCCTGGGAAGACGGAGACCTCAGCCCCAGGCAGCAAGAAAAGAGCTTTGGGACGCTGTCCAGTACTGTTTTGCCAATCCCCTCTCCTCTCTGTCTTCCTGGCTTCTGCTCCGACAGTTACCTTTCTTGTCTGCCCCATTCTGTTTGTACGATTCTGGGCAGAGGAGGAATAGGGCTCCAGAGAGGGCCCAGTCTAGACAGGCCAGGCTATGGGAACACTTGTTGGCTGAGTGGCCTTGGCCAAGTCACTTCATGGTTAGAGGGTCACAGCCCTTCCTCTCTGAGCTGAGACCTCCTTTCATGTGATTTCTGTTCCTGCAGTCACTAATCAACAAATATTTATCGAGTGACTACTAGGTGCCGGGTGATGTGCTTGGGCATGAGGATACAGCAGAGAAGACAGGCACGGACTCTTCCCTCAGGGAGCTTGTCATCTGGGTTGGACAGGGCAGGGGAATCCAAAGAGACAATAAGACCACTACAATAGACGAAGCTGACTGGCTGGGGGCCGTGGAGGGTGCTTTGGCAAAGCCAAGAAAGAGCAATTAACCCAGTGCGGGAGGTTGGAAATAGCTGCCCTATTTGGTCTGGGGAGGGGGGAAGGGAGCCTTGTGGCTGGACGGTATGGGAGAGAATGACCAGAAATGAGTGAAATAAAAGTCCCCTCAGGCTGAAGTGTGGAGAATGGATTCACCTATCCTCTTCCCACCATTCCACACTCTTTTCCCCTCTCATACCTATCTTCCCCTGCCTGGGCTACAGACAGACAGGTGACAGACAGATCCACGGATGCCAGTGGGAAGCATTGCAGTCTGGGCATGGAGAAGCTGTGCTTCCACCGCACTCACCCTCACTTACACTCACACTCACAGTGACACTCCTGCCCTGCTGCAGCTGGGCCAAGTCTGGTGCACGGGAAGAGGAGGCCTGGTCCCCAGGGCTTCAGTAATTCACATCCCTTCACTCAGATGCAGGGCTCTGTCTGTGGTATACTCAACAATTTGGCTTTTGTCCCTGGTCCCTGAGAGGGAGACTCTAAATCTTTGGAATACCTCAAGTAATACGAGTGTCTTTGTTATCTATGAGTCCCTCGGCTCACACCTGAGTTGATGCTAAGAGATGAGGTGACTTGGGCTGAGGCCTGGTCAGCAGAAAGACCAACCATATCACTGCAGAATTGGGGTTTTGAGCCAATCCGTCAGAGGAGATCGAGTCATGTTGCCAACAATTCATTCCTGCCTATGTATGAAATCTCAGTAAAAACTCTGTACACCAAAGCTCATGGAACTTCCTGGTTGGTGAACATATTGATGTACTGGGAGGGTGACGTGCCCTTTGTGTCTCCATGGGGAGAGAGCATGGGAGCAATGCACTGAGAGCCTCCTTGTGTGTCTTTTCATTTGGATGTTCCTGATATATGTACTTTATAAAAAACTAGTTGTCAGGAGAGCACTTCCGAGTTGTGTGAGTCATTCTAGTGAACCCTTGGACCTGAGGGGGGTTTGAAGACCTCTGGACTTGTAGCTAGTTAGGCAGAACTGCAGGTGTCCTGGGGACGCCACTTGTGACTGGCAGCTCAAGTGGAGGCAGGCTTGTTGGGACTGTGCCCTTAAACCTGTGGAGTCGAACACTGGCTCTGGGTAGTTAGTGTCTGCATTGAATTGCAGTACATGAGTTGGCAGCAGAATACCTTTCCACTGAGTGCACTCCCCACTGTCTCCATCTATCTGGAACCTTTTCTCCCTTTCATAACTCCTTAGTAGCCTCCCTGTCCCCATTTCCCACTCTTTGTCTTTAGCTCTGAGAACCTCAGCACTCAACATTTTGGACAAGGGAAGTGGGTTGCATTGTCCCTGTTAGGGGAAGGTTTGCAGTGTCGTCCCCTTGAAGGCACTTGAACATGAGTTTTAAGGCTAGGGGTCAGAGCTTGGTTCAGGATTAGAGGTCAGAGCAATATGGTTGGGGGGCTCCCTCTTTCCCAGGTTTCTCCCTACTCCCACCTCTTCTCTGTGGTCCTAAGACTACTGGAGTGGGAAAGATGGGACCCAGCTGGTCCCCCAGATTCCCTGAGGACAATGGCAAGTAGCAGGGTAAGACTGGGGAGGATCTCCTCCCAGGTCTCCATAGGCCTATCACAGTGACTACACATCCCTCAGCTGAGACCTACTCCTCTCTTCGACAAGCAGGGCTAAAGGGAAAGTTCTTTGGAAGCAGGTCCAGTTCCCATATCTCACATCTCAGGACTCTAGGGCTTCCCCCTCCTGGCCCAGCCAGTACTGTCCCTCTCCCCCATTATTTTCCTGTGCCCCAAACTGAGTCAGAGAATTATCGATAGCATGAGGGGAACCCGGCTTAGAACACCCCCTTCTGCCATGCCTTCCCTATCCTGGGAATTGAAAGGGGATTTCTGAGGAGAGGGGCTGGTGAGCTCCCAGGGACACAAGGAAACTAGAGATGAGGGAGGGGAGCAAGTGTTTCCCCCACCTGATGAGAGGGACCCAAGAGACAGAGACCAGAGGAGGAGACCTCTCAGGAGACACCAATCGTAGAGTGCTGTCCCTTTAACTTAATTCTGTGGTGCCCTCCCCGGTGCTGGGGCCAGTCCCTAACTGAAAGCAGACCCACTAGGAGTCCCTGACCCTTCATCACTTCAGTTGCCAGTCGATATCAGCCCAACTCGGTGACAAGACAGAATGGAAAGGTAGGGAGCAGTGGCCATTGGGTTCTCCTAGGGAGGTTACACTTCGGGGGGCTGATGCCAAGTATCTATGTACCCTTTTATTTTTACCTTTTTGACTCTGCCGCACGGCATGCGATATGTTAATTCCCCAGCCAGGGATAGAACGCATACCCCCTGCAGTGGGAGCATGGAGTCTTATCCACTGGACCATCAGGGAAGTCCCTGATGCCCAGTATCTTTCAACTCGGGATCCAACGGAAGGAGCCAGAAGCTGGGGTGTTAACTGTAGGAAAGACCTCCAACAGTTCTCAGTCATTCCCCTATGGCAGGCCAAGGGTGGCAGCTTCTAGGAATCTTTCCCTCCTCTCACAGCCTACTTCCTACAACTATGGGCTTGAAATAGTTTCGATCCACTCCCAGGAGGAGAAGATGCTTCAGGCACCAGGCAAAGTCCTGTCTAGGAGGAAGGTGGCAGCAGAGTGCTGGGATTGTGAGGATTTATGGATGTGGGGACAAGGCTGGGAGGAAGATAAAGCCAGGATTATTTAGCTCCCTCCATACAGGCCACTCACAGAGACGAGTGTGTGTGTGGTGGGGCGGGGGGCTTAGGTGGTGGAAGGCAATGACTGGTCGTAAGGGGAGGCCTGACTCTGATGAGGGGCCCTTAGGAATAATGGGAGCCTGGACACGGATGGACCCCTTATCAGGGAGAGAGGCCCTGTCGATATGGAAACAGCCGGCATGGAGAATGGCTCCCAGCCCGAATGGCAGCAGTGGAGGCAGAATCAGGAGGGCAGGACGGTGGCTTCGGTTTAAATCTTTAACTCACCAGCTGGCTAGGCAGCGGCAGCAGGGGTGCGGTGGGGGATGTTGCGACCGGAGCCCTGGAGAGCAGTGCCCAGTCCGCTTGACAAACAGCTCATCAGGCCCCGCAGAAGCTCCAGCTTCTGCTTCCGAGGGTGCGCTGAGCTGTGTGGGGACCCAACACAGGCATGAGGCGGGGCGGGGGCTCCCGGCTTCCCCGCGACCGGTTCTCCCGGACTGAGCCTCGTCCATGCCCTGGGCGGGTGCGCGGTATCCCAAGCCCTTCGCCTCCGCTCCCTCCACCACATGCACAGCCAGGGGAAAAAGTAGAAACAGCCCCAGCCGATCCTGGAAAGAGAAGGCAGAGCAGGGCGGGGCGGGGCGGGGCTGACCCCACTGACTCCGCCCCTTGGACGCTTCTACCCTCTCGTGGAAGGCTCCGCCCTTTTAGAGGTGGTTAGAGGCGGTTTACAGGCGGTCTTTAGAGGCTCCGCCCTTTTAGAGGCGGTTAGAGGCGCTTTACAGGCGGTTTTTAGAGGCGGTTCCTCCAGTCCACGCCCCCTAATAGGCCCCTCCCCTCCCGCTTCTCCCGCCCCTTCCCCACCAACCGGGAGCGGCTAGGTTCCTCCTCCGCAGAACCCCGCCTCCACTCACGCCTCCTCCTCCTCCTCCTCCCCAGCTTCCTGCATCACCTGGTATCTCCTCAATCCCGACATGTCCTGGGTTCCCAACGTCTCCTGGTGAGCGGCATGATTGGATCAAGGATTCCCCAAATCCCTGGGAGGATGCCCTTCTCTGTCATTCTCTGGACCAGTCTGAATTGTTCTCAGATAATATGAGACAGGTGACCCCGGGAAGACTCAGTTGCCACATTGGGACAGGGTTGGATTGAAGATTTGGGAGGCACTAGTCATTAAGGGATTGGGTGGTAGGGCCCCTCGGGGTCACGGGGCATTTAGGAGGTTAGAGCCAAAGGCCTTCGAGGTCATGGGGCTAGGATATTTGGGGTCCCGCGTGAGGATTTTCGGGGATTGTGGTCACCCGGATGCGGGTTGAGGGTTCGGCACAGCCTAAATGCCCACCCTCTCTGGCTCCACCCTGGAAACACGCCGGTGCATTAGGTCACAAAGACAGCATCACGCACTAGGGGTGGGGCTTACCTATTACCAGGAAGGGGCGGAGCCAGGGCATTTCTTCAGAGGAGGGGTAGTCCAGAAGGTGGAGCCAGAGCCTATCAATAAAGAGGTGGAGTTAGGTTTTGTTACAAAGAGGCAGGGCACGGACCCTCTTTTATAAGGGTGGAGTCAGATTTCAGAGCTGCACCCTGGGAAGACGGAGACCTCAGCCCCAGGCAGCAAGAAAAGAGCTTTGGGACGCTGTCCAGTACTGTTTTGCCAATCCCCTCTCCTCTCTGTCTTCCTGGCTTCTGCTCCGACAATTACCTTTCTTGTCTGCCCCATTCTGTTTGTACGATTCTGGGCAGAGGAGGAATAGGGCTCCAGAGAGGGCCCAGTCTAGACAGGCCAGGCTATGGGAACACTTGTTGGCTGAGTGGCCTTGGCCAAGTCACTTCATGGTTAGAGGGTCACAGCCCTTCCTCTCTGAGCTGAGACCTCCTTTCATGTGATTTCTGTTCCTGCAGTCACTAATCAACAAATATTTATCGAGTGACTACTAGGTGCCGGGTGATGTGCTTGGGCATGAGGATACAGCAGAGAAGACAGGCACGGACTCTTCCCTCAGGGAGCTTGTCATCTGGGTTGGACAGGGCAGGGGAATCCAAAGAGACAATAAGACCACTACAATAGACGAAGCTGACTGGCTGGGGGCCGTGGAGGGTGCTTTGGCAAAGCCAAGAAAGAGCAATTAACCCAGTGCGGGAGGTTGGAAATAGCTGCCCTATTTGGTCTGGGGAGGGGAGAAGGGAGCCTTGTGGCTGGACGGTATGGGAGAGAATGACCAGAAATGAGCGAAATAAAAGTCCCCTCAGGCTGAAGTGTGGAGAATGGATTCACCTATCCTCTTCCCACCATTCCACACTCTTTTCCCCTCTCATACCTATCTTCCCCTGCCTGGGCTACAGACAGACAGGTGACAGACAGATCCACGGATGCCAGTGGGAAGCATTGCAGTCTGGGCATGGAGAAGCTGTGCTTCCACCGCACTCACCCTCACTTACACTCACACTCACAGTGACACTCCTGCCCTGCTGCAGCTGGGCCAAGTCTGGTGCACGGGAAGAGGAGGCCTGGTCCCCAGGGCTTCAGTAATTCACATCCCTTCACTCAGATGCAGGGCTCTGTCTGTGGTATACTCAACAATTTGGCTTTTGTCCCTGGTCCCTGAGAGGGAGACTCTAAATCTTTGGAATACCTCAAGTAATACGAGTGTCTTTGTTATCTATGAGTCCCTCGGCTCACACCTGAGTTGATGCTAAGAGATGAGGTGACTTGGGCTGAGGCCTGGTCAGCAGAAAGACCAACCATATCACTGCAGAATTGGGGTTTTGAGCCAATCCGTCAGAGGAGATCGAGTCATGTTGCCAACAATTCATTCCTGCCTATGTATGAAATCTCAGTCAAAACTCTGTACACCAAAGCTCATGGAACTTCCTGGTTGGTGAACATATTGATGTACTGGGAGGGTGACGTGCCCTTTGTGTCTCCATGGGGAGAGAGCATGGGGGCAATGCACTGAGACCCTCCTTGTGTGTCTTTTCATTTGGATGTTCCTGATATATGTACTTTATAAAAAACTAGTTGTCAGGAGAGCACTTCCGAGTTGTGTGAGTCATTCTAGTGAACCCTTGGACCTGAGGGGGGTTTGAAGACCTCTGGACTTGTAGCTAGTTAGGCAGAACTGCAGGTGTCCTGGGGACCCCACTTGTGACTGGCAGCTCAAGTGGAGGCAGGCTTGTTGGGACTGTGCCCTTAAACCTGTGGAGTCGAACACTGGCTCTGGGTAGTTAGTGTCTGCATTGAATTGCAGTACATGAGTTGGCAGCAGAATACCTTTCCACTGAGTGCACTCCCCACTGTCTCCATCTATCTGGAACCTTTTCTCCCTTTCATAACTCCTTAGTAGCCTCCCTGTCCCCATTTCCCACTCTTTGTCTTTAGCTCTGAGAACCTCAGCACTCAACATTTTGGACAAGGGAAGTGGGTTGCATTGTCCCTGTTAGGGGAAGGTTTGCAGTGTCGTCCCCTTGAAGGCACTTGAACATGAGTTTTAAGGCTAGGGGTCAGAGCTTGGTTCAGGATTAGAGGTCAGAGCAATATGGTTGGGGGGCTCCCTCTTTCCCAGGTTTCTCCCTACTCCCACCTCTTCTCTGTGGTCCTAAGACTACTGGAGTGGGAAAGATGGGACCCAGCTGGTCCCCCAGATTCCCTGAGGACAATGGCAAGTAGCAGGGTAAGACTGGGGAGGATCTCCTCCCAGGTCTCCATAGGCCTATCACAGTGACTACACATCCCTCAGCTGAGACCTACTCCTCTCTTCGACAAGCAGGGCTAAAGGGAAAGTTCTTTGGAAGCAGGTCCAGTTCCCATATCTCACATCTCAGGACTCTAGGGCTTCCCCCTCCTGGCCCAGCCAGTACTGTCCCTCTCCCCCATTATTTTCCTGTGCCCCAAACTGAGTCAGAGAATTATCGATAGCATGAGGGGAACCCGGCTTAGAACACCCCCTTCTGCCATGCCTTCCCTATCCTGGGAATTGAAAGGGGATTTCTGAGGAGAGGGGCTGGTGAGCTCCCAGGGACACAAGGAAACTAGAGATGAGGGAGGGGAGCAAGTGTTTCCCCCACCTGATGAGAGGGACCCAAGAGACAGAGACCAGAGGAGGAGACCTCTCAGGAGACACCAATCGTAGAGTGCTGTCCCTTTAACTTAATTCTGTGGTGCCCTCCCCGGTGCTGGGGCCAGTCCCTAACTGAAAGCAGACCCACTAGGAGTCCCTGACCCTTCATCACTTCAGTTGCCAGTCGATATCAGCCCAACTCGGTGACAAGACAGAATGGAAAGGTAGGGAGCAGTGGCCATTGGGTTCTCCTAGGGAGGTTACACTTCGGGGGGCTGATGCCAAGTATCTATGTACCCTTTTATATTTACCTTTTTGACTCTGCCGCATGGCCTGCGATATGTTAATTCCCCAGCCAGGGATAGAACGCATACCCCCTGCAGTGGGAGCATGGAGTCTTATCCACTGGACCATCAGGGAAGTCCCTGATGCCCAGTACCTTTCAACTCGGGATCCAACGGAAGGAGCCAGAAGCTGGGGTGTTAACTGTAGGAAAGACCTCCAACAGTTCTCAGTCATTCCCCTATGGCAGGCCAAGGGTGGCAGCTTCTAGGAATCTTTCCCTCCTCTCACAGCCTACTTCCTACAACTATGGGCTTGAAATAGTTTCGATCCACTCCCAGGAGGAGAAGATGCTTCAGGCACCAGGCAAAGTCCTGTCTAGGAGGAAGGTGGCAGCAGAGTGCTGGGATTGTGAGGATTTATGGATGTGGGGACAAGGCTGGGAGGAAGATAAAGCCAGGATTATTTAGCTCCCTCCATACAGGCCACTCACAGAGACGAGTGTGTGTGTGGTGGGGCGGGGGGCTTAGGTGGTGGAAGGCAATGACTGGTCGTAAGGGGAGGCCTGACTCTGATGAGGGGCCCTTAGGAATAATGGGAGCCTGGACACGGATGGACCCCTTATCAGGGAGAGAGGCCCTGTCGATATGGAAACAGCCGGCATGGAGAATGGCTCCCAGCCCGAATGGCAGCAGCCGAGGAAGAATCAGGAGGGCAGGACGGTGGCTTCGGTTTAAATCTTTAACTCACCAGCTGGCTAGGCAGCGGCAGCAGGGGTGCGGTGGGGGATGTTGCGACCGGAGCCCTGGAGAGCAGTGCCCAGTCCGCTTGACAAACAGCTCATCAGGCCCCGCAGAAGCTCCAGCTTCTGCTTCCGAGGGTGCGCTGAGCTGTGTGGGGACCCAACACAGGCATGAGGCGGGGCGGGGGCTCCCGGCTTCCCCGCGACCGGTTCTCCCGGACTGAGCCTCGTCCATGCCCTGGGCGGGTGCGCGGTATCCCAAGCCCATCGCCTCCGCTCCCTCCACCACATGCACAGCCAGGGGAAAAAGTAGAAACAGCCCCAGCCGATCCTGGAAAGAGAAGGCAGAGCAGGGCGGGGCGGGGCGGGGCTGACCCCACTGACTCCGCCCCTTGGACGCTTCTACCCTCTCGTGGAAGGCTCCGCCCTTTTAGAGGTGGTTAGAGGCGGTTTACAGGCGGTCTTTAGAGGCTCCGCCCTTTTAGAGGCGGTTAGAGGCGCTTTACAGGCGGTTTTTAGAGGCGGTTCCTCCAGTCCACGCCCCCTAATAGGCCCCTCCCCTCCCGCTTCTCCCGCCCCTTCCCCACCAACCGGGAGCGGCTAGGTTCCTCCTCCGCAGAACCCCGCCTCCACTCACGCCTCCTCCTCCTCCTCCTCCCCAGCTTCCTGCATCACCTGGTATCTCCTCAATCCCGACATGTCCTGGGTTCCCAACGTCTCCTGGTGAGCGGCATGATTGGATCAAGGATTCCCCAAATCCCTGGGAGGATGCCCTTCTCTGTCATTCTCTGGACCAGTCTGAATTGTTCTCAGATAATATGAGACAGGTGCCCCCGGGAAGACTCAGTTGCCACATTGGGACAGGGTTGGATTGAAGATTTGGGAGGCACTAGTCATTAAGGGATTGGGTGGTAGGGCCCCTCGGGGTCACGGGGCATTTAGGAGGTTAGAGCCAAAGGCCTTCGAGGTCATGGGGCTAGGATATTTGGGGTCCCGCGTGAGGATTTTCGGGGATTGTGGTCACCCGGATGCGGGTTGAGGGTTCCGCACAGCCTAAATGCCCACCCTCTCTGGCTCCACCCTGGAAACACGCCGGTGCATTAGGTCACAAAGACAGCATCACGCACTAGGGGTGGGGCTTACCTATTACCAGGAAGGGGCGGAGCCAGGGCATTTCTTCAGAGGAGGGGTAGTCCAGAAGTTGGAGCCAGAGCCTATCAATAAAGAGGTGGAGTTAGGTTTTGTTACAAAGAGGCAGGCCACGGACCCTCTTTTATAAGGGTGGAGTCAGATTTCAGAGCTGCACCCTGGGAAGACGGAGACCTCAGCCCCAGGCAGCAAGAAAAGAGCTTTGGGACGCTGTCCAGTACTGTTTTGCCAATCCCCTCTCCTCTCTGTCTTCCTGGCTTCTGCTCCGACAATTACCTTTCTTGTCTGCCCCATTCTGTTTGTACGATTCTGGGCAGAGGAGGAATAGGGCTCCAGAGAGGGCCCAGTCTAGACAGGCCAGGCTATGGGAACACTTGTTGGCTGAGTGGCCTTGGCCAAGTCACTTCATGGTTAGAGGGTCACAGCCCTTCCTCTCTGAGCTGAGACCTCCTTTCATGTGATTTCTGTTCCTGCAGTCACTAATCAACAAATATTTATCGAGTGACTACTAGGTGCCGGGTGATGTGCTTGGGCATGAGGATACAGCAGGGAAGACAGGCACGGACTCTTCCCTCAGGGAGCTTGTCATCTGGGTTGGACAGGGCAGGGGAATCCAAAGAGACAATAAGACCACTACAATAGACGAAGCTGACTGGCTGGGGGCCGTGGAGGGTGCTTTGGCAAAGCCAAGAAAGAGCAATTAACCCAGTGCGGGAGGTTGGAAATAGCTGCCCTATTTGGTCTGGGGAGGGGGGAAGGGAGCCTTGTGGCTGGACGGTATGGGAGAGAATGACCAGAAATGAGTGAAATAAAAGTCCCCTCAGGCTGAAGTGTGGAGAATGGATTCACCTATCCTCTTCCCACCATTCCACACTCTTTTCCCCTCTCATACCTATCTTCCCCTGCCTGGGCTACAGACAGACAGGTGACAGACAGATCCACGGATGCCAGTGGGAAGCATTGCAGTCTGGGCATGGAGAAGCTGTGCTTCCACCGCACTCACCCTCACTTACACTCACACTCACAGTGACACTCCTGCCCTGCTGCAGCTGGGCCAAGTCTGGTGCACGGGAAGAGGAGGCCTGGTCCCCAGGGCTTCAGTAATTCACATCCCTTCACTCAGATGCAGGGCTCTGTCTGTGGTATACTCAACAATTTGGCTTTTGTCCCTGGTCCCTGAGAGGGAGACTCTAAATCTTTGGAATACCTCAAGTAATACGAGTGTCTTTGTTATCTATGAGTCCCTCGGCTCACACCTGAGTTGATGCTAAGAGATGAGGTGACTTGGGCTGAGGCCTGGTCAGCAGAAAGACCAACCATATCACTGCAGAATTGGGGTTTTGAGCCAATCCGTCAGAGGAGATCGAGTCATGTTGCCAACAATTCATTCCTGCCTATGTATGAAATCTCAGTCAAAACTCTGTACACCAAAGCTCATGGAACTTCCTGGTTGGTGAACATATTGATGTACTGGGAGGGTGACGTGCCCTTTGTGTCTCCATGGGGAGAGAGCATGGGGGCAATGCACTGAGACCCTCCTTGTGTGTCTTTT
Organism: Mesoplodon bidens; assembly: GCF_964165515.1. NCBI lineage: Eukaryota > Metazoa > Chordata > Mammalia > Artiodactyla > Ziphiidae > Mesoplodon > Mesoplodon bidens. The sequence goes on from NW_027671983.1 coordinate 1,200,887, forward strand.
CATTTGGATGTTCCTGATATATGTACTTTATAAAAAACTAGTTGTCAGGAGAGCACTTCCGAGTTGTGTGAGTCATTCTAGTGAACCCTTGGACCTGAGGGGGGTTTGAAGACCTCTGGACTTGTAGCTAGTTAGGCAGAACTGCAGGTGTGCTGGGGACCCCACTTGTGACTGGCAGCTCAAGTGGAGGCAGGCTTGTTGGGACTGTGCCCTTAAACCTGTGGAGTCGAACACTGGCTCTGGGTAGTTAGTGTCTGCATTGAATTGCAGTACATGAGTTGGCAGCAGAATACCTTTCCACTGAGTGCACTCCCCACTGTCTCCATCTATCTGGAACCTTTTCTCCCTTTCATAACTCCTTAGTAGCCTCCCTGTCCCCATTTCCCACTCTTTGTCTTTAGCTCTGAGAACCTCAGCACTCAACATTTTGGACAAGGGAAGTGGGTTGCATTGTCCCTGTTAGGGGAAGGTTTGCAGTGTCGTCCCCTTGAAGGCACTTGAACATGAGTTTTAAGGCTAGGGGTCAGAGCTTGGTTCAGGATTAGAGGTCAGAGCAATATGGTTGGGGGGCTCCCTCTTTCCCAGGTTTCTCCCTACTCCCACCTCTTCTCTGTGGTCCTAAGACTACTGGAGTGGGAAAGATGGGACCCAGCTGGTCCCCCAGATTCCCTGAGGACAATGGCAAGTAGCAGGGTAAGACTGGGGAGGATCTCCTCCCAGGTCTCCATAGGCCTATCACAGTGACTACACATCCCTCAGCTGAGACCTACTCCTCTCTTCGACAAGCAGGGCTAAAGGGAAAGTTCTTTGGAAGCAGGTCCAGTTCCCATATCTCACATCTCAGGACTCTAGGGCTTCCCCCTCCTGGCCCAGCCAGTACTGTCCCTCTCCCCCATTATTTTCCTGTGCCCCAAACTGAGTCAGAGAATTATCGATAGCATGAGGGGAACCCGGCTTAGAACACCCCCTTCTGCCATGCCTTCCCTATCCTGGGAATTGAAAGGGGATTTCTGAGGAGAGGGGCTGGTGAGCTCCCAGGGACACAAGGAAACTAGAGATGAGGGAGGGGAGCAAGTGTTTCCCCCACCTGATGAGAGGGACCCAAGAGACAGAGACCAGAGGAGGAGACCTCTCAGGAGACACCAATCGTAGAGTGCTGTCCCTTTAACTTAATTCTGTGGTGCCCTCCCCGGTGCTGGGGCCAGTCCCTAACTGAAAGCAGACCCACTAGGAGTCCCTGACCCTTCATCACTTCAGTTGCCAGTCGATATCAGCCCAACTCGGTGACAAGACAGAATGGAAAGGTAGGGAGCAGTGGCCATTGGGTTCTCCTAGGGAGGTTACACTTCGGGGGGCTGATGCCAAGTATCTATGTACCCTTTTATTTTTACCTTTTTGACTCTGCCGCACGGCATGCGATATGTTAATTCCCCAGCCAGGGATAGAACGCATACCCCCTGCAGTGGGAGCATGGAGTCTTATCCACTGGACCATCAGGGAAGTCCCTGATGCCCAGTATCTTTCAACTCGGGATCCAACGGAAGGAGCCAGAAGCTGGGGTGTTAACTGTAGGAAAGACCTCCAACAGTTCTCAGTCATTCCCCTATGGCAGGCCAAGGGTGGCAGCTTCTAGGAATCTTTCCCTCCTCTCACAGCCTACTTCCTACAACTATGGGCTTGAAATAGTTTCGATCCACTCCCAGGAGGAGAAGATGCTTCAGGCACCAGGCAAAGTCCTGTCTAGGAGGAAGGTGGCAGCAGAGTGCTGGGATTGTGAGGATTTATGGATGTGGGGACAAGGCTGGGAGGAAGATAAAGCCAGGATTATTTAGCTCCCTCCATACAGGCCACTCACAGAGACGAGTGTGTGTGTGGTGGGGCGGGGGGCTTAGGTGGTGGAAGGCAATGACTGGTCGTAAGGGGAGGCCTGACTCTGATGAGGGGCCCTTAGGAATAATGGGAGCCTGGACACGGATGGACCCCTTATCAGGGAGAGAGGCCCTGTCGATATGGAAACAGCCGGCATGGAGAATGGCTCCCAGCCCGAATCGCAGCAGTGGAGGCAGAATCAGGAGGGCAGGACGGTGGCTTCGGTTTAAATCTTTAACTCACCAGCTGGCTAGGCAGCGGCAGCAGGGGTGCGATGGGGGATGTTGCGACCGGAGCCCTGGAGAGCAGTGCCCAGTCCGCTTGACAAACAGCTCATCAGGCCCCGCAGAAGCTCCAGCTTCTGCTTCCGAGGGTGCGCTGAGCTGTGTGGGGACCCGACACAGGCATGAGGCGGGGCGGGGGCTCCCGGCTTCCCCGCGACCGGTTCTCCCGGACTGAGCCTCGTCCATGCCCTGGGCGGGTGCGCGCTATCCCAAGCCCTTCGCCTCCGCTCCCTCCACCACATGCACAGCCAGGGGAAAAAGTAGAAACAGCCCCAGCCGATCCTGGAAAGAGAAGGCAGAGCAGGGCGGGGCGGGGCGGGGCTGACCCCACTGACTCCGCCCCTTGGACGCTTCTACCCTCTCGTGGAAGGCTCCGCCCTTTTAGAGGTGGTTAGAGGCGGTTTACAGGCGGTCTTTAGAGGCTCCGCCCTTTTAGAGGCGGTTAGAGGCGCTTTACAGGCGGTTTTTAGAGGCGGTTCCTCCAGTCCACGCCCCCTAATAGGCCCCTCCCCTCCCGCTTCTCCCGCCCCTTCCCCACCAACCGGGAGCGGCTAGGTTCCTCCTCCGCAGAACCCCGCCTCCACTCACGCCTCCTCCTCCTCCTCCTCCCCAGCTTCCTGCATCACCTGGTATCTCCTCAATCCCGACATGTCCTGGGTTCCCAACGTCTCCTGGTGAGCGGCATGATTGGATCAAGGATTCCCCAAATCCCTGGGAGGATGCCCTTCTCTGTCATTCTCTGGACCAGTCTGAATTGTTCTCAGATAATATGAGACAGGTGCCCCCGGGAAGACTCAGTTGCCACATTGGGACAGGGTTGGATTGAAGATTTGGGAAGCACTAGTCATTAAGGGATTGGGTGGTAGGGCCCCTCGGGGTCACGGGGCATTTAGGAGGTTAGAGCCAAAGGCCTTCGAGGTCATGGGGCTAGGATATTTGGGGTCCCGCTTGAGGATTTTCGGGGATTGTGGTCACCCGGATGCGGGTTGAGGGTTCCGCACAGCCTAAATGCCCACCCTCTCTGGTTCCACCCTGGAAACACGCCGGTGCATTAGGTCACAAAGACAGCATCACGCACTAGGGGTGGGGCTTACCTATTACCAGGAAGGGGCGGAGCCAGGGCATTTCTTCAGAGGAGGGGTAGTCCAGAAGGTGGAGCCAGAGCCTATCAATAAAGAGGTGGAGTTAGGTTTTGTTACAAAGAGGCAGGGCACGGACCCTCTTTTATAAGGGTGGAGTCAGATTTCAGAGCTGCACCCTGGGAAGACGGAGACCTCAGCCCCAGGCAGCAAGAAAAGAGCTTTGGGACGCTGTCCAGTACTGTTTTGCCAATCCCCTCTCCTCTCTGTCTTCCTGGCTTCTGCTCCGACAGTTACCTTTCTTGTCTGCCCCATTCTGTTTGTACGATTCTGGGCAGAGGAGGAATAGGGCTCCAGAGAGGGCCCAGTCTAGACAGGCCAGGCTATGGGAACACTTGTTGGCTGAGTGGCCTTGGCCAAGTCACTTCATGGTTAGAGGGTCACAGCCCTTCCTCTCTGAGCTGAGACCTCCTTTCATGTGATTTCTGTTCCTGCAGTCACTAATCAACAAATATTTATCGAGTGACTACTAGGTGCCGGGTGATGTGCTTGGGCATGAGGATACAGCAGAGAAGACAGGCACGGACTCTTCCCTCAGGGAGCTTGTCATCTGGGTTGGACAGGGCAGGGGAATCCAAAGAGACAATAAGACCACTACAATAGACGAAGCTGACTGGCTGGGGGCCGTGGAGGGTGCTTTGGCAAAGCCAAGAAAGAGCAATTAACCCAGTGCGGGAGGTTGGAAATAGCTGCCCTATTTGGTCTGGGGAGGGGGGAAGGGAGCCTTGTGGCTGGACGGTATGGGAGAGAATGACCAGAAATGAGTGAAATAAAAGTCCCCTCAGGCTGAAGTGTGGAGAATGGATTCACCTATCCTCTTCCCACCATTCCACACTCTTTTCCCCTCTCATACCTATCTTCCCCTGCCTGGGCTACAGACAGACAGGTGACAGACAGATCCACGGATGCCAGTGGGAAGCATTGCAGTCTGGGCATGGAGAAGCTGTGCTTCCACCGCACTCACCCTCACTTACACTCACACTCACAGTGACACTCCTGCCCTGCTGCAGCTGGGCCAAGTCTGGTGCACGGGAAGAGGAGGCCTGGTCCCCAGGGCTTCAGTAATTCACATCCCTTCACTCAGATGCAGGGCTCTGTCTGTGGTATACTCAACAATTTGGCTTTTGTCCCTGGTCCCTGAGAGGGAGACTCTAAATCTTTGGAATACCTCAAGTAATACGAGTGTCTTTGTTATCTATGAGTCCCTCGGCTCACACCTGAGTTGATGCTAAGAGATGAGGTGACTTGGGCTGAGGCCTGGTCAGCAGAAAGACCAACCATATCACTGCAGAATTGGGGTTTTGAGCCAATCCGTCAGAGGAGATCGAGTCATGTTGCCAACAATTCATTCCTGCCTATGTATGAAATCTCAGTAAAAACTCTGTACACCAAAGCTCATGGAACTTCCTGGTTGGTGAACATATTGATGTACTGGGAGGGTGACGTGCCCTTTGTGTCTCCATGGGGAGAGAGCATGGGAGCAATGCACTGAGAGCCTCCTTGTGTGTCTTTTCATTTGGATGTTCCTGATATATGTACTTTATAAAAAACTAGTTGTCAGGAGAGCACTTCCGAGTTGTGTGAGTCATTCTAGTGAACCCTTGGACCTGAGGGGGGTTTGAAGACCTCTGGACTTGTAGCTAGTTAGGCAGAACTGCAGGTGTCCTGGGGACCCCACTTGTGACTGGCAGCTCAAGTGGAGGCAGGCTTGTTGGGACTGTGCCCTTAAACCTGTGGAGTCGAACACTGGCTCTGGGTAGTTAGTGTCTGCATTGAATTGCAGTACATGAGTTGGCAGCAGAATACCTTTCCACTGAGTGCACTCCCCACTGTCTCCATCTATCTGGAACCTTTTCTCCCTTTCATAACTCCTTAGTAGCCTCCCTGTCCCCATTTCCCACTCTTTGTCTTTAGCTCTGAGAACCTCAGCACTCAACATTTTGGACAAGGGAAGTGGGTTGCATTGTCCCTGTTAGGGGAAGGTTTGCAGTGTCGTCCCCTTGAAGGCACTTGAACATGAGTTTTAAGGCTAGGGGTCAGAGCTTGGTTCAGGATTAGAGGTCAGAGCAATATGGTTGGGGGGCTCCCTCTTTCCCAGGTTTCTCCCTACTCCCACCTCTTCTCTGTGGTCCTAAGACTACTGGTGTGGGAAAGATGGGACCCAGCTGGTCCCACAGATTCCCTGAGGACAATGGCAAGTAGCAGGGTAAGACTGGGGAGGATCTCCTCCCAGGTCTCCATAGGCCTATCACAGTGACTACACATCCCTCAGCTGAGACCTACTCCTCTCTTCGACAAGCAGGGCTAAAGGGAAAGTTCGTTGGAAGCAGGTCCAGTTCCCATATCTCACATCTCAGGACTCTAGGGCTTCCCCCTCCTGGCCCAGCCAGTACTGTCCCTCTCCCCCATTATTTTCCTGTGCCCCAAACTGAGTCAGAGAATTATCGATAGCATGAGGGGAACCCGGCTTAGAACACCCCCTTCTGCCATGCCTTCCCTATCCTGGGAATTGAAAGGGGATTTCTGAGGAGAGGGGCTGGTGAGCTCCCAGGGACACAAGGAAACTAGAGATGAGGGAGGGGAGCAAGTGTTTCCCCCACCTGATGAGAGGGACCCAAGAGACAGAGACCAGAGGAGGAGACCTCTCAGGAGACACCAATCGTAGAGTGCTGTCCCTTTAACTTAATTCTGTGGTGCCCTCCCCGGTGCTGGGGCCAGTCCCTAACTGAAAGCAGACCCACTAGGAGTCCCTGACCCTTCATCACTTCAGTTGCTAGTCGATTTCAGCCCAACTCGGTGACAAGACAGAAAGGAAAGGTAGGGAGCAGTGGCCCTTGGGTTCTCCTAGGGAGGTTACACTTCGGGGGGCTGATGCCAAGTATCTATGTACCCTTTTATTTTTACCTTTTTGGCTCTGCCGCACGGCATGCGATATGTTAATTCCCCAGCCAGGGATAGAACGCATACCCCCTGCAGTGGGAGCATGGAGTCTTATCCACTGGACCATCAGGGAAGTCCCTGATGCCCAGTATCTTTCAACTCGGGATCCAACTGAAGGAGCCAGAAGCTGGGGTGTTAACTGTAGGAAAGACCTCCAACAGTTCTCAGTCATTCCCCTATGGCAGGCCAAGGGTGGCAGCTTCTAGGAATCTTTCCCTCCTCTCACAGCCTACTTCCTACAACTATGGGCTTGAAATAGTTTCGATCCACTCCCAGGAGGAGAAGATGCTTCAGGCACCAGGCAAAGTCCTGTCTAGGAGGAAGGTGGCAGCAGAGTGCTGGGATTGTGAGGATTTATGGATGTGGGGACAAGGCTGGGAGGAAGATAAAGCCACGATTATTTAGCTCCCTCCATACAGGCCACTCACAGAGACGAGTGTGTGTGTGGTGGGGCGGGGGGCTTAGGTGGTGGAAGGCAATGACTGGTCGTAAGGGGAGGCCTGACTCTGATGAGGGGCCCTTAGGAATAATGGGAGCCTGGACACGGATGGACCCCTTATCAGGGAGTGAGGCCCTGTCGATATGGAAACAGCCGGCATGGAGAATGGCTCCCAGCCCGAATGGCAGCAGCGGAGGCAGAATCAGGAGGGCAGGACGGTGGCTTCGGTTTAAATCTTTAACTCACCAGCTGGCTAGGCAGCGGCAGCAGGGGTGCGGTGGGGGATGTTGCGACCGGAGCCCTGGAGAGCAGTGCCCAGTCCGCTTGACAAACAGCTCATCAGGCCCCGCAGAAGCTCCAGCTTCTGCTTCCGAGGGTGCGCTGAGCTGTGTGGGGACCCGACACAGGCATGAGGCGGGGCGGGGGCTCCCGGCTTCCCCGCGACCGGTTCTCCCGGACTGAGCCTCGTCCATGCCCTGGGCGGGTGCGCGGTATCCCAAGCCCTTCGCCTCCGCTCCCTCCACCACATGCACAGCCAGGGGAAAAAGTAGAAAAAGCCCCAGCCGATCCTGGAAAGAGAAGGCAGAGCAGGGCGGGGCGGGGCGGGGCTGACCCCACTGACTCCGCCCCTTGGACGCTTCTACCCTCTCGTGGAAGGCTCCGCCCTTTTAGAGGTGGTTAGAGGCGGTTTACAGGCGGTCTTTAGAGGCTCCGCCCTTTTAGAGGCGTTTAGAGGCGCTTTACAGGCGCTTTACAGGCGGTTTTTAGAGGCGGTTCCTCCAGTCCACGCCCCCTAAGAGGCCCCTCCCCTCCCGCTTCTCCCGCCCCTTCCCCACCAACCGGGAGCGGCTAGGTTCCTCCTCCGCAGAACCCCGCCTCCACTCACGCCTCCTCCTCCTCCTCCTACCCAGCTTCCTGCATCACCTGGTATCTCCTCAATCCCGACATGTCCTGGGTTCCCAACGTCTCCTGGTGAGCGGCATGATTGGATCAAGGATTCCCCAAATCCCTGGGAGGATGCCCTTCTCTGTCATTCTCTGGACCAGTCTGAATTGTTCTCAGATAATATGAGACAGGTGCCCCCGGGAAGACTCAGTTGCCACATTGGGACAGGGTTGGATTGAAGATTTGGGAGGCACTAGTCGTTAAGGGATTGGGTGGTAGGGCCCCTCGGGGTCACGGGGCATTTAGGAGGTTAGAGCCAAAGGCCTTCGAGGTCATGGGGCTAGGATATTTGGGGTCCCGCGTGAGGATTTTCGGGGATTGTGGTCACCCGGATGCGGGTTGAGGGTTCCGCACAGCCTAAATGCCCACCCTCTCTGGTTCCACCCTGGAAACACGCCGGTGCATTAGGTCACAAAGACAGCATCACGCACTAGGGGTGGGGCTTACCTATTACCAGGAAGGGGCGGAGCCAGGGCATTTCTTCAGAGGAGGGGTAGTCCAGAAGGTGGAGCCAGAGCCTATCAATAAAGAGGTGGAGTTAGGTTTTGTTACAAAGAGGCAGGGCACGGACCCTCTTTTATAAGGGTGGAGTCAGATTTCAGAGCTGCACCCTGGGAAGACGGAGACCTCAGCCCCAGGCAGCAAGAAAAGAGCTTTGGGACGCTGTCCAGTACTGTTTTGCCAATCCCCTCTCCTCTCTGTCTTCCTGGCTTCTGCTCCGACAGTTACCTTTCTTGTCTGCCCCATTCTGTTTGTACGATTCTGGGCAGAGGAGGAATAGGGCTCCAGAGAGGGCCCAGTCTAGACAGGCCAGGCTATGGGAACACTTGTTGGCTGAGTGGCCTTGGCCAAGTCACTTCATGGTTAGAGGGTCACAGCCCTTCCTCTCTGAGCTGAGACCTCCTTTCATGTGATTTCTGTTCCTGCAGTCACTAATCAACAAATATTTATCGAGTGACTACTAGGTGCCGGGTGATGTGCTTGGGCATGAGGATACAGCAGAGAAGACAGGCACGGACTCTTCCCTCAGGGAGCTTGTCATCTGGGTTGGACAGGGCAGGGGAATCCAAAGAGACAATAAGACCACTACAATAGACGAAGCTGACTGGCTGGGGGCCGTGGAGGGTGCTTTGGCAAAGCCAAGAAAGAGCAATTAACCCAGTGCGGGAGGTTGGAAATAGCTGCCCTATTTGGTCTGGGGAGGGGGGAAGGGAGCCTTGTGGCTGGACGGTATGGGAGAGAATGACCAGAAATGAGTGAAATAAAAGTCCCCTCAGGCTGAAGTGTGGAGAATGGATTCACCTATCCTCTTCCCACCATTCCACACTCTTTTCCCCTCTCATACCTATCTTCCCCTGCCTGGGCTACAGACAGACAGGTGACAGACAGATCCACGGATGCCAGTGGGAAGCATTGCAGTCTGGGCATGGAGAAGCTGTGCTTCCACCGCACTCACCCTCACTTACACTCACACTCACAGTGACACTCCTGCCCTGCTGCAGCTGGGCCAAGTCTGGTGCACGGGAAGAGGAGGCCTGGTCCCCAGGGCTTCAGTAATTCACATCCCTTCACTCAGATGCAGGGCTCTGTCTGTGGTATACTCAACAATTTGGCTTTTGTCCCTGGTCCCTGAGAGGGAGACTCTAAATCTTTGGAATACCTCAAGTAATACGAGTGTCTTTGTTATCTATGAGTCCCTCGGCTCACACCTGAGTTGATGCTAAGAGATGAGGTGACTTGGGCTGAGGCCTGGTCAGCAGAAAGACCAACCATATCACTGCAGAATTGGGGTTTTGAGCCAATCCGTCAGAGGAGATCGAGTCATGTTGCCAACAATTCATTCCTGCCTATGTATGAAATCTCAGTAAAAACTCTGTACACCAAAGCTCATGGAACTTCCTGGTTGGTGAACATATTGATGTACTGGGAGGGTGACGTGCCCTTTGTGTCTCCATGGGGAGAGAGCATGGGAGCAATGCACTGAGAGCCTCCTTGTGTGTCTTTTCATTTGGATGTTCCTGATATATGTACTTTATAAAAAACTAGTTGTCAGGAGAGCACTTCCGAGTTGTGTGAGTCATTCTAGTGAACCCTTGGACCTGAGGGGGGTTTGAAGACCTCTGGACTTGTAGCTAGTTAGGCAGAACTGCAGGTGTCCTGGGGACCCCACTTGTGACTGGCAGCTCAAGTGGAGGCAGGCTTGTTGGGACTGTGCCCTTAAACCTGTGGAGTCGAACACTGGCTCTGGGTAGTTAGTGTCTGCATTGAATTGCAGTACATGAGTTGGCAGCAGAATACCTTTCCACTGAGTGCACTCCCCACTGTCTCCATCTATCTGGAACCTTTTCTCCCTTTCATAACTCCTTAGTAGCCTCCCTGTCCCCATTTCCCACTCTTTGTCTTTAGCTCTGAGAACCTCAGCACTCAACATTTTGGACAAGGGAAGTGGGTTGCATTGTCCCTGTTAGGGGAAGGTTTGCAGTGTCGTCCCCTTGAAGGCACTTGAACATGAGTTTTAAGGCTAGGGGTCAGAGCTTGGTTCAGGATTAGAGGTCAGAGCAATATGGTTGGGGGGCTCCCTCTTTCCCAGGTTTCTCCCTACTCCCACCTCTTCTCTGTGGTCCTAAGACTACTGGTGTGGGAAAGATGGGACCCAGCTGGTCCCACAGATTCCCTGAGGACAATGGCAAGTAGCAGGGTAAGACTGGGGAGGATCTCCTCCCAGGTCTCCATAGGCCTATCACAGTGACTACACATCCCTCAGCTGAGACCTACTCCTCTCTTCGACAAGCAGGGCTAAAGGGAAAGTTCGTTGGAAGCAGGTCCAGTTCCCATATCTCACATCTCAGGACTCTAGGGCTTCCCCCTCCTGGCCCAGCCAGTACTGTCCCTCTCCCCCATTATTTTCCTGTGCCCCAAACTGAGTCAGAGAATTATCGATAGCATGAGGGGAACCCGGCTTAGAACACCCCCTTCTGCCATGCCTTCCCTATCCTGGGAATTGAAAGGGGATTTCTGAGGAGAGGGGCTGGTGAGCTCCCAGGGACACAAGGAAACTAGAGATGAGGGAGGGGAGCAAGTGTTTCCCCCACCTGATGAGAGGGACCCAAGAGACAGAGACCAGAGGAGGAGACCTCTCAGGAGACACCAATCGTAGAGTGCTGTCCCTTTAACTTAATTCTGTGGTGCCCTCCCCGGTGCTGGGGCCAGTCCCTAACTGAAAGCAGACCCACTAGGAGTCCCTGACCCTTCATCACTTCAGTTGCTAGTCGATTTCAGCCCAACTCGGTGACAAGACAGAAAGGAAAGGTAGGGAGCAGTGGCCCTTGGGTTCTCCTAGGGAGGTTACACTTCGGGGGGCTGATGCCAAGTATCTATGTACCCTTTTATTTTTACCTTTTTGGCTCTGCCGCACGGCATGCGATATGTTAATTCCCCAGCCAGGGATAGAACGCATACCCCCTGCAGTGGGAGCATGGAGTCTTATCCACTGGACCATCAGGGAAGTCCCTGATGCCCAGTATCTTTCAACTCGGGATCCAACTGAAGGAGCCAGAAGCTGGGGTGTTAACTGTAGGAAAGACCTCCAACAGTTCTCAGTCATTCCCCTATGGCAGGCCAAGGGTGGCAGCTTCTAGGAATCTTTCCCTCCTCTCACAGCCTACTTCCTACAACTATGGGCTTGAAATAGTTTCGATCCACTCCCAGGAGGAGAAGATGCTTCAGGCACCAGGCAAAGTCCTGTCTAGGAGGAAGGTGGCAGCAGAGTGCTGGGATTGTGAGGATTTATGGATGTGGGGACAAGGCTGGGAGGAAGATAAAGCCACGATTATTTAGCTCCCTCCATACAGGCCACTCACAGAGACGAGTGTGTGTGTGGTGGGGCGGGGGGCTTAGGTGGTGGAAGGCAATGACTGGTCGTAAGGGGAGGCCTGACTCTGATGAGGGGCCCTTAGGAATAATGGGAGCCTGGACACGGATGGACCCCTTATCAGGGAGTGAGGCCCTGTCGATATGGAAACAGCCGGCATGGAGAATGGCTCCCAGCCCGAATGGCAGCAGCGGAGGCAGAATCAGGAGGGCAGGACGGTGGCTTCGGTTTAAATCTTTAACTCACCAGCTGGCTAGGCAGCGGCAGCAGGGGTGCGGTGGGGGATGTTGCGACCGGAGCCCTGGAGAGCAGTGCCCAGTCCGCTTGACAAACAGCTCATCAGGCCCCGCAGAAGCTCCAGCTTCTGCTTCCGAGGGTGCGCTGAGCTGTGTGGGGACCCGACACAGGCATGAGGCGGGGCGGGGGCTCCCGGCTTCCCCGCGACCGGTTCTCCCGGACTGAGCCTCGTCCATGCCCTGGGCGGGTGCGCGGTATCCCAAGCCCTTCGCCTCCGCTCCCTCCACCACATGCACAGCCAGGGGAAAAAGTAGAAAAAGCCCCAGCCGATCCTGGAAAGAGAAGGCAGAGCAGGGCGGGGCGGGGCGGGGCTGACCCCACTGACTCCGCCCCTTGGACGCTTCTACCCTCTCGTGGAAGGCTCCGCCCTTTTAGAGGTGGTTAGAGGCGGTTTACAGGCGGTCTTTAGAGGCTCCGCCCTTTTAGAGGCGTTTAGAGGCGCTTTACAGGCGCTTTACAGGCGGTTTTTAGAGGCGGTTCCTCCAGTCCACGCCCCCTAAGAGGCCCCTCCCCTCCCGCTTCTCCCGCCCCTTCCCCACCAACCGGGAGCGGCTAGGTTCCTCCTCCGCAGAACCCCGCCTCCACTCACGCCTCCTCCTCCTCCTCCTACCCAGCTTCCTGCATCACCTGGTATCTCCTCAATCCCGACATGTCCTGGGTTCCCAACGTCTCCTGGTGAGCGGCATGATTGGATCAAGGATTCCCCAAATCCCTGGGAGGATGCCCTTCTCTGTCATTCTCTGGACCAGTCTGAATTGTTCTCAGATAATATGAGACAGGTGCCCCCGGGAAGACTCAGTTGCCACATTGGGACAGGGTTGGATTGAAGATTTGGGAGGCACTAGTCGTTAAGGGATTGGGTGGTAGGGCCCCTCGGGGTCACGGGGCATTTAGGAGGTTAGAGCCAAAGGCCTTCGAGGTCATGGGGCTAGGATATTTGGGGTCCCGCGTGAGGATTTTCGGGGATTGTGGTCACCCGGATGCGGGTTGAGGGTTCCGCACAGCCTAAATGCCCACCCTCTCTGGCTCCACCCTGGAAACACGCCGGTGCATTAGGTCACAAAGACAGCATCACGCACTAGGGGTGGGGCTTACCTATTACCAGGAAGGGGCGGAGCCAGGGCATTTCTTCAGAGGAGGGGTAGTCCAGAAGGTGGAGCCAGAGCCTATCAATAAAGAGGTGGAGTTAGGTTTTGTTACAAAGAGGCAGGCCACGGACCCTCTTTTATAAGGGTGGAGTCAGATTTCAGAGCTGCACCCTGGGAAGACGGAGACCTCAGCCCCAGGCAGCAAGAAAAGAGCTTTGGGACGCTGTCCAGTACTGTTTTGCCAATCCCCTCTCCTCTCTGTCTTCCTGGCTTCTGCTCCGACAATTACCTTTCTTGTCTGCCCCATTCTGTTTGTACGATTCTGGGCAGAGGAGGAATAGGGCTCCAGAGAGGGCCCAGTCTAGACAGGCCAGGCTATGGGAACACTTGTTGGCTGAGTGGCCTTGGCCAAGTCACTTCATGGTTAGAGGGTCACAGCCCTTCCTCTCTGAGCTGAGACCTCCTTTCATGTGATTTCTGTTCCTGCAGTCACTAATCAACAAATATTTATCGAGTGACTACTAGGTGCCGGGTGATGTGCTTGGGCATGAGGATACAGCAGGGAAGACAGGCACGGACTCTTCCCTCAGGGAGCTTGTCATCTGGGTTGGACAGGGCAGGGGAATCCAAAGAGACAGTAAGATCACTACAATAGACGAAGCTGACTGGCTGGGGGCCGTGGAGGGTGCTTTGGCAAAGCCAAGAAAGAGCAATTAACCCAGTGTGGGAGGTTGGAAATAGCTGCCCTATTTGGTCTGGGGTGGGGGGAAGGGAGCCTTGTGGCTGGACGGTATGGGAGAGAATGACCAGAAATGAGTGAAATAAAAGTCCCCTCAGGCTGAAGTGTGGAGAATGGATTCACCTATCCTCTTCCCACCATTCCACACTCTTTTCCCCTCTCATACCTATCTTCCCCTGCCTGGGCTACAGACAGACAGGTGACAGACAGATCCACGGATGCCAGTGGGAAGCATTGCAGTCTGGGCATGGAGAAGCTGTGCTTCCACCGCACTCACCCTCACTTACACTCACACTCACAGTGACACTCCTGCCCTGCTGCAGCTGGGCCAAGTCTGGTGCACGGGAAGAGGAGGCCTGGTCCCCAGGGCTTCAGTAATTCACATCCCTTCACTCAGATGCAGGGCTCTGTCTGTGGTATACTCAACAATTTGGCTTTTGTCCCTGGTCCCTGAGAGGGAGACTCTAAATCTTTGGAATACCTCAAGTAATACGAGTGTCTTTGTTATCTATGAGTCCCTCGGCTCACACCTGAGTTGATGCTAAGAGATGAGGTGACTTGGGCTGAGGCCTGGTCAGCAGAAAGACCAACCATATCACTGCAGAATTGGGGTTTTGAGCCAATCCGTCAGAGGAGATCGAGTCATGTTGCCAACAATTCATTCCTGCCTATGTATGAAATCTCAGTCAAAACTCTGTACACCAAAGCTCATGGAACTTCCTGGTTGGTGAACATATTGATGTACTGGGAGGGTGACGTGCCCTTTGTGTCTCCATGGGGAGAGAGCATGGGGGCAATGCACTGAGACCCTCCTTGTGTGTCTTTTCATTTGGATGTTCCTGATATATGTACTTTATAAAAAACTAGTTGTCAGGAGAGCACTTCCGAGTTGTGTGAGTCATTCTAGTGAACCCTTGGACCTGAGGGGGTTTGAAGACCTCTGGACTTGTAGCTAGTTAGGCAGAACTGCAGGTGTCCTGGGGACCCCACTTGTGACTGGCAGCTCAAGTGGAGGCAGGCTTGTTGGGACTGTGCCCTTAAACCTGTGGAGTCGAACACTGGCTCTGGGTAGTTAGTGTCTGCATTGAATTGCAGTACATGAGTTGGCAGCAGAATACCTTTCCACTGAGTGCACTCCCCACTGTCTCCATCTATCTGGAACCTTTTCTCCCTTTCATAACTCCTTAGTAGCCTCCCTGTCCCCATTTCCCACTCTTTGTCTTTAGCTCTGAGAACCTCAGCACTCAACATTTTGGACAAGGGAAGTGGGTTGCATTGTCCCTGTTAGGGGAAGGTTTGCAGTGTCGTCCCCTTGAAGGCACTTGAACATGAGTTTTAAGGCTAGGGGTCAGAGCTTGGTTCAGGATTAGAGGTCAGAGCAATATGGTTGGGGGGCTCCCTCTTTCCCAGGTTTCTCCCTACTCCCACCTCTTCTCTGTGGTCCTAAGACTACTGGAGTGGGAAAGATGGGACCCAGCTGGTCCCCCAGATTCCCTGAAGACAATGGCAAGTAGCAGGGTAAGACTGGGGAGGATCTCCTCCCAGGTCTCCATAGGCCTATCACAGTGACTACACATCCCTCAGCTGAGACCTACTCCTCTCTTCGACAAGCAGGGCTAAAGGGAAAGTTCTTTGGAAGCAGGTCCAGTTCCCATATCTCACATCTCAGGACTCTAGGGCTTCCCCCTCCTGGCCCAGCCAGTACTGTCCCTCTCCCCCATTATTTTCCTGTGCCCCAAACTGAGTCAGAGAATTATCGATAGCATGAGGGGAACCCGGCTTAGAACACCCCCTTCTGCCATGCCTTCCCTATCCTGGGAATTGAAAGGGGATTTCTGAGGAGAGGGGCTGGTGAGCTCCCAGGGACACAAGGAAACTAGAGATGAGGGAGGGGAGCAAGTGTTTCCCCCACCTGATGAGAGGGACCCAAGAGACAGAGACCAGAGGAGGAGACCTCTCAGGAGACACCAATCGTAGAGTGCTGTCCCTTTAACTTAATTCTGTGGTGCCCTCCCCGGTGCTGGGGCCAGTCCCTAACTGAAAGCAGACCCACTAGGAGTCCCTGACCCTTCATCACTTCAGTTGCCAGTCGATATCAGCCCAACTCGGTGACAAGACAGAATGGAAAGGTAGGGAGCAGTGGCCATTGGGTTCTCCTAGGGAGGTTACACTTCGGGGGGCTGATGCCAAGTATCTATGTACCCTTTTATTTTTACCTTTTTGACTCTGCCGCACGGCATGCGATATGTTAATTCCCCAGCCAGGGATAGAACGCATACCCCCTGCAGTGGGAGCATGGAGTCTTATCCACTGGACCATCAGGGAAGTCCCTGATGCCCAGTATCTTTCAACTCGGGATCCAACGGAAGGAGCCAGAAGCTGGGGTGTTAACTGTAGGAAAGACCTCCAACAGTTCTCAGTCATTCCCCTATGGCAGGCCAAGGGTGGCAGCTTCTAGGAATCTTTCCCTCCTCTCACAGCCTACTTCCTACAACTATGGGCTTGAAATAGTTTCGATCCACTCCCAGGAGGAGAAGATGCTTCAGGCACCAGGCAAAGTCCTGTCTAGGAGGAAGGTGGCAGCAGAGTGCTGGGATTGTGAGGATTTATGGATGTGGGGACAAGGCTGGGAGGAAGATAAAGCCAGGATTATTTAGCTCCCTCCATACAGGCCACTCACAGAGACGAGTGTGTGTGTGGTGGGGCGGGGGGCTTAGGTGGTGGAAGGCAATGACTGGTCGTAAGGGGAGGCCTGACTCTGATGAGGGGCCCTTAGGAATAATGGGAGCCTGGACACGGATGGACCCCTTATCAGGGAGAGAGGCCCTGTCGATATGGAAACAGCCGGCATGGAGAATGGCTCCCAGCCCGAATGGCAGCAGCGGAGGCAGAATCAGGAGGGCAGGACGGTGGCTTCGGTTTAAATCTTTAACTCACCAGCTGGCTAGGCAGCGGCAGCAGGGGTGCGGTGGGGGATGTTGCGACCGGAGCCCTGGAGAGCAGTGCCCAGTCCGCTTGACAAACAGCTCATCAGGCCCCGCAGAAGCTCCAGCTTCTGCTCCCGAGGGTGCGCTGAGCTGTGTGGGGACCCGACACAGGCATGAGGCGGGGCGGGGGCTCCCGGCTTCCCCGCGACCGGTTTTCGCGGACTGACCCTCGTCCATGCCCTGGGCGGGTGCGCGGTATCCCAAGCCGTTCGCCTCCGCTCCCTCCACCACATGCACAGCCAGGGGAAAATGTAGAAACAGCCCAAGCCGATCCTGGAAATAGAAGGCAGAGCATGGCGGGGTGGGGCGGGGCTGACCCCACTGACTCCGCCCCTTGGACGCTTCTACCCTCTCGTGGAAGGCTCCGCCCTTTTAGAGGCGGTTAGGGGCGGTTTACAGGCGGTATACTGGCGGTCTTTAGAGGCTCCGCCCTTTTAGAGGCGGTTAGAGGCGTTTAGAGTCGCTTTACAGGCGGTTTTTAGAGGCGGTTCCTCCAGTCCACGCCCCCTAAGAGGCCCCTCCCCTCCCGCTTCTCCCGCCCCTTCCCCACCAACCGGGAGCGGCTAGGTTCCTCCTCCGCAGAACCCCGCCTCCACTCACGCCTCCTCCTCCTCCTCCTCCCCAGTTTCCTGCATCACCTGGTATCTCCTCAATCCCGACATGTCCTGGGTTCCCAACGTCTCCTGGTGAGCGGCATGATTGGATCAAGGATTCCCCAAATCCCTGGGAGGATGCCCTTCTCTGTCATTCTCTGGACCAGTCTGAATTGTTCTCAGATAATATGAGACAGGTGCCCCCGGGAAGACTCAGTTGCCACATTGGGACAGGGTTGGATTGAAGATTTGGGAGGCACTAGTCCTTAAGGGATTGGGTGGTAGGGCCCCTCGGAGTCATGGGACATTTAGGAGTATAGAGCCAAAGGCCTTCGAGGTCATGGGGCTGGGATATTTGGGGTCCCGCGTGAGGATTTTGGGGGATTGTGGTCACACGGATGCGGGTTGAGGGTTCGGCACAGCCTAAATGCCCACCCTCTCTGGCTCCACCTGGAAACACGCCAGTGCATTAGGTCACAAAGACAGCATCACGCACTAGGGGTGGGGCTTACCTATTACCAGGAAGGTGTGGAGCCAGGGCATTTCTTCAGAGGAGGGGTATTCCAGAAGGTGGAGCCAGAGCCTATCAATAAAGAGGTGGAGTTAGGTTTTGTTACAAAGAGGCAGGGCACGGACCCTCTTTTATAAGGGTGGAGTCAGATTTCAGAGCTGCACCCTGGGAAGACGGAGACCTCAGCCCCAGGCAGTAAGAAAAGAGCTTTGGGACGCTGTCCAGTACTGTTTTGCCAATCCCCTCTCCTCTCTGTCTTCCTGGCTTCTGCTCCGACAATTACCTTTCTTGTCTGCCCCATTCTGTTTGTACGATTCTGGGCAGACGAGGAATAGGGCTCCAGAGAGGGCCCAGTCTAGACAGGCCAGGCTATGGGAACACTTGTTGGCTGAGTGGCCTTGGCCAAGTCACTTCATGGTTAGAGGGTCACAGCCCTTCCTCTCTTTGCTGAGACCTCCTTTCATGTGATTTCTGTTCCTGCAGTCACTAATCAACAAATATTTATCGAGTGACTACTAGGTGCCGGGTGATGTGCTTGGGCATGAGGATACAGCAGGGAAGACAGGCACGGACTCTTCCCTCAGGGAGCTTGTCATCTGGGTTGGACAGGGCAGGGGAATCCAAAGAGACAATAAGATCACTACAATAGACGAAGCTGACTGGCTGGGGGCCGTGGAGGGTGCTTTGGCAAAGCCAAGAAAGAGCAATTAACCCAGTGTGGGAGGTTGGAAATAGCTGCCCTATTTGGTCTGGGGAGGGGGAAAGGGAGCCTTGTGGCTGGACGGTATGGGAGAGAATGACCAGAAATGAGTGAAATAAATGTCCCCTCAGGCTGAAGTGTGGAGAATGGATTCACCTATCCTCTTCCCACCATTCCACACTCTTTTCCCCTCTCATACCTATCTTCCCCTGCCTGGGCTACAGACAGACAGGTGACAGACAGATCCACGGATGCCAGTGGGAAGCATTGCAGTCTGGGCATGGAGAAGCTGTGCTTCCACCGCACTCACCCTCACTTACACTCACACTCACAGTGACACTCCTGCCCTGCTGCAGCTGGGTCAAGTCTGGTGCACGGGAAGAGGAGGCCTGGTCCCCAGGGCTTCAGTAATTCACATCCCTTCACTCAGATGCAGGGCTCTGTCTGTTGTATACTCAACAATTTGGCTTTTGTCCCTGGTCCCTGAGAGGGAGACTCTAAATCTTTGGAATACCTCAAGTAATACGAGTGTCTTTGTTATCTATGAGTCCCTCGGCTCACACCTGAGTTGATGCTAAGAGATGAGGTGACTTGGGCTGAGGCCTGGTCAGCAGAAAGACCAACCATATCACTGCAGAATTGGGGTTTTGAGCCAATCCGTCAGAGGAGATCGAGTCATGTTGCCAACAATTCATTCCTGCCTATGTATGAAATCTCAGTCAAAACTCTGTACACCAAAGCTCATGGAACTTCCTGGTTGGTGAACATATTGATGTACTGGGAGGGTGACGTGCCCTTTGTGTCTCCATGGGGAGAGAGCATGGGGGCAATGCACTGAGACCCTCCTTGTGTGTCTTTTCATTTGGATGTTCCTGATATATGTACTTTATAAAAAACTAGTTGTCAGGAGAGCACTTCCGAGTTGTGTGAGTCATTCTAGTGAACCCTTGGACCTGAGGGGGTTTGAAGACCTCTGGACTTGTAGCTAGTTAGGCAGAACTGCAGGTGTCCTGGGGACCCCACTTGTGACTGGCAGCTCAAGTGGAGGCAGGCTTGTTGGGACTGTGCCCTTAAACCTGTGGAGTCGAACACTGGCTCTGGGTAGTTAGTGTCTGCATTGAATTGCAGTACATGAGTTGGCAGCAGAATACCTTTCCACTGAGTGCACTCCCCACTGTCTCCATCTATCTGGAACCTTTTCTCCCTTTCATAACTCCTTAGTAGCCTCCCTGTCCCCATTTCCCACTCTTTGTCTTTAGCTCTGAGAACCTCAGCACTCAACATTTTGGACAAGGGAAGTGGGTTGCATTGTCCCTGTTAGGGGAAGGTTTGCAGTGTCGTCCCCTTGAAGGCACTTGAACATGAGTTTTAAGGCTAGGGGTCAGAGCTTGGTTCAGGATTAGAGGTCAGAGCAATATGGTTGGGGGGCTCCCTCTTTCCCAGGTTTCTCCCTACTCCCACCTCTTCTCTGTGGTCCTAAGACTACTGGAGTGGGAAAGATGGGACCCAGCTGGTCCCCCAGATTCCCTGAAGACAATGGCAAGTAGCAGGGTAAGACTGGGGAGGATCTCCTCCCAGGTCTCCATAGGCCTATCACAGTGACTACACATCCCTCAGCTGAGACCTACTCCTCTCTTCGACAAGCAGGGCTAAAGGGAAAGTTCTTTGGAAGCAGGTCCAGTTCCCATATCTCACATCTCAGGACTCTAGGGCTTCCCCCTCCTGGCCCAGCCAGTACTGTCCCTCTCCCCCATTATTTTCCTGTGCCCCAAACTGAGTCAGAGAATTATCGATAGCATGAGGGGAACCCGGCTTAGAACACCCCCTTCTGCCATGCCTTCCCTATCCTGGGAATTGAAAGGGGATTTCTGAGGAGAGGGGCTGGTGAGCTCCCAGGGACACAAGGAAACTAGAGATGAGGGAGGGGAGCAAGTGTTTCCCCCACCTGATGAGAGGGACCCAAGAGACAGAGACCAGAGGAGGAGACCTCTCAGGAGACACCAATCGTAGAGTGCTGTCCCTTTAACTTAATTCTGTGGTGCCCTCCCCGGTGCTGGGGCCAGTCCCTAACTGAAAGCAGACCCACTAGGAGTCCCTGACCCTTCATCACTTCAGTTGCCAGTCGATATCAGCCCAACTCGGTGACAAGACAGAATGGAAAGGTAGGGAGCAGTGGCCATTGGGTTCTCCTAGGGAGGTTACACTTCGGGGGGCTGATGCCAAGTATCTATGTACCCTTTTATTTTTACCTTTTTGACTCTGCCGCACGGCATGCGATATGTTAATTCCCCAGCCAGGGATAGAACGCATACCCCCTGCAGTGGGAGCATGGAGTCTTATCCACTGGACCATCAGGGAAGTCCCTGATGCCCAGTATCTTTCAACTCGGGATCCAACGGAAGGAGCCAGAAGCTGGGGTGTTAACTGTAGGAAAGACCTCCAACAGTTCTCAGTCATTCCCCTATGGCAGGCCAAGGGTGGCAGCTTCTAGGAATCTTTCCCTCCTCTCACAGCCTACTTCCTACAACTATGGGCTTGAAATAGTTTCGATCCACTCCCAGGAGGAGAAGATGCTTCAGGCACCAGGCAAAGTCCTGTCTAGGAGGAAGGTGGCAGCAGAGTGCTGGGATTGTGAGGATTTATGGATGTGGGGACAAGGCTGGGAGGAAGATAAAGCCAGGATTATTTAGCTCCCTCCATACAGGCCACTCACAGAGACGAGTGTGTGTGTGGTGGGGCGGGGGGCTTAGGTGGTGGAAGGCAATGACTGGTCGTAAGGGGAGGCCTGACTCTGATGAGGGGCCCTTAGGAATAATGGGAGCCTGGACACGGATGGACCCCTTATCAGGGAGAGAGGCCCTGTCGATATGGAAACAGCCGGCATGGAGAATGGCTCCCAGCCCGAATGGCAGCAGCGGAGGCAGAATCAGGAGGGCAGGACGGTGGCTTCGGTTTAAATCTTTAACTCACCAGCTGGCTAGGCAGCGGCAGCAGGGGTGCGGTGGGGGATGTTGCGACCGGAGCCCTGGAGAGCAGTGCCCAGTCCGCTTGACAAACAGCTCATCAGGCCCCGCAGAAGCTCCAGCTTCTGCTCCCGAGGGTGCGCTGAGCTGTGTGGGGACCCGACACAGGCATGAGGCGGGGCGGGGGCTCCCGGCTTCCCCGCGACCGGTTTTCGCGGACTGACCCTCGTCCATGCCCTGGGCGGGTGCGCGGTATCCCAAGCCGTTCGCCTCCGCTCCCTCCACCACATGCACAGCCAGGGGAAAATGTAGAAACAGCCCAAGCCGATCCTGGAAATAGAAGGCAGAGCATGGCGGGGTGGGGCGGGGCTGACCCCACTGACTCCGCCCCTTGGACGCTTCTACCCTCTCGTGGAAGGCTCCGCCCTTTTAGAGGCGGTTAGGGGCGGTTTACAGGCGGTATACTGGCGGTCTTTAGAGGCTCCGCCCTTTTAGAGGCGGTTAGAGGCGTTTAGAGTCGCTTTACAGGCGGTTTTTAGAGGCGGTTCCTCCAGTCCACGCCCCCTAAGAGGCCCCTCCCCTCCCGCTTCTCCCGCCCCTTCCCCACCAACCGGGAGCGGCTAGGTTCCTCCTCCGCAGAACCCCGCCTCCACTCACGCCTCCTCCTCCTCCTCCTCCCCAGTTTCCTGCATCACCTGGTATCTCCTCAATCCCGACATGTCCTGGGTTCCCAACGTCTCCTGGTGAGCGGCATGATTGGATCAAGGATTCCCCAAATCCCTGGGAGGATGCCCTTCTCTGTCATTCTCTGGACCAGTCTGAATTGTTCTCAGATAATATGAGACAGGTGCCCCCGGGAAGACTCAGTTGCCACATTGGGACAGGGTTGGATTGAAGATTTGGGAGGCACTAGTCCTTAAGGGATTGGGTGGTAGGGCCCCTCGGAGTCATGGGACATTTAGGAGTATAGAGCCAAAGGCCTTCGAGGTCATGGGGCTGGGATATTTGGGGTCCCGCGTGAGGATTTTGGGGGATTGTGGTCACACGGATGCGGGTTGAGGGTTCGGCACAGCCTAAATGCCCACCCTCTCTGGCTCCACCTGGAAACACGCCAGTGCATTAGGTCACAAAGACAGCATCACGCACTAGGGGTGGGGCTTACCTATTACCAGGAAGGTGTGGAGCCAGGGCATTTCTTCAGAGGAGGGGTATTCCAGAAGGTGGAGCCAGAGCCTATCAATAAAGAGGTGGAGTTAGGTTTTGTTACAAAGAGGCAGGGCACGGACCCTCTTTTATAAGGGTGGAGTCAGATTTCAGAGCTGCACCCTGGGAAGACGGAGACCTCAGCCCCAGGCAGTAAGAAAAGAGCTTTGGGACGCTGTCCAGTACTGTTTTGCCAATCCCCTCTCCTCTCTGTCTTCCTGGCTTCTGCTCCGACAATTACCTTTCTTGTCTGCCCCATTCTGTTTGTACGATTCTGGGCAGACGAGGAATAGGGCTCCAGAGAGGGCCCAGTCTAGACAGGCCAGGCTATGGGAACACTTGTTGGCTGAGTGGCCTTGGCCAAGTCACTTCATGGTTAGAGGGTCACAGCCCTTCCTCTCTTTGCTGAGACCTCCTTTCATGTGATTTCTGTTCCTGCAGTCACTAATCAACAAATATTTATCGAGTGACTACTAGGTGCCGGGTGATGTGCTTGGGCATGAGGATACAGCAGGGAAGACAGGCACGGACTCTTCCCTCAGGGAGCTTGTCATCTGGGTTGGACAGGGCAGGGGAATCCAAAGAGACAATAAGATCACTACAATAGACGAAGCTGACTGGCTGGGGGCCGTGGAGGGTGCTTTGGCAAAGCCAAGAAAGAGCAATTAACCCAGTGTGGGAGGTTGGAAATAGCTGCCCTATTTGGTCTGGGGAGGGGGAAAGGGAGCCTTGTGGCTGGACGGTATGGGAGAGAATGACCAGAAATGAGTGAAATAAATGTCCCCTCAGGCTGAAGTGTGGAGAATGGATTCACCTATCCTCTTCCCACCATTCCACACTCTTTTCCCCTCTCATACCTATCTTCCCCTGCCTGGGCTACAGACAGACAGGTGACAGACAGATCCACGGATGCCAGTGGGAAGCATTGCAGTCTGGGCATGGAGAAGCTGTGCTTCCACCGCACTCACCCTCACTTACACTCACACTCACAGTGACACTCCTGCCCTGCTGCAGCTGGGTCAAGTCTGGTGCACGGGAAGAGGAGGCCTGGTCCCCAGGGCTTCAGTAATTCACATCCCTTCACTCAGATGCAGGGCTCTGTCTGTTGTATACTCAACAATTTGGCTTTTGTCCCTGGTCCCTGAGAGGGAGACTCTAAATCTTTGGAATACCTCAAGTAATACGAGTGTCTTTGTTATCTATGAGTCCCTCGGCTCACACCTGAGTTGATGCTAAGAGATGAGGTGACTTGGGCTGAGGCCTGGTCAGCAGAAAGACCAACCATATCACTGCAGAATTGGGGTTTTGAGCCAATCCATCAGAGGAGATCGAGTCATGTTGCCAACAATTCATTCCTGCCTATGTATGAAATCTCAGTAAAAACTCTGTACACCTAAGCTCATGGAACTTCCTGGTTGGTGAACATATTGATGTACTGGGAGGGTGACGTGCCCTTTGTGTCTCCATGGGGAGAGAGCATGGGAGCAAAGCACTGAGACCCTCCTTGTGTGTCTTTTCATTTGGATGTTCCTGATATATGTACTTTATAAAAAACTAGTTGTCAGGAGAGCACTTCCGAGTTGTGTGAGTCATTCTAGTGAACCATTGGACCTGAGGGGGGTTTGAAGACCTCTGGACTTGTAGCTAGTTAGGCAGAAATGCAGGTGTCCTGGGGACCCCACTTGTGCCTGGCAGCTCAACTGGAGGCAGGCTTGTTGGGACTGTGCCCTTAAACCTGTGGAGTCGAACACTGGCTCTGGGTAGTTAGTGTCTGCATTGAATTGCAGTACATGAGTTGGCAGCAGAATACCTTTCCACTGAGTGCACTCCCCACTGTCTCCATCTATCTGGAACCTTTTCTCCCTTTCATAACTCCTTAGTAGCCTCCCTGTCCCCATTTCCCACTCTTTGTCTTTAGCTCTGAGAACCTCTGCACTCAACATTTTGGACAAGGGAAGTGGGTTGCATTGTCCCTCTTAGGGGAAGGTTTGCAGTGTCGTCCCCTTGAAGGCATTTGAACATGAGTTTTAAGGCTAGGGGTCAGAGCTTGGTTCAGGATTAGAGGTCAGAGCAATATGGTTGGGGGGCTCCCTCTTTCCCAGGTTTCTCCCTACTCCCACCTCTTATCTGTGGTCCTAAGACTACTGGAGTGGGAAAGATGGGACCCAGCTGGTCCCCCAGATTCCCTGAGGACAATGGAAAGTAGCAGGGTAAGACTGGGGAAGATCTCCTCCCAGGTCTCCATAGGCCAATCACAGTGACTACACATCCCTCATCTGAGACCTACTCCTCTCTTCGACAAGCAGGGCTAAAGGGAAAGTTCTTTGGAAGCAGGTCCAGTTCCCATATATCACATCTCAGGACTCTAGGGCTTCCCCCTCCTGGCCCAGCCAGTACTGTCGCTCTCCCCCATTATTTTCCTGTGCCGCAAACTGAGTCAGAGAATTATCGATAGCATGAGGGGAACCCGGCTTAGAAAACCACCTTCTGCCATGCCTTCCCTATCCTGGGAATTGAAAGGGGATTTCTGAGGAGAGGGGCTGGTGAGCTCCCAGGGATACAAGGAAACTAGAGATGAGGGATGGGAGCAAGTGTTCCCCCACCTGATGAGAGGGACCCAAGAGACAGAGACCAGAGGAGGAGACCTCTCAGGAGACACCAATCGTAGAGTGCTGTCCCTTTAACTTAATTCTGTGGTGCCCTCCCCGGTGCTGGGGCCAGTCCCTAACTGAAAGCAGACCCACTAGGAGTCCCTGACCCTTCATCACTTCAGTTACTAGTCGATTTCAGCCCAACTCGGTGACAAGACAGAAAGGAAAGGTAGGGAGCAGTGGCCCTTGGCTTCTCCTAGGGAGGTTACACTTCGGGGGGCTGAAGCCAAGTATCTATGTACCCTTTTATTTTTACCTTTTGGCTGTGCCGCACCGCATGCGGTATGTTAATTCCCCAGCCACAGATAGAACGCATAACCCCTGCAGTGGGAGCATGGAGTCTTATCCACTGGACCATCAGGGAAGTCCCTGATGCCCAGTATCTTTCAACTCGGGATCCAACTGAAGGAGACAGAAGCTGGGGTGTTAACTGTAGGAAAGACCTCCAACAGTTCTCAGTCATTCCCCTATGGCAGGCCAAGGGTGGCAGCTTCTAGGAATCTTTCCCTCCTCTCACAGCCTACTTCTTACAACTATGGGCTTGAAATAGTTTCGATCCACTCCCAGGAGGAGAAGATGCTTCAGGCACCAGGCAAAGTCCTGTCTAGGAGGAAGGTGGCAGCAGAGTGCTGGGATTGTGAGGATTTATGGATGTGGGGACAAGGCTGGGAGGAAGATAAAGCCAGGATTATTTAGCTCCCTCCATACAGGCCACTCACAGAGACGAGTGTGTGTGTGGTGGGGCGGGGGGCTTAGGTGGTGAAATGCAATGACTGGTCGTAAGGGGAGGCCTGACTCTGATGAGGGGCCCTTAGGAATAATGGGAGCCTGGACACGGATGGACCCCTTATCAGGGAGAGAGGCCCTGTCGATATGGAAACAGCCGGCATGGAGAATGGCTCCCAGCCCGAATGGCAGCAGCGGCGGCAGAATCAGGAGGGCAGGACGGTGGCTTCGGTTTAAATCTTTAACTCACCAGCTGGCTAGGCAGCGGCAGCATGGGTGCGGTGGGGGATGTTGCGACCGGAGCCCTGGAGAGCAGTGCCCAGTCCGCTTGACAAACAGCTCATCAGGCCCCGCAGAAGCTCCAGCTTCTGCTCCCGATGGTGCGCTGAGCTGTGTGGGGACCCGACACAGGCATGAGGGGTGGCGGGGGCTCCCGGCTTCCCCGCGACCGGTTCTCCCGGACTGACACTCGTCCATGCCGTGGGCGGGTGCGCGTTATCCCAAGCCGTCCGCCTCCGCTCCCTCCACCACATGCACAGCCAGGGGAAAAAGTAGAGACAGCCCCAGGCGATCCTGGAAAGAGAAGGCAGAGCAGGGCGGGGTGGGGCGGGGCTGACCCCACTGACTCCGCCCCTTGGACGCTTCTACCCTCTCGTGGAAGGCTCCGCCCTTTTAGAGGCGGTTAGAGGCGGTTTACAGGCGGTCTTTAGAGGCTCCGCCCTTTTAGAGGCGGTTAGAGGCACTTTACAGGCGCTTTACAGGCGGTTCTTAGAGGCGGTTCCTCCAGTCCACGCCCCCTAAGAGGCCCCTCCCCTCCCGCTTCTCCCGCCCCTTCCCCACCAACCGGGAGCGGCTAGGTTCCTCCTCTGCAGAACCCCGACTCCACTCACGCCTCCTCCTCCTCCTCCTCCCCAGCTTCCTACATCACCTGGTATCTCCTCAATCCCAACATGTCCTGGGTTTCCAACGTCTCCTGGTGAGCGGCATGATTGGATCAAGGATTCCCCAAATCCTTGGGAGGATGCCCTTCTCTGTCTTTCCCTGGACCAGTCTGAATTGTTCTCAGATAATATGAGACAGGTTCCCCAGGGAAGACTCAGTTGCCACATTGGGACAGGGTTGGATTGAAGATTTGGGAGGCACTAGTCGCTAAGGGATTGGGTGGTAGGGTCCCTCGGAGTAATGGGGCATTTAGGAGGATAGAGCCAAAGGCCTTCGAGGTCATGGGGCTGGGATATTTGGGGTCCCGCGTGAGGATTTTCGGGGATTGTGGTCACCCGGATGCGGGTTGAGGGTTCGGCACAGCCTAAATGCCCTCCCTCACTGGCTCCACCCTGGAAACACGCCGGTGCATTAGGTCACAAAGACAGCATCACGCACTAGGTGTGGGGCTTACCTATTACCAGTAAGGTGCGGAGCCAGGGAATTTCTTCAGAGGAGGGGTAGTCCAGAAGGTGGAGCCAGAGCCTATCAATAAAGAGGTGGAGATAGGTTTTGTTACAAAGAGGCAGGGCACGGACCCTCTTTTATAAGGGTGGAGTCAGATTTCAGAGCTGCACACTGGGAAGACGGAGACCTCAGCCCTCTAACCATGAAGTGACTTGGCCAAGGCCACTCAGCCAACAAGTGTTCCCATAGCCTGGCCTGTCTAGACTGGGCCCTCTCTGGAGCCCTATTCCTCCTCTGCCCAGAATCGTACAAACAGAATGGGGCAGACAAGAAAGGTAATTGTCGGAGCAGAAGCCAGGAAGACAGAGAGGAGAGGGGATTGGCAAAACAGTACTGGACAGCGTCCCAAAGCTCTTTTCTTGCTGCCTGGGGCTGAGGTCTCCGTCTTCCCAGGGTGCAGCTCTGAAATCTGACTCCACACTTATAAAAGAGGTTCCATGCCCTGCCTCTTTGTAACAAAACCTAACTCCAGGTCTTTATTGATAGGCTCTGGCACCACATACTGGACTACCCCTCCTCTGAAGAAATGCCCAGGCTCCGCCCATTCCTGGTAATAGGTAAGCCCCACCCCTAGTGCGTGATGCTGTCTTTGTGACCTAATGCACCGGCGTGTTTCCAGGGTGGAGCCAGAGAGGGTGGGCATTTAGGCTGTGCCGAACCCTCAACCCGCATCTGGGTGACTACAATCCCCGAAAATACTCACGCGGGACCCCAAATATCCCAGCCCCATGACCTCGAAGGCCTTTGGCTCTATCCTCCTAAATGCCCCATTACTCCGAGGGGCCCGACCACCCAATCCCTTAACGACGAGTGCCTCCCAAATCTTCAATCCAACCCTGTCCCAATGAGGCAACTGAGTCTTCCCGGGGGCACGTGTCTCATATTATCTGAGAACAATTCAGACTAGTCCAGAGAAAGACAGAGAAGGGCATCCTCCCAAGGATTTGGGGAATCCTTGATCCAATCATGCCGTTCACCAGGAGACGTTGGGAACCCAGGACATGTCGGGATTGAGGAGATACCAGGTGATGCAGGAAGCTGGGGAGGAGGAGGAGGAGGACGCGGGACTGGAGGCGGGGTTCTGCGGAGGAGGAACCTAGCCGCTCCCGGTTGGTGGGGAAGGGGCGGGAGAAGCGGGAGGGGAGGTGCCTCTTAGGGGTCGTGGACTGGAGGAACCGCCTCTAAGAACCGCTGTAAAGCGCCTGTAAAGTGTCTCTAACTGCCTCTAAAAGGGCGGAGCCACTAAAGACCGCCTGTAAACCGCCTCTAACCGCCTCTAAAAGGGCGGAGCCTTCCACGAGAGGGTAGAAGCGTCCAAGGGGCGGAGTCAGTGGGGTCAGCCCCGCCCCACCCCTCCCTGCTCTGCCTTCTCTTTCCAGGATCGGCTTGGGCTGTCTCTAACTTTTCCCCTGGCTGTGCATGTGGTGGAGGGAGCGGAGGCGAACGGCTTAGGATACCGCGCACCCGCCCAGGGCATGGACGAGGCTCAGTCCGGGAGAACCGGTCGCGGGGAAGCCGGGAGCCCCCGCCCCGCCTCATGCCTGTGTCGGGTCCCCACACAGCTCAGCGCACCCTCGGGAGCAGAAGCTGGAGCTTCTGCGGGGCCTGATGAGCTGTTTGTCAAGCGGACTGGGCACTGCTCTCCAGGGCTCCGGTCGCAACATCCCCCACCGCACCCCTGCTGCCGCTGCCTAGCCAGCTGGTGAGTTAAAGATTTAAACCGAAGCCACCGTCCTGCCCTCCTGATTCTGCCGCCGCTGCTGCCATTCGGGCTGGGAGCCATTCTCCATGCCGGCTGTTTCCATATCGACAGGGCCTCTCTCCCTGATAAGGGGTCCATCCGTGTCCAGGCTCCCATTATTCCTAAGGGCCCCTCATCAGAGTCAGGCCTCCCATTACGACCAGTGATTGCCTTCCACCACCTAAGCCCCCCGCCCAACCACACACACACTCGTCTCTGTGAGTGGCCTGTATGGAGGGAGCTAAATAATCGTGGCTTTATCTTCCTCCCAGCCTTGTCCCCACATCCATAAATCCTCACAATCCCAGCACTCTGCTGCCACCTTCCTCCTAGACAGGACTTTGCCTGGTGCCTGAAGCATCTTCTCCTCCTGG
The DNA here is from genome assembly GCF_964165515.1 of Mesoplodon bidens. Classification (NCBI taxonomy): domain Eukaryota; kingdom Metazoa; phylum Chordata; class Mammalia; order Artiodactyla; family Ziphiidae; genus Mesoplodon; species Mesoplodon bidens. Next base: position 1,230,396 of record NW_027671983.1, read on the forward strand.
GAGTGGATCGAAACTATTTCAAGCCCATAGTTGTAGGAAGTAGGCTGTGAGAGGAGGGAAAGATTCCTAGAAGCTGCCACCCTTGGCCTGCCATAGGGGAATGACTGAGAACTGTTGGAGGTCTTTCCTACAGTTAACACCCCAGCTTCTGGCTCCTTCAGTTGGATCCCGAGTTGAAAGATACTGGGCATCGGGGACTTCCCTGATGGTCCAGTGGATAAGACTCCATGCTCCCACTGCAGGGGGTATGCGTTCTATCCCTGGCTGGGGAATTAACATACCGCATGCCGCGTGGCACAGCCAAAAGGTCAAAATAAAAGGGTACATAGATACTTGGCATCAGCCCCCCGAAGTGTAACCTCCCTAGGAGAAACCAAGGGCCACTGCTCCCTACCTTTCCTTTCTGTCTTGTCACCGAGTTGGGCTGAAATCGACTAGCAACTGAAGTGATGAAGGGTCAGGGACTCCTAGTGGGTCTGCTTTCAGTTAGGGACTGGCCCCAGCACCGGGGAGGGCACCACAGAATTAAGTTAAAGGGACAGCACTCTACGATTGGTGTCTCCTGAGAGGTCTCCTCCTCTGTTCTCTGTCTCTTGGGTCCCTCTCATCAGGTGGGGGAAACACTTGCTCCCCTCCCTCATTTCTAGTTTCCTTGTGTCCCTGGGAGCTCACCAGCCCCTCTCCTCAGAAATCCACTTTCAATTCCCAGGATAGGGAAGGCATGGCAGAAGGGGGTGTTCTAAGCCGGGTTCCCCTCATGCTATCGATAATTCTCTGACTCAGTTTGGGGCACAGGAAAATAATGGGGGAGAGGGACAGTGCTGGCTGGGCCAGGAAGGGGAAGCCCTAGAGTCCTGAGATGTGAGATATGGGAACTGGACCTGCTGCCAAAGAACTTTCCCTTTAGCCCTGCTTGTCGAAGAGAGGAGTAGGTCTCAGCTGAGGGATGTGTAGTCACTGTGATAGGCCTATGGAGACCTGGGAGGAGATCCTCCCCAGTCTTACCCTGCTACTTGCCATTGTCCTTAGGGAATCTGGGGGACCAGCTGGGTCCCATCTTTCCCACTCCAGTAGTCTTAGGACCACAGAGAAGAGGTGGGAGTAGGGAGAAACCTGGGAAAGAGGGAGCCCCTCAAACATATTGCTCTGACCTCTAATCCTGAACCAAGCTCTGACCCCTAGCCTTAAAACTCATGTTCAAATGCCTTCAAGGGGACGACACTGCAAACCTTCCCCTAACAGGGACAATGCAACCCACTTCCCTTGTCCAAAATGTTGAGTGCTGAGGTTCTCAGAGCTAAAGACAAAGAGTGGGAAATGGGGACAGGGAGGCTACTAAGGAGTAATGAAAGGGAGAAAAGGTTCCAGATAGATGGAGACAGTGGGGAGTGCACTCAGTGGAAAGGTATTCTGCTGCCAACTCATGTACTGCAATTCAATGCAGACACTAACTACCCAGAGCCAGTGTTCGACTCCACAGGTTTAAGGGCACAGTCCCAACAAGCCTGCCTCCACTTGAGCTGCCAGTCACAAGTGGCGTCCCCAGGACACCTGCATTTCTGCCTAACTAGCTACAAGTCCAGAGGTCTTCAAACCCCCCTCAGGTCCAAGGGTTCACTAGAATGACTCACACAACTCGGAAGTGCTCTCCTGACAACTAGTTTTTTATAAAGTACATATATCAGGAACATCCAAATGAAAAGACACACAAGGAGGGTCTCAGTGCATTGCTCCCATGCTCTCTCCCCATGGAGACACAAAGGGCACGTCACCCTCCCAGTACATCAATATGTTCACCAACCAGGAAGTTCCATGAGCTTTGGTGTACAGAGTTTTTACTGAGATTTCATACATAGGCAGGAATGAATTGTTGGCAACATGACTCGATCTCCTCTGACGGATTGGCTCAAAACCCCAATTCTGCAGTGATATGGTTGGTCTTTCTGCTGACCAGGCCTCAGTCCAAGTCACCTCATCCCTTAGCATCAACTCAGGTGTGAGCCCAGGGACTCATAGATAACAAAGACACTCGTATTACTTGAGGTATTCCAAAGATTTAGAGTCTCCCTCTCATGGACCAGGGACAAAAGCCAAATTGTTGAGTATACAACAGACAGAGCCCTGCATCTGAGTGAAGGGATGTGAATTACTGAAGCCCTGGGGACCAGGCCTCCTCTTCCCGTGCACCAGACTTGACCCAGCTGCAGCAGGGCAGGAGTGTCACTGTGAGTGTGAGTGTAAGTGAGGGTGAGTGCGGTGGAAGCACAGCTTCTCCATGCCCAGACTGCAATGCTTCCCACTGGCATCCGTGGATCTGTCTGTCACCTGTCTGTCTGTAGCCCAGGCAGGGGAAGATAGGTATGAGAGGGGAAAAGAGTGTGGAATGGTGGGAAGAGGATAGGTGAATCCATTCTCCACACTTCAGCCTGAGGGGACTTTTATTTCACTCATTTCTGGTCATTCTCTCCCATACCGTCCAGCCACAAGGCTCCCTTCGCCCCTCCCCAGACCAAATAGGGCAGCTATTTCCAACCTCCCACACTGGGTTAATTGCTCTTTCTTGGCTTTGCCAAAGCACCCTCCACGGCCCCCAGCCAGTCAGCTTCGTCTATTGTAGTGATCTTATTGTCTCTTTGGATTCCCCTGCCCTGTCCAACCCAGATGACAAGCTCCCTGAGGGAAGAGTCTGTGCCTGTCTTCTCTGCTGTATCCTCATGCCCAAGCACATCAACCGGCACCTAGTAGTCACTTGAAAAATATTTGTTGGTTAGTGACTGCAGGAACAGAAATCACATGAAAGGAGGTCTCAGCTCAGAGAGGAAGGGCTGTGAACCTCTAACCATGAAGTGACTTGGCCAAGGCCACTCAGCCAACAAGTGTTCCAATAGCCTGGCCTGCCTAGACTGGGCCCCCTCTGGGGCCCTATTCCTCCTCTGTCCAGAATCATACAAACAGAATGGGGCAGACAAGAAAGGTAATTGTCAGAGCAAAAGCCAGGAAGACGGAGAGGAGGGAGGATTGGCAAAACAGTACTGCACAGCGTCCCAAAGCTCTTTTCTTGCTGCCTGGGGCTGAGGTCTCCGTCTTCCCAGGGTGCAGCTCTGAAATCTGACTCCACCCTTATAAAAGAAGGTCTGTGCCCTACCTCTTTGTAACAGAACCTAACTCCACCTCTTTATTGATAGGCTCTGGCTCCACCTTCTGGACTACCCCTCCTCTGAAGAAATGCCCTGGCTCCGCCCCTTCCTGGTAATAGGTAAGCCCCACACCTAGTGCATGATGCTGTCTTTGTGACCTAATGCACCGGCGTGTTTCCAGGGTGGAGCCAGAGAGGGTGGGCATTTAGGTTGTGCCGAACCCTCAACCCCCATCCGGGTGACCACAATCCCCCAAAATCCTCACGTGGAATCCCAAATATCCCAGCCCCATGACCTCGAAGGCTTTTGGCTCTAAGCTCCTAAATGCCCCATGCCCCAGAGGGGCCCTACCACCCAATCCCTTAACGCCTAGTGCCTCCCAAATCTTCAATCCATCCCTGTCCCAATGTGGCAACTGAGTCTTCCCGGGGGCACCTGTCTCATATTATCTGAGGACAATACAGACTGGTCCAGAGAATGACAGAGAAGGGCATCCTCCGAAGGATTTGGGGAATCCTTGATCCAATCATGCCGCTCCCCAGGAGACGTTGGGAACCCAGGACATGTCGGGATTGAGGAGATACCAGGTGATGCAGGAAGCTGAGGAGGAGGAGTAGGAGGAGGCGTGAGTGGAGGCGGGGTTCTGTGGAGGAGGAACCTAGCCGCTCTCGGTTGGTGGGGAAGGGGCGGGAGAAGCGGGAGGGGAGGGGCCTCTTAGAGGGCGTGGACTAGAGGAACCGCCTCTAAAAATCGCCTGTAAAGCGCCTCTAACCGCCTCTAACCGCCTCTAAAAGGGCGGAGCCTCTAAAGACCGCCAGTAAACCGCCTGTAAACCGTATTTAACCGCCTCTAAAAGGGCGGAGCCTTCCACGAGAGGGTAGAAGCGTCCAAGGGGCGGAGTCAGTGGGGTGAGCCCCGCCCCACCCCGCCCTGCTCTGCCTTCTCTTTCCAGGATCGGCTGGGGCTGTTTCTACATTTTCCCCTGGCTGCACATGTGGTGGAGGTAGCGGAGGCGAAGGGCTTGGGATACCGCGCACCTGCCCAGGGCATGGACGAGGCTCAGTCCGGGAGAACCGGTCGCGGGGAAGCCGGGAGCCCCCGCCCCGCCTCATGTCTGTGTCGGGTCCCCACACAGCTCAGCGCACCCTCGGGAGCAGAAGCTGGAGCTTCTGCGGGGCCTGATGAGCTGTTTGTCAAGCGGACTGGGCACTGCTCTCCAGGGCTCCGGTCGCAACATCCCCCACCGCACCCCTGCTGCCGCTGCCTAGCCAGCTGGTGAGTTAAAGATTTAAACCGAAGCCACCGTCCTGCCCGCCTCATTCTGCCGCCGCTGCTGCGATTCGGGCTGGGAGCCATTCTCCATGCCGGCTGTTTCCATATGGACAGGGCCTCTCTCCCTGATAAGGGGTCCATCCGTGTCCAGGCTCCCATTATTCCTAAGGGCCCCTCATCAGAGTCAGGCCTCCCCTTACGACCAGTGATTGCCTTCCACCACCTAAGAACCCGCCCCACCACACACACACTCGTCTCTGTGAGTGGCCTGTATGGAGGGAGCTAAATAATCCTGGCTTTATCTTCCTCCCAGCCTTGTCCCCACATCCATAAATCCTCACAATCCCAGCACTCTGCTGCCACCTTCCTCCTAGACAGGACTTTGCCTGGTGCCTGAAGCATCTTCTCCTCCTGGGAGTGGATTGAAAATATTTCAAGCCCCTAGTTGTAGGAAGTAGGCTGTGAGAGGAGGGAAAGATTCCTAGAAGCTGCCACCCTTGGCCTGCCATAGGGGAATGACTGAGAACTGTTGGAGGTCTTTCCTACAGTTAACACCCCAGCTTCTGGCTCCTTCAGTTGGATCCCGAGTTGAAAGATACTGGGCATCGGGGACTTCCCTGATGGTCCAGTGGATAAGACTCCATTCTCCCACTGCAGGGGGTATGCGTTCTATCCCTGGCTGGGTAATTAACATACCGCATACCACGTGGCACAGCCAAATGGTAAAAATAAAAGGGTACATAGATACTTGGCATCAGCCCCCCGAAGTGTAACCTCCCTCGGAGAACCCAAGGGCCACTGCTCCCTACCTTTCCTTTCTGTCTTGTCACCGAGTTCGGCTGAAATCGACTAGCAACTGAAGTGATGAAGGGTCAGGGACTCCTAGTGGGTCTGCTTTCAGTTAGGGACTGGCCCCAGCACCGGGGAGGGCACCACAGAATTAAGTTAAAGGGACAGCACTCTACTATTTGTGTCTCCTGAGAGGTCTCCTCCTCTGGTCTCTGTCTCTTGTGTCCCTCTCATCAGGTGGGGGAAACACTTGCTCCCCTCCCGCATCTCTAGTTTCCTTGTGTCCCTGGGAGCTCACCATCCCCTCTCCTCAGAAATCCCCTTTCAATTCCCAGGATAGCGAAGGCATGGCAGAAGGGGGTGTTCTAAGCCGGGTTCCCCTCTTGCTATCGATAATTCTCTGACTCAGTTTGGGGCACAGGAAAATAATGGGGGAGAGGGACAGTGCTGGCTGGGCCAGGAGGGGAAAGGCCTAGAGTCCTGAGATGTGAGATATGGGAACTGGACCTGCTTCCAAAGAACTTTCCCTTTAGCCCTGCTTGTCGAAGAGAGGAGTAGGTCTCAGATGAGGGATGTGTAGTCACTGTGATAGGCCTATGGAGACCTGGGAGGAGATCTTCCCCAGTCTTACCCTGCTACTTGCCATTGTCCTCAGGGATTCTGGGGGACCAGCTGGGTCCCATCTTTCCCACTCCAGTAGTCTTAGGACCACAGATAAGAGGTGGGAGTAGGGAGAAACCTGGGAAAGAGGGAGCCCCCCAACCATATTGCTCTGACCTCTAATCCTGAACCAAGCTCTGACCCCTAGCCTTAAAACTCATGTTCAAATGCCTTCAAGGGGACGACACTGCAAACCTTCCCCTAAGAGGGACAATGCAACCCACTTCCCTTGTCCAAAATGTTGAGTGCTGAGGTTCTCAGAGCTAAAGACAAAGAGTGGGAAATGGGGACAGGGAGGCTACTAAGGAGTTATGAAAGGGAGAAAAGGTTCCAGATAGATGGAGACAGTGGGGAGTGCACTCAGTGGAAAGGTATTCTGCTGCCAACTCATGTACTGCAATTCAATGCAGGCACTAACTACCCAGAGCCAGTGTTCGACTCCACAGGTTTAAGGGCACAGTCCCAACAAGCCTGCCTCCACTTGAGCTGCCAGGCACAAGTGGGGTCCCCAGGACACCTGCATTTCTGCCTAACTAGCTACAAGTCCAGAGGTCTTCAAACCCCCCTCAGGTCCAAGGGTTCACTAGAATGACTCACACAACTCGGAAGTGCTCTCCTGACAACTAGTTTTTTATAAAGTACATATATCAGGAACATCCAAATGAAAAGACACAGAAGGAGCGTCTCAGTGCAGAGCTCCCATGCTCTCTCCCCATGGAGACACAAAGGGCACGTCACCCTCCCAGTACATCAATATGTTCACCAACCAGGAAGTTCCATGAGCTTTGGTGTACAGAGTTTTTACTGAGATTTCATACATAGGCAGGAATGAATTTTTGGCAACATGACTCGATCTCCTCTGACGGATTGGCTCAAAACCCCAATTCTGCAGTGATATGGTTGGTCTTTCTGCTGACCAGGCCTCAGCCCAAGTCACCTCATCTCTTAGCATCAACTCAGGTGTGAGCTGGGGGACTCATAGATAACAAAGACACTCGTATTACTTGAGGTATTCCAAAGATTTAGAGTCTCCCTCTCAGGGACCAGGGACAAAAGCCAAATTGTTGAGTATACAACAGACAGAGCCCTGCATCTGAGTGAAGGGATGTGAATTACTGAAGCCCTGGGGACCAGGCCTCCTCTTCCCGTGCACCAGACTTGACCCAGCTGCAGCAGGGCAGGAGTGTCACTGTGAGTGTGAGTGTAAGTGAGGGTGAGTGCGGTGGAAGCACAGCTTCTCCATGCCCAGACTGCAATGCGTCCCACTGGCATCCGTGGATCTGTCTGTCACCTGTCTGTCTGTAGCCCAGGCAGGGGAAGATAGGTATGAGAGGGGAAAAGAGTGTGGAATGGTGGGAAGAGGATAGGTGAATCCATTCTCCACACTTCAGCCTGAGGGGACTTTTATTTCACTCATTTCTGGTCATTCTCTCCCATACCGTCCAGCCACAAGGCTCCCTTCCCCCCTCCCCAGACCAAATAGGGCAGCTATTTCCAACCTCCCACACTGGGTTAATTGCTCTTTCTTGGCTTTGCCAAAGCACCCTCCACGGCCCCCAGCCAGTCAGCTTCGTCTATTGTAGTGATCTTATTGTCTCTTTGGATTCCCCTGCCCTGTCCAACCCAGATGACAAGCTCCCTGAGGGAAGAGTCTGTGCCTGTCTTCTCTGCTGTATCCTCATGCCCAAGCACATCAACCGGCACCTAGTAGTCACTCGATAAATATTTGTTGATTAGTGACTGCAGGAACAGAAATCACATGAAAGGAGGTCTCAGCTCAGAGAGGAAGGGCTGTGACCCTCTAACCATGAAGTGACTTGGCCAAGGCCACTCAGCCAACAAGTGTTCCAATAGCCTGGCCTGCCTAGACTGGGCCCCCTCTGGGGCCCTATGCCTCCTCTGTCCAGAATCATACAAACAGAATGGGGCAGACAAGAAAGGTAATTGTCGGAGCAAAAGCCAGGAAGACGTAGAGGAGGGAGGATTGGCAAAACAGTACTGCACAGCGTCCCAAAGCTCTTTTCTTGCTGCCTGGGGCTGAGGTCTCCGTCTTCCCAGGGTGCAGCTCTGAAATCTGACTCCACCCTTATAAAAGAGGGTCCGTGGCCTGCCTCTTTGTAACAAAACCTAACTCCACCTCTTTATTGATAGGCTCTGGCTCCACCTTCTGGACTACCCCTCCTCTGAAGAAATGCCCTGGCTCCGCCCCTTCCTGGTAATAGGTAAGCCCCACACCTAGTGCGTGATGCTGTCTTTGTGACCTAATGCACCGGCGTGTTTCCAGGGTGGAGCCAGAGAGGGTGGGCATTTAGGTTGTGCCGAACCCTCATCCCCCATCCGGGTGACCACAATCCCCCAAAATCCTCACGCGGAATCCCAAATATCCCAGCCCCATGACCTCGAAGGCTTTTGGCTCTAACCTCCTAAATGCCCCATGCCCCAGAGGGGCCCTACCACCCAATCCCTTAACGCCTAGTGCCTCCCAAATCTTCAATCCATCCCTGTCCCAATGTGGCAACTGAGTCTTCCCGGGGGCACCTGTCTCATATTATCTGAGGACAATACAGACTGGTCCAGAGAATGACAGAGAAGGGCATCCTCCCAAGGATTTGGGGAATCCTTGATCCAATCATGCCGCTCACCAGGAGACGTTGGGAACCCAGGACATGTCGGGATTGAGGAGATACCAGGTGATGCAGGAAGCTGAGGAGGAGGAGGAGGAGGAGGCGTGAGTGGAGGCGGGGTTCTGTGGAGGAGGAACCTAGCTGCTCTCGGTTGGTGTGGAAGGGGCGGGAGAAGCGGGAGGGGAGGGTCCTCTTAGAGGGCGTGGACTGGAGGAACCGCCTCTAACCGCCTCTAAAAGGGCGGAGCCTCTAAAGACCGCCTGTAAACCGCCTGTAAACCGCCTCTAAACGCCTCTAAAAGGGCGGAGCCTTCCACGAGAGGGTAGAAGCGTCCAAGGGGCGGAGTCAGTGGGGTCAGCCCCGCCCCGCCCCACCACGCCCTGCTCTGCCTTCTCTTTCCAGGATCGGCTGGGGCTGTTTCTACTTTTTCCCCTGGCTGCACATGTGGTGGAGGGAGAGGAGGCGAAGGGCTTGGGATACCGCGCACCCTCCCAGGGCATGGACGAGGCTCAGTCCGGGAGAACCGGTCGCGGGGAAGCCGGGAGCCCCCGCCCCGCCTCATGCCTGTGTCGGGTCCCCACACAGCTCAGCGCACCCTCGGGAGCAGAAGCTGGAGCTTCTGCGGGGCCTGATGAGCTGTTTGTCAAGCAGACTGGGCACTGCTCTCCAGGGCTCTGGTTGCAACATCCCCCACCGCACACCTTCTGCCGCTGCCTAGCCAGCTGGTGAGTTAAAGATTTAAACCGAAGCCACCGTCCTGCCCTCCTGATTCTGCCGCCACTGCTGCCATTCGGGCTGGGAGCCATTCTCCATGCCGGCTGTTTCCATATCGACAGGGCCTCTCTCCCTGATAAGGGGTCCATCCGTGTCCAGGCTCCCATTATTCCTAAGGGCCCCTCATCAGAGTCAGGACTCCCCTTACGACCAGTGATTGCCTTCCACCACCTAAGCCCCCCGCCACACCACACACACACTCGTCTCTGTGAGTGGCCTGTATGGAGGGAGCTAAATAATCCTGGCTTTATCTTCCTCCCAGCCTTGTCCCCACATCCATAAATCCTCACAATTCCAGCACTCTGCTGCCACCTTCCTCCTAGACAGGACTTTGCCTGGTGCCTGAAGCATCTTCTCCTCCTGGGAGTGTATCGAAAATATTTCAAGCCCATAGTTGTAGGAAGTAGGCTGTGAGAGGAGGGAAAGATTCCTAGAAGCTGCCACCCTTGGCCTGCCATAGGGGAATGACTGAGAACTGTTGGAGGTCTTTCCTACAGTTAACACCCCAGCTTCTGGCTCCTTCAGTTGGATCCCAAGTTGAAAGATACTGGGCATCGGGGACTTCCCTGATGGTCCAGTGGATAAGACTCCATGCTCCCACTGCAGGGGGTATGCGTTCTATCCCTGGCTGGGGAATTAACATACCACATGCCGCGCGGCACAGCGAAAAGGTCAAAATAAAAGGGTACATAGATACTTGGCATCAGCCCCCCGAAGTGTAACCTCCCTAGGAGAACCCAAGGGCCACTGCTCCCTACCTTTCCTTTCTGTCTTGTCACCGAGTTGGGCTGAAATCGACTAGCAACTGAAGTGATGAAGGGTCAGGGACTCCTAGTGGGTCTGCCTTCAGTTAGGGACTGGCCCCAGCACCGGGGAGGGCACCACAGAATTAAGTTAAAGGGACAGCACCCTATGATTGGTGTCTCCTGAGAGGTCTCCTCCTCTGGTCTCTGTCTCTTGGGTCCCTCTCATCAGGTGGGGGAAACACTTGCTCCCCTCCCACATCTCTAGTTTCCCTGTGTCCCTGGGAGCTCACCAGCCCCTCTCCTCAGAAATCCCCTTTCAATTCCCAGGATAGGGAAGGCATGGCAGAAGGGGGTGTTCTAAGCCGGGTTCCCCTCATGCTATCGATAATTCTCTGACTCAGTTTTGGGCACAGGAAAATAATGGGGGAGAGGGACAGTGCTGGCTGGGCCAGGAGGGGGAAGCCCTAGAGTCCTGAGATGTGAGATATGAGAACAGGACCTGCTTCCAAAGAACTTCCCCTTTAGCCCTGCTTGTCGAAGAGAGGAGTAGGTCTCAGATGAGGGATGTGTAGTCACTGTGATAGGCCTATGGAGACCTGGGAGGAGATCTTCCCCAGTCTTACCCTGCTACTTGCCATTGTCCTCAGGGAATCTGAAGGACCAGCTGGGTCCCATCTTTCCCACTCCAGTAGTCTTAGGACCACAGAGAAGAGGTGGGAGTAGGGAGAACCCTGGGAAAGAGGGAGCCCCACAAACATATTGCTCTGACCTCTAATCCTGAACCAAGCTCTGACCCCTAGCCTTAAAACTCATGTTCAAGTGCCTTCAAGGGGACGACATTGCAAACCTTCCCCTAAGAGGGACAATGCAACCCACTTCCCTTGTCCAAAATGTTGAGTGCTGAGGTTCTCAGAGCTAAAGACAAAGAGTGGGAAATGGGGACAGGGAGGCTACTAAGGAGTTATGAAAGGGAGAAAAGGTTCCAGATAGATGGAGACAGTGGGGAGTGCACTCAGTGGAAAGGTATTCTGCTGCCAACTCATGTACTGCAATTCAATGCAGGCACTAAATACCCAGAGCTAGTGTTCGACTCCACAGGTTTAAGGGCAGAGTCCCAACAAGCCTGCCTCCACTTGAGCTGCCAGTCACAAGTGGGGTCCACAGGACACCTGAATTTCTGCCTAACTAGCTACAAGTTCAGAGGTCTTCCAACCCCCTCAGGTCCAATGGTTCACTAGAATGACTCACACAACTCGGAAGTGCTCTCCTGACAACTAGTTTTTTATAAAGTACATATATCAGGAACATCCAAATGAAAAGACACACAAGGAGGGTCTCAGTGCAGAGCTCCCATGCTCTCTCCCCATGGAGACACAAAGGGCACGTCACCCTCCCAGTACATCAATATGTTTTCCAACCAGGAAGTTCCATGAGCTTTGGTGTACAGAGTTTTTACTGAGATTTCATACATAGGCAGGAATGAATTGTTGGCAACATGACTCGATCTCCTCTGACGGATTGGCTCAAAACCCCAATTCTGCAGTGATATGGTTGGTCTTTCTGCTGACCAGGCCTCAGCCCAAGTCACCTCATCTCTTAGCATCAACTCAGGTGTGAGCCGAGGGACTCATAGATAACAAAGACACTCGTATTACTTGAGGTATTCCAAAGATTTAGAGTCTCCCTCTCAGGGACCAGGGACAAAAGCCAAATTGTTGAGTATACAACAGACAGAGCCCTGCATCTGAGTGAAGGGATGTGAATTACTGAAGCCCTGGCGACCAGGCCCCCTCTTCCCGTGCACCAGACATGACCCAGCTGCAGCAGGGCAGGAGTGTCACTGTGAGTGTGAGTGTAAGTGAGGGTGAGTGCGGTGGAAGCACAGCTTCTCCATGCCCAGACTGCAATGCTTCCCACTGGCATCCGTGGATCTGTCTGTCACCTGTCTGTCTGTAGCCCAGGCAGGGGAAGATAGGTATGAGAGGGGAAAAGAGTGTGGAATGGTGGGAAGAGGATAGGTGAATCCATTCTCCACACTTCAGCCTGAGGGGACTTTTATTTCACTCATTTCTGGTCATTCTCTCCCATACCGTCCAGCCACAAGGCTCCCTTCCCCCCTCCCCAGACCAAATAGGGCAGCTATTTCCAACCTCCCACACTGTGTTAATTGCTCTTTCTTGGCTTTGCCAAAGCACCCTCCACGGCCCCCAGCCAGTCAGCTTCGTCTATTGTAGTGATCTTATTGTCTCTTTGGATTCCCCTGCCCTGTCCAACCCAGATGACAAGCTCTCTGAGGGAAGAGTCTGTGCCTGTCTTCTCTGCTGTATCCTCATGCCCAAGCACATCACCCGGCACCTAGTAGTCACTCGATAAATATTTGTTGATTAGTGACTGCAGGAACAGAAATCACATGAAAGGAGGTCTCAGCTCAGAGAGGAAGGGCTGTGACCCTCTAACCATGAAGTGACTTGGCCAAGGCCACTCAGCCAACAAGTGTTCCCATAGCCTGGCCTGTCTAGACTGGGCCCTCTCTGGAGCCCTATTCCTCCTCTGCCCAGAATCGTACAAACAGAATGGGGCAGACAAGTAAGGTAATAGTCGGAGCAGAAGCCAGGAAGACAGAGAGGAGAGGGGATTGGCAAAACAGTACTGGACAGCGTCCCAAAGCTCTTTTCTTGCTGCCTGGGGCTGAGGTCTCCGTCTTCCCAGGGTGCAGCACTGAAATCTGACTCCACCCTTATAAAAGAGGGTCCGTGCCCTGCCTCTTTGTAACAATCCCTAACTCCACCTCATTATTGATAGGCTCTGGCTCCACCTTCTGGACTACCCCTCCTCTGAAGAAATGCCCTGGCTCCGCCCCTTCCTGGTAATAGGTAAGCCCCACCCCTAGTGCGTGATGCTGTCTTTGTGACCTAATGCACCGGCGTGTTTCCAGGGTGGAGCCAGAGAGGGTGGGCATTTAGGCTGTGCCGAACCCTCAACCCCCATCCGGGTGACCACAATCCCCGAAAATCCTCACGCAGGACCCCAAATATCCCAGCCCCATGACCTCGAAGGCCTTTGGCTCTATCCTCCTAAATGCCCCATGACCCCGAGGGGCCCTACCACCCAATCCCTTAACGACTAGTGCCTCCCAAGTCTTCAATCCAACCCTGTCCCAATGTGGCAACTGAGTCTTCCCGGGGGCACCTGTCTCATATTATCTGAGAACAATTCAGAATGGTCCAGAGAATGACAGAGAAGGGCATCCTCCCAAGGATTTGGGGAATCCTTGATCCAATCATGCCGCTCACCAGGAGACGTTGGGAACCCAGGACATGTCGGGATTGAGGAGATACCAGGTGATGCAGGAAGCTGAGGAGGAGGAGGAGGAGGCGAGAGTGGAGGCGGGGTTCTGTGGAGGAGGAACCTAGCCGCTCTCGGTTGGTGGGGAAGGGGCGGGAGAAGCGGGAAGGTAGGGGCCTCTTAGAGGGCGTGGACTGGAGGAACCGCCTCTAAAAACCGCCTGTAAAGCGCCTCTAACCGCCTCTAACCGCCTCTAAAAGGGCGGAGCCTCTAAAGACCGCCAGTAAACCGCCTGTAAACCGCATTTAACCGCCTCTAAAAGGGCGGAGCCTTCCACGAGAGGGTAGAAACGTCCAAGGGGCGCAGTCAGTGGGTTGAGCCCCCCCCGCCCCGCCCCACCCCGCCCTGCTCTGCCTTCTCTTTCCAGGATCGGCTGGGGCTGTTTCTACTTTTTCCCCTGGCTGCACATGTGGTGGAGGGAGCGGAGGCGAAGGGCTTGGGATACCGCGCACCTGCCCAGGGCATGGACGAGGCTCAGTCCGGGAGAACCGGTCGCGGTGAAGCCGGGAGCCCCCGCCCCGCCTCATGCCTGTGTCGGGTCCCCACACAGCTCAGCGCACCCTCGGGAGCAGAAGCTGGAGCTTCTGCGGGGCCTGATGAGCTGTTTGTCAAGCGGACTGGGCACTGCTCTCCAGGGCTCCGGTCGCAACATCCCCCACCGCACCCCTGCTGCCGCTGCCTAGCCAGCTGGTGAGTTAAAGATTTAAACCGAAGCCACCGTCCTGCCCGCCTCATTCTGCTGCCGCTGCTGCGATTCGGGCTGGGAGCCATTCTCCATGCCGGCTATTTCCATATCGACAGGGCCTCTCTCCCTGATAAGGGGTCCATCCGTGTCCAGGCTCCCATTATTCCTAGGGGCCCCTCATCAGAGTCAGGCCTCCCCTTACGACCAGTGATTGCCTTCCACCACCTAAGCACCCCGCCCCACCACACACACACTCGTCTCTGTGAGTGGCCTGTATGGAGGGAGCTAAATAATCCTGGCTTTATCTTCCTCCCAGCCTTGTCCCCACATCCATAAATCCTCACAATCCCAGCACTCTGCTGCCACCTTCCTCCTAGACAGGACTTTGCCTGGTGCCTGAAGCATCTTCTCCTCCTGGGAGTGGATTGAAAATATTTCAAGCCCCTAGTTGTAGGAAGTAGGCTGTGAGAGGAGGGAAAGATTCCTAGAAGCTGCCACCCTTGGCCTGCCATAGGGGAATGACTGAGAACTGTTGGAGGTCTTTCCTACAGTTAACACCCCAGCTTCTGGCTCCTTCAGTTGGATCCCGAGTTGAAAGATACTGGGCATCGGGGACTTCCCTGATGGTCCAGTGGATAAGACTCCATTCTCCCACTGCAGGGGGTATGCGTTCTATCCCTGGCTGGGGAATTAACATACCGCATACCGCGTGGCACAGCCAAATGGTAAAAATAAAAGGGTACATAGATACTTGGCATCAGCCCCCCGAAGTGTAACCTCCCTCGGAGAACCCAAGGGCCACTGCTCCCTACCTTTCCTTTCTGTCTTGTCACCGAGTTGGGCTGAAATCGACTAGCAACTGAAGTGATGAAGGGTCAGGGACTCCTAGTGGGTCTGCCTTCAGTTAGGGACTGGCCCCAGCTGCGGGGAGGGCACCACAGAATTAAGTTAAAGGGACAGCACTCTACGATTGGTGTCTCCTGAGAGGTCTCCTCCTCTGGTCTCTGTCTCTTGGGTCCCTCTCATCAGGTGGGGGAAACACTTGCTCCCCTCCCTCATCTCTAGTTTCCTTGTGTCCCTGGGAGCTCACCATCCCCTCTCCTCAGAAATCCCCTTTCAATTCCCAGGATAGGGAAGGCATGGCAGAAGGGGGTGTTCTAAGCTGGGTTCCCCTCATGCTGTCGATAATTCTCTGACTCAGTTTGGGGCACAGGAAAATAATGGGGGAACGGGACAGTACTGGCTGGGCCAGGAGGGGGAAGCCCTAGAGTCCTGAGATGTGAGATATGGGAACTGGACCTGCTTCCAAAGAACTTTCCCTTTAGCCCTGCTTGTCGAAGAGAGGAGTAGGTCTCAGATGAGGGATGTGTAGTCACTGTGATAGGCCTATGGAGACCTGGGAGGAGATCTTCCCCAGTCTACCCTGCTACTTGCCATTGTCCTCAGGGAATCTGGGGGACCAGCTGGGTCCCATCTTTCCCACTCCAGTAGTCTTAGGACCACAGAGAAGAGGTGGGAGTAGGGAGAAACCTGGGAAAGAGGGAGCCCCCCAACCATATTGCTCTGACCTCTAATCCTGAACCAAGCTCTGACCCCTAGCCTTAAAACTCATGTTCAAATGCCTTCAAGGGGACGACACTGCAAACCTTCCCCTAACAGGGACAATGCAACCCACTTCCCTTGTCCAAAATGTTGAGTGCTGAGGTTCTCAGAGCTAAAGACAAAGAGTGGGAAATGGGGACAGGGAGGCTACTAAGGAGTTATGAAAGGGAGAACAGGTTCCAGATAGATGGAGACAGTGGGGAGTGCACTCAGTGGAAAGGTATTCTGCTGCCAACTCATGTACTGCAATTCAATGCAGACACTAACTACCCAGAGCCAGTGTTCGACTCCACAGGTTTAAGGGCACAGTCCCAACAAGCCTGCCTCCACTTGAGCAGCCAGTCACAAGTGGCGTCCCCAGGACACCTGCATTTCTGCCTAACTAGCTACAAGTCCAGAAGTCTTCAACCCCCCTCAGGTCCAATGGTTCACTAGAATGACTCACACAACTCGGAAGTGCTCTCCTGACAACTAGTTTTGTATAAAGTACATATATCAGGAACATCCAAATGAAAAGACACACAAGGAGGGTCTCAGTGCAGAGCTCCCATGCTCTCTCCCCATGGAGACACAAAGGGCACGTCACCCTCCCAGTACATCAATATGTTCACCAACCAGGAAGTTCCATGAGCTTTGGTGTACAGAGTTTTTACTGAGATTTCATACATAGGCAGGAATGAATTGTTGGCAACATGACTCGATCTCCTCTGACGGATTGGCTCAAAACCCCAATTCTGCAGTGATATAGTTGGTCTTTCTGCTGACCAGGCCTCAGCCCAAGTCACCTCATCTCTTAGCATCAACTCAGGTGTGAGCCGAGGGACTCATAGATAACAAAGACACTCGTATTACTTGAGGTATTCCAAAGATTTAGAGTCTCCCTCTCAGGGACCAGGGACAAAAGCCTAATTGGTGAGTATACAACAGACAGAGCCCTGCATCTGAGTGAAGGGATGTGAATTACTGAAGCCCTGGGGACCAGGCCTCCTCTTCCCGTGCACCAGACTTGACCAAGCTGCAGCAGGGCAGGAGTGTCACTGTGAGTGTGAGTGTAAGTGAGGGTGAGTGCGGTGGAAGCACAGCTTCTCCATGCCCAGACTGCAATGCGTCCCACTGGCATCCGTGGATCTGTCTGTCACCTGTCTGTCTGTAGACCAGGCAGGGGAAGATAGGTATGAGAGGGGAAAAGAGTGTGAATGGTGGGAAGAGGATAGGTGAATCCATTCTCCACACTTCAGCCTGAGGGGACTTTTATTTCACTCATTTCTGGTCATTCTCTCCCATACCGTCCAGCCACAAGGCTCCCTTCCCCCCTCCCCAGACCAAATAGGGCAGCTATTTCCAACCTCCCACACTGGGTTAATTGCTCTTTCTTGGCTTTGCCAAAGCACCCTCCACGGCCCCCAGCCAGTCAGCTTCGTCTATTGTAGTGATCTTATTGTCTCTTTGGATTCCCCTGCCCTGTCCAACCCAGATGACAAGCTCCCTGAGGGAAGAGTCTGTGCCTGTCTTCTCTGCTGTATCCTCATGCCCAAGCACATCAACCGGCACCTAGTAGTCACTCGATAAATATTTGTTGATTAGTGACTGCAGGAACAGAAATCACATGAAAGGAGGTCTCAGCTCAGAGAGGAAGGGCTGTGACCCTCTAACCATGAAGTGACTTGGCCAAGGCCACTCAGCCAACAAGTGTTCCAATAGCCTGGCCTGCCTAGACTGGGCCCCCTCTGGGGCCCTATGCCTCCTCTGTCCAGAATCATACAAACAGAATGGGGCAGACAAGAAAGGTAATTGTCGGAGCAAAAGCCAGGAAGACGTAGAGGAGGGAGGATTGGCAAAACAGTACTGCACAGCGTCCCAAAGCTCTTTTCTTGCTGCCTGGGGCTGAGGTCTCCGTCTTCCCAGGGTGCAGCTCTGAAATCTGACTCCACCCTTATAAAAGAGGGTCCGTGCCCTACCTCTTTGTAACAAAACCTAACTCCACCTCTTTATTGATAGGCTCTGGCTCCACCTTCTGGACTACCCCTCCTCTGAAAAATGCCCTGGCTCCGCCCCTTCCTGGTAATAGGTAAGCCCCACACCTAGTGCGTGATGCTGTCTTTGTGACCTAATGCACCGGCGTGTTTCCAGGGTGGAGCCAGAGAGGGTGGGCATTTAGGTTGTGCCGAACCCTCAACCCCCATCCGGGTGACCACAATCCCCCAATATCCTCACGCGGAATCCCAAATATCCCAGCCCCATGACCTCGAAGGCTTTTGGCTCTAACCTCCTAAATGCCCAATGCCCCAGAGGGGCCCTACCACCCAATCCCTTAACGCCTAGTGCCTCCCAAATCTTCAATCCATCCCTGTCCCAATGTGGCAACTGAGTCTTCCCGGGGGCACCTGTCTCATATTATCTGAGGACAATACAGACTGGTCCAGAGAATGACAGAGAAGGGCATCCTCCCAAGGATTTGGGGAATCTTGATCCAATCATGCCGCTCACCAGGAGACGTTGGGAACCCAGGACATGTCGGGATTGAGGAGATACCAGGGGATGCAGGAAGCTGAGGAGGAGGAGGAGGAGGAGGCGTGAGTGGAGGCGGGGTTCTGTGGAGGAGGATCCTAGCCGCTCTCGGTTGGTGGGGAAGGGGCGGGAGAAGCGGGAGGGGAGGGGCCTCTTAGAGGGCGTGGACTGGAGGAACCGCCTCTAAAAACCGCCTGTAAAGCGCCTCTAACCGCCTCTAAAAGGGCGGAGCCTCTAAAGACCGCCTGTAAACCGCCTGTAAACCGCCTCTAAACGCCTCTAAAAGGGCGGAGCCTTCCACGAGAGGGTAGAAGCGTCCAAGGGGCGGAGTCAGTGGTGTCAGCCCCGCCCCGCCCCACCACGCCCTGCTCTGCCTTCTCTTTCCAGGATCGGCTGGGGCTGTTTCTACTTTTTCCCCTGGCTGCACATGTGGTGGAGGGAGCGGAGGCGAAGGGCTTGGGATACCGCGCACCCGCCCAGGGCATGGACGAGGCTCAGTCCGGGAGAACCGGTCGCGGGGAAGCCGGGAGCCCCCGCCCCGCCTCATGCCTGTGTCGGGTCCCCACACAGCTCAGCGCACCCTCGGGAGCAGAAGCTGGAGCTTCTGAGGGGCCTGATGAGCTGTTTGTCAAGCAGACTGGGCACTGCTCTCCAGGGCTCTGGTTGCAACATCACCCACCGCACCCCTGCTGCCGCTGCCTAGCCAGCTGGTGAGTTAAAGATTTAAACCGAAGCCACCGTCCTGCCCTCCTGATTCTGCCGCCACTGCTGCCATTCGGGCTGGGAGCCATTCTCCATGCCGACTGTTTCCATATCGACAGGGCCTCTCTCCCTAATAAGGGGTCCATCCGTGTCCAGGCTCCCATTATTCCTAAGGGCCCCTCATCAGAGTCAGGACTCCCCTTACGACCAGTGAT
Organism: Mesoplodon bidens; assembly: GCF_964165515.1. Lineage (NCBI taxonomy): Eukaryota > Metazoa > Chordata > Mammalia > Artiodactyla > Ziphiidae > Mesoplodon > Mesoplodon bidens. Next base: position 1,249,455 of record NW_027671983.1, read on the forward strand.
TGCCTTCCACCACCTAAGCTCCCCGCCCCACCACACACCCACTCGTCTCTGTGAGTGGCCTGTATGGAGGGAGCTAAATAATCCTGGCTTTATCTTCCTCCCAGCCTTGTCCCCACATCCATAAATCCTCACAGTTCCAGCACTCTGCTGCCACCTTCCTCCTAGACAGGACTTTGCCTGGTGCCTGAAGCATCTTCTCCTCCTGGGAGTGTATCGAAAATATTTCAAGCCCATAGTTGTAGGAAGTAGGCTGTGAGAGGAGGGAAAGATTCCTAGAAGCTGCCACCCTTGGCCTGCCTTAGGGGAATGACTGAGAACTGTTGGAGGTCTTTCCTACAGTTAACACCCCAGCTTCTGGCTCCTTCAGTTGGATCCCGAGTTGAAAGATACTGGGCATTGGGGACTTCCCAGATGGTCCAGTGGATAAGACTCCATGCTCCCACTGCAGGGGGTATTCGTTCTATCCCTGGCTTGGGAATTAACATACCACATGCCACGCGGCACAGCGAAAAGTTCAAAATAAAAGGGTACATAGATACTTGGCATCAGCCCCCCGAAGTGTAACCTCCCTAGGAGAACCCAAGGGCCACTGCTCCCTACCTTTCCTTTCTGTCTTGTCACCGAGTTGGGCTGAAATCGACTAGCAACTGAAGTGATGAAGGGTCAGGGACTCCTAGTGGGTCTGCCTTCAGTTAGGGACTGGCCCCAGCACCGGGGAGGGCACCACAGAATTAAGTTAAAGGGACAGCACTCTATGATTGGTGTCTCCTGAGAGGTCTCCTCCTCTGGTCTCTGTCTCTTGGGTCCCTCTCATCAGGTGGGGGAAACACTTGCTCCCCTCCCACATCTCTAGTTTCCCTGTGTCCCTGGGAGCTCACCAGCCCCTCTCCTCAGAAATCCCCTTTCAATTCCCAGGAGAGGGAAGGCAGGGCAAAAGGGGGTGTTCTAAGCCGGGTTCCCCTCATGCTATCGATAATTCTCTGACTCAGTTTTGGGCACAGGAAAATAATGGGGGAGAGGGACAGTGCTGGCTGGGCCAGGAGGGGGAAGCCCAAGAGTCCTGAGATGTGAGATATGAGAACTGGACCTGCTTCCAAAGAACTTCCCCTTTAGCCCTGCTTGTCGAAGAGAGGAGTAGGTCTCAGATGAGGGATGTGTAGTCACTGTGATAGGCCTATGGAGACCTGGGAGGAGATCTTCCCCAGTCTTAGCCTGCTACTTGCCATTGTCCTCAGGGAATCTGGGGGACCAGCTGGGTCCCATCTTTCCCACTCCAGTAGTCTTAAGATCACAGAGAAGAGGTGGGAGTAGGGAGAAACCTGGGAAAGAGGGAGCCCCACAAACATATTGCTCTGACCTCTAAACCTGAACCAAGCTCGGACCCCTAGCCTTAAAACTCATGTTCAAGTGCCTTCAAGGGGACGACACTGCAAACCTTCCCCTAACAGGGACAGTGCAACCCACTTCCCTTGTCCAAAATGTTGAGTGCTGTGGTTCTCAGAGCTAAAGACAAAGAGTGGGAAATGGGGACAGGGAGGCTACTAAGGAGTTATGAAAGGGAGAAAAGGTTCCAGATAGATGGAGACAGTGGGGAGTGCACTCAGTGGAAATGTATTCTGCTGCCAACTCATGTACTGCAATTCAATGCAGACACTAAATACCCAGTGCCAGTGTTAGACTCCACAGGTTTAAGGGCACAGTCCCAACAAGCCTGCCTCCACTTGAGCTGCCAGTCACAAGTGGGGTCCCCAGGACACCTGCATTTCTGCCTAACTAGCTACAAGTCCAGAGGTCTTCAAACCCCCTCAGGTCCAATGGTTCACTAGAATGACTCACACAACTCGGAAGTGCTCTCCTGACAACTAGTTTTTTATAAAGTACATATATCAGGAACATCCAAATGAAAAGACACACAAGGAGGGTCTCAGTGCATTGCTCCCATGCTCTCTCCCCATGGAGACACAAAGGGCACGTCACCCTCCCAGTACATCAATATGTTCACCAACCAGGAAGTTCCATGAGCTTTGGTGTACAGAGTTTTTACTGAGATTTCATACATAGGCAGGAAGGAATTGTTGGCAACATGACTCGATCTCCTCTGACGGATTGGCTCAAAACCCCAATTCTGCAGTGATATGGTTGGTCTTTCTGATGACCAGGCCTCAGCCCAAGTCACCTCATCTCTTAGCATCAACTCAGGTGTGAGCCGAGGGACTCATAGATAACAAAGACACTCGTATTACTTGAGGTATTCCAAAGATTTAGAGTCTCCCTCTCAGGGACCAGGGACAAAAGCCAAATTGTTGAGTATACAACAGACAGAGCCCTGCATCTGAGTGAAGGGATGTGAATTACTGAAGCCCTGGGGACCAGGCCCCCTCTTCCCGTGCACCAGACTTGACCCAGCTGCAGCAGGGCAGGAGTGTCACTGTGAGTGTGAGTGTAAGTGAGGGTGAGTGCGGTGGAAGCACAGCTTCTCCATGACCAGACTGCAATGCTTCCCACTGGCATCCGTGGATCTGTCTGTCACCTGTCTGTCTGTAGCCCAGGCAGGGGAAGATAGGTATGAGAGGGGAAAAGAGTGTGGAATGGTGGGAAGAGGATAGGTGAATCCATCCTCCACACTTCAGCCTGAGGGGACTTTTATTTCACTCATTTCTGGTCATTCTCTCCCATACCGTCCAGCCACAAGGCTCCCTTCCCCCCTCCACAGACCAAATAGGGCAGCTATTTCCAACCTCCCACACTGGGTTAATTGCTCTTTCTTGGCTTTGCCAAAGCACCCTCCACGGCCCCCAGCCAGTCAGCTTCGTCTATTGTAGTGATCTTACTGTCTCTTTGGATTCCCCTGCCCTGTCCAACCCAGATGACAAGCTCCCTGAGGGAAGAGTCTGTGCCTGTCTTCTCTGCTGTATCCTCATGCCCAAGCACATCACCCAGCACCTAGTAGTCACTCGATAAATATTTGTTGATTAGTGACTGCAGGAACAGAAATCACATGAAAGGAGGTCTCAGCTCAGAGAGGATGGGCTGTGACCCTCTAACCATGAAGTGACTTGGCCAAGGCCACTCAGCCAACAAGTGTTCCCATAGCCTGGCCTGTCTAGACTGGGCCCTATCTGGAGCCCTATTCCTCCTCTGCCCAGAATCGTACAAACAGAATGGGGCATACAAGTAAGTTAATAGTCGGAGCAGAAGCCAGGAAGACAGAGAGGAGAGGGGATTGGCAAAACAGTACTGGACAGCGTCCCAAAGCTCTTTTCTTGCTGCCTGGGGCTGAGGTCTCCGTCTTACCAGGGTGCAGCTTTGAAATCTGACTCCACCCTTATAAAAGAGGGTCCGTGCCCTGCCTCTTTGTAACAATCCCTAACTCCACCTCATTATTGATAGGCTCTGGCTCCACCTTCTGGACTACCCCTCCTCTGAAGAAATGCCCTGGCTCCGCCCCTTCCTGGTAATAGGTAAGCCCCACCCCTAGTGCGTGATGCTGTCTTTGTGACCTAATGCACCGGCGTGTTTCCAGGGTGGAGCCAGTGAGTGTGTGCATTTAGGCTGTGCCGAACCCTCAACCCCCATCCGGGTGACCACAATCCCCGAAAATCCTCACGCGGGACCCCAAATATCCCAGCCGCATGACCTCGAAGGCCTTTGGCTCTATCCTCCTAAATGCCCCATGACCCCGAGGGGCCCTACCACCCAATCCCTTAACGACTAGTGCCTCCCAAATCTTCAATCCAACCCTGTCCCAATGTGGCAACTGAGTCTTCCCGGGGGCACCTGTCTCATATTATCTGAGAACAATTCAGAATGGTCCAGAGAATGACAGAGAAGGGCATCCTCCCAAGGATTTGGGGAATCCTTGATCCAATCATGCCGCTCCCCAGGAGACGTTGGGAACCCAGGACATGTCGGGATTGAGGAGATACCAGGTGATGCAGGAAGCTGAGGAGGAACAGGAGGAGGCGTGAGTGGAGGCGGGGTTCTGTGGAGGAGGAACCTAGCCGCTCTCGGTTGGTGGGGAAGGGGCGGGAGAAGCGGGAGCGTAGGGGCCTCTTAGAGGGCGTGGACTGGAGGAACCGCCTCTAAAAACCGCCTGTAAAGCGCCTCTAACCGCCTCTAACCGCCTCTAAAAGGGCGGAGCCTCTAAAGACCGCCAGTAAACCGCCTGTAAACCGCATTTAACCGCCTCTAAAAGGGCGGAGCCTTCCACGAGAGGGTAGAAGCGTCCAAGGGGCGGAGTCAGTGGGGTGAACCCCGCCCCACCCCGCCCTGCTCTGCCTTCTCTTTCCAGGATGGGCTGGGGCTGTTTCTACATTTTCCCCTGGCTGCACATGTGGTGGAGGGAGCGGAGGCGAAGGGCTTGGGATACCGCGCACCTGCCCAGGGCATGGACGAGGCTCAGTCCGGGAGAACCGGTCGCGGGGAAGCCGGGAGCCCCCGCCCCGCCTCATGCCTGTGTCGGGTCCCCACACAGCTCAGCGCACCCTCGGGAGCAGAAGCTGGAGCTTCTGCGGGGCCTGATGAGCTGTTTGTCAAGCGGACTGGGCACTGCTCTCCAGGGCTCCGGTCGCAACATCCCCCACCGCACCCCTGCTGCCGCTGCCTAGCCAGCTGGTGAGTTAAAGATTTAAACCGAAGCCACCGTCCTGCCCGCCTCATTCTGCCGCCGCTGCTGCGATTCGGGCTGGGAGCCATTCTCCATGCCGGCTGTTTCCATATGGACAGGGCCTCTCTCCCTGATAAGGGGTCCATCCGTGTCCAGGCTCCCATTATTCCTAAGGGCCCCTCATCAGAGTCAGGCCTCCCCTTACGACCAGTGATTGCCTTCCACCACCTAAGCACCCGCCCCACCACACACACACTCGTCTCTGTGAGTGGCCTGTATGGAGGGAGCTAAATAATCCTGGCTTTATCTTCCTCCCAGCCTTGTCCCCACATCCATAAATCCTCACAATCCCAGCACTCTGCTGCCACCTTCCTCCTAGACAGGACTTTGCCTGGTGCCTGAAGCATCTTCTCCTCCTGGGAGTGGATTGAAAATATTTCAAGCCCCTAGTTGTAGGAAGTAGGCTGTGAGAGGAGGGAAAGATTCCTAGAAGCTGCCACCCTTGGCCTGCCATAGGGGAATGACTGAGAACTGTTGGAGGTCTTTCCTACAGTTAACACCCCAGCTTCTGGCTCCTTCAGTTGGATCCCGAGTTGAAAGATACTGGGCATCGGGGACTTCCCTGATGGTCCAGTGGATAAGACTCCATTCTCCCACTGCAGGGGGTATGCGTTCTATCCCTGGCTGGGGAATTAACATACCGCATACCGCGTGGCACAGCCAAATGGTAAAAATAAAAGGGTACATAGATACTTGGCATCAGCCCCCCGAAGTGTAACCTCCCTCGGAGAACCCAAGGGCCACTGCTCCCTACCTTTCCTTTCTGTCTTGTCACCGAGTTGGGCTGAAATCGACTAGCAACTGAAGTGATGAAGGGTCAGGGACTCCTAGTGGGTCTGCTTTCAGTTAGGGACTGGCCCCAGCACCGGGGAGGGCACCACAGAATTAAGTTAAAGGGACAGCACTCTACGATTTGTGTCTCCTGAGAGGTCTCCTCCTCTGGTCTCTGTCTCTTGTGTCCCTCTCATCAGGTGGGGGAACACTTGCTCCGCTCCTGCATCTCTAGTTTCCTTGTGTCCCTGGGAGCTCACCAGCCCCTCTCCTCAGAAATCCCCTTTCAATTCCCAGGATAGGGAAGGCATGGCAGAAGTGGGTGTTCTAAGCCGGGTTCCCCTCATGCTATCGATAATTCTCTGACTCAGTTTGGGGCACAGGAAAATAATGGGGGAGAGGGACAGTGCTGGCTGGGCCAGGAGGGGAAAGGCCTAGAGTCCTGAGATGTGAGATATGGGAACTGGACCTGCTTCCAAAGATCTTTCCCTTTAGCCCTGCTTGTCGAAGAGAGGAGTAGGTCTCAGATGAGGGATGTGTAGTCACTGTGATAGGCCTATGGAGACCTGGGAGGAGATCTTCCCCAGTCTTACTCTGCTACTTGCCATTGTCCTCAGGGATTCTGGGGGACCAGGTGGGTCCCATCTTTCCCACTCCAGTAGTCTTAGGACCACAGTGAAGAGGTGGGAGTAGGGAGAAACCTGGGAAAGAGGGAGCCCCCCAACCATATTGCTCTGACCTCTAATCCTGAACCAAGCTCTGACCCCTAGCCTTAAAACTCATGTTCAAATGCCTTCAAGGGGACGACACTGCAAACCTTCCCCTAACAGGGACAATGCAACCCACTTCCCTTGTCCAAAATGTTGAGTGCTGAGGTTCTCAGAGCTAAAGACAAAGAGTGGGAAATGGGGACAGGGAGGCTACTAAGGAGTTATGAAAGGGAGAAAAGGTTCCAGATAGATGGAGACAGTGGGGAGTGCACTCAGTGGAAAGGTATTCTGCTGCCAACTCATGTACTGCAATTCAATGCAGACACTAACTACCCAGAGCCAGTGTTCGACTCCACAGGTTTAAGGGCACAGTCCCAACAAGCCTGCCTCCACTTGAGCTGCCAGGCACAAGTGGGGTCCCCAGGACACCTGCATTTCTGCCTAACTAGCTACAAGTCCAGAGGTCTTCAAACCCCCCTCAGGTCCAATGGTTCACTAGAATGACTCACACAACTCGGAAGTGCTCTCCTGACAACTAGTTTTTTATAAAGTACATATATCAGGAACATCCAAATGAAAAGACACACAAGGAGGGTCTCAGTGCAGAGCTCACATGCTCTCTCCCCATGGAGACACAAAGGGCACGTCACCCTCCCAGTACATCAATATGTTCACCAACCAGGAAGTTCCATGAGCTTTGGTGTACAGAGTTTTTACTGAGATTTCATACATAGGCAGGAATGAATTGTTGGCAACATGACTCGATCTCCTCTGACGGATTGGCTCAAAACCCCAATTCTGCAGTGATATGGTTGGTCTTTCTGCTGACCAGGCCTCAGCCCAAGTCACCTCATCTCTTAGCATCAACTCAGGTGTGAGCCGGGGGACTCATAGATAACAAAGACACTCGTATTACTTGAGGTATTCCAAAGATTTAGAGTCTCCCTCTCAGGGACCAGGGACAAAAGCCAAATTGTTGAGTATACAACAGACAGAGCCCTGCATCTGAGTGAAGGGATGTGAATTACTGAAGCCCTGGGGACCAGGCCTCCTCTTCCCGTGCACCAGACTTGACCCAGCTGCAGCAGGGCAGGAGTGTCACTGTGAGTGTGAGTGTAAGTGAGGGTGAGTGCGGTGGAAGCACAGCTTCTCCATGCCCAGACTGCAATGCGTCCCACTGGCATCCGTGGATCTGTCTGTCACCTGTCTGTCTGTAGCCCAGGCAGGGGAAGATAGGTATGAGAGGGGAAAAGAGTGTGGAATGGTGGGAAGAGGATAGGTGAATCCATTCTCCACACTTCAGCCTGAGGGGACTTTTATTTCACTCATTTCTGGTCATTCTCTCCCATACCGTCCAGCCACAAGGCTCCCTTCCCCCCTCCCCAGACCAAATAGGGCAGCTATTTCCAACCTCCCACACTGGGTTAATTGCTCTTTCTTGGCTTTGCCAAAGCACCCTCCACGGCCCCCAGCCAGTCAGCTTCGTCTATTGTAGTGATCTTATTGTCTCTTTGGATTCCCCTGCCCTGTCCAACCCAGATGACAAGCTCCCTGAGGGAAGAGTCTGTGCCTGTCTTCTCTGCTGTATCCTCATGCCCAAGCACATCACCCGGCACCTAGTAGTCACTCGATAAATATTTGTTGATTAGTGACTGCAGGAACAGAAATCACATGAAAGGAGGTCTCAGCTCAGAGAGGAAGGGCTGTGACCCTCTAACCATGAAGTGACTTGGCCAAGGCCACTCAGCCAACAAGTGTTCCCATAGCCTGGCCTGCCTAGACTGGGCCCCCTCTGGGGCCGTAATCCTCCTCTGTCCAGAATCATACAAACAGAATGGGGCAGACAAGAAAGGTAATTGTCGGAGCAAAAGCCAGGAAGACAGAGAGGAGGGAGGATTGGCAAAACAGTACTGCACAGCGTCCCAAATCTCTTTTCTTGCTGCCTGGGGCTGAGGTCTCCGTCTTCCCAGGGTGCAGCTCTGAAATCTGACTCCACCCTTATAAAAGAGGGTCCGTGCCCTGCCTCTTTGTAACAATCCCTAACTCCACCTCTTTATTGATAGGCTCTGGCTCCACCTTCTGGAATACCCCTCCTCTGAAGAAATGCCCTGGCTCCGCCCCTTCCTGGTAATAGGTAAGCCCCACACCTAGTGCGTGATGCTGTCTTTGTGACCTAATGCACCGGCGTGTTTCCGGGGTGGAGCCAGAGAGGGTGGGCATTTAGGTTGTGCCGAACCCTCAACCCCCATCCGGGTGACCACAATCCCCCAAAATCCTCACGCGGGACCCCAAATATCCCAGCCCCATGACCTCGAAGGCTTTTGGCTCTAACCTCCTAAATGCCCCATGCCCCAGAGGGGCCCTACCACCCAATCCCTTAACGCCTAGTGCCTCCCAAATCTTCAATCCATCCCTGTCCCATTGTGGCAACTGAGTCTTCCCGGGGGCACCTGTCTCATATTATCTGAGAACAATTCAGACTGGTCCAGAGAATGACAGAGAAGGGCATCCTCCCAGGGATTTGGGGAATCCTTGATCCAATCATGCCGCTCACCAGGAGACGTTGGGAACCCAGGACATGTCGGGATTGAGGAGATACCAGGTGATGCAGGAAGCTGGGGAGGAGGAGGAGGAGGAGGCGTGAGTGGAGGCGGGGTTCTGCGGAGGAGGAACCTAGCCGCTCCCGGTTGGTGGGGAAGGGGCGGGAGAAGCGGGAGGGGAGGGGCCTCTTAGGGGGCGTGGACTGGAGGAACCGCCTCTAAAAACCGCCTGTAAAGCGCCTCTAACCGCCTCTAACCGCCTCTAAAAGGGCGGAGCCTCTAAAGACCGCCTGTAAACCGCCTGTAAACCGCCTCTAAACGCCTCTAAAAGGGCGGAGCCTTCCACGAGAGGGTAGAAGCGTCCAAGGGGCGGAGTCAGTGGGGTCAGCCCCGCCCCGCCCCACCCCGCCCTGCTCTGCCTTCTCTTTCCAGGATCGGCTGGGGCTGTTTCTACTTTTTCCCCTGGCTGCACATGTGGTGGAGGGAGCGGAGGCGAAGGGCTTGGGATACCGCGCACCCGCCCAGGGCATGGACGATGCTCAGTCCGGGAGAACCGGTCGCGGGGAAGCCGGGAGCCCCCGCCCCGCCTCATGCCTGTGTCGGGTCCCCACACAGCTCAGCGCACCCTCGGGAGCAGAAGCTGGAGCTTCTGCGGGGCCTGATGAGCTGTTTGTCAAGCGGAGTGGGCACTGCTCTCCAGGGCTCCGGTCGCAACATCCCCCACCGCACCCCTGCTGCCGCTGCCTAGCCAGCTGGTGAGTTAAAGATTTAAACCAAAGCCACCGTCCTGCCCTCCTGATTCTGCCGCCGCTGCTGCGATTCGGGCTGGGAGCCATTCTCCATGCAGGCTGTTTCCATATCGACAGGGCCTCTCTCCCTGATAAGGGGTCCATCCGTGTCCAGGCTCCCATTATTCCTAAGGGCCCCTCATCAGAGTCAGGCCTCCCCTTACGACCAGTGATTGCCTTCCACCACCTAAGCCCCCCGCCCCACCACACACACACTCGTCTCTGTGAGTGGCCTGTATGGAGGGAGCTAAATAATCCTGGCTTTATCTTCCTCCCAGCCTTGTCCCCACATCCATAAATCCTCACAATCCCAGCACTCTGCTGCCACCTTCCTCCTAGACAGGACTTTGCCTGGTGCCTGAAGCATCTTCTCCTCCTGGGAGTGGATTGAAAATATTTCAAGCCCCTAGTTGTAGGAAGTAGGCTGTGAGAGGAGGGAAAGATTCCTAGAAGCTGCTACCCTTGGCCTGCCATAGGGGAATGACTGAGAACTGTTGGAGGTCTTTCCTACAGTTAACACCCCAGCTTCTGGCTCCTTCAGTTGGATCCCGAGTTGAAAGATACTGGGCATCGGGGACTTCCCTGATGGTCCAGTGGATAAGACTCCATTCTCCCACTGCAGGGGGTATGCGTTCTATCCCTGGCTGGGGAATTAACATACCGCATACCGCGTGGCACAGCCAAATGGTAAAAATAAAAGGGTACATAGATACTTGGCATCAGCCCCCCGAAGTGTAACCTCCCTCGGAGAACCCAAGGGCCACTGCTCCCTACCTTTCCTTTCTGTCTTGTCACCGAGTTGGGCTGAAATCGACTAGCAACTGAAGTGATGAAGGGTCAGGGACTCCTAGTGGGTCTGCCTTCATTTAGGGACTGGCCCCAGCACCGGGGAGGGCACCACAGAATTAAGTTAAAGGGACAGTACTCTACGATTTGTGTCTCCTGAGAGGTCTCCTCCTCTGGTCTCTGTCTCTTGGGTCCCTCTCATCAGGTGGGGGAAACACTTGCTCCCCTCCCTCATCTCTAGTTTCCTTGTGTCCCTGGGAGCTCACCATCCCCTCTCCTCAGAAATACCCTTTCAATTCCCAGGATAGGGAAGGCATGGCAGAAGGGGGTGTTCTAAGCCGGGTTCCCCTCATGCTATCGATAATTCTCTGACTCAGTTTGGGGCACAGGAAAATAATGGGGGAGCGGGACAGTACTGGCTGGGCCAGGAGGGGGAAGCCCTAGAGTCCTGAGATGTGAGATGTGGGAACTGGACCTGCTTCCAAAGAACTTTCCCTTTAGCCCTGCTTGTCGAAGAGAGGAGTAGGTCTCAGATGAGGGATGTGTAGTCACTGTGATAGGCCTATGGAGACCTAGGAGGAGATCTTCCCCAGTCTTACCCTGCTACTTGCCATTGTCCTCAGGGAGTCTGGGGGACCAGCTGGGTCCCATCTTTCCCACTCCAGTAGTCTTAGGACCACAGAGAAGAGGTGGGAGTTAGGAGAAACCTGGGAAAGAGGGAGCCACCACAACCATACTGCTCTGACCTCTAATCCTGAACCAAGCTCTGACCCCTAGCCTTAAAACTCATGTTCAAATGCCTTCAAGGGGACGACACTGCAAACCTTCCCCTAACAGGGACAATGCAACCCACTTCCCTTGTCCAAAATGTTGAGTGCTGAGGTTCTCAGAGGTAAAGACTAAGAGTGGGAAATGGGGACAGGGAGGCTACTAAGGAGTTATGAAAGGGAGAACAGGTTCCAGATAGATAGAGACAGTGGGGAGTGCACTCAGTGGAAAGGTATTCTGCTGCCAACTCATGTACTGCAATTCAATGCAGACACTAACTACCCAGAGCCAGTGTTCGACTCCACAGGTTTAAGGGCACAGTCCTAACAAGCCTGCCTCCACTTGAGCAGCCAGTCACAAGTGGCGTCCCCAGGACACCTGCATTTCTGCCAAACTAGCTACAAGTCCAGAGGTCTTCAAACCCCCCTCAGATCCAGTGGTTCACTAGAATGACTCACACAACTCGGAAGTGCTCTCCTGACAACTAGTTTTGTATAAAGTACATATATCAGGAACATCCAAATGAAAAGACACACAAGGAGGGTCTCAGTGCAGAGCTCCCATGCTCTCTCCCCATGGAGACACAAAGGGCACGTCACCCTCCCAGTACATCAATATGTTCACCAACCAGGAAGTTCCATGAGCTTTGGTGTACAGAGTTTTTACTGAGATTTCATACATAGGCAGGAATGAATTGTTGGCAACATGACTCGATCTCCTCTGACGGATTGGCTCAAAACCCCAATTCTGCAGTGATATGGTTGGTCTTTCTGCTGACCAGGCCTCAGCCCAAGTCACCTCATCTCTTAGCATCAACTCAGGTGTGAGCCGAGGGACTCATAGATAACAAAGACACTCGTATTACTTGAGGTATTCCAAAGATTTAGAGTCTCCCTCTCAGGGACCAGGGACAAAAGCCAAATTGTTGAGTATACAACAGACAGAGCCCTGCATCTGAGTGAAGGGATGTGAATTACTGAAGCCCTGGGGACCAGGCCCCCTCTTCCCGTGCACCAGACTTGACCCAGCTGCAGCAGGGCAGGAGTGTCACTGTGAGTGTGAGTGTAAGTGAGGGTGAGTGCGGTGGAAGCACAGCTTCTCCATGCCCAGACTGCAATGCTTCCCACTGGCATCCGTGGATCTGTCTGTCACCTGTCTGTCTGTAGCCCAGGCAGGGGAAGATAGGTATGAGAGGGGAAAAGAGTGTGGAATGGTGGGAAGAGGATAGGTGAATCCATTCTCCACACTTCAGCCTGAGGGGACTTTTATTTCACTCATTTCTCGTCATTCTCTCCCATACCGTCCAGCCACAAGGCTCCCTTCCCCCCTCCCCAGACCAAATAGGGCAGCTATTTCCAACCTCCCACACTGGGTTAATTGCTCTTTCTTGGCTTTGCCAAAGCACCCTCCACGGCCCCCAACCAGTCAGCTTCGTCTATTGTAGTGATCTTATTGTCTCTTTGGATTCCCCTGCCCTGTCCAACCCAGATGACAAGCTCTCTGAGGGAAGAGTCTGTGCCTGTCTTCTCTGCTGTATCCTCATGCCCAAGCACATCACCCGGCACCTAGTAGTCACTCGATAAATATTTGTTGATTAGTGACTGCAGGAACAGAAATCACATGAAAGGAGGTCTCAGCTCAGAGAGGAAGGGCTGTGACCCTCTAACCATGAAGTGACTTGGCCAAGGCCACTCAGCCAACAAGTGTTCCCATAGCCTGGCCTGTCTAGACTGGGCCCTCTCTGGAGCCCTATTCCTCCTCTGCCCAGAATCGTACAAACAGAATGGGGCAGACAAGAAAGGTAATTGTCGGAGCAGAAGCCAGGAAGACAGAGAGGAGAGGGGATTGGCAAAACAGTACTGGACAGCGTCCCAAAGCTCTTTTCTTGCTGCCTGGGGCTGAGGTCTCCGTCTTCCCAGGGTGCAGCACTGAAATCTGACTCCACCCTTATAAAAGAGGGTCCGTGCCCTGCCTCTTTGTAACAATCCCTAACTCCACCTCATTATTGATAGGCTCTGGCTCCACCTTCTGGACTACCCCTCCTCTGAAGAAATGCCCTGGCTCCGCCCCTTCCTGGTAATAGGTAAGCCCCACCCCTAGTGCGTGATGCTGTCTTTGTGACCTAATGCACCGGCGTGTTTCCAGGGTGGAGCCAGAGAGGGTGGGCATTTAGGCTGTGCCGAACCCTCAACCCCCATCCGGGTGACCACAATCCCCGAAAATCCTCACGCGGGACCCCAAATATCCCAGCCCCATGACCTCGAAGGCCTTTGGCTCTATCCTCCTAAATGCCCCATGACCCCGAGGGGCCCTACCACCCAATCCCTTAACGACTAGTGCCTCCCAAATCTTCAATCCAACCCTCACCCAATGTGGCAACTGAGTCTTCCCGGGGGCACCTGTCTCATATTATCTGAGAAGAATTCAGACTGGTCCAGAGAATGACAGAGAAGGGCATCCTCCCAAGGATTTGGGGAATCCTTGATCCAATCATGCCGCTCACCAGGAGACGTTGGGAACCCAGGACATGTCGGGATTGAGGAGATACCAGGTGATGCAGGAAGCTGAGGAGGAGGAGGAGGAGGCGTGAGTGGAGGCGGGGTTCTGTGGAGGAGGAACCTAGCCGCTCTCGGTTGGTGGGGAAGGGGCGGGAGAAGCGGGAGTGTAGGGGCCACTTAGAGGGCGTGGACTGGAGGAACCGCCTCTAAAAACCGCCTGTAAAGCGCCTCTAACCGCCTCTAACCGCCTCTAAAATGGCGGAGCCTCTAAAGACCGCCAGTAAACCGCCTGTAAACCGCATTTAACCGCATCTAAAAGGGCGGAGCCTTCCACGAGAGGGTAGAAGCGTCCAAGGGGCGCAGTCAGTGGGGTGAGCCCCCCCCGCCCCGCCCCACCCCGCCCTGCTCTGCCTTCTCGTTCCAGGATCGGCTGCGGCTGTTTCTACTTTTTCCCCTGGCTGCACATGTGGTGGAGGGAGCGGAGGCGAAGGGCTTGGGATACCGCGCACCTGCCCAGGGCATGGACGAGGCTCAGTCCGGGAGAACCGGTCGCGGGGAAGCCGGGAGCCCCCGCCCCGCCTCATGCCTGTGTCGGGTCCCCACACAGCTCAGCGCACCCTCGGGAGCAGAAGCTGGAGCTTCTGCGGGGCCTGATGAGCTGTTTGTCAAGCGGACTGGGCACTGCTCTCCAGGGCTCCGGTCGCAACATCCCACACCGCACCCCTGCTGCCTCTGCCTAGCCAGCTGGTGAGTTAAAGATTTAAACCGAAGCCACCGTCCTGCCCGCCTCATTCTGCCGCCGCTGCTGCCATTCGGGCTGGGTGCCATTCTCCATGCCGGCTGTTTCCATATCGACAGGGCCTCTCTCCCTGATAAGGGGTCCATCCGTGTCCAGGCTCCCATTATTCCTAGGGGCCCCTCATCAGAGTCAGGCCTCCCCTTACGACCAGTGATTGCCTTCCACCACCTAAGCACCCGCCCCACCACACACACACTCGTCTCTGTGAGTGGCCTGTATGGAGGGAGCTAAATAATCCTGGCTTTATCTTCCTCCCAGCCTTGTCCCCACATCCATAAATCCTCACAATCCCAGCACTCTGCTGCCACATTCCTCCTAGACAGGACTTTGCCTGGTGCCTGAAGCATCTTCTCCTCCTGGGAGTGGATTGAAAATATTTCAAGCCCCTAGTTGTAGGAAGTAGGCTGTGAGAGGAGGGAAAGATTCCTAGAAGCTGCCACCCTTGGCCTGCCATAGGGGAATGACTGAGAACTGTTGGAGGTCTTTCCTACAGTTAACACCCCAGCTTCTGGCTCCTTCAGTTGGATCCCGAGTTGAAAGATACTGGGCATCGGGGACTTCCCTGATGGTCCAGTGGATAAGACTCCATTCTCCCACTGCAGGGGGTATGCGTTCTATCCCTGGCTGGGGAATTAACATACCGCATACCGCGTGGCACAGCCAAATGGTAAAAATAAAAGGGTACATAGATACTTGGCATCAGCCCCCCGAAGTGTAACCTCCCTCGGAGAACCCAAGGGCCACTGCTCCCTACCTTTCCTTTCTGTCTTGTCACCGAGTTGGGCTGAAATCGACTAGCAACTGAAGTGATGAAGGGTCAGGGACTCCTAGTGGGTCTGCCTTCAGTTAGGGACTGGCCCCAGCACCGGGGAGGGCACCACAGAATTAAGTTAAAGGGACAGCACTCTACGATTGGTGTCTCCTGAGAGGTCTCCTCCTCTGGTCTGTGTCTCTTGGGTCCCTCTCATCAGGTGGGGGAAACACTTGCTCCCCTCCCTCATCTCTAGTTTCCTTGTGTCCCTGGGAGCTCACCATCCCCTCTCCTCAGAAATCCCCTTTCAATTCCCAGGATAGGGAAGGCATGGCAGAAGGGGGTGTTCTAAGCCGGGTTCCCCTCATGCTATCGATAATTCTCTGACTCAGTTTGGGGCACAGGAAAATAATGGGGGAGCGGGACAGTACTGGCTGGGCCAGGAGGGGGAAGCCCTAGAGTCCTGAGATGTGAGATGTGGGAACTGGACCTGCTTCCAAAGAACTTTCCCTTTAGCCCTGCTTGTCGAAGAGAGGAGTAGGTCTCAGATGAGGGATGTGTAGTCACTGTGATAGGCCTATGGAGACCTGGTAGGAGATCTTCCCCAGTCTACCCTGCTACTTGCCATTGTCCTCAGGGAATCTGGGGGACCAGCTGGGTCCCATCTTTCCCACTCCAGTAGTCTTAGGACCACAGAGAAGAGGTGGGAGTAGGGAGAAACCTGGGAAAGAGGGAGCCCCCCAACCATATTGCTCTGACCTCTAATCCTGAACCAAGCTCTGACCCCTAGCCTTAAAACTCATGTTCAAATGCCTTCAAGGGGACGACACTGCAAACCTTCCCCTAACAGGGACAATGCAACCCACTTCCCTTGTCCAAAATGTTGAGTGCTGAGGTTCTCAGAGCTAAAGACAAAGAGTGGGAAATGGCGACAGGGAGGCTACTAAGGAGTTATGAAAGGGAGAACAGGTTCCAGATAGATGGAGACAGTGGGGAGTGCACTCAGTGGAAAGGTATTCTGCTGCCAACTCATGTACTGCAATTCAATGCAGACACTAACTACCCAGAGCCAGTGTTCGACTCCACAGGTTTAAGGGCACAGTCCCAACAAGCCTGCCTCCACTTGAGCGGCCAGTCACATGTGGCGTCCCCAGGACACCTGCATTTCTGACTAACTACCTACAAGTCAAGAGGTCTTCAAACCCCCCTCAGGTCCAATGGTTCACTAGAATGACTCACACAACTCGGAAGTGCTCTCCTGACAACTAGTTTTTTATAAAGTACATATATCAGGAACATCCAAATGATAAGACACACAAGGAGGGTCTCAGTGCAGAGCTCCCATGCTCTCTCCCCATGGAGACACAAAGGGCACGTCACCCTCCCAGTACATCAATATGTTCACCAACCAGGAAGTTCCATGAGCTTTGGTGTACAGAGTTTTTACTGAGATTTCATACATAGGCAGGAAGGAATTGTTGGCAACATGACTCGATCTCCTCTGACGGATTGGCTCAAAACCCCAATTCTGCAGTGATATGGTTGGTCTTTCTGCTGACCAGGCCTCAGCCCAAGTCACCTCATCTCTTAGCATCAACTCAGGTGTGAGCCGAGGGACTCATAGATAACAAAGACACTCGTATTACTTGAGGTATTCCAAAGATTTAGAGTCTCCCTCTCAGGGACCAGGGACAAAAGCCTAATTGTTGAGTATACAACAGACAGAGCCCTGCATCTGAGTGAAGGGATGTGAATTACTGAAGCCCTGGGGACCAGGCCCCCTCTTCCCGTGCACCAGACTTGACCCAGCTGCAGCAGGGCAGGAGTGTCACTGTGAGTGTGAGTGTAAGTGAGGGTGAGTGCGGTGGAAGCACAGCTTCTCCATGCCCAGACTGCAATGCGTCCCACTGGCATCCGTGGATCTGTCTGTCACCTGTCTGTCTGTAGCCCAGGCAGGGGAAGATAGGTATGAGAGGGGAAAAGAGTGTGGAATGGTGGGAAGAGTATAGGTGAATCCATTCTCCACACTTCAGCCTGAGGGGACTTTTATTTCACTCATTTCTGGTCATTCTCTCCCATACCGTCCAGCCACAAGGCTCCCTTCCCCCCTCCCCAGACCAAATAGGGCAGCTATTTCCAACCTCCCACACTGGGTTAATTGCTCTTTCTTGGCTTTGCCAAAGCACCCTCCACGGCCCCCAGCCAGTCAGCTTCGTCTATTGTAGTGATCTTATTGTCTCTTTGGATTCCCCTGCCCTGTCCAACCCAGATGAAAATCTCCCTGAGGGAAGAGTCTGTGCCTGTCTTCTCTGCTGTATCCTCATGCCCAAGCACATCACCCGGCACCTAGTAGTCACTCGATAAATATTTGTTGATTAGTGACTGCAGGAACAGGCATCACATGAAAGGAGGTCTCAGCTCAGAGAGGAAGGGCTGTGACCCTCTAACCATGAAGTGACTTGGCCAAGGCCACTCAGCCAACAAGTGTTCCCATAGCCTGGCCTGTCTAGACTGGGCCCTCTCTGGAGCCCTATTCCTCCTCTGCCCAGAATCGTACAAACAGAATGGGGCAGACAAGAAAGGTAATTGTCGGAGCAGAAGCCAGGAAGACAGAGAGGAGAGGGGATTGGCAAAACAGTACTGGACAGCGTCCCAAAGCTCTTTTCTTGCTGCCTGGGGCTGAGGTCTCCGTCTTCCCAGGGTGCAGCACTGAAATCTGACTCCACCCTTATAAAAGAGGGTACGTGCCCTGCCTCTTTGTAACAATCCCTAACTCCACCTCATTATTGATAGGCTCTGGCTCCACCTTCTGGACTACCCCTCCTCTGAAGAAATGCCCTGGCTCCGCCCCTTCCTGGTAATAGGTAAGCCCCACCCCTAGTGCGTGATGCTGTCTTTGTGACCTAATGCACCGGCGTGTTTCCAGGGTGGAGCCAGAGAGGGTGGGCATTTAGGCTGTGCCGAACCCTCAAACCCCATCCGGGTGACCACAATCCCCGAAAATCCTCACGCGGGACCCCAAATATCCCAGCCCCATGACCTCAAAGGCCTTTGGCTCTATCCTCCTAAATGCCCCATGACCCCGAGGGGCCCTACCACCCAATCCCTTAACGACTAGTGCCTCCCAAATCTTCAATCCAACCCTGTCCCAATGTGGCAACTGAGTCTTCCCGGGGGCACCTGTCTCATATTATCTGAGAACAATTCAGAATGGTCCAGAGAATGACAGAGAAGGGCATCCTCCCAAGGATTTGGGGAATCCTTGATCCAATCATGCCGCTCACCAGGAGACGTTGGGAACCCAGGACATGTCGGGATTGAGGAGATACCAGGTGATGCAGGAAGCTGAGGAGGAGGAGGAGGAGGCGTGAGTGGAGGCGGGGTTCTGTGGAGGAGGAACCTAGCCGCTCTCGGTTGGTGGGGAAGGGGCGGGAGAAGCGGGAGGGTAGGGGCCTCTTAGAGGGCGTGGACTGGAGGAACCGCCTCTAAAAACCGCCTGTAAAGCGCCTCTAACCGCCTCTAACCGCCTCTAAAAGGGCGGAGCCTCTAAAGACCGCCAGTAAACCACCTGTAAACCGCATTTAACCGCCTCTAAAAGGGCGGAGCCTTCCACGAGAGGGTAGAAGCGTCCAAGGGGCGCAGTCAGTGGGGTGAGCCCCCCCCGCCCCGCCCCACCCCGCCCTGCTCTGCCTTCTCTTTCCAGGATCGGCTGGGGCTGTTTCTACTTTTTCCCCTGGCTGCACATGTGGTGGAGGGAGCGGAGGCGAAGGGCTTGGGATACCGCGCACCTGCCCAGGGCATGGACGAGGCTCAGTCCGGGAGAACCGGTCGCGGGGAAGCCGGGAGCCCCCGCCCCGCCTCATGCCTGTGTCGGGTCCCCACACAGCTCAGCGCACCCTCGGGAGCAGAAGCTGGAGCTTCTGCGGGGCCTGATGAGCTGTTTGTCAAGCGGACTGGGCACTGCTCTCCAGGGCTCCGGTCGCAACATCCCGCACCGCACCCCTGCTGCCGCTGCCTAGCCAGCTGGTGAGTTAAATATTTAAACCGAAGCCACCGTCCTGCCCGCCTCATTCTGCCGCCGCTGCTGTGATTCGGGCTGGGAGCCATTCTCCATGCCGGATGTTTCCATATCGACAGGGCCTCTCTCCCTGATAAGGGGTCCATCCGTGTCCAGGCTCCCATTATTCCTAGGGGCCCCTCATCAGAGTCAGGCGTCCCCTTACGACCAGTGATTGCCTTCCACCACCTAAGCACCCCGCCCCACCACACACACACTCG
This sequence comes from Mesoplodon bidens, assembly GCF_964165515.1. Taxonomy (NCBI): domain Eukaryota; kingdom Metazoa; phylum Chordata; class Mammalia; order Artiodactyla; family Ziphiidae; genus Mesoplodon; species Mesoplodon bidens. Next base: position 1,268,810 of record NW_027671983.1, read on the forward strand.
TCTCTGTGAGTGGCCTGTATGGAGGGAGCTAAATAATCCTGGCTTTATCTTCCTCCCAGCCTTGTCCCCACATCCATAAATCCTCACAATCCCAGCACTCTGCTGCCACCTTCCTCCTAGACAGGACTTTGCCTGGTGCCTGAAGCATCTTCTCCTCCTGGGAGTGGATTGAAAATATTTCAAGCCCCTAGTTGTAGGAAGTAGGCTGTGAGAGGAGGGAAAGATTCCTAGAAGCTGCCACCCTTGGCCTGCCATAGGGGAATGACTGAGAACTGTTGGAGGTCTTTCCTACAGTTAACACCCCAGCTTCTGGCTCCTTCAGTTGGATCCCGAGTTGAAAGATACTGGGCATCGGGGACTTCCCTGATGGTCCAGTGGATAAGACTCCATTCTCCCACTGCAGGGGGTATGCGTTCTATCCCTGGCTGGGGAATTAACATACCGCATACCGCGTGGCACAGCCAAATGGTAAAAATAAAAGGGTACATAGATACTTGGCATCAGCCCCCCGAAGTGTAACCTCCCTCGGAGAACCCAAGGGCCACTGCTCCCTACCTTTCCTTTCTGTCTTGTCACCGAGTTGGGCTGAAATCGACTAGCAACTGAAGTGATGAAGGGTCAGGGACTCCTAGTGGGTCTGCCTTCAGTTAGGGACTGGCCCCAGCACCGGGGAGGGCACCACAGAATTAAGTTAAAGGGACAGCCCTCTACGATTGGTGTCTCCTGAGAGGTCTCCTCCTCTGGTCTGTGTCTCTTGGGTCCCTCTCATCAGGTGGGGGAAACACTTGCTCCCCTCCCTCATCTCTAGTTTCCTTGTGTCCCTGGGAGCTCACCATCCCCTCTCCTCAGAAATCCCCTTTCAATTCCCAGGATAGGGAAGGCATGGCAGAAGGGGGTGTTCTAAGCTGGGTTCCCCTCATGCTATCGATAATTCTCTGACTCAGTTTGGGGCACAGGAAAATAATGGGGGAACGGGACAGTACTGGCTGGGCCAGGAGGGGGAAGCCCTAGAGTCCTGAGATGTGAGATATGGGAACTGGACCTGCTTCCAAAGAACTTTCCCTTTAGCCCTGCTTGTCGAAGAGAGGAGTAGGTCTCAGATGAGGGATGTGTAGTCACTGTGATAGGCCTATGGAGACCTGGGAGGAGATCTTCCCCAGTCTACCCTGCTACTTGCCATTGTCCTCAGGGAATCTGTGGGACCAGCTGGGTCCCATCTTTCCCACTCCAGTAGTCTTAGGACCACAGAGAAGAGGTGGGAGTAGGGAGAGACCTGGGAAAGAGGGAGCCCCCCAACCATATTGCTCTGACCTCTAATCCTGAACCAAGCTCTGACCCCTAGCCTTAAAACTCATGTTCAAATGCCTTCAAGGGGACGACACTGCAAACCTTCCCCTAACAGGGACAATGCAACCCACTTCCCTTGTCCAAAATGTTGAGTGCTGAGGTTCTCAGAGCTAAAGACAAAGAGTGGGAAATGGGGACAGGGAGGCTACTAAGGAGTTATGAAAGGGAGAAAAGGTTCCAGATAGATGGAGACAGTGGGGAGTGCACTCAGTGGAAAGGTATTCTGCTGCCAACTCATGTACTGCAATTCAATGCAGACACTAACTACCCAGAGCCAGTGTTCGACTCCACAGGTTTAAGGGCACAGTCCCAACAAGCCTGCCTCCACTTGAGCAGCCAGTCACAAGTGGCGTCCCCAGAACACCTGCATTTCTGCCTAACTAGCTACAAGTCCAGAAGTCTTCAAACCCCCCTCAGGTCCAATGGTTCACTAGAATGACTCACACAACTCGGAAGTGCTCTCCTGACAACTAGTTTTTTATAAAGTACATATATCAGGAACATCCAAATGAAAAGACACACAAGGAGGGTCTCAGTGCAGAGCTCCCATGCTCTCTCCCCATGGAGACACAAAGGGCACGTCACCCTCCCAGTACATCAATATGTTCACCAACCAGGAAGTTCCATGAGCTTTGGTGTACAGAGTTTTTACTGAGATTTCATACATAGGCAGGAATGAATTGTTGGCAACATGACTCGATCTCCTCTGACGGATTGGCTCAAAACCCCAATTCTGCAGTGATATGGTTGGTCTTTCTGCTGACCAGGCCTCAGCCCAAGTCACCTCATCTCTTAGCATCAACTCAGGTGTGAGCCGAGGGACTCATAGATAACAAAGACACTCGTATTACTTGAGGTATTCCAAAGATTTAGAGTCTCCCTCTCAGGGACCAGGGACAAAAGCCTAATTGGTGAGTATACAACAGACAGAGCCCTGCATCTGAGTGAAGGGATGTGAATTACTGAAGCCCTGGGGACCAGGCCTCCTCTTCCCGTGCACCAGACTTGACCCAGCTGCAGCAGGGCAGGAGTGTCACTGTGAGTGTGAGTGTAAGTGAGGGTGAGTGCGGTGGAAGCACAGCTTCTCCATGCCCAGACTGCAATGCTTCCCACTGGCATCCGTGGATCTGTCTGTCACCTGTCTTTCTGTAGCCCAGGCAGGGGAAGATAGGTATGAGAGGGGAAAAGAGTGTGGAATGGTGGGAAGAGGATAGGTGAATCCATTCTCCACTCTTCAGCCTGAGGGGACTTTTATTTCACTCATTTCTGGTCATTCTCTCCCATACCGTCCAGCCACAAGGCTCCCTTCCCCCCTCCCCAGACCAAATAGGGCAGCTATTTCCAACCTCCCACACTGGGTTAATTGCTCTTTCTTGGCTTTGCCAAAGCACCCTCCACGGCCCCCAGCCAGTCAGCTTCGTCTATTGTAGTGATCTTATTGTCTCTTTGGATTCCCCTGCCCTGTCCAACCCAGATGACAAGCTCTCTGAGGGAAGAGTCTGTGCCTGTCTTCTCTGCTGTATCCTCATGCCCAAGCACATCACCCGGCACCTAGTAGTCACTCGATAAATATTTGTTGATTAGTGACTGCAGGAACAGAAATCACATGAAAGGAGGTCTCAGCTCAGAGAGGAAGGGCTGTGACCCTCTAACCATGAAGTGACTTGGCCAAGGCCACTCAGCCAACAAGTGTTCCCATAGCCTGGCCTGTCTAGACTGGGGCCTCTCTGGAGCCCTATTCCTCCTCTGCCCAGAATCGTACAAACAGAATGGGGCAGACAAGAAAGGTAATTGTCGGAGCAGAAGCCAGGAAGACAGAGAGGAGAGGGGATTGGCAAAACAGTACTGGACAGCGTCCCAAAGCTCTTTTCTTGCTGCCTGGGGCTGAGGTCTCCGTCTTCCCAGGGTGCAGCACTGAAATCTGACTCCACCCTTATAAAAGAGGGTCCGTGCCCTGCCTCTTTGTAACAATCCCTAACTCCACCTCATTATTGAGAGGCTCTGGCTCCACCTTCTGGACTACCCCTCCTCTGAAGAAATGCCCTGGCTCCGCCCCTTCCTGGTAATAGGTAAGCCCCACCCCTAGTGCGTGATGCTGTCTTTGTGACCTAATGCACCGGCGTGTTTCCAGGTTGGAGCCAGAGAGGGTGGGCATTTAGGCTGTGCCGAACCCTCAACCCCCATCAGGGTGACCACAATCCCCGAAAATCCTCACGCGGGACCCCAAATATCCCTGCCCCATGACCTCGAAGGCCTTTGGCTCTATCCTCCTAAATGCCCCATGACCCCGAGGGGCCCTACCACCCAATCCCTTAACGACTAGTGCCTCCCAAATCTTCAATCCAACCCTGTCCCAATGTGGCAACTGAGTCTTCCCGGGGGCACCTGTCTCATATTATCTGAGAACAATTCAGACTGGTCCAGAGAATGACAGAGAAGGGCATCCTCCCAAGGATTTGGGGAATCCTTGATCCAATCATGCCGCTCACCAGGAGACGTTGGGAACCCAGGACATGTCGGGATTGAGGAGATACCAGGTGATGCAGGAAGCTGAGGAGGAGGAGGAGGAGGCGTGAGTGGAGGCGGGGTTCTGTGGAGGAGGAACCTAGCCGCTCTCGGTTGGTGGGGAAGGGGCGGGAGAAGCGGGAGGGTAGGGGCCTCTTAGAGGGCGTGGACTGGAGGAACCGCCTCTAAAAACCGCCTGTAAAGCGCCTCTAAGCGCCTCTAACCGCCTCTAAAAGGGCGGAGCCTCTAAAGACCGCCAGTAAACCGCCTGTAAACCGCATTTAACCGCATCTAAAAGGGCGGAGCCTTCCACGAGAGGGTAGAAGCGTCCAAGGGGCGCAGTCAGTGGGGTGAGCCCCCCCCGCCCCGCCCCACCCCGCCCTGCTCTGCCTTCTCTTTCCAGGATCGGCTGGGGCTGTTTCTACTTTTTCCCCTGGCTGCACATGTGGTGGAGGGAGCGGAGGCGAAGGGCTTGGGATACCGCGCACCTGCCCAGGGCATGGACGAGGCTCAGTCCGGGAGAACCGGTCGCGGGGAAGCCGGGAGCCCCCGCCCCGCCTCATGCCTGTGTCGGGTCCCCACACAGCTCAGCGCACCCTCGGGAGCAGAAGCTGGAGCTTCTGCGGGGCCTGATGAGCTGTTTGTCAAGCGGACTGGGCACTGCTCTCCAGGGCTCAGGTCGCAACATCCACCACCGCACCCCTGCTGCCGCTGCCTAGCAAGCTGGTGAGTTAAAGATTTAAACCAAAGGCACCGTCCTGCCCGCCTCATTCTGCCGCCGCTGCTGTGATTCGCGCTGGGAGCCATTCTCCATGCCGGCTGTTTCCATATCGACAGGGCCTCTCTCCCTGATAAGGGGTCCAGCCGTGTCCAGGCTCCCATTATTCCTAGGGGCCCCTCATCAGAGTCAGGCGTCCCCTTACGACCAGTGATTGCCTTCCACCACCTAAGCACCCCGCCCCACCACACACACACTCGTCTCTGTGAGTGGCCTGTATGGAGGGAGCTAAATAATCCTGGCTTTATCTTCCTCCCAGCCTTGTCCCCACATCCATAAATCCTCACAATCCCAGCACTCTGCTGCCACCTTCCTCCTAGACAGGACTTTGCCTGGTGCCTGAAGCATCTTCTCCTCCTGGGAGTGGATTGAAAGTATTTCAAGCCCCTAGTTATAGGAAGTAGGCTGTGAGAGGAGGGAAAGATTCCTAGAAGCTGCCACCCTTGGCCTGCCATAGGGGAATGACTGAGAACTGTTGGAGGTCTTTCCTACAGTTAACACCCCAGCTTCTGGCTCCTTCAGTTGGATCCCGAGTTGAAAGATACTGGGCATCGGGGACTTACCTGATGGTCCAGTGGATAAGACTCCATTCTCCCACTGCAGGGGGTATGCGTTCTATCCCTGGCTGGGGAATTAACATACCGCATACCGCGTGGCACAGCCAAATGGTAAAAATAAAAGGGTACATAGATACTTGGCATCAGCCCCCCGAAGTGTAACCTCCCTCGGAGAACCCAAGGGCCACTGCTCCCTACCTTTCCTTTCTGTCTTGTCACCGAGTTGGGCTGAAATCGACTAGCAACTGAAGTGATGAAGGGTCAGGGACTCCTAGTGGGTCTGTCTTCAGTTAGGGACTGGCCCCAGCACCGGGGAGGGCACCACAGAATTAAGTTAAAGGGACAGCACTCTACGATTGGTGTCTCCTGAGTGGTCTCCTCCTCTGGTCTCTGTCTCTTGGGTCCCTCTCATCAGGTGGGGGAAACACTTGCTCCCCTCCCTCATCTCTAGATTCCTTGTGTCCCTGGGAGCTCACCATCCCCTCTCCTCAGAAATCCCCTTTCAATTCCCAGGATAGGGAAGGCATGGCAGAAGGGGGTGTTCTAAGCTGGGTTCCCCTCATGCTATCGATAATTCTCTGACTCAGTTTGGGGCACAGGAAAATAATGGGGGAACGGGACACTACTGGCTGGGCCAGGAGTGGGAAGCCCTAGAGTCCTGAGATGTGAGATATGGGAACTGGACCTGCTTCCAAAGAACTTTCCCTTTAGCCCTGCTTGTCGAAGAGAGGAGTAGGTCTCAGATGAGGGATGTGTAGTCACTGTGATAGGCCTATGGAGACCTGGGAGGAGATCTTCCCCAGTCTACCCTGCTACTTGCCATTGTCCTCAGGGAATCTGTGGGACCAGCTGGGTCCCATCTTTCCCACTCCAGTAGTCTTAGGACCACAGAGAAGAGGTGGGAGTAGGGAGAAACCTGGGAAAGAGGGAGCCCCCCAACCATATTGCTCTGACCTCTAATCCTGAACCAAGCTCTGACCCCTAGCCTTAAAACTCATGTTCAAATGCCTTCAAGGGGACGACACTGCAAACCTTCCCCTAACAGGGACAATGCAACCCACTTCCCTTGTCCAAAATGTTGAGTGCTGAGGTTCTCAGAGCTAAAGACAAAGAGTGGGAAATGGGGACAGGGAGGCTACTAAGGAGTTATGAAAGGGAGAAAAGGTTCCAGATAGATGGAGACAGTGGGGAGTGCACTCAGTGGAAAGGTATTCTGCTGCCAACTCATGTACTGCAATTCAATGCAGACACTAACTACCCAGAGCCAGTGTTCGACTCCACAGGTTTAAGGGCACAGTCCCAACAAGCCTGCCTCCACTTGAGCAGCCAGTCACAAGTGGCGTCCCCAGGACACCTGCATTTCTGCCTAACTAGCTACAAGTCCAGAAGTCTTCAAACCACCCTCAGGTCCAATGGTTCACTAGAATGACTCACACAACTCGGAAGTGCTCTCCTGACAACTAGTTTTTTATAAAGTACATATATCAGGAACATCCAAATGAAAAGACACACAAGGAGGGTCTCAGTGCAGAGCTCCCATGCTCTCTCCCCATGGAGACACAAAGGGCACGTCACCCTCCCAGTACATCAATATGTTCACCAACCAGGAAGTTCCATGAGCTTTGGTGTACAGAGTTTTTACTGAGATTTCATACATAGGCAGGAATGAATTGTTGGCAACATGACTCGATCTCCTCTGACGGATTGGCTCAAAACCCCAATTCTGCAGTGATATGGTTGGTCTTTCTGCTGACCAGGCCTCAGCCCAAGTCACCTCATCTCTTAGCATCAACTCAGGTGTGACCCGAGGGACTCATAGATAACAAAGACACTCGTATTACTTGAGGTATTCCAAAGATTTAGAGTCTCCCTCTCAGGGACCAGGGACAAAAGCCAAATTGTTGAGTATACAACAGACAGAGCCCTGCATCTGAGTGAAGGGATGTGAATTACTGAAGCCCTGGGGACCAGGCCTCCTCTTCCCGTGCACCAGACTTGACCCAGCTGCAGCAGGGCAGGAGTGTCACTGTGAGTGTGAGTGTAAGTGAGGGTGAGTGCGGTGGAAGCACAGCTTCTCCATGCCCAGACTGCAATGCTTCCCACTGGCATCCGTGGATCTGTCTGTCACCTGTCTGTCTGTAGCCCAGGCAGGGGAAGATAGGTATGAGAGGGGAAAAGAGTGTGGAATGGTGGGAAGAGGATAGGTGAATCCATTCTCCACACTTCAGCCTGAGGGGACTTTTATTTCACTCATTTCTGGTCATTCTCTCCCATACCGTCCAGCCACAAGGCTCCCTTCCCCCCTCCCCAGACCAAATAGGGCAGCTATTTCCAACCTCCCACACTGGGTTAATTGCTCTTTCTTGGCTTTGCCAAAGCACCCTCCACGGCCCCCAGCCAGTCAGCTTCGTCTATTGTAGTGATCTTATTGTCTCTTTGGATTCCCCTGCCCTGTCCAACCCAGATGACAAGCTCTCTGAGGGAAGAGTCTGTGCCTGTCTTCTCTGCTGTATCCTCATGCCCAAGCACATCACCCGGCACCTAGTAGTCACTCGATAAATATTTGTTGATTAGTGACTGCAGGAACACAAATCACATGAAAGGAGGTCTCAGCTCAGAGAGGAAGGGCTGTGACCCTCTAACCATGAAGTGACTTGGCCAAGGCCACTCAGCCAACAAGTGTTCCCATAGCCTGGCCTGTCTAGACTGGGCCCTCTCTGGAGCCCTATTCCTCCTCAGCCCAGAATCGTACAAACAGAATGGGGCAGACAAGAAAGGTAATTGTCGGAGCAGAAGCCAGGAAGACAGAGAGGAGAGGGGATTGGCAAAACAGTACTGGACAGCGTCCCAAAGCTCTTTTCTTGCTGCCTGGGGCGGAGGTCTCCGTCTTCCCAGGGTGCAGCTCTGAAATCTGACTCCACCCTTATAAAAGAGGGTCCGTGTCCTGCCCCTTTGTAACACACCCTAACTCCACCTCTTTATTGATAGGCTCTGGCTCCACCTTCTGGACTACCCCTCCTCTGAAGAAATGCCCTGGCTCCGCCCCTTCCTGGTAATAGGTAAGCCCCACCCCTAGTGCGTGATGCTGTCTTTGTGACCTAATGCACCGGCGTGTTTCCAGGGTGGAGCCAGAGAGGGTGGGCATTTAGGCTGTGCCGAACCCTCAACCCCCATCCGGGTGACCACAATCCCCGAAAATCCTCACGCGGGACCCCAAATATCCCAGCCCCATGACCTCGAAGGCCTTTGGCTCTAACCTCCTAAATGCCCCATGACCCCGAGGGGCCCTACCACCCAATCCCTTAACGACTAGTGCCTCCCAAATCTTCAATCCAACCCTGTCCCAATGTGGCAACTGAGTCTTCCCGGGGGCACCTGTCTCATATTATCTGAGAACAATTCAGACTGGTCTAGAGAATGACAGAGAAGGGCATCCTCCCAAGGATTTGGGGAATCCTTGATCCAATCATGCCGCTCACCAGGAGACGTTGGGAACCAAGGACATGTCGGGATTGAGGAGATACCAGGTGATGCAGGAAGCTGAGGAGGAGGAGGAGGAGGCGTGAGTGGAGGCGGGGATCTGTGGAGGAGGAACCTAGCCGCTCTCGGTTGGTGGGGAAGAGGCGGGAGAAGCGGGAAGTGAGGGGCCTCTTAGGGGGCGTGGACTGGAGGAACCGCCTCTAAAAACCGCCTGTAAAGCGCCTCTAAGCGCCTCTAACCGCCTCTAAAAGGGCGGAGCCTCTAAAGACCGCCAGTAAACCGCCTGTAAACCGCATTTGACCGCCTCTAAAAGGACGGAGCCTTCCACGAGAGGGTAGAAGCGTCCAAGGGGCGGAGTCAGTGGGCTGAGCCCCGCCCCGCCCCGCCCCACCCCGCCCTGCTCTGCCTTCTCTTTCCAGGATCGGCTGGGGCTGTTTCTACTTTTTCCCCTGGCTGCACATGTGGTGGAGGGAGCGGAGGCGAAGGGCTTGGGATACCGCGCACCCGCCCAGGGCATGGACGAGGCTCAGTCCGGGAGAACCGGTCGCGGGGAAGCCGGGAGCCCCTGCCCCGCCTCATGCCTGTGTCGGGTCCCCACACAGCTCAGCGCACCCTCGGGAGCAGAAGCTGGAGCTTCTGCGGGGCCTGATGAGCTGTTTGTCAAGCGGACTGGGCACTGCTCTCCAGGGCTCCGGTCGCAACATCCCCCACCGCACCCCTGCTGCCGCTGCCTAGCCAGCTGGTGAGTTAAAGATTTAAACCGAAGCCACCGTCCTGCCCTCCTGATTCTGCCGCCGCTGCTGCGATTCGGGCTGGGAGCCATTCTCCATGCAGGCTGTTTCCATATCGACAGGGCCTCTCTCCCTGATAAGGGGTCCATCCGTGTCCAGGCTCCCATTATTCCTAAGGGCCCCTCATCAGAGTCAGGCCTCCCCTTACGACCAGTGATTGCCTTCCACCACCTAAGCCCCCCGCCCCACCACACACACACTCGTCTCTGTGAGTGGCCTGTATGGAGGGAGATAAATAATCCTGGCTTTATCTTCCTCCCAGCCTTGTCCCCACATCCATAAATCCTCACAATCCCAGCACTCTGCTGCCACCTTCCTCCTAGACAGGACTTTGCCTGGTGCCTGAAGCATCTTCTCCTCCTGGGAGTGGATCGAAACTATTTCAAGCCCATAGTTGTAGGAAGTAGGCTGTGAGAGGAGGGAAAGATTCCTAGAAGCTGCCACCCTTGGCCTGCCATAGGGGAATGACTGAGAACTGTTGGAGGTCTTTCCTACAGTTAACACCCCAGCTTCTGGCTCCTTCAGTTGGATCCCGAGTTGAAAGATACTGGGCATCGGGGACTTCCCTGATGGTCCAGTGGATAAGACTCCATTCTCCCACTGCAGGGGGTATGCGTTCTATCCCTGGCTGGGGAATTAACATACCGCATACCTCGTGGCACAGCCAAATGGTAAAAATAAAAGGGTAGATAGATACTTGGCATCAGCCCCCCGAAGTGTAACCTCCCTAGGAGAACCCAAGGGCCACTGCTCCCTACCTTTCCTTTCTGTCTTGTCACCGAGTTGGGCTGAAATCGACTAGCAACTGAAGTGATGAAGGGTCAGGGACTCCTAGTGGGTCTGCTTTCAGTTAGGGACTGGCCCCAGCACCGGGGAGGGCACCACAGAATTAAGTTAAAGGGACAGCACTCTACGATTGGTGTCTCCTGAGAGGTCTCCTCCTCTGGTCTCTGTCTCTTGGGTCCCTCTCATCAGGTGGGGGAAACACTTGCTCCCCTCCCTCATCTCTAGTTTCCTTGTGTCCCTGGGAGCTCACCATCCCCTCTCCTCAGAAATCCCCTTTCAATTCCCAGGATAGGGAAGGCATGGCAGAAGGGGGTGTTCTAAGCTGGGTTCCCCTCATGCTATCGATAATTCTCTGACTCAGTTTGGGGCACAGGAAAATAATGGGGGAACGGGACAGTACTGGCTGGGCCAGGAGGGGGAAGCCCTAGAGTCCTGAGATGTGAGATATGGGAACTGGACCTGCTTCCAAAGAACTTTCCCTTTAGCCCTGCTTGTCGAAGAGAGGAGTAGGTCTCAGATGAGGGATGTGTAGTCACTGTGATAGGCCTATGGAGACCTGGGAGGAGATCCTCCCCAGTCTACCCTGCTACTTGCCATTGTCCTCAGGGAATCTGTGGGACCAGCTGGGTCCCATCTTTCCCACTCCAGTAGTCTTAGGACCACAGAGAAGAGGTGGGAGTAGGGAGAAACCTGGGAAAGAGGGAGCCCCCCAACCATATTGCTCTGACCTCTAATCCTGAACCAAGCTCTGACCCCTAGCCTTAAAACTCATGTTCAAATGCCTTCAAGGGGACGACACTGCAAACCTTCCCCAACAGGGACAATGCATCCCACTTCCCTTGTCCAAAATGTTGAGTTCTGAGGTTCTCAGAGCTAAAGACAAAGAGTGGGAAATGGGGACAGGGAGGCTACTAAGGAGTTATGAAAGGGAGAACAGGTTCCAGATAGATGGAGACAGTGGGGAGTGCACTCAGTGGAAAGGTATTCTGCTGCCAACTCATGTACTGCAATTCAATGCAGACACTAACTACCCAGAGCCAGTGTTCGACTCCACAGGTTTAAGGGCACAGTCCCAACAAGCCTGCCTCCACTTGAGCAGCCAGTCACAAGTGGCGTCCCCAGGACACCTGCATTCCTGCCTAACTAGCTACAAGTCAAGAGGTCTTCAAACCCCCCTCAGGTCCAATGGTTCACTAGAATGACTCACACAACTCGGAAGTGCTCTCCTGACAACTAGTTTTTTATAAAGTACATATATCAGGAACATCCAAATGAAAAGACACACAAGGAGGGTCTCAGTGCAGAGCTCCCATGCTCTCTCCCCATGGAGACACAAAGGGCACGTCACCCTCCCAGTACATCAATATGTTCACCAACCAGGAAGTTCCATGAGCTTTGGTGTACAGAGTTTTTACTGAGATTTCATACATAGGCAGGAATGAATTGTTGGCAACATGACTCGATCTCCTCTGACGGATTGGCTCAAAACCCCAATTCTGCAGTGATATGGTTGGTCTTTCTGCTGACCAGGCCTCAGCCCAAGTCACCTCATCTCTTAGCATCAACTCAGGTGTGAGCCGAGGGACTCATAGATAACAAAGACACTCGTATTACTTGAGGTATTCCAAAGATTTAGAGTCTCCCTCTCAGGGACCAGGGACAAAAGCCTAATTGTTGAGTATACCACAGACAGAGCCCTGCATCTGAGTGAAGGGATGTGAATTACTGAAGCCCTGGGGACCAGGCCCCCTCTTCCCGTGCACCAGACTTGACCCAGCTGCAGCAGGGCAGGAGTGTCACTGTGAGTGTGAGTGTAAGTGAGGGTGAGTGCGGTGGAAGCACAGCTTCTCCATGCCCAGACTGCAATGCGTCCCACTGGCATCCGTGGATCTGTCTGTCACCTGTCTGTCTGTAGCCCAGGCAGGGGAAGATAGGTATGAGAGGGGAAAAGAGTGTGGAATGGTGGGAAGAGGATAGGTGAATCCATTCTCCACACTTCAGCCTGAGGGGACTTTTATTTCACTCATTTCTCGTCATTCTCTCCCATACCGTCCAGCCACAAGGCTCCCTTCCCCCCTCCCCAGACCAAATAGGGCAGCTATTTCCAACCTCCCACACTGGGTTAATTGCTCTTTCTTGGCTTTGCCAAAGCACCCTCCACGGCCCCCAGCCAGTCAGCTTCGTCTATTGTAGTGATCTTATTGTCTCTTTGGATTCCCCTGCCCTGTCCAACCCAGATGACAAGCTCCCTGAGGGAAGAGTCTGTGCCTGTCTTCTCTGCTGTATCCTCATGCCCAAGCACATCACCCGGCACCTAGTAGTCACTCGATAAATATTTGTTGATTAGTGACTGCAGGAACAGAAATCACATGAAAGGAGGTCTCAGCTCAGAGAGGAAGGGCTGTGACCCTCTAACCATGAAGTGACTTGGCCAAGACCACTCAGCCAACAAGTGTTCCCATAGCCTGGCCTGTCTAGACTGGGCCCTCTCTGGAGCCCTATTCCTCCTCTGCCCAGAATCGTACAAACAGAATGGGGCAGACAAGAAAGGTAATTGTCGGAGCAGAAGCCAGGAAGACAGAGAGGAGAGGGGATTGGCATAACAGTACTGGACAGCGTCCCAAAGCTCTTTTCTTGCTGCCTGGGGCTGAGGTCTCCGTCTTCCCAGGGTGCAGCACTGAAATCTGACTCCACCCTTATAAAAGAGGGTCCGTGCCCTGCCTCTTTGTAACAATACCTATCTCCACCTCATTATTGATAGGCTCTGGCTCCACCTTCTGGACTACCCCTCCTCTGAAGAAATGCCCTGGCTCCGCCCCTTCCTGGTAATAGGTAAGCCCCACCCCTAGTGCGTGATGCTGTCTTTGTGACCTAATGCACCAGCGTGTTTCCAGGGTGGAGCCAGAGAGGGTGGGCATTTAGGCTGTGCCGAACCCTCAACCCCCATCCGGGTGACCACAATCCCCGAAAATCCTCACGCGGGACGCCAAATATCCCAGCACCATGACCTCGAAGGCCTTTGGCTCTATCCTCCTAAATGCCCCATGACCCCGAGGGGCCCTACCACCCAATCCCTTAACGACTAGTGCCTCCCAAATCTTCAATCCAACCCTGTCCCAATGTGGCAACTGAGTCTTCCCGGGGGCACCTGTCTCATATTATCTGAGAACAATTCAGAATGGTCCAGAGAATGACAGAGAAGGGCATCCTCCCAAGGATTTGGGGAATCCTTGATCCAATCATGCCGCTCACCAGGAGACGTTGGGAACCCAGGACATGTCGGGATTGAGGAGATACCAGGTGATGCAGGAAGCTGAGGAGGAGGAGGAGGAGGCGTGAGTGGAGGCGGGGTTCTGTGGAGGAGGAACCTAGCCGCTCTAGGTTGGTGGGGAAGGGGCGGGAGAAGCGGGAGGGTAGGGGCCTCTTAGAGGGCGTGGACTGGAGGAACCGCCTCTAAAAACCGCCTGTAAAGCGCCTCTAACCGCCTCTAACCGCCTCTAAAAGGGCGGAGCCTCTAAAGACCGCCAGTAAACCGCCTGTAAACCACATTTAACCGCCTCTAAAAGGGCGGAGCCTTCCACGAGAGGGTAGAAGCGTCCAAGGGGCGCAGTCAGTGGGGTGAGCCCCCCCCGCCCCGCCCCACCCCGCCCTGCTCTGCCTTCTCTTTCCAGGATCGGCTGGGGCTGTTTCTACTTTTTCCCCTGGCTGCACATGTGGTGGAGGGAGCGGAGGTGAAGGGCTTGGGATACCGCGCACCTGCCCAGGGCATGGACGAGGCTCAGTCCGGGAGGACCGGTCGCGGGGAAGCCGGGAGCCCCCGCCCCGCCTCATGCCTGTGTCGGGTCCCCACACAGCTCAGCGCACCCTCGGGAGCAGAAGCTGGAGCTTCTGCGGGGCCTGATGAGCTGTTTGTCAAGCGGACTGGGCACTGCTCTCCAGGGCTCCGGTCGCAACATCCCCCACCGCACCCCTGCTGCCGCTGCCTAGCCAGCTGGTGAGTTAAAGATTTAAACCGAAGCCACCGTCCTGCCCGCCTCATTCTGCCGCCGCTGCTGTGATTCGGGCTGGGAGCCATTCTCCATGCCGGCTGTTTCCATATCGACAGGGCCTCTCTCCCTGATAAGGGGTCCATCCGTGTCCAGGCTCCCATTATTCCTAGGGGCCCCTCATCAGAGTCAGGCCTCCCCTTACGACCAGTGATTGCCTTCCACCACCTAAGCACCCCGCCCCACCACACACACACTCGTCTCTGTGAGTGGCCTGTATGGAGGGAGCTAAATAATCCTGGCTTTATCTTCCTCCCAGCCTTGTCCCCACATCCATAAATCCTCACAATCCCAGCACTCTGCTGCCACCTTCCTCCTAGACAGGACTTTGCCTGGTGCCTGAAGCATCTTCTCCTCCTGGGAGTGGATTGAAAATATTTCAAGCCCCTAGTTGTAGGAAGTAGGCTGTGAGAGGAGGGAAAGATTCCTAGAAGCTGCCACCCTTGGCCTGCCATAGGGGAATGACTGAGAACTGTTGGAGGTCTTTCCTACAGTTAACACCCCAGCTTCTGGCTCCTTCAGTTGGATCCCGAGTTGAAAGATACTGGGCATCGGGGACTTCCCTGATGGTCCAGTGGATAAGACTCCATTCTCCCACTGCAGGGGGTATGCGTTCTATCCCTGGCTGGGGAATTAACATACCGCATACCGCGTGGCACAGCCAAATGGTAAAAATAAAAGGGTACATAGATACTTGGCATCAGCCCCCCGAAGTGTAACCTCCCTCGGAGAACCCAAGGGCCACTGCTCCCTACCTTTCCTTTCTGTCTTGTCACCGAGTTGGGCTGAAATCGACTAGCAACTGAAGTGATGAAGTGTCAGGGACTCCTAGTGGGTCTGCCTTCAGTTAGGGACTGGCCCCAGCACCGGGGAGGGCACCACAGAATTAAGTTAAAGGGACAGCACTCTACGATTGGTGTCTCCTGAGAGGTCTCCTCCTCTGGTCTCTGTCTCTTGGGTCCCTCTCATCAGGTGGGGGAAACACTTGCTCCCCTCCCTCATCTCTAGTTTCCTTGTGTCCCTGGGAGCTCACCATCCCCTCTCCTCAGAAATCCCCTTTCAATTCCCAGGATAGGGAATGCATGGCAGAAGGGGGTGTTCTAAGCCGGGTTCCCCTCATGCTATCGATAATTCTCTGACTCAGTTTGGGGTACAGGAAAATAATGGGGGAACGGAACAGTACTGGCTGGGCCAGGAGGGGGAAGCCCTAGAGTCCTGAGATGTGAGATATGGGAACTGGACCTGCTTCCAAAGAACTTTCCCTTTAGCCCTGCTTGTCGAAGAGAGGAGTAGGTCTCAGATGAGGGATGTGTAGTCACTGTGATAGGCCTATGGAGACCTGGGAGGAGATCTTCCCCAGTCTACCCTGCTACTTGCCATTGTCCTCAGGGAATCTGTGGGACCAGCTGGGTCCCATCTTTCCCACTCCAGTAGTCTTAGGACCACAGAGAAGAGGTGGGAGTAGGGAGAAACCTGGGAAAGAGGGAGCCCCCCAACCATATTGCTCTGACCTCTAATCCTGAACCAAGCTCTGACCCCTAGCCTTAAAACTCATGTTCAAATGCCTTCAAGGGGACGACACTGCAAACATTCCCCTAACAGGGACAATGCAACCCACTTCCCTTGTCCAAAATGTTGAGTGCTGAGGTTCTCAGAGCTAAAGACAAAGAGTGGGAAATGGGGACAGGGAAGCTACTAAGGAGTTATGAAAGGGAGAAAAGGTTCCAGATAGATGGAGACAGTGGGGAGTGCACTCAGTGGAAAGGTGTTCTGCTGCCAACTCATGTACTGCAATTCAATGCAGACACTAACTACCCAGAGCCAGTGTTCGACTCCACAGGTTTAAGGGCACAGTCCCAACAAGCCTGCCTCCACTTGAGCAGCCAGTCACAAGTGGCGTCCCCAGAACACCTGCATTTCTGCCTAACTAGCTACAAGTCCAGAAGCCTTCAAACCCCCCTGAGGTCCAAGGGTTCACTAGAATGACTCACACAACTCGGAAGTGCTCTCCTGACAACTAGTTTTTTATAAAGTACATATATCAGGAACATCCAAATGAAAAGACACACAAGGAGGGTCTCAGTGCAGAGCTCCCATGCTCTCTCCCCATGGAGACACAAAGGGCACGTCACCCTCCCAGTACATCAATATGTTCACCAACCAGGAAGTTCCATGAGCTTTGGTGTACAGAGTTTTTACTGAGATTTCATACATAGGCAGGAATGAATTGTTGGCAACATGACTCGATCTCCTCTGACGGATTGGCTCAAAACCCCAATTCTGCAGTGATATGGTTGGTCTTTCTGCTGACCAGGCCTCAGCCCAAGTCACCTCATCTCTTAGCATCAACTCAGGTGTGAGCCGAGGGACTCATAGATAACAAAGACACTCGTATTACTTGAGGTATTCCAAAGATTTAGAGTCTCCCTCTCAGGGACCAGGGACAAAAGCCTAATTGGTGAGTATACAACAGACAGAGCCCTGCATCTGAGTGAAGGGATGTGAATTACTGAAGCCCTGGGGACCAGGCCTCCTCTTCCCGTGCACCAGACTTGACCCAGCTGCAGCAGGGCAGGAGTGTCACTGTGAGTGTGAGTGTAAGTGAGGGTGAGTGCGGTGGAAGCACAGCTTCTCCATGCCCAGACTGCAATGCTTCCCACTGGCATCCGTGGATCTGTCTGTCACCTGTCTGTCTGTAGCCCAGGCAGGGGAAGATAGGTATGAGAGGGGAAAAGAGTGTGGAATGGTGGGAAGAGGATAGGTGAATCCATTCTCCACACTTCAGCCTGAGGGGACTTTTATTTCACTCATTTCTGGTCATTCTCTCCCATACCGTCCAGCCACAAGGCTCCCTTCCCCCCTCCCCAGACCAAATAGGGCAGCTATTTCCAACCTCCCACACTGGGTTAATTGCTCTTTCTTGGCTTTGCCAAAGCACCCTCCACGGCCCCCAGCCAGTCAGCTTCGTCTATTGTAGTGATCTTATTGTCTCTTTGGATTCCCCTGCCCTGTCCAACCCAGATGACAAGCTCTCTGAGGGAAGAGTCTGTGCCTGTCTTCTCTGCTGTATCCTCATGCCCAAGCACATCACCCGGCACCTAGTAGTCACTCGATAAATATTTGTTGATTAGTGACTGCAGGAACAGAAATCACATGAAAGGAGGTCTCAGCTCAGAGAGGAAGGGCTGTGACCCTCTAACCATGAAGTGACTTGGCCAAGGCCACTCAGCCAACAAGTGTTCCCATAGCCTGGCCTGTCTAGACTGGGGCCTCTCTGGAGCCCTATTCCTCCTCTGCCCAGAATCGTACAAACAGAATGGGGCAGACAAGAAAGGTAATTGTCGGAGCAGAAGCCAGGAAGACAGAGAGGAGAGGGGATTGGCAAAACAGTACTGGACAGCGTCCCAAAGCTCTTTTCTTGCTGCCTGGGGCTGAGGTCTCCGTCTTCCCAGGGTGCAGCACTGAAATCTGACTCCACCCTTATAAAAGAGGGTCCGTGCCCTGCCTCTTTGTAACAATCCCTAACTCCACCTCATTATTGATAGGCTCTGGCTCCACCTTCTGGACTACCCCTCCTCTGAAGAAATGCCCTGGCTCCGCCCCTTCCTGGTAATAGGTAAGCCCCACCCCTAGTGCGTGATGCTGTCTTTGTGACCTAATGCACCGGCGTGTTTCCAGGTTGGAGCCAGAGAGGGTGGGCATTTAGGCTGTGCCGAACCCTCAACCCCCATCAGGGTGACCACAATCCCCGAAAATCCTCACGCGGGACCCCAAATATCCCTGCCCCATGACCTCGAAGGCCTTTGGCTCTATCCTCCTAAATGCCCCATGACCCCGAGGGGCCCTACCACCCAATCCCTTAACGACTAGTGCCTCCCAAATCTTCAATCCAACCCTGTCCCAATGTGGCAACTGAGTCTTCCCGGGGGCACCTGTCTCATATTATCTGAGAACAATTCAGACTGGTCCAGAGAATGACAGAGAAGGGCATCCTCCCAAGGATTTGGGGAATCCTTGATCCAATCATGCCGCTCACCAGGAGACGTTGGGAACCCAGGACATGTCGGGATTGAGGAGATACCAGGTGATGCAGGAAGCTGAGGAGGAGGAGGAGGAGGCGTGAGTGGAGGCGGGGTTCTGTGGAGGAGGAACCTAGCCGCTCTCGGTTGGTGGGGAAGGGGCGGGAGAAGCGGGAGGGTAGGGGCCTCTTAGAGGGCGTGGACTGGAGGAACCGCCTCTAAAAACCGCCTGTAAAGCGCCTCTAAGCGCCTCTAACCGCCTCTAAAAGGGCGGAGCCTCTAAAGACCGCCAGTAAACCGCCTGTAAACCGCATTTAACCGCATCTAAAAGGGCGGAGCCTTCCACGAGAGGGTAGAAGCGTCCAAGGGGCGCAGTCAGTGGGGTGAGCCCCCCCCGCCCCGCCCCACCCCGCCCTGCTCTGCCTTCTCTTTCCAGGATCGGCTGGGGCTGTTTCTACTTTTTCCCCTGGCTGCACATGTGGTGGAGGGAGCGGAGGCGAAGGGCTTGGGATACCGCGCACCTGCCCAGGGCATGGACGAGGCTCAGTCCGGGAGAACCGGTCGCGGGGAAGCCGGGAGCCCCCGCCCCGCCTCATGCCTGTGTCGGGTCCCCACACAGCTCAGCGCACCCTCGGGAGCAGAAGCTGGAGCTTCTGCGGGGCCTGATGAGCTGTTTGTCAAGCGGACTGGGCACTGCTCTCCAGGGCTCAGGTCGCAACATCCACCACCGCACCCCTGCTGCCGCTGCCTAGCAAGCTGGTGAGTTAAAGATTTAAACCAAAGGCACCGTCCTGCCCGCCTCATTCTGCCGCCGCTGCTGTGATTCGCGCTGGGAGCCATTCTCCATGCCGGCTGTTTCCATATCGACAGGGCCTCTCTCCCTGATAAGGGGTCCAGCCGTGTCCAGGCTCCCATTATTCCTAGGGGCCCCTCATCAGAGTCAGGCGTCCCCTTACGACCAGTGATTGCCTTCCACCACCTAAGCACCCCGCCCCACCACACACACACTCGTCTCTGTGAGTGGCCTGTATGGAGGGAGCTAAATAATCCTGGCTTTATCTTCCTCCCAGCCTTGTCCCCACATCCATAAATCCTCACAATCCCAGCACTCTGCTGCCACCTTCCTCCTAGACAGGACTTTGCCTGGTGCCTGAAGCATCTTCTCCTCCTGGGAGTGGATTGAAAATATTTCAAGCCCCTAGTTGTAGGAAGTAGGCTGTGAGAGGAGGGAAAGATTCCTAGAAGCTGCCACCCTTGGCCTGCCATAGGGGAATGACTGAGAACTGTTGGAGGTCTTTCCTACAGTTAACACCCCAGCTTCTGGCTCCTTCAGTTGGATCCCGAGTTGAAAGATACTGGGCATCGGGGACTTACCTGATGGTCCAGTGGATAAGACTCCATTCTCCCACTGCAGGGGGTATGCGTTCTATCCCTGGCTGGGGAATTAACATACCGCATACCGCGTGGCACAGCCAAATGGTAAAAATAAAAGGGTACATAGATACTTGGCATCAGCCCCCCGAAGTGTAACCTCCCTCGGAGAACCCAAGGGCCACTGCTCCCTACCTTTCCTTTCTGTCTTGTCACCGAGTTGGGCTGAAATCGACTAGCAACTGAAGTGATGAAGGGTCAGGGACTCCTAGTGGGTCTGTCTTCAGTTAGGGACTGGCCCCAGCACCGGGGAGGGCACCACAGAATTAAGTTAAAGGGACAGCACTCTACGATTGGTGTCTCCTGAGTGGTCTCCTCCTCTGGTCTCTGTCTCTTGGGTCCCTATCATCAGGTGGGGGAAACACTTGCTCCCCTCCCTCATCTCTAGATTCCTTGTGTCCCTGGGAGCTCACCATCCCCTCTCCTCAGAAATCCCCTTTCAATTCCCAGGATAGGGAAGGCATGGCAGAAGGGGGTGTTCTAAGCTGGGTTCCCCTCATGCTATCGATAATTCTCTGACTCAGTTTGGGGCACAGGAAAATAATGGGGGAACGGGACACTACTGGCTGGGCCAGGAGTGGGAAGCCCTAGAGTCCTGAGATGTGAGATATGGGAACTGGACCTGCTTCCAAAGAACTTTCCCTTTAGCCCTGCTTGTCGAAGAGAGGAGTAGGTCTCAGATGAGGGATGTGTAGTCACTGTGATAGGCCTATGGAGACCTGGGAGGAGATCTTCCCCAGTCTACCCTGCTACTTGCCATTGTCCTCAGGGAATCTGTGGGACCAGCTGGGTCCCATCTTTCCCACTCCAGTAGTCTTAGGACCACAGAGAAGAGGTGGGAGTAGGGAGAAACCTGGGAAAGAGGGAGCCCCCCAACCATATTGCTCTGACCTCTAATCCTGAACCAAGCTCTGACCCCTAGCCTTAAAACTCATGTTCAAATGCCTTCAAGGGGACGACACTGCAAACCTTCCCCTAACAGGGACAATGCAACCCACTTCCCTTGTCCAAAATGTTGAGTGCTGAGGTTCTCAGAGCTAAAGACAAAGAGTGGGAAATGGGGACAGGGAGGCTACTAAGGAGTTATGAAAGGGAGAAAAGGTTCCAGATAGATGGAGACAGTGGGGAGTGCACTCAGTGGAAAGGTATTCTGCTGCCAACTCATGTACTGCAATTCAATGCAGACACTAACTACCCAGAGCCAGTGTTCGACTCCACAGGTTTAAGGGCACAGTCCCAACAAGCCTGCCTCCACTTGAGCAGCCAGTCACAAGTGGCGTCCCCAGGACACCTGCATTTCTGCCTAACTAGCTACAAGTCCAGAAGTCTTCAAACCACCCTCAGGTCCAATGGTTCACTAGAATGACTCACACAACTCGGAAGTGCTCTCCTGACAACTAGTTTTTTATAAAGTACATATATCAGGAACATCCAAATGAAAAGACACACAAGGAGGGTCTCAGTGCAGAGCTCCCATGCTCTCTCCCCATGGAGACACAAAGGGCACGTCACCCTCCCAGTACATCAATATGTTCACCAACCAGGAAGTTCCATGAGCTTTGGTGTACAGAGTTTTTACTGAGATTTCATACATAGGCAGGAATGAATTGTTGGCAACATGACTCGATCTCCTCTGACGGATTGGCTCAAAACCCCAATTCTGCAGTGATATGGTTGGTCTTTCTGCTGACCAGGCCTCAGCCCAAGTCACCTCATCTCTTAGCATCAACTCAGGTGTGAGCCGAGGGACTCATAGATAACAAAGACACTCGTATTACTTGAGGTATTCCAAAGATTTAGAGTCTCCCTCTCAGGGACCAGGGACAAAAGCCTAATTGTTGAGTATACAACAGACAGAGCCCTGCATCTGAGTGAAGGGATGTGAATTACTGAAGCCCTGGGGACCAGGCCTCCTCTTCCCGTGCACCAGACTTGACCCAGCTGCAGCAGGGCAGGAGTGTCACTGTGAGTGTGAGTGTAAGTGAGGGTGAGTGCGGTGGAAGCACAGCTTCTCCATGCCCAGACTGCAATGCTTCCCACTGGCATCCGTGGATCTGTCTGTCACCTGTCTGTCTGTAGCCCAGGCAGGGGAAGATAGGTATGAGAGGGGAAAAGAGTGTGGAATGGTGGGAAGAGGATAGGTGAATCCATTCTCCACACTTCAGCCTGAGGGGACTTTTATTTCACTCATTTCTGGTCATTCTCTCCCATACCGTCCAGCCACAAGGCTCCCTTCCCCCCTCCCCAGACCAAATAGGGCAGCTATTTCCAACCTCCCACACTGGGTTAATTGCTCTTTCTTGGCTTTGCCAAAGCACCCTCCACGGCCCCCAGCCAGTCAGCTTCGTCTATTGTAGTGATCTTATTGTCTCTTTGGATTCCCCTGCCCTGTCCAACCCAGATGACAAGCTCTCTGAGGGAAGAGTCTGTGCCTGTCTTCTCTGCTGTATCCTCATGCCCAAGCACATCACCCGGCACCTAGTAGTCACTCGATAAATATTTGTTGATTAGTGACTGCAGGAACACAAATCACATGAAAGGAGGTCTCAGCTCAGAGAGGAAGGGCTGTGACCCTCTAACCATGAAGTGACTTGGCCAAGGCCACTCAGCCAACAAGTGTTCCCATAGCCTGGCCTGTCTAGACTGGGCCCTCTCTGGAGCCCTATTCCTCCTCAGCCCAGAATCGTACAAACAGAATGGGGCAGACAAGAAAGGTAATTGTCGGAGCAGAAGCCAGGAAGACAGAGAGGAGAGGGGATTGGCAAAACAGTACTGGACAGCGTCCCAAAGCTCTTTTCTTGCTGCCTGGGGCTGAGGTCTCCGTCTTCCCAGGGTGCAGCTCTGAAATCTGACTCCACCCTTATAAAAGAGGGTCCGTGTCCTGCCCCTTTGTAACACACCCTAACTCCACCTCTTTATTGATAGGCTCTGGCTCCACCTTCTGGACTACCCCTCCTCTGAAGAAATGCCCTGGCTCCGCCCCTTCCTGGTAATAGGTAAGCCCCACCCCTAGTGCGTGATGCTGTCTTTGTGACCTAATGCACCGGCGTGTTTCCAGGGTGGAGCCAGAGAGGGTGGGCATTTAGGCTGTGCCGAACCCTCAACCCCCATCCGGGTGACCACAATCCCCGAAAATCCTCACGCGGGACCCCAAATATCCCAGCCCCATGACCTCGAAGGCCTTTGGCTCTAACCTCCTAAATGCCCCATGACCCCGAGGGGCCCTACCACCCAATCCCTTAACGACTAGTGCCTCCCAAATCTTCAATCCAACCCTGTCCCAATGTGGCAACTGAGTCTTCCCGGGGTCACCTGTCTCATATTATCTGAGAACAATTCAGACTGGTCTAGAGAATGACAGAGAAGGGCATCCTCCCAAGGATTTGGGGAATCCTTGATCCAATCATGCCGCTCACCAGGAGACGTTGGGAACCAAGGACATGTCGGGATTGAGGAGATACCAGGTGATGCAGGAAGCTGAGGAGGAGGAGGAGGAGGCGTGAGTGGAGGCGGGGATCTGTGGAGGAGGAACCTAGCCGCTCTCGGTTGGTGGGGAAGGGGCGGGAGAAGCGGGAGGGTAGGGGCCTCTTAGAGGGCGTGGACTGGAGGAACCGCCTCTAAAAACCGCCTGTAAAGCGCCTCTAACCGCCTCTAACCGCCTCTAAAAGGGCGGAGCCTCTAAAGACCGCCAGTAAACCGCCTGTAAACCGCATTTAACCGCATCTAAAAGGGCGGAGACTTCCACGAGAGGGTAGAAGCGTCCAAGGGGCGCAGTCAGTGGGGTGAGCCCCCCCCGCCCCGCCCCACCCCGCCCTGCTCTGCCTTCTCTTTCCAGGATCGGCTGGGGCTGTTTCTACTTTTTCCCCTGGCTGCACATGTGGTGGAGGGAGCGGAGGCGAAGGGCTTGGGATACCGCGCACCTGCCCAGGGCATGGACGAGGCTCAGTCCGGGAGGACCGGTCGCGGGGAAACCGGGAGCCCCCGCCCCGCCTCATGCCTGTGTCGGGTCCCCACACAGCTCAGCGCACCCTCGGGAGCAGAAGCTGGAGCTTCTGCGGGGCCTGATGAGCTGTTTGTCAAGCGGACTGGGCACTGCTCTCCAGGGCTCCGGTCGCAACATCCCCCACCGCACCCCTGCTGCCGCTGCCTAGCCAGCTGGTGAGTTAAAGATTTAAACCGAAGCCACCGTCCTGCCCGCCTCATTCTGCCTCCGCTGCTGTGATTCGGGCTGGGAGCCATTCTCCATGCCGGCTGTTTCCATATCGACAGGGCCTCTCTCCCTGATAAGGGGTCCATCCGTGTCCAGGCTCCCATTATTCCTAGGGGCCCCTCATCAGAGTCAGGTCTCCCCTTACGACCAGTGATTGCCTTCCACCACCTAAGCACCCCGCCCCACCACACACACACTCGTCTCTGTGAGTGGCCTGTATGGAGGGAGCTAAATAATCCTGGCTTTATCTTCCTCCCAGCCTTGTCCCCATATCCATAAATCCTCACAATCCCAGCACTCTGCTGCCACCTTCCTCCTAGACAGGACTTTGCCTGGTGCCTGAAGCATCTTCTCCTCCTGGGAGTGGATTGAAAATATTTCAAGCCCCTAGTTGTAGGAAGTAGGCTGTGAGAGGAGGGAAAGATTCCTAGAAGCTGCCACCCTTGGCCTGCCATAGGGGAATGACTGAGAACTGTTGGAGGTCTTTCCTACAGTTAACACCCCAGCTTCTGGCTCCTTCCGTTGGATCCCGAGTTGAAAGATACTGGGCATCGGGGACTTCCCTGATGGTCCAGTGGATAAGACTCCATTCTCCCACTGCAGGGGGTATGCGTTCTATCCCTGGCTGGGGAATTAACATACCGCATACCGCGTGGCACAGCCAAATGGTAAAAATAAAAGGGTAGATAGATACTTGGCATCAGCCCCCCGAAGTGTAACCTCCCTCGGAGAACCCAAGGGCCACTGCTCCCTACCTTTCCTTTCTGTCTTGTCACCGAGTTGGGCTGAAATCGACTAGCAACTGAAGTGATGAAGGGTCAGGGACTCCTAGTGGGTCTGCCTTCAGTTAGGGACTGGCCCCAGCACCGGGGAGGGCACCACAGAATTAAGTTAAAGGGACAGGACTCTCCGATTGGTGTCTCCTGAGAGGTCTCCTCCTCTGGTCTCTGTCTCTTGGGTCCCTCTCATCAGGTGGGGGAAACACTTGCTCCCCTCCCTCATCTCTAGTTTCCTTGTGTCCCTGGGAGCTCACCATCCCCTCTCCTCAGAAATCCCCTTTCAATTCCCAGGATAGGGAAGGCATGGCAGAAGGGGGTGTTCTAAGCCGGGTTCCCCTCATGCTATCGATAATTCTCTGACTCAGTTTGGGGCACAGGAAAATAATGGGGGAACGGAACAGTACTGGCTGGGCCAGGAGGGGGAAGCCCTAGAGTCCTGAGATGTGAGATATGGGAACTGGACCTGCTTCCAAAGAACTTTCCCTTTAGCCCTGCTTGTCGAAGAGAGGAGTAGGTCTCAGATGAGGGATGTGTAGTCACTGTGATAGGCCTATGGAGACCTGGGAGGAGATCTTCCCCAGTCTACCCTGCTACTTGCCATTGTCCTCAGGGAATCTGTGGGACCAGCTGGGTCCCATCTTTCCCTCTCCAGTAGTCTTAGGACCACAGAGAAGAGGTGGGAGTAGGGAGAAACCTGGGAAAGAGGGAGCCCCCCAACCATATTGCTCTGACCTCTAATCCTGAACCAAGCTCTGACCCCTAGCCTTAAAACTCATGTTCAAATGCCTTCAAGGGGACGACACTGCAAACATTCCCCTAACAGGGACAATGCAACCCACTTCCCTTGTCCAAAATGTTGAGTGCTGAGGTTCTCAGAGCTAAAGACAAAGAGTGGGAAATGGGGACAGGGAAGCTACTAAGGAGTTATGAAAGGGAGAAAAGGTTCCAGATAGATGGAGACAGTGGGGAGTGCACTCAGTGGAAAGGTGTTCTGCTGCCAACTCTTGTACTGCAATTCAATGCAGACACTAACTACCCAGAGCCAGTGTTCGACTCCACAGGTTTAAGGGCACAGTCCCAACAAGCCTGCATCCACTTGAGCAGCCAGTCACAAGTGGCGTCCCCAGAACACCTGCATTTCTGCCTAACTAGCTACAAGTCCAGAAGCCTTCAAACCCCCCTCAGGTCCAAGGGTTCACTAGAATGACTCACACAACTCGGAAGTGCTCTCCTGACAACTAGTTTTTTATAAAGTACATATATCAGGAACATCCAAATGAAAAGACACACAAGGAGGGTCTCAGTGCAGAGCTCCCATGCTCTCTCCCCATGGAGACACAAAGGGCACGTCACCCTCCCAGTACATCAATATGTTCACCAACCAGGAAGTTCCATGAGCTTTGGTGTACAGAGTTTTTACTGAGATTTCATACATAGGCAGGAATGAATTGTTGGCAACATGACTCGATCTCCTCTGACGGATTGGCTCAAAACCCCAATTCTGCAGTGATATGGTTGGTCTTTCTGCTGACCAGGCCTCAGCCCAAGTCACCTCATCTCTTAGCATCAACTCAGGTGTGAGCCGAGGGACTCATAGATAACAAAGACACTCGTATTACTTGAGGTATTCCAAAGATTTAGAGTCTCCCTCTCAGGGACCAGGGACAAAAGCCTAATTGTTGAGTATACAACAGACAGAGCCCTGCATCTGAGTGAAGGGATGTGAATTACTGAAGCCCTGGGGACCAGGCCTCCTCTTCCCGTGCACCAGACTTGACCCAGCTGCAGCAGGGCAGGAGTGTCACTGTGAGTGTGAGTGTAAGTGAGGGTGAGTGCGGTGGAAGCACAGCTTCTCCATGCCCAGACTGCAATGCGTCCCACTGGCATCCGTGGATCTGTCTGTCACCTGTCTGTCTGTAGCCCAGGCAGGGGAAGATAGGTATGAGAGGGGAAAAGAGTGTGGAATGGTGGGAAGGGGATAGGTGAATCCATTCTCCACACTTCAGCCTGAGGGGACTTTTATTTCACTCATTTCTGGTCATTCTCTCCCATACCGTCCAGCCACAAGGCTCCCTTCCCCCCTCCCCAGACCAAATAGGGCAGCTATTTCCAACCTCCCACACTGGGTTAATTGCTCTTTCTTGGCTTTGCCAAAGCACCCTCCACGGCCCCCAGCCAGTCAGCTTCGTCTATTGTAGTGATCTTATTGTCTCTTTGGATTCCCCTGCCCTGTCCAACCCAGATGACAAGCTCTCTGAGGGAAGAGTCTGTGCCTGTCTTCTCTGCTGTATCCTCATGCCCAAGCACATCACCCGGCACCTAGTAGTCACTCGATAAATATTTGTTGATTAGTGACTGCAGGAACAGAAATCACATGAAAGGAAGTCTCAGCTCAGAGAGGAAGGGCTGTGACCCTCTAACCATGAAGTGACTTGGCCAAGGCCACTCAGCCAACAAGTGTTCCCATAGCCTGGCCTGTCTAGACTGGGCCCTCTCTGGAGCCCTATTCCTCCTCAGCCCAGAATCGTACAAACAGAATGGGGCAGACAAGAAAGGTAATTGTCGGAGCAGAAGCCAGGAAGACAGAGAGGAGAGGGGATTGGCAAAACAGTACTGGACAGCGTCCCAAAGCTCTTTTCTTGCTGCCTGGGGCTGAGGTCTCCGTCTTCCCAGGGTGCAGCTCTGAAATCTGACTCCACCCTTATAAAAGGGGGTCCGTGTCCTGCCCCTTTGTAACACACCCTAACTCCACCTCTTTATTGATAGGCTCTGGCTCCACCTTCTGGACTACCCCTCCTCTGAAGAAATGCCCTGGCTCCGCCCCTTCCTGCTAATAGGTAAGCCCCACCGCTAGTGCGTGATGCTGTCTTTGTGACCTAATGCACCGGCGTGTTTCCAGGGTGGAGCCAGAGAGGGTGGGCATTTAGGCTGTGCCGAACCCTCAACCCCCATCCGGGTGACCACAATCCCCGAAAATCCTCACGCGGGACCCCAAATATCCCAGCCCCATGACCTCAAAGGCCTTTGGCTCTAACCTCCTAAATGCCCCATGACCCCGAGGGGCCCTACCACCCAATCCCTTAACGACTAGTGCCTCCCAAATCTTCAATCCAACCCTGTCCCAATGTGGCAACTAAGTCTTCCCGGGGGCACCTGTCTCATATTATCTGAGAACAATTCAGACTGGTCCAGAGAATGACAGAGAAGGGCATCCTCCCAAGGATTTGGGGAATCCTTGATCCAATCACGCCGCTCACCAGGAGACGTTGGGAACCCAGGACATGTCGGGATTGAGGAGATACCAGGTGATGCAGGAAGCTGAGGAGGAGGAGGAGGAGGCGTGAGTGGAGGCGGGGATCTGTGGAGGAGGAACCTAGCCGCTCTCGGTTGGTGGGGAAGGGGCGGGAGAAGCGGGAGGGGAGGGGCCTCTTAGGGGGCGTGGACTGGAGGAACCGCCTCTAAAAACCGCCTGTAAAGCGCCTCTAAGCGCCTCTAACCGCCTCTAAAAGGGCGGAGCCTCTAAAGACCGCCAGTAAACCGCCTGTAAACCGCATTTGACCGCCTCTAAAAGGACGGAGCCTTCCACGAGAGGGTAGAAGCGTCCAAGGGGCGGAGTAAGTGGGCTGAGCCCCGCCCCGCCCCGCCCCACCCCGCCCTGCTCTGCCTTCTCTTTCCAGGATCGGCTGGGGCTGTTTCTACTTTTTCCCCTGGCTGCACATGTGGTGGAGGGAGCGGAGGCGAAGGGCTTGGGATACCGCGCACCCGCCCAGGGCATGGACGAGGCTCAGTCCGGGAGAACCGGTCGCGGGGAAGCCGGGAGCCCCTGCCCCGCCTCATGCCTGTGTCGGGTCCCCACACAGCTCAGCGCACCCTCGGGAGCAGAAGCTGGAGCTTCTGCGGGGCCTGATGAGCTGTTTGTCAAGCGGACTGGGCACTGCTCTCCAGGGCTCCGGTCGCAACATCCCCCACCGCACCCCTGCTGCCGCTGCCTAGCCAGCTGGTGAGTTAAAGATTTAAACCGAAGCCACCGTCCTGCCCTCCTGATTCTGCCGCCGCTGCTGCGATTCGGGCTGGGAGCCATTCTCCATGCAGGCTGTTTCCATATCGACAGGGCCTCTCTCCCTGATAAGGGGTCCATCCGTGTCCAGGCTCCCATTATTCCTAAGGGCCCCTCATCAGAGTCAGGCCTCCCCTTACGACCAGTGATTGCCTTCCACCACCTAAGCCCCCCGCCCCACCACACACACACTCGTCTCTGTGAGTGGCCTGTATGGAGGGAGATAAATAATCCTGGCTTTATCTTCCTCCCAGCCTTGTCCCCACATCCATAAATCCTCACAATCCCAGCACTCTGCTGCCACCTTCCTCCTAGACAGGACTTTGCCTGGTGCCTGAAGCATCTTCTCCTCCTGGGAGTGGATCGAAACTATTTCAAGCCCATAGTTGTAGGAAGTAGGCTGTGAGAGGAGGGAAAGATTCCTAGAAGCTGCCACCCTTGGCCTGCCATAGGGGAATGACTGAGAACTGTTGGAGGTCTTTCCTACAGTTAACACCCCAGCTTCTGGCTCCTTCAGTTGGATCCCGAGTTGAAAGATACTGGGCATCGGGGACTTCCCTGATGGTCCAGTGGATAAGACTCCATTCTCCCACTGCAGGGGGTATGCGTTCTATCCCTGGCTGGGGAATTAACATACCGCATACCTCGTGGCACAGCCAAATGGTAAAAATAAAAGGGTAGATAGATACTTGGCATCAGCCCCCCGAAGTGTAACCTCCCTAGGAGAACCCAAGGGCCACTGCTCCCTACCTTTCCTTTCTGTCTTGTCACCGAGTTGGGCTGAAATCGACTAGCAACTGAAGTGATGAAGGGTCAGGGACTCCTAGTGGGTCTGCTTTCAGTTAGGGACTGGCCCCAGCACCGGGGAGGGCACCACAGAATTAAGTTAAAGGGACAGCACTCTACGATTGGTGTCTCCTGAGAGGTCTCCTCCTCTGGTCTCTGTCTCTTGGGTCCCTCTCATCAGGTGGGGGAAACACTTGCTCCCCTCCCTCATCTCTAGTTTCCTTGTGTCCCTGGGAGCTCACCATCCCCTCTCCTCAGAAATCCCCTTTCAATTCCCAGGATAGGGAAGGCATGGCAGAAGGGGGTGTTCTAAGCTGGGTTCCCCTCATGCTATCGATAATTCTCTGACTCAGTTTGGGGCACAGGAAAATAATGGGGGAACGGGACAGTACTGGCTGGGCCAGGAGGGGGAAGCCCTAGAGTCCTGAGATGTGAGATATGGGAACTGGACCTGCTTCCAAAGAACTTTCCCTTTAGCCCTGCTTGTCGAAGAGAGGAGTAGGTCTCAGATGAGGGATGTGTAGTCACTGTGATAGGCCTATGGAGACCTGGGAGGAGATCCTCCCCAGTCTACCCTGCTACTTGCCATTGTCCTCAGGGAATCTGTGGGACCAGCTGGGTCCCATCTTTCCCACTCCAGTAGTCTTAGGACCACAGAGAAGAGGTGGGAGTAGGGAGAAACCTGGGAAAGAGGGAGCCCCCCAACCATATTGCTCTGACCTCTAATCCTGAACCAAGCTCTGACCCCTAGCCTTAAAACTCATGTTCAAATGCCTTCAAGGGGACGACACTGCAAACCTTCCCCAACAGGGACAATGCATCCCACTTCCCTTGTCCAAAATGTTGAGTTCTGAGGTTCTCAGAGCTAAAGACAAAGAGTGGGAAATGGGGACAGGGAGGCTACTAAGGAGTTATGAAAGGGAGAACAGGTTCCAGATAGATGGAGACAGTGGGGAGTGCACTCAGTGGAAAGGTATTCTGCTGCCAACTCATGTACTGCAATTCAATGCAGACACTAACTACCCAGAGCCAGTGTTCGACTCCACAGGTTTAAGGGCACAGTCCCAACAAGCCTGCCTCCACTTGAGCAGCCAGTCACAAGTGGCGTCCCCAGGACACCTGCATTCCTGCCTAACTAGCTACAAGTCAAGAGGTCTTCAAACCCCCCTCAGGTCCAATGGTTCACTAGAATGACTCACACAACTCGGAAGTGCTCTCCTGACAACTAGTTTTTTATAAAGTACATATATCAGGAACATCCAAATGAAAAGACACACAAGGAGGGTCTCAGTGCAGAGCTCCCATGCTCTCTCCCCATGGAGACACAAAGGGCACGTCACCCTCCCAGTACATCAATATGTTCACCAACCAGGAAGTTCCATGAGCTTTGGTGTACAGAGTTTTTACTGAGATTTTATACATAGGCAGGAATGAATTGTTGGCAACATGACTCGATCTCCTCTGACGGATTGGCTCAAAACCCCAATTCTGCAGTGATATGGTTGGTCTTTCTGCTGACCAGGCCTCAGCCCAAGTCACCTCATCTCTTAGCATCAACTCAGGTGTGAGCCGAGGGACTCATAGATAACAAAGACACTCGTATTACTTGAGGTATTCCAAAGATTTAGAGTCTCCCTCTCAGGGACCAGGGACAAAAGCCTAATTGTTGAGTATACAACAGACAGAGCCCTGCATCTGAGTGAAGGGATGTGAATTACTGAAGCCCTGGGGACCAGGCCCCCTCTTCCCGTGCACCAGACTTGACCCAGCTGCAGCAGGGCAGGAGTGTCACTGTGAGTGTGAGTGTAAGTGAGGGTGAGTGCGGTGGAAGCACAGCTTCTCCATGCCCAGACTGCAATGCGTCCCACTGGCATCCGTGGATCTGTCTGTCACCTGTCTGTCTGTAGCCCAGGCAGGGGAAGATAGGTATGAGAGGGGAAAAGAGTGTGGAATGGTGGGAAGAGGATAGGTGAATCCATTCTCCACACTTCAGCCTGAGGGGACTTTTATTTCACTCATTTCTCGTCATTCTCTCCCATACCGTCCAGCCACAAGGCTCCCTTCCCCCCTCCCCAGACCAAATAGGGCAGCTATTTCCAACCTCCCACACTGGGTTAATTGCTCTTTCTTGGCTTTGCCAAAGCACCCTCCACGGCCCCCAGCCAGTCAGCTTCGTCTATTGTAGTGATCTTATTGTCTCTTTGGATTCCCCTGCCCTGTCCAACCCAGATGACAAGCTCCCTGAGGGAAGAGTCTGTGCCTGTCTTCTCTGCTGTATCCTCATGCCCAAGCACATCACCCGGCACCTAGTAGTCACTCGATAAATATTTGTTGATTAGTGACTGCAGGAACAGAAATCACATGAAAGGAGGTCTCAGCTCAGAGAGGAAGGGCTGTGACCCTCTAACCATGAAGTGACTTGGCCAAGACCACTCAGCCAACAAGTGTTCCCATAGCCTGGCCTGTCTAGACTGGGCCCTCTCTGGAGCCCTATTCCTCCTCTGCCCAGAATCGTACAAACAGAATGGGGCAGACAAGAAAGGTAATTGTCGGAGCAGAAGCCAGGAAGACAGAGAGGAGAGGGGATTGGCAAAACAGTACTGGACAGCGTCCCAAAGCTCTTTTCTTGCTGCCTGGGGCTGAGGTCTCCGTCTTCCCAGGGTGCAGCACTGAAATCTGACTCCACCCTTATAAAAGAGGGTCCCTGCCCTGCCTCTTTGTAACAATCCCTATCTCCACCTCATTATTGATAGGCTCTGGCTCCACCTTCTGGACTACCCCTCCTCTGAAGAAATGCCCTGGCTCCGCCCCTTCCTGGTAATAGGTAAGCCCCACCCCTAGTGCGTGATGCTGTCTTTGTGACCTAATGCACCAGCGTGTTTCCAGGGTGGAGCCAGAGAGGGTGGGCATTTAGGCTGTGCCGAACCCTCAACCCCCATCCGGGTGACCACAATCCCCGAAAATCCTCACGCGGGACGCCAAATATCCCAGCACCATGACCTCGAAGGCCTTTGGCTCTATCCTCCTAAATGCCCCATGACCCCGAGGGGCCCTACCACCCAATCCCTTAACGACTAGTGCCTCCCAAATCTTCAATCCAACCCTGTCCCAATGTGGCAACTGAGTCTTCCCGGGGGCACCTGTCTCATATTATCTGAGAACAATTCAGAATGGTCCAGAGAATGACAGAGAAGGGCATCCTCCCAAGGATTTGGGGAATCCTTGATCCAATCATGCCGCTCACCAGGAGACGTTGGGAACCCAGGACATGTCGGGATTGAGGAGATACCAGGTGATGCAGGAAGCTGAGGAGGAGGAGGAGGAGGCGTGAGTGGAGGCGGGGTTCTGTGGAGGAGGAACCTAGCCGCTCTAGGTTGGTGGGGAAGGGGCGGGAGAAGCGGGATGGTAGGGGCCTCTTAGAGGGCGTGGACTGGAGGAACCGCCTCTAAAAACCGCCTGTAAAGCGCCTCTAACCGCCTCTAACCGCCTCTAAAAGGGCGGAGCCTCTAAAGACCGCCAGTAAACCGCCTGTAAACCACATTTAACCGCCTCTAAAAGGGCGGAGCCTTCCACGAGAGGGTAGAAGCGTCCAAGGGGCGCAGTCAGTGGGGTGAGCCCCCCCCGCCCCGCGCCACCCCGCCCTGCTCTGCCTTCTCTTTCCAGGATCGGCTGGGGCTGTTTCTACTTTTTCCCCTGGCTGCACATGTGGTGGAGGGAGCGGAGGCGAAGGGCTTGGGATACCGCGCACCTGCCCAGGGCATGGACGAGGCTCAGTCCGGGAGGACCGGTCGCGGGGAAGCCGGGAGCCCCCGCCCCGCCTCATGCCTGTGTCGGGTCCCCACACAGCTCAGCGCACCCTCGGGAGCAGAAGTTGGAGCTTCTGCGGGGCCTGATGAGCTGTTTGTCAAGCGGACTGGGCACTGCTCTCCAGGGCTCCGGTCGCAACATCCCCCACCGCACCCCTGCTGCCGCTGCCTAGCCAGCTGGTGAGTTAAAGATTTAAACCGAAGCCACCGTCCTGCCCGCCTCATTCTGCCGCCGCTGCTGTGATTCGGGCTGGGAGCCATTCTCCATGCCGGCTGTTTCCATATCGACAGGGCCTCTCTCCCTGATAAGGGGTCCATCCGTGTCCAGGCTCCCATTATTCCTAGGGGCCCCTCATCAGAGTCAGGCCTCCCCTTACGACCAGTGATTGCCTTCCACCACCTAAGCACCCCGCCCCACCACACACACACTCGTCTCTGTGAGTGGCCTGTATGGAGGGAGCTAAATAATCCTGGCTTTATCTTCCTCCCAGCCTTGTCCCCACATCCATAAATCCTCACAATCCCAGCACTCTGCTGCCACCTTCCTCCTAGACAGGACTTTGCCTGGTGCCTGAAGCATCTTCTCCTCCTGGGAGTGGATTGAAAATATTTCAAGCCCCTAGTTGTAGGAAGTAGGCTGTGAGAGGAGGGAAAGATTCCTAGAAGCTGCCACCCTTGGCCTGCCATAGGGGAATGACTGAGAACTGTTGGAGGTCTTTCCTACAGTTAACACCCCAGCTTCTGGCTCCTTCAGTTGGATCCCGAGTTGAAAGATACTGGGCATCGGGGACTTCCCTGATGGTCCAGTGGATAAGACTCCATTCTCCCACTGCAGGGGGTATGCGTTCTATCCCTGGCTGGGGAATTAACATACCGCATACCGCGTGGCACAGCCAAATGGTAAAAATAAAAGGGTACATAGATACTTGGCATCAGCCCCCCGAAGTGTAACCTCCCTCGGAGAACCCAAGGGCCACTGCTCCCTACCTTTCCTTTCTGTCTTGTCACCGAGTTGGGCTGAAATCGACTAGCAACTGAAGTGATGAAGTGTCAGGGACTCCTAGTGGGTCTGCCTTCAGTTAGGGACTGGCCCCAGCACCGGGGAGGGCACCACAGAATTAAGTTAAAGGGACAGCACTCTACGATTGGTGTCTCCTGAGAGGTCTCCTCCTCTGGTCTCTGTCTCTTGGGTCCCTCTCATCAGGTGGGGGAAACACTTGCTCCCCTCCCTCATCTCTAGTTTCCTTGTGTCCCTGGGAGCTCACCATCCCCTCTCCTCAGAAATCCCCTTTCAATTCCCAGGATAGGGAATGCATGGCAGAAGGGGGTGTTCTAAGCCGGGTTCCCCTCATGCTATCGATAATTCTCTGACTCAGTTTGGGGCACAGGAAAATAATGGGGGAACGGAACAGTACTGGCTGGGCCAGGAGGGGGAAGCCCTAGAGTCCTGAGATGTGAGATATGGGAACTGGACCTGCTTCCAAAGAACTTTCCCTTTAGCCCTGCTTGTCGAAGAGAGGAGTAGGTCTCAGATGAGGGATGTGTAGTCACTGTGATAGGCCTATGGAGACCTGGGAGGAGATCTTCCCCAGTCTACCCTGCTACTTGCCATTGTCCTCAGGGAATCTGTGGGACCAGCTGGGTCCCATCTTTCCCACTCCAGTAGTCTTAGGACCACAGAGAAGAGGTGGGAGTAGGGAGAAACCTGGGAAAGAGGGAGCCCCCCAACCATATTGCTCTGACCTCTAATCCTGAACCAAGCTCTGACCCCTAGCCTTAAAACTCATGTTCAAATGCCTTCAAGGGGACGACACTGCAAACATTCCCCTAACAGGGACAATGCAACCCACTTCCCTTGTCCAAAATGTTGAGTGCTGAGGTTCTCAGAGCTAAAGACAAAGAGTGGGAAATGGGGACAGGGAAGCTACTAAGGAGTTATGAAAGGGAGAAAAGGTTCCAGATAGATGGAGACAGTGGGGAGTGCACTCAGTGGAAAGGTGTTCTGCTGCCAACTCATGTACTGCAATTCAATGCAGACACTAACTACCCAGAGCCAGTGTTCGACTCCACAGGTTTAAGGGCACAGTCCCAACAAGCCTGCCTCCACTTGAGCAGCCAGTCACAAGTGGCGTCCCCAGAACACCTGCATTTCTGCCTAACTAGCTACAAGTCCAGAAGCCTTCAAACCCCCCTCAGGTCCAAGGGTTCACTAGAATGACTCACACAACTCGGAAGTGCTCTCCTGACAACTAGTTTTTTATAAAGTACATATATCAGGAACATCCAAATGAAAAGACACACAAGGAGGGTCTCAGTGCAGAGCTCCCATGCTCTCTCCCCATGGAGACACAAAGGGCACGTCACCCTCCCAGTACATCAATATGTTCACCAACCAGGAAGTTCCATGAGCTTTGGTGTACAGAGTTTTTACTGAGATTTCATACATAGGCAGGAATGAATTGTTGGCAACATGACTCTATCTCCTCTGACGGATTGGCTCAAAACCCCAATTCTGCAGTGATATGGTTGGTATTTCTGCTGACCAGGCCTCAGCCCAAGTCACCTCATCTCTTAGCATCAACTCAGGTGTGAGCCGAGGGACTCATAGATAACAAAGACACTCGTATTACTTGAGGTATTCCAAAGATTTAGAGTCTCCCTCTCAGGGACCAGGGACAAAAGCCTAATTGTTGAGTATACAACAGACAGAGCCCTGCATCTGAGTGAAGGGATGTGAATTACTGAAGCCCTGGGGACCAGGCCTCCTCTTCCCGTGCACAAGACTTGACCCAGCTGCAGCAGGGCAGGAGTGTCACTGTGAGTGTGAGTGTAAGTGAGGGTGAGTGCGGTGGAAGCACAGCTTCTCCATGCCCAGACTGCAATGCGTCCCACTGGCATCCGTGGATCTGTCTGTCACCTGTCTGTCTGTAGCCCAGGCAGGGGAAGATAGGTATGAGAGGGGAAAAGAGTGTGGAATGGTGGGAAGAGGATAGGTGAATCCATTCTCCACACTTCAGCCTGAGGGGACTTTTATTTCACTCATTTCTGGTCATTCTCTCCCATACCGTCCAGCCACAAGGCTCCCTTCCCCCCTCCCCAGACCAAATAGGGCAGCTATTTCCAACCTCCCACACTGGGTTAATTGCTCTTTCTTGGCTTTGCCAAAGCACCCTCCACGGCCCCCAGCCAGTCAGCTTCGTCTATTGTAGTGATCTTATTGTCTCTTTGGATTCCCCTGCCCTGTCCAACCCAGATGACAAGCTCTCTGAGGGAAGAGTCTGTGCCTGTCTTCTCTGCTGTATCCTCATGCCCAAGCACATCACCCGGCACCTAGTAGTCACTCGATAAATATTTGTTGATTAGTGACTGCAGGAACAGAAATCACATGAAAGGAGGTCTCAGCTCAGAGAGGAAGGGCTGTGACCCTCTAACCATGAAGTGACTTGGCCAAGGCCACTCAGCCAACAAGTGTTCCCATAGCCTGGCCTGTCTAGACTGGGCCCTCTCTGGAGCCCTATTCCTCCTCTGCCCAGAATCGTACAAACAGAATGGGGCAGACAAGAAAGGTAATTGTCGGAGCAGAAGCCAGGAAGACAGAGAGGAGAGGGGATTGGCAAAACAGTACTGGACAGCGTCCCAAAGCTCTTTTCTTGCTGCCTGGGGCTGAGGTCTCCGTCTTCCCAGGGTGCAGCACTGAAATCTGACTCCACCCTTATAAAAGAGGGTCCGTGCCCTGCCTCTTTGTAACAATCCCTAACTCCACCTCATTATTGATAGGCTCTGGCTCCACCTTCTGGACTACCCCTCCTCTGAAGAAATGCCCTGGCTCCGCCCCTTCCTGGTAATAGGTAAGCCCCACCCCTAGTGCGTGATGCTGTCTTTGTGACCTAATGCACCGGCGTGTTTCCAGGGTGGAGCCAGAGAGGGTGGGCATTTAGGCTGTGCCGAACCCTCAACCCCCATCCGGGTGACCACAATCCCCGAAAATCCTCACGCGGGACCCCAAATATCCCAGCACCATGACCTCGAAGGCCTTTGGCTCTATCCTCCTAAATGCCCCATGACCCCGAGGGGCCCTACCACCCAATCCCTTAACGACTAGTGCCTCCCAAATCTTCAATCCAACCCTGTCCCAATGTGGCAACTGAGTCTTCCCGGGGGCACCTGTCTCATATTATCTGAGAACAATTCAGAATGGTCCAGAGAATGACAGATAAGGGCATCCTCCCAAGGATTTGGGGAATCCTTGATCCAATCATGCCGCTCACCAGGAGACGTTGGGAACCCAGGACATGTCGGGATTGAGGAGATACCAGGTGATGCAGGAAGCTGAGGAGGAGGAGGAGGAGGCGTGAGTGGAGGCGGGGTTCTGTGGAGGAGGAACCTAGCCGCTCTCGGTTGGTGGGGAAGGGGCGGGAGATGCGGGATGGTAGAGGCCTCTTAGAGGGCGTGGACTGGAGGAACCGCCTCTAAAAACCGCCTGTAAAGCGCCTCTAACCGCCTCTAACCGCCTCTAAAAGGGGGGAGCCTCTAAAGACCGCCAGTAAACCGCCTGTAAACCGCATTTAACCGCCTCTAAAAGGGCGGAGCCTTCCACGAGAGGGTAGAAGCGTCCAAGGGGCGCAGTCAGTGGGGTGAGCCCCCCCCGCCCCGCCCCACCCCGCCCTGCTCTGCCTT
Organism: Mesoplodon bidens; assembly: GCF_964165515.1. Lineage (NCBI taxonomy): Eukaryota > Metazoa > Chordata > Mammalia > Artiodactyla > Ziphiidae > Mesoplodon > Mesoplodon bidens. Next base: position 1,306,865 of record NW_027671983.1, read on the forward strand.
CTCTTTCCAGGATCGGCTGGGGCTGTTTCTACTTTTTCCCCTGGCTGCACATGTGGTGGAGGGAGCGGAGGCGAAGGGCTTGGGATACCGCGCACCTGCCCAGGGCATGGACGAGGCTCAGTCCGGGAGAACCGGTCGCGGGGAAGCCGGGAGCCCCCGCCCCGCCTCATGCCTGTGTCGGGTCCCCACACAGCTCAGCGCACCCTCGGGAGCAGAAGCTGGAGCTTCTGCGGGGCCTGATGAGCTGTTTGTCAAGCGGACTGGGCACTGCTCTCCAGGGCTCCGGTCGCAACATCCCCCACCGCACCCCTGCTGCCGCTGCCTAGCCAGCTGGTGAGTTAAAGATTTAAACCGAAGCCACCGTCCTGCCCGCCTCATTCTGCCGCCGCTGCTGTGATTCGGGCTGGGAGCCATTCTCCATGCCGGCTGTTTCCATATCGACAGGGCCTCTCTCCCTGATAAGGGGTCCATCCGTGTCCAGGCTCCCATTATTCCTAGGGGCCCCTCATCAGAGTCAGGCGTCCCCTTACGACCAGTGATTGCCTTCCACCACCTAAGCCCCCCGCCCCACCACACACACACTCGTCTCTGTGAGTGGCCTGTATGGAGGGAGCTAAATAATCCTGGCTTTATCTTCCTCCCATCCTTGTCCCCACATCCATAAATCCTCACAATCCCAGCACTCTGCTGCCACCTTCCTCCTAGACAGGACTTTGCCTGGTGCCTGAAGCATCTTCTCCTCCTGGGAGTGGATTGAAAATATTTCAAGCCCCTAGTTGTAGGAAGTAGGCTGTGAGAGGAGGGAAAGATTCCTAGAAGCTGCCACCCTTGGCCTGCCATAGGGGAATGACTGAGAACTGTTGGAGGTCTTTCCTACAGTTAACACCCCAGCTTCTGGCTCCTTCAGTTGGATCCCGAGTTGAAAGATACTGGGCATCGGGGACTTCCCTGATGTTCCAGTGGATAAGACTCCATTCTCCCACTGCAGGGGGTATGCGTTCTATCCCTGGCTGGGGAATTAACATACCGCATACCGCGTGGCACAGCCAAATGGGAAAAATAAAAGGGTACATAGATACTTGGCATCAGCCCCCCGAAGTGTAACCTCCCTCGGAGAACCCAAGGGCCACTGCTCCCTACCTTTCCTTTCTGTCTTGTCACCGAGTTGGGCTGAAATCGACTAGCAACTGAAGTGATGAAGGGTCAGGGACTCCTAGTGGGTCTGCCTTCAGTTAGGGACTGGCCCCAGCACCGGGGAGGGCACCACAGAATTAAGTTAAAGGGACAGCACTCTACGATTGGTGTCTCCTGAGAGGTCTCCTTCTCTGGTCTCTGTCTCTTGGGTCCCTCTCATCAGGTGGGGGAAACACTTGCTCCCCTCCCTCATCTCTAGTTTCCTTGTGTCCCTGGGAGCTCACCATCCCCTCTCCTCAGAAATCCCCTTTCAATTCCCAGGATAGGGAAGGCATGGCAGAAGGGGGTGTTCTAAGCTGGGTTCCCCTCATGCTATCGATAATTCTCTGACTCAGTTTGGGGCACAGGAAAATAATGGGGGAACGGGACAGTACTGGCTGGGCCAGGAGGGGGAAGCCCTAGAGTCCTGAGATGTGAGATATGGGAACTGGACCTGCTTCCAAAGAACTTTCCCTTTAGCCCTGCTTGTCGAAGAGAGGAGTAGGTCTCAGATGAGGGATGTGTAGTCACTGTGATAGGCCTATGGAGACCTGGGAGGAGATCTTCCCCAGTCTACCCTGCTACTTGCCATTGTCCTCAGGGAATCTGTGGGACCAGCTGGGTCCCATCTTTCCCACTCCAGTAGTCTTAGGACCACAGAGAAGAGGTGGGAGTAGGGAGAAACCTGGGAAAGAGGGAGCCCCCCAACCATATTGCTCTGACCTCTAATCCTGAACCAAGCTCTGACCCCTAGCCTTAAAACTCATGTTCAAATGCCTTCAAGGGGACGACACTGCAAACATTCCCCTAACAGGGACAATGCAACCCACTTCCCTTGTCCAAAATGTTGAGTGCTGAGGTTCTCAGAGCTAAAGACAAAGAGTGGGAAATGGGGACAGGGACGCTACTAAGGAGTTATGAAAGGGAGAAAAGGTTCCAGGTAGATGGAGACAGTGGGGAGTGCACTCAGTGGAAAGGTATTCTGCTGCCAACTCATGTACTGCAATTCAATGCAGACACTAACTACCCAGAGCCAGTGTTCGACTCCACAGGTTTAAGGGCACAGTCCCAACAAGCCTGCCTCCACTTGAGCAGCCAGTCACAAGTGGCGTCCCCAGAACACCTGCATTTCTGCCTAACTAGCTACAAGTCCAGAAGTCTTCAAACCCCCCTCAGGTCCAATGGTTCACTAGAATGACTCACACAACTCGGAAGTGCTCTCCTGACAACTAGTTTTTTATAAAGTACATATATCAGGAACATCCAAATGAAAAGACACACAAGGAGGGTCTCAGTGCAGAGCTCCCATGCTCTCTCCCCATGGAGACACAAAGGGCACGTCACCCTCCCAGTACATCAATATGTTCACCAACCAGGAAGTTCCATGAGCTTTGGTGTACAGAGTTTTTACTGAGATTTCATACATAGGCAGGAATGAATTGTTGGCAACATGACTCGATCTCCTCTGACGGATTGGCTCAAAACCCCAATTCTGCAGTGATATGGTTGGTCTTTCTGCTGACCAGGCCTCAGCCCAAGTCACCTCATCTCTTAGCATCAACTCAGGTGTGAGCCGAGGGACTCATAGATAACAAAGACACTCGTATTACTTGAGGTATTCCAAAGATTTAGAGTCTCCCTCTCAGGGACCAGGGACAAAAGCCTAATTGTTGAGTATACCACAGACAGAGCCCTGCATCTGAGTGAAGGGATGTGAATTACTGAAGCCCTGGGGACCAGGCCTCCTCTTCCCGTGCACCAGACTTGACCCAGCTGCAGCAGGGCAGGAGTGTCACTGTGAGTGTGAGTGTAAGTGAGGGTGAGTGCGGTGGAAGCACAGCTTCTCCATGCCCAGACTGCAATGCTTCCCACTGGCATCCGTGGATCTGTCTGTCACCTGTCTGTCTGTAGCCCAGGCAGGGGAAGATAGGTATGAGAGGGGAAAAGAGTGTGGAATGGTGGGAAGAGGATAGGTGAATCCATTCTCCACACTTCAGCCTGAGGGGACTTTTATTTCACTCATTTCTGGTCATTCTCTCCCATACCGTCCAGCCACAAGGCTCCCTTCCCCCCTCCCCAGACCAAATAGGGCAGCTATTTCCAACCTCCCACACTGGGTTAATTGCTCTTTCTTGGCTTTGCCAAAGCACCCTCCACGGCCCCCAGCCAGTCAGCTTCGTCTATTGTAGTGATCTTATTGTCTCTTTGGATTCCCCTGCCCTGTCCAACCCAGATGACAAGCTCTCTGAGGGAAGAGTCTCTGCCTGTCTTCTCTGCTGTATCCTCATGCCCAAGCACATCACCCGGCACCTAGTAGTCACTCGATAAATATTTGTTGATTAGTGACTGCAGGAACAGAAATCACATGAAAGGAAGTATCAGCTCAGAGAGGAAGGGCTGTGACCCTCTAACCATGAAGTGACTTGGCCAAGGCCACTCAGCCAACAAGTGTTCCCATAGCCTGGCCTGTCTAGACTGGGCCCTCTCTGGAGCCCTATTCCTCCTCAGCCCAGAATCGTACAAACAGAATGGGGCAGACAAGAAAGGTAATTGTCGGAGCAGAAGCCAGGAAGACAGAGAGGAGAGGGGATTGGCAAAACAGTACTGGACAGCGTCCCAAAGCTCTTTTCTTGCTGCCTGGGGCTGAGGTCTCCGTCTTCCCAGGGTGCAGCTCTGAAATCTGACTCCACCCTTATAAAAGGGGGTCCGTGTCCTGCCCCTTTGTAACACACCCTAACTCCACCTCTTTATTGATAGGCTCTGGCTCCAACTTCTGGACTACCCCTCCTCTGAAGAAATGCCCTGGCTCCGCCCCTTCCTGCTAATAGGAAAGCCCCACCCCTAGTGCGTGATGCTGTCTTTGTGACCTAATGCACCAGCGTGTTTCCAGTGTGGAGCCAGAGAGGGTGGGCATTTAGGCTGTGCCGAACCCTCAACCCCCATCCGGGTGACCACAATCCCCGAAAATCCTCACGCGGGACCCCAAATATCCCAGCCCCATGACCTCGAAGGCCTTTGGCTCTAACCTCCTAAATGCCCCATGACCCCGAGGGGCCCTACCACCCAATCCCTTAACGACTAGTGCCTCCCAAATCTTCAATCCAACCCTGTCCCAATGTGGCAACTGAGTCTTCCCGGGGGCACCTGTCTCATATTATCTGAGAACAATTCAGACTGGTCCAGAGAATGACAGAGAAGGGCATCCTCCCAAGGATTTGGGGAATCCTTGATCCAATCACGCCGCTCACCAGGAGACGTTGGGAACCCAGGACATGTCGGGATTGAGGAGATACCAGGTGATGCAGGAAGCTGAGGAGGAGGAGGAGGAGGCGTGAGTGGAGGCGGGGATCTGTGGAGGAGGAACCTAGCCGCTCTCGGTTGGTGGGGAAGGGGCGGGAGAAGCGGGAGGGGAGGGGCCTCTTAGGGGGCGTGGACTGGAGGAACCGCCTCTAAAAACCGCCTGTAAAGCGCCTCTAACCGCCTCTAACCGCCTCTAAAAGGGCGGAGCCTCTAAAGACCGCCAGTAAACCGCCTGTAAACCGCATTTGACCGCCTCTAAAAGGACGGAGCCTTCCACGAGAGGGTAGAAGCGTCCAAGGGGCGGAGTCAGTGGGCTGAGCCCCGCCCCGCCCCGCCCCACCCCGCCCTGCTCTGCCTTCTCTTTCCAGGATCGGCTGGGGCTGTTTCTACTTTTTCCCCTGGCTGCACATGTGGTGGAGGGAGAGGAGGCGAAGGGCTTGGGATACCGCGCACCCGCCCAGGGCATGGACGAGGCTCAGTCCGGGAGAACCGGTCGCGGGGAAGCCGGGAGCCCCCGCCCCGCCTCATGCCTGTGTCGGGTCCCCACACAGCTCAGCGCACCCTCCGGAGCAGAAGCTGGAGCTCCTGTGGGGCCTGATGAGCTGTTTGTCAAGCGGACTGGGCACTGCTCTCCAGGGCTCCGGTCGCAACATCCCCCACCGCACCCCTGCTGCCGCTGCCTAGCCAGCTGGTGAGTTAAAGATTTAAACTGAAGCCACCGTCCTGCCCTCCTGATTCTGCCGCCGCTGCTGCGATTCGGGCTGGGAGCCATTCTCCATGCAGGCTGTTTCCATATCGACAGGGCCTCTCTCCCTGATAAGGGGTCCATCCGTGTCCAGGCTCCCATTATTCCTAAGGGCCCCTCATCAGAGTCAGGCCTCCCCTTACGACCAGTGATTGCCTTCCACCACCTAAGCCCCCCGCCCCACCACACACACTCTCGTCTCTGTGAGTGGCCTGTATGGAGGGAGCTAAATAATCCTGGCTTTATCTTCCTCCCAGCCTTGTCCCCACATCCATAAATCCTCACAATCCCAGCACTCTGCTGCCACCTTCCTCCTAGACAGGACTTTGCCTGGTGCCTGAAGCATCTTCTCCTCCTGGGAGTGGATCGAAACTATTTCAAGCCCATAGTTGTAGGAAGTAGGCTGTGAGAGGAGGGAAAGATTCCTAGAAGCTGCCACCCTTGGCCTGCCATAGGGGAATGACTGAGAACTGTTGGAGGTCTTTCCTACAGTTAACACCCCAGCTTCTGGCTCCTTCAGTTGGATCCCGAGTTGAAAGATACTGGGCATTGGGGACTTCCCTGATGGTCCAGTGGATAAGACTCCATTCTCCCACTGCAGGGGGTATGCTTTCTATCCCTGGCTGGGGAATTAACATACCGCATACCTCGTGGCACAGCCAAATGGGAAAAATAAAAGGGTACATAGATACTTGGCATCAGCCCCCCGAAGTGTAACCTCCCTAGGAGAACCCAAGGGCCACTGCTCCCTACCTTTCCTTTCTGTCTTGTCACCGAGTTGGGCTGAAATCGACTAGCAACTGAAGTGATGAAGGGTCAGGGACTCCTAGTGGGTCTGCTTTCAGTTAGGGACTGGCCCCAGCACCGGGGAGGGCACCACAGAATTAAGTTAAAGGGACAGCACTCTACGATTGGTGTCTCCTGAGAGGTCTCCTCCTCTGGTCTCTGTCTCTTGGGTCCCTCTCATCAGGTGGGGGAAACACTTGCTCCCCTCCCTCATCTCTAGTTTCCTTGTGTCCCTGGGAGCTCACCATCCCCTCTCCTCAGAAATCCCCTTTCAATTCCCAGGATAGGGAAGGCATGGCAGAAGGGGGTGTTCTAAGCCGGGTTCCCCTCATGCTATCGATAATTCTCTGACTCAGTTTGGGGTACAGGAAAATAATGGGGGAGCGGGACAGTACTGGCTGGGCCAGGAGGGGGAAGCCCTAGAGTCCTGAGATGTGAGATGTGGGAACTGGACCTGCTTCCAAAGAACTTTCCCTTTAGCCCTGCTTGTCGAAGAGAGGAGTAGGTCTCAGATGAGGGATGTGTAGTCACTGTGATAGGCCTATGGAGACCTGGGAGGAGATCTTCCCCAGTCTTACCCTGCTACTTGCCATTGTCCTCAGGGAGTCTGGGGGACCAGCTGGGTCCCATCTTTCCCACTCCAGTAGTCTTAGGACCACAGAGAAGAGGTGGGAGTTAGGAGAAACCTGGGAAAGAGGGAGCCCCCCCAACCATACTGCTCTGACCTCTAATCCTGAACCAAGCTCTGACCCCTAGCCTTAAAACTCATGTTCAAATGCCTTCAAGGGGACGACACTGCAAACCTTCCACTAACAGGGACAATGCAACCCACTTCCCTTGTCCAAAATGTTGAGTGCTGAGGTTCTCAGAGCTAAAGACTAAGAGTGGGAAATGGGGACAGGGAGGCTACTAAGGAGTTATGAAAGGGAGAACAGGTTCCAGATAGATGGAGACAGTGGGGAGTGCACTCAGTGGAAAGGTATTCTGCTGCCAACTCATGTACTGCAATTCAATGCAGACACTAACTACCCAGAGCCAGTGTTCGACTCCACAGGTTTAAGGGCACAGTCCCAACAAGCCTGCCTCCACTTGAGCAGCCAGTCACAAGTGGCGTCCCCAGGACACCTGCATTTCTGCCTAACTAGCTACAAGTCCAGAGGTCTTCAAACCCCCCTCAGGTCCAATGGTTCACTAGAATGACTCACACAACTCGGAAGTGCTCTCCTGACAACTAGTTTTTTATAAAGTACATATATCAGGAACATCCAAATGAAAAGACACACAAGGAGGGTCTCAGTGCAGAGCTCCCATGCTCTCTCCCCATGGAGACACAAAGGGCACGTCACCCTCCCAGTACATCAATATGTTCACCAACCAGGAAGTTCCATGAGCTTTGGTGTACAGAGTTTTTACTGAGATTTCATACATAGGCAGGAATGAATTGTTGGCAACATGACTCGATCTCCTCTGACGGATTGGCTCAAAACCCCAATTCTGCAGTGATATGGTTGGTCTTTCTGCTGACCAGGCCTCAGCCCAAGTCACCTCATCTCTTAGCATCAACTCAGGTGTGAGCCGAGGGACTCATAGATAACAAAGACACTCGTATTACTTGAGGTATTCCAAAGATTTAGAGTCTCCCTCTCAGGGACCAGGGACAAAAGCCAAATTGTTGAGTATACAACAGACAGAGCCCTGCATCTGAGTGAAGGGATGTGAATTACTGAAGCCCTGGGGACCAGTCCCCCTCTTCCCGTGCACCAGACTTGACCCAGCTGCAGCAGGGCAGGAGTGTCACTGTGAGTGTGAGTGTAAGTGAGGGTGAGTGCGGTGGAAGCACAGCTTCTCCATGCCCAGACTGCAATGCTTCCCACTGGCATCCGTGGATCTGTCTGTCACCTGTCTGTCTGTAGCCCAGGCAGGGGAAGATAGGTATGAGAGGGGAAAAGAGTGTGGAATGGTGGGAAGAGGATAGGTGAATCCATTCTCCACACTTCAGCCTGAGGGGACTTTTATTTCACTCATTTCTGGTCATTCTCTCCCATACCGTCCAGCCACAAGGCTCCCTTCCCCCCTCCCCAGACCAAATAGGGCAGCTATTTCCAACCTCCCACACTGGGTTAATTGCTCTTTCTTGGCTTTGCCAAAGCACCCTCCACGGCCCCCAGCCAGTCAGCTTCGTCTATTGTAGTGATCTTATTGTCTCTTTGGATTCCCCTGCCCTGTCCAACCCAGATGACAAGCTCTCTGAGGGAAGAGTCTGTGCCTGTCTTCTCTGCTGTATCCTCATGCCCAAGCACATCACCCGGCACCTAGTAGTCACTCGATAAATATTTGTTGATTAGTGACTGCAGGAACACAAATCACATGAAAGGAGGTCTCAGCTCAGAGAGGAAGGGCTGTGACCCTCTAACCATGAAGTGACTTGGCCAAGGCCACTCAGCCAACAAGTGTTCCCATAGCCTGGCCTGTCTAGCCTGGGCCCTCTCTGGAGCCCTATTCCTCCTCTGCCCAGAATCGTACAAACAGAATGGGGCAGACAAGAAAGGTAATTGTCGGAGCAGAAGCCAGGAAGACAGAGAGGAGAGGGGATTGGCAAAACAGTACTGGACAGCGTCCCAAAGCTCTTTTCTTGCTGCCTGGGGCTGAGGTCTCCGTCTTCCCAGGGTGCAGCACTGAAATCTGACTCCACCCTTATAAAAGAGGGTCCGTGCCCTGCCTCTTTGTAACAATCCCTAACTCCACCTCATTATTGATAGGCTCTGGCTCCACCTTCTGGACTACCCCTCCTCTGAAGAAATGCCCTGGCTCCGCCCCTTCCTGGTAATAGGTAAGCCCCACCCCTAGTGCGTGATGCTGTCTTTGTGACCTAATGCACCGGCGTGTTTCCAGGGTGGAGCCAGAGAGGGTGGGCATTTAGGCTGTGCCGAACCCTCAACCCCCATCCGGGTGACCACAATCCCCGAAAATCCTCACGCGGGACCCCAAATATCCCAGCCCCATGACCTCAAAGGCCTTTGGCTCTAACCTCCTAAATGCCCCATGACCCCGAGGGGCCCTACCACCCAATCCCTTAACGACTAGTGCCTCCCAAATCTTCAATCCAACCCTGTCCCAATGTGGCAACTGAGTCTTCCCGGGGGCACCTGTCTCATATTATCTGAGAACAATTCAGACTGGTCCAGAGAATGACAGAGAAGGGCATCCTCCCAAGGATTTGGGGAATCCTTGATCCAATCATGCCGCTCACCAGGAGACGTTGGGAACCCAGGACATGTCGGGATTGAGGAGATACCAGGTGATGCAGGAAGCTGAGGAGGAGGAGGAGGAGGCGTGAGTGGAGGCGGAGATCTGTGGAGGAGGAACCTAGCCGCTCTCGGTTGGTGGGGAAGGGGCGGGAGAAGCGGGAGGGGAGGGGCCTCTTAGGGGACGTGGACTGGAGGAACCGCCTCTAAAAACCGCCTGTAAAGCGCCTCTAACCGCCTCTAACCGCCTCTAAAAGGGCGGAGCCTCTAAAGACCGACAGTAAACCGCCTGTAAACCGCATTTGACCGCCTCTAAAAGGACGGAGCCTTCCACGAGAGGGTAGAAGCGTCCAAGGGGCGGAGTCAGTGGGCTGAGCCCCGCCCCGCCCCGCCCCACCCCGCCCTGCTCTGCCTTCTCTTTCCAGGATCGGCTGGGGCTGTTTCTACTTTTTCCCCTGGCTGCACATGTGGTGGAGGGAGCGGAGGCGAAGGGCTTGGGATACCGCGCACCCGCCCAGGGCATGGACGAGGCTCAGTCCGGGAGAACCGGTCGCGGGGAAGCCGGGAGCCCCCGCCCCGCCTCATGCCTGTGTCGGGTCCCCACACAGCTCAGCGCACCCTCCGGAGAAGAAGCTGGAGCTCCTGCGGGGCCTGATGAGCTGTTTGTCAAGCGGACTGGGCACTGCTCTCCAGGGCTCCGTTCGCAACATCCCCCACCGCACCCCTGCTGCCGCTGCCTAGCCAGCTGGTGAGTTAAAGATTTAAACTGAAGCCACCGTCCTGCCCTCCTGATTCTGCCGCCGCTGCTGCGATTCGGGCTGGGAGCCATTCTCCATGCAGGCTGTTTCCATATCGACAGGGCCTCTCTCCCTGATAAGGGGTCCATCCGTGTCCAGGCTCCCATTATTCCTAAGGGCCCCTCATCAGAGTCAGGCCTCCCCTTACGACCAGTGATTGCCTTCCACCACCTAAGCCCCCCGCCCCACCACACACACACTCGTCTCTGTGAGTGGCCTGTATGGAGGGAGCTAAATAATCCTGGCTTTATCTTCCTCCCAGCCTTGTCCCCACATCCATAAATCCTCACAATCCCAGCACTCTGCTGCCACCTTCCTCCTAGACAGGACTTTGCCTGGTGCCTGAAGCATCTTCTCCTCCTGGGAGTGGATCGAAACTATTTCAAGCCCATAGTTGTAGGAAGTAGGCTGTGAGAGGAGGGAAAGATTCCTAGAAGCTGCCACCCTTGGCCTGCCATAGGGGAATGACTGAGAACTGTTGGAGGTCTTTCCTACAGTTAACACCCCAGCTTCTGGCTCCTTCAGTTGGATCCCGAGTTGAAAGATACTGGGCATCGGGGACTTCCCTGATGGTCCAGTGGATAAGACTCCATTCTCCCACTGCAGGGGGTATGCTTTCTATCCCTGGCTGGGGAATTAACATACCGCATACCTCGTGGCACAGCCAAATGGTAAAAATAAAAGGGTACATAGATACTTGGCATCAGCCCCCCGAAGTGTAACCTCCCTAGGAGAACCCAAGGGCCACTGCTCCCTACCTTTCCTTTCTGTCTTGTCACCGAGTTGGGCTGAAATCGACTAGCAACTGAAGTGATGAAGGGTCAGGGACTCCTAGTGGGTCTGCTTTCAGTTAGGGACTGGCCCCAGCACCGGGGAGGGCACCACAGAATTAAGTTAAAGGGACAGCACTCTACGATTGGTGTCTCCTGAGAGGTCTCCTCCTCTGGTCTCTGTCTCTTGGGTCCCTCTCATCAGGTGGGGGAAACACTTGCTCCCCTCCCTCATCTCTAGTTTCCTTGTGTTCCTGGGAGCTCACCATCCCCTCTCCTCAGAAATCCCCTTTCAATTCCCAGGATAGGGAAGGCATGGCAGAAGGGGGTGTTCTAAGCCGGGTTCCCCTCATGCTATCGATAATTCTCTGACTCAGTTTGGGGTACAGGAAAATAATGGGGGAGCGGGACAGTACTGGCTGGGCCAGGAGGGGGAAGCCCTAGAGTCCTGAGATGTGAGATGTGGGAACTGGACCTGCTTCCAAAGAACTTTCCCTTTAGCCCTGCTTGTCGAAGAGAGGAGTAGGTCTCAGATGAGGGATGTGTAGTCACTGTGATAGGCCTATGGAGACCTGGGAGGAGATCTTCCCCAGTCTACCCTGCTACTTGCCATTGTCCTCAGGGAATCTGTGGGACCAGCTGGGTCCCATCTTTCCCACTCCAGTAGTCTTAGGACCACAGAGAAGAGGTGGGAGTAGGGAGAAACCTGGGAAAGAGGGAGCCCCCCAACCATATTGCTCTGACCTCTAATCCTGAACCAAGCTCTGACCCCTAGCCTTAAAACTCATGTTCAAATGCCTTCAAGGGGACGACACTGCAAACATTCCCCTAACAGGGACAATGCAACCCACTTCCCTTGTCCAAAATGTTGAGTGCTGAGGTTCTCAGAGCTAAAGACAAAGAGTGGGAAATGGGGACAGGGACGCTACTAAGGAGTTATGATAGGGAGAAAAGGTTCCAGATAGATGGAGACAGTGGGGAGTGCACTCAGTGGAAAGGTATTCTGCTGCCAACTCATGTACTGCAATTCAATGCAGACACTAACTACCCAGAGCCAGTGTTCGACTCCACAGGTTTAAGGGCACAGTCCCAACAAGCCTGCCTCCTCTTGAGCAGCCAGTCACAAGTGGCGTCCCCAGAACACCTGCATTTCTGCCTAACTAGCTACAAGTCCAGAAGTCTTCAAACCCCCCTCAGGTCCAATGGTTCACTAGAATGACTCACACAACTCGGAAGTGCTCTCCTGACAACTAGTTTTTTATAAAGTACATATATCAGGAACATCCAAATGAAAAGACACACAAGGAGGGTCTCAGTGCAGAGCTCCCATGCTCTCTCCCCATGGAGACACAAAGGGCACGTCACCCTCCCAGTACATCAATATGTTCACCAACCAGGAAGTTCCATGAGCTTTGGTGTACAGAGTTTTTACTGAGATTTCATACATAGGCAGGAATGAATTGTTGGCAACATGACTCGATCTCCTCTGACGGATTGGCTCAAAACCCCAATTCTGCAGTGATATGGTTGGTCTTTCTGCTGACCAGGCCTCAGCCCAAGTCACCTCATCTCTTAGCATCAACTCAGGTGTGAGCCGAGGGACTCATAGATAACAAAGACACTCGTATTACTTGAGGTATTCCAAAGATTTAGAGTCTCCCTCTCAGGGACCAGGGACAAAAGCCTAATTGTTGAGTATACAACAGACAGAGCCCTGCATCTGAGTGAAGGGATGTGAATTACTGAAGCCCTGGGGACCAGGCCCCCTCTTCCCGTGCACCAGACTTGACCCAGCTGCAGCAGGGCAGGAGTGTCACTGTGAGTGTGAGTGTAAGTGAGGGTGAGTGCGGTGGAAGCACAGCTTCTCCATGCCCAGACTGCAATGCTTCCCACTGGCATCCGTGGATCTGTCTGTCACCTGTCTGTCTGTAGCCCAGGCAGGGGAAGATAGGTATGAGAGGGGAAAAGAGTGTGGAATGGTGGGAAGAGGATAGGTGAATCCATTCTCCACACTTCAGCCTGAGGGGACTTTTATTTCACTCATTTCTGGTCATTCTCTCCCATACCGTCCAGCCACAAGGCTCCCTTCCCCCCTCCCCAGACCAAATAGGGCAGCTATTTCCAACCTCCCACACTGGGTTAATTGCTCTTTCTTGGCTTTGCCAAAGCACCCTCCACGGCCCCCAGCCAGTCAGCTTCGTCTATTGTAGTGATCTTATTGTCTCTTTGGATTCCCCTGCCCTGTCCAACCCAGATGACAAGCTCCCTGAGGGAAGAGTCTGTGCCTGTCTTCTCTGCTGTATCCTCATGCCCAAGCACATCACCCGGCACCTAGTAGTCACTCGATAAATATTTGTTGATTAGTGACTGCAGGAACAGAAATCACATGATAGGAGGTCTCAGCTCAGAGAGGAAGGGCTGTGACCCTCTAACCATGAAGTGACTTGGCCAAGGCCACTCAGCCAACAAGTGTTCCCATAGCCTGGCCTGTCTAGACTGGGCCCTCTCTGGAGCCCTATTCCTCCTCTGCCCAGAATCGTACAAACAGAATGGGGCAGACAAGAAAGGTAATTGTCGGAGCAGAAGCCAGGAAGACAGAGAGGAGAGGGGATTGGCAAAACAGTACTGGACAGCGTCCCAAAGCTCTTTTCTTGCTGCCTGGGGCTGAGGTCTCCGTCTTCCCAGGGTGCAGCACTGAAATCTGACTCCACCCTTATAAAAGAGGGTCCGTGCCCTGCCTCTTTGTAACAATCCCTAACTCCACCTCATTATTGATAGGCTCTGGCTCCACCTTCTGGACTACCCCTCCTCTGAAGAAATGCCCTGGCTCCGCCCCTTCCTGGTAATAGGTAAGCCCCACCCCTAGTGCGTGATGCTGTCTTTGTGACCTAATGCACCGGCGTGTTTCCAGGGTGGAGCCAGAGAGGGTGGGCATTTAGGCTGTGCCGAACCCTCAACCCCCATCAGGGTGACCACAATCCCCGAAAATCCTCACGCGGGACCCCAAATATCCCAGCACCATGACCTCGAAGGCCTTTGGCTCTATCCTCCTAAATGCCCCATGACCCCGAGGGGCCCTACCACCCAATCCCTTAACGACTAGTGCCTCCCAAATCTTCAATCCAACCCTGTCCCAATGTGGCAACTGAGTCTTCCCGGGGGCACCTGTCTCATATTATCTGAGAACAATTCAGAATGGTCCAGAGAATGACAGAGAAGGGCATCCTCCCAAGGATTTGGGGAATCCTTGATCCAATCATGCCGCTCACCAGGAGACGTTGGGGACCCAGGACATGTCGGGATTGAGGAGATACCAGGTGATGCAGAAAGCTGAGGAGGAGGAGGAGGAGGCGTGAGTGGAGGCGGCGTTCTGTGGAGGAGGAACCTAGCCGCTCTCGGTTGGTGGGGAAGGGGCGGGAGAAGCGGGAGGGTAGGGGCCTCTTAGAGGGCGTGGACTGGAGGAACCGCCTCTAAAAACCGCCTGTAAAGCGCCTCTAACCGCCTCTAACCGCCTCTAAAAGGGCGGAGCCTCTAAAGACCGCCAGTAAACCGCCTGTAAACCGCATTTAACCGCCTCTAAAAGGGCGGAGCCTTCCACGAGAGGGTAGAAGCGTCCAAGGGGCGCAGTCAGTGGGGTGAGCCCCACCCGCCCCGCCCCACCCCGCCCTGCTCTGCCTTCTCTTTCCAGGATCGGCTGGGGCTGTTTCTACTTTTTCCCCTGGCTGCACATGTGCTGGAGGGAGCGGAGGCGAAGGGCTTGGGATACCGCGCACCTGCCCAGGGCATGGACGAGGCTCAGTCCGGGAGAACCGGTCGCGGGGAAGCCGGGAGCCCCCGCCCCGCCTAATGCCTGTGTCGGGTCCCTACACAGCTCAGCGCACCCTCGGGAGCAGAAGCTGGAGCTTCTGCGGGGCCTGATGAGCTGTTTGTCAAGCGGACTGGGCACTGCTCTCCAGGGCTCCGGTCGCAACATCCCCCACCGCACCCCTGCTGCCGCTGCCTAGCCAGCTGGTGAGTTAAAGATTTAAACCGAAGCCACCGTCCTGCCCGCCTCATTCTGCCGCCGCTGCTGTGATTCGGGCTGGGAGCCATTCTCCATGCCGGCTGTTTCCATATCGACAGGGCCTCTCTCCCTGATAAGGGGTCCATCCGTGTCCAGGCTCCCATTATTCCTAGGGGCCCCTCATCAGAGTCAGGCGTCCCCTTACGACCAGTGATTGCCTTCTACCACCTAAGCCCCCCGCCCCACCACACACACACTCGTCTCTGTGAGTGGCCTGTATGGAGGGAGCTAAATAATCCTGGCTTTATCTTCCTCCCAGCCTTGTCCCCACATCCATAAATCCTCACAATCCCAGCACTCTGCTGCCACCTTCCTCCTAGACAGGACTTTGCCTGGTGCCTGAAGCATCTTCTCCTCCTGGGAGTGGATTGAAAATATTTCAAGCCCCTAGTTGTAGGAAGTAGGCTGTGAGAGGAGGGAAAGATTCCTAGAAGCTGCCACCCTTGGCCTGCCATAGGGGAATGACTGAGAACTGTTGGAGGTCTTTCCTACAGTTAACACCCCAGCTTCTGGCTCCTTCAGTTGGATCCCGAGTTGAAAGATACTGGGCATCGGGGACTTCCCTGATGTTCCAGTGGATAAGACTCCATTCTCCCACTGCAGGGCGTATGCGTTCTATCCCTGGCTGGGGAATTAACATACCGCATACCGCGTGGCACAGCCAAATGGTAAAAATAAAAGGGTACATAGATACTTGGCATCAGCCCCCCGAAGTGTAACCTCCCTCGGAGAACCCAAGGGCCACTGCTCCCTACCTTTCCTTTCTGTCTTGTCACCGAGTTGGGCTGAAATCGACTAGCAACTGAAGTGATGAAGGGTCAGGGACTCCTAGTGGGTCTGCCTTCAGTTAGGGACTGGCCCCAGCACCGGGGAGGGCACCACAGAATTAAGTTAAAGGGACAGCACTCTACGATTGGTGTCTCCTGAGAGGTCTCCTCCTCTGGTCTCTGTCTCTTGGGTCCCTCTCATCAGGTGGGGGAAACACTTGCTCCCCTCCCTCATCTCTAGTTTCCTTGTGTCCCTGGGAGCTCACCATCCCCTCTCCTCAGAAATCCCCTTTCAATTCCCAGGATAGGGAAGGCATGGCAGAAGGGGGTGTTCTAAGCTGGGTTCCCCTCATGCTATTGATAATTCTCTGACTCAGTTTGGGGCACAGGAAAATAATGGGGGAACGGGACAGTACTGGCTGGGCCAGGAGGGGGAAGCCCTAGAGTCCTGAGATGTGAGATATGGGAACTGGACCTGCTTCCAAAGAACTTTCCCTTTAGCCCTGCTTGTCGAAGAGAGGAGTAGGTCTCAGATGAGGGATGTGTAGTCACTGTGATAGGCCTATGGAGACCTGGGAGGAGATCTTCCGCAGTCTACCCTGCTACTTGCCATTGTCCTCAGGGAATCTGTGGGACCAGCTGGGTCCCATCTTTCCCACTCCAGTAGTCTTAGGACCACAGAGAAGAGGTGGGAGTAGGGAGAAACCTGGGAAAGAGGGAGCCCCCCAACCATATTGCTCTGACCTCTAATCCTGAACCAAGCTCTGACCCCTAGCCTTAAAACTCATGTTCAAATGCCTTCAAGGGGACGACACTGCAAACATTCCCCTAACAGGGACAATGCAACCCACTTCCCTTGTCCAAAATGTTGAGTGCTGAGGTTCTCAGAGCTAAAGACTAAGAGTGGGAAATGGGGACAGGGACGCTACTAAGGAGTTATGAAAGGGAGAAAAGGTTCCAGATAGATGGAGACAGTGGGGAGTGCACTCACTGGAAAGGTATTCTGCTGCCAAATCATGTACTGCAATTCAATGCAGACACTAACTACCCAGAGCCAGTGTTCGACTCCACAGGTTTAAGGGCACAGTCCCAACAAGCCTGCCTCCACTTGAGCAGCCAGTCACAAGTGGCGTCCCCAGGACACCTGCATTTCTGCCTAACTAGCTACAAGTCCAGAGGTCTTCAAACCCCCCTCAGGTCCAATGGTTCACTAGAATGACTCACACAACTCGGAAGTGCTCTCCTGACAACTAGTTTTTTATAAAGTACATATATCAGGAACATCCAAATGAAAAGACACACAAGGAGGGTCTCAGTGCAGAGCTCCCATGCTCTCTCCCCATGGAGACACAAAGGGCACGTCACCCTCCCAGTACATCAATATGTTCACCAACCAGGAAGTTCCATGAGCTTTGGTGTACAGAGTTTTTACTGAGATTTCATACATAGGCAGGAATGAATTGTTGGCAACATGACTCGATCTCCTCTGACGGATTGGCTCAAAACCCCAATTCTGCAGTGATATGGTTGGTCTTTCTGCTGACCAGGCCTCAGCCCAAGTCACCTCATCTCTTAGCATCAACTCAGGTGTGAGCCGAGGGACTCATAGATAACAAAGACACTCGTATTACTTGAGGTATTCCAAAGATTTAGAGTCTCCCTCTCAGGGACCAGGGACAAAAGCCTAATTGTTGAGTATACAACAGACAGAGCCCTGCATCTGAGTGAAGGGATGTGAATTACTGAAGCCCTGGGGACCAGGCCTCCTCTTCCCATGCACCAGACTTGACCCAGCTGCAGCAGGGCAGGAGTGTCACTGTGAGTGTGAGTGTAAGTGAGGGTGAGTGCGGTGGAAGCACAGCTTCTCCATGCCCAGACTGCAATGCTTCCCACTGGCATCCGTGGATCTGTCTGTCACCTGTCTGTCTGTAGCCCAGGCAGGGGAAGATAGGTATGAGAGGGGAAAAGAGTGTGGAATGGTGGGAAGAGGATAGGTGAATCCATTCTCCACACTTCAGCCTGAGGGGACTTTTATTTCACTCATTTCTGGTCATTCTCTCCCATACCGTCCAGCCACAAGGCTCCCTTCCCCCCTCCCCAGACCAAATAGGGCAGCTATTTCCAACCTCCCACACTGGGTTAATTGCTCTTTCTTGGCTTTGCCAAAGCACCCTCCACGGCCCCCAGCCAGTCAGCTTCGTCTATTGTAGTGATCTTATTGTCTCTTTGGATTCCCCTGCCCTGTCCAACCCAGATGACAAGCTCTCTGAGGGAAGAGTCTGTGCCTGTCTTCTCTGCTGTATCCTCATGCCCAAGCACATCACCCGGCACCTAGTAGTCACTCGATAAATATTTGTTGATTAGTGACTGCAGGAACAGAAATCACATGAAAGGAGGTCTCAGCTCAGAGAGGAAGGGCTGTGACCCTCTAACCATGAAGTGACTTGGCCAAGGCCACTCAGCCAACAAGTGTTCCCATAGCCTGGCCTGTCTAGACTGGGCCCTCTCTGGAGCCCTATTCCTCCTCAGCCCAGAATCGTACAAACAGAATGGGGCAGACAAGAAAGGTAATTGTCGGAGCAGAAGCCAGGAAGACAGAGAGGAGAGGGGATTGGCAAAACAGTACTGGACAGCGTCCCAAAGCTCTTTTCTTGCTGCCTGGGGCTGAGGTCTCCGTCTTCCCAGGGTGCAGCTCTGAAATCTGACTCCACCCTTATAAAAGGGGGTCCGTGTCCTGCCCCTTTGTAACACACCCTAACTCCACCTCTTTATTGATAGGCTCTGGCTCCACCTTCTGGACTACCCCTCCTCTGAATAAATGCCCTGGCTCCGCCCCTTCCTGGTAATAGGTAAGCCCCACCCCTAGTGTGTGATGCGGTCTTTGTGACCTAATGCACCGGCGTGTTTCCAGGGTGGAGCCAGAGAGGGTGGGCATTTAGGCTGTGCCGAACCCTCAACCCCCATCCGGGTGACCACAATCCCCGAAAATCCTCACGCGGGACCGCAAATATCCCAGTCCCATGACCTCGAAGGCCTTTGGCTCTAACCTCCTAAATGCCCCATGACCCCGAGGGGCCCTACCACCCAATCCCTTAACGACTAGTGCCTCCCAAATCTTCAATCCAACCCTGTCCCAATGTGGCAACTGAGTCTTCCCGGGGGCACCTGTCTCATATTATCTGAGAACAATTCAGACTGGTCCAGAGAATGACAGAGAAGGGCATCCTCCCAAGGATTTGGGGAATCCTTGATCCAATCATGCCGCTCACCAGGAGACGTTGGGAACCCAGGACATGTCGGGATTGAGGAGATACCAGGTGATGCAGGAAGCTGAGGAGGAGGAGGAGGAGGCGTGAGTGGAGGCGGGGATCTGTGGAGGAGGAACCTAGCCGCTCTCGGTTGGTGGGGAAGGGGCGGGAGAAGCGGGAGGGGAGGGGCCTCTTAGGGGGCGTGGACTGGAGGAACCGCCTCTAAAAACCGCCTGTAAAGCGCCTCTAACCGCCTCTAACCGCCTCTAAAAGGGCGGAGCCTCTAAAGACCGACAGTAAACCGCCTGTAAACCGCATTTGACCGCCTCTAAAAGGACGGAGCCTTCCACGAGAGGGTAGAAGCGTCCAAGGGGCGGAGTCAGTGGGCTGAGCCCCGCCCCGCCCCGCCCCACCCCGCCCTGCTCTGCCTTCTCTTTCCAGGATCGGCTGGGGCTGTTTCTACTTTTTCCCCTGGCTGCACATGTGGTGGAGGGAGCGGAGGCGAAGGGCTTGGGATACCGCGCACCCGCCCAGGGCATGGACGAGGCTCAGTCCGGGAGAACCGGTCGCGGGGAAGCCGGGAGCCCCCGCCCCGCCTCATGCCTGTGTCGGGTCCCCACACAGCTCAGCGCACCCTCCGGAGCAGAAGCTGGAGCTCCTGCGGGGCCTGATGAGCTGTTTGTCAAGCGGACTGGGCACTGCTCTCCAGGGCTCCGGTCGCAACATCCCCCACCGCACCCCTGCTGCCGCTGCCTAGCCTGCTGGTGAGTTAAAGATTTAAACTGAAGCCACCGTCCTGCCCTCCTGATTCTGCCACCGCTGCTGCGATTCGGGCTGGGAGCCATTCTCCATGCAGGCTGTTTCCATATCGACAGGGCCTCTCTCCCTGATAAGGGGTCCATCCGTGTCCAGGCTCCCATTATTCCTAAGGGCCCCTCATCAGAGTCAGGCCTCCCCTTACGACCAGTGATTGCCTTCCACCACCTAAGCCCCCCGCCCCACCACACACACACTCGTCTCTGTGAGTGGCCTGTATGGAGGGAGCTAAATAATCCTGGCTTTATCTTCCTCCCAGCCTTGTCCCCACATCCATAAATCCTCACAATCCCAGCACTCTGCTGCCACCTTCCTCCTAGACAGGACTTTGCCTGGTGCCTGAAGCATCTTCTCCTCCTGGGAGTGGATCGAAACTATTTCAAGCCCATAGTTGTAGGAAGTAGGCTGTGAGAGGAGGGAAAGATTCCTAGAAGCTGCCACCCTTGGCCTGCCATAGGGGAATGACTGAGAACTGTTGGAGGTCTTTCCTACAGTTAACACCCCAGCTTCTGGCTCCTTCAGTTGGATCCCGAGTTGAAAGATACTGGGCATCGGGGACTTCCCTGATGGTCCAGTGGATAAGACTCCATTCTCCCACTGCAGGGGGTATGCTTTCTATCCCTGGCTGGGGAATTAACATACCGCATACCTCGTGGCACAGCCAAATGGTAAAAATAAAAGGGTAGATAGATACTTGGCATCAGCCCCCCGAAGTGTAACCTCCCTAGGAGAACCCAAGGGCCACTGCTCCCTACCTTTCCTTTCTGTCTTGTCACCGAGTTGGGCTGAAATCGACTAGCAACTGAAGTGATGAAGGGTCAGGGACTCCTAGTGGGTCTGCTTTCACTTAGGGACTGGCCCCAGCACCGGGGAGGGCACCACAGAATTAAGTTAAAGGGACAGCACTCTACGATTGGTGTCTCCTGAGAGGTCTCCTCCTCTGGTCTCTGTCTCTTGGGTCCCTCTCATCAGGTGGGGGAAACACTTGCTCCCCTCCCTCATCTCTAGTTTCCTTGTGTCCCTGGGAGCTCACCATCCCCTCTCCTCAGAAATCCCCTTTCAATTCCCAGGATAGGGAAGGCATGGCAGAAGGGGGTGTTCTAAGCCGGGTTCCCCTCATGCTATCGATAATTCTCTGACTCAGTTTGGGGTACAGGAAAATAATGGGGGAGCGGGACAGTACTGGCTGGGCCAGGAGGGGGAAGCCCTAGAGTCCTGAGATGTGAGATGTGGGAACTGGACCTGCTTCCAAAGAACTTTCCCTTTAGCCCTGCTTGTCGAAGAGAGGAGTAGGTCTCAGATGAGGGATGTGTAGTCACTGTGATAGGCCTATGGAGACCTGGGAGGAGATCTTCCCCAGTCTTACCCTGCTACTTGCCATTGTCCTCAGGGAGTCTGGGGGACCAGCTGGGTCCCATCTTTCCCACTCCAGTAGTCTTAGGACCACAGAGAAGAGGTGGGAGTTAGGAGAAACCTGGGAAAGAGGGAGCCCCCCCAACCATACTGCTCTGACCTCTAATCCTGAACCAAGCTCTGACCCCTAGCCTTAAAACTCATGTTCAAATGCCTTCAAGGGGACGACACTGCAAACCTTCCCCTAACAGGGACAATGCAACCCACTTCCCTTGTCCAAAATGTTGAGTGCTGAGGTTCTCAGAGCTAAAGACTAAGAGTGGGAAATGGGGACAGGGACGCTACTAAGGAGTTATGAAAGGGAGAAAAGGTTCCAGATAGATGGAGACAGTGGGGAGTGCACTCACTGGAAAGGTATTCTGCTGCCAACTCATGTACTGCAATTCAATGCAGACACTAACTACCCAGAGCCAGTGTTCGACTCCACAGGTTTAAGGGCACAGTCCCAACAAGCCTGCCTCCACTTGAGCAGCCAGTCACAAGTGGCGTCCCCAGGACACCTGCATTTCTGCCTAACTAGCTACAAGTCCAGAGGTCTTCAAACCCCCCTCAGGTCCAATGGTTCACTAGAATGACTCACACAACTTGGAAGTGCTCTCCTGACAACTAGTTTTTTATAAAGTACATATATCAGGAACATCCAAATGAAAAGACACACAAGGAGGGTCTCAGTGCAGAGCTCCCATGCTCTCTCCCCATGGAGACACAAAGGGCACGTCACCCTCCCAGTACATCCATATGTTCACCAACCAGGAAGTTCCATGAGCTTTGGTGTACAGAGTTTTTACTGAGATTTCATACATAGGCAGGAATGAATTGTTGGCAACATGACTCGATCTCCTCTGACGGATTGGCTCAAAACCCCAATTCTGCAGTGATATGGTTGGTCTTTCTGCTGACCAGGCCTCAGCCCAAGTCACCTCATCTCTTAGCATCAACTCAGGTGTGAGCCGAGGGACTCATAGATAACAAAGACACTCGTATTACTTGAGGTATTCCAAAGATTTAGAGTCTCCCTCTCAGGGACCAGGGACAAAAGCCAAATTGTTGAGTATACAACAGACAGAGCCCTGCATCTGAGTGAAGGGATGTGAATTACTGAAGCCCTGGGGACCAGGCCCCCTCTTCCCGTGCACCAGACTTGACCCAGCTGCAGCAGGGCAGGAGTGTCACTGTGAGTGTGAGTGTAAGTGAGGGTGAGTGCGGTGGAAGCACAGCTTCTCCATGCCCAGACTGCAATGCTTCCCACTGGCATCCGTGGATCTGTCTGTCACCTGTCTGTCTGTAGCCCAGGCAGGGGAAGATAGGTATGAGAGGGGAAAAGAGTGTGGAATGGTGGGAAGAGGATAGGTGAATCCATTCTCCACACTTCAGCCTGAGGGGACTTTTATTTCACTCATTTCTGGTCATTCTCTCCCATACCGTCCAGCCACAAGGCTCCCTTCCCCCCTCCCCAGACCAAATAGGGCAGCTATTTCCAACCTCCCACACTGGGTTAATTGCTCTTTCTTGGCTTTGCCAAAGCACCCTCCACGGCCCCCAGCCAGTCAGCTTCGTCTATTGTAGTGATCTTATTGTCTCTTTGGATTCCCCTGCCCTGTCCAACCCAGATGACAAGCTCTCTGAGGGAAGAGTCTGTGCCTGTCTTCTCTGCTGTATCCTCATGCCCAAGCACATCACCCGGCACCTAGTAGTCACTCGATAAATATTTGTTGATTAGTGACTGCAGGAACAGAAATCACATGATAGGAGGTCTCAGCTCAGAGAGGAAGGGCTGTGACCCTCTAACCATGAAGTGACTTGGCCAAGGCCACTCAGCCAACAAGTGTTCCCATAGCCTGGCCTGTCTAGACTGGGCCCTCTCTGGAGCCCTATTCCTCCTCTGCCCAGAATCGTACAAACAGAATGGGGCAGACAAGAAAGGTAATTGTCGGAGCAGAAGCCAGGAAGACAGAGAGGAGAGGGGATTGGCAAAACAGTACTGGACAGCGTCCCAAAGCTCTTTTCTTGCTGCCTGGGGCTGAGGTCTCCGTCTTCCCAGGGTGCAGCACTGAAATCTGACTCCACCCTTATAAAAGAGGGTCCGTGCCCTGCCTCTTTGTAACAATCCCTAACTCCACCTCATTATTGAGAGGCTCTGGCTCCACCTTCTGGACTACCCCTCCTCTGAAGAAATGCCCTGGCTCCGCCCCTTCCTGGTAATAGGTAAGCCCCACCCCTAGTGCGTGATGCTGTCTTTGTGACCTAATGCACCGGCGTGTTTCCAGGGTGGAGCCAGAGAGGGTGGGCATTTAGGCTGTGCCGAACCCTCAACCCCCATCCTGGTGACCACAATCCCCGAAAATCCTCACGCGGGACCCCAAATATCCCAGCACCATGACCTCGAAGGCCTTTGGCTCTATCCTCCTAAATGCCCCATGACCCCGAGGGGCCCTACCACCCAATCCCTTAACGACTAGTGCCTCCCAAATCTTCAATCCAACCCTGTCCCAATGTGGCAACTGAGTCTTCCCGGGGGCACCTGTCTCATATTATCTGAGAACAATTCAGAATGGTCCAGAGAATGACAGAGAAGGGCATCCTCCCAAGGATTTGGGGAATCCTTGATCCAATCATGCCGCTCACCAGGAGACGTTGGGGACCCAGGACATGTCGGGATTGAGGAGATACCAGGTGATGCAGAAAGCTGAGGAGGAGGAGGAGGAGGCGTGAGTGGAGGCGGCGTTCTGTGGAGGAGGAACCTAGCGGCTCTCGGTTGGTGGGGAAGGGGCGGGAGAAGCGGGAGGGTAGGGGCCTCTTAGAGGGCGTGGACTGGAGGAACCGCCTCTAAAAACCGCCTGTAAAGCGCCTCTAACCGCCTCTAACCGCCTCTAAAAGGGCGGAGCCTCTAAAGACCGCCAGTAAACCGCCTGTAAACCGCATTTAACCGCCTCTAAAAGGGCGGAGCCTTCCACGAGAGGGTAGAAGCGTCCAAGGGGCGCAGTCAGTGGGGTGAGCCCCACCCGCCCCGCCCCACCCCGCCCTGCTCTGCCTTCTCTTTCCAGGATCGGCTGGGGCTGTTTCTACTTTTTCCCCTGGCTGCACATGTGCTGGAGGGAGCGGAGGCGAAGGGCTTGGGATACCGCGCACCTGGCCAGGGCATGGACGAGGCTCAGTCCGGGAGAACCGGTCGCGGGGAAGCCGGGAGCCCCCGCCCCGCCTCATGCCTGTGTCGGGTCCCCACACAGCTCAGCGCACCCTCGGGAGCAGAAGCTGGAGCTTCTGCGGGGCCTGATGAGCTGTTTGTCAAGCGGACTGGGCACTGCTCTCCAGGGCTCCGGTCGCAACATCCCCCACCGCACCCCTGCTGCCGCTGCCTAGCCAGCTGGTGAGTTAAAGATTTAAACCGAAGCCACCGTCCTGCCCGCCTCATTCTGCCGCCGCTGCTGTGATTCGGGCTGGGAGCCATTCTCCATGCCGGCTGTTTCCATATCGACAGGGCCTCTCTCCCTGATAAGGGGTCCATCCGTGTCCAGGCTCCCATTATTCCTAGGGGCCCCTCATCAGAGTCAGGCGTCCCCTTACGACCAGTGATTGCCTTCCACCACCTAAGCCCCCCGCCCCACCACACACACACTCGTCTCTGTGAGTGGCCTGTATGGAGGGAGCTAAATAATCCTGGCTTTATCTTCCTCCCAGCCTTGTCCCCACATCCATAAATCCTCACAATCCCAGCACTCTGCTGCCACCTTCCTCCTAGACAGGACTTTGCCTGGTGCCTGAAGCATCTTCTCCTCCTGGGAGTGGATTGAAAATATTTCAAGCCCCTAGTTGTAGGAAGTAGGCTGTGAGAGGAGGGAAAGATTCCTAGAAGCTGCCACCCTTTGCCTGCCATAGGGGAATGACTGAGAACTGTTGGAGGTCTTTCCTACAGTTAACACCCCAGCTTCTGGCTCCTTCAGTTGGATCCCGAGTTGAAAGATACTGGGCATCGGGGACTTCCCTGATGGTCCAGTGGATAAGACTCCATTCTCCCACTGCAGGGGGTATGCGTTCTATCCCTGGCTGGGGAATTAACATACCGCATACCTCGTGGCACAGCCAAATGGTAAAAATAAAAGGGTACATAGATACTTGGCATCAGCCCCCCGAAGTGTAACCTCCCTCGGAGAACCCAAGGGCCACTGCTCCCTACCTTTCCTTTCTGTCTTGTCACCGAGTTGGGCTGAAATCAACTAGCAACTGAAGTGATGAAGGGTCAGGGACTCCTAGTGGGTCTGCCTTCAGTTAGGGACTGGCCCCAGCACCGGGGAGGGCACCACAGAATTAAGTTAAAGGGACAGCACTCTACGATTGGTGTCTCCTGAGAGGTCTCCTCCTCTGGTCTCTGTCTCTTGGGTCCCTCTCATCAGGTGGGGGAAACACTTGCTCCCCTCCCTCATCTCTAGTTTCCTTGTGTCCCTGGGAGCTCACCATCCCCTCTCCTCAGAAATCCCCTTTCAATTCCCAGGATAGGGAAGGCATGGCAGAAGGGGGTGTTCTAAGCTGGGTTCCCCTCATGCTATTGATAATTCTCTGACTCAGTTTGGGGCACAGGAAAATAATGGGGGAACGGGACAGTACTGGCTGGGCCAGGAGGGGGAAGCCCTAGAGTCCTGAGATGTGAGATATGGGAACTGGACCTGCTTCCAAAGAACTTTCGCTTTAGCCCTGCTTGTCGAAGAGAGGAGTAGGTCTCAGATGAGGGATGTGTAGTCACTGTGATAGGCCTATGGAGACCTGGGAGGAGATCTTCCCCAGTCTACCCTGCTACTTGCCATTGTCCTCAGGGAATCTGTGGGACCAGCTGGGTCCCATCTTTCCCACTCCAGTAGTCTTAGGACCACAGAGAAGAGGTGGGAGTAGGGAGAAACCTGGGAAAGAGGGAGCCCCCCAACCATATTGCTCTGACCTCTAATCCTGAACCAAGCTCTGACCCCTAGCCTTAAAACTCATGTTCAAATGCCTTCAAGGGGACGACACTGCAAACATTCCCCTAACAGGGACAATGCAACCCACTTCCCTTGTCCAAAATGTTGAGTGCTGAGGTTCTCAGAGCTAAAGACTAAGAGTGGGAAATGGGGACAGGGACGCTACTAAGGAGTTATGAAAGGGAGAAAAGGTTCCAGATAGATGGAGACAGTGGGGAGTGCACTCACTGGAAAGGTATTCTGCTGCCAACTCATGTACTGCAATTCAATGCAGACACTAACTACCCAGAGCCAGTGTTCGACTCCACAGGTTTAAGGGCACAGTCCCAACAAGCCTGCCTCCACTTGAGCAGCCAGTCACAAGTGGCGTCCCCAGGACACCTGCATTTCTGCCTAACTAGCTACAAGTCCAGAAGTCTTCAAACCACCCTCAGGTCCAATGGTTCACTAGAATGACTCACACAACTCGGAAGTGCTCTCCTGACAACTAGTTTTTTATAAAGTACATATATCAGGAACATCCAAATGAAAAGACACACAAGGAGGGTCTCAGTGCAGAGCTCCCATGCTCTCTCCCCATGGAGACACAAAGGGCACGTCACCCTCCCAGTACATCAATATGTTCACCAACCAGGAAGTTCCATGAGCTTTGGTGTACAGAGTTTTTACTGAGATTTCATACATAGGCAGGAATGAATTGTTGGCAACATGACTCGATCTCCTCTGACGGATTGGCTCAAAACCCCAATTCTGCAGTGATATGGTTGGTCTTTCTGCTGACCAGGCCTCAGCCCAAGTCACCTCATCTCTTAGCATCAACTCAGGTGTGAGCCGAGGGACTCATAGATAACAAAGACACTCGTATTACTTGAGGTATTCCAAAGATTTAGAGTCTCCCTCTCAGGGACCAGGGACAAAAGCCAAATTGTTGAGTATACCACAGACAGAGCCCTGCATCTGAGTGAAGGGATGTGAATTACTGAAGCCCTGGGGACCAGGCCTCCTCTTCCCGTGCACCAGACTTGACCCAGCTGCAGCAGGGCAGGAGTGTCACTGTGAGTGTGAGTGTAAGTGAGGGTGAGTGCGGTGGAAGCACAGCTTCTCCATGCCCAGACTGCAATGCTTCCCACTGGCATCCGTGGATCTGTCTGTCACCTGTCTGTCTGTAGCCCAGGCAGGGGAAGATAGGTATGAGAGGGGAAAAGAGTGTGGAATGGTGGGAAGAGGATAGGTGAATCCATTCTCCACACTTCAGCCTGAGGGGACTTTTATTTCACTCATTTCTGGTCATTCTCTCCCATACCGTCCAGCCACAAGGCTCCCTTCCCCCCTCCCCAGACCAAATAGGGCAGCTATTTCCAACCTCCCACACTGGGTTAATTGCTCTTTCTTGGCTTTGCCAAAGCACCCTCCACGGCCCCCAGCCAGTCAGCTTCGTCTATTGTAGTGATCTTATTGTCTCTTTGGATTCCCCTGCCCTGTCCAACCCAGATGACAAGCTCTCTGAGGGAAGAGTCTGTGCCTGTCTTCTCTGCTGTATCCTCATGCCCAAGCACATCACCCGGCACCTAGTAGTCACTCGATAAATATTTGTTGATTAGTGACTGCAGAAACAGAAATCACATGAAAGGAGGTCTCAGCTCAGAGAGGAAGGGCTGTGACCCTCTAACCATGAAGTGACTTGGCCAAGGCCACTCAGCCAACAAGTGTTCCCATAGCCTGGCCTGTCTAGACTGGGCCCTCTCTGGAGCCCTATTCCTCCTCAGCCCAGAATCGTACAAACTGAATGGGGCAGACAAGAAAGGTAATTGTCGGAGCAGAAGCCAGGAAGACAGAGAGGAGAGGGGATTGGCAAAACAGTACTGGACAGCGTCCCAAAGCTCTTTTCTTGCTGCCTGGGGCTGAGGTCTCCGTCTTCCCAGGGTGCAGCTCTGAAATCTGACTCCACCCTTATAAAAGGGGGTCCGTGTCCTGCCCCTTTGTAACACACCCTAACTCCACCTCTTTATTGATAGGCTCTGGCCCCACCTTCTGGACTACCCCTCCTCTGAAGAAATGCCCTGGCTCCGCCCCTTCCTGCTAATAGGTAAGCCCCACCCCTAGTGCGTGATGCTGTCTTTGTGACCTAATGCACCGGCGTGTTTCCAGGGTGGAGCCAGAGAGGGTGGGCATTTAGGCTGTGCCGAACCCTCAACCCCCATCCGGGTGACCACAATCCCCGAAAATCCTCACGCGGGACCCCAAATATCCCAGCCCCATGACCTCAAAGGCCTTTGGCTCTAACCTACTAAATGCCCCATGACCCCGAGGGGCCCTACCACCCAATCCCTTAACGACTAGTGCCTCCCAAATCTTCAATCCAACCCTGTCCCAATGTGGCAACTGAGTCTTCCCGGGGGCACCTGTCTCATATTATCTGAGAACAATTCAGACTGGTCCAGAGAATGACAGAGAAGGGCATCCTCCCAAGGATTTGGGAATCCTTGATCCAATCATGCCGCTCACCAGGAGACGTTGGGAACCCAGGACATGTCGGGATTGAGGAGATACCAGGTGATGCAGGAAGCTGAGGAGGAGGAGGAGGAGGCGTGAGTGGAGGCGGGGATCTGTGGAGGAGGAACCTAGCCGCTCTCGGTTGGTGGGGAAGGGGCGGGAGAAGCGGGAGGGGAGGGGCCTCTTAGGGGGCGTGGACTGGAGGAACCGCCTCTAAAAACCGCCTGTAAAGCGCCTCTAACCGCCTCTAACCGCCTCTAAAAGGGCGGAGCCTCTAAAGACCGACAGTAAACCGCCTGTAAACCGCATTTGACCGCCTCTAAAAGGACGGAGCCTTCCACGAGAGGGTAGAAGCGTCCAAGGGGCGGAGTCAGTGGGCTGAGCCCCGCCCCGCCCCGCCCCACCCCGCCCTGCTCTGCCTTCTCTTTCCAGGATCGGCTGGGGCTGTTTCTACTTTTTCCCCTGGCTGCACATGTGGTGGAGGGAGCGGAGGCGAAGGGCTTGGGATACCGCGCACCCGCCCAGGGCATGGACGAGGCTCAGTCCGGGAGAACCGGTCGCGGGGAAGCCGGGAGCCCCCGCCCCGCCTCATGCCTGTGTCGGGTCCCCACACAGCTCAGCGCACCCTCCGGAGCAGAAGCTGGAGCTCCTGCGGGGCCTGATGAGCTGTTTGTCAAGCGGACTTGGCACTGCTCTCCAGGGCTCCGGTCGCAACATCCCCCACCGCACCCCTGCTGCCGCTGCCTAGCCAGCTGGTGAGTTAAAGATTTAAACTGAAGCCACCGTCCTGCCCTCCTGATTCTGCCGCCGCTGCTGCGATTCGGGCTGGGAGCCATTCTCCATGCAGGCTGTTTCCATATCCACAGGGCCTCTCTCCCTGATAAGGGGTCCATCCGTGTCCAGGCTCCCATTATTCCTAAGGGCCCCTCATCAGAGTCAGGCCTCCCCTTACGACCAGTGATTGCCTTCCACCACCTAAGCCCCCCGCCCCACCACACACACACTCGTCTCTGTGAGTGGCCTGTATGGAGGGAGCTAAATAATCCTGGCTTTATCTTCCTCCCAGCCTTGTCCCCACATCCATAAATCCTCACAATCCCAGCACTCTGCTGCCACCCTCCTCCTAGACAGGACTTTGCCTGGTGCCTGAAGCATCTTCTCCTCCTGGGAGTGGATCGAAACTATTTCAAGCCCATAGTTGTTGGAAGTAGGCTGTGAGAGGAGGGAAAGATTCCTAGAAGCTGCCACCCTTGGCCTGCCATAGGGGAATGACTGAGAACTGTTGGAGGTCTTTCCTACAGTTAACACCCCAGCTTCTGGCTCCTTCAGTTGGATCCCGAGTTGAAAGATACTGGGCATCGGGGACTTCCCTGATGGTCCAGTGGATAAGATTCCATTCTCCCACTGCAGGGGGTATGCTTTCTATCCCTGGCTGGGGAATTAACATACCGCATACCTCGTGGCACAGCCAAATGGTAAAAATAAAAGGGTAGATAGATACTTGGCATCAGCCCCCCGAAGTGTAACCTCCCTAGGAGAACCCAAGGGCCACTGCTCCCTACCTTTCCTTTCTGTCTTGTCACCGAGTTGGGCTGAAATCGACTAGCAACTGAAGTGATGAAGGGTCAGGGACTCCTAGTGGGTCTGCTTTCAGTTAGGGACTGGCCCCAGCACCGGGGAGGGCACCACAGAATTAAGTTAAAGGGACAGCACTCTACGATTGGTGTCTCCTGAGAGGTCTCCTCCTCTGGTCTCTGTCTCTTGGGTCCCTCTCATCAGGTGGGGGAAACACTTGCTCCCCTCCCTCATCTCTAGTTTCCTTGTGTCCCTGGGAGCTCACCATCCCCTCTCCTCAGAAATCCCCTTTCAATTCCCAGGATAGGGAAGGCATTGCAGAAGGGGGTGTTCTAAGCCGGGTTCCCCTCATGCTATCGATAATTCTCTGACTCAGTTTGGGGTACAGGAAAATAATGGGGGAGCGGGACAGTACTGGCTGGGCCAGGAGGGGGAAGCCCTAGAGTCCTGAGATGTGAGATGTGGGAACTGGACCTGCTTCCAAAGAACTTTCCCTTTAGCCCTGCTTGTCGAAGAGAGGAGTAGGTCTCAGATGAGGGATGTGTAGTCACTGTGATAGGCCTATGGAGACCTGGGAGGAGATCTTCCCCAGTCTTACCCTGCTACTTGCCATTGTCCTCAGGGAGTCTGGGGGACCAGCTGGGTCCCATCTTTCCCACTCCAGTAGTCTTAGGACCACAGAGAAGAGGTGGGAGTTAGGAGAAACCTGGGAAAGAGGGAGCCCCCCCAACCATACTGCTCTGACCACTAATCCTGAACCAAGCTCTGACCCCTAGCCTTAAAACTCATGTTCAAATGCCTTCAAGGGGACGACACTGCAAACCTTCCACTAACAGGGACAATGCAACCCACTTCCCTTGTCCAAAATGTTGAGTGCTGAGGTTCTCAGAGCTAAAGACTAAGAGTGGGAAATGGGGACAGGGACGCTACTAAGGAGTTATGAAAGGGAGAACAGGTTCCAGATAGATGGAGACAGTGGGGAGTGCACTCAGTGGAAAGGTATTCTGCTGCCAACTCATGTACTGCAATTCAATGCAGACACTAACTACCCAGAGCCAGTGTTCGACTCCACAGGTTTAAGGGCACAGTCCCAACAAGCCTGCCTCCACTTGAGCAGCCAGTCACAAGTGGCGTCCCCAGGACACCTGCATTTCTGCCTAACTAGCTACAAGTCCAGAGGTCTTCAAACCCCCCTCAGGTCCAATGGTTCACTAGAATGACTCACACAACTCGGAAGTGCTCTCCTGACAACTAGTTTTTTATAAAGTACATATATCAGGAACATCCAAATGAAAAGACACACAAGGAGGGTCTCAGTGCAGAGCTCCCATGCTCTCTCCCCATGGAGACACAAAGGGCACGTCACCCTCCCAGTACATCCATATGTTCACCAACCAGGAAGTTCCATGAGCTTTGGTGTACAGAGTTTTTACTGAGATTTCATACATAGGCAGGAATGAATTGTTGGCAACATGACTCGATCTCCTCTGACGGATTGGCTCAAAACCCCAATTCTGCAGTGATATGGTTGGTCTTTCTGCTGACCAGGCCTCAGCCCAAGTCACCTCATCTCTTAGCATCAACTCAGGTGTGAGCCGAGGGACTCATAGATAACAAAGACACTCGTATTACTTGAGGTATTCCAAAGATTTAGAGTCTCCCTCTCAGGGACCAGGGACAAAAGCCAAATTGTTGAGTATACAACAGACAGAGCCCTGCATCTGAGTGAAGGGATGTGAATTACTGAAGCCCTGGGGACCAGGCCCCCTCTTCCCGTGCACCAGACTTGACCCAGCTGCAGCAGGGCAGGAGTGTCAGGGTGAGTGTGAGTGTAAGTGAGGGTGAGTGCGGTGGAAGCACAGCTTCTCCATGCCCAGACTGCAATGCTTCCCACTGGCATCCGTGGATCTGTCTGTCACCTGTCTGTCTGTAGCCCAGGCAGGGGAAGATAGGTATGAGAGGGGAAAAGAGTGTGGAATGGTGGGAAGAGGATAGGTGAATCCATTCTCCACACTTCAGCCTGAGGGGACTTTTATTTCACTCATTTCTGGTCATTCTCTCCCATACCGTCCAGCCACAAGGCTCCCTTCCCCCCTCCCCAGACCAAATAGGGCAGCTATTTCCAACCTCCCACACTGGGTTAATTGCTCTTTCTTGGCTTTGCCAAAGCACCCTCCACGGCCCCCAGCCAGTCAGCTTCGTCTATTGTAGTGATCTTATTGTCTCTTTGGATTCCCCTGCCCTGTCCAACCCAGATGACAAGCTCTCTGAGGGAAGAGTCTGTGCCTGTCTTCTCTGCTGTATCCTCATGCCCAAGCACATCACCCGGCACCTAGTAGTCACTCGATAAATATTTGTTGATTAGTGACTGCAGGAACAGAAATCACATGAAAGGAGGTCTCAGCTCAGAGAGGAAGGGCTGTGACCCTCTAACCATGAAGTGACTTGGCCAAGGCCACTCAGCCAACAAGTGTTCCCATAGCCTGGCCTGTCTAGACTGGGGCCTCTCTGGAGCCCTATTCCTCCTCTGCCCAGAATCGTACAAACAGAATGGGGCAGACAAGAAAGGTAATTGTCGGAGCAGAAGCCAGGAAGACAGAGAGGAGAGGGGATTGGCAAAACAGTACTGGACAGCGTCCCAAAGCTCTTTTCTTGCTGCCTGGGGCTGAGGTCTCCGTCTTCCCAGGGTGCAGCACTGAAATCTGACTCCACCCTTATAAAAGAGGGTCCGTGCCCTGCCTCTTTGTAACAATCCCTAACTCCACCTCATTATTGATAGGCTCTGGCTCCACCTTCTGGACTACCCCTCCTCTGAAGAAATGCCCTGGCTCCGCCCCTTCCTGGTAATAGGTAAGCCCCACCCCTAGTGCGTGATGCTCTCTTTGTGACCTAATGCACCGGCGTGTTTCCAGGGTGGAGCCAGAGAGGGTGGGCATTTAGGCTGTGCCGAACCCTCAACCCCCATCCGGGTGACCACAATCCCCGAAAATCCTCACGCGGGACCCCAAATATCCCAGCCCCATGACCTCGAAGGCCTTTGGCTCTATCCTCCTAAATGCCCCATGACCCCGAGGGGCCCTACCACCCAATCCCTTAACGACTAGTGCCTCCCAAATCTTCAATCCAACCCTGTCCCAATGTGGCAACTGAGTCTTCCCGGGGGCACCTGTCTCATATTATCTGAGAACAATTCAGAATGGTCCAGAGAATGACAGAGAAGGGCATCCTCCCAAGGATTTGGGGAATCCTTGATCCAATCATGCCGCTCACCAGGAGACGTTGGGAACCCAGGACATGTCGGGATTGAGGAGATACCAGGTGATGCAGGAAGCTGAGGAGGAGGAGGAGGAGGCGTGAGTGGAGGCGGGGTTCTGTGGAGGAGGAACCTAGCCGCTCTCGGTTGGTGGGGAAGGGGCGGGAGAAGCGGGAGGGTAGGGGCCTCTTAGAGGGCGTGGACTGGAGGAACCGCCTCTAAAAACCGCCTGTAAAGCGCCTCTAACCGCCTCTAACCGCCTCTAAAAGGGCGGAGCCTCTAAAGACCGCCAGTAAACCGCCTGTAAACCGCATTTAACCGCCTCTAAAAGGGCGGAGCCTTCCACGAGAGGGTAGAAGCGTCCAAGGGGCGCAGTCAGTGGGGTGAGCCCCCCCCGCCCCGCCCCACCCCGCCCTGCTCTGCCTTCTCTTTCCAGGATCGGCTGGGGCTGTTTCTACTTTTTCCCCTGGCTGCACATGTGGTGGAGGGAGCGGAGGCGAAGGGCTTGGGATACCGCGCACCTGCCCAGGGCATGGACGAGGCTCAGTCCGGGAGAACCGGTCGCGGGGAAGCCGGGAGCCCCCGCCCCGCCTCATGCCTGTGTCGGGTCCCCACACAGCTCTGCGCACCCTCGGGAGCAGAAGCTGGAGCTTCTGCGGGGCCTGATGAGCTGTTTGTCAAGCGGACTGGGCACTGCTCTCCAGGGCTCCGGTCGCAACATCCCCCACCGCACCCCTGCTGCCGCTGCCTAGCCAGCTGGTGAGTTAAAGATTTAAACCGAAGGCACCGTCCTGCCCGCCTCATTCTGCCGCCGCTGCTGTGATTCGGGCTGGGAGCCATTCTCCATGCCGGCTGTTTCCATATCGACAGGGCCTCTCTCCCTGATAAGGGGTCCATCCGTGTCCAGGCTCCCATTATTCCTAGGGGCCCCTCATCAGAGTCAGGCGTCCCCTTACGACCAGTGATTGCCTTCCACCACCTAAGCACCCCGCCCCACCACACACACACTCGTCTCTGTGAGTGGCCTGTATGGAGGGAGCTAAATAATCCTGGCTTTATCTTCCTCCCAGCCTTGTCCCCACATCCATAAATCCTCACAATCCCAGCACTCTGCTGCCACCTTCCTCCTAGACAGGACTTTGCCTGGTGCCTGAAGCATCTTCTCCTCCTGGGAGTGGATTGAAAATATTTCAAGCCCCTAGTTGTAGGAAGTAGGCTGTGAGAGGAGGGAAAGATTCCTAGAAGCTGCCACCCTTGGCCTGCCATAGGGGAATGACTGAGAACTGTTGGAGGTCTTTCCTACAGTTAACACCCCAGCTTCTGGCTCCTTCAGTTGGATCCCGAGTTGAAAGATACTGGGCATCGGGGATTTCCCTGATGGTCCAGTGGATAAGACTCCATTCTCCCACTGCAGGGGGTATGCGTTCTATCCCTGGCTGGGGAATTAACATACCGCATACCGCGTGGCACAGCCAAATGGTAAAAATAAAAGGGTACATAGATACTTGGCATCAGCCCCCCGAAGTGTAACCTCCCTCGGAGAACCCAAGGGCCACTGCTCCCTACCTTTCCTTTCTGTCTTGTCACCGAGTTGGGCTGAAATCGACTAGCAACTGAAGTGATGAAGGGTCAGGGACTCCTAGTGGGTCTGCCTTCAGTTAGGGACTGGCCCCAGCACCGGGGAGGGCACCACAGAATTAAGTTAAAGGGACAGCACTCTACGATTGGTGTCTCCTGAGAGGTCTCCTCCTCTGGTCTCTGTCTCTTGGGTCCCTCTCATCAGGTGGGGGAAACACTTGCTCCCCTCCCTCATCTCTAGTTTCCTTGTGTCCCTGGGAGCTCACCAGCCCCTCTCCTCAGAAATCCCCTTTCAATTCCCAGGATAGGGAAGGCATGGCAGAAGGGGGTGTTCTAAGCTGGGTTCCCCTCATGCTATCGATAATTCTCTGACTCAGTTTGGGGCACAGGAAAATAATGGGGGAACGGGACAGTACTGGCTGGGCCAGGAGGGGGAAGCCCTAGAGTCCTGAGATGTGAGATATGGGAACTGGACCTGCTTCCAAAGAACTTTCCCTTTAGCCCTGCTTGTCGAAGAGAGGAGTAGGTCTCAGATGAGGGATGTGTAGTCACTGTGATAGGCCTATGGAGACCTGGGAGGAGATCTTCCCCAGTCTACCCTGCTACTTGCCATTGTCCTCAGGGAATCTGTGGGACCAGCTAGGTCCCATCTTTCCCACTCCAGTAGTCTTAGGACCACAGAGAAGAGGTGGGAGTAGGGAGAAACCTGGGAAAGAGGGAGCCCCCCAACCATATTGCTCTGACCTCTAATCCTGAACCAAGCTCTAACCCCTAGCCTTAAAACTCATGTTCAAATGCCTTCAAGGGGACGACACTGCAAACATTCCCCTAACAGGGACAATGCAACCCACTTCCCTTGTCCAAAATGTTGAGTGCTGAGGTTCTCAGAGCTAAAGACAAAGAGTGGGAAATGGGGACAGGGAGGCTACTAAGGAGTTATGAAAGGGAGAAAAGGTTCCAGATAGATGGAGACAGTGGGGAGTGCACTCAGTGGAAAGGTATTCTGCTGCCAACTCATGTACTGCAATTCAATGCAGACACTAACTACCCAGAGCCAGTGTTCGACTCCACAGGTTTAAGGGCACAGTCCCAACAAGCCTGCCTCCACTTGAGCAGCCAGTCACAAGTGGCGTCCCCAGGACACCTGCATTTCTGCCTAACTAGCTACAAGTCCAGAAGTCTTCACACCCCCCTCAGGTCCAATGGTTCACTAGAATGACTCACACAACTCGGAAGTGCTCTCCTGACAACTAGTTTTTTATAAAGTACATATATCAGGAACATCCAAATGAAAAGACACACAAGGAGGGTCTCAGTGCAGAGCTCCCATGCTCTCTCCCCATGGAGACACAAAGGGCACGTCACCCTCCCAGTACATCCATATGTTCACCAACCAGGAAGTTCCATGAGCTTTGGTGTACAGAGTTTTTACTGAGATTTCATACATAGGCAGGAATGAATTGTTGGCAACATGACTCGATCTCCTCTGACGGATTGGCTCAAAACCCCAATTCTGCAGTGATATGGTTGGTCTTTCTGCTGACCAGGCCTCAGCCCAAGTCACCTCATCTCTTAGCATCAACTCAGGTGTGAGCCGAGGGACTCATAGATAACAAAGACACTCGTATTACTTGAGGTATTCCAAAGATTTAGAGTCTCCCTCTCAGGGACCAGGGACAAAAGCCTAATTGTTGAGTATACAACAGACAGAGCCCTGCATCTGAGTGAAGGGATGTGAATTACTGAAGCCCTGGGGACCAGGCCTCCTCTTCCCGTGCACCAGACTTGACCCAGCTGCAGCAGGGCAGGAGTGTCACTGTGAGTGTGAGTGTAAGTGAGGGTGAGTGCGGTGGAAGCACAGCTTCTCCATGCCCAGACTGCAATGCTTCCCACTGGCATCCGTGGATCTGTCTGTCACCTGTCTGTCTGTAGCCCAGGCAGGGGAAGATAGGTATGAGAGGGGAAAAGAGTGTGGAATGGTGGGAAGAGGATAGGTGAATCCATTCTCCACACTTCAGCCTGAGGGGACTTTTATTTCACTCATTTCTGGTCATTCTCTCCCATACCGTCCAGCCACAAGGCTCCCTTCCCCCCTCCCCAGACCAAATAGGGCAGCTATTTCCAACCTCCCACACTGGGTTAATTGCTCTTTCTTGGCTTTGCCAAAGCACCCTCCACGGCCCCCAGCCAGTCAGCTTCGTCTATTGTAGTGATCTTATTGTCTCTTTGGATTCCCCTGCCCTGTCCAACCCAGATGACAAGCTCTCTGAGGGAAGAGTCTGTGCCTGTCTTCTCTGCTGTATCCTCATGCCCAAGCACATCACCCGGCACCTAGTAGTCACTCGATAAATATTTGTTGATTAGTGACTGCAGGAACAGAAATCACATGAAAGGAGGTCTCAGCTCAGAGAGGAAGGGCTGTGACCCTCTAACCATGAAGTGACTTGGCCAAGGCCACGCAGCCAACAAGTGTTCCCATAGCCTGGCCTGTCTAGACTGGGCCCTCTCTGGAGCCCTATTCCTCCTCTGCCCAGAATCGTACAAACAGAATGGGGTAGACAAGAAAGGTAATTGTCGGAGCAGAAGCCAGGAAGACAGAGAGGAGAGGGGATTGGCAAAACAGTACTGGACAGCGTCCCAAAGCTCTTTTCTTGCTGCCTGGGGCTGAGGTCTCCGTCTTCCCAGGGTGCAGATCTGAAATCTGACTCCACCCTTATAAAAGAGGGTCCGTGTCCTGCCACTTTGTAACACACCCTAACTCCACCTCTTTATTGATAGGCTCTGGCTCCACCTTCTGGACTACCCCTCCTCTGAAGAAATGCCCTGGCTCCGCCCCTTCCTGGTAATAGGTAAGCCCCACCCCTAGTGCGTGATGCTGTCTTTGTGACCTAATGCACCGGCGTGTTTCCAGGGTGGAGCCAGAGAGGGTGGGCATTTAGGCTGTGCCGAACCCTCAACCCCCATCCGGGTGACCACAATCCCCGAAAATCCTCACGCGGGACCCCAAATATCCCAGCCCCATGACCTCGAAGGCCTTTGGCTCTAACCTACTAAATGCCCCATGACCCCGAGGGGCCCTACCACCCAATCCCTTAACGACTAGTGCCTCCCAAATCTTCAATCCAACCCTGTCCCAATGTGGCAACTGAGTCTTCCCGGGGGCACCTGTCTCATATTATCTGAGAACAATTCAGACTGGTCCAGAGAATGACAGAGAAGGGCATCCTCCCAAGGATTTGGGGAATCCTTGATCCAATCATGCCGCTCACCAGGAGACGTTGGGAACCCAGGACATGTCGGGATTGAGGAGATACCAGGTGATGCAGGAAGCTGAGGAGGAGGAGGAGGAGGCGAGAGTGGAGGCGGGGATCTGTGGAGGAGGAACCTAGCCGCTCTCGGTTGGTGGGGAAGGGGCGGGAGAAGCGGGAGGCGAGGGGCCTCTTAGGGGGCGTGGACTGGAGGAACCGCCTCTAAAAACCGCCTGTAAAGCGCCTCTAACCGCCTCTAACCGCCTCTAAAAGGGCGGAGCCTCTAAAGACCGCCAGTAAACCGCCTGTAAACCGCATTTGACCGCCTCTAAAAGGACGGAGCCTTCCACGAGAGGGTAGAAGCGTCCAAGGGGCGGAGTCAGTTGGCTGAGCCCCGCCCCGCCCCGCCCCACCCCGCCCTGCTCTGCCTTCTCTTTCCAGGATCGGCTGGGGCTGTTTCTACTTTTTCCCCTGGCTGTGCATGTGGTGGAGGGAGCGGAGGCGAAGGGCTTGGGATACCGCGCACCCGCCCAGGGCATGGACGAGGCTCAGTCCGGGAGAACCGGTCGCTGGGAAGCCGGGAGCCCCCGCCCCGCCTCATGCCAGTGTCGGGTCCCCACACAGCTCAGCGCACCCTCGGCAGCAGAAGCTGGAGCTTCTGCGGGGCCTGATGAGCTGTTTGTCAAGCGGACTGGGCACTGCTCTCCAGGGCTCCGGTCGCAACATCCCCCACCGCACCCCTGCTGCCGCTGCCTAGCCAGCTGGTGAGTTAAAGATTTAAACCGAAGCCACCGTCCTGCCCTCCTGATTCTGCCGCCGCTGCTGCGATTCGGGCTGGGAGCCATTCTCCATGCAGGCTGTTTCCATATCGACAGGGCCTCTCTCCCTGATAAGGGGTCCATCCGTGTCCAGGCTCCCATTATTCCTAAGGGCCCCTCATCAGAGTCAGGCCTCCCCTTACGACCAGTGATTGCCTTCCACCACCTAAGCCCCCCGCCCCACCACACACACACTCGTCTCTGTGAGTGGCCTGTATGGAGGGAGCTAAATAATCCTGGCTTTATCTTCCTCCCAGCCTTGTCCCCACATCCATAAATCCTCACAATCCCAGCACTCTGCTGCCACCTTCCTCCTAGACAGGACTTTGCCTGGTGCCTGAAGCATCTTCTCCTCCTGGGAGTGGATCGAAACTATTTCAAGCCCATAGTTGTAGGAAGTAGGCTGTGAGAGGAGGGAAAGATTCCTAGAAGCTGCCACACTTGGCCTGCCATAGGGGAATGACTGAGAACTGTTGGAGGTCTTTCCTACAGTTAACACCCCAGCTTCTGGCTCCTTCAGTTGGATCCCGAGTTGAAAGATACTGGGCATCGGGGACTTCCCTGATGGTCCAGTGGATAAGACTCCATTCTCCCACTGCAGGGGGTATGCGTTCTATCCCTGGCTGGGGAATTAACATACCGCATTCCTCGTGGCACAGCCAAATGGTAAAAATAAAAGGGTAGATAGATACTTAGCATCAGCCCCCCGAAGTGTAACCTCCCTCGGAGAACCCAAGGGCCACTGCTCCCTACCTTTCCTTTCTGTCTTGTCACCGAGTTGGGCTGAAATCGACTAGCAACTGAAGTGATGAAGGGTCAGGGACTCCTAGTGGGTCTGCTTTCAGTTAGGGACTGGCCCCAGCACCGGGGAGGGCACCACAGAATTAAGTTAAAGGGACAGCACTCTACGATTGGTGTCTCCTGAGAGGTCTCCTCCTCTGGTCTCTGTCTCTTGGGTCCCTCTCATCAGGTGGGGGAAACACTTGCTCCCCTCCCTCATCTCTAGTTTCCTTGTGTCCCTGGGAGCTCACCATCCCCTCTCCTCAGAAATCCCCTTTCAATTCCCAGGATAGGGAAGGCATGGCAGAAGGGAGTGTTCTAAGCCGGGTTCCCCTCATGCTATCGATAATTCTCTGACTCAGTTTGGGGCACAGGAAAATAATGGGGGAGCGGGACAGTACTGGCTGGGCCAGGAGGGGGAAGCCCTAGAGTCCTGAGATGTGAGATGTGGGAACTGGACCTGCTTCCAAAGAACTTTCCCTTTAGCCCTGCTTGTCGAAGAGAGGAGTAGGTCTCAGATGAGGGATGTGTAGTCACTGTGATAGGCCTATGGAGACCTGGGAGGAGATCTTCCCCAGTCTTACCCTGCTACTTGCCATTGTCCTCAGGGAGTCTGGGGGACCAGCTGGGTCCCATCTTTCCAGTAGTCTTAGGACCACAGAGAAGAGGTGGGAGTTAGGAGAAACCTGTGAAAGAGGGAGTCCCCCCAACCATACTGCTCTGACCTCTAATCCTGAACCAAGCTCTGACCCCTAGCCTTAAAACTCATGTTCAAATGCCTTCAAGGGGACGACACTGCAAACCTTCCCCTAACAGGGACAATGCAACCCACTTCCCTTGTCCAAAATGTTGAGTGCTGAGGTTCTCAGAGGTAAAGACTAAGAGTGGGAAATGGGGACAGGGAGGCTACTAATGAGTTATGAAAGGGAGAACAGGTTCCAGATAGATGGAGACAGTGGGGAGTGCACTCAGTGGAAAGGTATTCTGCTGCCAACTCATGTACTGCAATTCAATGCAGACACTAACTACCCAGAGCCAGTGTTCGACTCCACAGGTTTAAGGGCACAGTCCCAACAAGCCTGCCTCCACTTGAGCAGCCAGTCACAAGTGGCGTCCCCAGGACACCTGCATTTCTGCCTAACTAGCTACAAGTCCAGAGGTCTTCAAACCCCCCTCAGGTCCAATGGTTCACTAGAATGACTCACACAACTCGGAAGTGCTCTCCTGACAACTAGTTTTTTATAAAGTACATATATCAGGAACATCCAAATGAAAAGACACACAAGGAGGGTCTCAGTGCATTGCCCCCATGCTCTCTCCCCATGGAGACACAAAGGGCACGTCACCCTCCCAGTACATCAATATGTTCACCAACCAGGAAGTTCCATGAGCTTTGGTGTACAGAGTTTTTACTGAGATTTCATACATAGGCAGGAATGAATTGTTGGCAACATGACTCGATCTCCTCTGACGGATTGGCTCAAAACCCCAATTCTGCAGTGATATGGTTGGTCTTTCTGCTGACCAGGCCTCAGCCCAAGTCACCTCATCTCTTAGCATCAACTCAGGTGTGAGCCGAGGGACTCATAGATAACAAAGACACTCGTATTACTTGAGGTATTCCAAAGATTTAGAGTCTCCCTCTCAGGGACCAGGGACAAAAGCCAAATTGTTGAGTATACAACAGACAGAGCCCTGCATCTGAGTGAAGGGATGTGAATTACTGAAGCCCTGGGGACCAGGCCCCCTCTTCCCGTGCACCAGACTTGACCCAGCTGCAGCAGGGCAGGAGTGTCACTGTGAGTGTGAGTGTAAGTGAGAGTGAGTGCGGTGGAAGCACAGCTTCTCCATGCCCAGACTGCAATGCTTCCCACTGGCATCCGTGGATCTGTCTGTCACCTGTCTGTCTGTAGCCCAGGCAGGGGAAGATAGGTATGAGAGGGGAAAAGAGTGTGGAATGGTGGGAAGAGGATAGGTGAATCCATTCTCCACACTTCAGCCTGAGGGGACTTTTATTTCACTCATTTCTGGTCATTCTCTCCCATACCGTCCAGCCACAAGGCTCCCTTCCCCCCTCCCCAGACCAAATAGGGCAGCTATTTCCAACCTCCCACACTGGGTTAATTGCTCTTTCTTGGCTTTGCCAAAGCACCCTCCACGGCCCCCAGCCAGTCAGCTTCGTCTATTGTAGTGATCTTATTGTCTCTTTGGATTCCCCTGCCCTGTCCAACCCAGATGACAAGCTCTCTGAGGGAAGAGTCTGTGCCTGTCTTCTCTGCTGTATCCTCATGCCCAAGCACATCACCCGGCACCTAGTAGTCACTCGATAAATATTTGTTGATTAGTGACTGCAGGAACAGAAATCACATGAAAGGAGGTCTCAGCTCAGAGAGGAAGGGCTGTGACCCTCTAACCATGAAGTGACTTGGCCAAGGCCACGCAGCCAACAAGTGTTCCCATAGCCTGGCCTGTCTAGACTGGGCCCTCTCTGGAGCCCTATTCCTCCTCTGCCCAGAATCGTACAAACAGAATGGGGCAGACAAGAAAGGTAATTGTCGGAGCAGAAGCCAGGAAGACAGAGAGGAGAGGGGATTGGCAAAACAGTACTGGACAGCGTCCCAAAGCTCTTTTCTTGCTGCCTGGGGCTGAGGTCTCCGTCTTCCCAGGGTGCAGCACTGAAATCTGACTCCA
This sequence comes from Mesoplodon bidens, assembly GCF_964165515.1. Lineage (NCBI taxonomy): Eukaryota > Metazoa > Chordata > Mammalia > Artiodactyla > Ziphiidae > Mesoplodon > Mesoplodon bidens. The sequence goes on from NW_027671983.1 coordinate 1,349,373, forward strand.
CCCTTATAAAAGAGGGTCCGTGCCCTGCCTCTTTGTAACAATCCCTAACTCCACCTCTTTATTGATAGGCTCTGGCTCCACCTTCTGGACTACCCCTCCTCTGAAGAAATGCCCTGGCTCCGCCCCTTCCTGGTAATAGGTAAGCCCCACCCCTAGTGCGTGATGCTGTCTTTGTGACCTAATGCACCGGCGTGTTTCCACGGTGGAGCCAGAGAGGGTGGGCATTTAGGCTGTGCCGAACCCTCAACCCCCATCCGGGTGACCACAATCCCCGAAAATCCTCACGCGGGACCCCAAATATCCCAGCCCCATGACCTCGAAGGCCTTTGGCTCTATCCTCCTAAATGCCCCATGACCCCGAGGGGCCCTACCACCCAATCCCTTAACGACTAGTGCCTCCCAAATCTTCAATCCAACCCTGTCCCAATGTGGCAACTGAGTCTTCCCGGGGGCACCTGTCTCATATTATCTGAGAACAATTCAGACTAGTCCAGAGAATGACAGAGAAGGGCATCCTCCCAAGGATTTGGGGAATCCTTGATCCAATCATGCCGCTCACCAGGAGACGTTGGGAACCCAGGACATGTCGGGATTGAGGAGATACCAGGTGATGCAGGAAGCTGAGGAGGAGGAGGAGGAGGCGTGAGTGGAGGCGGAGATCTGTGGAGGAGGAACCTAGCCGCTCTCGGTTGGTGGGGAAGGGGCGGGAGAAGCGGGAGGGGAGGGGCCTCTTAGGGGGCGTGGACTGGAGGAACCGCCTCTAAAAACCGCCTGTAAAGCGCCTCTAACCGCCTCTAACCGCCTCTAAAAGGGCGGAGCCTCTAAAGACCGCCAGTAAACCGCCTGTAAACCGCATTTGACCGCCTCTAAAAGGACGGAGCCTTCCACGAGAGGGTAGAAGCGTCCAAGGGGCGGAGTCAGTGGGCTGAGCCCCGCCCCGCCCCGCCCCACTCCGCCCTGCTCTGCCTTCTCTTTCCAGGATTGGCTGGGGCTGTTTCTACTTTTTCCCCTGGCTGCACATGTGGTGGAGGGAGCGGAGGCGAAGGGCTTGGGATACCGCGCACCTGCCCAGGGCATGGACGAGGCTCAGTCCGGGAGAACAGGTCGCGGGGAAGCCGGGAGCCCCCGCCCCGCCTCATGCCTGTGTCGGGTCCCCACACAGCTCAGCGCACCCTCGGGAGCAGAAGCTGGAGCTTCTGCGGGGCCTGATGAGCTGTTTGTCAAGCGGACTGGGCACTGCTCTCCAGGGCTCCGGTCGCAACATCCCCCACCGCACCCCTGCTGCCGCTGCCTAGCCAGCTGGTGAGTTAAAGATTTAAACCGAAGGCACCGTCCTGCCCGCCTCATTCTGCCGCCGCTGCTGTGATTCGGGCTGGGAGCCATTCTCCATGCCGGCTGTTTCCTTATCGACAGGGCCTCTCTCCCTGATAAGGGGTCCATCCGTGTCCAGGCTCCCATTATTCCTAGGGGCCCCTCATCAGAGTCAGGCGTCCCCTTACGACCAGTGATTGCCTTCCACCACCTAAGCACCCCGCCCCACCACACACACACTCGTCTCTGTGAGTGGCCTGTATGGAGGGAGCTAAATAATCCTGGCTTTATCTTCCTCCCAGCCTTGTCCCCACATCCATAAATCCTCACAATCCCAGCACTCTGCTGCCACCTTCCTCCTAGACAGGACTTTGCCTGGTGCCTGAAGCATCTTCTCCTCCTGGGAGTGGATTGAAAATATTTCAAGCCCCTAGTTGTAGGAAGTAGGCTGTGAGAGGAGGGAAAGATTCCTAGAAGCTGCCACCCTTGGCCTGCCATAGGGGAATGACTGAGAACTGTTGGAGGTCTTTCCTACAGTTAACACCCCAGCTTCTGGCTCCTTCAGTTGGATCCCGAGTTGAAAGATACTGGGCATCGGGGACTTCCCTGATGGTCCCGTGGATAAGACTCCATTCTCCCACTGCAGGGGGTATGCGTTCTATCCCTGGCTGGGGAATTAACATACCGCATACCGCGTGGCACAGCCAAATGGTAAAAATAAAAGGGTACATAGATACTTGGCATCAGCCCCCCGAAGTGTAACCTCCCTCGGAGAACCCAAGGGCCACTGCTCCCTACCATTCCTTTCTGTCTTGTCACCGAGTTGGGCTGAAATCGACTAGCAACTGAAGTGATGAAGGGTCAGGGACTCCTAGTGGGTCTGCCTTCAGTTAGGGACTGGCCCCAGCACCGGGGAGGGCACCACAGAATTAAGTTAAAGGGACAGCACTCTACGATTGGTGTCTCCTGAGAGGTCTCCTCCTCTGGTCTCTGTCTCTTGGGTCCCTCTCATCAGGTGGGGGAAACACTTGCTCCCCTCCCTCATCTCTAGTTTCCTTGTGTCCCTGGGAGCTCACCATCCCCTCTCCTCAGAAATCCCCTTTCAATTCCCAGGATAGGGAAGGCATGGCAGAAGGGGGTGTTCTAAGCTGGGTTCCCCTCATGCTATCGATAATTCTCTGACTCAGTTTGGGGCACAGGAAAATAATGGGGGAACGGGACAGTACTGGCGGGGCCAGGAGGGGGAAGCCCTAGAGTCCTGAGATGTGAGATATGGGAACTGGACCTGCTTCCAAAGAACTTTCCCTTTAGCCCTGCTTGTCGAAGAGAGGAGTAGGTCTCAGATGAGGGATGTGTAGTCACTGTGATAGGCCTATGGAGACCTGGGAGGAGATCATCCCCAGTCTACCCTGCTACTTGCCATTGTCCTCAGGGAATCTGTGGGACCAGCTGGGTCCCATCTTTCCCACTCCAGTAGTCTTAGGACCACAGAGAAGAGGTGGGAGTAGGGAGAAACCTGGGAAAGAGGGAGCCCCCCAACCATATTGCTCTGACCTCTAATCCTGAACCAAGCTCTGACCCCTAGCCTTAAAACTCATGTTCAAATGCCTTCAAGGGGACGACACTGCAAACCTTCCCCTAACAGGGACAATGCAACCCACTTCCCTTGTCCAAAATGTTGAGTGCTGAGGTTCTCAGAGCTAAAGACAAAGAGTGGGAAATGGGGACAGGGAGGCTACTAAGGAGTTATGAAAGGGAGAAAAGGTTCCAGATAGATGGAGACAGTGGGGAGTGCACTCAGTGGAAAGGTATTCTGCTGCCAACTCATGTACTGCAATTCAATGCAGACACTAACTACCCAGAGCCAGTGTTCGACTCCACAGGTTTAAGGGCACAGTCCCAACAAGCCTGCCTCCACTTGAGCAGCCAGTCACAAGTGGCGTCCCCAGGACACCTGCATTTCTGCCTAACTAGCTACAAGTCCAGAAGTCTTCAAACGCCCCTCAGGTCCAATGGTTCACTAGAATGACTCACACAACTCGGAAGTGCTCTCCTGACAACTAGTTTTTTATAAAGTACATATATCAGGAACATCCAAATGTAAAGACACACAAGGAGGGTCTCAGTGCAGAGCTCCCATGCTCTCTCCCCATGGAGACACAAAGGGCACGTCACCCTCCCAGTACATCCATATGTTCACCAACCAGGAAGTTCCATGAGCTTTGGTGTACAGAGTTTTTACTGAGATTTCATACATAGGCAGGAATGAATTGTTGGCAACATGACTCGATCTCCTCTGACGGATTGGCTCAAAACCCCAATTCTGCAGTGATATGGTTGGTCTTTCTGCTGACCAGGCCTCAGCCCAAGTCACCTCATCTCTTAGCATCAACTCAGGTGTGAGCCGAGGGACTCATAGATAACAAAGACACTCGTATTACTTGAGGTATTCCAAAGATTTAGAGTCTCCCTCTCAGGGACCAGGGACAAAAGCCTAATTGTTGAGTATACAACAGACAGAGCCCTGCATCTGAGTGAAGGGATGTGAATTACTGAAGCCCTGGGGACCAGGCCTCCTCTTCCCGTGCACCAGACTTGACCCAGCTGCAGCAGGGCAGGAGTGTCACTGTGAGTGTGAGTGTAAGTGAGGGTGAGTGCGGTGGAAGCACAGCTTCTCCATGCCCAGACTGCAATGCTTCCCACTGGCATCCGTGGATCTGTCTGTCACCTGTCTGTCTGTAGCCCAGGCAGGGGAAGATAGGTATGAGAGGGGAAAAGAGTGTGGAATGGTGGGAAGAGGATAGGTGAATCCATTCTCCACACTTCAGCCTGAGGGGACTTTTATTTCACTCATTTCTGGTCATTCTCTCCCATACCGTCCAGCCACAAGGCTCCCTTCCCCCCTCCCCAGACCAAATAGGGCAGCTATTTCCAACCTCCCACACTGGGTTAATTGCTCTTTCTTGGCTTTGCCAAAGCACCCTCCACGGCCCCCAGCCAGTCAGCTTCGTCTATTGTAGTGATCTTATTGTCTCTTTGGATTCCCCTGCCCTGTCCAACCCAGATGACAAGCTCTCTGAGGGAAGAGTCTGTGCCTGTCTTCTCTGCTGTATCCTCATGCCCAAGCACATCACCCGGCACCTAGTAGTCCCTCGATAAATATTTGTTGATTAGTGACTGCAGGAACAGAAATCACATGAAAGGAGGTCTCAGCTCAGAGAGGAAGGGCTGTGACCCTCTAACCATGAAGTGACTTGGCCAAGGCCACTCAGCCAACAAGTGTTCCCATAGCCTGGCCTGTCTAGACTGGGCCCTCTCTGGAGCCCTATTCCTCCTCTGCCCAGAATCGTACAAACAGAATGGGGTAGACAAGAAAGGTAATTGTCGGAGCAGAAGCCAGGAAGACAGAGAGGAGAGGGGATTGGCAAAACAGTACTGGACAGCGTCCCAAAGCTCTTTTCTTGCTGCCTGGGGCTGAGGTCTCCGTCTTCCCAGGGTGCAGCACTGAAATCTGACTCCACCCTTATAAAAGAGGGTCCGTGCCCTGCCTCTTTGTAACAATCCCTAACTCCACCTCTTTATTGATAGGCTCTGGCTCCACCTTCTGGACTACCCCTCCTCTGAAGAAATGCCCTGGCTCCGCCCCTTCCTGGTAATAGGTAAGCCCCACCCCTAGTGCGTGATGCTGTCTTTGTGACCTAATGCACCGGCGTGTTTCCAGGGTGGAGCCAGAGAGGGTGGGCATTTAGGCTGTGCCGAACCCTCAACCCCCATCCGGGTGACCACAATCCCCGAAAATCCTCACGCGGGACACCAAATATCCCAGCCCCATGACCTCGAAGGCCTTTGGCTCTAACCTACTAAATGCCCCATGACCCCGAGGGTCCCTACCACCCAATCCCTTAACGACTAGTGCCTCCCAAATCTTCAATCCAACCCTGTCCCAATGTGGCAACTGAGTCTTCCCGGGGGCACCTGTCTCATATTATCTGAGAACAATTCAGACTGGTCCAGAGAATGACAGAGAAGGGCATCCTCCCAAGGATTTGGGGAATCCTTGATCCAATCATGCCGCTCACCAGGAGACGTTGGGAACCCAGGACATGTCAGGATTGAGGAGATACCAGGTGATGCAGGAAGCTGAGGAGGAGGAGGAGGAGGCGTGAGTGGAGGCGGGGATCTGTGGAGGAGGAACCTAGCCGCTCTCGGTTGGTGGGGAAGGGGCGGGAGAAGCGGGAGGGGAGGGGCCTCTTAGGGGGCGTGGACTGGAGGAACCGCCTCTAAAACCCGCCTGTAAAGCGCCTCTAACCGCCTCTAACCGCCTCTAAAAGGGCGGAGCCTCTAAAGACCGCCAGTAAACCGCCTGTAAACCGCATTTGAACGCCTCTAAAAGGACGGAGCCTTCCACGAGAGGGTAGAAGCGTCCAAGGGGCGGAGTCAGTGGGCTGAGCCCCGCCCCGCCCCGCCCCACTCCGCCCTGCTCTGCCTTCTCTTTCCAGGATCGGCTGGGGCTGTTTCTACTTTTTCCCCTGGCTGCACATGTGGTGGAGGGAGCGGAGGCGAAGGGCCTGGGATACCGCGCACCTGCCCAGGGCATGGACGAGGCTCAGTCCGGGAGAACCGGTCGCGGGGAAGCCGGGAGCCCCCGCCCCGCCTCATGGCTGTGTCGGGTCCCCACACAGCTCAGCGCACCCTCGGGAGCAGAAGCTGGAGCTTCTGCGGGGCCTGATGAGCTGTTTGTCAAGCGGACTGGGCACTGCTCTCCAGGGCTCCGGTCGCAACATCCCCCACCGCACCCCTGCTGCCGCTGCCTAGCCAGCTGGTGAGTTAAAGATTTAAACCGAAGGCACCGTCCTGCCTGCCTCATTCTGCCGCCGCTGCTGTGATTCGGGCTGGGAGCCATTCTCCATGCCGGCTGTTTCCATATCGACAGGGCCTCTCTCCCTGATAAGGGGTCCATCCGTGTCCAGGCTCCCATTATTCCTAGGGGCCCCTCATCAGAGTCTGGCGTCCCCTTACGACCAGTGATTGCCTTCCACCACCTAAGCACCCCGCCCCACCACACACACACTCGTCTCTGTGAGTGGCCTGTATGGAGGGAGCTAAATAATCCTGGCTTTATCTTCCTCCCAGCCTTGTCCCCACATCCATAAATCCTCACAATCCCAGCACTCTGCTGCCACCTTCCTCCTAGACAGGACTTTGCCTGGTGCCTGAAGCATCTTCTCCTCCTGGGAGTGGATTGAAAATATTTCAAGCCCCTAGTTGTAGGAAGTAGGCTGTGAGAGGAGGGAAAGATTCCTAGAAGCTGCCACCCTTGGCCTGCCATAGGGGAATGACTGAGAACTGTTGGAGGTCTTTCCTACAGTTAACACCCCAGCTTCTGGCTCCTTCAGTTGGATCCCGAGTTGAAAGATAATGGGCATCGGGGACTTCCCTGATGGTCCAGTGGATAAGACTCCATTCTCCCACTGCAGGGGGTATGCGTTCTATCCCTGGCTGGGGAATTAACATACCGCATACCGCGTGGCACAGCCAAATGGTAAAAATAAAAGGGTACATAGATACTTGGCATCAGCCCCCCGAAGTGTAACCTCCCTCGGAGAACCCAAGGGCCACTGCTCCCTACCTTTCCTTTCTGTCTTGTCACCGAGTTGGGCTGAAATCGACTAGCAACTGAAGTGATGAAGGGTCAGGGACTCCTAGTGGGTCTGCCTTCAGTTAGGGACTGGCCCCAGCACCGGGGAGGGCACCACAGAATTAAGTTAAAGGGACAGCACTCTACGATTGGTGTCTCCTGAGAGGTCTCCTCCTCTGGTCTCTGTCTCTTGGGTCCCTCTCATCAGGTGGGGGAAACACTTGCTCCCCTCCCTCATCTCTAGTTTCCTTGTGTCCCTGGGAGCTCACCATCCCCTCTCCTCAGAAATCCCCTTTCAATTCCCAGGATAGGGAAGGCATGGCAGAAGGGGGTGTTCTAAGCTGGGTTCCCCTCATGCTATCGATAATTCTCTGACTCAGTTTGGGGCACAGGAAAATAATGGGGGAACGGGACAGTACTGGCTGGGCCAGGAGGGGGAAGCCCTAGAGTCCTGAGATGTGAGACATGGGAACTGGACCTGCTTCCAAAGAACTTTCCCTTTAGCCCTGCTTGTCGAAGAGAGGAGTAGGTCTCAGATGAGGGATGTGTAGTCACTGTGATAGGCCTATGGAGACCTGGGAGGAGATCTTCCCCAGTCTACCCTGCTACTTGCCATTGTCCTCAGGGAATCTGTGGGACCAGCTGGGTCCCATCTTTCCCACTCCAGTAGTCTTAGGACCACAGAGAAGAGGTGGGAGTAGGGAGAAACCTGGGAAAGAGGGAGCCCCCCAACCATATTGCTCTGACCTCTAATCCTGAACCAAGCTCTGACCCCTAGCCTTAAAACTCATGTTCAAATGCCTTCAAGGGGACGACACTGCAAACCTTCCCCTAACAGGGACAATGCAACCCACTTCCCTTTTCCAAAATGTTGAGTGCTGAGGTTCTCAGAGCTAAAGACAAAGAGTGGGAAATGGGGACAGGGAGGCTACTAAGGAGTTATGAAAGGGAGAAAAGGTTCCAGATAGATGGAGACAGTGGGGAGTGCACTCAGTGGAAAGGTATTCTGCTGCCAACTCATGTACTGCAATTCAATGCAGACACTAACTACCCAGAGCCAGTGTTCGACTCCACAGGTTAAGGGCACAGTCCCAACAAGCCTGCCTCCACTTGAGCAGCCAGTCACAAGTGGCGTCCCCAGGTCACCTGCATTTCTGCCTAACTAGCTACAAGTCCAGAAGTCTTCAAACGCCCCTCAGGTCCAATGGTTCACTAGAATGACTCACACAACTCGGAAGTGCTCTCCTGACAACTAGTTTTTTATAAAGTACATATATCAGGAACATCCAAATGAAAAGACACACAAGGAGGGTCTCAGTGCAGAGCTCCCATGCTCTCTCCCCATGGAGACACAAAGGGCACGTCACCCTCCCAGTACATCCATATGTTCACCAACCAGGAAGTTCCATGAGCTTTGGTGTACAGAGTTTTTACTGAGATTTCATACATAGGCAGGAATGAATTGTTGGCAACATGACTCGATCTCCTCTGACGGATTGGCTCAAAACCCCAATTCTGCAGTGATATGGTTGGTCTTTCTGCTGACCAGGCCTCAGCCCAAGTCACCTCATCTCTTAGCATCAACTCAGGTGTGAGCCGAGGGACTCATAGATAACAAAGACACTCGTATTACTTGAGGTATTCCAAAGATTTAGAGTCTCCCTCTCAGGGACCAGGGACAAAAGCCTAATTGTTGAGTATACAACAGACAGAGCCCTGCATCTGAGTGAAGGGATGTGAATTACTGAAGCCCTGGGGACCAGGCCTCCTCTTCCCGTGCACCAGACTTGACCCAGCTGCAGCAGGGCAGGAGTGTCACTGTGAGTGTGAGTGTAAGTGAGGGTGAGTGCGGTGGAAGCACAGCTTCTCCATGCCCAGACTGCAATGCTTCCCACTGGCATCCGTGGATCTGTCTGTCACCTGTCTGTCTGTAGCCCAGGCAGGGGAAGATAGGTATGAGAGGGGAAAAGAGTGTGGAATGGTGGGAAGAGGATAGGTGAATCCATTCTCCACACTTCAGCCTGAGGGGACTTTTATTTCACTCATTTCTGGTCATTGTCTCCCATACCGTCCAGCCACAAGGCTCCCTTCCCCCCTCCCCAGACCAAATAGGGCAGCTATTTCCAACCTCCCACACTGGGTTAATTGCTCTTTCTTGGCTTTGCCAAAGCACCCTCCACGGCCCCCAGCCAGTCAGCTTCGTCTATTGTAGTGATCTTATTGTCTCTTTGGATTCCCCTGCCCTGTCCAACCCAGATGACAAGCTCTCTGAGGGAAGAGTCTGTGCCTGTCTTCTCTGCTGTATCCTCATGCCCAAGCACATCACCCGGCACCTAGTAGTCCCTCGATAAATATTTGTTGATTAGTGACTGCAGGAACAGAAATCACATGAAAGGAGGTCTCAGCTCAGAGAGGAAGGGCTGTGACCCTCTAACCATGAAGTGACTTGGCCAAGGCCACTCAGCCAACAAGTGTTCCCATAGCCTGGCCTGTCTAGACTGGGCCCTCTCTGGAGCCCTATTCCTCCTCTGCCCAGAATCGTACAAACAGAATGGGGTAGACAAGAAAGGTAATTGTCGGAGCAGAAGCCAGGAAGACAGAGAGGAGAGGGGATTGGCAAAACAGTACTGGACAGCGTCCCAAAGCTCTTTTCTTGCTGCCTGGGGCTGAGGTCTCCGTCTTCCCAGGGTGCAGCTCTGAAATCTGACTCCACCCTTATAAAAGAGGGTCCGTGTCCTGCCCCTTTGTAACACACCCTAACTCCACCTCTTTATTGATAGGCTCTGGCTCCACCTTCTGGACTACCCCTCCTCTGAAGAAATGCCCTGGCTCCGCCCCTTCCTGGTAATAGGTAAGCCCCACCCCTAGTGCGTGATGCTGTCTTTGGGACCTAATGCACCGGCGTGTTTCCAGGGTGGAGCCAGAGAGGGTGGGCATTTAGGCTGTGCCGAACCCTCAACCCCCATCCGGGTGACCACAATCCCCGAAAATCCTCACGCGGGACCCCAAATATCCCAACCCCATGACCTCGAAGGCCTTTGGCTCTAACCTACTAAATGCCCCATGACCCCGAGGGGCCCTACCACCCAATCCCTTAACAACTAGTGCCTCCCAAATCTTCAATCCAACCCTGTCCCAATGTGGCAACTGAGTCTTCCCGGGGGCACCTGTCTCATATTATCTGAGAACAATTCAGACTGGTCCAGAGAATGACAGAGAAGGGCATCCTCCCAAGGATTTGGGGAATCTTGATCCAATCATGCCGCTCACCAGGAGACGTTGGGAACCCAGGACATGTCGGGATTGAGGAGATACCAGGTGATGCAGGAAGCTGAGGAGGAGGAGGAGGAGGCGTGAGTGGAGGCGGGGATCTGTGGAGGAGGAACCTAGCCGCTCTCGGTTGGTGGGGAAGGGGCGGGAGAAGCGGGAGGGGAGGGGCCTCTTAGGGGGCGTGGACTGGAGGAACCGCCTCTAAAATCCGCCTGTAAAGCGCCTCTAACCGCCTCTAACCGCCTCTAAAAGGGCGGAGCCTCTAAAGACCGCCAGTAAACCGCCTGTAAACCGCATTTGACCGCCTCTAAAAGGACGGAGCCTTCCACGAGAGGGTAGAAGCGTCCAAGGGGCGGAGTCAGTGAGCTGAGCCCCGCCCCGCCCCGCCCCACTCCGCCCTGCTCTGCCTTCTCTTTCCAGGATCGGCTGGGGCTGTTTCTACTTTTTCCCCTGGCTGCACATGTGGTGGAGGGAGCGGAGGCGAAGGGCCTGGGATACCGCGCACCCGCCCAGGGCATGGACGAGGCTCAGTCCGGGAGAACCGGTCGCGGGGAAGCCGGGAGCCCCCGCCCCGCCTCATGCCTGTGTCGGGTCCCCACACAGCTCAGCGCACCCTCGGGAGCAGAAGCTGGAGCTTCTGCGGGGCCTGATGAGCTGTTTGTCAAGCGGACTGGGCACTGCTCTCCAGGGCTCCGGTCGCAACATCCCCCACCGCACCCCTGCTGCCGCTGCCTAGCCAGCTGGTGAGTTAAAGATTTAAACCGAAGCCACCGTCCTGCCCTCCTGATTCTGCCGCCGCTGCTGCGATTCGGGCTGGGAGCCATTCTCCATGCAGGCTGTTTCCATATCGACAGGGCCTCTCTCCCTGATAAGGGGTCCATCCGTGTCCAGGCTCCCATTATTCCTAAGGGCCCCTCATCAGAGTCAGGCCTCCCCTTACGACCAGTGATTGCCTTCCACCACCTAAGCCCCCCGCCCCACCACACACACACTCGTCTCTGTGAGTGGCCTGTATGGAGGGAGCTAAATAATCCTGGCTTTATCTTCCTCCCAGCCTTGTCCCCACATCCATAAATCCTCACAATCCCAGCACTCTGCTGCCACCTTCCTCCTAGACAGGACTTTGCCTGGTGCCTGAAGCATCTTCTCCTCCTGGGAGTGGATCGAAACTATTTCAAGCCCATAGTTGTAGGAAGTAGGCTGTGAGAGGAGGGAAAGATTCCTAGAAGCTGCCACCCTTGGCCTGCCATAGGGGAATGACTGAGAACTGTTGGAGGTCTTTCCTACAGTTAACACCCCAGCTTCTGGCTCCTTCAGTTGGATCCCGAGTTGAAAGATACTGGGCATCGGGGACTTCCCTGATGGTCCAGTGGATAAGACTCCATTCTCCCACTGCAGGGGGTATGCGTTCTATCCCTGGCTGGGGAATTAACATACCGCATACCTCGTGGCACAGCCAAATGGTAAAAATAAAAGGGTAGATAGATACTTGGCATCAGCCCCCCGAAGTGTAACCTCCCTCGGAGAACCCAAGGGCCACTGCTCCCTACCTTTCCTTTCTGTCTTGTCACCGAGTTGGGCTGAAATCGACTAGCAACTGAAGTGATGAAGGGTCAGGGACTCCTAGTGGGTCTGCTTTCAGTTAGGGACTGGCCCCAGCACCGGGGAGGGCACCACAGAATTAAGTTAAAGGGACAGCACTCTACGATTGGTGTCTCCTGAGAGGTCTCCTCCTCTGGTCTCTGTCTCTTGGGTCCCTCTCATCAGGTGGGGGAAACACTTGCTCCCCTCCCTCATCTCTAGTTTCCTTGTGTCCCTGGGAGCTCACCATCCCCTCTCCTCAGAAATCCCCTTTCAATTCCCAGGATAGGGAAGGCATGGCAGAAGGGGGTGTTCTAAGCCGGGTTCCCCTCATGCTATCGATAATTCTCTGACTCAGTTTGGGGCACAGGAAAATAATGGGGGAGCGGGACAGTACTGGCTGGGCCAGGAGGGGGAAGCCCTAGAGTCCTGAGATGTGAGATGTGGGAACTGGACCTGCTTCCAAAGAACTTTCCCTTTAGCCCTGCTTGTCGAAGAGAGGAGTAGGTCTCAGATGAGGGATGTGTAGTCACTGTGATAGGCCTATGGAGACCTGGGAGGAGATCTTCCCCAGTCTTACCCTGCTACTTGCCATTGTCCTCAGGGAGTCTGGGGGACCAGCTGGGTCCCATCTTTCCCACTCCAGTAGTCTTAGGACCACAGAGAAGAGGTGGGAGTTAGGAGAAACCTGGGAAAGAGGGAGCCCCCCCAACCATACTGCTCTGACCTCTAATCCTGAACCAAGCTCTGACCCCTAGCCTTAAAACTCATGTTCAAATGCCTTCAAGGGTACGACACTGCAAACCTTCCCCTAACAGGGACAATGCAACCCACTTCCCTTGTCCAAAATGTTGAGTGCTGAGGTTCTCAGAGGTAAAGACTAAGAGTGGGAAATGGGGACAGGGAGGCTACTAAGGAGTTATGAAAGGGAGAACAGGTTCCAGATAGATGGAGACAGTGGGGAGTGCACTCAGTGGAAAGGTATTCTGCTGCCAACTCATGTACTGCAATTCAATGCAGACACTAACTACCCAGAGCCAGTGTTCGACTCCACAGGTTTAAGGGCACAGTCCCAACAAGCCTGCCTCCACTTGAGCGGCCAGTCACAAGTGGCGTCCCCAGGACACCTGCATTTCTGCCTAACTAGCTACAAGTCCAGAGGTCTTCAAACCCCCCTCAGGTCCAATGGTTCACTAGAATGACTCACACAACTCGGAAGTGCTCTCCTGACAACTAGTTTTTTATAAAGTACATATATCAGGAACATCCAAATGAAAAGACACACAAGGAGGGTCTCAGTGCAGAGCTCCCATGCTCTCTCCCCATGGAGACACAAAGGGCACGTCACCCTCCCAGTACATCAATATGTTCACCAACCAGGAAGTTCCATGAGCTTTGGTGTACAGAGTTTTTACTGAGATTTCATACATAGGCAGGAATGAATTGTTGGCAACATGACTCGATCTCCTCTGACGGATTGGCTCAAAACCCCAATTCTGCAGTGATATGGTTGGTCTTTCTGCTGACCAGGCCTCAGCCCAAGTCACCTCATCTCTTAGCATCAACTCAGGTGTGAGCCGAGGGACTCATAGATAACAAAGACACTCGTATTACTTGAGGTATTCCAAAGATTTAGAGTCTCCCTCTCAGGGACCAGGGACAAAAGCCAAATTGTTGAGTATACAACAGACAGAGCCCTGCATCTGAGTGAAGGGATGTGAATTACTGAAGCCCTGGGGACCAGGCCCCCTCTTCCCGTGCACCAGACTTGACCCAGCTGCAGCAGGGCAGGAGTGTCACTGTGAGTGTGAGTGTAAGTGAGGGTGAGTGCGGTGGAAGCACAGCTTCTCCATGCCCAGACTGCAATGCTTCCCACTGGCATCCGTGGATCTGTCTGTCACCTGTCTGTCTGTAGCCCAGGCAGGGGAAGATAGGTATGAGAGGGGAAAAGAGTGTGGAATGGTGGGAAGAGGATAGGTGAATCCATTCTCCACACTTCAGCCTGAGGGGACTTTTATTTCACTCATTTCTGGTCATTCTCTCCCATACCGTCCAGCCACAAGGCTCCCTTCCCCCCTCCCCAGACCAAATAGGGCAGCTATTTCCAACCTCCCACACTGGGTTAATTGCTCTTTCTTGGCTTTGCCAAAGCACCCTCCACGGCCCCCAGCCAGTCAGCTTCATCTATTGTAGTGATCTTATTGTCTCTTTGGATTCCCCTGCCCTGTCCAACCCAGATGACAAGCTCTCTGAGGGAAGAGTCTGTGCCTGTCTTCTCTGCTGTATCCTCATGCCCAAGCACATCACCCGGCACCTAGTAGTCCCTCGATAAATATTTGTTGATTAGTGACTGCAGGAACAGAAATCACATGAAAGGAGGTCTCAGCTCAGAGAGGAAGGGCTGTGACCCTCTAACCATGAAGTGACTTGGCCAAGGCCACTCAGCCAACAAGTGTTCCCATAGCCTGGCCTGTCTAGACTGGGCCCTCTCTGGAGCCCTATTCCTCCTCTACCCAGAATCGTACAAACAGAATGGGGCAGACAAGAAAGGTAATTGTCGGAGCAGAAGCCAGGAAGACAGAGAGGAGAGGGCATTGGCAAAACAGTACTGGACAGCGTCCCAAAGCTCTTTTCTTGCTGCCTGGGGCTGAGGTCTCCGTCTTCCCAGGGTGCAGCACTGAAATCTGACTCCACCCTTATAAAAGAGGGTCCGTGCCCTGCCTCTTTGTAACAATCCCTAACTCCACCTCTTTATTGATAGGCTCTGGTTCCACCTTCTGGACTACCCCTCCTCTGAAGAAATGCCCTGGCTCCGCCCCTTCCTGGTAATAGGTAAGCCCCACCCCTAGTGCGTGATGCTGTCTTTGTGACCTAATGCACCGGCGTGTTTCCAGGGTGGAGCCAGAGAGGGTGGGCATTTAGGCTGTGCCGAACCCTCAACCCCATCCGGGTGACCACAATCCCCGAAAATCCTCACGCGGGACCCCAAATATCCCAGCCCCATGACCTCGAAGGCCTTTGGCTCTATCCTCCTAAATGCCCCATGACCCCGAGGGGCCCTACCACCCAATCCCTTAACGACTAGTGCCTCCCAAATCTTCAATCCAACCCTGTCCCAATGTGGCAACTGAGTCTTCCCGGGGGCACCTGTCTCATATTATCTGAGAACAATTCAGACTGGTCCAGAGAATGACAGAGAAGGGCATCCTCCCAAGGATTTGGGGAATCCTTGATCCAATCATGCCGCTCACCAGGAGACGTTGGGAACCCAGGACATGTCGGGATTGAGGAGATACCAGGTGATGCAGGAAGCTGAGGAGGAGGAGGAGGAGGCGTGAGTGGAGGCGGGGTTCTGTGGAGGAAAAACCTAGCCGCTCTCGGTTGGTGGGGAAGGGGCGGGAGAAGCGGGAGGGTAGGGGCCTCTTAGAGGGCGTGGACTGGAGGAACCGCCTCTAAAAACCGCCTGTAAAGCGCCTCTAACCGCCTCTAACCGCCTCTAAAAGGGCGGAGCCTCTAAAGACCGCCAGTAAACCGCCTGCAAACCGCATTTAACCGCCTCTAAAAGGGCGGAGCCTTCCACGAGAGGGTAGAAGCGTCCAAGGGGCGCAGTCAGTGGGGTGAGCCCCCCCCGCCCCGCCCCACCCCGCCCTGCTCTGCCTTCTCTTTCCAGGATCGGCTGGGGCTGTTTCTACTTTTTCCCCTGGCTGCACATGTGGTGGAGGGAGCGGAGGTGAAGGGCTTGGGATACCGCGCACCTGCCCAGGGCATGGACGAGGCTCAGTCCGGGAGAACCGGTCGCGGGGAAGCCGGGAGCCCCCGCCCCGCCTCATGCCTGTGTCGGGTCCCCACACAGCTCAGCGCACCCTCGGGAGCAGAAGCTGGAGCTTCTGCGGGGCCTGATGACCTGTTTGTCAAGCGGACTGGGCACTGCTCTCCAGGGCTCCGGTCGCAACATCCCCCACCGCACCCCTGCTGCCGCTGCCTAGCCAGCTGGTGAGTTAAAGATTTAAACCGAAGCCACCGTCCTGCCCGCCTCATTCTGCCGCCGCTGCTGTGATTCGGGCTGGGAGCCATTCTCCATGCCGGCTGTTTCCATATCGACAGGGCCTCTCTCCCTGATAAGGGGTCCATCCGTGTCCAGGCTCCCATTATTCCTAGGGGCCCCTCATCAGAGTCAGGCGTCCCCATACGACCAGTGATTGCCTTCCACCACCTAAGCACCCCGCCCCACCACACACACACTCGTCTCTGTGAGTGGCCTGTATGGAGGGAGCTAAATAATCCTGGCTTTATCTTCCTCCCAGCCTTGTCCCCACATCCATAAATCCTCACAATCCCAGCACTCTGCTGCCACCTTCCTCCTAGACAGGACTTTGCCTGGTGCCTGAAGCATCTTCTCCTCCTGGGAGTGGATTGAAACTATTTCAAGCCCCTAGTTGTAGGAAGTAGGCTGTGAGAGGAGGGAAAGATTCCTAGAAGCTGCCTCCCTTGGCCTGCCATAGGGGAATGACTGAGAACTGTTGGAGGTCTTTCCTACAGTTAACACCCCAGCTTCTGGCTCCTTCAGTTGGATCCCGAGTTGAAAGATACTGGGCATCGGGGACTTCCCTGATGGTCCAGTGGATAAGACTCCATTCTCCCACTGCAGGGGGTATGCGTTCTATCCCTGGCTGGGGAATTAACATACCGCATACCGCGTGGCACAGCCAAATGGTAAAAATAAAAGGGTACATAGATACTTGGCATCAGCCCCCCGAAGTGTAACCTCCCTCGGGGAACCCAAGGGCCACTGCTCCCTACCTTTCCTTTCTGTCTTGTCACCGAGTTGGGCTGAAATCGACTAGCAACTGAAGTGATGAAGGGTCAGGGACTCCTAGTGGGTCTGCCTTCAGTTAGGGACTGGCCCCAGCACCGGGGAGGGCACCACAGAATTAAGTTAAAGGGACAGCACTCTACGATTGGTGTCTCCTGAGAGGTCTCCTCCTCTGGTCTCTGTCTCTTGGGTCCCTCTCATCAGGTGGGGGAAACACTTGCTCCCCTCCCTCATCTCTAGTTTCCTTGTGTCCCTGGGAGCTCACCATCCCCTCTCCTCAGAAATCCCCTTTCAATTCCCAGGATAGGGAAGGCATGGCAGAAGGGGGTGTTCTTAGCTGGGTTCCCCTCATGCTATCGATAATTCTCTGACTCAGTTTGGGGCACAGGAAAATAATGGGGGAACGGGACAGTACTAGCTGGGCCAGGAGGGGGAAGCCCTAGAGTCCTGAGATGTGAGATATGGGAACTGGACCTGCTTCCAAAGAACTTTCCCTTTAGCCCTGCTTGTCGAAGAGAGGAGTAGGTCTCAGATGAGGGATGTGTAGTCACTGTGATAGGCCTATGGAGACCTGGGAGGAGATCTTCCCCAGTCTTACCCTGCTACTTGCCATTGTCCTCAGGGAATCTGTGGGACCAGCTGGGTCCCATCTTTCCCACTCCAGTAGTCTTAGGACCACAGAGAAGAGGTGGGAGTAGGGAGAAACCTGGGAAAGAGGGAGCCCCCCAACCATATTGCTCTGACCTCTAATCCTGAACCAAGCTCTGACCCCTAGCCTTAAAACTCATGTTCAAATGCCTTCAAGGGGACGACACTGCAAACATTCCCCTAACAGGGACAATGCAACCCACTTCCCTTGTCCAAAATGTTGAGTGCTGAGGTTCTCAGAGCTAAAGACAAAGAGTGGGAAATGGGGACAGGGACGCTACTAAGGAGTTATGAAAGGGAGAAAAGGTTCCAGATAGATGGAGACAGTGGGGAGTGCACTCAGTGGAAAGGTATTCTGCTGCCAACTCATGTACTGCAATTCAATGCAGACACTAACTACCCAGAGCCAGTGTTCGACTCCACAGGTTTAAGGGCAGAGTCCCAACAAGCCTGCCTCCACTTGAGCAGCCAGTCACAAGTGGCGTCCCCAGGACACCTGCATTTCTGCCTAACTAGCTACAAGTCCAGAGGTCTTCAAACCCCCCTCAGGTCCAATGGTTCACTAGAATGACTCACACAACTCGGAAGTGCTCTCCTGACAACTAGTTTTTTATAAAGTACATATATCAGGAACATCCAAATGAAAAGACACACAAGGAGGGTCTCAGTGCAGAGCTCCCATGCTCTCTCCCCATGGAGACACAAAGGGCACGTCACCCTCCCAGTACATCAATATGTTCACCAACCAGGAAGTTCCATGAGCTTTGGTGTACAGAGTTTTTACTGAGATTTCATACATAGGCAGGAATGAATTGTTGGCAACATGACTCGATCTCCTCTGACGGATTGGCTCAAAACCCCAATTCTGCAGTGATATGGTTGGTCTTTCTGCTGACCAGGCCTCAGCCCAAGTCACCTCATCTCTTAGCATCAACTCAGGTGTGAGCCGAGGGACTCATAGATAACAAAGACACTCGTATTACTAGAGGTATTCCAAAGATTTAGAGTCTCCCTCTCAGGGACCAGGGACAAAAGCCAAATTGTTGAGTATACAACAGACAGAGCCCTGCATCTGAGTGAAGGGATGTGAATTACTGAAGCCCTGGGGACCAGGCCCCCTCTTCCCGTGCACCAGACTTGACCCAGCTGCAGCAGGGCAGGAGTGTCACTGTGAGTGTGAGTGTAAGTGAGGGTGAGTGCGGTGGAAGCACAGCTTCTCCATGCCCAGACTGCAATGCTTCCCACTGGCATCCGTGGATCTGTCTGTCACCTGTCTGTCTGTAGCCCAGGCAGGGGAAGATAGGTATGAGAGGGGAAAAGAGTGTGGAATGGTGGGAAGAGGATAGGTGAATCCATTCTCCACACTTCAGCCTGAGGGGACTTTTATTTCACTCATTTCTCGTCATTCTCTCCCATACCGTCCAGCCACAAGGCTCCCTTCCCCCCTCCCCAGACCAAATAGGGCAGCTATTTCCAACCTCCCACACTGGGTTAATTGCTCTTTCTTGGCTTTGCCAAAGCACCCTCCACGGCCCCCAGCCAGTCAGCTTCGTCTATTGTAGTGATCTTATTGTCTCTTTGGATTCCCCTGCCCTGTCCAACCCAGATGACAAGCTCTCTGAGGGAAGAGTCTGTGCCTGTCTTCTCTGCTGTATCCTCATGCCCAAGCACATCACCCGGCACCTAGTAGTCCCTCGATAAATATTTGTTGATTAGTGACTGCAGGAACAGAAATCACATGAAAGGAGGTCTCAGCTCAGAGAGGAAGGGCTGTGACCCTCTAACCATGAAGTGACTTGGCCAAGGCCACTCAGCCAACAAGTGTTCCCATAGCCTGGCCTGTCTAGACTGGGCCCTCTCTGGAGCCCTATTCCTCCTCTGCCCAGAATCGTACAAACAGAATGGGGCAGACAAGAAAGGTAATTGTCGGAGCAGAAGCCAGGAAGACAGAGAGGAGAGGGGATTGGCAAAACAGTACTGGACAGCGTCCCAAAGCTCTTTTCTTGCTGCCTGGGGCTGAGGTCTCCGTCTTCCCAGGGTGCAGCACTGAAATCTGACTCCACCCTTATAAAAGAGGGTCCGTGCCCTGCCTCTTTGTAACAATCCCTAACTCCACCTCTTTATTGATAGGCTCTGGCTCCACCTTCTGGACTACCCCTCCTCTGAAGAAATGCCCTGGCTCCGCCCCTTCCTGGTAATAGGTAAGCCCCACCCCTAGTGCGTGATGCTGTCTTTGTGACCTAATGCACCGGCGTGTTTCCAGGGTGGAGCCAGAGAGGGTGGGCATTTAGGCTGTGCCGAACCCTCAACCCCCATCCGGGTGACCACAATCCCCGAAAATCCTCACGCGGGACCCCAAATATCCCAGCCCCATGACCTCGAAGGCCTTTGGCTCTATCCTCCTAAATGCCCCATGACCCCGAGGGGCCCTACCACCCAATCCCTTAACGACTAGTGCCTCCCAAATCTTCAATCCGGCCCTGTCCCAATGTGGCAACTGAGTCTTCCCGGGGCACCTGTCTCATATTATCTGAGAACAATTCAGACTGGTCCAGAGAATGACAGAGAAGGGCATCCTCCCAAGGATTTGGGGAATCCTTGATCCAATCATGCCGCTCACCAGGAGACGTTGGGAACCCAGGACATGTCGGGATTGAGGAGATACCAGGTGATGCAGGAAGCTGAGGAGGAGGAGGAGGAGGCGTGAGTGGAGGCGGGGTTCTGTGGAGGAGGAACCTAGCCGCTCTCGGTTGGTGGGGAAGGGGAGGGAGAAGCGGGAGGGTAGGGGCCTCTTAGAGGGCGTGGACTGGAGGAACCGCCTCTAAAAACCGCCTGTAAAGCGCCTCTAACCGCCTCTAACCGCCTCTAAAAGGGCGGAGCCTCTAAAGACCGCCAGTAAACCACCTGTAAACCGCATTTAACCGCCTCTAAAAGGGCGGAGCCTTCCACGAGAGGGTAGAAGCGTCCAAGGGGCGCAGTCAGTGGGGTGAGCCCCCCCCGCCCCGCCGCACCCCGCCCTGCTCTGCCTTCTCTTTCCAGGATCGGCTGGGGCTGTTTCTACTTTTTCCCCTGGCTGCACATGTGGTGGAGGGAGCGGAGGCGAAGGGCTTGGGATACCCCGCACCTGCCCAGGGCATGGACGAGGCTCAGTCCGGGAGAACCGGTCGCGGGGAAGCCGGGAGCCCCCGCCCCGCCTCATGCCTGTGTCGGGTCCCCACACAGCTCAGCGCACCCTCGGGAGCAGAAGCTGGAGCTTCTGCGGGGCCTGATGAGCTGTTTGTCAAGCGGACTGGGCACTGCTCTCCAGGGCTCCGGTCGCAACATCCCCCACCACACCCCTGCTGCCGCTGCCTAGCCAGCTGGTGAGTTAAAGATTTAAACCGAAGGCACCGTCCTGCCCGCCTCATTCTGCCGCCGCTGCTTTGATTCGGGCTGGGAGCCATTCTCCATGCCGGCTGTTTCCATATCGACAGGGCCTCTCTCCCTGATAAGGGGTCCATCCGTGTCCAGGCTCCCATTATTCCTAGGGGCCCCTCATCAGAGTCAGGCCTCCCCTTACGACCAGTGATTGCCTTCCACCACCTAAGCACCCCGCCCCACCACACACACACTCGTCTCTGTGAGTGGCCTGTATGGAGGGAGCTAAATAATCCTGGCTTTATCTTCCTCCCAGCCTTGTCCCCACATCCATAAATCCTCACAATCCCAGCACTCTGCTGCCACCTTCCTCCTAGACAGGACTTTGCCTGGTGCCTGAAGCATCTTCTCCTCCTGGGAGTGGATTGAAAATATTTCAAGCCCCTAGTTGTAGGAAGTAGGCTGTGAGAGGAGGGAAAGATTCCTAGAAGCTGC
This sequence comes from Mesoplodon bidens, assembly GCF_964165515.1. Lineage (NCBI taxonomy): Eukaryota > Metazoa > Chordata > Mammalia > Artiodactyla > Ziphiidae > Mesoplodon > Mesoplodon bidens. Next base: position 1,370,486 of record NW_027671983.1, read on the forward strand.
CACCCTTGGCCTGCCATAGGGGAATGACTGAGAACTGTTGGAGGTCTTTCCTACAGTTAACACCCCAGCTTCTGGCTCCTTCAGTTGGATCCCGAGTTGAAAGATACTGGGCATCGGGGACTTCCCTGATGGTCCAGTGGATAAGACTCCATTCTCCCACTGCAGGGGGTATGCGTTCTATCCCTGGCTGGGGAATTAACATACCGCATACCGCATGGCACAGCCAAATGGTAAAAATAAAAGGGTACATAGATACTTGGCATCAGCCCCCCGAAGTGTAACCTCCCTCGGAGAACCCAAGGGCCACTGCTCCCTACCTTTCCTTTCTGTCTTGTCACCGAGTTGGGCTGAAATCGACTAGCAACTGAAGTGATGAAGGGTCAGGGACTCCTAGTGGGTCTGCCTTCAGTTAGGGACTGGCCCCAGCACCGGGGAGGGCACCACAGAATTAAGTTAAAGGGACAGCACTCTACGATTGGTGTCTCCTGAGAGGTCTCCTCCTCTGGTCTCTGTCTCTTGGGTCCCTCTCATCAGGTGGGGGAAACACTTGCTCCCCTCCCTCATCTCTAGTTTCCTTGTGTCCCTGGGAGCTCACCATCCCCTCTCCTCAGAAATCCCCTTTCAATTCCCAGGATAGGGAAGGCATGGCAGAAGGGGGTGTTCTAAGCTGGGTTCCCCTCATGCTATCGATAATTCTCTGACTCAGTTTGGGGCACAGGAAAATAATGGGGGAACGGGACAGTACTGGCTGGGCCAGGAGGGGGAAGCCCTAGAGTCCTGAGATGTGAGATATGGGAACTGGACCTGCTTCCAAAGAACATTCCCTTTAGCCCTGCTTGTCGAAGAGAGGAGTAGGTCTCAGATGAGGGATGTGTAGTCACTGTGATAGGCCTATGGAGACCTGGGAGGAGATCTACCCCAGTCTACCCTGCTACTTGCCATTGTCCTCAGGGAATCTGTGGGACCAGCTGGGTCCCATCTTTCCCACTCCAGTAGTCTTAGGACCACAGAGAAGAGGTGGGAGTAGGGAGAAACCTGGGAAAGAGGGAGCCCCCCAACCATATTGCTCTGACCTCTAATCCTGAACCAAGCTCTGACCCCTAGCCTTAAAACTCATGTTCAAATGCCTTCAAGGGGACGACACTGCAAACATTCCCCTAACAGGGACAATGCAACCCACTTCCCTTGTCCAAAATGTTGAGTGCTGAGGTTCTCAGAGCTAAAGACAAAGAGTGGGAAATGGGGACAGGGACGCTACTAAGGAGTTATGAAAGGGAGAAAAGGTTCCAGATAGATGGAGACAGTGGGGAGTGCACTCACTGGAAAGGTATTCTGCTGCCAACTCATGTACTGCAATTCAATGCAGACACTAACTACCCAGAGCCAGTGTTCGACTCCACAGGTTTAAGGGCACAGTCCCAACAAGCCTGCCTCCACTTGAGCAGCCAGTCACAAGTGGCGTCCCCAGGACACCTGCATTTCTGCCTAACTAGCTACAAGTCCAGAAGTCTTCAAACCCCCCTCAGGTCCAATGGTTCACTAGAATGACTCACACAACTCGGAAGTGCTCTCCTGACAACTAGTTTTTTATAAAGTACATATATCAGGAACATCCAAATGAAAAGACACACAAGGAGGGTCTCAGTGCAGAGCTCCCATGCTCTCTCCCCATGGAGACACAAAGGGCACGTCACCCTCCCAGTACATCCATATGTTCACCAACCAGGAAGTTCCATGAGCTTTGGTGTACAGAGTTTTTACTGAGATTTCATACATAGGCAGGAATGAATTGTTGGCAACATGACTCGATCTCCTCTGACGGATTGGCTCAAAACCCCAATTCTGCAGTGATATGGTTGGTCTTTCTGCTGACCAGGCCTCAGCCCAAGTCACCTCATCTCTTAGCATCAACTCAGGTGTGAGCCGAGGGACTCATAGATAACAAAGACACTCGTATTACTTGAGGTATTCCAAAGATTTAGAGTCTCCCTCTCAGGGAACAGGGACAAAAGCCTAATTGTTGAGTATACAACAGACAGAGCCCTGCATCTGAGTGAAGGGATGTGAATTACTGAAGCCCTGGGGACCAGGCCCCCTCTTCCCGTGCACCAGACTTGACCCAGGTGCAGCAGGGCAGGAGTGTCACTGTGAGTGTGAGTGTAAGTGAGGGTGAGTGCGGTGGAAGCACAGCTTCTCCATGCCCAGACTGCAATGCTTCCCACTGGCATCCGTGGATCTGTCTGTCACCTGTCTGTCTGTAGCCCAGGCAGGGGAAGATAGGTATGAGAGGGGAAAAGAGTGTGGAATGGTGGGAAGAGGATAGGTGAATCCATTCTCCACACTTCAGCCTGAGGGGACTTTTATTTCACTCATTTCTGGTCATTCTCTCCCATACCGTCCAGCCACAAGGCTCCCTTCCCCCCTCCCCAGACCAAATAGGGCAGCTATTTCCAACCTCCCACACTGGGTTAATTGCTCTTTCTTGGCTTTGCCAAAGCACCCTCCACGGCCCCCAGCCAGTCAGCTTCGTCTATTGTAGTGATCTTATTGTCTCTTTGGATTCCCCTGCCCTGTCCAACCCAGATGACAAGCTCTCTGAGGGAAGAGTCTGTGCCTGTCTTCTCTGCTGTATCCTCATGCCCAAGCACATCACCCGGCACCTAGTAGTCACTCGATAAATATTTGTTGATTAGTGACTGCAGGAACACAAATCACATGAAAGGAGGTCTCAGCTCAGAGAGGAAGGGCTGTGATACTCTAACCATGAAGTGACTTGGCCAAGGCCACTCAGCCAACAAGTGTTCCCATAGCCTGGCCTGTCTAGACTGGGTCCTCTCTGGAGCCCTATTCCTCCTCTGCCCAGAATCGTACAAACAGAATGGGGCAGACAAGAATGGTAATTGTCGGAGCAGAAGCCAGGAAGACAGAGAGGAGAGGGGATTGGCAAAACAGTACTGGACAGCGTCCCAAAGCTCTTTTCTTGCTGCCTGGGGCTGAGGTCTCCGTCTTCCCAGGGTGCAGCACTGAAATCTGACTCCACCCTTATAAAAGAGGGTCCGTGCCCTGCCTCTTTGTAACAATCCCTAACTCCAACCTCATTATTGATAGGCTCTGGCTCCACCTTCTGGACTACCCCTCCTCTGAAGAAATGCCCTGGCTCCGCCCCTTCCTGGTAATAGGTAAGCCCCACCCCTAGTGCGTGATGCTGTCTTTGTGACCTAATGCACCGGCGTGTTTCCAGGGTGGAGCCAGAGAGGGTGGGCATTTAGGCTGTGCCGAACCCTCAACCCCCATCCGGGTGACCACAATCCCCGAAAATCCTCACGCGGGACCCCAAATATCCCAGCCCCATGACCTCGAAGGCCTTTGGCTCTATCCTCCTAAATGCCCCATGACCCCGAGGGGCCCTACCACCCAATCCCTTAACGACTAGTGCCTCCCAAATCTTCAATCCAACCCTGTCCCAATGTGGCAACTGAGTCTTCCCGGGGGCACCTGTCTCATATTATCTGAGAACAATTCAGACTGGTCCAGAGAATGACAGAGAAGGGCATCCTCCCAAGGATTTGGGGAATCCTTGATCCAATCATGCCGCTCACCAGGAGACGTTGGGAACCCAGGACATGTCGGGATTGAGGAGATACCAGGTGATGCAGGAAGCTGAGGAGGAGGAGGAGGAGGCGTGAGTGGAGGCGGGGTTCTGTGGAGGAGGAACCTAGCCGCTCTCGGTTGGTGGGGAAGGGGCGGGAGAAGCGGGAGGGTAGGGGCCTCTTAGAGGGCGTGGACTGGAGGAACCGCCTCTAAAAACCGCCTGTAAAGCGCCTCTAACCGCCTCTAACCGCCTCTAAAAGGGCGGAGCCTCTAAAGACCGCCAGTAAACCGCCTGTAAACCGCATTTAACCGCCTCTAAAAGGGCGGAGCCTTCCACGAGAGGGTAGAAGCGTCCAAGGGGCGCAGTCAGTGGGGTGAGCCCCCCCCGCCCCGCCCCCCCCCGCCCTGCTCTGCCTTCTCTTTCCAGGATCGGCTGGGGCTGTTTCTACTTTTTCCCCTGGCTGCACATGTGGTGGAGGGAGCGGAGGCGAAGGGCTTGGGATACCGCGCACCCGCCCAGGGCATGGACGAGGCTCAGTCCGGGAGAACCGGTCGCGGGGAAGCCGGGAGCCCCCGCCCCGCCTCATGCCTGTGTCGGGTCCCCACACAGCTCAGCGCACCCTCGGGAGCAGAAGCTGGAGCTTCTGCGGGGCCTGATGAGCTGTTTGTCAAGCGGACTGTGCACTGCTCTCCAGGGCTCCGGTCGCAACATCCCCCACCGCACCCCTGCTGCCGCTGCCTAGCCAGCTGGTGAGTTAAAGATTTAAACCGAAGGCACCGTCCTGCCCGCCTCATTCTGCCGCCGCTGCTGTGATTCGGGCTGGGAGCCATTCTCCATGCCGGCTGTTTCCATATCGACAGGGCCTCTCTCCCTGATAAGGGGTCCATCCGTGTCCAGGCTCCCATTATTCCTAGGGGCCCCTCATCAGAGTCAGGCCTCCCCTTACGACCAGTGATTGCCTTCCACCACCTAAGCACCCCACCCCACCACACACACACTCGTCTCTGTGAGTGGCCTGTATGGAGGGAGCTAAATAATCCTGGCTTTATCTTCCTCCCAGCCTTGTCCCCACATCCATAAATCCTCACAATCCCAGCACTCTGCTGCCACCTTCCTCCTAGAAAGGACTTTGCCTGGTGCCTGAAGCATCTTCTCCTCCTGGGAGTGGATTGAAAATATTTCAAGCCCCTAGTTGTAGGAAGTAGGCTGTGAGAGGAGGGAAAGATTCCTAGAAGCTGCCACCCTTGGCCTGCCATAGGGGAATGACTGAGAACTGTTGGAGGTCTTTCCTACAGTTAACACCCCAGCTTCTGGCTCCTTCAGTTGGATCCCGACTTGAAAGATACTGGGCATCGGGGACTTCCCTGATGGTCCAGTGGATAAGACTCCATTCTCCCACTGCAGGGGGTATGCGTTCTATCCCTGGCTGGGGAATTAACATACTGCATACCGCGTGGCACAGCCAAATGGTAAAAATAAAAGGGTACATAGATACTTGGCATCAGCCCCCCGAAGTGTAACCTCCCTCGGAGAACCCAAGGGCCACTGCTCCCTACCTTTCCTTTCTGTCTTGTCACCGAGTTGGGCTGAAATCGACTAGCAACTGAAGTGATGAAGGGTCAGGGACTCCTAGTGGGTCTGCCTTCAGTTAGGGACTGGCCCCAGCACCGGGGAGGGCACCACAGAATTAAGTTAAAGGGACAGCACTCTACGATAGGTGTCTCCTGAGAGGTCTCCTCCTCTGGTCTCTGTCTCTTGGGTCCCTCTCATCAGGTGGCGGAAACACTTGCTCCCCTCCCTCATCTCTAGTTTCCTTGTGTCCCTGGGAGCTCACCATCCCCTCTCCTCAGAAATCCCCTTTCAATTCCCAGGATAGGGAAGGCATGGCAGAAGGGGGTGTTCTAAGCTGGGTTCCCCTCATGCTATCGATAATTCTCTGACTCAGTTTGGGGCACAGGAAAATAATGGGGGAACAGGACAGTACTGGCTGGGCCAGGAGGGGGAAGCCCTAGAGTCCTGAGATGTGAGATATGGGAACTGGACCTGCTTCCAAAGAACTTTCCCTTTAGCCCTGCTTGTCGAAGAGAGGAGTAGGTCTCAGATGAGGGATGTGTAGTCACTGTGATAGGCCTATGGAGACCTGGGAGGAGATCTTCCCCAGTCTACCCTGCTACTTGCCATTGTCCTCAGGGAATCTGTGGGACCAGCAGGGTCCCATCTTTCCCACTCCAGTAGTCTTAGGACCACAGAGAAGAGGTGAGAGTAGGGAGAAACCTGGGAAAGAGGGAGCCCCCCAACCATATTGCTCTGACCTCTAATCCTGAACCAAGCTCTGACCCCTAGCCTTAAAACTCATGTTCAAATGCCTTCAAGGGGACGACACTGCAAACCTTCCCCTAACAGGGACAATGCAACCCACTTCCCTTGTCCAAAATGTTGAGTGCTGAGGTTCTCAGAGCTAAAGACAAAGAGTGGGAAATGGGGACAGGGACGCTACTAAGGAGTTATGAAAGGGAGAAAAGGTTCCAGATTGATGGAGACAGTGGGGAGTGCACTCAGTGGAAAGGTATTCTGCTGCCAACTCATGTACTGCAATTCAATGCAGACACTAACTACCCAGAGCCAGTGTTCGACTCCACAGGTTTAAGGGCACAGTCCCAACAAGCCTGCCTCCACTTGAGCAGCCAGTCACAAGTGGCGTCCCCAGGACACCTGCATTTCTGCCTAACTAGCTACAAGTCCAGAAGTCTTCAAACCCCCCTCAGGTCCAATGGTTCACTAGAATGACTCACACAACTCGGAAGTGCTCTCCTGACAACTAGTTTTTTATAAAGTACATATATCAGGAACATCCAAATGAAAAGACACACAAGGAGGGTCTCAGTGCAGAGCTCCCATGCTCTCTCCCCATGGAGACACAAAGGGCACGTCACCCTCCCAGTACATCCATATGTTCACCAACCAGGAAGTTCCATGAGCTTTGGTGTACAGAGTTTTTACTGAGATTTCATACATAGGCAGGAATGAATTGTTGGCAACATGACTCGATCTCCTCTGACGGATTGGCTCAAAACCCCAATTCTGCAGTGATATGGTTGGTCTTTCTGCTGACCAGGCCTCAGCCCAAGTCACCTCATCTCTTAGCATCAACTCAGGTGTGAGCCGAGGGACTCATAGATAACAAAGACACTCGTATTACTTGAGGTATTCCAAAGATTTAGAGTCTCCCTCTCAGGGACCAGGGACAAAAGCCTAATTGTTGAGTATACAACAGACAGAGCCCTGCATCTGAGTGAAGGGATGTGAATTACTGAAGCCCTGGGGACCAGGCCTCCTCTTCCCGTGCACCAGACTTGACCCAGCTGCAGCAGGGCAGGAGTGTCACTGTGAGTGTGAGTGTAAGTGAGGGTGAGTGCGGTGGAAGCACAGCTTCTCCATGCCCAGACTGCAATGCTTCCCACTGGCATCCGTGGATCTGTCTGTCACCTGTCTGTCTGTAGCCCAGGCAGGGGAAGATAGGTATGAGAGGGGAAAAGAGTGTGGAATGGTGGGAAGAGGATAGGTGAATCCATTCTCCACACTTCAGCCTGAGGGGACTTTTATTTCACTCATTTCTGGTCATTCTCTCCCATACCGTCCAGCCACAAGGCTCCCTTCCCCCCTCCCCAGACCAAATAGGGCAGCTATTTCCAACCTCCCACACTGGGTTAATTGCTCTTTCTTGGCTTTGCCAAAGCACCCTCCACGGCCCCCAGCCAGTCAGCTTCGTCTATTGTAGTGATCTTATTGTCTCTTTGGATTCCCCTGCCCTGTCCAACCCAGATGACAAGCTCTCTGAGGGAAGAGTCTGTGCCTGTCTTCTCTGCTGTATACTCATGCCCAAGCACATCACCCGGCACCTAGTAGTCCCTCGATAAATATTTGTTGATTAGTGACTGCAGGAACAGAAATCACATGAAAGGAGGTCTCAGCTCAGAGAGGAAGGGCTGTGACCCTCTAACCATGAAGTGACTTGGCCAAGGCCACTCAGCCAACAAGTGTTCCCATAGCCTGGCCTGTCTAGACTGGGCCCTCTCTGGAGCCCTATTCCTCCTCAGCCCAGAATCGTACAAACAGAATGGGGCAGACAAGAAAGGTAATTGTCGGAGCAGAAGCCAGGAAGACAGAGAGGAGAGGGGATTGGCAAAACAGTACTGGACAGCGTCCCAAAGCTCTTTTCTTGCTGCCTGGGGCTGAGGTCTCCGTCTTCCCAGGGTGCAGCTCTGAAATCTGACTCCACCCTTATAAAAGAGGGTCCGTGTCCTGCCCCTTTGTAACACACCCTAACTCCACCTCTTTATTGATAGGCTCTGGCTCCACCTTCTGGACTACCCCTCCTCTGAAGAAATGCCCTGGCTCCGCCCCTTCCTGGTAATAGGTAAGCCCCACCCCTAGTGCGTGATGCTGTCTTTGTGACCTAATGCACCGGCGTGTTTCCAGGGTGGAGCCAGAGAGGGTGGGCATTTAGGCTGTGCCGAACCCTCAACCCCCATCCGGGTGACCACAATCCCCGAAAATCCTCACGCGGGACCCCAAATATCCCAGCCCCATGACCTCGAAGGCCTTTGGCTCTAACCTACTAAATGCCCCATGACCCCGAGGGGCCCTACCACCCAATCCCTTAACGACTAGTGCCTCCCAAATCTTCAATCCAACCCTGTCCCAATGTGGCAACTGAGTCTTCCCGGGGGCACCTGTCTCATATTATCTGAGAACAATTCAGACTGGTCCAGAGAATGACAGAGAAGGGCATCCTCCCAAGGATTTGGGGAATCCTTGATCCAATCATGCCGCTCACCAGGAGACGTTGGGAACCCAGGACATGTCGGGATTGAGGAGATACCAGGTGATGCAGGAAGCTGAGGAGGAGGAGGAGGAGGCGTGAGTGGAGGCGGGGATCTGTGGAGGAGGAACCTAGCCGCTCTCGGTTGGTGGGGAAGGGGCGGGAGAAGCGGGAGGGGAGGGGCCTCTTAGGGGGCGTGGACTGGAGGAACCGCCTCTATAAACCGCCTGTAAAGCGCCTCTAACCGCCTCTAACCGCCTCTAAAAGGGCGGAGCCTCTAAAGACCGCCAGTAAACCGCCTGTAAACCGCATTTGACCGCCTCTAAAAGGACGGAGCCTTCCACCAGAGGGTAGAAGCGTCCAAGGGGCGGAGTCAGTGGGCTGAGCCCCGCCCCGCCCCGCCCCACCCCGCCCTGCTCTGCCTTCTCTTTCCAGGATCGGCTGGGGCTGTTTCTACTTTTTCCCCTGGCTGCACATGTGGTGGAGGGAGCGGAGGCGAAGGGCCTTGGATACCGCGCACCCGCCCAGGGCATGGACGAGGCTCAGTCCGGGAGAACCGGTCGCGGGGAAGCCGGGAGCCCCCGCCCCGCCTCATGCCTGTGTCGGGTCCCCACACAGCTCAGCGCACCCTCGGGAGCAGAAGCTGGAGCTTCTGCGGGGCCTGATGAGCTGTTTGTCAAGCGGACTGGGCACTGCTCTCCAGGGCTCCGGTCGCAACATCCCCCACCGCACCCCTGCTGCCGCTGCCTAGCCAGCTGGTGAGTTAAAGATTTAAACCGAAGCCACCGTCCTGCCCTCCTGATTCTGCCGCCGCTGCTGCGATTCGGGCTGGGAGCCATTCTCCATGCAGGCTGTTTCCATATCGACAGGGCCTCTCTCCCTGATAAGGGGTCCATCCGTGTCCAGGCTCCCATTATTCCTAAGGGCCCCTCATCAGAGTCAGGCCTCCCCTTACGACCAGTGATTGCCTTCCACCACCTAAGCCCCCCGCCCCACCACACACACCCTCGTCTCTGTGAGTGGCCTGTATGGAGGGAGCTAAATAATCCTGGCTTTATCTTCCTCCCAGCCTTGTCCCCACATCCATAAATCCTCACAATCCCAGCACTCTGCTGCCACCTTCCTCCTAGACAGGACTTTGCCTGGTGCCTGAAGCATCTTCTCCTCCTGGGAGTGGATCGAAACTATTTCAAGCCCCTAGTTGTAGGAAGTAGGCTGTGAGAGGAGGGAAAGATTCCTAGAAGCTGCCACCCTTGTCCTGCCATAGGGGAATGACTGAGAACTGTTGGAGGTCTTTCCTACAGTTAACACCCCAGCTTCTGGCTCCTTCAGTTGGATCCCGAGTTGAAAGATACTGGGCATCGGGGACTTCCCTGATGGTCCAGTGGATAAGACTCCATTCTCCCACTGCAGGGGGTATGCGTTCTATCCCTGGCTGGGGAATTAACATACCGCATACCGCGTGGAACAGCCAAATGGTAAAAATAAAAGGGTAGATAGATACTTGGCATCAGCCCCCCGAAGTGTAACCTCCCTCGGAGAACCCAAGGGCCACTGCTCCCTACCTTTCCTTTCTGTCTTGTCACCGAGTTGGGCTGAAATCGACTAGCAACTGAAGTGATGAAGGGTCAGGGACTCCTAGTGGGTCTGCTTTCAGTTAGGGACTGGCCCCAGCACCGGGGAGGGCACCACAGAATTAAGTTAAAGGGACAGCACTCTACGATTGGTGTCTCCTGAGAGGTCTCCTCCTCTGGTCTCTGTCTCTTGGGTCCCTCTCATCAGGTGGGGGAAACACTTGCTCCCCTCCCTCATCTCTAGTTTCCTTGTGTCCCTGGGAGCTCACCATCCCCTCTCCTCAGAAATCCCCTTTCAATTCCCAGGATAGGGTAGGCATGGCAGAAGGGGGTGTTCTAAGCCGGGTTCCCCTCATGCTATCGATAATTCTCTGACTCAGTTTGGGGCACAGGAAAATAATGGGGGAACGGGACAGTACTGGCTGGGCCAGGAGGGGGAAGCCCTAGAGTCCTGAGATGTGAGATATGGGAACTGGACCTGCTTCCAAAGAACATTCCCTTTAGCCCTGCTTGTCGAAGAGAGGAGTAGGTCTCAGATGAGGGATGTGTAGTCACTGTGATAGGCCTATGGAGACCAGGGAGGAGATCTACCCCAGTCTACCCTGCTACTTGCCATTGTCCTCAGGGAATCTGTGGGACCAGCTGGGTCCCATCTTTCCCACTCCAGTAGTCTTAGGACCACAGAGAAGAGGTGGGAGTAGGGAGAAACCTGGGAAAGAGGGAGCCCCCCAACCATATTGCTCTGACCTCTAATCCTGAACCAAGCTCTGACCCCTAGCCTTAAAACTCATGTTCAAATGCCTTCAAGGGGACGACACTGCAAACATTCCCCTAACAGGGACAATGCAACCCACTTCCCTTGTCCAAAATGTTGAGTGCTGAGGTTCTCAGAGCTAAAGACAAAGAGTGGGAAATGGGGACAGGGACGCTACTAAGGAGTTATGAAAGGGAGAAAAGGTTCCAGATAGATGGAGACAGTGGGGAGTGCACTCAGTGGAAAGGTATTCTGCTGCCAACTCATGTACTGCAATTCAATGCAGACACTAACTACCCAGAGCCAGTGTTCGACTCCACAGGTTTAAGGGCACAGTCCCAACAAGCCTGCCTCCACTTGAGCAGCCAGTCACAAGTGGCGTCCCCAGGACACCTGCATTTCTGCCTAACTAGCTACAAGTCCAGAAGTCTTCAAACCCCCCTCAGGTCCAATGGTTCACTAGAATGACTCACACAACTCGGAAGTGCTCTCCTGACAACTAGTTTTTTATAAAGTACATATATCAGGAACATCCAAATGAAAAGACACACAAGGAGGGTCTCAGTGCAGAGCTCCCATGCTCTCTCCCCATGGAGACACAAAGGGCACGTCACCCTCCCAGTACATCCATATGTTCACCAACCAGGAAGTTCCATGAGCTTTGGTGTACAGAGTTTTTACTGAGATTTCATACATAGGCAGGACTGAATTGTTGGCAACATGACTCGATCTCCTCTGACGGATTGGCTCAAAACCCCAATTCTGCAGTGATATGGTTGGTCTTTCTGCTGACCAGGCCTCAGCCCAAGTCACCTCATCTCTTAGCATCAACTCAGGTGTGAGCCGAGGGACTCATAGATAACAAAGACACTCGTATTACTTGAGGTATTCCAAAGATTTAGAGTCTCCCTCTCAGGGAACAGGGACAAAAGCCTAATTGTTGAGTATACAACAGACAGAGCCCTGCATCTGAGTGAAGGGATGTGAATTACTGAAGCCCTGGGGACCAGGCCCCCTCTTCCCGTGCACCAGACTTGACCCAGCTGCAGCAGGGCAGGAGGGTCACTGTGAGTGTGAGTGTAAGTGAGGGTGAGTGCGGTGGAAGCACAGCTTCTCCATGCCCAGACTGCAATGCTTCCCACTGGCATCCGTGGATCTGTCTGTCACCTGTCTGTCTGTAGCCCAGGCAGGGGAAGATAGGTATGAGAGGGGAAAAGAGTGTGGAATGGTGGGAAGAGGATAGGTGAATCCATTCTCCACACTTCAGCCTGAGGGGACTTTTATTTCACTCATTTCTGGTCATTCTCTCCCATACCGTCCAGCCACAAGGCTCCCTTCCCCCCTCCCCAGACCAAATAGGGCAGCTATTTCCAACCTCCCACACTGGGTTAATTGCTCTTTCTTGGCTTTGCCAAAGCACCCTCCACGGCCCCCAGCCAGTCAGCTTCGTCTATTGTAGTGATCTTATTGTCTCTTTGGATTCCCCTGCCCTGTCCAACCCAGATGACAAGCTCTCTGAGGGAAGAGTCTGTGCCTGTCTTCTCTGCTGTATCCTCATGCCCAAGCACATCACCCGGCACCTAGTAGTCACTCGATAAATATTTGTTGATTAGTGACTGCAGGAACACAAATCACATGAAAGGAGGTCTCAGCTCAGAGAGGAAGGGCTGTGATACTCTAACCATGAAGTGACTTGGCCAAGGCCACTCAGCCAACAAGTGTTCCCATAGCCTGGCCTGTCTAGACTGGGTCCTCTCTGGAGCCCTATTCCTCCTCTGCCCAGAATCGTACAAACAGAATGGGGCAGACAAGAATGGTAATTGTTGGAGCAGAAGCCAGGAAGACAGAGAGGAGAGGGGATTGGCAAAACAGTACTGGACAGCGTCCCAAAGCTCTTTTCTTGCTGCCTGGGGCTGAGGTCTCCGTCTTCCCAGGGTGCAGCACTGAAATCTGACTCCACCCTTATAAAAGAGGGTCCGTGCCCTGCCTCTTTGTAACAATCCCTAACTCCAACCTCATTATTGATAGGCTCTGGCTCCACCTTCTGGACTACCCCTCCTCTGAAGAAATGCCCTGGCTCCGCCCCTTCCTGGTAATAGGTAAGCCCCACCCCTAGTGCGTGATGCTGTCTTTGTGACCTAATGCACCGGCGTGTTTCCAGGGTGGAGCCAGAGAGGGTGGGCATTTAGGCTGTGCCGAACCCTCAACCCCCATCCGGGTGACCACAATCCCCGAAAATCCTCACGCGGGACCCCAAATATCCCAGCCCCATGACCTCGAAGGCCTTTGGCTCTATCCTCCTAAATGCCCCATGACCCCGAGGGGCCCTACCACCCAATCCCTTAACGACTAGTGCCTCCCAAATCTTCAATCCAACCCTGTCCCAATGTGGCAACTGAGTCTTCCCGGGGGCACCTGTCTCATATTATCTGAGAACAATTCAGACTGGTCCAGAGAATGACAGAGAAGGGCATCCTCCCAAGGATTTGGGGAATCCTTGATCCAATCATGCCGCTCACCAGGAGACGTTGGGAACCCAGGACATGTCGGGATTGAGGAGATACCAGGTGATGCAGGAAGCTGAGGAGGAGGAGGAGGAGGCGTGAGTGGAGGCGGGGTTCTGTGGAGGAGGAACCTAGCCGCTCTCGGTTGGTGGGGAAGGGGCGGGAGAAGCGGGAGGGTAGGGGCCTCTTAGAGGGCGTGGACTGGAGGAACCGCCTCTAAAAACCGCCTGTAAAGCGCCTCTAACCGCCTCTAACCGCCTCTAAAAGGGCGGAGCCTCTAAAGACCGCCAGTAAACCGCCTGTAAACCGCATTTAACCGCCTCTAAAAGGGCGGAGCCTTCCACGAGAGGGTAGAAGCGTCCAAGGGGCGCAGTCAGTGGGGTGAGCCCCCCCCGCCCCGCCCCCCCCCGCCCTGCTCTGCCTTCTCTTTCCAGGATCGGCTGGGGCTGTTTCTACTTTTTCCCCTGGCTGCACATGTGGTGGAGGGAGCGGAGGCGAAGGGCTTGGGATACCGCGCACCCGCCCAGGGCATGGACGAGGCTCAGTCCGGGAGAACCGGTCGCGGGGAAGCCGGGAGCCCCCGCCCCGCCTCATGCCTGTGTCGGGTCCCCACACAGCTCAGCGCACCCTCGGGAGCAGAAGCTGGAGCTTCTGCGGGGCCTGATGAGCTGTTTGTCAAGCGGACTGGGCACTGCTCTCCAGGGCTCCGGTCGCAACATCCCCCACCGCACCCCTGCTGCCGCTGCCTAGCCAGCTGGTGAGTTAAAGATTTAAACCGAAGGCACCGTCCTGCCCGCCTCATTCTGCCGCCGCTGCTGTGATTCGGGCTGGGAGCCATTCTCCATGCCGGCTGTTTCCATATCGACAGGGCCTCTCTCCCTGATAAGGGGTCCATCCGTGTCCAGGCTCCCATTATTCCTAGGGGCCCCTCATCAGAGTCAGGCCTCCCCTTACGACCAGTGATTGCCTTCCACCACCTAAGCACCCCACCCCACCACACACACACTCGTCTCTGTGAGTGGCCTGTATGGAGGGAGCTAAATAATCCTGGCTTTATCTTCCTCCCAGCCTTGTCCCCACATCCATAAATCCTCACAATCCCAGCACTCTGCTGCCACCTTCCTCCTAGAAAGGACTTTGCCTGGTGCCTGAAGCATCTTCTCCTCCTGGGAGTGGATTGAAAATATTTCAAGCCCCTAGTTGTAGGAAGTAGGCTGTGAGAGGAGGGAAAGATTCCTAGAAGCTGCCACCCTTGGCCTGCCATAGGGGAATGACTGAGAACTGTTGGAGGTCTTTCCTACAGTTAACACCCCAGCTTCTGGCTCCTTCAGTTGGATCCCGACTTGAAAGATACTGGGCATCGGGGACTTCCCTGATGGTCCAGTGGATAAGACTCCATTCTCCCACTGCAGGGGGTATGCGTTCTATCCCTGGCTGGGGAATTAACATACTGCATACCGCGTGGCACAGCCAAATGGTAAAAATAAAAGGGTACATAGATACTTGGCATCAGCCCCCCGAAGTGTAACCTCCCTCGGAGAACCCAAGGGCCACTGCTCCCTACCTTTCCTTTCTGTCTTTTCACCGAGTTGGGCTGAAATCGACTAGCAACTGAAGTGATGAAGGGTCAGGGACTCCTAGTGGGTCTGCCTTCAGTTAGGGACTGGCCCCAGCACCGGGGAGGGCACCACAGAATTAAGTTAAAGGGACAGCACTCTACGATAGGTGTCTCCTGAGAGGTCTCCTCCTCTGGTCTCTGTCTCTTGGGTCCCTCTCATCAGGTGGCGGAAACACTTGCTCCCCTCCCTCATCTCTAGTTTCCTTGTGTCCCTGGGAGCTCACCATCCCCTCTCCTCAGAAATCCCCTTTCAATTCCCAGGATAGGGAAGGCATGGCAGAAGGGGGTGTTCTAAGCTGGGTTCCCCTCATGCTATCGATAATTCTCTGACTCAGTTTGGGGCACAGGAAAATAATGGGGGAACAGGACAGTACTGGCTGGGCCAGGAGGGGGAAGCCCTAGAGTCCTGAGATGTGAGATATGGGAACTGGACCTGCTTCCAAAGAACTTTCCCTTTAGCCCTGCTTGTCGAAGAGAGGAGTAGGTCTCAGATGAGGGATGTGTAGTCACTGTGATAGGCCTATGGAGACCTGGGAGGAGATCTTCCCCAGTCTACCCTGCTACTTGCCATTGTCCTCAGGGAATCTGTGGGACCAGCAGGGTCCCATCTTTCCCACTCCAGTAGTCTTAGGACCACAGAGAAGAGGTGAGAGTAGGGAGAAACCTGGGAAAGAGGGAGCCCCCCAACCATATTGCTCTGACCTCTAATCCTGAACCAAGCTCTGACCCCTAGCCTTAAAACTCATGTTCAAATGCCTTCAAGGGGACGACACTGCAAACCTTCCCCTAACAGGGACAATGCAACCCACTTCCCTTGTCCAAAATGTTGAGTGCTGAGGTTCTCAGAGCTAAAGACAAAGAGTGGGAAATGGGGACAGGGACGCTACTAAGGAGTTATGAAAGGGAGAAAAGGTTCCAGATTGATGGAGACAGTGGGGAGTGCACTCAGTGGAAAGGTATTCTGCTGCCAACTCATGTACTGCAATTCAATGCAGACACTAACTACCCAGAGCCAGTGTTCGACTCCACAGGTTTAAGGGCACAGTCCCAACAAGCCTGCCTCCACTTGAGCAGCCAGTCACAAGTGGCGTCCCCAGGACACCTGCATTTCTGCCTAACTAGCTACAAGTCCAGAAGTCTTCAAACCCCCCTCAGGTCCAATGGTTCACTAGAATGACTCACACAACTCGGAAGTGCTCTCCTGACAACTAGTTTTTTATAAAGTACATATATCAGGAACATCCAAATGAAAAGACACACAAGGAGGGTCTCAGTGCAGAGCTCCCATGCTCTCTCCCCATGGAGACACAAAGGGCACGTCACCCTCCCAGTACATCAATATGTTCACCAACCAGGAAGTTCCATGAGCTTTGGTGTACAGAGTTTTTACTGAGATTTCATACATAGGCAGGAATGAATTGTTGGCAACATGACTCGATCTCCTCTGACGGATTGGCTCAAAACCCCAATTCTGCAGTGATATGGTTGGTCTTTCTGCTGACCAGGCCTCAGCCCAAGTCACCTCATCTCTTAGCATCAACTCAGGTGTGAGCCGAGGGACTCATAGATAACAAAGACACTCGTATTACTTGAGGTATTCCAAAGATTTAGAGTCTCCCTCTCAGGGACCAGGGACAAAAGCCTAATTGTTGAGTATACAACAGACAGAGCCCTGCATCTGAGTGAAGGGATGTGAATTACTGAAGCCCTGGGGACCAGGCCTCCTCTTCCCGTGCACCAGACTTGACCCAGCTGCAGCAGGGCAGGAGTGTCACTGTGAGTGTGAGTGTAAGTGAGGGTGAGTGCGGTGGAAGCACAGCTTCTCCATGCCCAGACTGCAATGCTTCCCACTGGCATCCGTGGATCTGTCTGTCACCTGTCTGTCTGTAGCCCAGGCAGGGGAAGATAGGTATGAGAGGGGAAAAGAGTGTGGAATGGTGGGAAGAGGATAGGTGAATCCATTCTCCACACTTCAGCCTGAGGGGACTTTTATTTCACTCATTTCTGGTCATTCTCTCCCATACCGTCCAGCCACAAGGCTCCCTTCCCCCCTCCCCAGACCAAATAGGGCAGCTATTTCCAACCTCCCACACTGGGTTAATTGCTCTTTCTTGGCTTTGCCAAAGCACCCTCCACGGCCCCCAGCCAGTCAGCTTCGTCTATTGTAGTGATCTTATTGTCTCTTTGGATTCCCCTGCCCTGTCCAACCCAGATGACAAGCTCTCTGAGGGAAGAGTCTGTGCCTGTCTTCTCTGCTGTATCCTCATGCCCAAGCACATCACCCGGCACCTAGTAGTCCCTCGATAAATATTTGTTGATTAGTGACTGCAGGAACAGAAATCACATGAAAGGAGGTCTCAGCTCAGAGAGGAAGGGCTGTGACCCTCTAACCATGAAGTGACTTGGCCAAGGCCACTCAGCCAACAAGTGTTCCCATAGCCTGGCCTGTCTAGACTGGGCCCTCTCTGGAGCCCTATTCCTCCTCAGCCCAGAATCGTACAAACAGAATGGGGCAGACAAGAAAGGTAATTGTCGGAGCAGAAGCCAGGAAGACAGAGAGGAGAGGGGATTGGCAAAACAGTACTGGACAGCGTCCCAAAGCTCTTTTCTTGCTGCCTGGGGCTGAGGTCTCCGTCTTCCCAGGGTGCAGCTCTGAAATCTGACTCCACCCTTATAAAAGAGGGTCCGTGTCCTGCCCCTTTGTAACACACCCTAACTCCACCTCTTTATTGATAGGCTCTGGCTCCACCTTCTGGACTACCCCTCCTCTGAAGAAATGCCCTGGCTCCGCCCCTTCCTGGTAATAGGTAAGCCCCACCCCTAGTGCGTGATGCTGTCTTTGTGACCTAATGCACCGGCGTGTTTCCAGGGTGGAGCCAGAGAGGGTGGGCATTTAGGCTGTGCCGAACCCTCAACCCCCATCCGGGTGACCACAATCCCCGAAAATCCTCACGCGGGACCCCAAATATCCCAGCCCCATGACCTCGAAGGCCTTTGGCTCTAACCTACTAAATGCCCCATGACCCCGAGGGGCCCTACCACCCAATCCCTTAACGACTAGTGCCTCCCAAATCTTCAATCCAACCCTGTCCCAATGTGGCAACTGAGTCTTCCCGGGGGCACCTGTCTCATATTATCTGAGAACAATTCAGACTGGTCCAGAGAATGACAGAGAAGGGCATCCTCCCAAGGATTTGGGGAATCCTTGATCCAATCATGCCGCTCACCAGGAGACGTTGGGAACCCAGGACATGTCGGGATTGAGGAGATACCAGGTGATGCAGGAAGCTGAGGAGGAGGAGGAGGAGGCGTGAGTGGAGGCGGGGATCTGTGGAGGAGGAACCTAGCCGCTCTCGGTTGGTGGGGAAGGGGCGGGAGAAGCGGGAGGGGAGGGGCCTCTTAGGGGGCGTGGACTGGAGGAACCGCCTCTAAAAACCGCCTGTAAAGCGCCTCTAACCGCCTCTAACCGCCTCTAAAAGGGCGGAGCCTCTAAAGACCGCCAGTAAACCGCCTGTAAACCGCATTTGACCGCCTCTAAAAGGACGGAGCCTTCCACCAGAGGGTAGAAGCGTCCAAGGGGCGGAGTCAGTGGGCTGAGCCCCGCCCCGCCCCGCCCCACCCCGCCCTGCTCTGCCTTCTCTTTCCAGGATCGGCTGGGGCTGTTTCTAATTTTTCCCCTGGCTGCACATGTGGTGGAGGGAGCGGAGGCGAAGGGCCTTGGATACCGCGCACCCGCCCAGGGCATGGACGAGGCTCAGTCCGGGAGAACCGGTCGCGGGGAAGCCGGGAGCCCCCGCCCCGCCTCATGCCTGTGTCGGGTCCCCACACAGCTCAGCGCACCCTCGGGAGCAGAAGCTGGAGCTTCTGCGGGGCCTGATGAGCTGTTTGTCAAGCGGACTGGGCACTGCTCTCCAGGGCTCCGGTCGCAACATCCCCCACCGCACCCCTGCTGCCGCTGCCTAGCCAGCTGGTGAGTTAAAGATTTAAACCGAAGCCACCGTCCTGCCCTCCTGATTCTGCCGCCGCTGCTGCGATTCGGGCTGGGAGCCATTCTCCATGCAGGCTGTTTCCATATCGACAGGGCCTCTCTCCCTGATAAGGGGTCCATCCGTGTCCAGGCTCCCATTATTCCTAAGGGCCCCTCATCAGAGTCAGGCCTCCCCTTACGACCAGTGATTGCCTTCCACCACCTAAGCCCCCCGCCCCACCACACACACCCTCGTCTCTGTGAGTGGCCTGTATGGAGGGAGCTAAATAATCCTGGCTTTATCTTCCTCCCAGCCTTGTCCCCACATCCATAAATCCTCACAATCCCAGCACTCTGCTGCCACCTTCCTCCTAGACAGGACTTTGCCTGGTGCCTGAAGCATCTTCTCCTCCTGGGAGTGGATCGAAACTATTTCAAGCCCCTAGTTGTAGGAAGTAGGCTGTGAGAGGAGGGAAAGATTCCTAGAAGCTGCCACCCTTGGCCTGCCATAGGGGAATGACTGAGAACTGTTGGAGGTCTTTCCTACAGTTAACACCCCAGCTTCTGGCTCCTTCAGTTGGATCCCGAGTTGAAAGATACTGGGCATCGGGGACTTCCCTGATGGTCCAGTGGATAAGACTCCATTCTCCCACTGCAGGGGGTATGCGTTCTATCCCTGGCTGGGGAATTAACATACCGCATACCGCGTGGAACAGCCAAATGGTAAAAATAAAAGGGTAGATAGATACTTGGCATCAGCCCCCCGAAGTGTAACCTCCCTCGGAGAACCCAAGGGCCACTGCTCCCTACCTTTCCTTTCTGTCTTGTCACCGAGTTGGGCTGAAATCGACTAGCAACTGAAGTGATGAAGGGTCAGGGACTCCTAGTGGGTCTGCTTTCAGTTAGGGACTGGCCCCAGCACCGGGGAGGGCACCACAGAATTAAGTTAAAGGGACAGCACTCTACGATTGGTGTCTCCTGAGAGGTCTCCTCCTCTGGTCTCTGTCTCTTGGGTCCCTCTCATCAGGTGGGGGAAACACTTGCTCCCCTCCCTCATCTCTAGTTTCCTTGTGTCCCTGGGAGCTCACCATCCCCTCTCCTCAGAAATCCCCTTTCAATTCCCAGGATAGGGTAGGCATTGCAGAAGGGGGTGTTCTAAGCCGGGTTCCCCTCATGCTATCGATAATTCTCTGACTCAGTTTGGGGCACAGGAAAATAATGGGGGAACGGGACAGTACTGGCTGGGCCAGGAGGGGGAAGCCCTAGAGTCCTGAGATGTGAGATATGGGAACTGGACCTGCTTCCAAAGAACATTCCCTTTAGCCCTGCTTGTCGAAGAGAGGAGTAGGTCTCAGATGAGGGATGTGTAGTCACTGTGATAGGCCTATGGAGACCAGGGAGGAGATCTACCCCAGTCTACCCTGCTACTTGCCATTGTCCTCAGGGAATCTGTGGGACCAGCTGGGTCCCATCTTTCCCACTCCAGTAGTCTTAGGACCACAGAGAAGAGGTGGGAGTAGGGAGAAACCTGGGAAAGAGGGAGCCCCCCAACCATATTGCTCTGACCTCTAATCCTGAACCAAGCTCTGACCCCTAGCCTTAAAACTCATGTTCAAATGCCTTCAAGGGGACGACACTGCAAACATTCCCCTAACAGGGACAATGCAACCCACTTCCCTTGTCCAAAATGTTGAGTGCTGAGGTTCTCAGAGCTAAAGACAAAGAGTGGGAAATGGGGACAGGGACGCTACTAAGGAGTTATGAAAGGGAGAAAAGGTTCCAGATAGATGGAGACAGTGGGGAGTGCACTCAGTGGAAAGGTATTCTGCTGCCAACTCATGTACTGCAATTCAATGCAGACACTAACTACCCAGAGCCAGTGTTCGACTCCACAGGTTTAAGGGCACAGTCCCAACAAGCCTGCCTCCACTTGAGCAGCCAGTCACAAGTGGCGTCCCCAGGACACCTGCATTTCTGCCTAACTAGCTACAAGTCCAGAAGTCTTCAAACCCCCTTCAGGTCCAATGGTTCACTAGAATGACTCACACAACTCGGAAGTGCTCTCCTGACAACTAGTTTTTTATAAAGTACATATATCAGGAACATCCAAATGAAAAGACACACAAGGAGGGTCTCAGTGCAGAGCTCCCATGCTCTCTCCCCATGGAGACACAAAGGGCACGTCACCCTCCCAGTACATCCATATGTTCACCAACCAGGAAGTTCCATGAGCTTTGGTGTACAGAGTTTTTACTGAGATTTCATACATAGGCAGGACTGAATTGTTGGCAACATGACTCGATCTCCTCTGACGGATTGGCTCAAAACCCCAATTCTGCAGTGATATGGTTGGTCTTTCTGCTGACCAGGCCTCAGCCCAAGTCACCTCATCTCTTAGCATCAACTCAGGTGTGAGCCGAGGGACTCATAGATAACAAAGACACTCGTATTACTTGAGGTATTCCAAAGATTTAGAGTCTCCCTCTCAGGGAACAGGGACAAAAGCCTAATTGTTGAGTATACAACAGACAGAGCCCTGCATCTGAGTGAAGGGATGTGAATTACTGAAGCCCTGGGGACCAGGCCCCCTCTTCCCGTGCACCAGACTTGACCCAGCTGCAGCAGGGCAGGAGTGTCACTGTGAGTGTGAGTGTAAGTGAGGGTGAGTGCGGTGGAAGCACAGCTTCTCCATGCCCAGACTGCAATGCTTCCCACTGGCATCCGTGGATCTGTCTGTCACCTGTCTGTCTGTAGCCCAGGCAGGGGAAGATAGGTATGAGAGGGGAAAAGAGTGTGGAATGGTGGGAAGAGGATAGGTGAATCCATTCTCCACACTTCAGCCTGAGGGGACTTTTATTTCACTCATTTCTGGTCATTCTCTCCCATACCGTCCAGCCACAAGGCTCCCTTCCCCCCTCCCCAGACCAAATAGGGCAGCTATTTCCAACCTCCCACACTGGGTTAATTGCTCTTTCTTGGCTTTGCCAAAGCACCCTCCACGGCCCCCAGCAAGTCAGCTTCGTCTATTGTAGTGATCTTATTGTCTCTTTGGATTCCCCTGCCCTGTCCAACCCAGATGACAAGCTCTCTGAGGGAAGAGTCTGTGCCTGTCTTCTCTGCTGTATCCTCATGCCCAAGCACATCACCCGGCACCTAGTAGTCACTCGATAAATATTTGTTGATTAGTGACTGCAGGAACACAAATCACATGAAAGGAGGTCTCAGCTCAGAGAGGAAGGGCTGTGATACTCTAACCATGAAGTGACTTGGCCAAGGCCACTCAGCCAACAAGTGTTCCCATAGCCTGGCCTGTCTAGACTGGGTCCTCTCTGGAGCCCTATTCCTCCTCTGCCCAGAATCGTACAAACAGAATGGGGCAGACAAGAATGGTAATTGTCGGAGCAGAAGCCAGGAAGACAGAGAGGAGAGGGGATTGGCAAAACAGTACTGGACAGCGTCCCAAAGCTCTTTTCTTGCTGCCTGGGGCTGAGGTCTCCGTCTTCCCAGGGTGCAGCTCTGAAATCTGACTCCACCCTTATAAAAGAGGGTCCGTGCCCTGCCTCTTTGTAACAATCCCTAACTCCAACCTCATTATTGATAGGCTCTGGCTCCACCTTCTGGACTACCCCTCCTCTGAAGAAATGCCCTGGCTCCGCCCCTTCCTGGTAATAGGTAAGCCCCACCCCTAGTGCGTGATGCTGTCTTTGTGACCTAATGCACCGGCGTGTTTCCAGGGTGGAGCCAGAGAGGGTGGGCATTTAGGCTGTGCCGAACCCTCAACCCCCATCCGGGTGACCACAATCCCCGAAAATCCTCACGCGGGACCCCAAATATCCCAGCCCCATGACCTCGAAGGCCTTTGGCTCTATCCTCCTAAATGCCCCATGACCCCGAGGGGCCCTACCACCCAATCCCTTAACGACTAGTGCCTCCCAAATCTTCAATCCAACCCTGTCCCAATGTGGCAACTGAGTCTTCCCGGGGGCACCTGTCTCATATTATCTGAGAACAATTCAGACTGGTCCAGAGAATGACAGAGAAGGGCATCCTCCCAAGGATTTGGGGAATCCTTGATCCAATCATGCCGCTCACCAGGAGACGTTGGGAACCCAGGACATGTCGGGATTGAGGAGATACCAGGTGATGCAGGAAGCTGAGGAGGAGGAGGAGGAGGCGTGAGTGGAGGCGGGGTTCTGTGGAGGAGGAACCTAGCCGCTCTCGGTTGGTGGGGAAGGGGCGGGAGAAGCGGGAGGGTAGGGGCCTCTTAGAGGGCGTGGACTGGAGGAACCGCCTCTAAAAACCGCCTGTAAAGCGCCTCTAACCGCCTCTAACCGCCTCTAAAAGGGCGGAGCCTCTAAAGACCGCCAGTAAACCGCCTGTAAACCGCATTTAACCGCCTCTAAAAGGGCGGAGCCTTCCACGAGAGGGTAGAAGCGTCCAAGGGGCGCAGTCAGTGGGGTGAGCCCCCCCCGCCCGGCCCCCCCCCGCCCTGCTCTGCCTTCTCTTTCCAGGATCGGCTGGGGCTGTTTCTACTTTTTCCCCTGGCTGCACATGTGGTGGAGGGAGCGGAGGCGAAGGGCTTGGGATACCGCGCACCCGCCCAGGGCATGGACGAGGCTCAGTCCGGGAGAACCGGTCGCGGGGAAGCCGGGAGCCCCCGCCCCGCCTCATGCCTGTGTCGGGTCCCCACACAGCTCAGCGCACCCTCGGGAGCAGAAGCTGGAGCTTCTGCGGGGCCTGATGAGCTGTTTGTCAAGCGGACTGTGCACTGCTCTCCAGGGCTCCGGTCGCAACATCCCCCACCGCACCCCTGCTGCCGCTGCCTAGCCAGCTGGTGAGTTAAAGATTTAAACCGAAGGCACCGTCCTGCCCGCCTCATTCTGCCGCCGCTGCTGTGATTCGGGCTGGGAGCCATTCTCCATGCCGGCTGTTTCCATATCGACAGGGCCTCTCTCCCTGATAAGGGGTCCATCCGTGTCCAGGCTCCCATTATTCCTAGGGGCCCCTCATCAGAGTCAGGCCTCCCCTTACGACCAGTGATTGCCTTCCACCACCTAAGCACCCCACCCCACCACACACACACTCGTCTCTGTGAGTGGCCTGTATGGAGGGAGCTAAATAATCCTGGCTTTATCTTCCTCCCAGCCTTGTCCCCACATCCATAAATCCTCACAATCCCAGCACTCTGCTGCCACCTTCCTCCTAGACAGGACTTTGCCTGGTGCCTGAAGCATCTTCTCCTCCTGGGAGTGGATTGAAAATATTTCAAGCCCCTAGTTGTAGGAAGTAGGCTGTGAGAGGAGGGAAAGATTCCTAGAAGCTGCCACCCTTGGCCTGCCATAGGGGAATGACTGAGAACTGTTGGAGGTCTTTCCTACAGTTAACACCCCAGCTTCTGGCTCCTTCAGTTGGATCCCGACTTGAAAGATACTGGGCATCGGGGACTTCCCTGATGGTCCAGTGGATAAGACTCCATTCTCCCACTGCAGGGGGTATGCGTTCTATCCCTGGCTGGGGAATTAACATACTGCATACCGCGTGGCACAGCCAAATGGTAAAAATAAAAGGGTACATAGATACTTGGCATCAGCCCCCCGAAGTGTAACCTCCCTCGGAGAACCCAAGGGCCACTGCTCCCTACCTTTCCTTTCTGTCTTGTCACCGAGTTGGGCTGAAATCGACTAGCAACTGAAGTGATGAAGGGTCAGGGACTCCTAGTGGGTCTGCCTTCAGTTAGGGACTGGCCCCAGCACCGGGGAGGGCACCACAGAATTAAGTTAAAGGGACAGCACTCTACGATAGGTGTCTCCTGAGAGGTCTCCTCCTCTGGTCTCTGTCTCTTGGGTCCCTCTCATCAGGTGGCGGAAACACTTGCTCCCCTCCCTCATCTCTAGTTTCCTTGTGTCCCTGGGAGCTCACCATCCCCTCTCCTCAGAAATCCCCTTTCAATTCCCAGGATAGGGAAGGCATGGCAGAAGGGGGTGTTCTAAGCTGGGTTCCCCTCATGCTATCGATAATTCTCTGACTCAGTTTGGGGCACAGGAAAATAATGGGGGAACAGGACAGTACTGGCTGGGCCAGGAGGGGGAAGCCCTAGAGTCCTGAGATGTGAGATATGGGAACTGGACCTGCTTCCAAAGAACTTTCCCTTTAGCCCTGCTTGTCGAAGAGAGGAGTAGGTCTCAGATGAGGGATGTGTAGTCACTGTGATAGGCCTATGGAGACCTGGGAGGAGATCTTCCCCAGTCTACCCTGCTACTTGCCATTGTCCTCAGGGAATCTGTGGGACCAGCAGGGTCCCATCTTTCCCACTCCAGTAGTCTTAGGACCACAGAGAAGAGGTGAGAGTAGGGAGAAACCTGGGAAAGAGGGAGCCCCCCAACCATATTGCTCTGACCTCTAATCCTGAACCAAGCTCTGACCCCTAGCCTTAAAACTCATGTTCAAATGCCTTCAAGGGGACGACACTGCAAACCTTCCCCTAACAGGGACAATGCAACCCACTTCCCTTGTCCAAAATGTTGAGTGCTGAGGTTCTCAGAGCTAAAGACAAAGAGTGGGAAATGGGGACAGGGACGCTACTAAGGAGTTATGAAAGGGAGAAAAGGTTCCAGATTGATGGAGACAGTGGGGAGTGCACTCAGTGGAAAGGTATTCTGCTGCCAACTCATGTACTGCAATTCAATGCAGACACTAACTACCCAGAGCCAGTGTTCGACTCCACAGGTTTAAGGGCACAGTCCCAACAAGCCTGCCTCCACTTGAGCAGCCAGTCACAAGTGGCGTCCCCAGGACACCTGCATTTCTGCCTAACTAGCTACAAGTCCAGAAGTCTTCAAACCCCCCTCAGGTCCAATGCTTCACTAGAATGACTCACACAACTCGGAAGTGCTCTCCTGACAACTAGTTTTTTATAAAGTACATATATCAGGAACATCCAAATGAAAAGACACACAAGGAGGGTCTCAGTGCAGAGCTCCCATGCTCTCTCCCCATGGAGACACAAAGGGCACGTCACCCTCCCAGTACATCAATATGTTCACCAACCAGGAAGTTCCATGAGCTTTGGTGTACAGAGTTTTTACTGAGATTTCATACATAGGCAGGAATGAATTGTTGGCAACATGACTCGATCTCCTCTGACAGATTGGCTCAAAACCCCAATTCTGCAGTGATATGGTTGGTCTTTCTGCTGACCAGGCCTCAGCCCAAGTCACCTCATCTCTTAGCATCAACTCAGGTGTGAGCCGAGGGACTCATAGATAACAAAGACACTCGTATTACTTGAGGTATTCCAAAGATTTAGAGTCTCCCTCTCAGGGACCAGGGACAAAAGCCTAATTGTTGAGTATACAACAGACAGAGCCCTGCATCTGAGTGAAGGGATGTGAATTACTGAAGCCCTGGGGACCAGGCCTCCTCTTCCCGTGCACCAGACTTGACCCAGCTGCAGCAGGGCAGGAGTGTCACTGTGAGTGTGAGTGTAAGTGAGGGTGAGTGCGGTGGAAGCACAGCTTCTCCATGCCCAGACTGCAATGCTTCCCACTGGCATCCGTGGATCTGTCTGTCACCTGTCTGTCTGTAGCCCAGGCAGGGGAAGATAGGTATGAGAGGGGAAAAGAGTGTGGAATGGTGGGAAGAGGATAGGTGAATCCATTCTCCACACTTCAGCCTGAGGGGACTTTTATTTCACTCATTTCTGGTCATTCTCTCCCATACCGTCCAGCCACAAGGCTCCCTTCCCCCCTCCCCAGACCAAATAGGGCAGCTATTTCCAACCTCCCACACTGGGTTAATTGCTCTTTCTTGGCTTTGCCAAAGCACCCTCCACGGCCCCCAGCCAGTCAGCTTCGTCTATTGTAGTGATCTTATTGTCTCTTTGGATTCCCCTGCCCTGTCCAACCCAGATGACAAGCTCTCTGAGGGAAGAGTCTGTGCCTGTCTTCTCTGCTGTATCCTCATGCCCAAGCACATCACCCGGCACCTAGTAGTCCCTCGATAAATATTTGTTGATTAGTGACTGCAGGAACAGAAATCACATGAAAGGAGGTCTCAGCTCAGAGAGGAAGGGCTGTGACCCTCTAACCATGAAGTGACTTGGCCAAGGCCACTCAGCCAACAAGTGTTCCCATAGCCTGGCCTGTCTAGACTGGGCCCTCTCTGGAGCCCTATTCCTCCTCAGCCCAGAATCGTACAAACAGAATGGGGCAGACAAGAAAGGTAATTGTCGGAGCAGAAGCCAGGAAGACAGAGAGGAGAGGGGATTGGCAAAACAGTACTGGACAGCGTCCCAAAGCTCTTTTCTTGCTGCCTGGGGCTGAGGTCTCCGTCTTCCCAGGGTGCAGCTCTGAAATCTGACTCCACCCTTATAAAAGAGGGTCCGTGTCCTGCCCCTTTGTAACACACCCTAACTCCACCTCTTTATTGATAGGCTCTGGCTCCACCTTCTGGACTACCCCTCCTCTGAAGAAATGCCCTGGCTCCGCCCCTTCCTGGTAATAGGTAAGCCCCACCCCTAGTGCGTGATGCTGTCTTTGTGACCTAATGCACCGGCGTGTTTCCAGGGTGGAGCCAGAGAGGGTGGGCATTTAGGCTGTGCCGAACCCTCAACCCCCATCCGGGTGACCACAATCCCCGAAAATCCTCACACGGGACCCCAAATATCCCAGCCCCATGACCTCGAAGGCCTTTGGCTCTAACCTACTAAATGCCCCATGACCCCGAGGGGCCCTACCACCCAATCCCTTAACGACTAGTGCCTCCCAAATCTTCAATCCAACCCTGTCCCAATGTGGCAACTGAGTCTTCCCGGGGGCACCTGTCTCATATTATCTGAGAACAATTCAGACTGGTCCAGAGAATGACAGAGAAGGGCATCCTCCCAAGGATTTGGGGAATCCTTGATCCAATCATGCCGCTCACCAGGAGACGTTGGGAACCCAGGACATGTCGGGATTGAGGAGATACCAGGTGATGCAGGAAGCTGAGGAGGAGGAGGAGGAGGCGTGAGTGGAGGCGGGGATCTGTGGAGGAGGTACCTAGCCGCTCTCGGTTGGTGGGGAAGGGGAGGGAGAAGCGGGAGGGGAGGGGCCTCTTAGGGGGCGTGGACTGGAGGAACCGCCTCTAAAAACCGCCTGTAAAGCGCCTCTAACCGCCTCTAACCGCCTCTAAAAGGGCGGAGCCTCTAAAGACCGCCAGTAAACCGCCTGTAAACCGCATTTGACCGCCTCTAAAAGGACGGAGCCTTCCACCAGAGGGTAGAAGCGTCCAAGGGGCGGAGTCAGTGGGCTGAGCCCCGCCCCGCCCCGCCCCACCCCGCCCTGCTCTGCCTTCTCTTTCCAGGATCGGCTGGGGCTGTTTCTACTTTTTCCCCTGGCTGCACATGTGGTGGAGGGAGCGGAGGCGAAGGGCCTTGGATACCGCGCACCCGCCCAGGGCATGGACGAGGCTCAGTCCGGGAGAACCGGTCGCGGGGAAGCCGGGAGCCCCCGCCCCGCCTCATGCCTGTGTCGGGTCCCCACACAGCTCAGCGCACCCTCGGGAGCAGAAGCTGGAGCTTCTGCGGGGCCTGATGAGCTGTTTGTCAAGCGGACTGGGCACTGCTCTCCAGGGCTCCGGTCGCAACATCCCCCACTGCACCCCTGCTGCCGCTGCCTAGCCAGCTGGTGAGTTAAAGATTTAAACCGAAGGCACCGTCCTGCCCGCCTCATTCTGCCGCCGCTGCTGTGATTCGGGCTGGGAGCCATTCTCCATGCCGGCTGTTTCCATATCGACAGGGCCTCTCTCCCTGATAAGGGGTCCATCCGTGTCCAGGCTCCCATTATTCCTAGGGGCCCCTCATCAGAGTCAGGCCTCCCCTTACGACCAGTGATTGCCTTCCACCACCTAAGCACCCCACCCCACCACACACACACTCGTCTCTGTGAGTGGCCTGTATGGAGGGAGCTAAATAATCCTGGCTTTATCTTCCTCCCAGCCTTGTCCCCACATCCATAAATCCTCACAATCCCAGCACTCTGCTGCCACCTTCCTCCTAGACAGGACTTTGCCTGGTGCCTGAAGCATCTTCTCCTCCTGGGAGTGGATTGAAAATATTTCAAGCCCCTAGTTGTAGGAAGTAGGCTGTGAGAGGAGGGAAAGATTCCTAGAAGCTGCCACCCTTGGCCTGCCATAGGGGAATGACTGAGAACTGTTGGAGGTCTTTCCTACAGTTAACACCCCAGCTTCTGGCTCCTTCAGTTGGATCCCGACTTGAAAGATACTGGGCATCGGGGACTTCCCTGATGGTCCAGTGGATAAGACTCCATTCTCCCACTGCAGGGGGTATGCGTTCTATCCCTGGCTGGGGAATTAACATACTGCATACCGCGTGGCACAGCCAAATGGTAAAAATAAAAGGGTACATAGATACTTGGCATCAGCCCCCCGAAGTGTAACCTCCCTCGGAGAACCCAAGGGCCACTGCTCCCTACCTTTCCTTTCTGTCTTGTCACCGAGTTGGGCTGAAATCGACTAGCAACTGAAGTGATGAAGGGTCAGGGACTCCTAGTGGGTCTGCCTTCAGTTAGGGACTGGCCCCAGCACCGGGGAGGGCACCACAGAATTAAGTTAAAGGGACAGCACTCTACGATAGGTGTCTCCTGAGAGGTCTCCTCCTCTGGTCTCTGTCTCTTGGGTCCCTCTCATCAGGTGGCGGAAACACTTGCTCCCCTCCCTCATCTCTAGTTTCCTTGTGTCCCTGGGAGCTCACCATCCCCTCTCCTCAGAAATCCCCTTTCAATTCCCAGGATAGGGAAGGCATGGCAGAAGGGGGTGTTCTAAGCTGGGTTCCCCTCATGCTATCGATAATTCTCTGACTCAGTTTGGGGCACAGGAAAATAATGGGGGAACAGGACAGTACTGGCTGGGCCAGGAGGGGGAAGCCCTAGAGTCCTGAGATGTGAGATATGGGAACTGGACCTGCTTCCAAAGAACTTTCCCTTTAGCCCTGCTTGTCGAAGAGAGGAGTAGGTCTCAGATGAGGGATGTGTAGTCACTGTGATAGGCCTATGGAGACCTGGGAGGAGATCTTCCCCAGTCTACCCTGCTACTTGCCATTGTCCTCAGGGAATCTGTGGGACCAGCAGGGTCCCATCTTTCCCACTCCAGTAGTCTTAGGACCACAGAGAAGAGGTGAGAGTAGGGAGAAACCTGGGAAAGAGGGAGCCCCCCAACCATATTGCTCTGACCTCTAATCCTGAACCAAGCTCTGACCCCTAGCCTTAAAACTCATGTTCAAATGCCTTCAAGGGGACGACACTGCAAACCTTCCCCTAACAGGGACAATGCAACCCACTTCCCTTGTCCAAAATGTTGAGTGCTGAGGTTCTCAGAGCTAAAGACAAAGAGTGGGAAATGGGGACAGGGACGCTACTAAGGAGTTATGAAAGGGAGAAAAGGTTCCAGATTGATGGAGACAGTGGGGAGTGCACTCAGTGGAAAGGTATTCTGCTGCCAACTCATGTACTGCAATTCAATGCAGACACTAACTACCCAGAGCCAGTGTTCGACTCCACAGGTTTAAGGGCACAGTCCCAACAAGCCTGCCTCCACTTGAGCAGCCAGTCACAAGTGGCGTCCCCAGGACACCTGCATTTCTGCCTAACTAGCTACAAGTCCAGAAGTCTTCAAACGCCCCTCAGGTCCAATGGTTCACTAGAATGACTCACACAACTCGGAAGTGCTCTCCTGACAACTAGTTTTTTATAAAGTACATATATCAGGAACATCCAAATGAAAAGACACACAAGGAGGGTCTCAGTGCAGAGCTCCCATGCTCTCTCCCCATGGAGACACAAAGGGCACGTCACCCTCCCAGTACATCCATATGTTCACCAACCAGGAAGTTCCATGAGCTTTGGTGTACAGAGTTTTTACTGAGATTTCATACATAGGCAGGAATGAATTGTTGGCAACATGACTCGATCTCCTCTGACGGATTGGCTCAAAACCCCAATTCTGCAGTGATATGGTTGGTCTTTCTGCTGACCAGGCCTCAGCCCAAGTCACCTCATCTCTTAGCATCAACTCAGGTGTGAGCCGAGGGACTCATAGATAACAAAGACACTCGTATTACTTGAGGTATTCCAAAGATTTAGAGTCTCCCTCTCAGGGACCAGGGACAAAAGCCTAATTGTTGAGTATACAACAGACAGAGCCCTGCATCTGAGTGAAGGGATGTGAATTACTGAAGCCCTGGGGACCAGGCCTCCTCTTCCCGTGCACCAGACTTGACCCAGCTGCAGCAGGGCAGGAGTGTCACTGTGAGTGTGAGTGTAAGTGAGGGTGAGTGCGGTGGAAGCACAGCTTCTCCATGCCCAGACTGCAATGCTTCCCACTGGCATCCGTGGATCTGTCTGTCACCTGTCTGTCTGTAGCCCAGGCAGGGGAAGATAGGTATGAGAGGGGAAAAGAGTGTGGAATGGTGGGAAGAGGATAGGTGAATCCATTCTCCACACTTCAGCCTGAGGGGACTTTTATTTCACTCATTTCTGGTCATTCTCTCCCATACCGTCCAGCCACAAGGCTCCCTTCCCCCCTCCCCAGACCAAATAGGGCAGCTATTTCCAACCTCCCACACTGGGTTAATTGCTCTTTCTTGGCTTTGCCAAAGCACCCTCCACGGCCCCCAGCCAGTCAGCTTCGTCTATTGTAGTGATCTTATTGTCTCTTTGGATTCCCCTGCCCTGTCCAACCCAGATGACAAGCTCTCTGAGGGAAGAGTCTGTGCCTGTCTTCTCTGCTGTATCCTCATGCCCAAGCACATCACCCGGCACCTAGTAGTCCCTCGATAAATATTTGTTGATTAGTGACTGCAGGAACAGAAATCACATGAAAGGAGGTCTCAGCTCAGAGAGGAAGGGCTGTGACCCTCTAACCATGAAGTGACTTGGCCAAGGCCACTCAGCCAACAAGTGTTCCCATAGCCTGGCCTGTCTAGACTGGGCCCTCTCTGGAGCCCTATTCCTCCTCAGCCCAGAATCGTACAAACAGAATGGGGCAGACAAGAAAGGTAATTGTCGGAGCAGAAGCCAGGAAGACAGAGAGGAGAGGGGATTGGCAAAACAGTACTGGACAGCGTCCCAAAGCTCTTTTCTTGCTGCCTGGGGCTGAGGTCTCCGTCTTCCCAGGGTGCAGCTCTGAAATCTGACTCCACCCTTATAAAAGAGGGTCCGTGTCCTGCCCCTTTGTAACACACCCTAACTCCACCTCTTTATTGATAGGCTCTGGCTCCACCTTCTGGACTACCCCTCCTCTGAAGAAATGCCCTGGCTCCGCCCCTTCCTGGTAATAGGTAAGCCCCACCCCTAGTGCGTGATGCTGTCTTTGTGACCTAATGCACCGGCGTGTTTCCAGGGTGGAGCCAGAGAGGGTGGGCATTTAGGCTGTGCCGAACCCTCAACCCCCATCCGGGTGACCACAATCCCCGAAAATCCTCACACGGGACCCCAAATATCCCAGCCCCATGACCTCGAAGGCCTTTGGCTCTAACCTACTAAATGCCCCATGACCCCGAGGGGCCCTACCACCCAATCCCTTAACGACTAGTGCCTCCCAAATCTTCAATCCAACCCTGTCCCAATGTGGCAACTGAGTCTTCCCGGGGGCACCTGTCTCATATTATCTGAGAACAATTCAGACTGGTCCAGAGAATGACAGAGAAGGGCATCCTCCCAAGGATTTGGGGAATCCTTGATCCAATCATGCCGCTCACCAGGAGACGTTGGGAACCCAGGACATGTCGGGATTGAGGAGATACCAGGTGATGCAGGAAGCTGAGGAGGAGGAGGAGGAGGCGTGAGTGGAGGCGGGGATCTGTGGAGGAGGAACCTAGCCGCTCTCGGTTGGTGGGGAAGGGGAGGGAGAAGCGGGAGGGGAGGGGCCTCTTAGGGGGCGTGGACTGGAGGAACCGCCTCTAAAAACCGCCTGTAAAGCGCCTCTAACCGCCTCTAACCGCCTCTAAAAGGGCGGAGCCTCTAAAGACCGCCAGTAAACCGCCTGTAAACCGCATTTGACCGCCTCTAAAAGGACGGAGCCTTCCACCAGAGGGTAGAAGCGTCCAAGGGGCGGAGTCAGTGGGCTGAGCCCCGCCCCGCCCCGCCCCACCCCGCCCTGCTCTGCCTTCTCTTTCCAGGATCGGCTGGGGCTGTTTCTACTTTTTCCCCTGGCTGCACATGTGGTGGAGGGAGCGGAGGCGAAGGGCCTTGGATACCGCGCACCCGCCCAGGGCATGGACGAGGCTCAGTCCGGGAGAACCGGTCGCGGGGAAGCCGGGAGCCCCCGCCCCGCCTCATGCCTGTGTCGGGTCCCCACACAGCTCAGCGCACCCTCGGGAGCAGAAGCTGGAGCTTCTGTGGGGCCTGATGAGCTGTTTGTCAAGCGGACTGGGCACTGCTCTCCAGGGCTCCGGTCGCAACATCCCCCACCGCACCCCTGCTGCCGCTGCCTAGCCAGCTGGTGAGTTAAAGATTTAAACCGAAGCCACCGTCCTGCCCTCCTGATTCTGCCGCCGCTGCTGCGATTCGGGCTGGGAGCCATTCTCCATGCAGGCTGTTTCCATATCGACAGGGCCTCTCTCCCTGATAAGGGGTCCATCCGTGTCCAGGCTCCCATTATTCCTAAGGGCCCCTCATCAGAGTCAGGCCTCCCCTTACGACCAGTGATTGCCTTCCACCACCTAAGCCCCCCGCCCCACCACACACACCCTCGTCTCTGTGAGTGGCCTGTATGGAGGGAGCTAAATAATCCTGGCTTTATCTTCCTCCCAGCCTTGTCCCCACATCCATAAATCCTCACAATCCCAGCACTCTGCTGCCACCTTCCTCCTAGACAGGACTTTGCCTGGTGCCTGAAGCATCTTCTCCTCCTGGGAGTGGATCGAAACTATTTCAAGCCCCTAGTTGTAGGAAGTAGGCTGTGAGAGGAGGGAAAGATTCCTAGAAGCTGCCACCCTTGGCCTGCCATAGGGGAATGACTGAGAACTGTTGGAGGTCTTTCCTACAGTTAACACCCCAGCTTCTGGCTCCTTCAGTTGGATCCCGAGTTGAAAGATACTGGGCATCGGGGACTTCCCTGATGGTCCAGTGGATAAGACTCCATTCTCCCACTGCAGGGGGTATGCGTTCTATCCCTGGCTGGGGAATTAACATACCGCATACCGCGTGGAACAGCCAAATGGTAAAAATAAAAGGGTAGATAGATACTTGGCATCAGCCCCCCGAAGTGTAACCTCCCTCGGAGAACCCAAGGGCCACTGCTCCCTACCTTTCCTTTCTGTCTTGTCACCGAGTTGGGCTGAAATCGACTAGCAACTGAAGTGATGAAGGGTCAGGGACTCCTAGTGGGTCTGCTTTCAGTTAGGGACTGGCCCCAGCACCGGGGAGGGCACCACAGACTTAAGTTAAAGGGACAGCACTCTACGATTGGTGTCTCCTGAGAGGTCTCCTCCTCTGGTCTCTGTCTCTTGGGTCCCTCTCATCAGGTGGGGGAAACACTTGCTCCCCTCCCTCATCTCTAGTTTCCTTGTGTCCCTGGGAGCTCACCATCCCCTCTCCTCAGAAATCCCCTTTCAATTCCCAGGATAGGGTAGGCATGGCAGAAGGGGGTGTTCTAAGCCGGGTTCCCCTCATGCTATCGATAATTCTCTGACTCAGTTTGGGGCACAGGAAAATAATGGGGGAACGGGACAGTACTGGCTGGGCCAGGAGGGGGAAGCCCTAGAGTCCTGAGATGTGAGATATGGGAACTGGACCTGCTTCCAAAGAACATTCCCTTTAGCCCTGCTTGTCGAAGAGAGGAGTAGGTCTCAGATGAGGGATGTGTAGTCACTGTGATAGGCCTATGGAGACCTGGGAGGAGATCTACCCCAGTCTACCCTGCTACTTGCCATTGTCCTCAGGGAATCTGTGGGACCAGCTGGGTCCCATCTTTCCCACTCCAGTAGTCTTAGGACCACAGAGAAGAGGTGGGAGTAGGGAGAAACCTGGGAAAGAGGGAGCCCCCCAACCATATTGCTCTGACCTCTAATCCTGAACCAAGCTCTGACCCCTAGCCTTAAAACTCATGTTCAAATGCCTTCAAGGGGACGACACTGCAAACATTCCCCTAACAGGGACAATGCAACCCACTTCCCTTGTCCAAAATGTTGAGTGCTGAGGTTCTCAGAGCTAAAGACAAAGAGTGGGAAATGGGGACAGGGACGCTACTAAGGAGTTATGAAAGGGAGAAAAGGTTCCAGATAGATGGAGACAGTGGGGAGTGCACTCAGTGGAAAGGTATTCTGCTGCCACCTCATGTACTGCAATTCAATGCAGACACTAACTACCCAGAGCCAGTGTTCGACTCCACAGGTTTAAGGGCACAGTCCCAACAAGCCTGCCTCCACTTGAGCAGCCAGTCACAAGTGGCGTCCCCAGGACACCTGCATTTCTGCCTAACTAGCTACAAGTCCAGAAGTCTTCAAACCCCCCTCAGGTCCAATGGTTCACTAGAATGACTCACACAACTCGGAAGTGCTCTCCTGACAACTAGTTTTTTATAAAGTACATATATCAGGAACATCCAAATGAAAAGACACACAAGGAGGGTCTCAGTGCAGAGCTCCCATGCTCTCTCCCCATGGAGACACAAAGGGCACGTCACCCTCCCAGTACATCCATATGTTCACCAACCAGGAAGTTCCATGAGCTTTGGTGTACAGAGTTTTTACTGAGATTTCATACATAGGCAGGACTGAATTGTTGGCAACATGACTCGATCTCCTCTGACGGATTGGCTCAAAACCCCAATTCTGCAGTGATATGGTTGGTCTTTCTGCTGACCAGGCCTCAGCCCAAGTCACCTCATCTCTTAGCATCAACTCAGGTGTGAGCCGAGGGACTCATAGATAACAAAGACACTCGTATTACTTGAGGTATTCCAAAGATTTAGAGTCTCCCTCTCAGGGACCAGGGACAAAAGCCTAATTGTTGAGTATACAACAGACAGAGCCCTGCATCTGAGTGAAGGGATGTGAATTACTGAAGCCCTGGGGACCAGGCCTCCTCTTCCCGTGCACCAGACTTGACCCAGCTGCAGCAGGGCAGGAGTGTCACTGTGAGTGTGAGTGTAAGTGAGGGTGAGTGCGGTGGAAGCACAGCTTCTCCATGCCCAGACTGCAATGCTTCCCACTGGCATCCGTGGATCTGTCTGTCACCTGTCTGTCTGTAGCCCAGGCAGGGGAAGATAGGTATGAGAGGGGAAAAGAGTGTGGAATGGTGGGAAGAGGATAGGTGAATCCATTCTCCACACTTCAGCCTGAGGGGACTTTTATTTCACTCATTTCTGGTCATTCTCTCCCATACCGTCCAGCCACAAGGCTCCCTTCCCCCCTCCCCAGACCAAATAGGGCAGCTATTTCCAACCTCCCACACTGGGTTAATTGCTCTTTCTTGGCTTTGCCAAAGCACCCTCCACGGCCCCCAGCCAGTCAGCTTCGTCTATTGTAGTGATCTTATTGTCTCTTTGGATTCCCCTGCCCTGTCCAACCCAGATGACAAGCTCTCTGAGGGAAGAGTCTGTGCCTGTCTTCTCTGCTGTATCCTCATGCCCAAGCACATCACCCGGCACCTAGTAGTCCCTCGATAAATATTTGTTGATTAGTGACTGCAGGAACAGAAATCACATGAAAGGAGGTCTCAGCTCAGAGAGGAAGGGCTGTGACCCTCTAACCATGAAGTGACTTGGCCAAGGCCACTCAGCCAACAAGTGTTCCCATAGCCTGGCCTGTCTAGACTGGGCCCTCTCTGGAGCCCTATTCCTCCTCAGCCCAGAATCGTACAAACAGAATGGGGCAGACAAGAAAGGTAATTGTCGGAGCAGAAGCCAGGAAGACAGAGAGGAGAGGGGATTGGCAAAACAGTACTGGACAGCGTCCCAAAGCTCTTTTCTTGCTGCCTGGGGCTGAGGTCTCCGTCTTCCCAGGGTGCAGCTCTGAAATCTGACTCCACCCTTATAAAAGAGGGTCCGTGCCCTGCCTCTTTGTAACAATCCCTAACTCCAACCTCATTATTGATAGGCTCTGGCTCCACCTTCTGGACTACCCCTCCTCTGAAGAAATGCCCTGGCTCCGCCCCTTCCTGGTAATAGGTAAGCCCCACCCCTAGTGCGTGATGCTGTCTTTGTGACCTAATGCACCGGCGTGTTTCCAGGGTGGAGCCAGAGAGGGTGGGCATTTAGGCTGTGCCGAACCCTCAACCCCCATCCGGGTGACCACAATCCCCGAAAATCCTCACGCGGGACCCCAAATATCCCAGCCCCATGACCTCGAAGGCCTTTGGCTCTATCCTCCTAAATGCCCCATGACCCCGAGGGGCCCTACCACCCAATCCCTTAACGACTAGTGCCTCCCAAATCTTCAATCCAACCCTGTCCCAATGTGGCAACTGAGTCTTCCCGGGGGCACCTGTCTCATATTATCTGAGAACAATTCAGACTGGTCCAGAGAATGACAGAGAAGGGCATCCTCCCAAGGATTTGGGGAATCCTTGATCCAATCATGCCGCTCACCAGGAGACGTTGGGAACCCAGGACATGTCGGGATTGAGGAGATACCAGGTGATGCAGGAAGCTGAGGAGGAGGAGGAGGAGGCGTGAGTGGAGGCGGGGTTCTGTGGAGGAGGAACCTAGCCGCTCTCGGTTGGTGGGGAAGGGGCGGGAGAAGCGGGAGGGTAGGGGCCTCTTAGAGGGCGTGGACTGGAGGAACCGCCTCTAAAAACCGCCTGTAAAGCGCCTCTAACCGCCTCTAACCGCCTCTAAAAGGGCGGAGCCTCTAAAGACCGCCAGTAAACCGCCTGTAAACCGCATTTAACCGCCTCTAAAAGGGCGGAGCCTTCCACGAGAGGGTAGAAGCGTCCAAGGGGCGCAGTCAGTGGGGTGAGCCCCCCCCGCCCCGCCCCCCCCCGCCCTGCTCTGCCTTCTCTTTCCAGGATCGGCTTGGGCTGTTTCTACTTTTTCCCCTGGCTGCACATGTGGTGGAGGGAGCGGAGGCGAAGGGCTTGGGATACCGCGCACCCGCCCAGGGCATGGACGAGGCTCAGTCCGGGAGAACCGGTCGCGGGGAAGCCGGGAGCCCCCGCCCCGCCTCATGCCTGTGTCGGGTCCCCACACAGCTCAGCGCACCCTCGGGAGCAGAAGCTGGAGCTTCTGCGGGGCCTGATGAGCTGTTTGTCAAGCGGACTGGGCACTGCTCTCCAGGGCTCCGGTCGCAACATACCCCACCGCACCCCTGCTGCCGCTGCCTAGCCAGCTGGTGAGTTAAAGATTTAAACCGAAGGCACCGTCCTGCCCGCCTCATTCTGCCGCCGCTGCTGTGATTCGGGCTGGGAGCCATTCTCCATGCCGGCTGTTTCCATATCGACAGGGCCTCTCTCCCTGATAAGGGGTCCATCCGTGTCCAGGCTCCCATTATTCCTAGGGGCCCCTCATCAGAGTCAGGCCTCCCCTTACGACCAGTGATTGCCTTCCACCACCTAAGCACCCCACCCCACCACACACACACTCGTCTCTGTGAGTGGCCTGTATGGAGGGAGCTAAATAATCCTGGCTTTATCTTCCTCCCAGCCTTGTCCCCACATCCATAAATCCTCACAATCCCAGCACTCTGCTGCCACCTTCCTCCTAGACAGGACTTTGCCTGGTGCCTGAAGCATCTTCTCCTCCTGGGAGTGGATTGAAAATATTTCAAGCCCCTAGTTGTAGGAAGTAGGCTGTGAGAGGAGGGAAAGATTCCTAGAAGCTGCCACCCTTGGCCTGCCATAGGGGAATGACTGAGAACTGTTGGAGGTCTTTCCTACAGTTAACACCCCAGCTTCTGGCTCCTTCAGTTGGATCCCGACTTGAAAGATACTGGGCATCGGGGACTTCCCTGATGGTCCAGTGGATAAGACTCCATTCTCCCACTGCAGGGGGTATGCGTTCTATCCCTGGCTGGGGAATTAACATACTGCATACCGCGTGGCACAGCCAAATGGTAAAAATAAAAGGGTACATAGATACTTGGCATCAGCCCCCCGAAGTGTAACCTCCCTCGGAGAACCCAAGGGCCACTGCTCCCTACCTTTCCTTTCTGTCTTGTCACCGAGTTGGGCTGAAATCGACTAGCAACTGAAGTGATGAAGGGTCAGGGACTCCTAGTGGGTCTGCCTTCAGTTAGGGACTGGCCCCAGCACCGGGGAGGGCACCACAGAATTAAGTTAAAGGGACAGCACTCTACGATAGGTGTCTCCTGAGAGGTCTCCTCCTCTGGTCTCTGTCTCTTGGGTCCCTCTCATCAGGTGGCGGAAACACTTGCTCCCCTCCCTCATCTCTAGTTTCCTTGTGTCCCTGGGAGCTCACCATCCCCTCTCCTCAGAAATCCCCTTTCAATTCCCAGGATAGGGAAGGCATGGCAGAAGGGGGTGTTCTAAGCTGGGTTCCCCTCATGCTATCGATAATTCTCTGACTCAGTTTGGGGCACAGGAAAATAATGGGGGAACAGGACAGTACTGGCTGGGCCAGGAGGGGGAAGCCCTAGAGTCCTGAGATGTGAGATATGGGAACTGGACCTGCTTCCAAAGAACTTTCCCTTTAGCCCTGCTTGTCGAAGAGAGGAGTAGGTCTCAGATGAGGGATGTGTAGTCACTGTGATAGGCCTATGGAGACCTGGGAGGAGATCTTCCCCAGTCTACCCTGCTACTTGCCATTGTCCTCAGGGAATCTGTGGGACCAGCAGGGTCCCATCTTTCCCACTCCAGTAGTCTTAGGACCACAGAGAAGAGGTGAGAGTAGGGAGAAACCTGGGAAAGAGGGAGCCCCCCAACCATATTGCTCTGACCTCTAATCCTGAACCAAGCTCTGACCCCTAGCCTTAAAACTCATGTTCAAATGCCTTCAAGGGGACGACACTGCAAACCTTCCCCTAACAGGGACAATGCAACCCACTTCCCTTGTCCAAAATGTTGAGTGCTGAGGTTCTCAGAGCTAAAGACAAAGAGTGGGAAATGGGGACAGGGACGCTACTAAGGAGTTATGAAAGGGAGAAAAGGTTCCAGATTGATGGAGACAGTGGGGAGTGCACTCAGTGGAAAGGTATTCTGCTGCCAACTCATGTACTGCAATTCAATGCAGACACTAACTACCCAGAGCCAGTGTTCGACTCCACAGGTTTAAGGGCACAGTCCCAACAAGCCTGCCTCCACTTGAGCAGCCAGTCACAAGTGGCGTCCCCAGGACACCTGCATTTCTGCCTAACTAGCTACAAGTCCAGAAGTCTTCAAACGCCCCTCAGGTCCAATGGTTCACTAGAATGACTCACACAACTCGGAAGTGCTCTCCTGACAACTAGTTTTTTATAAAGTACATATATCAGGAACATCCAAATGAAAAGACACACAAGGAGGGTCTCAGTGCAGAGCTCCCATGCTCTCTCCCCATGGAGACACAAAGGGCACGTCACCCTCCCAGTACATCCATATGTTCACCAACCAGGAAGTTCCATGAGCTTTGGTGTACAGAGTTTTTACTGAGATTTCATACATAGGCAGGAATGAATTGTTGGCAACATGACTCGATCTCCTCTGACGGATTGGCTCAAAACCCCAATTCTGCAGTGATATGGTTGGTCTTTCTGCTGACCAGGCCTCAGCCCAAGTCACCTCATCTCTTAGCATCAACTCAGGTGTGAGCCGAGGGACTCATAGATAACAAAGACACTCGTATTACTTGAGGTATTCCAAAGATTTAGAGTCTCCCTCTCAGGGACCAGGGACAAAAGCCTAATTGTTGAGTATACAACAGACAGAGCCCTGCATCTGAGTGAAGGGATGTGAATTACTGAAGCCCTGGGGACCAGGCCTCCTCTTCCCGTGCACCAGACTTGACCCAGCTGCAGCAGGGCAGGAGTGTCACTGTGAGTGTGAGTGTAAGTGAGGGTGAGTGCGGTGGAAGCACAGCTTCTCCATGCCCAGACTGCAATGCTTCCCACTGGCATCCGTGGATCTGTCTGTCACCTGTCTGTCTGTAGCCCAGGCAGGGGAAGATAGGTATGAGAGGGGAAAAGAGTGTGGAATGGTGGGAAGAGGATAGGTGAATCCATTCTCCACACTTCAGCCTGAGGGGACTTTTATTTCACTCATTTCTGGTCATTCTCTCCCATACCGTCCAGCCACAAGGCTCCCTTCCCCCCTCCCCAGACCAAATAGGGCAGCTATTTCCAACCTCCCACACTGGGTTAATTGCTCTTTCTTGGCTTTGCCAAAGCACCCTCCACGGCCCCCAGCCAGTCAGCTTCGTCTATTGTAGTGATCTTATTGTCTCTTTGGATTCCCCTGCCCTGTCCAACCCAGATGACAAGCTCTCTGAGGGAAGAGTCTGTGCCTGTCTTCTCTGCTGTATCCTCATGCCCAAGCACATCACCCGGCACCTAGTAGTCCCTCGATAAATATTTGTTGATTAGTGACTGCAGGAACAGAAATCACATGAAAGGAGGTCTCAGCTCAGAGAGGAAGGGCTGTGACCCTCTAACCATGAAGTGACTTGGCCAAGGCCACTCAGCCAACAAGTGTTCCCATAGCCTGGCCTGTCTAGACTGGGCCCTCTCTGGAGCCCTATTCCTCCTCAGCCCAGAATCGTACAAACAGAATGGGGCAGACAAGAAAGGTAATTGTCGGAGCAGAAGCCAGGAAGACAGAGAGGAGAGGGGATTGGCAAAACAGTACTGGACAGCGTCCCAAAGCTCTTTTCTTGCTGCCTGGGGCTGAGGTCTCCGTCTTCCCAGGGTGCAGCTCTGAAATCTGACTCCACCCTTATAAAAGAGGGTCCGTGTCCTGCCCCTTTGTAACACACCCTAACTCCACCTCTTTATTGATAGGCTCTGGCTCCACCTTCTGGACTACCCCTCCTCTGAAGAAATGCCCTGGCTCCGCCCCTTCCTGGTAATAGGTAAGCCCCACCCCTAGTGCGTGATGCTGTCTTTGTGACCTAATGCACCGGCGTGTTTCCAGGGTGGAGCCAGAGAGGGTGGGCATTTAGGCTGTGCCGAACCCTCAACCCCCATCCGGGTGACCACAATCCCCGAAAATCCTCACGCGGGACCCCAAATATCCCAGCCCCATGACCTCGAAGGCCTTTGGCTCTAACCTACTAAATGCCCCATGACCCCGAGGGGCCCTACCACCCAATCCCTTAACGACTAGTGCCTCCCAAATCTTCAATCCAACCCTGTCCCAATGTGGCAACTGAGTCTTCCCGGGGGCACCTGTCTCATATTATCTGAGAACAATTCAGACTGGTCCAGAGAATGACAGAGAAGGGCATCCTCCCAAGGATTTGGGGAATCCTTGATCCAATCATGCCGCTCACCAGGAGACGTTGGGAACCCAGGACATGTCGGGATTGAGGAGATACCAGGTGATGCAGGAAGCTGAGGAGGAGGAGGAGGAGGCGTGAGTGGAGGCGGGGATCTGTGGAGGAGGAACCTAGCCGCTCTCGGTTGGTGGGGAAGGGGAGGGAGAAGCGGGAGGGGAGGGGCCTCTTAGGGGGCGTGGACTGGAGGAACCGCCTCTAAAAACCGCCTGTAAAGCGCCTCTAACCGCCTCTAACCGCCTCTAAAAGGGCGGAGCCTCTAAAGACCGCCAGTAAACCGCCTGTAAACCGCATTTGACCGCCTCTAAAAGGACGGAGCCTTCCACCAGAGGGTAGAAGCGTCCAAGGGGCGGAGTCAGTGGGCTGAGCCCCGCCCCGCCCCGCCCCACCCCGCCCTGCTCTGCCTTCTCTTTCCAGGATCGGCTGGGGCTGTTTCTACTTTTTCCCCTGGCTGCACATGTGGTGGAGGGAGCGGAGGCGAAGGGCCTTGGATACCGCGCACCCGCCCAGGGCATGGACGAGGCTCAGTCCGGGAGAACCGGTCGCGGGGAAGCCGGGAGCCCCCGCCCCGCCTCATGCCTGTGTCGGGTCCCCACACAGCTCAGCGCACCCTCGGGAGCAGAAGCTGGAGCTTCTGTGGGGCCTGATGAGCTGTTTGTCAAGCGGACTGGGCACTGCTCTCCAGGGCTCCGGTCGCAACATCCCCCACCGCACCCCTGCTGCCGCTGCCTAGCCAGCTGGTGAGTTAAAGATTTAAACCGAAGCCACCGTCCTGCCCTCCTGATTCTGCCGCCGCTGCTGCGATTCGGGCT
Source organism: Mesoplodon bidens (assembly GCF_964165515.1). NCBI lineage: Eukaryota > Metazoa > Chordata > Mammalia > Artiodactyla > Ziphiidae > Mesoplodon > Mesoplodon bidens. The sequence continues at coordinate 1,413,547 of NW_027671983.1, forward strand.
GGGAGCCATTCTCCATGCAGGCTGTTTCCATATCGACAGGGCCTCTCTCCCTGATAAGGGGTCCATCCGTGTCCAGGCTCCCATTATTCCTAAGGGCCCCTCATCAGAGTCAGGCCTCCCCTTACGACCAGTGATTGCCTTCCACCACCTAAGCCCCCCGCCCCACCACACACACCCTCGTCTCTGTGAGTGGCCTGTATGGAGGGAGCTAAATAATCCTGGCTTTATCTTCCTCCCAGCCTTGTCCCCACATCCATAAATCCTCACAATCCCAGCACTCTGCTGCCACCTTCCTCCTAGACAGGACTTTGCCTGGTGCCTGAAGCATCTTCTCCTCCTGGGAGTGGATCGAAACTATTTCAAGCCCCTAGTTGTAGGAAGTAGGCTGTGAGAGGAGGGAAAGATTCCTAGAAGCTGCCACCCTTGGCCTGCCATAGGGGAATGACTGAGAACTGTTGGAGGTCTTTCCTACAGTTAACACCCCAGCTTCTGGCTCCTTCAGTTGGATCCCGAGTTGAAAGATACTGGGCATCGGGGACTTCCCTGATGGTCCAGTGGATAAGACTCCATTCTCCCACTGCAGGGGGTATGCGTTCTATCCCTGGCTGGGGAATTAACATACCGCATACCGCGTGGAACAGCCAAATGGTAAAAATAAAAGGGTAGATAGATACTTGGCATCAGCCCCCCGAAGTGTAACCTCCCTCGGAGAACCCAAGGGCCACTGCTCCCTACCTTTCCTTTCTGTCTTGTCACCGAGTTGGGCTGAAATCGACTAGCAACTGAAGTGATGAAGGGTCAGGGACTCCTAGTGGGTCTGCTTTCAGTTAGGGACTGGCCCCAGCACCGGGGAGGGCACCACAGACTTAAGTTAAAGGGACAGCACTCTACGATTGGTGTCTCCTGAGAGGTCTCCTCCTCTGGTCTCTGTCTCTTGGGTCCCTCTCATCAGGTGGGGGAAACACTTGCTCCCCTCCCTCATCTCTAGTTTCCTTGTGTCCCTGGGAGCTCACCATCCCCTCTCCTCAGAAATCCCCTTTCAATTCCCAGGATAGGGTAGGCATGGCAGAAGGGGGTGTTCTAAGCCGGGTTCCCCTCATGCTATCGATAATTCTCTGACTCAGTTTGGGGCACAGGAAAATAATGGGGGAACGGGACAGTACTGGCTGGGCCAGGAGGGGGAAGCCCTAGAGTCCTGAGATGTGAGATATGGGAACTGGACCTGCTTCCAAAGAACATTCCCTTTAGCCCTGCTTGTCGAAGAGAGGAGTAGGTCTCAGATGAGGGATGTGTAGTCACTGTGATAGGCCTATGGAGACCTGGGAGGAGATCTACCCCAGTCTACCCTGCTACTTGCCATTGTCCTCAGGGAATCTGTGGGACCAGCTGGGTCCCATCTTTCCCACTCCAGTAGTCTTAGGACCACAGAGAAGAGGTGGGAGTAGGGAGAAACCTGGGAAAGAGGGAGCCCCCCAACCATATTGCTCTGACCTCTAATCCTGAACCAAGCTCTGACCCCTAGCCTTAAAACTCATGTTCAAATGCCTTCAAGGGGACGACACTGCAAACATTCCCCTAACAGGGACAATGCAACCCACTTCCCTTGTCCAAAATGTTGAGTGCTGAGGTTCTCAGAGCTAAAGACAAAGAGTGGGAAATGGGGACAGGGACGCTACTAAGGAGTTATGAAAGGGAGAAAAGGTTCCAGATAGATGGAGACAGTGGGGAGTGCACTCAGTGGAAAGGTATTCTGCTGCCACCTCATGTACTGCAATTCAATGCAGACACTAACTACCCAGAGCCAGTGTTCGACTCCACAGGTTTAAGGGCACAGTCCCAACAAGCCTGCCTCCACTTGAGCAGCCAGTCACAAGTGGCGTCCCCAGGACACCTGCATTTCTGCCTAACTAGCTACAAGTCCAGAAGTCTTCAAACCCCCCTCAGGTCCAATGGTTCACTAGAATGACTCACACAACTCGGAAGTGCTCTCCTGACAACTAGTTTTTTATAAAGTACATATATCAGGAACATCCAAATGAAAAGACACACAAGGAGGGTCTCAGTGCAGAGCTCCCATGCTCTCTCCCCATGGAGACACAAAGGGCACGTCACCCTCCCAGTACATCCATATGTTCACCAACCAGGAAGTTCCATGAGCTTTGGTGTACAGAGTTTTTACTGAGATTTCATACATAGGCAGGACTGAATTGTTGGCAACATGACTCGATCTCCTCTGACGGATTGGCTCAAAACCCCAATTCTGCAGTGATATGGTTGGTCTTTCTGCTGACCAGGCCTCAGCCCAAGTCACCTCATCTCTTAGCATCAACTCAGGTGTGAGCCGAGGGACTCATAGATAACAAAGACACTCGTATTACTTGAGGTATTCCAAAGATTTAGAGTCTCCCTCTCAGGGACCAGGGACAAAAGCCTAATTGTTGAGTATACAACAGACAGAGCCCTGCATCTGAGTGAAGGGATGTGAATTACTGAAGCCCTGGGGACCAGGCCTCCTCTTCCCGTGCACCAGACTTGACCCAGCTGCAGCAGGGCAGGAGTGTCACTGTGAGTGTGAGTGTAAGTGAGGGTGAGTGCGGTGGAAGCACAGCTTCTCCATGCCCAGACTGCAATGCTTCCCACTGGCATCCGTGGATCTGTCTGTCACCTGTCTGTCTGTAGCCCAGGCAGGGGAAGATAGGTATGAGAGGGGAAAAGAGTGTGGAATGGTGGGAAGAGGATAGGTGAATCCATTCTCCACACTTCAGCCTGAGGGGACTTTTATTTCACTCATTTCTGGTCATTCTCTCCCATACCGTCCAGCCACAAGGCTCCCTTCCCCCCTCCCCAGACCAAATAGGGCAGCTATTTCCAACCTCCCACACTGGGTTAATTGCTCTTTCTTGGCTTTGCCAAAGCACCCTCCACGGCCCCCAGCCAGTCAGCTTCGTCTATTGTAGTGATCTTATTGTCTCTTTGGATTCCCCTGCCCTGTCCAACCCAGATGACAAGCTCTCTGAGGGAAGAGTCTGTGCCTGTCTTCTCTGCTGTATCCTCATGCCCAAGCACATCACCCGGCACCTAGTAGTCCCTCGATAAATATTTGTTGATTAGTGACTGCAGGAACAGAAATCACATGAAAGGAGGTCTCAGCTCAGAGAGGAAGGGCTGTGACCCTCTAACCATGAAGTGACTTGGCCAAGGCCACTCAGCCAACAAGTGTTCCCATAGCCTGGCCTGTCTAGACTGGGCCCTCTCTGGAGCCCTATTCCTCCTCAGCCCAGAATCGTACAAACAGAATGGGGCAGACAAGAAAGGTAATTGTCGGAGCAGAAGCCAGGAAGACAGAGAGGAGAGGGGATTGGCAAAACAGTACTGGACAGCGTCCCAAAGCTCTTTTCTTGCTGCCTGGGGCTGAGGTCTCCGTCTTCCCAGGGTGCAGCTCTGAAATCTGACTCCACCCTTATAAAAGAGGGTCCGTGCCCTGCCTCTTTGTAACAATCCCTAACTCCAACCTCATTATTGATAGGCTCTGGCTCCACCTTCTGGACTACCCCTCCTCTGAAGAAATGCCCTGGCTCCGCCCCTTCCTGGTAATAGGTAAGCCCCACCCCTAGTGCGTGATGCTGTCTTTGTGACCTAATGCACCGGCGTGTTTCCAGGGTGGAGCCAGAGAGGGTGGGCATTTAGGCTGTGCCGAACCCTCAACCCCCATCCGGGTGACCACAATCCCCGAAAATCCTCACGCGGGACCCCAAATATCCCAGCCCCATGACCTCGAAGGCCTTTGGCTCTATCCTCCTAAATGCCCCATGACCCCGAGGGGCCCTACCACCCAATCCCTTAACGACTAGTGCCTCCCAAATCTTCAATCCAACCCTGTCCCAATGTGGCAACTGAGTCTTCCCGGGGGCACCTGTCTCATATTATCTGAGAACAATTCAGACTGGTCCAGAGAATGACAGAGAAGGGCATCCTCCCAAGGATTTGGGGAATCCTTGATCCAATCATGCCGCTCACCAGGAGACGTTGGGAACCCAGGACATGTCGGGATTGAGGAGATACCAGGTGATGCAGGAAGCTGAGGAGGAGGAGGAGGAGGCGTGAGTGGAGGCGGGGTTCTGTGGAGGAGGAACCTAGCCGCTCTCGGTTGGTGGGGAAGGGGCGGGAGAAGCGGGAGGGTAGGGGCCTCTTAGAGGGCGTGGACTGGAGGAACCGCCTCTAAAAACCGCCTGTAAAGCGCCTCTAACCGCCTCTAACCGCCTCTAAAAGGGCGGAGCCTCTAAAGACCGCCAGTAAACCGCCTGTAAACCGCATTTAACCGCCTCTAAAAGGGCGGAGCCTTCCACGAGAGGGTAGAAGCGTCCAAGGGGCGCAGTCAGTGGGGTGAGCCCCCCCCGCCCCGCCCCCCCCCGCCCTGCTCTGCCTTCTCTTTCCAGGATCGGCTTGGGCTGTTTCTACTTTTTCCCCTGGCTGCACATGTGGTGGAGGGAGCGGAGGCGAAGGGCTTGGGATACCGCGCACCCGCCCAGGGCATGGACGAGGCTCAGTCCGGGAGAACCGGTCGCGGGGAAGCCGGGAGCCCCCGCCCCGCCTCATGCCTGTGTCGGGTCCCCACACAGCTCAGCGCACCCTCGGGAGCAGAAGCTGGAGCTTCTGCGGGGCCTGATGAGCTGTTTGTCAAGCGGACTGGGCACTGCTCTCCAGGGCTCCGGTCGCAACATACCCCACCGCACCCCTGCTGCCGCTGCCTAGCCAGCTGGTGAGTTAAAGATTTAAACCGAAGGCACCGTCCTGCCCGCCTCATGCTGCCGCCGCTGCTCTGATTCGGGCTGGGAGCCATTCTCCATGCCGGCTGTTTCCATATCGACAGGGCCTCTCTCCCTGATAAGGGGTCCATCCGTGTCCAGGCTCCCATTATTCCTAGGGGCCCCTCATCAGAGTCAGGCCTCCCCTTACGACCAGTGATTGCCTTCCACCACCTAAGCACCCCACCCCACCACACACACACTCGTCTCTGTGAGTGGCCTGTATGGAGGGAGCTAAATAATCCTGGCTTTATCTTCCTCCCAGCCTTGTCCCCACATCCATAAATCCTCACAATCCCAGCACTCTGCTGCCACCTTCCTCCTAGAAAGGACTTTGCCTGGTGCCTGAAGCATCTTCTCCTCCTGGGAGTGGATTGAAAATATTTCAAGCCCCTAGTTGTAGGAAGTAGGCTGTGAGAGGAGGGAAAGATTCCTAGAAGCTGCCACCCTTGGCCTGCCATAGGGGAATGACTGAGAACTGTTGGAGGTCTTTCCTACAGTTAACACCCCAGCTTCTGGCTCCTTCAGTTGGATCCCGACTTGAAAGATACTGGGCATCGGGGACTTCCCTGATGGTCCAGTGGATAAGACTCCATTCTCCCACTGCAGGGGGTATGCGTTCTATCCCTGGCTGGGGAATTAACATACCGCATACCGCGTGGCACAGCCAAATGGTAAAAATAAAAGGGTACATAGATACTTGGCATCAGCCCCCCGAAGTGTAACCTCCCTCGGAGAACCCAAGGGCCACTGCTCCCTACCTTTCCTTTCTGTCTTGTCACCGACTTGGGCTGAAATCGACTAGCAACTGAAGTGATGAAGGGTCAGGGACTCCTAGTGGGTCTGCCTTCAGTTAGGGACTGGCCCCAGCACCGGGGAGGGCACCACAGAATTAAGTTAAAGGGACAGCACTCTACGATAGGTGTCTCCTGAGAGGTCTCCTCCTCTGGTCTCTGTCTCTTGGGTCCCTCTCATCAGGTGGCGGAAACACTTGCTCCCCTCCCTCATCTCTAGTTTCCTTGTGTCCCTGGGAGCTCACCATCCCCTCTCCTCAGAAATCCCCTTTCAATTCCCAGGATAGGGAAGGCATGGCAGAAGGGGGTGTTCTAAGCTGGGTTCCCCTCATGCTATCGATAATTCTCTGACTCAGTTTGGGGCACAGGAAAATAATGGGGGAACAGGACAGTACTGGCTGGGCCAGGAGGGGGAAGCCCTAGAGTCCTGAGATGTGAGATATGGGAACTGGACCTGCTTCCAAAGAACTTTCCCTTTAGCCCTGCTTGTCGAAGAGAGGAGTAGGTCTCAGATGAGGGATGTGTAGTCACTGTGATAGGCCTATGGAGACCTGGGAGGAGATCTTCCCCAGTCTACCCTGCTACTTGCCATTGTCCTCAGGGAATCTGTGGGACCAGCTGGGTCCCATCTTTCCCACTCCAGTAGTCTTAGGACCACAGAGAAGAGGTGAGAGTAGGGAGAAACCTGGGAAAGAGGGAGCCCCCCAACCATATTGCTCTGACCTCTAATCCTGAACCAAGCTCTGACCCCTAGCCTTAAAACTCATGTTCAAATGCCTTCAAGGGGACGACACTGCAAACCTTCCCCTAACAGGGACAATGCAACCCACTTCCCTTGTCCAAAATGTTGAGTGCTGAGGTTCTCAGAGCTAAAGACAAAGAGTGGGAAATGGGGACAGGGACGCTACTAAGGAGTTATGAAAGGGAGAAAAGGTTCCAGATAGATGGAGACAGTGGGGAGTGCACTCAGTGGAAAGGTATTCTGCTGCCAACTCATGTACTGCAATTCAATGCAGACACTAACTACCCAGAGCCAGTGTTCGACTCCACAGGTTTAAGGGCACAGTCCCAACAAGCCTGCCTCCACTTGAGCAGCCAGTCACAAGTGGCGTCCCCAGGACACCTGCATTTCTGCCTAACTAGCTACAAGTCCAGAAGTCTTCAAACCCCCCTCAGGTCCAATGGTTCACTAGAATGACTCACACAACTCGGAAGTGCTCTCCTGACAACTAGTTTTTTATAAAGTACATATATCAGGAACATCCAAATGAAAAGACACACAAGGAGGGTCTCAGTGCAGAGCTCCCATGCTCTCTCCCCATGGAGACACAAAGGGCACGTCACCCTCCCAGTACATCAATATGTTCACCAACCAGGAAGTTCCATGAGCTTTGGTGTACAGAGTTTTTACTGAGATTTCATACATAGGCAGGAATGAATTGTTGGCAACATGACTCGATCTCCTCTGACGGATTGGCTCAAAACCCCAATTCTGCAGTGATATGGTTGGTCTTTCTGCTGACCAGGCCTCAGCCCAAGTCACCTCATCTCTTAGCATCAACTCAGGTGTGAGCCGAGGGACTCATAGATAACAAAGACACTCGTATTACTTGAGGTATTCCAAAGATTTAGAGTCTCCCTCTCAGGGACCAGGGACAAAAGCCAAATTGTTGAGTATACCACAGACAGAGCCCTGCATCTGAGTGAAGGGATGTGAATTACTGAAGCCCTGGGGACCAGGCCTCCTCTTCCCGTGCACCAGACTTGGCCCAGCTGCAGCAGGGCAGGAGTGTCACTGTGAGTGTGAGTGTAAGTGAGGGTGAGTGCGGTGGAAGCACAGCTTCTCCATGCCCAGACTGCAATGCTTCCCACTGGCATCCGTGGATCTGTCTGTCACCTGTCTGTCTGTAGCCCAGGCAGGGGAAGATAGGTATGAGAGGGGAAAAGAGTGTGGAATGGTGGGAAGAGGATAGGTGAATCCATTCTCCACACTTCAGCCTGAGGGGACTTTTATTTCACTCATTTCTGGTCATTCTCTCCCATACCGTCCAGCCACAAGGCTCCCTTCCCCCCTCCCCAGACCAAATAGGGCAGCTATTTCCAACCTCCCACACTGGGTTAATTGCTCTTTCTTGGCTTTGCCAAAGCACCCTCCACGGCCCCCAGCCAGTCAGCTTCGTCTATTGTAGTGATCTTATTGTCTCTTTGGATTCCCCTGCCCTGTCCAACCCAGATGACAAGCTCTCTGAGGGAAGAGTCTGTGCCTGTCTTCTCTGCTGTATCCTCATGCCCAAGCACATCACCCGGCACCTAGTAGTCCCTCGATAAATATTTGTTGATTAGTGACTGCAGGAACAGAAATCACATGAAAGGAGGTCTCAGCTCAGAGAGGAAGGGCTGTGACCCTCTAACCATGAAGTGACTTGGCCAAGGCCACTCAGCCAACAAGTGTTCCCATAGCCTGGCCTGTCTAGACTGGGCCCTCTCTGGAGCCCTATTCCTCCTCAGCCCAGAATCGTACAAACAGAATGGGGCAGACAAGAAAGGTAATTGTCGGAGCAGAAGCCAGGAAGACAGAGAGGAGAGGGGATTGGCAAAACAGTACTGGACAGCGTCCCAAAGCTCTTTTCTTGCTGCCTGGGGCTGAGGTCTCCGTCTTCCCAGGGTGCAGCTCTGAAATCTGACTCCACCCTTATAAAAGAGGGTCCGTGTCCTGCCCCTTTGTAACACACCCTAACTCCACCTCTTTATTGATAGGCTCTGGCTCCACCTTCTGGACTACCCCTCCTCTGAAGAAATGCCCTGGCTCCGCCCCTTCCTGGTAATAGGTAAGCCCCACCCCTAGTGCGTGATGCTGTCTTTGTGACCTAATGCACCGGCGTGTTTCCAGGGTGGAGCCAGAGAGGGTGGGCATTTAGGCTGTGCCGAACCCTCAACCCCCATCCGGGTGACCACAATCCCCGAAAATCCTCACGCGGGACCCCAAATATCCCAGCCCCATGACCTCGAAGGCCTTTGGCTCTATCCTCCTAAATGCCCCATGACCCCGAGGGGCCCTACCACCCAATCCCTTAACGACTAGTGCCTCCCAAATCTTCAATCCAACCCTGTCCCAATGTGGCAACTGAGTCTTCCCGGGGGCACCTGTCTCATATTATCTGAGAACAATTCAGACTGGTCCAGAGAATGACAGAGAAGGGCATCCTCCCAAGGATTTGGGGAATCCTTGATCCAATCATGCCGCTCACCAGGAGACGTTGGGAACCCAGGACATGTCGGGATTGAGGAGATACCAGGTGATGCAGGAAGCTGAGGAGGAGGAGGAGGAGGCGTGAGTGGAGGCGGGGTTCTGTGGAGGAGGAACCTAGCCGCTCTCGGTTGGTGGGGAAGGGGCGGGAGAAGCGGGAGGGTAGGGGCCTCTTAGAGGGCGTGGACTGGAGGAACCGCCTCTAAAAACCGCCTGTAAAGCGCCTCTAACCGCCTCGAACCGCCTCTAAAAGGGCGGAGCCTCTAAAGACCGCCAGTAAACCGCCTGTAAACCGCATTTAACCGCCTCTAAAAGGGCGGAGCCTTCCACGAGAGGGTAGAAGCGTCCAAGGGGCGCAGTCAGTGGGGTGAGCCCCCCCCGCCCCGCCCCCCCCCGCCCTGCTCTGCCTTCTCTTTCCAGGATCGGCTGGGGCTGTTTCTACTTTTTCCCCTGGCTGCACATGTGGTGGAGGGAGCGGAGGCGAAGGGCTTGGGATACCGCGCACCCGCCCAGGGCATGGACGAGGCTCAGTCCGGGAGAACCGGTCGCGGGGAAGCCGGGAGCCCCCGCCCCGCCTCATGCCTGTGTCGGGTCCCCACACAGCTCAGCGCACCCTCGGGAGCAGAAGCTGGAGCTTCTGCGGGGCCTGATGAGCTGTTTGTCAAGCGGACTGGGCACTGCTCTCCAGGGCTCCGGTCGCAACATCCCCCACCGCACCCCTGCTGCCGCTGCCTAGCCAGCTGGTGAGTTAAAGATTTAAACCGAAGGCACCGTCCTGCCCGCCTCATTCTGCCGCCGCTGCTGTGATTCGGGCTGGGAGCCATTCTCCATGCCGGCTGTTTCCATATCGACAGGGCCTCTCTCCCTGATAAGGGGTCCATCCGTGTCCAGGCTCCCATTATTCCTAGGGGCCCCTCATCAGAGTCAGGCCTCCCCTTACGACCAGTGATTGCCTTCCACCACCTAAGCACCCCACCCCACCACACACACACTCGTCTCTGTGAGTGGCCTGTATGGAGGGAGCTAAATAATCCTGGCTTTATCTTCCTCCCAGCCTTGTCCCCACATCCATAAATCCTCACAATCCCAGCACTCTGCTGCCACCTTCCTCCTAGAAAGGACTTTGCCTGGTGCCTGAAGCATCTTCTCCTCCTGGGAGTGGATTGAAAATATTTCAAGCCCCTAGTTGTAGGAAGTAGGCTGTGAGAGGAGGGAAAGATTCCTAGAAGCTGCCACCCTTGGCCTGCCATAGGGGAATGACTGAGAACTGTTGGAGGTCTTTCCTACAGTTAACACCCCAGCTTCTGGCTCCTTCACTTGGATCCCGACTTGAAAGATACTGGGCATCGGGGACTTCCCTGATGGTCCAGTGGATAAGACTCCATTCTCCCACTGCAGGGGGTATGCGTTCTATCCCTGGCTGGGGAATTAACATACTGCATACCGCGTTGCACAGCCAAATGGTAAAAATAAAAGGGTACATAGATACTTGGCATCAGCCCCCCGAAGTGTAACCTCCCTCGGAGAACCCAAGGGCCACTGCTCCCTACCTTTCCTTTCTGTCTTGTCACCGAGTTGGGCTGAAATCGACTAGCAACTGAAGTGATGAAGGGTCAGGGACTCCTAGTGGGTCTGCCTTCAGTTAGGGACTGGCCCCAGCACCGGGGAGGGCACCACAGAATTAAGTTAAAGGGACAGCACTCTACGATAGGTGTCTCCTGAGAGGTCTCCTCCTCTGGTCTCTGTCTCTTGGGTCCCTCTCATCAGGTGGCGGAAACACTTGCTCCCCTCCCTCATCTCTAGTTTCCTTGTGTCCCTGGGAGCTCACCATCCCCTCTCCTCAGAAATCCCCTTTCAATTCCCAGGATAGGGAAGGCATGGCAGAAGGGGGTGTTCTAAGCTGGGTTCCCCTCATGCTATCGATAATTCTCTGACTCAGTTTGGGGCACAGTAAAATAATGGGGGAACAGGACAGTACTGGCTGGGCCAGGAGGGGGAAGCCCTAGAGTCCTGAGATGTGAGATATGGGAACTGGACCTGCTTCCAAAGAACTTTCCCTTTAGCCCTGCTTGTCGAAGAGAGGAGTAGGTCTCAGATGAGGGATGTGTAGTCACTGTGATAGGCCTATGGAGACCTGGGAGGAGATCTTCCCCAGTCTACCCTGCTACTTGCCATTGTCCTCAGGGAATCTGTGGGACCAGCAGGGTCCCATCTTTCCCACTCCAGTAGTCTTAGGACCACAGAGAAGAGGTGAGAGTAGGGAGAAACCTGGGAAAGAGGGAGCCCCCCAACCATATTGCTCTGACCTCTAATCCTGAACCAAGCTCTGACCCCTAGCCTTAAAACTCATGTTCAAATGCCTTCAAGGGGACGACACTGCAAACCTTCCCCTAACAGGGACAATGCAACCCACTTCCCTTGTCCAAAATGTTGAGTGCTGAGGTTCTCAGAGCTAAAGACAAAGAGTGGGAAATGGGGACAGGGACGCTACTAAGGAGTTATGAAAGGGAGAAAAGGTTCCAGATAGATGGAGACAGTGGGGAGTGCACTCAGTGGAAAGGTATTCTGCTGCCAACTCATGTACTGCAATTCAATGCAGACACTAACTACCCAGAGCCAGTGTTCGACTCCACAGGTTTAAGGGCACAGTCCCAACAAGCCTGCCTCCACTTGAGCAGCCAGTCACAAGTGGCGTCCCCAGGACACCTGCATTTCTGCCTAACTAGCTACAAGTCCAGAAGTCTTCAAACCCCCCTCAGGTCCAATGCTTCACTAGAATGACTCACACAACTCGGAAGTGCTCTCCTGACAACTAGTTTTTTATAAAGTACATATATCAGGAACATCCAAATGAAAAGACACACAAGGAGGGTCTCAGTGCAGAGCTCCCATGCTCTCTCCCCATGGAGACACAAAGGGCACGTCACCCTCCCAGTACATCAATATGTTCACCAACCAGGAAGTTCCATGAGCTTTGGTGTACAGAGTTTTTACTGAGATTTCATACATAGGCAGGAATGAATTGTTGGCAACATGACTCGATCTCCTCTGACGGATTGGCTCAAAACCCCAATTCTGCAGTGATATGGTTGGTCTTTCTCCTGACCAGGCCTCAGCCCAAGTCACCTCATCTCTTAGCATCAACTCAGGTGTGAGCCGAGGGACTCATAGATAACAAAGACACTCGTATTACTTGAGGTATTCCAAAGATTTAGAGTCTCCCTCTCAGGGACCAGGGACAAAAGCCAAATTGTTGAGTATACAACAGACAGAGCCCTGCATCTGAGTGAAGGGATGTGAATTACTGAAGCCCTGGGGACCAGGCCTCCTCTTCCCGTGCACCAGACTTGACCCAGCTGCAGCAGGGCAGGAGTGTCACTGTGAGTGTGAGTGTAAGTGAGGGTGAGTGCGGTGGAAGCACAGCTTCTCCGTGCCCAGACTGCCATGCTTCCCACTGGCATCCGTGGATCTGTCTGTCACCTGTCTGTCTGTAGCCCAGGCAGGGGAAGATAGGTATGAGAGGGGAAAAGAGTGTGGAATGGTGGGAAGAGGATAGGTGAATCCATTCTCCACACTTCAGCCTGAGGGGACTTTTATTTCACTCATTTCTGGTCATTCTCTCCCATACCGTCCAGCCACAAGGCTCCCTTCCCCCCTCCCCAGACCAAATAGGGCAGCTATTTCCAACCTCCCACACTGGGTTAATTGCTCTTTCTTGGCTTTGCCAAAGCACCCTCCACGGCCCCCAGCCAGTCAGCTTCGTCTATTGTAGTGATCTTATTGTCTCTTTGGATTCCCCTGCCCTGCCCAACCCAGATGACAAGCTCCCTGAGGGAAGAGTCTGTGCCTGTCTTTTCTGCTGTATCCTCATGCCCAAGCACATCACCCGGCACCTAGTAGTCACTCGATAAATATTTGTTGATTAGTGACTGCAGGAACAGAAATCACATGAAAGGAGGTCTCAGCTCAGAGAGGAAGGGCTGTGACCCTCTAACCATGAAGTGACTTGGCCAAGGCCACTCAGCCAACAAGTGTTCCCATAGCCTGGCCTGCCTAGACTGGGCCCCTTCTGGGGCCCTATTCCTCCTCTGCCCAGAATCGTACAAACAGAATGGGGCAGACAAGAAAGGTAATTGTCGGAGCAGAAGCCAGGAAGACAGAGAGGAGAGGGGATTGGCAAAACAGTACTGGACAGCGTCCCAAAGCTCTTTTCTTGCTGCCTGGGGCTGAGGTCTCCGTCTTCCCAGGGTGCAGCACTGAAATCTGACTCCACCCTTATAAAAGAGGGTCCGTGCCCTGCCTCTTTGTAACAATCCCTAACTCCACCTCTTTATTGATAGGCTCTGGCTCCACCTTCTGGACTACCCCTCCTCTGAAGAAATGCCCTGGCCCCGCCCCTTCCTGGTAATAGGTAAGCCCCACCCCTAGTGCGTGATGCTGTCTTTGTGACCTAATGCACCGGCGTGTTTCCAGGGTGGAGCCAGAGAGGGTGGGCATTTAGGCTGTGCCGAACCCTCAACCCCCATCAGGGTGACCACAATCCCCGAAAATCCTCACGCGGGACCCCAAATATCCCAGCCCCATGCCCTCGAAGGTCTTTTGCTCTATCCTCCTAAATGCCCCATGACCCCGAGGGGCCCTACCACCCAATCCCTTAACGACTAGTGCCTCCCAAATCTTCAATCCAACCCTGTCCCAATGTGGCAACTGAGTCTTCCCGGGGGCACCTGTCTCATATTATCTGAGAACAATTCAGACTGGTCCAGAGAATGACAGAGAAGGGCATCCTCCCAAGGATTTGGGGAATCCTTGATCCAATCATGCCGCTCACCAGGAGACGTTGGGAACCCAGGACATGTCGGGATTGAGGAGATACCAGGTGATGCAGGAAGCTGAGGAGGAGGAGGAGGAGGCGTGAGTGGAGGCGGGGTTCTGTGGAGGAGGAACCTAGCCGCTCTCGGTTGGTGGGGAAGGGGCGGGAGAAGCGGGAGGGTAGGGGCCTCTTAGAGGGCGTGGACTGGAGGAACCGCCTCTAAAACCCGCCTGTAAAGCGCCTCTAACCGCCTCTAACCGCCTCTAAAAGGGCGGAGCCTCTAAAGACCGCCAGTAAACCGCCTGTAAACCGCATTTAACCGCCTCTAAAAGGGCGGAGCCTTCCAAGAGAGGGTAGAAGCGTCCAAGGGGCGGAGTCAGTGGGGTCAGCCCCGCCCCACCCCGCCCTGCTCTGCCTTCTCTTTCCAGGATCGGCTGGGGCTGTTTCTACTTTTTCCCCTGGCTGCACATGTGGTGGAGGGAGCGGAGGCGAAGGGCTTGGGATACCGCGCACCTGCCCAGGGCATGGACGAGGCTCAGTCCGGGAGAACCGGTCGCGGGGAAGCCGGGAGCCCCCGCCCCGCCTCATGCCTGTGTCGGGTCCCCACACAGCTCAGCGCACCCTCGGGAGCAGAAGCTGGAGCTTCTGCGGGGCCTGATGAGCTGTTTGTCAAGCGGACTGGGCACTGCTCTCCAGGGCTCCGGTCGCAACATCCCCCACCGCACCCCTGCTGCCGCTGCCTAGCCAGCTGGTGAGTTAAAGATTTAAACCGAAGCCACCGTCCTGCCCGCCTCATTCTGCCGCCGCTGCTGTGATTCGGGCTGGGAGCCATTCTCCATGCCGGCTGTTTCCATATCGACAGGGCCTCTCTCCCTGATAAGGGGTCCATCCGTGTCCAGGCTCCCATTATTCCTAGGGGCCCCTCATCAGAGTCAGGCGTCCCCTTACGACCAGTGATTGCCTTCCACCACCTAAGCACCCCGCCCCACCACACACACACTCGTCTCTGTGAGTGGCCTGTATGGAGGGAGCTAAATAATCCTGGCTTTATCTTCCTCCCAGCCTTGTCCCCACATCCATAAATCCTCACAATCCCAGCACTCTGCTGCCACCTTCCTCCTAGACAGGACTTTGCCTGGTGCCTGAAGCATCTTCTCCTCCTGGGAGTGGATTGAAAATATTTCAAGCCCCTAGTTGTAGGAAGTAGGCTGTGAGAGGAGGGAAAGATTCCTAGAAGCTGCCACCCTTGGCCTGCCATAGGGGAATGACTGAGAACTGTTGGAGGTCTTTCCTACAGTTAACACCCCAGCTTCTGGCTCCTTCAGTTGGATCCCGAGTTGAAAGATACTGGGCATCGGGGACTTCCCTGATGGTCCAGTGGATAAGACTCCATTCTCCCACTGCAGGGGGTATGCGTTCTATCCCTGGCTGGGGAATTAACATACCGCATACCGCGTGGCACAGCCAAATGGTAAAAATAAAAGGGTACATAGATACTTGGCATCAGCCCCCCGAAGTGTAACCTCCCTCGGAGAACCCAAGGGCCACTGCTCCCTACCTTTCCTTTCTGTCTTGTCACCGAGTTGGGCTGAAATCGACTAGCAACTGAAGTGATGAAGGGTCAGGGACTCCTAGTGGGTCTGCCTTCAGTTAGGGACTGGCCCCAGCACCGGGGAGGGCACCACAGAATTAAGTTAAAGGGACAGCACTCTACGATTGGTGTCTCCTGAGAGGTCTCCTCCTCTGGTCTCTGTCTCTTGGGTCCCTCTCATCAGGTGGGGGAAACACTTGCTCCCCTCCCTCATCTCTAGTTTCCTTGTGTCCCTGGGAGCTCACCATCCCCTCTCCTCAGAAATCCCCTTTCAATTCCCAGGATAGGGAAGGCATGGCAGAAGGGGGTGTTCTAAGCTGGGTTCCCCTCATGCTATCGATAATTCTCTGACTCAGTTTGGGGCACAGGAAAATAATGGGGGAACGGGACAGTACTGGCTGGGCCAGGAGGGGGAAGCCCTAGAGTCCTGAGATGTGAGATATGGGAACTGGACCTGCTTCCAAAGAACTTTCCCTTTAGCCCTGCTTGTCGAAGAGAGGAGTAGGTCTCAGATGAGGGATGTGTAGTCACTGTGATAGGCCTATGGAGACCTGGGAGGAGATCTTCCCCAGTCTACCCTGCTACTTGCCATTGTCCTCAGGGAATCTGTGGGACCAGCTGGGTCCCATCTTTCCCACTCCAGTAGTCTTAGGACCACAGAGAAGAGGTGGGAGTAGGGAGAAACCTGGGAAAGAGGGAGCCCCCCAACCATATTGCTCTGACCTCTAATCCTGAACCAAGCTCTGACCCCTAGCCTTAAAACTCATGTTCAAATGCCTTCAAGGGGACGACACTGCAAACCTTCCCCTAACAGGGACAATGCAACCCACTTCCCTTGTCCAAAATGTTGAGTGCTGAGGTTCTCAGAGCTAAAGACAAAGAGTGGGAAATGGGGACAGGGAGGCTACTAAGGAGTTATGAAAGGGAGAAAAGGTTCCAGATAGATGGAGACAGTGGGGAGTGCACTCAGTGGAAAGGTATTCTGCTGCCAACTCATGTACTGCAATTCAATGCAGACACTAACTACCCAGAGCCAGTGTTCGACTCCACAGGTTTAAGGGCACAGTCCCAACAAGCCTGCCTCCACTTGAGCAGCCAGTCACAAGTGGCGTCCCCAGGACACCTGCATTTCTGCCTAACTAGCTACAAGTCCAGAAGTCTTCAAACCCCCCTCAGGTCCAATGGTTCACTAGAATGACTCACACAACTCGGAAGTGCTCTCCTGACAACTAGTTTTTTATAAAGTACATATATCAGGAACATGCAAATGAAAAGACACACAAGGAGGGTCTCAGTGCAGAGCTCCCATGCTCTCTCCCCATGGAGACACAAAGGGCACGTCACCCTCCCAGTACATCCATATGTTCACCAACCAGGAAGTTCCATGAGCTTTGGTGTACAGAGTTTTTACTGAGATTTCATACATAGGCAGGAATGAATTGTTGGCAACATGACTCGATCTCCTCTGACGGATTGGCTCAAAACCCCAATTCTGCAGTGATATGGTTGGTCTTTCTGCTGACCAGGCCTCAGCCCAAGTCACCTCATCTCTTAGCATCCACTCAGGTGTGAGCCGAGGGACTCATAGATAACAAAGACACTCGTATTACTTGAGGTATTCCAAAGATTTAGAGTCTCCCTCTCAGGGACCAGGGACAAAAGCCAAATTGTTGAGTATACAACAGACAGAGCCCTGCATCTGAGTGAAGGGATGTGAATTACTGAAGCCCTGGGGACCAGGCCTCCTCTTCCCGTGCACCAGACTTGACCCAGCTGCAGCAGGGCAGGAGTGTCACTGTGAGTGTGAGTGTAAGTGAGGGTGAGTGCGGTGGAAGCACAGCTTCTCCATGCCCAGACTGCAATGCTTCCCACTGGCATCCGTGGATCTGTCTGTCACCTGTCTGTCTGTAGCCCAGGCAGGGGAAGATAGGTATGAGAGGGGAAAAGAGTGTGGAATGGTGGGAAGAGGATAGGTGAATCCATTCTCCACACTTCAGCCTGAGGGGACTTTTATTTCACTCATTTCTGGTCATTCTCTCCCATACAGTCCAGCCACAAGGCTCCCTTCCCCCCTCCCCAGACCAAATAGGGCAGCTATTTCCAACCTCCCACACTGGGTTAATTGCTCTTTCTTGGCTTTGCCAAAGCACCCTCCACGGCCCCCAGCCAGTCAGCTTCGTCTATTGTAGTGATCTTATTGTCTCTTTGGATTCCCCTGCCCTGTCCAACCCAGATGACAAGCTCTCTGAGGGAAGAGTCTGTGCCTGTCTTCTCTGCTGTATCCTCATGCCCAAGCACATCACCCGGCACCTAGTAGTCCCTCGATAAATATTTGTTGATTAGTGACTGCAGGAACAGAAATCACATGAAAGGAGGTCTCAGCTCAGAGAGGAAGGGCTGTGACCCTCTAACCATGAAGTGACTTGGCCAAGGCCACTCAGCCAACAAGTGTTCCCATAGCCTGGCCTGTCTAGACTGGGCCCTCTCTGGAGCCCTATTCCTCCTCTGCCCAGAATCGTACAAACAGAATGGGGCAGACAAGAAAGGTAATTGTCGGAGCAGAAGCCAGGAAGACAGAGAGGAGAGGGGATTGGCAAAACAGTACTGGACAGCGTCCCAAAGCTCTTTTCTTGCTGCCTGGGGCTGAGGTCTCCGTCTTCCCAGGGTGCAGCACTGAAATCTGACTCCACCCTTATAAAAGAGGGTACGTGCCCTGCCTCTTTGTAACAATCCCTAACTCCACCTCTTTATTGATAGGCTCTGGCTCCACCTTCTGGACTACCCCTCCTCTGAAGAAATGCCCTGGCTCCGCCCCTTCCTGGTAATAGGTAAGCCCCAACCCTAGTGCGTGATGCTGTCTTTGTGACCTAATGCACCGGCGTGTTTCCAGGGTGGAGCCAGAGAGGGTGGGCATTTAGGCTGTGCCGAACCCTCAACCCGCATCCGGGTGACCACAATCCCCGAAAATCCTCACGCGGGACCCCAAATATCCCAGCCCCATGACCTCGAAGGCCTTTGGCTCTATCCTCCTAAATGCCCCATGACCCCGAGGGGCCCTACCACCCAATCCCTTAACGACTAGTGCCTCCCAAATCTTCAATCCAACCCTGTCCCAATGTGGCAACTGAGTCTTCCCGGGGGCACCTGTCTCATATTATCTGAGAACAATTCAGACTGGTCCAGAGAATGACAGAGAAGGGCATCCTCCCAAGGATTTGGGGAATCCTTGATCCAATCATGCCGCTCACCAGGAGACGTTGGGAACCCAGGACATGTCGGGATTGAGGAGATACCAGGTGATGCAGGAAGCTGAGGAGGAGGAGGAGGAGGCGTGAGTGGAGGCGGGGTTCTGTGGAGGAGGAACCTAGCCGCTCTCGGTTGGTGGGGAAGGGGCGGGAGAAGCGGGAGGGTAGGGGCCTCTTAGAGGGCGTGGACTGGAGGAACCGCCTCTAAAAACCGCCTGTAAAGCGCCTCTAACCGCCTCTAACCGCCTCTAAAAGGGCGGAGCCTCTAAAGACCGCCAGTAAACCGCCTGTAAACCGCATTTAACCGCCTCTAAAAGGGCGGAGCCTTCCACGAGAGGGTAGAAGCGTCCAAGGGGCGCAGTCAGTGGGGTGAGCCCCCACCGCCCCGCCCCACCCCGCCCTCCTCTGCCTTCTCTTTCCAGGATCGGCTGGGGCTGTTTCTACTTTTTCCCCTGGCTGCACATGTGGTGGAGGGAGCGGAGGCGAAGGGCTTGGGATACCGCGCACCTGCCCAGGGCATGGACGAGGCTCAGTCCGGGAGAACCGGTCGCGGGGAAGCCGGGAGCCCCCGCCCCGCCTCATGCCTGTGTCGGGTCCCCACACAGCTCAGCGCACCCTCGGGAGCAGAAGCTGGAGCTTCTGCGGGGCCTGATGAGCTGTTTGTCAAGCGGACTGGGCACTGCTCTCCAGGGCTCCGGTCGCAACATCCCCCACCGCACCCCTGCTGCCGCTGCCTAGCCAGCTGGTGAGTTAAAGATTTAAACCGAAGCCACCGTCCTGCCCGCCTCATTCTGCCGCCGCTGCTGTGATTCGGGCTGGGAGCCATTCTCCATGCCGGCTGTTTCCATATCGACAGGGCCTCTCTCCCTGATAAGGGGTCCATCCGTGTCCAGGCTCCCATTATTCCTAGGGGCCCCTCATCAGAGTCAGGCGTCCCCTTACGACCAGTGATTGCCTTCCACCACCTAAGCACCCCGCCCCACCACACACACACTCGTCTCTGTGAGTGGCCTGTATGGAGGGAGCTAAATAATCCTGGCTTTATCTTCCTCCCAGCCTTGTCCCCACATCCATAAATCCTCACAATCCCAGCACTCTGCTGCCACCTTCCTCCTAGACAGGACTTTGCCTGGTGCCTGAAGCATCTTCTCCTCCTGGGAGTGGATTGAAAATATTTCAAGCCCCTAGTTGTAGGAAGTAGGCTGTGAGAGGAGGGAAAGATTCCTAGAAGCTGCCACCCTTGGCCTGCCATAGGGGAATGACTGAGAACTGTTGGAGGTCTTTCCTACAGTTAACACCCCAGCTTCTGGCTCCTTCAGTTGGATCCCGAGTTGAAAGATACTGGGCATCGGGGACTTCCCTGATGGTCCAGTGGATAAGACTCCATTCTCCCACTGCAGGGGGTATGCGTTCTATCCCTGGCTGGGGAATTAACATACCGCATACCGCGTGGCACAGCCAAATGGTAAAAATAAAAGGGTACATAGATACTTGGCATCAGCCCCCCGAAGTGTAACCTCCCTCGGAGAACCCAAGGGCCACTGCTCCCTACCTTTCCTTTCTGTCTTGTCACCGAGTTGGGCTGAAATCGACTAGCAACTGAAGTGATGAAGGGTCAGGGACTCCTAGTGGGTCTGCCTTCAGTTAGGGACTGGCCCCAGCACCGGGGAGGGCACCACAGAATTAAGTTAAAGGGACAGCACTCTACGATTGGTGTCTCCTGAGAGGTCTCCTCCTCTGGTCTCTGTCTCTTGGGTCCCTCTCATCAGGTGGGGGAAACACTTGCTCCCCTCCCTCATCTCTAGTTTCCTTGTGTCCCTGGGAGCTCACCATCCCCTCTCCTCAGAAATCCCCTTTCAATTCCCAGGATAGGGAAGGCATGGCAGAAGGGGGTGTTCTAAGCTGGGTTCCCCTCATGCTATCGATAATTCTCTGACTCAGTTTGGGGCACAGGAAAATAATGGGGGAACGGGACAGTACTGGCTGGGCCAGGAGGGGGAAGCCCTAGAGTCCTGAGATGTGAGATATGGGAACTGGACCTGCTTCCAAAGAACTTTCCCTTTAGCCCTGCTTGTCGAAGAGAGGAGTAGGTCTCAGATGAGGGATGTGTAGTCACTGTGATAGGCCTATGGAGACCTGGGAGGAGATCTTCCCCAGTCTACCCTGCTACTTGCCATTGTCCTCAGGGAATCTGTGGGACCAGCTGGGTCCCATCTTTCCCACTCCAGTAGTCTTAGGACCACAGAGAAGAGGTGGGAGTAGGGAGAAACCTGGGAAAGAGGGAGCCCCCCAACCATATTGCTCTGACCTCTAATCCTGAACCAAGCTCTGACCCCTAGCCTTAAAACTCATGTTCAAATGCCTTCAAGGGGACGACACTGCAAACCTTCCCCTAACAGGGACAATGCAACCCACTTCCCTTGTCCAAAATGTTGAGTGCTGAGGTTCTCAGAGCTAAAGACAAAGAGTGGGAAATGGGGACAGGGAGGCTACTAAGGAGTTATGAAAGGGAGAAAAGGTTCCAGATAGATGGAGACAGTGGGGAGTGCACTCAGTGGAAAGGTATTCTGCTGCCAACTCATGTACTGCAATTCAATGCAGACACTAACTACCCAGAGCCAGTGTTCGACTCCACAGGTTTAAGGGCACAGTCCCAACAAGCCTGCCTCCACTTGAGCAGCCAGTCACAAGTGGCGTCCCCAGGACACCTGCATTTCTGCCTAACTAGCTACAAGTCCAGAAGTCTTCAAACCCCCCTCAGGTCCAATGGTTCACTAGAATGACTCACACAACTCGGAAGTGCTCTCCTGACAACTAGTTTTTTATAAAGTACATATATCAGGAACATGCAAATGAAAAGACACACAAGGAGGGTCTCAGTGCAGAGCTCCCATGCTCTCTCCCCATGGAGACACAAAGGGCACGTCACCCTCCCAGTACATCCATATGTTCACCAACCAGGAAGTTCCATGAGCTTTGGTGTACAGAGTTTTTACTGAGATTTCATACATAGGCAGGAATGAATTGTTGGCAACATGACTCGATCTCCTCTGACGGATTGGCTCAAAACCCCAATTCTGCAGTGATATGGTTGGTCTTTCTGCTGACCAGGCCTCAGCCCAAGTCACCTCATCTCTTAGCATCAACTCAGGTGTGAGCCGAGGGACTCATAGATAACAAAGACACTCGTATTACTTGAGGTATTCCAAAGATTTAGAGTCTCCCTCTCAGGGACCAGGGACAAAAGCCAAATTGTTGAGTATACAACAGACAGAGCCCTGCATCTGAGTGAAGGGATGTGAATTACTGAAGCCCTGGGGACCAGGCCTCCTCTTCCCGTGCACCAGACTTGACCCAGCTGCAGCAGGGCAGGAGTGTCACTGTGAGTGTGAGTGTAAGTGAGGGTGAGTGCGGTGGAAGCACAGCTTCTCCATGCCCAGACTGCAATGCTTCCCACTGGCATCCGTGGATCTGTCTGTCACCTGTCTGTCTGTAGCCCAGGCAGGGGAAGATAGGTATGAGAGGGGAAAAGAGTGTGGAATGGTGGGAAGAGGATAGGTGAATCCATTCTCCACACTTCAGCCTGAGGGGACTTTTATTTCACTCATTTCTGGTCATTCTCTCCCATACAGTCCAGCCACAAGGCTCCCTTCCCCCCTCCCCAGACCAAATAGGGCAGCTATTTCCAACCTCCCACACTGGGTTAATTGCTCTTTCTTGGCTTTGCCAAAGCACCCTCCACGGCCCCCAGCCAGTCAGCTTCGTCTATTGTAGTGATCTTATTGTCTCTTTGGATTCCCCTGCCCTGTCCAACCCAGATGACAAGCTCTCTGAGGGAAGAGTCTGTGCCTGTCTTCTCTGCTGTATCCTCATGCCCAAGCACATCACCCGGCACCTAGTAGTCCCTCGATAAATATTTGTTGATTAGTGACTGCAGGAACAGAAATCACATGAAAGGAGGTCTCAGCTCAGAGAGGAAGGGCTGTGACCCTCTAACCATGAAGTGACTTGGCCAAGGCCACTCAGCCAACAAGTGTTCCCATAGCCTGGCCTGTCTAGACTGGGCCCTCTCTGGAGCCCTATTCCTCCTCTGCCCAGAATCGTACAAACAGAATGGGGCAGACAAGAAAGGTAATTGTCGGAGCAGAAGCCAGGAAGACAGAGAGGAGAGGGGATTGGCAAAACAGTACTGGACAGCGTCCCAAAGCTCTTTTCTTGCTGCCTGGGGCTGAGGTCTCCGTCTTCCCAGGGTGCAGCACTGAAATCTGACTCCACCCTTATAAAAGAGGGTACGTGCCCTGCCTCTTTGTAACAATCCCTAACTCCACCTCTTTATTGATAGGCTCTGGCTCCACCTTCTGGACTACCCCTCCTCTGAAGAAATGCCCTGGCTCCGCCCCTTCCTGGTAATAGGTAAGCCCCAACCCTAGTGCGTGATGCTGTCTTTGTGACCTAATGCACCGGCGTGTTTCCAGGGTGGAGCCAGAGAGGGTGGGCATTTAGGCTGTGCCGAACCCTCAACCCGCATCCGGGTGACCACAATCCCCGAAAATCCTCACGCGGGACCCCAAATATCCCAGCCCCATGACCTCGAAGGCCTTTGGCTCTATCCTCCTAAATGCCCCATGACCCCGAGGGGCCCTACCACCCAATCCCTTAACGACTAGTGCCTCCCAAATCTTCAATCCAACCCTGTCCCAATGTGGCAACTGAGTCTTCCCGGGGGCACCTGTCTCATATTATCTGAGAACAATTCAGACTGGTCCAGAGAATGACAGAGAAGGGCATCCTCCCAAGGATTTGGGGAATCCTTGATCCAATCATGCCGCTCACCAGGAGACGTTGGGAACCCAGGACATGTCGGGATTGAGGAGATACCAGGTGATGCAGGAAGCTGAGGAGGAGGAGGAGGAGGCGTGAGTGGAGGCGGGGTTCTGTGGAGGAGGAACCTAGCCGCTCTCGGTTGGTGGGGAAGGGGCGGGAGAAGCGGGAGGGTAGGGGCCTCTTAGAGGGCGTGGACTGGAGGAACCGCCTCTAAAAACCGCCTGTAAAGCGCCTCTAACCGCCTCTAACCGCCTCTAAAAGGGCGGAGCCTCTAAAGACCGCCAGTAAACCGCCTGTAAACCGCATTTAACCGCCTCTAAAAGGGCGGAGCCTTCCACGAGAGGGTAGAAGCGTCCAAGGGGCGCAGTCAGTGGGGTGAGCCCCCACCGCCCCGCCCCACCCCGCCCTCCTCTGCCTTCTCTTTCCAGGATCGGCTGGGGCTGTTTCTACTTTTTCCCCTGGCTGCACATGTGGTGGAGGGAGCGGAGGCGAAGGGCTTGGGATACCGCGCACCTGCCCAGGGCATGGACGAGGCTCAGTCCGGGAGAACCGGTCGCGGGGAAGCCGGGAGCCCCCGCCCCGCCTCATGCCTGTGTCGGGTCCCCACACAGCTCAGCGCACCCTCGGGAGCAGAAGCTGGAGCTTCTGCGGGGCCTGATGAGCTGTTTGTCAAGCGGACTGGGCACTGCTCTCCAGGGCTCCGGTCGCAACATCCCCCACCGCACCCCTGCTGCCGCTGCCTAGCCAGCTGGTGAGTTAAAGATTTAAACCGAAGCCACCGTCCTGCCCGCCTCATTCTGCCGCCGCTGCTGTGATTCGGGCTGGGAGCCATTCTCCATGCCGGCTGTTTCCATATCGACAGGGCCTCTCTCCCTGATAAGGGGTCCATCCGTGTCCAGGCTCCCATTATTCCTAGGGGCCCCTCATCAGAGTCAGGCGTCCCCATACGACCAGTGATTGCCTTCCACCACCTAAGCCCCCCGCCCCACCACACACACACTCGTCTCTGTGAGTGGCCTGTATGGAGGGAGCTAAATAATCCTGGCTTTATCTTCCTCCCAGCCTTGTCCCCACATCCATAAATCCTCACAATCCCAGCACTCTGCTGCCACCTTCCTCCTAGACAGGACTTTGCCTGGTGCCTGAAGCATCTTCTCCTCCTGGGAGTGGATTGAAAATATTTCAAGCCCCTAGTTGTAGGAAGTAGGCTGTGAGAGGAGGGAAAGATTCCTAGAAGCTGCCACCCTTGGCCTGCCATAGGGGAATGACTGAGAACTGTTGGAGGTCTTTCCTACAGTTAACACCCCAGCTTCTGGCTCCTTCAGTTGGATCCCGAGTTGAAAGATACTGGGCATCGGGGACTTCCCTGATGGTCCAGTGGATAAGACTCCATTCTCCCACTGCAGGGGGTATGCGTTCTATCCCTGGCTGGGGAATTAACATACCGCATACCGCGTGGCACAGCCAAATGGTAAAAATAAAAGGGTACATAGATACTTGGCATCAGCCCCCCGAAGTGTAACCTCCCTCGGAGAACCCAAGGGCCACTGCTCCCTACCTTTCCTTTCTGTCTTGTCACCGAGTTGGGCTGAAATCGACTAGCAACTGAAGTGATGAAGGGTCAGGGACTCCTAGTGGGTCTGCCTTCAGTTAGGGACTGGCCCCAGCACCGGGGAGGGCACCACAGAATTAAGTTAAAGGGACAGCACTCTACGATTGGTGTCTCCTGAGAGGTCTCCTCCTCTGGTCTCTGTCTCTTGGGTCCCTCTCATCAGGTGGGGGAAACACTTGCTCCCCTCCCTCATCTCTAGTTTCCTTGTGTCCCTGGGAGCTCACCATCCCCTCTCCTCAGAAATCCCCTTTCAATTCCCAGGATAGGGAAGGCATGGCAGAAGGGGGTGTTCTAAGCTGGGTTCCCCTCATGCTATCGATAATTCTCTGACTCAGTTTGGGGCACAGGAAAATAATGGGGGAACGGGACAGTACTGGCTGGGCCAGGAGGGGGAAGCCCTAGAGTCCTGAGATGTGAGATATGGGAACTGGACCTGCTTCCAAAGAACTTTCCCTTTAGCCCTGCTTGTCGAAGAGAGGAGTAGGTCTCAGATGAGGGATGTGTAGTCACTGTGATAGGCCTATGGAGACCTGGGAGGAGATCTTCCCCAGTCTACCCTGCTACTTGCCATTGTCCTCAGGGAATCTGTGGGACCAGCTGGGTCCCATCTTTCCCACTCCAGTAGTCTTAGGACCACAGAGAAGAGGTGGGAGTAGGGAGAAACCTGGGAAAGAGGGAGCCCCCCAACCATATTGCTCTGACCTCTAATCCTGAACCAAGCTCTGACCCCTAGCCTTAAAACTCATGTTCAAATGCCTTCAAGGGGACGACACTGCAAACCTTCCCCTAACAGGGACAATGCAACCCACTTCCCTTGTCCAAAATGTTGAGTGCTGAGGTTCTCAGAGCTAAAGACAAAGAGTGGGAAATGGGGACAGGGACGCTACTAAGGAGTTATGAAAGGGAGAAAAGGTTCCAGATAGATGGAGACAGTGGGGAGTGCACTCAGTGGAAAGGTATTCTGCTGCCAACTCATGTACTGCAATTCAATGCAGACACTAACTACCCAGAGCCAGTGTTCGACTCCACAGGTTTAAGGGCACAGTCCCAACAAGCCTGCCTCCACTTGAGCAGCCAGTCACAAGTGGCGTCCCCAGGACACCTGCATTTCTGCCTAACTAGCTACAAGTCCAGAAGTCTTCAAACGCCCCTCAGGTCCAATGGTTCACTAGAATGACTCACACAACTCGGAAGTGCTCTCCTGACAACTAGTTTTTTATAAAGTACATATATCAGGAACATGCAAATGAAAAGACACACAAGGAGGGTCTCAGTGCAGAGCTCCCATGCTCTCTCCCCATGGAGACACAAAGGGCACGTCACCCTCCCAGTACATCCATATGTTCACCAACCAGGAAGTTCCATGAGCTTTGGTGTACAGAGTTTTTACTGAGATTTCATACATAGGCAGGAATGAATTGTTGGCAACATGACTCGATCTCCTCTGACGGATTGGCTCAAAACCCCAATTCTGCAGTGATATGGTTGGTCTTTCTGCTGACCAGGCCTCAGCCCAAGTCACCTCATCTCTTAGCATCAACTCAGGTGTGAGCCGAGGGACTCATAGATAACAAAGACACTCGTATTACTTGAGGTATTCCAAAGATTTAGAGTCTCCCTCTCAGGGACCAGGGACAAAAGCCTAATTGTTGAGTATACAACAGACAGAGCCCTGCATCTGAGTGAAGGGATGTGAATTACTGAAGCCCTGGGGACCAGGCCTCCTCTTCCCGTGCACCAGACTTGACCCAGCTGCAGCAGGGCAGGAGTGTCACTGTGAGTGTGAGTGTAAGTGAGGGTGAGTGCGGTGGAAGCACAGCTTCTCCATGCCCAGACTGCAATGCTTCCCACTGGCATCCGTGGATCTGTCTGTCACCTGTCTGTCTGTAGCCCAGGCAGGGGAAGATAGGTATGAGAGGGGAAAAGAGTGTGGAATGGTGGGAAGAGGATAGGTGAATCCATTCTCCACACTTCAGCCTGAGGGGACTTTTATTTCACTCATTTCTGGTCATTCTCTCCCATACCGTCCAGCCACAAGGCTCCCTTCCCCCCTCCCCAGACCAAATAGGGCAGCTATTTCCAACCTCCCACACTGGGTTAATTGCTCTTTCTTGGCTTTGCCAAAGCACCCTCCACGGCCCCCAGCCAGTCAGCTTCGTCTATTGTAGTGATCTTATTGTCTCTTTGGATTCCCCTGCCCTGTCCAACCCAGATGACAAGCTCTCTGAGGGAAGAGTCTGTGCCTGTCTTCTCTGCTGTATCCTCATGCCCAAGCACATCACCCGGCACCTAGTAGTCCCTCGATAAATATTTGTTGATTAGTGACTGCAGGAACAGAAATCACATGAAAGGAGGTCTCAGCTCAGAGAGGAAGGGCTGTGACCCTCTAACCATGAAGTGACTTGGCCAAGGCCACTCAGCCAACAAGTGTTCCCATAGCCTGGCCTGTCTAGACTGGGCCCTCTCTGGAGCCCTATTCCTCCTCTGCCCAGAATCGTACAAACAGAATGGGGCAGACAAGAAAGGTAATTGTCGGAGCAGAAGCCAGGAAGACAGAGAGGAGAGGGGATTGGCAAAACAGTACTGGACAGCGTCCCAAAGCTCTTTTCTTGCTGCCTGGGGCTGAGGTCTCCGTCTTCCCAGGGTGCAGCACTGAAATCTGACTCCACCCTTATAAAAGAGGGTACGTGCCCTGCCTCTTTGTAACAATCCCTAACTCCACCTCTTTATTGATAGGCTCTGGCTCCACCTTCTGGACTACCCCTCCTCTGAAGAAATGCCCTGGCTCCGCCCCTTCCTGGTAATAGGTAAGCCCCAACCCTAGTGCGTGATGCTGTCTTTGTGACCTAATGCACCGGCGTGTTTCCAGGGTGGAGCCAGAGAGGGTGGGCATTTAGGCTGTGCCGAACCCTCAACCCGCATCCGGGTGACCACAATCCCCGAAAATCCTCACGCGGGACCCCAAATATCCCAGCCCCATGACCTCGAAGGCCTTTGGCTCTATCCTCCTAAATGCCCCATGACCCCGAGGGGCCCTACCACCCAATCCCTTAACGACTAGTGCCTCCCAAATCTTCAATCCAACCCTGTCCCAATGTGGCAACTGAGTCTTCCCGGGGGCACCTGTCTCATATTATCTGAGAACAATTCAGACTGGTCCAGAGAATGACAGAGAAGGGCATCCTCCCAAGGATTTGGGGAATCCTTGATCCAATCATGCCGCTCACCAGGAGACGTTGGGAACCCAGGACATGTCGGGATTGAGGAGATACCAGGTGATGCAGGAAGCTGAGGAGGAGGAGGAGGAGGCGTGAGTGGAGGCGGGGTTCTGTGGAGGAGGAACCTAGCCGCTCTCGGTTGGTGGGGAAGGGGCGGGAGAAGCGGGAGGGTAGGGGCCTCTTAGAGGGCGTGGACTGGAGGAACCGCCTCTAAAAACCGCCTGTAAAGCGCCTCTAACCGCCTCTAACCGCCTCTAAAAGGGCGGAGCCTCTAAAGACCGCCAGTAAACCGCCTGTAAACCGCATTTAACCGCCTCTAAAAGGGCGGAGCCTTCCACGAGAGGGTAGAAGCGTCCAAGGGGCGCAGTCAGTGGGGTGAGCCCCCACCGCCCCGCCCCACCCCGCCCTCCTCTGCCTTCTCTTTCCAGGATCGGCTGGGGCTGTTTCTACTTTTTCCCCTGGCTGCACATGTGGTGGAGGGAGCGGAGGCGAAGGGCTTGGGATACCGCGCACCTGCCCAGGGCATGGACGAGGCTCAGTCCGGGAGAACCGGTCGCGGGGAAGCCGGGAGCCCCCGCCCCGCCTCATGCCTGTGTCGGGTCCCCACACAGCTCAGCGCACCCTCGGGAGCAGAAGCTGGAGCTTCTGCGGGGCCTGATGAGCTGTTTGTCAAGCGGACTGGGCACTGCTCTCCAGGGCTCCGGTCGCAACATCCCCCACCGCACCCCTGCTGCCGCTGCCTAGCCAGCTGGTGAGTTAAAGATTTAAACCGAAGCCACCGTCCTGCCCGCCTCATTCTGCCGCCGCTGCTGTGATTCGGGCTGGGAGCCATTCTCCATGCCGGCTGTTTCCATATCGACAGGGCCTCTCTCCCTGATAAGGGGTCCATCCGTGTCCAGGCTCCCATTATTCCTAGGGGCCCCTCATCAGAGTCAGGCGTCCCCATACGACCAGTGATTGCCTTCCACCACCTAAGCCCCCCGCCCCACCACACACACACTCGTCTCTGTGAGTGGCCTGTATGGAGGGAGCTAAATAATCCTGGCTTTATCTTCCTCCCAGCCTTGTCCCCACATCCATAAATCCTCACAATCCCAGCACTCTGCTGCCACCTTCCTCCTAGACAGGACTTTGCCTGGTGCCTGAAGCATCTTCTCCTCCTGGGAGTGGATTGAAAATATTTCAAGCCCCTAGTTGTAGGAAGTAGGCTGTGAGAGGAGGGAAAGATTCCTAGAAGCTGCCACCCTTGGCCTGCCATAGGGGAATGACTGAGAACTGTTGGAGGTCTTTCCTACAGTTAACACCCCAGCTTCTGGCTCCTTCAGTTGGATCCCGAGTTGAAAGATACTGGGCATCGGGGACTTCCCTGATGGTCCAGTGGATAAGACTCCATTCTCCCACTGCAGGGGGTATGCGTTCTATCCCTGGCTGGGGAATTAACATACCGCATACCGCGTGGCACAGCCAAATGGTAAAAATAAAAGGGTACATAGATACTTGGCATCAGCCCCCCGAAGTGTAACCTCCCTCGGAGAACCCAAGGGCCACTGCTCCCTACCTTTCCTTTCTGTCTTGTCACCGAGTTGGGCTGAAATCGACTAGCAACTGAAGTGATGAAGGGTCAGGGACTCCTAGTGGGTCTGCCTTCAGTTAGGGACTGGCCCCAGCACCGGGGAGGGCACCACAGAATTAAGTTAAAGGGACAGCACTCTACGATTGGTGTCTCCTGAGAGGTCTCCTCCTCTGGTCTCTGTCTCTTGGGTCCCTCTCATCAGGTGGGGGAAACACTTGCTCCCCTCCCTCATCTCTAGTTTCCTTGTGTCCCTGGGAGCTCACCATCCCCTCTCCTCAGAAATCCCCTTTCAATTCCCAGGATAGGGAAGGCATGGCAGAAGGGGGTGTTCTAAGCTGGGTTCCCCTCATGCTATCGATAATTCTCTGACTCAGTTTGGGGCACAGGAAAATAATGGGGGAACGGGACAGTACTGGCTGGGCCAGGAGGGGGAAGCCCTAGAGTCCTGAGATGTGAGATATGGGAACTGGACCTGCTTCCAAAGAACTTTCCCTTTAGCCCTGCTTGTCGAAGAGAGGAGTAGGTCTCAGATGAGGGATGTGTAGTCACTGTGATAGGCCTATGGAGACCTGGGAGGAGATCTTCCCCAGTCTACCCTGCTACTTGCCATTGTCCTCAGGGAATCTGTGGGACCAGCTGGGTCCCATCTTTCCCACTCCAGTAGTCTTAGGACCACAGAGAAGAGGTGGGAGTAGGGAGAAACCTGGGAAAGAGGGAGCCCCCCAACCATATTGCTCTGACCTCTAATCCTGAACCAAGCTCTGACCCCTAGCCTTAAAACTCATGTTCAAATGCCTTCAAGGGGACGACACTGCAAACCTTCCCCTAACAGGGACAATGCAACCCACTTCCCTTGTCCAAAATGTTGAGTGCTGAGGTTCTCAGAGCTAAAGACAAAGAGTGGGAAATGGGGACAGGGACGCTACTAAGGAGTTATGAAAGGGAGAAAAGGTTCCAGATAGATGGAGACAGTGGGGAGTGCACTCAGTGGAAAGGTATTCTGCTGCCAACTCATGTACTGCAATTCAATGCAGACACTAACTACCCAGAGCCAGTGTTCGACTCCACAGGTTTAAGGGCACAGTCCCAACAAGCCTGCCTCCACTTGAGCAGCCAGTCACAAGTGGCGTCCCCAGGACACCTGCATTTCTGCCTAACTAGCTACAAGTCCAGAAGTCTTCAAACGCCCCTCAGGTCCAATGGTTCACTAGAATGACTCACACAACTCGGAAGTGCTCTCCTGACAACTAGTTTTTTATAAAGTACATATATCAGGAACATGCAAATGAAAAGACACACAAGGAGGGTCTCAGTGCAGAGCTCCCATGCTCTCTCCCCATGGAGACACAAAGGGCACGTCACCCTCCCAGTACATCCATATGTTCACCAACCAGGAAGTTCCATGAGCTTTGGTGTACAGAGTTTTTACTGAGATTTCATACATAGGCAGGAATGAATTGTTGGCAACATGACTCGATCTCCTCTGACGGATTGGCTCAAAACCCCAATTCTGCAGTGATATGGTTGGTCTTTCTGCTGACCAGGCCTCAGCCCAAGTCACCTCATCTCTTAGCATCAACTCAGGTGTGAGCCGAGGGACTCATAGATAACAAAGACACTCGTATTACTTGAGGTATTCCAAAGATTTAGAGTCTCCCTCTCAGGGACCAGGGACAAAAGCCTAATTGTTGAGTATACAACAGACAGAGCCCTGCATCTGAGTGAAGGGATGTGAATTACTGAAGCCCTGGGGACCAGGCCTCCTCTTCCCGTGCACCAGACTTGACCCAGCTGCAGCAGGGCAGGAGTGTCACTGTGAGTGTGAGTGTAAGTGAGGGTGAGTGCGGTGGAAGCACAGCTTCTCCATGCCCAGACTGCAATGCTTCCCACTGGCATCCGTGGATCTGTCTGTCACCTGTCTGTCTGTAGCCCAGGCAGGGGAAGATAGGTATGAGAGGGGAAAAGAGTGTGGAATGGTGGGAAGAGGATAGGTGAATCCATTCTCCACACTTCAGCCTGAGGGGACTTTTATTTCACTCATTTCTGGTCATTCTCTCCCATACCGTCCAGCCACAAGGCTCCCTTCCCCCCTCCCCAGACCAAATAGGGCAGCTATTTCCAACCTCCCACACTGGGTTAATTGCTCTTTCTTGGCTTTGCCAAAGCACCCTCCACGGCCCCCAGCCAGTCAGCTTCGTCTATTGTAGTGATCTTATTGTCTCTTTGGATTCCCCTGCCCTGTCCAACCCAGATGACAAGCTCTCTGAGGGAAGAGTCTGTGCCTGTCTTCTCTGCTGTATCCTCATGCCCAAGCACATCACCCGGCACCTAGTAGTCCCTCGATAAATATTTGTTGATTAGTGACTGCAGGAACAGAAATCACATGAAAGGAGGTCTCAGCTCAGAGAGGAAGGGCTGTGACCCTCTAACCATGAAGTGACTTGGCCAAGGCCACTCAGCCAACAAGTGTTCCCATAGCCTGGCCTGTCTAGACTGGGCCCTCTCTGGAGCCCTATTCCTCCTCAGCCCAGAATCGTACAAACAGAATGGGGAAGACAAGAAAGGTAATTGTCGGAGCAGAAGCCAGGAAGACAGAGAGGAGAGGGGATTGGCAAAAGAGTACTGGACAGCGTCCCAAAGCTCTTTTCTTGCTGCCTGGGGCTGAGGTCTCCGTCTTCCCAGGGTGCAGCACTGAAATCTGACTCCACCCTTATAAAAGAGGGTCCGTGCCCTGCCTCTTTGTAACAATCCCTAACTCCACCTCTTTATTGATAGGCTCTGGCTCCACCTTCTGGACTACCCCTCCTCTGAAGAAATGCCCTGGCTCCGCCCCTTCCTGGTAATAGGTAAGCCCCACCCCTAGTGCGTGATGCTGTCTTTGTGACCTAATGCACCGGCGTGTTTCCAGGGTGGAGCCAGAGAGGGTGGGCATTTAGGCTGTGCCGAACCCTCAACCCGCATCCGGGTGACCACAATCACCGAAAATCCTCACGCGGGACCCCAAATATCCCAGCCCCATGACCTCGAAGGCCTTTGGCTCTATCCTCCTAAATGCCCCATGACACCGAGGGGCCCTACCACCCAATCCCTTAACGACTAGTGCCTCCCAAATCTTCAATCCAACCCTGTCCCAATGTGGCAACTGAGTCTTCCCGGGGGCACCTGTCTCATATTATCTGAGAACAATTCAGACTGGTCCAGAGAATGACAGAGAAGGGCATCCTCCCAAGGATTTGGGGAATCCTTGATCCAATTATGCCGCTCACCAGGAGACGTTGGGAACCCAGGACATGTCGGGATTGAGGAGATACCAGGTGATGCAGGAAGCTGAGGAGGAGGAGGAGGAGGCGTGAGTGGAGGCGGGGTTCTGTGGAGGAGGAACCTAGCCGCTCTCGGTTGGTGGGGAAGGGGCGGGAGAAGCGGGAGGGTAGGGGCCTCTTAGAGGGCGTGGACTGGAGGAACCGCCTCTAAAAACCGCCTGTAAAGCGCCTCTAACCGCCTCTAACCGCCTCTAAAAGGGCGGAGCCTCTAAAGACCGCCAGTAAACCGCCTGTAAACCGCATTTAACCGCCTCTAAAAGGGCGGAGCCTTCCACGAGAGGGTAGAAGCGTCCAAGGGGCGCAGTCAGTGGGGTGAGCCCCCACCGCCCCGCCCCCCCCCGCCCTGCTCTGCCTTCTCTTTCCAGGATCGGCTGGGGCTGTTTCTACTTTTTCCCCTGGCTGCACATGTGGTGGAGGGAGCGGAGGCGAAGGGCTTGGGATACCGCGCACCTGCCCAGGGCATGGACGAGGCTCAGTCCGGGAGAACCGGTCGCGGGGAAGCCGGGAGCCCCCGCCCCGCCTCATGCCTGTGTCGGGTCCCCACACAGCTCAGCGCACCCTCGGGAGCAGAAGCTGGAGCTTCTGCGGGGCCTGATGAGCTGTTTGTCAAGCGGACTGGGCACTGCTCTCCAGGGCTCCGGTCGCAACATCCCCCACCGCACCCCTGCTGCCGCTGCCTAGCCAGCTGGTGAGTTAAAGATTTAAACCGAAGCCACCGTCCTGCCCGCCTCATTCTGCCGCCGCTGCTGTGATTCGGGCTGGGAGCCATTCTCCATGCCGGCTGTTTCCATATCGACAGGGCCTCTCTCCCTGATAAGGGGTCCATCCGTGTCCAGGCTCCCATTATTCCTAGGGGCCCCTCATCAGAGTCAGGCGTCCCCATACGACCAGTGATTGCCTTCCACCACCTAAGCACCCCGCCCCACCACACACACACTCGTCTCTGTGAGTGGCCTGTATGGAGGGAGCTAAATAATCCTGGCTTTATCTTCCTCCCAGCCTTGTCCCCACATCCATAAATCCTCACAATCCCAGCACTCTGCTGCCACCTTCCTCCTAGACAGGACTTTGCCTGGTGCCTGAAGCATCTTCTCCTCCTGGGAGTGGATTGAAAATATTTCAAGCCCCTAGTTGTAGGAAGTAGGCTGTGAGAGGAGGGAAAGATTCCTAGAAGCTGCCACCCTTGG